>NC_133760.1:43387471-44597471 GCF_036562045.2 Rhinolophus sinicus | reverse complement strand
CTGCTGCTCGGGAGCTGCAACCTCTTCTCCTGCCTCTAATAAACTATCCTCTTTTTAAAAACTTTTTTGCCTCTCCCTGGTCTGTATTTCCATTCTTTGGCTTCACGAGACACGATCCCGGCCCACACTCAGAAACTGCTGGTAGATCCAACATCACCTACATCATTTGGGGGAGGCATCGCCTCCCTGTCACAGAGCTTGCAGGTGGCGGAGGCTGGCCACTAGAATTGCACTGTGAAGCACAGGGGCGTCACCATCTTTCCCAGTGAGGAAACTGAGGCCCTGATGGATTAATTCCCAAGGCTTCACGGATCACCATAGCAGTGGTCAAATTAGGTTAGATGAGGTCCCCCTAGGAGAAGTTGATGAGGAGAAGACAACACTGCACAGTAAAACCCATCCTGCATGGGGGAGGGGATCTCAGAATCTGCCTCACACATCCCCCCGTCTCCTGCCCACCCTCACCACTTCAAAGCATGTACACCCCTCCTTCTCCAGCTCTAGGTGACACATTTTACAAGCAGGTCAGCCTCCTGCCGCTCGACTGGGGAATCACGTAGCTGCCCAGGTTCCCCAGAAGACCAGGGGTGGGAGCACTGGGCCTGGTGGGGACCAACTGGGCCGTCTCCACCTGTGCTTGCTTCTCTGAATTCTGTCTTTTGTCTCTGGGCAGCACCATCCAGAAAGGTCCCTGTCATCTGGAAGCATAAGGAACTCTTCGTGAGACACATCAACCCCTTGGTGAAAAGACTGTTCCTGGCTTTGCGGTAGTTTGTTCTGCTCACAGGTGGGCAGAAGCCCTAAAACTGTTGGCCCTGTAGGGGAGAGAGACTGGGAGGAAGGAGGGACCACGCACAGCAGGAGGCTGGGGGGTTGGGGTTTCTCCAATCACTGCACACAACCTCCTCCTTTTGGAAGGAGAATGTAATTTCTGCTTTCCTTCCTTCCTTCTTTTTTTTCTTCTTCCCTCCCTCCTTTCTTCCCGCCCTCCCTCCCTCCTTCCTCCCGCCTTCTCTCTCTCTATTTCAAGTTGACATTGTAACCTTTGGCGAAGTGCAGCAGAGAGCTCCCTGTATCCTTATTCTTTGTTTTGTGTTGGTTTAAATTGTATAAAACCGTTGAAGAGTTTAATTTGGATACAACGAAGCCAGATATGAGAAACATACCATGTTTCCCTGAAAATAAGACCGGGTCTTATATTAGTTTTTGCTCCGAAAGACACATTAGGGCTGATGTTCAGGGGATGTCATCCTGAAAAATCATGCTAGGGCTTATTTTCCAGTTAGGTCTTATTTTCAGGAAACACAGTAAATTACCTTTGACTCTTTGTTTTCAGAATTTGTGGGTTTCTTCTCCTTTCTAAACTCAGGGCACATTTTTCATTTAGTAACTTGGTTTTCTACCTTGATAAGATTTCACTGGAGAAAGGGTGGTTAAAAAAGAAGTGGTATGTGGGTGTGTGTGTATTTCACATTAATGAAAAGAAAAAGTAAAACGCAGACTGATAGTCTGTTAAGAACCTACCCTACAGGTTATTTACAAGCATCAAGTCTGGGCTTTTCTAGTTTCTTCAGCCTCAAACCCAAATCCTCTTCAATGGCATTCAGAAATACAAATGTGAGACTTCACGAAAGGCTTACACACGTGTAGGATTTGAAGCAGTTTTTCTTTAAATCGAAGGAGACTCTAGTTGGCGTTAAGTGGAATAAATTTTTCCTGCAAATTCAGCCTGTTGGTGTCTGTTTTACTTGGGGGTACAGGGCTATCTGTGTCATCCCAAGCAGAGAAATCATTTTCATTAGATGTTTTCTTACTATTAGATGAAGGAAAAAGGCTTGATACTCTAGAAGAATAAAAATATTGGGGGAAAAGAATGTAGGTTATTACATCTCTGTATTTCTTCCCAACCTAGAGTTTTCTCTTTTTATGTAGCATCCCACCAGGCATGTCGGACCTTACCCCCAACCCGCCCATCTCGGGTGCCCCCATGAGCAAGGCCATATACCCTCTGGCTTAGACTCCCACAGGTGAATGGGGGGTCGGTTAGGGAGGGAAGGAAGGTTGGGGGAGCAGAGCAGTTTCTATAGCAGAACTGAGAGCTGAACTTAAGCCAGAGACCACCTTGCCAAGGGGAAGGAAGATGGACCTGGGGGTACCACGTGCTTGGGATGGAGCTCACCATCCCAAGACCAGGGAAACGTCGCGTTTGAGACACTTTATGAAATGGTTAAAGAAACTGTGGTGAGTGATGCTGTGAGTTTCTAAAAAGTATTTAAAAGCCTTGCTTTCTTTTAAGAATATATCAATTGGATGTAAGTCTTTCATGGAGGCAGGCAGGAAGACATTGTAGGGCCAGTATTATAGGTCCTGCTCACGTTATTGCAAACTGTGCATTTTTTGGATTGGACCGCTAATGTTCCCTCCCTTTTTAATACACTTTCCTTTACACATTGAAATCCATGTAGTCGAAAGACTTTCGGATTTGTAGTTCTTTCTCCCACCTCAAGATTTTAACTCTCTGCTCAAGTGCTCAGAAATATAAATTCACGCACACATGAGGCTCGCACCACTCACTGGGTGCCCGTGGGTTCCTCTGGGGCTTCTCTAAGCCCCGCTGTGCTCTGTCCCCTCTGCAAGTTTACATCCCAGTGGCCCTGACACAAGCTGAAGGTTTCAAGCCCTTCCCAAGTTCTAAAATGTCTCCACCCCACGCCCCTGGGTTTCTTGCTGTCTGTCTATTCACATGGACCAAAGGCCCCGTTTGTGGGCTGATTTATGATTGCATTAGGGAAAACTCCACAGAGGGTATAAACTACAGTGCCCCATGCCTGGGCCTGATCTTACACGTTATCGGTGATTGCAAGTGCATTTTATAACCCCGGTGCCAAATCGAAATCAAGGTGATTTGTGCATCAATCTCCCGGATAAAATCAGGGCATGCTCTGTTGCGGTTTGACCAGTTTGACCTTCGTGGTGCCTTTGGCTAGTCCGACTTTTCTCAGTCCCTTGGACAATTACCCAGGGACAGTTGGAAAATGCAGTGACAATGGTCAGAGCTGGGATTACGAGCTGTATCAAAAGGCTTAACTGCTCGCTCACCCTTACCGGAGAGGATTCCTGAATGTCAGTGAAAAAGCTCTAGGAGGAGGGTGCAGGGTCTCTAAGAAACCAGACAGAGAGGGGAGCACCTAGGGCCTGTTTCCGGTGCTCTTATTCTGCACCCCCAAACTCTCACTAACCAAGAAAGTAAAACTTTGGATCATACAAAGAGCTGGCGGATAACTGGGCCTCAGAAAGCCCCTGCAGATTCTGCTTGCCTTATTTACAATCCCAAAAGCTCAGGGGACCGTGTGTAGGAGAAGTAATTAAGCCTCTAAAATGAAAGGAAGAGCAGGGACAGGAATGAAATCAGTGGCATGAGTCCTGCCACCGCCCAAAGTGGGTTCTTCTGGTTGATTTTCATAGAAAATGGTCAGAGGCTTCCTGAAAACTCTGACTGTCTCCTTTGGTAAAGTTCACATGTTAAGCCCAAATTTCGATGGATTCATTCACAGGAGCCTAGCAGGGTTCAAGATATTTTGAAAAGATTCGTGGAAATTATAGATTTTTAGAACCTGAAGGCTCTTTAGTGATGGTCAGAGGGTGTATTTAGGATAAATATTTTAAAGTCAGGTTTTATGCCTATAATCTGAGCTTCTCAACTTATATTTAGCCCAAACTTCTTTTGAAAGTAATTCCATCTCTTCTGATTCTGCACCCTTTCATAGTCCAGGGGAGGAAGCTCAGATGGCTCTTGAAATGGTAAAGCCTCTTTTACAAATCCCTTTAAGATATGCTAATGTACATGGGCTGATTATTAAGATAAATACCTTGTGTTGGAAACTGGAGTTAATTATAATATATATAATTAGTCACTGGTCAGCCTAGAAGTTATAATTTATTGTTCCCTAATTTGCATTTATTATCAAAGATATTTAATTTAAAGGAATTACAAAAAATAACCTGATTTGAGTGGTTATGGAGATGGTGGGCATTTAGCAAACTTCAAAAATCTTTTTTTTTTTTTCAAACTTTTCTAAGCCCATTATATACAATTTCAGAAAATAACACACCAACATTAAAAGATGACTTGTGCTTGTTGATTAAAAAATGGGAAAAGCATTTTTGTAAGAAGAAATAATGCAGTTTTCTCTTCCAGATCCTGATTTTTAGAACACCAGGTAAGCTTCCACGGTAAGAGGGTCCAGTCCAAGGAGAAATATGGAGATGTGTGATGAGGGTTTTTTTTGTGTCCTGTTGGGGGGCAGAGAATAAAGCAAAATATAAGATGAGTTTCCTTTCGGATAATAATTTCTCCTGGACAGTGAAAGAGACCAGCAGTTTGTGACAGACACAGCCTTTGTGTAAAAGGAGGTTCTTGTATCTTTTCATCAAGTGTGTTTCTATAAAGCTCCCCTTGCCTTTCAAACATGTTTCTTTATCTGGTTCCTGCTCTGCCACATTCTGGGCTCCCTCAGCCACGCGGGAGTGACTTTCTGGCATCCCTTTGCCTCTGAGGTAGTGGGCACAGCGTGGGAAGGCAGCCCTCAGCCCTCTCACCTCCTAGGAACCCTCTTTTTAATAAATGCAGCCAGTTTGACTTGCAGTGAATTCATCTGAAATGTGTCCACAGGGGAAATGACACCAGGGGAACGTCAGGATTTTCCTTCCTGAAGTGAAGGGATCCTCCAACCTACACTCATGACCCTAAGAACATACCTTTCCGGTTTCTGTGCCTTCGGACGGAGCTCGTCCTTCAGCAATTTGGGCATTATTTTTGAACTCGCTGAACTCTGAGGTCAGCATGCTGCTCTCTCCACCCCTGTCTCTTCAGAGTCAGAAATGGGGCTATTTGATTTTATGGCTTTTTCCAGAAGGAAGAGTGAGAGGCACAGGCCGATTGGGTGTGACTTGTGTTATTCTTCCCGTGGACAGAAATTCTGTTTTCTTGTTGAAGGGGAGGTTGAGGGTGAGGATGGGGGTAAACGTCTTCGAGGAAAAGACCTCAAGCCCCCCCTGTGGGCTGCCAGGGGAGTTCCTGAACAGCATGAAGAACCATGGGTCACCTCCTGGCCATTTCTGCAAAGGGTCCCTGGTTCTCCCCGTGCTCAGGAAGCCCTAGTGTGCAGTGGTGTGCCAAGGGTGGTGTGCATGCGATCGGGGTGCATTGACTGCAGAGAATTTAAAAATGAATAGCATCTAAAGTGGTCTCCTTTGTATTATCACCATAAGGCAGCAATTCGAAGGTCAGTGGTAAAGCCTTAGTGTACAACGTCAGGAATGTACATGTCAACTCTATGTGGGGCTTATGCTGGGGCCTCATCCTGACCCCCATTTCCAGGTCAGGGCACCTACTCCCCAGAGGGTGATAGCTGCCAAGGGCTCAGAGCTGCCACCTCCCCTGGAGTGTTCCATGCATCCTTCCCTGAGCAGCGCAGGGCCGTAGATGGCGGCCCCATTGGGAGTCGGACCTAATAGGTCACCAGAGTGCACAGCTCCACAGGCCACGCTGAGACCTTGCTCCAGACCACAGCCTTGCTCAGGCCCTTTGCTATCTCTGCTTCTTCCACACCCTCAAGCATCCCCTCAACAAAACCCACGCATTCAGATTCCAGTCTTAGGCTGTGTTTCCAGGGAACCCTCCTAAATTCATCTGACTTCTGGGCAGGCGTGCTCTGCAGGGGGCGGTAACTTGGCCGGTGATTCCGCCAGGTTCACTTTCAATTCCAAAGCGTCCACATGTCTAATTTCTTCTTCTTTGCCTACAGATGCCAGATGTGCACCGGATACTGCTTTGGAATTTTCAGGTATATTCAGTGTCACCCATAGGTCCGTAGAGTTACAGAACTCTGTGTTCCCCTGAGAATGTTAGGATTCTTTCCTTAAGGGCTCTGTTTGAAGGCAATGACTAGCCTCTGGGAGGCAGGATAACATGTGTTTTGTGGTCCGGCAGACCTGGGTTTAGTCCAGACCGCCATTCACTGCCTGTGCAATACCAGGCAAGGGGCTGAGCCCAATGCCGCCCTCACCCAGCTGGTAAGATGCAGCCAGTGTTGAACCCAGGAGCTCCGTTCCAGAGTCCCTGCTTTTAGCCATTGTCCTGGTTAATGCCCCTGAATGCTCAGCGGTAGTGAGGAAGACGATGATGATGATGATGGCAACACCACTGAGAGAACAAGATTCACACATTTGGATAACACAGGGCAGTAGACCAACCGAAATTCCACAAATTCTCCCCAAAAGCTCCCGCTGATGAGAGAAAAGACAGAAAAACCAAAACCTTGGGTTCCTGAAATGAACACTAGTGTTGGAGTCAGAAGACCTCACCCTCATGAGATACTGGCTTCAGGTGAGTTCATTTGTCTAAGCCTTGGTGTACTCATCTGTAAAAGGGGCAAAAACATCAGAGTTAAATGAAAAGATATTTGACAATTAGTCTTAAGAATCATAAGAGACCAGAATCTCAGCGCCCTGAGGTCATCATCCAAACAGGATATTGGTGATTAAAAATCAGGGGAAGATCTTATCTGGATAAAATGATAGTGGTTACCTGTCTTAGCCTGTTCAGGCTGCTGTAACAAAATCACAGACTCAGTGACTTATAAATAATAGATATTTATTTCTCACAGTTCTGGAGGCTGTCAAATTCAAGATCAGGGCACCAGCATGGTCGGCTGCGGGTAACTCTTCTAGATACCAGACTTCTTGTTGTATCCTCATGTGATGGAAGGGAGACGATGGAAGGGAAGGGATCTCTCTGGGGTCTCTTTTCTAAGGGCACTATTCTCATTCCGGAGGGCTCCACCCTCATGACCTAACCACCTCCCAAGGCTCCACCTGCTAATATGATCGCTTTAGGGGGCTAGGATTTCAACATACAAATTTGGTGGTGGGGGGGGGGCACAAGCATTCCTACCATAGCACGACCTCACAGGTTGTGGCAAATTTGCATGAGGAAATTATGTGAAATGTTTAGATTCATCCCTGGTTTATGCCAAAACTCAAACTAAATGGTAGCTATAAGTAACTTATCCCTGTTTTGCCAATTTTCTTATTTGAAAAACAGGGTAAATAACCATCATCATGTTCTATTTCGGAAGCGAGTTATAATATTATAAGGTCGAATCATATGAAATAGTCAGTGGTAGATTATTTTTGACCTATACAGATGGCAGTTTCATTAGGTCAATCTGATGAAATGTGGTATGTCAATTCAATTCCATAGAGACTTATAACTAATTATAAATATGAATTGTGATTCTATTCTCTCTCCATTTTCTAGTTCCACAGTGAAAGCACAGCTCAGAGAAGTGACAAGACTGGAACTATGGGCTTTTCTTTCCCTCTGTGTTTCATTTTATACTCTTCCCCCCGCCCCCAACTCACCCGTAATCATATTTCACAGAGCTCAGGAAGGCCAAGCTCTGTTAATCAGAAATGTCCCATAGAAGTGAGTAGCTTTGCTATTTTCTGTGTTAAGTTGTTAATTGATTTGATAATTGCCTGGGAGACACACACAGACATACACATACTCAAAACAAATGTCAGGTCACACACGTTTCTTTCGACAGTAAGATGAAGATGTGTTAGTTATTGGAACTCAGATGTCACCTAGAAGAATAAGAGGAGGGACCAGAAGAAAAAAAAAAGAGGAGTGGAGCCAGCATGGCGGGGGGAGGCAGGCCATCCCTCTTGGTTATCAAGCGAAATGACTCCCCAAATATGACAATAAATCACCACAGGAATCAATCAGACGGGAGGCCACTGCTCCACGCTGATAATGCATCAATCAATATTTAATGTTTGCACTTTAATTAATCCACACATGGGAAGCATTCTTTCAGTGACAAAAACAAAGGGATGAGAAATAAAACACCTTTTATATCAAGGAGCGGTGAGCGCACTGCCTATCTGGGTGGCTTTGATTGGACCTGTCATTGATCACCTTGGGCCTAGACAGCCTCAGAGTCACATTTGGATATGAAGCTAACGTGGGGGAGGGGCCCAGCGGTGTCACAATCCGGCGGGGAAGATTGTGACTTCCTCAGAACTGCTGCGGAGTATGGATTTGTACGAAGGCAGAACAAAGCCGGGTAAATATTGGATTCTAAACGTTGGTGACATCTTCTCCCCAGAAAAGATTTCTGTCTGCGGATAGTGATCTATAACTCTGGGGGAGGCAGGGTGAGCAGGAAAGACATTTTTTCCCTTTGTTTTGAAGAGTTTCCAAGTATTGGACAAATTCTGGTCTCATCTACCAGGACTGGGCTAAAATATTCATAGCCCATCAGCATGCTTTCCACACTTTGCCCTACCTCTTATCAAGCATTTAAAAATACCCACACCCCCACATTAATTATAATTCATATACAGCTGCATATGAACCTATTTTAGCTGTGGTTGACTAGTTGACCTGCTATATTTGGGAAACATTGAATCAAACATATATTACAGTTGGTTCTGCAGATTTCTTTTGATATTTTTAAGCCAATGCCTCTTGTTTAGGGTCTCAAACATTTTACAGGCCATTGAAAAACTCAGAGGCTGTAAATGTATGTAGGGTTGCTAATTTGAAAAAATGGCTTGATAGACAAAGCTGGATTTTGACTCTCAAAAACGTCTATGCCTTTTTTGGGGGGAGCATAGCAATGAGGTGAGAACAATAGAGTTAAAAATGCCAGCGGTCTTGGTTGGCATTCTCCCAGAAGTAGATCCGAAGATAAGAATTTGAGAGCAAGCGGTTTATAAGTGAGAAAGGGAAGGAAAGGCAGCCCCCAAAGGGGGAAGTGGTCCTTGTGCATAAGTGGGACCCATAGTACAAGACTCAGAGTTAAATCTTCTAGAGGGTGAGGAAGCCATATTTATTCAACCAACTCCCTGTCTGCTCTTAACTGAGGGCTACTTCCAGAGGGGTTCATGGTCCACCACTCCCCACTCCCAAGGTGAGAAAAAGAGCCCTTGGCAGAGGATCAGGTCTTACTTTCCAGCAGCCTTGAGCTTGCAGAGTTGAATGGTGACAGGATTTGGGCACCCACCAACTGACTGCTCTACCAGGACAAATAAGTAATACCTGACATTGATTCTGACTATAAAATGTAAAATAATAAATTATTCCAAACCAAAATATCAGGTAACTATGGTTAATTTCTTGGTAAGTCCAATCCTGTTAGAATTTCCTCCACTGCTGGAAGAGAGCACACTATGTCACCTGAGCATTAGATGAAGTACTCTAGGGGCCATGTGTGAAAAATATGAAGCCGTGCCCCGTGGAGCAAGGTGCTCATCCTACTAGAGGGATGGAGAAACTGAGGCCAAGGGAGGGGCCAGCTGACTCATGAATCCCACTTCACAATACTTCTGGGGGCAGCCTGTCTTATTTGGATTTCTCTTTTTCTCTCTCCTCTATCTCTACCAAACTTGATTAGCTGGCTTTGAGAAAAGTCTAATCTTCTATTACAGAACTTCTGTATATGTTTACAAGCTCTACCCCCTAACATAAAAACTACTCTGCACTCCATCTGCCCAACCCGGATAGAATCATTTGCTAGTGGTTCATTTGCTAATAGGATACATATTAAAGGTGTCAAATGATTACTATTTTGATTTAATTTTTTTCTTTTTCATTTAAACTACACATCTCCCCCGCCCCCACTCTAAGTTCCCTTGCAATTTACTAAATTTACTTCCAACGTATCTGTCATTGACCTTAACATATTTCTAATTGGCTAAATAGGATTTAATTTCCACAAACTCCTGTTATAGGAAGCAGGTCCAATCTGTATCACTCTTTGAGTTTTAAAGACTCCGTTATGAGGTTTTTTGGTTTTAGATGATAATAGAGACTGGGCTTCATTACTTATATAACAAAAAAGAATTGTGGGAGAGCTAGTGTCCAGACCTAGAGCATCTCTGGCGATCTCAGTCATGACCCATCATTCTCAAGGGCAGCCCTCAGATGGCCAAACTCCAAACACCTGTTCCTGTACACCTGCACTCAGAAATCAGACTCCTAGGAAAGACCCTTTGCTTGGCCTTGGCTAGAGTCTCCTCTTTCTGTATGTCCAACACTGAATGCGGTGTCTTAAGCTGCCACTTCCCCAAAGAAAACGTGAATATTATACCCAACAGGAGGAGGGGAGGAGCACGATGCTGACAAAAGCAGGTGAAGCCATGGTGCTCACCACGGTCTTGTTTTTATACCATTTATATAAGAAAGACTTAATTGAAAACACAGTCCCCCATCTTTTTAAATTTCTATTCATTTATTTCTGCTCTGATCTTAACTATTTCCTTCCTCTGTTTACTTTGAGTTTTGTTTGTTGTTCTTTGTCTGGTTCCTTTAGGTGTAGAGTCAGATTATTTATTTGGGATTTTTCTTGTTTCTTGAGGTAGGCTGGCATAGCTAGGAACTTCCCTCTTAGAACTGCTTTTGCTGCATCTCACACATATGGAAAAATTTTGTTTCATTTTCATTTGTTTCAAGGTAGTTTTTGATTTTTTGCTTGATTTCCTCTTTGAGACACTGGTTGTTTAATAGCATGTTGGTTAGTATCCACATCTTTGTGTTTTTTTCCAGTTTTCTTCATGTAATTGATTTCTAGTTTCATGCCATTGTGGTCGGAAGAGACGCTTGATATGGTTTCAATCTTCTTGAATTTATTGAGGCTTATTTGTGGCCTATTTGTGATCTATCCTGGCAAATGTTCCATGTACACTTGGAAAACATGTGTATTCTGCAATTTTTGAATGAAATGTTCTAGAAATATCTATTAAGTTGATCTCCTTTAATGCAACATTTCAGGCCATTATTTCATTATTAATTTTCTGTCTAGATGATCGATCCGTTGATGTGAGTGGGTTATTAAAATTCCCTATTATTATTATATTACTGTAGATTTCTCCCTTTATGTCCATTAATACTTGCTTTATATATTAGGTGCTCCTATGTTGGGTGCATAGGTATTTATGATTGTTATATCCGCTTCTTGGATTGACTCCTTTATAATTATGTAATGTCCTTCTTTACCTTTTAAAAATGTTTTTGTTTTAAAGTCTGTTTTGTCTGATATAAGTATTGCTACTCCAGATTCTTTTTCATTTCTATTTGCATAGACTATCGTTTTCCATCCCTTCACTTTCAGTCTGTATGTCTTTTGATTTGAAGTGAGTCTCTTGTAAGCAGCATAGATGGGTCATGTTTTTTAATTCATTCAGCCACCCTATGACTTTTTATTGGAACATTTAATCCATTTATATTTAAAGTAACTATTGATAAGCATGTACTTATTGCCATTTTGTTAATTGTTTTTATAGTTGTCTTCTGTTCCTTTCTTCTTGTGATCTTTTCCCTTGTGGTTTGCTGTTTTTCTTTAGTGTTTTCTTTAGGTTCCTTTCTCTTTGTTCTTTGTATATATTTTGTAGGTTTGTGGTTTGTGCTTACCATGTGCTTTATGTATGTCATTCTTTATCTATAGCATTCTATTTTAAGCTGATAGGCATTCAGTTCAAATATATATTATAAGGACTGCATTTTTTTTTCCCTCTCCATGCTTTAGGTTATTGATGTCATATTTTCAATCTTTTTGTGTTTGTATCTCTTAACTACTTATCGCAGTTTGAGTTGAGTTGGATACTTTCTCATTTTAACCTTTGTAGTAGCTTTTCAAATGTCTGATTTGCTGTATTTATTGAATATTTGACTTTACCTGTGAAGTTTTACCCTTATATCTTCTACGGACTTTCCTTTTCTGCTTAAATATCTTTTTAACATTTCTTGTAAATCTGGTTTAATGGTGATGAAGTCCTTTAGTTTATGCTCATCTGGGAAACTCTCTCTTCATCAATTCTGAATGATAACCTTGCTGGGTATATTATTCTAGGTTGTAGGGTCCTTTCTTTCAGTACTTTAAAGATGTCCTACCACTCCCTTCTGGCTGTGAAATTGCTGCTGAGAAATCAGCTGATAGCCCTCTGGGGTTTCCTTTGTATGTAACTTGTTTTTCTCTTGCTTCATTCAAGATTGTCTCTTTATCCTTGACTTTTGCAGTCTTATCTACAATATGTCTCGGTGTGGGTTTCTTTTGGTTCATCTTGTTTGGAACTCCCCATACTTCCTGGACCTGGATGTCTGTTTCCCTTCCTAGGTTAGGAAAAGTTTTAAGCCATTATTTCTCTAAAGAAAGTTTCTCTCTCTCTCTCTCTCTCTTTCTTCTCCTTCTGGGATTCCTAGAATGTGAATGTTTGAGCACTTGATATTATCCCAGAGGTCCCTTAAACTATCCTTGTTTTTTTAATTCTTTTTTCCCCCCTGATGTTCTGATTGGTTGATTTCCACTACTCTATCTTCCAGGTTCCTGATTTGTTTTTCTGTGTTAGCTAAGAGCTGTGGATCCTTCTAATGTGTATATCATTTCAGTTATTTTATTCTTCAGGTCTGCTTGGTTCTTTCTTATACTTTCTAACTCTTTGCTGAAGTTCTCCCAAGTTCCTCTATTCCACTCTCAAGTTTGGCGAGCATCCTTATGACCGGTTCTTTGAATTCTTTATCAGGCACATTACTTATTTCTGTTTGCTTAGCGTATTTTGCTATGGATTTCTTGTTCCTTCATTTAAGAGATTCTCTTCTGCTTGCTCATTTAGTTTGACTTTCTGTATTTGTTTAGATGAATTACACAAAATAGCTGTCTCTTCCAGTCTTGGAAAAGTGGCCTGGTGTAGAAGCAGGCTCTGTGTAGACTGTGTGCCAGGTGGTTCCGACAGGCCAGAAGCTGAGCAGGTGCCTAAGGCGTCGGGGGCACGGGCCTACCGAGCCCGAGCAGTTCCAGGTGGGGAGGCCAGGTGCGTGTAGTAATACCTTCTTGATCCTGCTTGCTCCCTCCTTCAGGCTAAAATGGGCTTGGGTGACATGTCCAGGAACACACTGCAGTGATCTTGCAAGCAGGCCGCAGCACCTACACAGAGCCCCCAGCCACCCTATGGAGGTGGGGAACGTAAGCAATAGAGCTGGCCCTTCCACCCCGGAGAATTCCTGCAGCTCCCGGAAGGCTCGCACAGCTCTCCAATGTTCTCTACGGTCTCTCTTATTTGTTATACCAAAAGTGGTCCTATGTAGGAGCAACCTCTGTGCAGGCTCTCTGTGCCTGTAGCTTGTTTTGGTAACCCACTTGGAGATCGGCAGGCATGTCCAGCACTTGGGCCCCAGCAGGCACTTCCGGCGCCTGGGGCGGGTCAGGCACTTCCGGCACCTGAGGCCCAGCCAGCACTTCCGGCGCGGGAGCGGCCCTGAGGCCGGGCTGTGCAGTGACGCCCTGTTCTGCTCCCGTTGTTCGGAGGCCAAGTCTTCAGGTGGTGTGGCTGTGAACACGCTGAGGCGGGGACCCTGCAGGTAGGCCAGAGCCCCACTCGAGCCCGCACCGCCCTGTGGAGGTGGAGCTGGAGCTGGAGGGTCGTAAACAGATGGCGCTCACCGGCTCCTCAGGCTGGAGAGCATCTTTGTTTGGCCGCTTTCTCCTGCTTGTTGTCTGAAGTTGTTCATTCAGTGCTCAGTGGTCTCGCAGGGGCAGTTGCTACCTGTACACGTGTATTTTTTATTTTGCTTGTGGGAGGGAAGACGTGAGTTCAGCGTCTTCCTGCAGCGCCGCCATCTTGGGCCTTCCCAGTGACTCCTCCTTCCGCCAGGCGCTGGGATGAGATGATGAGCCGAGAGTAGACATAACCCTCGTACTGCAGCCTCAGGAGGGACAAAGAAATATCAGTGAATCACACGAGTAAAGCACAGTCGCCACTGCTTTCAGTGTCCTGAAGGAGGGGTGCATGGAGCCTGCAGAGACCACGGGAGGGGTGGCCCTGAGGACGTGAGAGGCCGGAGTGGGTGACGGTGAGCAGAGGCCTTTGCTGGAGAGTGGGCATGGCCGAGATGAGGGACACGGTGGGCAGGGTCACGGCCAGTGCCGTGGAGGGGAGACCTGGCGTTTCATGTGGCGATCTTTGGAAAGTGTCCAGCAGCCACACGACCTGACTTAGGTTTGAAGAGGTGTCTAGGTGGGTGGGGCTGGAAAGCGTGAAGGCAGAAGGAAGACCAGGTGGCATGGAGGGAGGGAGCAAGGAGGCCAAGGTGCCAATGTCTGGATATGTTTTGGGTCATTACAGGGCGTCTCTGTGTGTGTGAGTGTGTGCTACCGTCATCTGGCGGCTAGAGCCAGAGATGCAGCTAAACATCTTAAAATGCACATGGCAGGCTACTACAATAATGAGTTATCTGGCCCAAGATGTCCGTGGTGCCAAAGTTGAGAAGTCATGCTTTAACGCAAGTGGGTCAGCTCTAGTTCAAACACCAAGACAAGGAAGAAATGATGAGTTGATGAGTAGAATACCGCTATTGCATATCTCTGCCACGTGGGGGCGCTGTTGAAGATGAGTCCCGTGCAGTCCTGTAACTTCTTTCTGGTAAGAATCTCTGCTGGTGCACAACCATGCCCCATATTGGCTCTTTCAGTTCACATTCGCATGTTCATATGTGATTTCCGGAAGTCCAATAACTGAGCCGGGACGACTGGGCCTGAGATGTTTTCATTTTAGGCACAGATTCTATGTAGAATAAAAAGGCCCTGAACTTGAAGGGCTTTTGAACTTTGCCTCCTGAAGCAGAATTAATCCTGCAGATTCCTACCACAGGTTCACTGTTGGTCAGATTTCAGACTCTCCAGAGCCTTTTGTTTTTTTTTGCCTCCCTTGCCCCATCATTGAAGTTTCATTCTGCTCACTAGGCCACCAGGCACCGTATTTCTTTAGCTGTTCACATCTTAGAATTGGCTGTATGTACGAAATGAGCCCTGAATGTATTCTGCCGTCAGCAAGCAAGTGACCTTGGACTTGGTGGCCTCAGCTCTCTATTGGTTGGGTGACAGGATGGGTTGGTGAGGGTTTTCTAGACTTGTGTGTATATCATTTTCCCATTTCATATGTCGGTGAACATGTACTCTTATTTACTTAATATTTTCCTCTTAATGGACTCACTAAATTTACTCAATCATTTTTTTGAAAAGGAATCTTTATTCACTCTCACAGATGGAAAACCAGTCGGCATAAATAGAAGGTAACAGAAAAAATACGTATAATGCAAACAAAACAAAAAGGCTGTTATTAAATTCTGGCTAAATGCTGTTGCTTGCTAAGGATTCTGAGTCATAGGTCCACTTGTGGTTGGTTCTTGGAAGGGGAGATGGGCCAGTGTTGGAGAGGAATTAGAGACACATTAGGACCCATGGAGACTTTCCCCCCCCTGTACAGCTGATCAGAGGGATAGGACGGGGGCTGAAAGTGAGTCTTGTGAGGACACTATGCGCAGCTCACGTCAGCTCACTTATCGTGTGCGTCCTATGCTGTGGGAATTTTGGACTTAACGATCCTTAAAAGCTCTTGTGGATCTAAGCAATGGATTCCTCTTCCTTGTCTACATCACAAAACTGCTAAGAGGCACCAGTGAGAAGATGGGGTCAGAGGACTTTCTAAACTGTGAAGTGCTGTACACCTGGGGCAGACGTGCTTACTTCCTGTGGGTGGGCTAACGTCCACAGGAGAGACGTTAGCCTCTCTAAAAACACCTCCCTTCTGACCCAGGGGATCTCCGGTTCTTTAGTCAGAGATAACCTCCTTGGTTTAATGCTTCTCATTCTCAGAAAATGTGCAGATTTCCAGGTGGCGGTGGGGGTGATCTTTCTAGGAGCCATGTGTCATTTATAGGACCCTGGGACTGAATTTGTCAGTCCTTTCCTGGGAGGGAGGGCAACACTTAAGGATGGCTAAGAAGGAGGAGTGTCGGGGTGAGGCCAAGGTGCCCAAACAAGGAAGCAGGGATAAGCTAAGCCCAGTGTCACGGTTTTGCCAAGGTCCATCCTTGGCTTGAGCTCTGTCTTCAGCCTGGGTAGAGCTTGGTTTGGCCTTCAGTGAGGAAGGGCTCCCATGGGGGATTGGACAAAGGACCTTACTGTTTGGAAGTGATAATAGCATTTCTCTAAAAACTCTGGTGCAGAGTAAGTAGCCCCAGATGTTATTATTACTATTATATTTTCCTTGATTAATATCAGTTTCTAAACTTATCTCCCTGTGTTGTCTTTTGCAACACTTGAATAGGCTTGACCTCTCCAACTTGGCTGTGAAAAGAATAACAACAGCTTACGCCAACTTTTTAAAACGCTCATTATTTGTCCCAGGTCTTGTGCGAAGTGCTTTATATGTGGTGTTCTATTCCATCCATTCAGCCACCCCACAGAATAGAAGCTGTTGATGTCCTCATTTTAGACTTGAGAAAACTCAATATAAGTGGCTTGGCCAAGATGTCTGAGTGAGGAGGCAGCTGAACTTAGGTTCAGCTCCAGCTTGTAGCACAGTCCTTTTGCAGCATTTTCTCAGAAGCACTTGGGTTAGAATGTGAATCTGATCATGTTTACATTTCTCTAGAACAGAAGTTCCTTTGGCTTGGCTTTATTTTGCATGCCCTATAGCAGAGGTTCTCAAACTACGACGATCAGACCCAGAGAAGAGAGCGAGAGCAAGAGCCAGCCAATGCTTTAGTGTCATCAGTGATCTATAACGCCAAGACCTTTGGGAAGGGTCCTGGGAATGAGTATTTTAGGAGAGCTCTCCTGGTGATTAAGCCAGACATGGGAAACAGTTTCCTAAGCCTACGGGGTATTTCACTCCACAAATAGTGGTATCCACTAAATGTTTGTTGAAGCGCTATGCATTTTTATAATTTGCCAAGGATAGGGTACAGAGTTTCAGGACAGGAGAAGGTTTGTGCTCTGTAATCTCAATGGACATTGTCAGAAAACCACAGGATAGTCTTCAACTCCCTTCCTTCCTTCCTTCCTTCCTTCCTTCCTTCCTTCCTTCCTTCCTATGTATCATATATTAATAATAAGTTTTATTTGTACAAAACCTTCCCACCTGCTGGGATTACATTTTCTATCATGTGGAGGGTGGCATTAGTGCTTGAGTCCTGATGGTGGGGAATAACAGAACCTCACATGGGAAGCAGTGGCGTAAATGCAAGGATGTCACCAGCATTTCCTTTTCTGACCTGGGAAGTGTAGCAGGATGCCCTGTAGGGGAACTGAAATGACTGTTGAGGAGTTGAAGTGTTAGACCTATGGCCAGGCCTCATCCCCTCTATCCTTCACCCTACCCCGACCCCCAAATCTATGCTGAGACCAGGCCTGACTTGTTGTTTTATTTATTGTTATTATTATTATTATTTTTAATTGGGTAAGGGGAACAGGACTTTATTGGGGAACAGTGTGCACTTCCAGGACTTTATTCCAAGTCAAGTTGTTGTCCTTTCAGTCTTAGCTGTGGAGGGCGCAGCCCAGCTCCAGGTCCAGTTGCCGTTGCTAGTTGTAGGGGGCGCAGCCCACCATCCCCTGCGGGAGTCTAACCGGCAACCTTGTGGTTGAGAGGATGCTCTCCGACCAACTGAGCCATCTGGGAGCTCAGCGGCAGCTCAGCTCAAGGTGCCATGTTCAATCTTAGTTGCAGGGGGCACTGCCCACCATCCCTTGCGGGACTTGAGTAGTTGAACCGGCAACCTTGTGGTTGAGAGCCCACTGGCCCATGTGGGAATCGAACTAGCAGCCTTCGGAGTTAGGAGCACAGAGCTCCAACCGCCTGAGCCACCAGGCCGGCCCCTTTATTTATTATTTTTAAAAATTCATTCATCTCACCATTTGACCAGGCTTACGACACATTAACATCCAGAGTTTTCTCCTAGATGCCTCCTCAAAACAAATACAGTTCTTCCCTGGACCAGTTCTCAGGGTCCACAAGCTACTTCCTCCCAGAGGAGGACACTGGCATGGAAGGAGGGGAATGAAATAAAAGGTGGGCAGGGGTTCCCCCACAGTGCAGGGAAGGCAATGGCAGTGCCGCCTGCAGTTCCAGGCCACTGCTCCTTTCCATGGATCTGGGCAATCAAGGCTTGATGGTGCTAATAAACCCTCTGACCTTTTATTTCCCAGGAAGCCAGACATTCAAATTCCCCTCGTTTAATTTGTACAAAGGCACGCAGTTGGTCAGAGTGAGCGCTGGTGTGTGAATGCACTGGGGAGCTCACCTCGTTCTCACCAGTTAAATTCTCAGGCCTCTGGCACGGGTTGTATGCTGTAGTTAAAATTCTGGAAATATGTCCCAAGGTCGCCAACCAGATTCATACGGAGGCATTGGCATTCTTTCATCAATCTGTATCCTTCAGTCCGTATCCTTCACTGAATGCATTACCGTTGGTTTCTAATAGCCTCTTGCTGAGCGCCTTTGAAAAGAAGATAAAGAAATCTTTTTTTCTTTTCCATTTTAACCTGGTGTCCAGTTTTGTTTTTTCTCTGTGAAGAATCAACTTAAGGAAATTGTAAACTCAAATCATACTTTTGCATAAAAAAGTTAAGTTTTTTAAAGTCATGTTTAAGAATTTATGATAGTGACTGAAAGAAAACACTTGTGTAATTGCTATAAAATGGATTCTAGCTATAGATGTTTTAACTATAACATTTCTGGAATAAGAACAATGAGTTCTAGGAAACCAGTGGAAAAATGGCCATCTCCTTTATTCTAAAGGATGACTTTTTTCTTTTGCTAACAAGAGTTATGCATTTTTTAGAATGGCACAATGAGAAACTTATATGGTCTTCAGCACCCCTGGAAAATATTCTAATGCAAAATCGACTAATAGTGCCACAATGATGGGATAATTAAACATTTCAAGAGTCTGTGTCCAAATATTAGGCATAAACTACCATGTTGGCCCACGCAAGGATGTTAAAAATTAAGTCCTCGTCAAATCTCTTGTGGTTGGAGACAGAATGAGAAATTGAGTGGTGTGTTGGTCAAAATTTTAAAGAGAGCTAAAATTCTGAAATTAGACCATGCCATTTTTTTCCTGTGTTCAGAAAGTCTCTGAGAAATAATACAGCTTGAAACGAAAATGTCTTTGAAATTGAGAGGCAAGAACAGAACTAAGCAGTTCTTTTCTTTGCTATGGCACACTCAAAAACAACTCCCAGGTTTTACAGGGGGACCTATGATTTTAAATACCAAAGGAGACCTCTTGTGCCCTTTTCTTTTACCCACATGTCTGTCTGTCAAACCCGAGGCACCCCATAAATTCCTATCACATGGCCTTTCCCATTAGTAACAGAAAATGGAATTTAGGGCCAGTTTATAGGGTGACATTGTTGTGGCTGACAAATTACCCATGCCAAAAACCTGTTGTGAATACTGATTGAGTGCCATGTACATTTTCTACAGGAGGAGCTCAAAGAGTACTGGGTTCAAGTTGTGTGACAGGTTTTGAGAGGGAGAGAGTATTGTGTTTAGGTAGTCAGCCGCTTTGACTACTTTGAGATAGTTAATGAAGACACCCACTAAATTTGGCTTTTGAAAGGCCAATTCCATCAGATGCTAAATGTGCTAGACGTGGGTAGAAGACTCTGCTTAATCCTAGGACAAGAGCACCTAAATCTGGATGACATTTAGAGATCTTTCTAGTAAAACTCACACATTTTCCAGATGGGACTGAGGATCAGAAAGAGGAAGCAACTTGACTAAAGTCATATGGGGGTTTGTGGCAGAATCGGAGGTCTCCTGACTTCCCAGTTTAGTGTTTCTTTTGTGGTAATGATCTAAGAAACCACACTGCCTTATACATTTGTACCCAGGTAAAGCATTCTAAAATCATTCATCCATCCATCCATCCATTTAAAATAACATTTATTAATGATCTTTTCTGTTTTGTGCGTTCTGCTGGGTCCTGGAGATATAAGGAGGAAAGATGCCATGTGTGTCCTCATGAAGCAGCTCACACAATATAGTGTAATGAGTCTCTGCTGAAGGTTTGCATATTTTCCTATGGGAATGTGGAGGAGACATGTTGCAATCTGATTGGAGGAAATCAAAGATAGCTGCACAGGAAATCTGACATCTGAGTCTTGAAGGACAGGAAGTGTGAGTCCCACAACATTGTCCTTCTATATCAAAATTATTTTGGCTAGTTGAGTTCCTTTGCCTTTTTATGTATGTTTTAGAATCAGCTTGTCAGTATCTATAAAAGCATAGATACTGTTTTGTCCTGGAGAATTTCCCATGTGAACTTGAAAAAATGTGTTTTCTGTTTTTTTGGGATATTCTGTAGATGTCTGGGGGTCTAGTAGTTTATAGTGCTGTTTGAGTCTTCTGTTTCCTTGCTGATACTCGAATTGCTCTCTCCACTATATAAAATGGAGTATTGAAGTCCTCAGCTATTATTGTTGAATTGCCTGTTTTTCCTTCAATTCTGTCGGTTTTTGCTTCATAAATTTTGGGGCTCTGTTGTTAGGTGCATGTATGTTTATAGTTGTTACGTCTCCTTGTTGGATTGACCCTTTTACTATTACAATATGTTCTTTGTGTCTCGATACCGCACTTTTTGTATTTTTGAACGATGCTGTCATTGGAAATGTTATCCCAATGCACAAGTCATGCTCGTGATCCCCAGTACTAATAACTTACTATATTGCTTTTTGAACCAATCATTGAATGGCTTGTGTACAACAACATTCAAAACTTGCTGTTGTAAAGTCATACCCCCAGGAAGAATGACTAAATCTGTTTTAAATGTCTTTGCCCTCTTTCTTTATTGATTCTGTCAGGTGACCTTGCTTAGTATCTAAACCAGCTGGCTGAGGTTATTTCAGGCTAACTTGTTTTCCTAAAATAGTACTGTTTGTTCAAAATAAAATACTTGAGAGAGCCTTTTACAACACAAGAGACTTCAAGCAGATTTAAATATAACCCAACTCCCTCTTATTCAAGAAATAATCTTAGGAAAGTAAGCTTGTCTAATATTTGGGCATATACAGTGTCCAGCTGTATATGTTGTTTGTATTCTACTTCATAAAGAGGCTCAGCTGATCACACATCATGCCTCATTCACTCCCCCTCTGGCTTTCTGGTGCTTTGAAAGTTGCCCCTCCCGAGGCACTGGACCTTACTACTGCAAAGTCTTGGTGAAGAGCATGTGGGTTCCAGCCAGGTACACAGCTTCACGTCCTGGCCTCAAGAGGGCCTTGACCAGACCCCTGCTCTGCTTCCCATCCAGACTCTGCTAGATACCTAACAGGCTTGTTCGGTTAACCAGGAAGCTTGGGGAGCAAGAGAAACATAGCCCTATTTTCCATAGAGATTCGTTTTCTTCAGGGCACCAAGAAGGTGTGTGTTATTCAAGGATAGCATCACCATTCCTGGGTGCGTTGCTCCCTTGCTCTGGGCCACTGGCTTTGGACCCTTTGAAAGGCATTCTCAAGTGTTTGGGAGACAAGCCCATCTGCACACACACACACACACACACACACACACACACATTCACACCAGTGCTTCGTGTTCTTCATGGACTCCTAGAATCTCAGGACTGTCAGGCCCCAAGACAGTCTCTTGTAACATAACCAAAAGACCCCTTTCTATTATATACACATGGAGATATGACCTAGTTCAAAGATACAGGCTTATTTCTCAAAGTATGTATCCAACCAAACGTGGCTGAAAAATGCACGTTTTGAAAACCGGATCATCTGGCGTTAGAATACATATGGAAAGTCAGAGCACCAGTGAGCCTGTCAGCTCAGCACTGTGTTCAGGATTTCTGGTTTATCGAGTGCCCCCGTGTTCTTTCCTACCTCTTTTCTACCCCCAACCATTGTTTTCCCCTTTTATGATCAAATGAAGGAATGAATATGTTTTACCTGAGTAAAAAACAAAACTCAAAGAGATCAGCTACCTATCTTTCAACATTTGGGAGCCTGTGAGTTGGAAGAGAATGTAGGCTTAGCTTGTAGGACCCCAAGAGATAAAACGGGGGCTAATGGAGATCATGTAGATTCAGATCTGTTTCACAAGAGCTTTCTATTTGGCAAGAGTATCCAAAGAAATTGTGGGCACTTTGGGAAGTAATAAGCTACCTGTTCCTGATGACACTAAAATATAACCTTGATGATCGAATTTATTTGTTAGAAATTTATATTTGGAACTCTGTTGTTCTAGGCTCTGTGACGGGAGCTGGGGAAACAGCTGTGAACAAGATAGGAGGGAGCCCTGCTGTCATGGAGCTTCCATCTTAATGGGGTAGAGGGTACAGACCATAAACAAGGAAACCAAAATACGTATTTTAAAAATCATACATTGTGATACATGCCAGGAAGGGAATGGAAGGCGGCCTGATTCCCACCATTTCCAGGGTCGTTTAGATGGAAACTGAACATCACCTTGGTCGTTCGTTTCCTTACAATTCCGGGAAAGTGATTCTGTGACTCAGCAATGGAAACTTCTTCATTGATTTGCTGCCCGGGAATTCAAGCTAATCCCGGAAATTTTGGGTTCAGTTACCTGGAAGTTGGTGGAGTACAATACAGGGCTTTGCAAGTCTTGACACATGAGCACCATCTCCCTGAAATCAACAGAAATCTCGTTTGTTGTTGGTTTTTAGTTTGGATTGGACTTTATAGTTTGTGGCCAAAGGTCACCGTGTTGATTTTTAGCAGAAAGAGTCAGATTAAAAGAACTGGCCTGATAATCTGGATTTCTTTTAAAAATCACCTTCCAAGGTCTGTCCTAGAAAAGATCCTGAACTCACAACACTTTTGTTCCGCCATCTATACCTGGTGTTGGGGGCAAGAATAAGCACAGTCCCTCCTGTGCATATTCTTAGCTCGTCCCAGAAAGGTGGGTTCTCCTTCCCTGAAGCCAACCTTGAAAATTGAGGTGTCTTACTTAAAATCCAGATTTCTGATGTTTCTTGGAAAAGTTGAAGTTCTGTCAACAAATTCTGCCCACATTCCATATGGTGACTGATCTGGAGACCCAGCAATGGCTTCCTTTGGATGGAATGTGGGCTCTTCAGTTCACCCCAGTTCACCAGTTTCTGTGACCTGCGTGGCTTCTGTAGGCTTTTCAGTGTTTGACTCCCAATCTGTGCGTTTCTGGGCTTGGAGACTGGAAATGTTGTCCAACAGCGAATCCTTTATGACCCTGTCATATTATCTATTTGAAAAGGAAAAGGTATCAATGAGCATTAGACACTCAGATCTGAAAAGACCTGTAAAGAACCACTCCCACCCCCCGCTCCAAATCCCATGAATTCACGGGACGCAAAAGTCCAAAGAAGGGGACGCTTGCCCATGGTCACACGCTGATTTGGTGACATCAGGACCGTCCACAGTGAGTTACCCCTACACAGAAATCCCACAATAACCATTAAATTAAATCCAAAGCAATTTAAGACAAGATTTTCTTTGTCAGGCCCATCTGAATTTTGTTAACAACCTTAAAACAATATTCCCGATAAAAATATCTGAATGTCTCATCTTAATCATTATCTTGTTGAATTGCCCTTACCATTTAATCTAGAAACCCAAGAACAATCTTAATCCCTTTGGTAAAGTTCTCCAGGGTGCTGATGCCATAAAGATAATAAAGTCTTTTCATGTTTCCTCAGGTGATGGAAAGGAGGAGACTCTCAATATTTGTTAAAATGTGGGACATTCTTTGCATAGAGAGGCTGTCCTTAGACTTTGGACTGTCGTCATCCTTTGCCCTTTCATTTCAGCAACTGAGATCAAGAAGAGAGATTTTAAGGTGTTTAGCATAATGATTTCACTTACATATGTTGTGAAATGATTGCCATAATAAGTTTAATTAACTTTAAACTTTCACAGGGCCATATGTCAATTACATCTCAGTAACACTGAACAAATAAAATAAAAACAAAGGAGTTTATAAATTTGGATGTGTGACCGTGGTATTGTGATTATTATTATTATTTTTTAAAAGACCTTTTTAAAAGTGATCTACGTTGAGTAATACATACTGAGATATTTATGGTTAAAATGATATATTTTGTATTTTAAAAATGCCACTGAGGTGGGTGGGTGAATAAATGGATAGATGTATAGATGTAATGAGATTTGCCACGTGTTGATAATAACTGAAAAGAAGAGATGGGTGGGTTCTTCAGGCTATTCTCTAACTTTTGTATGTGTTTAAAATGTTCCATTATGAAATGTTTTTAAAGTTGGAAAAAAAAAAGAGAAGATGGCTTTTAGAGCTTCCTGATGGCTCCGTGATACTAGTGAGTTGCTAGGGTGACAAGGCGTGATTCTAGAAGGTTTAGAAATGCTAAGTCCCATTCATAATAATAACAATAATACAGTTTGTGTTTTTTTACAAAGCTACATTTGTTGCCAAGTATTAGGCACTGCTCTGAAAAAGTTTCTGCAACAACCCTGTGAACGAGATTCTATTATTATCCCCATTTTACAGACAAGTAAACTGAGGCACTGAGAGGCTAAGGGACTTGTCCAGGGCTTTACACTAGATATGTTCAAGGTAGTGTGGGCCCATCTCCAGAGCCCACGTGTTTCATCATTACTTTTTATTTCAAGACAGTTCCGGAGACAAAAATGAACATTTCTGAGGTTTTCTCTCAGTATCTTATTTGAAATAGATGAAGCCTCCTCTGCCCCAGCTTTCTAGATCTATGCTCCCCAGTAAGTGAGCCTTTAGCCTCATGTGGCTATTTAAATTTGAAAGAATTAACAATTACATAAAATTAAAAATTCGCTCTTTAGTCACACTTACTACCTTTCATGAGCTCAAAAGCCACATATGGCTGACACCCACTGTATTGGACACTGACCATACAGAACATTTTCATCATCACAGAAAGTTCTTTTGAGTAGTGCTGTTACAGATGAAGAATTTGAGGCTCAGAGAGGCAAAGGGACTTGTCCAAAGACACACAGTGAGACCCAGGATTTAGAAACACTATCATGATGCCAACATCTTAGCCCTTTCCTTGGTCCCCTGTCGCCTACCTCCTGTTAATCTCTTTTTGTCTTTGCAATGAGATCTTAAGTTTATCAAGGGCAAGTAGCATATCTTTTATCTGTGCACCCTCAGCCCCTCAGCCCTCACCCCCTTCCAGGGCTGGCTGAGCACATAGTAGGGCCTTCATAAGCCCTCTCGCTTTCCAAATGATAGTAGGGGTTCTGGCAAGTATCAAGCCTCAAGTTTTAAGTAAAATGTGTTATTATAATTTTTTTTTTTGAACCGGCAAACTTAATTGCGTAAGGCAGAGAGATGGTTTTTATTTGAAAACCTCTGAGGACCAGTATGTTTAGTGAGAGAAGAGGGAGCGAGTGGACCTGTACTGTTTACCTTTCTCGAGGTGAGAGTGGGGGTGGGGTGTGTGGGGACCTGGGCCGTTGACCTGAAAACTAACTTGGTCTTGTAAGAATCTGAACCAGGGGTTTAGTTACACGTGTAGACCCTGGAGACTGAGAGGTCTGGGCCGTTGTTCCAGCCGCAGCAGGTAACAGCTGTGTAAGCTTGGACAATTGGTGCAACCTTTTGGGGCCTGCATTTCATAATTTGTAAAGTGGAGTTTACAAATCCACTTTACAAATCCCAGGGTCAGGAAGCATCTCTGAAGTCACCCATGTGAAATGACAATGACCCTGGCTTGATACCTGAGAGCCAGCTATTTTCATCACCTCATTGTAAAATACTTAGTATTTATTACTCTCACTAGACTGAAGGCTCCTTACGGGCAGAGCCCATGTCCATCTCGTTCTCTGCGGTGTCTTCAGTGTACAATTCCCAGCCCCATAGTGTGTGTTCAATAAAAAGCTATTGAAAGGATATCTTAGTTACTAAAAACAAAAACCTGCGTTATAAGGACACTTCAGTATTTATGGTTCTACTCCTTGTCAGATACACAAATCTCCAATTGTAATACCTTTGTAGATCAGTTGTGTGGGCACTTCTTGAATACCCCCTGTGATGGGGAGCTCACTACCACACGAACAGCTCTTTTTAGTTGGGACCTCTCCACTGGGCTTGAGGGCAGTTGTACGTGTCTAGCTGAGCCACAGACAGGAAGTGTCATGCTCCTCAAGTGCTCCCTGCTATATTGCTCAGCCACCCAAATCCCTTAGCCTTTGTAGCAACAGGGTCGTACAAAGTGAGTCTCCAGCCAGCTCTGTAGGGTTTCATGGTTATCATTGGGGGTGGGGAGAGGAGGTGGAAAAATGAACCTAGAGAATCTGGCTATAAAACACATTACCTGCATTTATGGTCCTCGTGCCCCAAGGCCTGGGATAAAGTGAAGAAGGAAAAACATTCCACTCTGGCTCTCAGTGACCCCTAAAAGAAACCCTCCATGGAGTCATTTAGGATAGTAATTTGAGTATAAACTCAAGCATGCCTTCCTAGCCTTCCCTCCATAAACTCAGGAGCCTCACGACGATCGGCACCAAATTGCTTGAAAATGTGGCCCAGAACCCTTCCAGATGAGGATTGGGCTCCGAGAAATAAAAAGCTAAGGGCATGTTGCTATGGCATTAAAATCAAGGGAGTGTGCACGAACCTCAAACTGTGCACAGAAAACATGTGCTCTCTGAATGCCCTGCCCACTGAAGGCGAAGCCAGCAAAAGCCATTAAAATGTCAGACAGGGAGCTGGGTGGGAAAAATGCATGCTTAAAAGTAAACATGTAGCCTCGTGATAATTGTGTTCCCTGAATAGCTGAAAATGATGGAGAGAAAGGAAAAGAATTGGGAATAAAGAGAAGTCAGGGAGAATGGGGCTCCCCTAGTTTGAGGAAAGGGCGTCGTCCATTCGCTGGCTGGAGCTTAGCACCCAAGAGCCATCCTGGATTCTCTCCTTTCATTACGTCTCTGCGTCTGCTCAACCACCGAGTCCTGAGTCCTGACTTATCCAAACATTAGGTTGAACCACATGAAGTTGCCGATACTACAGTTTCTTTAGCCTTCAAAAAATGGCAATTCCATGTGGTTCAACCTATTTAAGTTTCAAATCAGCTCCTTTTTTGTCATCACCGTCACCATCCTGGGTCAAGCCCCATCATCACTTGTCTGAACTATATCATAGTCCCCAGTGGGTCTTCATGTCCTCACTCTTCTTCCACGTGTGTATCCATATTTTAGAAATTGAAGCAGACCATGTTAATTCCATACTTAAAATACTTCAAGGTTAAATTTGGCTAAAGACCTGTATACTGAAAACTACGAAGTGTTGCTGAAAGCCATTATGGAAAGATATACCATGCATGGGCCAGAAGTCTATATATTCTTTTCAAGTTGTTCTGTAGATTTACAGAGCTATAGGTATAAATTTCATGCAATCTTAATCAAAACTCCACAAGGTGTTTGTTTTGTAGAAGTTGACACGCTGATTTTAAAATTCATATGGAAATGCAAAGGACCTAGAAGAGCCAAAATAACTTTGCAGAACAAAGTGGAGGGCTAACATTACTTGATTTCAAGACTTCTTAAGCTACAGTTGTCAGGGGAGTGTGGTTTTGGTGTAAAGATAGACCAAGATGAACGGTACAGAATAGCGAGTCCAGAAGTAGATGGACCCACACACACATAGACAATTGATTTTTGCAAAGGTGCCAAGACGATTCAGTGCAGAAAAAATAGCCGTTTTAACAAATGATGGTACAACAATAGGACAGCTGTATGTGAAAAAATGAACTCAGATCCATATTACGCAACATACAAAAAAGTTAACTCAAAAAGAAATGTAGGCCGACATGTAAAGTATAAAACTATAAAATGTCTTGAAAAAAATAGAAGAACATCTTTTGATCTTAGGTTAGTCAGAGATTTCATAAACATGACACCCAAAACATGAACCATTACATAACAAATTGGATTTCATAAAAATTTAAAACTGCTCTTCAAAAGACTTTATTCAGAGAATGAAAAGGTAAGCCACACAGTGGGAGAAAATATTTGGCAATTACATAGCTCATATAGAACTCGTATCCAGAATGTACACACATATACTCACCCTTAAGACTCAATAATAAGAAAACAAAAACAATTCAATAAAAATATAGGCTAAAGACTTGAACAGACACACGAAGATTGTGTGGAAGTCAAAGGAACACGTAGAAACATGCTCAATATCAGTTGTTTAGGAAATGCAAATTGAGATCACAATGATATGCCACTACACACCTATTAGAATGGCCATAATTCAAAAGACTGAACAGATGAGATGTTATAAGAATGTAGAAGAATTAGAACTTTCATTCACTGTTGGTGGGAATATAATAGGGTACTTTGGAAAACAATTTGGCAGTTCCTTAAAAAGTTAAACATATACCCACTATATGGCCCAGCCAGTCCACTCCTACCCATTTACCCAAGAGAAATAAAAGCTTGTGTCCACACAAAAACTTGTACACAAACAAGTTTTTATTCCAGCTTTATTTGTTATGGTTCAGAGCTAGATACAACCCAAATGTCCATCAACAGATGGGTTGATAAAAAATTATAGCATCTTCATACAATGGAATAGCACTCAGCAAGAAAAAGGAATGATTATTGATACATGCTACAACATAGATAAATCTCAAAAGAATTATTCAGAGTGAAAGAAGACAGAATATATACTGGATGATTCCATTTATATGATGGTGTAGAAAATGCAAGTGAATCTGTTGTGAGAAAAAGGAAATCAGTGTTTGTCCGGAGATGGTGGGAGGTAGGAAAAGGGAGGAGGGATTTCCAAGGGGCGGGAGGAAACTTTTGGATATAAAGCATATATTCATTATCTTGATTGCACAATATGGTTCTGTCATCTCCAGAACTTTTTAATCGTCCCGTACTGAAACTGTACCTGCTAAACATGAACTCAGCATTCCCCCTCACCCACCACTCTACTTCCTGTCTCTATGAATCAGATTACACTGGGTACCTCACATAAGTGGAATTATCCAGTGTTTGTCCTTTTACGACTGGCTTATTTCACTTAGCATAATGTCATAATGTCTTCAAGTTGTAGCATGTGTCAGAATTTCATTCCTTATAGGTACAAGGAATTTACTTTTTAGGCAAATTATGCTAATACACGTAGGGGTGTCGTGGCATCCTATTGTGACTTTAATTTGCATTTGCCAAAAACTCTTTAAGGCTGAATAAGGATCATTCTATGTGCTTCCCCAAGGGAGTAGCTTGACTGTGTCAGTATCCTTGGTCAGGTTTGTGACTTGTGAAGCAAGAGCCGCTTCATAAATTCCTTAGGAATGGAGATCCTGGTTACCTGGTTCACTGTACGGCCCCAGTGCCCAGCATTGGCATAGAGTGTGCCCAGTACATAGAGAGAGACAAGGTAAAGCTCCCTGACCTTTCGTGGACTTTCTAGAAATTGTCCTCTTTAATAGTGGTGTATTTTCCCATTTCCTGTAAGTGAATGCCACAGAGGGGAGGGTTCCCCGAAGGCTTTTGTCTCCTTCAGGGATAGATGTACTGGATGGTTTTGCTGGATCAGTCTGGTCTCATCATAAAGGCAAAAGGAACACAGGGCTAGGATGAGAGAGAAGACCGGACCGCTGGGCTCTGGTGAGTGCCTGAGTGTGCATCCTCTGGGGGTTTTTGTTTTTCTCGTCCTCTTTATTAGGAGTGGTTCTCTTCTTTTCTCATCTCCTGCTGGTTCTAGCTCTTGCTCTGACTTTAGACTTGCTTCTTCCCTGGGATTCAGGTGAGGATGTATAACTGTGGCTGCCCTATTGTAGAACCAAAGAGAACCGGATCAACAAACATATCCGAGACATTATCTCAGACCTGGGAAAGTACAGACTCCAGGCAAGCACCCGTTTCTCACGGCCAGGAGTGTTAGGTACTGAACCAGCTCGGCACTACTCCCCCAAGTCCTGTGTACACTGTCATGCTGTGCAAATTGGAGAGTTTGTTTCCAGGAACATCTGGGAGGACCAGCTGGACACGTGTTTCCCTTCTCATTAATTTAGGCTGCTAATTAATCGTGCAAAACCTAAACCAAATAAGCAGGAACCGGGACTGAAAATAATCATTAAGCGCCCCAAACGTGCACACATTTTAATGAAATTAGCCCAGGTGATTGGGCCTCTCCTCTCTCAGTACTGTGGCTCTGCCCAGGGGGTGGGGGAGGGCAGTCCCACAGGGAGAAACGCTTGGGGAAACTCTCCTATGCTGGGCAGCACAGAACCTAATGGACCAGAGGGAGCTGGGACCAACTTCCTAATAATTCATGAGGAAAGGAGTTCCCCTGGGCCCAGTGTCTGATGGAGAGTAGCGTCAGATGGCCTGAGAGCAAACCTTCCCAACAGTACTAGCTTTTGTTCACCCCTCTGGGCCTCAGTTTTCTCATCCATAAAACAGGAGTAATAATAATATGTGTCTCATAGGTTATTGTGAGGATTACATGAGAATGTTTATTTAAGGTGCCTAACTCTGGAACTGGCAGATGGTAAACCCATTGCGTGGTAGCTATTATCGTCAGTGTAGCTACTGACCACTCTTATTAGTAACCTCTTTCTCTGGTGATGTTGATGATGATGATGATGATGATGATGATGATTAATCACAGAAAAAAATAAAACAGGAGAAATGTCAGGGAGGCCAAATCGTGGAAATGGAAACCCATTTCCCCCTTTTTTTGGTCATGCGTCTTGATTCATGAGACCCCGGCTGACTGCGTAATTTTGGTCATTGGACTCAAGGTACATCTTTCGTTTTTGAATCTGGTAGAATTCTGGGTTTGTGTCCGTCTTAAGCTTTATAGGACCAGAAAAGAGGTTATGGAAGCATCCTGGTCAGGTGGGTGGAGCAAGGCATCCGGTGGGGTTGGGAACCCCATTATGCCTGAGGAGCTGCGTCTGGAAAACGCTGGTTTTGCAACCTAATCACATGCTGAGGCCGAGGCTTCCTACTTCGAGGAAAAACAGAGTTAAAAAGATTTATTGAAAGTCTTCCAAGGGCATCTTGAACATCAAACAGCTGTGAAAAGAGGGCTGATGGTTGAAGTGCAAGTGTGTCTGAAACCCCCAGGTTGTTCCTCCTTTTTGCTGCATGTGGGTTTTATTGACACCGTCCCCTTTCCCTTTATGCCCCCAGAAAAGTCCTTCGAAAAGTAGGTGAGAGATGTGGTCTTAACAGAACGCGGGCAATGGATCAGAAGGCAAATCTGATCATGTCACTCTGCCTGTTAAAAACTGCCCTTGAGAGAAAACAAACTCCCTACCCAGCTGACAAGATCCCAGGAAGTCTGGCCCCCGTTTGCCTGAGCAGCTGCACTTCCCATCAGGCCTGCCCTCCTGCCCCCTCTCCAACTTCACCAGGCTGCTTCCTGTTCCTAGAAACCCAGAGACCCCCTTCTGTCCCTGAGAAATGCTCTGTGCTCTGCTGGAAGCGTTTTCCTTCCTGCTCGTCCCTGGATGAGGCTTCTCACCCCCAGGCTTCACTGTGAAGGTCGTCTCTTGCAGGAAGTTGTCCCTGAACCTGAATTTGGCTGGTTTCTCCTCTTGTGTCCTCCCACAGTCCTCATACTTCTAGACTGGCACCTTCCATGTTTTAGTGTAATTGCTTATTGAATCGTCTGCCTCCCTTGATAGACGCACGAAGGAAGGGGGCGAGGGCCACCTGGAGTGTATGCATCTGTACTCCATGTCTGGGACATCGCTGGCCCTCTGTACCTTGACATTCAAGAAGCATTTGTGGAATGAATGAACGTCCAGCCTGATGTAGCTGCTTCAGGCCTTGGCTCTGAGGCAAATGAGAGACCCCTTATTCAGGGGTGACCCAGGGCAGGTTCTTCACATGAGTGTGGGACCACCCCACATACCTCCTTCTGCCTCTCTGTCCCAAGGCCTCTTCCCATTCCTTCTGCAATTATGTCTTTCCTTTGCCCTTTGGTTTTACAAGTCAGTTGTCTTCCTAGCAGTGTCCTTGGATCTTCTCCATCCTGGCCTGTAACCTTGAGTAGCCTTAAGTAACATTCTAGCTGGCTTGTCCCCAGGTTCTCCTACCAGGCTTCCCCACAGTGAGCAGGGCAGAACCTTGGTGAGTGTGTCTCCTTCCCAGGGATGGGCTGCCTTTCTCATAGATAGATGGTAGGGTGCTATCTCACATCAGCAGGAAAAGCAATGAATACGTAACCTTTACAAATAATATGTCAGGCAGCCTATGGAATGGGAGAAAATATTTGCAAATCATTGATCTGATAAGGGGTCAATAGTATATATACATAAACTCATACAATTCAATCACAAGAAAACAAGCAATCCAATTAGAAGATGGGCAAAGGAACTGAATAGACATTTTCTAAAGAAGACATACAGATGGCCTACAGGTATATATGGTCAGCCTCAGACTCACTCAGTCATCAGGGAGATGCAAAGCAAAACCACAATGAGATGTCACCTCACACCTGCTAGCATGGTCACTATCAAAAAGACAAGATGTGACAAGTGTTGGTGACGATGTGGAGCAAAGGGAACCCTCGCGCACTGTTGGTGGGAGTGCAAATTGGTGCAGCCACTATGGAAAACAGGATGGAGGCTTCTCAGAAAATTAAAAGTAGAACTACCTTATGATCCAGCAGTTCTACCTCTGGGTATTTGTCTAAAGGAAATGAAATCACTATTTTGAAGAGCTATCTGAACCCCATGTTTATTGCAACATTATTTACAATAGCCAAGACATGGAAATGACCTAAATGTCCATCAATAGATAAATGGATTAAAAAATGTGATACACACACACACACACACACACACACAAATATTATTCAGCCATAAAAAAGAAGGATATTCTGCCATATGCAAAAACATGGATGGACCCTGAGGTCATTATGCTGAGTGAAATACATCAGCCAGATAAAGACAAATACTGTATGATCTCACATACATGTAGAATCTAAAAAACAAACCCCAAACAAAAACAAAGCAACAAGAAAACCCCCAAATTTATAGGTACAGAGAACAGATTGGTGGTTACCAGGGGTGGGGAAGAGAGGGAGTGGGTGAAATGGGTGAAGGTGGTCTAAAACTTCCCAACTTACAAGTCCTGGGGGGGGGTGCAATGTACAGTGTGGGGATGACAGTTAATAATACTGTGCTGTATATTTGTAAGTTGCTAAGACAGTAGATGTTAGACGTTCTCATCCCAAGAAAAAATTGTAATTGTGTGAGGGAACAGGTGTTAACTACTGTGTAATTATTTTGCAAGATAGACATAGATCAAGTCGTCATGTACACCTGAAACTAATAAAATGTTGCATGTCGATTATATCTCAATAAAACAGGGGGAAAATAAGAAATGATGTATTGGAACACGAAGGCTGCTGATGTCCGGTTAGAGGGGCAGAAGATACCATGATAAACCTATGGGGGTTTTCCACAGCAAGCCAGGCAGATAAATTGTGGTCACTTTCTAAGATATTGTGCTTCTAGTTGTACACAATCGAAACCCCAACTCTAGGTGGCATAAACAATAGAGGGAACTCACTCACTTATGTAATGGGAAAATAGGTACAGGTTCCTATTTTTAGAAAATAACGGAAGTTTCAGGTAAAGCTTCACCTTGTGGCTCAGCGGTGTAGTTAAAACCCAGTTTCTCCCTGATGGTTGCAAAATGGCTTTTAATGGGTCTTGAGGCTTCAGACTTGACCCTTCACATCCCGGAGGGAAGAGAGAGTGCCTTGTGTCTCCCATTTCCAGAAAAGGATCTGCCCTAGGATTGACTGAAGTGGCTTGAAGCATATGTCCAACCCTAAACCAGTCACTACAGGCAGGTGGAGGGAAGATGCTAACTGCAGAGGTCATAGGTTTCACTCCAGGAAGCAGGGATGAAGCTGGCTTCTTCAGAATTACATGGATTTCCAAGAGGAACTCAGGGAGGGGAAATAGGAAAATATGTGAGGCAACCACAAAACGTCCAACAGTGATTCAGTCACAGAAATCAGAAGGTGTTGACGTGGGCCGCTCCCTTGGTGTGATGAAGGGAGAAAAATGCTTAGCAATAGCACTGCTGGCCAAATGGGCACATCAGGGAAGTCTCCGTTGGCTTCTGTCTGAAGTGACGTTGTGTTTCTGGGAGAGGTTTATTTACTTGATGGTTTGCAATCTCTCTGCCAGCACTGGGGCAGGTACGTGGTTGAACTGCGGCTAGAGACCCGCACATGACTCTGGAATGTCCTAGGTTGGAACAGAGGAGCTCCAGAGCCAAGAGCTGGTGCTTTATTCAGCTACTCCTACAGCCGGTTCTCCTTTGTCCCCCGGGCAGGTGTGGCAGCATGAGTGTCTCTCCCGTTACATCGTTACATTTCCTTATAAGCTGGACTCAATCCAAGCTCAGCAAGCGTAATGCTAACCCACACAATAGACCTATAACAGACCTCAGCCTTCTTGTCACAGGTTACAGTGCACCATCCCATCTAAGAGCTTGTTTACTTCTATGCACTACACAGGTTTTACTTGGTTCAATGTACTGTGTTACAGTAACCTAGCAATTTGCATGTTCTTCCTGATTATCTGGTAATTAAACCCAGTAAGTACAAACATACTGTAATTACGGTGTAAGCAACCATCTGGATGGAGAGATGGAGATGACTATGTATTTACGCTGTAGCTGTATGATAATTATGACGTAATGGAATGATCAGCCATGAGCAAGAAGATTTGCAAGAGACACGGTCATGCTTTCACATGTTTTTAGCATTAATTCTAGCATGAATTTTCTGGGAACAGCCAGAGATGTAAGGAAGTTGGCTGATGCATTCCATTCGGATGGAGGCATTGAAGGCATAGTTAAAAACCACGCAATACAGAACCGATGCCTGAGCATGAAGTAAATGTGACCACTCACTTATTCCGATCTTGTTTACACTTCATTGGACAGCACGGAACATTTGTTTATTTGAACTGTTCTCCCATTTGCATTGCAGTCATCAGTGCCTGTCAGTAAATAGTAATGTGCTCAAGTATGGTTATACTACATTTTATTTTACAGAGATCTTAGATTCTTGGAGGAAATCAGGTGTTCAGCCGCCTAAAAAGTTTTGATATAATGGCATTTGCACTGTTTTAAGATTGTTTGTATTAGGTTGGTGCAAAAGTAATTGTGGTTTTTGCAATTATTTTTAACCTTTTAAACCGCAGTCACTTTTGCACCAACCTAATAAAATGCACTTACCCTTTTCGGATAGAACCACAAATAATGTCTTTACCATGGAATGTGCTAAACATGAATCTTCACTATCCTTTGCCTGTGATGCATGTATCTGAGGGGAAAAAAGAGAAGAGTGATGGAGTATGGGGAGTGGCCAATAGCAGCAAAAATTAACTACAATTGCAATGATGCTACTACTACTACTAGTAATAATACAGTGGGGTTGCATCATGTGAAACTTTTAGGATGTGAAACTTGAACTACCGTATTTCTATGAAATTTAGGGTGCTGTCCAAGTACAATGATCATTTCACATGCCACTCAGAAGGAAAAAAAATGCCATGCCATCAAATAAATATCATGCAATGTTTTCTTATCATTAGAACTTTGAAATTAAAAGGGTTGAAAGAGCTTTTGTACAAGTATAGACACAATTTTACTCACATATTCCTCTGGGGTAAACGCAAAGGAGAAATACATTGACTAGGCACTCCTAGGACATCTTCACCTGAAGAGTCCAACACTTTCCATCTGCTCTTTGACTCTGAGATCTCGGCACCTGTGTTCAGACAATGTTGTCCTCTACCCTCGTGTGCGTTGGTGATTCAGTATTTCCCAAAAAAGGGTGACTGGCTATTGTCTGGCATTTTCTTCCCGGGCAATTACACCCATCCTGCCAATTATACAGTGTTATTTATTTGTGGCGTAAACATTTGTGATGGTTCTGAAATTTTATTTGCTATTCTCACTGAGCAACCTTTTGTAAATTTTTCTCTCTGCAAATATTTATACAAATATTATAGGAATATAAAGAATCTAATAAAACTAAGTAGTCTTTCTTTTTTTTAAATAACAATGACTCAAGCTAAGATTCCCTTGAATATAAGTCAGGCAAAAAAATCATGATTGAAATGGATCATTGTAAGTTAATGAAACATTATGAAACATGTAGGCTTTGCATTTTAAATATTTTTTATTAATCCTCATAATTGTATACAGTATCATTTTTTTAGATCCTGTTCTTATTATTAGTCACAATAACTGTATTTCTGTTAATTTTTGTGGAGACAAGGAGCTTGACCAAGTCTGACTAAACTGTCTCCCTGATGAGTGAGATTTGGCTTCTGTCTCTTCTTGCCTACTTAAACTGCACAAAAGTATCACAGGGGCTTACCAGAAATTATTTAGAATACATCAGTGAAAGGAAAAGGTGAAGATACATGTTTCCCTGAAAATAAGACTGGGTCTTATATTAATTTTTGCTCCATTAGGGCTTATCTTCAGGGGATGTTTTATTTTTTCATGTACAACAATCTACATTTGTTCAATTACAGTCAGGTCATCTTCTTCTGGAACATCGTTATAGCGTACTAAATGTATCCATCTGGCTAAGATCTTAACTGGGGCTTATTTTCGGGGTGGGTCTTATTTTCGGGGAAACACGATATTTAGGACTCTTTGATTAAAAGTTTAAAATTAACTGAAGAAAGATGAACCAAAAATAAGCATTTATTAAGGCTACTGGATGTAGTGGGCACGTGCTGGTTGTTTTCGTAACATCTATTACTTTCCTCCCATATCCACGAAAAATGTCTGCTTGTCCTGTGGGGAATTCTTTCTCCCCTTTTCAGTCATATGGTTTGGGGGGGATAGGCCCCATTCTTTGCTCCAAGTGAGAGTCCTGATTCGTTTAATCTAAACAGCGTATCTCATCTCCTTGTCCAGTAGGTCAAGATGGGCAAAGGGCCTCGTTTGGGCCAATGAGAGGGAATCCTAGGACACGTACAGGGCCACCTAGAAGGGATTCTCTCTTCCTTTGGATAACAAGCGTCATGGTGTGAGGTCTGGAACTACTGCAGCCATTTTGCTGCCACCAAAGAAAAGCCTAGAGCTGCAAAGGATCCCAGGGTTCCTGCCAATGAATTCTACGTCACAAAAGGCAGAAGGGAGATAGAGAAAGTGGGTCCTCGGTCATATTATTTCAGCTGTCAGATCAGCCCTATCTAAAGCCGGAACTTCCTCTGGACTTTTCAGCTGAAAGAGTGACGACATTCAGTAATGTCTTTATTGTATAAGGTCACTTGGTATAAGTTGTCTTTCAGGGAGAGCAAAAACATACAAACTTGACTCTCTACAGCGCTGTATCACAGAATCCAAGGACAGCACTGTCGTGGAGTCCCAGCAAGTTACTGGAAGCGGGACCAGCCCGGTTCTTGTCCCTGATGCTCTGTGTGCAGCTTCGTTCCTCTGCCTTCTCACACATGCTCCCCACTGGCAGCCTCCGGTCAACACACTCAGGCGGTCAGTGCTGCCTCTTCGTAGCAGCTCTGCATTCCCAGGAGGGAGATGCTAATTGGACCAGCTTAGGTCAGGGGTCAACCTTTGATCCAACAACGCTGGCCAGAATGTCAGGGTCACAAAGCATAAAGATGACATCCAGTCAGCCCCTGAGGGTGGGAAGGCAGTTCTGAGAGGAGGAGGTGGGGGTGGTTGGGAGATGCTCAGCTACCCCAGCCAGTGTCCACCATAGGTGGCCTCTGGCAAGGCTCTTCCTAGCGGAGCTACTGTTTCCTCCTGTATAATGGAAATAGAAAACTAAACGGTTTTTTTTTTTAGTGTAAAATGAGAAAACGAATGGGACAGGCTGCTGCTGGGCGGGTGGTGGGGATCATTTGGACTCTTGTTCTCTCAGCAGTGCTGAGCACATCACAGGGTTCAGTAAACACGCTACGTATGGTTACGGAGCCGCACACCAGCTTAGCTCCGGGAGCGACCTTAGGCTCTGTTATGAGCATCTCAGATTTAGGAGTTTGGTATGCAGCACCTTCATGTCCACTAACGTAATGCACCCAAAGGACCATCTTGTGAGGTGGGTCACTGCTCCCATTTTACAGATGAAGAAACTGAAACTGAGTCATCCTAAGCCCGTGGTTCTCCAAGTGGGGATTTGCTACAAATGCAGATTCCCAGGCCTCTCCCCCCAGACCTTGTGAGTCAGCATCTCGGGGGTTGGGACCCTGCAATCTGTGTGTTGACAGACACTCCAGGTGATTCTAATAAATTAACCCCATTCTCCCAGCCAGGGCTAGTTCCCCTCAGGGGTTTGTCATCTCGGAGGGAAGGGTGACTGGTGACGGTAGGGTGCTGCGGCTCCAGGCTGTGCACGGCTCCATGGCTACTGCAGAAAGGAGGTTTTAGACAGCCGTGGCAGAAGGCTTGATTTCCGTTTGCCGTAATACCTTAAAAGCCTCTTGAAACTGGCTATGGTTTCCTCTATGGTGGGCTTTCTCCAGCCAGGGGTCAGGCTATACTTGCTAGGATTTTCTGTGCTCTCACGAATCTCTGTGTTTGCACAGTAAGTATATAGCTGCCGTGAGCTTCTCAGCTTTCTGGCCTCCTCCACTTCCTCACTCCCCACTCCTCCCTGAGGAGCCCAGGCAGCACCCCACCGTGGTGTGGTGAGTGGTGTGTGAAGCTGACATTCTAGGGCTCCTGGTGACTGTCTCGGCCGCATACAATCTGTTGGCATCTTGGTAAGGTTGGGGGTGCCAGTCAATGCCAGTGACAGAGTCCTAGCCCCTAGGCATGGCCCTCTGGCTTGGTCTTGGGAAGAGGCATCTTTATGAGGTTAATAACTTATCAACGCTGAAATTCTTCCAGAGCTTTGAGAACTATTTCTGCCCTACCATGTCATATTAGGAAGGTTTCCTAGGTGCAGAAGCAGACTGGGGCTCACTTAAGCAGGAAATGAATTAATTCGAGGATACGGATAGCTCACTGCATCGCTGAGAGAGCTAGAGAGCCCGCCTCGCAGACCAGTTACCCGGCAGATGTCCCAGTTGTCCCATAGAAAGGCCTGGTGAGGGCACTAATGCCACCATCCCATGCACTTGAGGCGCCACTGACCCTGCTGTGGGTGGTGAGGGTGGCCCTGCCAGCTGCTCTGCTGACGCCCTCCACTGCCATCCTGGGGCCTTCACCTTGCTGCGATGGCCGCCACTGCCCCAGGAATGCTTCCCAATCACAAACATTTTGGATCACAGGGACCCAATTAATCACCTGCGTGGGTGTTTCTGATTGGTGGAACATAGGTCACATGCCTCCGCTCCAGCTGCAAGGGATCCTGGGAGAGTGGATATCTGCCATCTTTATCTTCTGCCGAAAGAAGTGGGCTCTGCTCCTTCTAAGACTCAAAAAGTGGTGCATTTCTCCAAATAAGAAGGAAGTTAACAAGCTGGGAAACCAAAAGAATAGCTATCCAAAAATATCCACTAAAACTTATAATCATAAAAGCTAATAATACTATAGCTCTTTCTATAATGCCAGGTGCTGTTTATACTCACATATGTCACCTTATTTAGTCCTCACAACAGGTCTATGAGGCAGATACTATTGTTACCACCCCCATATCAGCAGATGAGGAATCAGGCCCAGGGAGATGAGCGACAGCCCAGAGCCTGTAGCCCGGCTTTGAACCAGGCCCCTCGGTCCAGGCTGAGCTGCCTCTCAAAGCGAAAGGCTGAGAGGCCAGTCGAGCCAGGACTGCTGACCCCACACCTCCAGCTCCCATGAGCCAGTACGTTCTTTGCTGTTATTATTATGTTATTGATCTGGGCCAAAGGCTCTGTAAGTTGGGCTTCTGTCACTTGAAGAAGAAGGTTGCCTAATACAAAGTTTAGGAAACATCTTTAAAGAGGACTAATCATAAGTGTTCTATTTTCCTTTTTTTTTTTTCATAAGTAAATAATACTCCTATGCTTTTGCAAGAACTCTAAAGTAACAGCAATTTTGTCCCTTTTCACTGACTTAAAAGTTTAGGCCTGCGGAGTCAGAGTGGCCCAGCCCTGCAATCTCAGCTCTTTTCTGGCAGAATCAGGACTGGAATACAGAATGGCTTTCTTCCACCTGCCAAACCTTCTCCGAGTACCCCTGTGCCTGCCGCCAGGGCTGGGGACACACAGTGCCCATGATATGCCCACTTCCCCAGATCCAGGCAGGTCTAGTGCAGGCCGCCATCAAGGCCAAGGTTGCTACGTTGATCACCTGTCGGTCAGCCTCTTGGAAACTGGCCAGCAGGACTCTCGGGGATGTGCAGTGGAGGAGCCCAGAAGCCTCGGCCTCTGCAGCCTCAGCACTGGCCATACTGGACTTGGCTCTGCTCGAGTCTTCCTGCCCCGGGCTCTACGTTTGGGAGAAAGGCCATAACTGGGGTGAGACAATGCAGGGCTCCAGGGGGCAGTCGGATTTCCAGTCTTGGCATACAGAGTTAGCTGGTGGGGAGTCGGTGACAGAGTAGTGGTGAGTAGAGAGCAGGGCGCTGAGCGCGGGCGGAGCCTTGACAGAAGACTGAGATCACGAAAGACAATGACAGACTCCAGAGCGAGTGACTGGTGTGACGGAAGGGTAGGGACGTGGTGGAAGGAGATGGTGAGGCATGGAGCCAGGAAAGTTAACAGAATTATAGACAGATCCAAGGGCGACCCTCTGAAAAATAATGATAATATTGGCAATAATAGATGACACCGATTGAGTGCTTACAACATACTTACAGCAGCTGAGTTACGGTCTTTACATTTCATCATCTCCTTTGTCCTGGGAAATAGGACATAACTATTATCCCCACTTTACAGATGAGGAAACTGAGGCTCAGAGACGTTAAGGAACTTCACAAAGGTGACACAACTTGTAGAAGACAGAGTTCGAATCCAGGGCTCTTGCCATTAAAGACTGTTGGCCAAACAGAACGGGTGCAGCCTACAAGGGGTGGCCTCTGATTTCATCTGAGCCCCTGTATGCAAGTCTATTAGAAGGGAATGGAATAACTTCTGCCCTGCCCCTCCTCATGCCGTGGAAAGAGGCCTACTTGCTAATGACAGCAGACATCCCTAATGTACCAGCCTGCATTTCCTGTTTAACCTAAGCATGGCCTCGGGTGCTTTCTTAGTATAGGTATTTTCAGTAGCTACTTCCAACTAACCAGAAAGGGCACATGAGATGCAAATGATTTCCCCTCCCTGATCTAAAGGGTTGGCATGGGTTCCAACTGGCATGAGTGAGAAGTGCCTTTCTAGGGAATCAAAGCAGGCGGGCTGAGCTGGCATGGGAATGAATGTTGGAGACAGGGCCCATTTCAAGTCAAATCAGTGGGCAGAACAGGTGCGCTCGGGAAGGGGAGGCATGACAGCAACAGAATCTAAAGGGGGTAGGATGCAGGGAAGCGACAGCCTGCTCTGTTCCTGGGGAAACCTATGGACGTGACAACATAATCTTCACCAGTAAAGGTTAACATTAATAAGGTATGTTTCCACATTACCTTTTGCCCCTGAACACCTATAATACACGGTTATAAAAGAGTGTGATCATAGTAGCTATTCTCTTGCAGCCTAGTTTGCCTGTAATTTATTCCTCATTGAATATAGTCTGAAGTTGCTTTTAATAAAAAATGTAAGATCTTAATTGGACATTTAAAAATCTTGTTAAACTATGAGAACTGGAAGAAGGAAGATGACTTTTGCCAGGAATCTCATGCAGTCCAGTTACAGCACTTTAACATTAAACTTACCCTTGAGTTTCCTGGCAACCCGATAACAAAGGGTAAGAAGATACATTGCATGAATTCTCCTGGACCGATGAGAGATTCCGGGGAGAGTATAACTGATAGCTTGTGGGGGAGTCTGGCCTTAAGTTTGCTTAACTGTAAAAGGTTTAAAATCAGTGGCGTTCACTTGACAAATCCAGCCTCACGTCAAGATATGGCCACTCTACTCCTTTCTCCCATCTTCAGAATGCAGGAGGGTAGCGCAAGTTGCCTCTTTAGACCAGCATGCAGGCTCCCGTTTGCCACACTTCCCACTGTTCTCTATTATTTATTCCCTTCATGCTTGGCTCTTGTAGGTGTCTGAAATGTGTGGTCTAACTGAGGACATTAAATATATATGCACATAGTCTCTGGTCGAGTGTACGCCTGGAAGCCTGAGAAGGTTAAGGACATTCTAGGAAGTGGGAACAGCGTAGGCCAAGGCCCAGATGCGTGAAAAGGCACATCAAAGCAGGGCCTGTTAACTCATACATCAGATCATGTCGCGTCTCTGCTCACAGCCCTTCATGGGCTCCCATCGTCTTCTGAGGAAATGCCACTGCCCTTCAAAGGGCCTTGTCTTGGGGTTTGTTCCATTTTGCTCAGTCCTCCAGCCTGCCTGGCTCTTTCTGTGCCTCAAACCCACCAACAGTGCTCCTTCTTCCAAGCCTCCACTCTCGCTTTGCCCTCCGCCTGGAACACCCTTCCCCCAGCACGGCTGCCAGCTCAGGTGGCTACTTAACTGTCACCTTATCAGTGGGGCCTTCCCTAACCGCCTCCTATAAAACAATACCTCTCCTCCTCTCCCCAGACCTCGACCTGCTTCATTTTTCCCTATGGCACTAATTATTATGCAACCCGTTTTGATGACTACATATTTTCTCTTTTCACACCCAGCAATGTAAATTCCATAGGGAAGGGGTGGGGGTTCTTGTTTGTTCACTGCTGTACGCCCAGCACTAGAGCAGTGCCTGGCACGTAGGCGACTGACTGTGTGGGATGAATGGATAAAAGTCTACGGCCGTTCAGCTTGTATATGTGGCGCATACATACAGAATCTTTCTGAATAAAGACATCTTTATATAAATATGCAGCCTAGAGATACAGTGATGCATTGTTTTATCGTGGCCTGTAAAGATGCAGTGCTATAAAGATAGCTGGATTTACGTCCATAGTGTGTCCAGATTAAAGGCCAAACAATGACCAATAGTCACATAGGCCAGAACAATGGGGACGCTGTTTACAGTTTCCTTGCCAGGCACAGTGTCTGTGAGCTCCTTTTCTTTATATGTGCTGTTAACCCTTGTGTGATCGTTTGACTCTTTCTAGAAATAGCCCCAGTTGGCCAGCTTCTCTATAGCTCCCACGTTGGAATCTAACATGGGGTGCTCAAATTTATAGACGGCCCTTTGCGGAGAGCAGTACCCTATCCAGGCAGCCTCGTTCCTCTCCCCAACTGCACCTTTGCCAGGACCGGCTGGGTGGGCAGTCTGACAGCACACGCCCAGCTTACTCCATCAGGGGTCCTCACAGACATGCTGTGTGTCCTCCCTGTGTCTCCAGGGCCCGAGCGCTGCATGCATTGCCCCATAGCCCACGCTCACAGGCGCCCCCCGGACCCAGAGAAGGAAGCCTGGCCCCCATGGAGCTAGAAATGTGCCCTTCCCCACAGCAGGGCCGGCGCTGTCTGCTTCTCTGGGGAAGAGCCTTTGCTGTGAGGATTTGAGCCCACTGTCCTCATCTGCAGAAGGCTTTTCATGACATGCATCCTAATGTGTGCAAATGTCAAACACTTAGCTCCCACCTGTAGATGAAATGGGAACCTCATCAGAGCCTGGATCGCGCGCACTGGCCCGGCCATCAGGCCTGGATGGGGACTGTGAGGGACACTGCGCTAGCCCTCAGCAGCTCATCTCCCTTTCCCCAGCTCCTGGTCCCTTCCCTCCTGCTGCCAGAGACCTCCCAGGGCAACCCGCCCACCTCCCACTTCCCAGCCCCTCACTCCCTCTCTGGTGGAGACCAGAAAGGGCCAAGGGACCGCGCCAGCTTAGCGGCCGTCCTCCTCCTGTGCAGAAGTTTGAGATGTACCTCGGGATGGGGGAGGGGTGTGTGATTTTTATCCCCAAACCCCACAAGAACCTTCTGCCAGGGGAAAATTTCTTTTCCACACTTAGGAAATCACTTCCGGAGGCGAGCTTCAGGAGAAAAGGAAAAGCAGATGTCAGCCGGTGACACAGAATAATCACTTTGCTCAGTGCTTGTATTTTCCTACCAATTTTGTATTTTTCAAAAAGGACAATAAAACAATTGTACTCTCGGCTAATTAATGACAAGCTGGTAAAAGCATCTCCTCATTGTTCCATTTATTTCTCCATTTCTCCCAGTAACAGTCCTGTCCCAGAAATGAATCAGTGTCGGTTACACAATGCTGTCACCCCATTGTTCCTTTATCATCCTCCATTTTCATAAATCTGGGTGTTAATCCCTTAATGGTTTTTCTCAGTGCTTAAAAAAAGAGAAAGGAAAAAAAAGGAAAGAAAAAAAAAGGCCAGCCTCTTCTCTTAATCCCTTGGTAGACAATGACACAGGGGGCCCTGGGATGATGGGCTTACTCAGAAAAGCAGGTCAGGTTGGGGAGTGAGCCCCTTCTGTTTGCTGGCTCCACAGGAGACCCCTCGCCCTGGGGCCCGCCCCTCCCCAGGTAGGGTGCGCTCAGCTTCTCTGCTGGACTCTGATGAGGCCTCTGACCTTTGCCCCGATGACCCAGGGAGGCCTTGCAGGAGAGGGGCAGGATGGGAGAAGGTGGGGTGGGGACCTCTGTCCTCCCCGGGCTTCCCAGTCCAGAGCCCAGTGCCCCCCACTCACCTTCCACTGATGCAGTGGTTCTTCAGATGGGGTCCCTGGGCCAGCAGCGTGGGCATCGCCTGGGAACTTGTTGGAAATGCAAATTATTAGACCCACACTGGACCTGTTGAGTCTGAAATGTTGGGTGAGGGTTCAGCAGTCTGTGTTTTAACAAGCCTTCCAGGGGATGTCTGATGTACCCCTGAAATCTGGGAACTGCTGTCCTAGGGGATATAATTCTAAGGTTAAAAGTAAGTACATGGAAGTAAAGATCATTTCATGTAACAAATATTGGTTGACTTCTGGGTCCTGTTCAGCAAGACTCAGGAGTCAGAGCATTGACTGAATCAGAGCTGGTGCAAGCCTCCAAGAAGCTCGCATTCTGGCTCCCCCTGGGTTAGAGCCCAGCCCAGACCTCCTCTTCATTTCTCAGGACTCTGCACAGTGACTGGCATGAAGTGGTAGAAACCACCACCACCATCATCACCATCACCCTCTTCCTCCTCCTCCCCCTCGTCCTCAGGATTGGGAGTGAGCTGAGAACTTTGCCTCAGCCTCCTGCATAGGAATCTGGGTTCCACCAGAATCTAATGTTCCATCACTCAGTGAACAATATCCTGCATGAGCTCTTGCTCTGGGCAAGGCCATGTGTAAGCCACTGGGGACTTAGAATTAAGTCAGAGGATCCCTGCTCGGAGGGAGATCCCTGTCTAGTGAGTACACAAATTACTTGCACAAACAACTTCAAAGCCCCTAGCAAGTGCTGTGATAGCCCTTCTGAAATGGTAGAAGGTAGCAAGATCAGCTCAGTGCAGGTAGGGGTCCTGAAGGTGGTGACGGTGATGGTGGAGGTGATGGTGGTGGAGATGCTGGTGATGGCGGTGATGGTGATGGAGGTGATGGTGATGGTGGAGGTGATGGTGATGGTGGAGGTGATAGTGGTGGAGGTGATGGTGGTGGAGATGCTCGTGATGGCGGTGATGTTGGTGGAGGTGATGGTGATGGTGGAGGTGATAGTGGTGGAGGTGATGGTGATGGTGGAGGTGATGCTGGTGGAGGTGATGGTGATGGTGGTGGTGGTGATTGTGATGGTGGTTGGTAATGGTGCTGCTGCTCGTGGTGATAGTGGTAGTGACAGTTGGGCAGCAACCTTCACAGAAAAGACCCTTAATTTAAACCTTTCAGTCTGAGGCAAAGTTCTCCAGTTAGACTTGGGGTAAAGAACATTCAGGGCAGAATGAACGCTTACCCACAACACAAAGGTGTAAACAGTCGGTGTAAACTCCTTCAGGAGCAGTTTGTTGAGGGATGGTCATAATGGAAGTGTGAGTTAGGAAAATTCCAGAGCTATATCTCATCTCTTCAGCCTTAAGTATGAAATCCAAGGATTTAGAACAACTAGGAAAATGCCTGTGGATTTTAGCCTTGTGGGCTAGAATGTGACTCATACTAGCTTAAACCATACAAGGAATTTATTGGCTCCTATGCCTACATAGTTCAAAAGAGTTCAAAAAGGCTTCAGGCATAGCTGGATCCAGAAGCTCAGGCAACTTATCTGAATACTGTATGTTGGCCCTGCTTTATTTTTTGTGGGCTTCATTTTCAGACAGACTCTCCCAAGTTGATAGCAAAGATAGCCCCTGGCAACTTGAAGCTTATCGAGTATTTATGCCTAGAAACTTTGGAAAAGAGTGGGCATTTGTCCCCAGTTGTCTCAGAAAAACTCAGTGTTCCCTCTGGAAGACACTCATGGGCCTGGCTTGCATTGCATGACTCTCCCAGAATCAATCCCTTTGGCTCAAGTCCTAGCCAATTGGCCAGATCTGAGTAACGTGGACGCTTTGAAACAGGAAGAGGCTAGGGTGGTGCGGTGAACCCCATTTGAATGGCTGGGTGGGAGTGGAAGAGGCAGGGGTGATCTCCAAAGGAACTTTGCAATATTTTTCCAGAAAAAGTAGCAATGAATGTGGGCCAGCAAGGAAGAAAAATGTGACTTGAGCAAAGAACTAGAGACAGTTGAGTAACAATAATAGAACTGTTACTAAAATTAGACATGTTCATATGTGCACAAAAAACAAAGCCTAAAAGGATAATCCCCGAAGGGTTGCGATTGGTTATCCGTGACGGGATCACGAGTAATTTTTATTTTATTTTCTGTTGGCTGGGTGGCAATAGAACACAGACAGAGACAGACAGACCTGTGTTTGAATTCTGGTTCCCTGCTTCAAGCTAGAGGACTCAGGCTGAGAACACCATTGCACCTCTCAGCTTCAGAGTCGAACATTTGTAAAACAGGTCTCACACCTTCCTAACACTCCCTAATTGGCATAGAATGGTAGATGTTATAGTTGTTGTTGCCTCTATTACCTGGCTAGGAATGAGCAGTTACTACTTCTATGAGAACCAAACTTATTTACCCCACATGGCTGAGTATCTAGGGTGACATGACTTTACTATTCCATTGTCTTCATTAGCATAACTTGACATCCTATGAATACTGTTACCAGTCAATTAACTTTATTGTTCATTAAGGGAATAATCCATCCATAGACTCTTCAATAAGAAGCATCCAACAACATTTTATACCCAAAGACTCTTTGAAATCCTCCATCAATCCTGAACTATTATAACATGGTCCTTACCCAATTCTAACCGACTCCCTCTCCTGCCACTTTGAAAATTCTCCTTAAACCAGAGTTCAGTATCTCTGTAGAAATGACCTTGGCTTTCCCTCTTCTAAATGCTACCCAGGCTCTGTCGAGGTGGTGCTCTTCGCTGCCGTGACCCCTGGACCCAGCTTTGCCTGATCAATGCTTGTTAGTGATATTTGGGGAGCCAGCATTTGACTTCTGTAACAGAAAACTGTGGAACTACGTTTTTGCATGACCTCATTCAGAGGGCACATGGAGGCTTCTACCATTACAGGGACCTTCACCCTGTTCCTTTAGGAAACAGAAGCAGCCGGGTTTATGGAGAAACACACTGCCTGAGAGTATTAAGACAATTTTAAAGTCTTCATTATGGTTTGAAATGATCTATTTGCTTGTGATCATTTGTTTAACGTCTTTCTTCCTGCCAAAACTATAACCCCATGAAGTCAAGTACTGTGTCTTATTCATCATTTGTCTCCAGCATCTAGAACAATGTTTGGCACATGATAAGTTCAGTAGTTGTTGAATGATGGATGGATGGATGGATGGATGAGCGGAGGAAGGGATCTAGTTACGGTCCTGGATCTGCTACTGATTCATTGTATGCCTTTGGGCAGGTCCATTGTCTTTCTGGGTCTCAGTTTCCCCATATGTACAAACTGGGTGAGATGACACCTGGAATCTATGTCTATGTTTATAGGCAGTTTTGGTTCCAAAGACCGCAGCAGCATGTGAGGCTTTGGAGGTGCTGGGTAGGAAGGTTGATGGCTGCCCTCCTTGAGGCCTGAGGTCGGCAGCCCCAGGATTCGTGGTAATTAATTCCAAATCCTTGGGTCTTGTGAATTCCCCAATTCCTGAGACTAGGCAAGAAGGGTGGAGGCCAGGATGTTTCCTTGTTATCAGCCACTGTGTTCATTACAATACCATTTTCTCCTGTGGTGTGTGTGGGTGGGTGTGAACTCTGCAAGTGACCCTTAGTGACATGGGGTGGAGGGAGCTTCTGGCCCCTTTTCCTTGTTTTTCTGCTGACCATGTCAGTTGACTCCAATCCCCGGGTAGCCTGCTTTGGGAAGAGAATGCTGTCATCCATGTATACATCCCTGGGGATTTCAATTTCTCATTTCCCTGCCAGGGACATTTACTATTATGCTGTCCCATTATGAACCACACTGGACGCCATGCTAACAGATGGCGCCATGTTACAGATGATTCTGGTACTTATGGTGTTTCCACCAAAAATAAGACCTAACTGGAAAATAAGCCCTAGCATGATGTTTCAGGATGACATCCCCAGAACATAAACCCTAATGCGTCTTTTGGAACAAAAATTAATATAAGACCGGTCTTATTTTTAGGGAAACACGGCACCGGCTTTGTGACCTTGGGCAAGCTGTGTAGCCTGTCTATTGCATGATTTCCTTGTTTGCAAAATGGACACAATGCTAGTAGCTGCCTCATTGGGTGGTTGAGAAGTTAAATGAGTTAATACAGTAAAACACTAGGGCAGGGTTTCATAGCTATTAGCTATTATTATCGTCCCATAAAGTGCCTGGTACATCTTGACTCTAAGTGGAGGCTCTGTCGTCGAACACCGCTCAGGAAAGAAAAAGTGTCCTGTGGAACTGCAGATACATGAAGCACTTGAGAACCTCAAAGGCACTTTGGTGCACGAAACAAGCCAGTCTCCACAGATCACATACTGCGTCATTCCATTTATATGACATTCCCAACTATAGAGCTGCAGCGATGGAGAGAAGACCAAGGGTTGACGGGGCTCGGGTTATGGGTTCGGTGAAGATTTGACTTTTTAAAAGACTGGGAGGAGGGAGATTTGGGGGATAATGAAGCTGTTCTGTATCCTGGCTACAGGACTCTCTCTATGCAGGTGTTAAAATTAATAAAACTGAACTGGAAAAAGGTAATATTTTTGTATGATAATTTTAAAAAATGTGGCTCGATAACTGTTATTGACTCTCTGCTACCTCCTTTCTCCTGGCAAGATGGGGTGGGGCGGGGGAAGATGTCTTTAGATGCTTTGGAAAGCAGAAAGCATTGTGCACAGCGCTCCACGGGAGAGAAACAAGCCAGGATGTGTGAAATGTGCTCACAGACGCTCAGGGTCCCTGTGAGAAGGCCCGGCCAGCGACAATCAGCGTCAGAACCTGGGTGTAGCGGAGCTGTTTAGGACTCCAGCGAGCTATTTAAAGAGATTTAAATGCACCGTTTCCTGGTTCTTCTGAGGTGCAGCTATAATTGCTGTTCTTGCCAAATAAATCCTTCAGATTAAATGGATATCGAGTGTGTAAGTTCAGCGATGGCTCACGGCACGCGAGTCTTGTCAGAGTTCAGGGTGAGTCAGTCGAGATTAACAGGAGGAAGTTGGCAGAGGTTGTTTGAGTCTTAACACTGTCATTTTGGGGCTGGTGTTGAATGTTTACGCTTTGGGAAGAGAACGCAGGCCAGATAGGACAGCCGGGGGCAACACTCGGGAGTCAGGAATCTTGGCGTGGCAACACACTTGTGTAATTTAGGGGGAGTTCCTGCTCCTCTCTGGGACTCACTTTTGCCACCTGCTCATTGGCAGCGGTGAGGGGTGCACTTGATCATTGCTCAGGCTCTTTCCTACTAGGCTTGTGGCTGAGACCGTGTCCCTTCTCTCTGCTCTTCGGGGCATAGATGCCTCCTCTTCTTGCACTAGCATTTGCCTGTGTGCAGCCCCCCATTTGGAGGGCACCCCACGACTTCACCAAGGCAGTCCTGAGTCTGTCTTGAATTTGATGAGCACCCTTGACCCATCTGCCTGCCCAAAAGGGATTCTCTGAGCGCACTGGTGTGCGATGCCAACGGGCTCTGCAGAGCCTCCAAGAACCGTGCCCAGAGGTGCTGTTAGGACGTGGGAATTATGAGGTGAGCAAGAAGAAGCCAAAAACCAGGCAGCCACTTGAACAGAGAGTATAAACATAAATATTGCCGAGCAGGTCCCAGCCCCAGGTTTTTATGTGGATGCGCTAATATGTTATCCGCTAGGGGTTTATTTACGCATTTGGGTACTCCCTGCAATTCATTTATCTGCTTAAGGAAGAGGTGCTAACAGGACAGTTCCTCATGAGCAAGCGCCCCTGTGTGATCCCCACCGCTGTTTATAATCCTTCATGCCCAGATCTATAATTCATGAGCTGATGGCCTGGTGGCAGTTTCCATAAAGGCCACGCCGGGCACCCAGTCGTTAACGCTCGCGCTGCCATGCACAGAATCGAAATAAGCCCACTCTCCTTCTATTCATCATGACGCCACCGACGTGTGGGCAATGATATTATCCAAATATTATTAAAACTTTGAACCCTGTCCCCATAAATTATGGCCGAATGGCTCCGTGGCCATTAGGAGAGGGGCATGTATGGGCTTCGGTTGCCGCCGAGTAATTATGTGCTTAAAAGGAAGCGTGGCTGAGCATTCCCCCTAGTGAAAAAGAGAGGAGCGGGGATCATTTGTTACCGCTCCAGCGTTCGAAGCCGGACCGCTCAGGCAGGTCAAGTCAACCTTACAGGAGGACAATTATCTGCCTAGAGAGACCAAACATCTGTTATTAAGTATGTACAGGCATCAGGCAACATGCTAGAAATCTTGTCCACTTCAAACACTTGGCGTATTCCACACAACACCCCCCTCGCGTTTTGTTACTGCAGCAGTCAGCTTTGAAATATGCCCTATCTCCCCTCCCCCGGCCCCTCGCTTTAATGTACCCTGCAGCTGCTAAAGATGCTGTTGTAACTTTAGAAGGACCTCGCTATCTTTCTCAGGCCCTTTCAGTAATAATAATCATTTTTGTTGTGTTTCTTTTTTTTTTTTCCTCCTGATCTTTTTTCCCCCCTCGCATTTATTAGTTATTCAAGGAGTATTGCCGGGGCGGAGATTACATACAGTTTGAAAGCACAAGGTCAGCCTGTGTTTAAATGAGAAGCCCAATCGCTCTTTGATTCCTGTGTCTGCAGTAACTCTCAGGCTGGTGTGGTGCATGGGAGGGAGATGCTTCTGAGTGGAGACTGTGAAATGGGAAATAGGGTTTTTCAGGCTGGCCTGGTTTCCTGGGCCATCTGTGTGTCTTGGAATCCTGGGGAAGGAGCGAGAGGGACCCTAGAAATCAGGGAAGTGGGAGTGAGGAGGAGGCCAGAAAACAAGGCCATAGATCCAGAAGGGGGCCAGCGCTCGGTGTGGGCAGGATGGCAGGATGAGGGCAGTAGGACTGCCCAGGGAGGTAACACTGCAGTCACTCCAGCTGAGAATTCCAGACCAGAATAACCAGAGTGCAATTTTCCCTCCATAAAGATGCAAAATATAATATTAAGTAAGGAGAGTTGGGCCGTATTTGTGGAGGAGGAAGGACAATATTCTCCTTTGCTAAATGACGTAGTAATAACAGACCAGATTCCTTTCTTCTCGAGGAGAATGAAATCTCCAGATCTTCTGGGCCAGTTGCAATCTGAGCATCTTAAAGATATATGGTGTCTGGATTGGCTTCAAAGTAATCCAGGGTAAAGTGGGGATAGGTGGGGCTACAGATGAAACAAGTAACCCTGAACTAATAATAATTGTTGAAGCCCAGGAATGGGCACAGGGGGTTTATTAGACTGTTCTCTATACTTTTGATCATATCTGAAAATTTTCCATAATTAAAAAAAACTCAAGGAACGGAACTCCTACCTGATGCGAGTGACCTACAAGGCAACGAAGAACCCATCTCTGTGGGGGAAAAGCCCAGAGAACAGAAGCCGAGGTGAACGAGTTGGCAGAGTTTGTGGGATGCTCTGTTCTAATCCATCCCATAAGCACTTCTTCCAGAAAAACCCGCTTAAAACACTGTTTCACAAACACCTGCTCAGGAGCCCACGAGCGCTCCCTGGCTCAACCGCTGCAGCCTGAATTCCTTCTTGTGGCATTTGGAGATTTGCCATAACAGGGCCTCGCCCTCCTCCTCAGGCCCAGTGTCTCCTTTCTCCACCTGCTTCCCCCCAGAGCCCGGCAGGAGGGTCAAGTGGAAGTGGTGGAGGACAAGTGGGCATAGGATGGTGGCACCAAGGCCAGTTCAGGGACTTTCCTTCCCTGGGTGTTCTTTCCCCTTGTGCGGGGGTATGGGTTCCAGTGACATGGCTTGTGACTCCTGGCCTCTCTTCCCTTAGGAAGTGCTGGGAAGAAGGCAGCTCTAGCATAGCTACTTGCTGTCACCACAGAGGAAAGGGGGAAAGGCACACAAATGACCAGGATCCACAAAATGACCAGGAGCCTTCAAAAGCACAGGCAAGTTTTTCCTTCTCTTAAGGGACTACGTTGACCTTTAAAACAGCTCTGCCAGAAGCAGACCACACCAGGGAATAGGGAAAAGATCTTAATTACCCATGAGGACATGTATTTGGGAGCCATGGTGGACATCTGATGTCTTTGCTAGCCCAGAATCCATTTCCACTTCTTTTCCCCATTGGGAAAAGCGCCCCAAGTTTCCTGTGGGGAACCAGACCTCTTCCATTCTGGGTTCATAGGATGTCAGTGGAATTGATGTTAGTGGAACTCCCCATCCCATTTCCGGCGCAGTCTTGTGACCCAGGCATGGCCTAGTGGAACATCCGCTGGCCAGAGTGATTTAGGGCCAGTCGTGGGACCCGACTCAAGCCAATGAGACTCAGTGCTGGGACTTCTGCGGAAACTGGATAAAGGCCATGTTTGACCCTACTGGCAGCCATTTTTCCATCCCGAGGAGAGAACCTACGTGAAAATGACTTTCTATAGAAGAAAACTGAGAGATGAAGAGGGTAATAAATCTGCCCTGGAGTGGTTCAGTTATGTGAGCCCATTCTTTATTCCGTTTTATTTGTTCACAATAGCTGGGTTTTTGTTACGTGCAACCAGAAGAGTCCCGACTGACGTAATGGCACAGACCCTAGAGGTGAGGGCAGAGGACTGTTTGCCTCAGCTGTGGGGCTGATTGAGCTGCTAGGCCAGTGACAGTAACCTGTATCCTATGGAGATGGCAGTGATTGCCCAGGGTGTCTTTTGGGGATGGCAGTGATTGCCCAGAGGTGACCTCAAGTCTTTTTCCACCCTGTGTTGTAGGGAGCCACTACTGATTGCCATACTTGTCACAAGGATATTTGTCGTTCTTGCTTGAGGCCCTGGAGAAGAGTCAGGTAGGGGCTTTATCTGGAAAGCTCTGGAGTGGAAAGCTGCCATAGACTCAAGGACACTTCACAGAATTGGGGCCCGGGCTCAAAGAAGGCTTGCTGGTCTTGAGGGGGCTTGATGGTTCGGCCTCTTAACTGGACCCCTTGATGTAAAACAGAGGCCCAGGACAGGACTGGAGCTCTGGTTACCCTCTCGGGCTGCCCACCTGAGCTGACTGTTGTAGATGGATGTGACCAGTAACCAGACCCCTTCAAGACCTCAGGCAGCATTTTAGCCTCTTGACTGCAGTAGCAGCATGGCTTCCCAGAGCCAAAATGTCTGGGGTCACAGCCTGGCTTTACTACTTTTTTAGCTGTGTGATGTTGGGCAGCAGACTTAACTTCTCTGTGCTTTGGTTTCTTCATCTGTAAAATGGGGCTAATAATAACACCACCTTCCTAGTTTGTAGTGAATATGCAATTAGGTTCTTTAGGTAAGGTGCTGAGAACAACGCCTGACACATATTAAGTGCCATATATTTGGTAAGCAAACAAACAAATCAAATCTTTATTTTCAGAGGTTCAGCTGAGAGGCTTGCTTAGAGATAATTCTAAATTAATTCTCCTGAATTAATTCTCCAATTTCTCATTCTCTTGCTTTCTCTCCCATTTGTTCAGCAAACATTTGTTAAGTGCTGGCCCTGGGCCAAACTCAGGGACAGTTTCATCTCCAGCTGACTTTGTCAGATTTCTTTTACTTCTTGAACGAGACGGACCTCCCTAGGGCTTCTAGATGTCATCTCAAAACCTCAGTTCACGCACAGGCAGCTTCAGAACAACGTCGTGGGCCTTTTTGTCCACGTGATTCACACGCTTCTACTTCCCTTGTTTAATGGATCTTCTCAGAGGTGAGATCCTTGCTTTTTACACCTGGGAAGCTGGGGCTCCAGGAGGTGACATATCTTGCCCAAGGTCCATCAGGTAGGATGTGGTAAAGCTGGGTTTGCAACCTGGGTCTGACCTATTTTTACCTCATCTTGATGTGGGCCACCTCATCCTCAACTGCCTTGCTTGCTGTTATCTATGGCCAGTGACTCTTTCTGTCCCTACAGTGGGCAGCTCTAGAAATCTAGCCCCATATTTCATTCGTCTCTGCCTTTCCAGTCCCAGCCAGAGTAAGCCCTCTGAACAGCTGAAGAGTTACGTCGCCAGGGAATTTATGCAAATTGCCCAAAGTTGCAAATCAAATTAGCAGCTGGAGAAGTGCTAGAAATATACCCTCTCTTTGAAAATCCCAAGAGCCTACACTATGCACTCCTTGTTGGGTTGCAAAAGGATGTTCTTTTCCCACTGAGCTCTTTGTCCCTTTCTCTGACCTAAAACGTGCATGGCTGTGGTGACCACTGAACAGAGAACTCCGTGAAAGGCAGCCTCAGGAATATCCCCTCTGGGCCTGACTCCTCCCACCACGTTCTGCAGCCCCAGTTCCCAGCATCTCCCTGACTGGCTGCTGGTTGTCATCGCCTAAGAAAGTCCCCCTCATTCCCGGGAACGGACCTCTCCGCTTCTGATTTCCTGTCCCCTGGCCTCTCTCTAATTTATTGCTTCTGTTTATGATTTGAGGTTAAATGCTTTCAGTTCCATTTTCTTAAAAACATACATTTCATTCCCCCACCCCACATAATGACTTCTGGTCTCTGAACAGCAGGCCCTGGGAGGGAGGAGGAAAGTCAGCCTAATGAGACCTCCTGCTTGTTCCCGGGAGAGCTGGGCAGGCCCGGCTCGGCTCAGCTCAGCCGTTTCCAAATTGCTTCCAACAAACTTGCACATCCCCAGCTTCCAGAAGCTGCAGTGTGTGTTGTTTGATCCACAGTCTTAACATTTTAGACACACTCCTTGGCAAGAGCACTGATAGTGGGTGGAAGGGGAACATATCTGGGCCCAGCGGGGTGGGAGGACCTGGGGGTACTGAGTGGGCAGAGGGAGAATAGGGGGAGTCTGGGGCCAGAGCTGGCTTCAGGTTAGTCCCTGGGAGCAGCCCAGGCGGCCTATACGCTCCCCTACCTGGAGTAGCCATTTCCCAAAGAACAGAGTGCGTTGGGCAAATGTGCTCATTTCTGGATCCCAATTTCAAGGTCTACCTCTAGCCTGTATCTGCCTTCTAGCCAGGTACAGCCACACACCTGTTTTACATGGTGCCCCGGGGGTACTGGCCCTCTGAAACCACACCATTCCTGGCAGGAAGACCATGTGTGGAGGTTGGCTGGCCTCTGGTTTGGATTCACCTTGGGGATTGTTGGGGCTTCTCTGTAAATCTCTTGTGTAGGTGCCTACAATTCCTGACTTCTGCCTATTTTCCTTGTCTGGGGTCATGACATGCCCATTCATTCATTTATTCATTCATTCCACAAGCTGATGTTTAGACCTCCGTTGGGGTAGGACACTGGATTAGGCCGTGGTACAGACAGATGAGTTAGAGACTCCTGAGCATGGGTGGGGCAGGTAATTGTCAGAATTGTGACAATTTCGTGTGTAAAAGTACATGAAACCGTCTCTATAATTTTGTCATTTCAAGAATGCTATATCAATGGAATCATTCCATATATAACCTTTGTACACATGGCATAATTCCTTGTTCTAAGGGAGTTATGTGTCCGCAAAATTCATATGTCGAAGTTCTAACCCCCAGTATCTCAGAATGTGACTGTACTTGGAGATAGGGCTTTTAAAGTGGCACCTAAGTTAAAATCAGGCAATTAGGGTGGCTTCTAATCCAGTATGACCGATGTCCTTATAAGAGAGGAAATTAGAACACAGCTAGAAGGAGGACCATGTAAGGACAGGGAGAAGACGGCCGTCTACAAACCAAGTAGAGAGGCCTCAGAAGAAACGAAACCTGCAGACACTTGATCTTGGACCTCCAGAACTGGGAGAAATAAATTTGCATCAGCCATCCAGTCTGTGATAGTTGCTGTGGCGGCCTGAGCAGACGAATACATCTCTCTTGGACTGGGAACGTGCGATTTGCTTGGGCAACTGGACGGGACTGCAAGTGAACGTGGCTTTGGATGGGATGGTTTCAGAAGAGGGAGGGACGAGGTCTGGGCCAGCAGAGAGTGGACCTGAGGTGGACCCTCGGCTTGTGAGATTCTGAAGTGTAATTCCTCCCTGTGTGACCTATGGCTCACCAATGTCTCTGGGGCAGGGGGAGGGGTTTTATAGCGCAGGTCTGTTCTCTGCCAGGAAAGCTGCCATCTCCTTTCCCCATCTGCTCCTTCATCTTCTCCCCATCGGATGCCTCTAATTCGACCTCTGGAAACTTCCATGGGCTAAGGCCAAGTGTGCCAAATCTGTAAGTGCGTCATATCACCTCAGAATGCTCTATAAAAAGTCTGTCTTGGAGTGTCCCCTCAGAGTCGTTGAAACAGAACATCTGGAGGTGTAAAACGAGGTTTCCAGATGAGATGGCGAAGCACCGCGGATGTGGAACGTACCAGGCTTGGTGGTGGTGGAGGGGGCTTGTCACTCTCTGCTGCTCCTTCCCCACGGGCCAGCAAGTAGGAGTGGCTTGGGCATCCGGGGGTCCCAGACACTGCAAGGGCTGGGGCTCTCTCTGTGGGAGTGGGTTAGGTCTTGCTAGCCTGCCAGTCTCTCCTAACAGCCATGCCATCTGTTCTTCATGTCCACAGATTCCTGAGGTTGTGAAGAGTCTTTTGGGTTCTGGGGAAAGGAGTGTGACTCCCCTGCATTCCCGTTTTAGAGGTTGGACTCTGAAGTCCTAAGCCTCTGGGCCTTGTGTGGTCAGAGACAGCTGTCCTGGGTGGGCTGCCCTGGCCGGGGTGCTTCAGAATATGAGGAAGCAGTGGGACTGTGCCCTCCTCCCCATGTGCAGCGTGAAGCCTGGGTGGGGCTGTTAGTGACAGGTCACTGGCACTGCAGAGGAGATGGCCCATTTGTGGGAGTCCACTTTGGGGGACCTCAGGTTGGGTACTTACCACTCCCTGCCTCGGTTTCCCCTGCTATAACATAGGGACCTTAATACCGTAGTTTCCTGAAAATAAGACCTAACCGGACCATCAGCTCTAATGCATCTTTTGGAGGAAAAATTAATATAAGACCTGGTCTTATTTTAATATAATATAAGACTGGGTCTTATATAACATAATATGTAATATGATATGATATGATATGATATAATATAATATAATATAATACTGGGTCTTATATTAATTTTTGCTCCAAAAGATGCATTAGAGCTGATGGTCCAGCTAGGTTTTGTTTTCGGTGAAACACGGTAGTACTTTTCTTGTAAAGGTGTTGCCAGGGGCAAATGAAAAAACGTGGGTGAAACTCTTAGCAGAGTTCCAGGCTTAGAGTCACATTTGGTGATGATGACGATGACGAGGATGATGACTAGTATTTTTTGGCTGGGCCTCCTTTTAAGAATCATAGGGGACATACGCATCATGCTTCATCACTGGCCTGAGTACCCAAACCTTCCAGGTTATCCTCTCTTCTTTGGTATTTTCATAGCCCAGGAGCAATGTTCCCTGTGGCTGCCTGCAGTGCCCCCACCCCCACCCCATCCTCGGGCCAATTTTGAGGGAACTGGTTCATGATCTGGTCTCTTGTCTAATTCTTCCGTGGAGAGGCTGGGCTGGGGGACAGGGGAAGGGCCACCTTCCCCACGACTCTGATGATTGATAGAACATCTGGCGAGCTGCAGGTGCCTCCTCAGTCTATCGCTTGCCTACTTGATAATAGATGACCTCATCTGTCTCTCGACAGCACTCCCTTCTCGGTGCAGGTGACAGAGATGGAGCAACCCCATCCTTCACCTGGAGGAGACACGACTTCCCAGACGACGTGCACTGCGCGCTGTAGCCCGCGGGTGGCACCCTGGGCGGCGGCCACACTGCTGCTTGCAGGCAGCGCCTTGTGCGGCAGTGTGGCTGGCTGGACCACCCGCCAATGGCAGGGTGCCTCTGGCTGAGTAATGGGAAATTGGAAGCTTTTCCTAGTTTCATTACAGTCTGGCCACCTCCCATCCCCACGGTATCCCAGTGGCATTTCTTAGAGAATGTGAAACACTCACACCCCCCCGCCCCTTTTAAAAATTATATTATGTTGAAATATTTCACGTATGCAAAAAAAAAAGCCACAGAGAATATTTCCATAAACATTGGGGTACCCAACACTCGGCTTAAGAAAGAAAACATTGCAAATACAGTCAAAGCCTTTACCCCGAATGATTTCCCTCCTTTCCCCCAGTCCTAACCACTGTTCTGAATTTTCCCACACGTTTTTATGATTTTACTACATTTGTATGTGTCCAAATGCTTTTAAATGTTAAAAAAATAAATGTCATAACATTGTTGGCAGCCTCTGGCAGCTCCTTTCTCCCCTAACATTGTTTTGTTAGTTCTCCATGTCATGGCCTGGAGTTCTGCAGTTCCAGTTCAGTTTAACTGCCACCCAGCTTTTCATACAGTGATAACCACCCTTCATTTATTCATTGTCTTGTTAATGGACAGTTAGTTGTTTCCTTTTTTTCCCTTTCATTTTAAGCACTATAGCAATGAATATTATTGTACATGTCTCCTTAGCAAATGGGCAAACGTTTCTGTAGCATATACACATACACGTGGCTGAGGAAATGCCAGGTGATGGGGTATATGCATCTCTAGCTTTCGCACGTGTCAGCAAATTGTACTTCTGAGAGATCTGACCAGTTTATACTTGCACCAAAGAGGTAAAGTTCCCACTGATCTCACTGGAAATGGGGGACCCCATTGCGGTTTACAGGGCATCACACACACACACACACACACATACACACACACACACACACGCATGCACTTAAGTCTTCTGCCCGTGCATTAATCAGTGGGAGGCCCTTCAGCATGAATGAAGTTCAGAGCCATAGGACATAGGATTTGGAAATGTGTGGTCTGATTGTGATGGGGAAAGGGTGTGCTTTCCAGTTAGACATGATCTGGACTTGACTCCCCTGCATATATAATAGGTCTTGCAACTTTGACGAGGTGGCTTTACTTGGCTGAACCTCAGTGTTGTGCATTTGTAAAATGGAAACAATCATACTGCCTCAGTGGCTGCAGAATGAAGAGATGTGTGTAGAGCAATTAGCCCAGTGACTGGCCCAATTAGTATGCTGCTCCCTGGGCAAATGGCAGCTGCAAATCCCTCTCTCCGCTCCTTTCAACTGTTTCTCCCTCCCTCCTTCTCTTTGCTGCTAATCTAAGGGAAAGGTAGTTGTGTTACTTTTAAACACACATGGAAATGCTAATAAGGCTAGCAGCGTGACCTGGCATGGATGTCCTTAGGAGTCCCCCACTTCAGTAAACAGTGAATGATGCTTTGTATTAGGTTGGTGCAAAAGTAATTGCAGTTTAAAAGGTTAAAAATAAATGCAAAATCCGCAATTACTTTTGCACCAACCTACCATGTTTCCCCGAAAATAAGACCTAGCCAGACAATCATCTTTAATGCGTGTTTTGGAGCAAAAATTAATATAAGACCTGTTCTTTTTTTACTATAATATAAGACCCGGTCTTATATATGATCTGGACTTGTCTTATAATGTAATATAAGACCGGGTCTTATATTAATTTTTTCTCCAAAAGACACATTAGAGCTGATTGTACAGCTAGGTCTTATTTCCAGAGAAACACGGTGATAATTAATATATTCATTATTTGTATGCAAATAGCTTCCTCTCTGTTGCTACAGGGCACCTTAGTTTCCTAGATAATTGACCTACTTCCTTGAGATGTCATGATCTGGGTTCATTTGCTTAGAAAACTCCCCTTTCAGAGGGTTCAGAGTGCACTTCAGCCCAGCTGAGCTGGATTAGTTTCCTGTGGCTTCTGTAACACATTTCTGCAGACCAGATCGCTTCAAACAACAGCAATTTCTTCTTGCACAGTTCTGGAGACAGAGCCCAAAATCAGTTTTATGGGAACAAAATCTAGGTGTCAGCAGGGCCATGATCCTTCTAGAGGCTCTAGGGGAGAATCCGTTCCTGGCTCTTCCAGCTTCTGGTGGCTGCCTGCGTTCCCTGGCTTATGGCCTCGTCACCCCAATCTCTGCCTTCCCCTCTTTTGTCTGTATCAAATCTCCCTCAGCCTCTCTCGTAAGGATACTTGTGATTTCACTTAGGGCCCACCTGAATAATCCGGGATACAATCCTTAACTTAGTTGTGTCTACAAAGACTCTTTTTCCAGTTAAGGTAACATTTACAGTTTCAGAGAATTAGAACCTGATGCCTTTGGGGGCCATTTTCCAGCCTGTGACATCTGGTTCTGTGCCCTATTGCATGAGTGGGGCTGGCCCTGGTTCACAAGCCATGTGAACAGCCAGAATCCATAATGAGGAGTCCTTCCTGTCCCCCAGCCTCCTTCTGGGTTAACCAGAGTCTAACAGGCCTGGGGACCAGATTAGCATTTAAACCCCACTTGACATAATGTTTGTCTGAAGGTACTTCTGTCTCTAACTTATTTGTAAATGTTCCTTACATTCCCCCACCACCACCACCCCTTTTAGGATTCAGAGCCAATTTGTAATAAGCAAGAGCAGTTTGACCCAGATTAAAAGGTACAATTAGTCTGTCTGCATGGTAAACCTAAAAAAGTACTACTTACAACAAGTTATTGTTTTTTTGACAAAGGGAGCTATCCCAGCAGAACAATAAAGCCCCCATACTGCTAAGAGCCTTGTAATTTACTCAAAACACGATGGTACAGAGATAGACGGCTCCTTAGAACCTGCGAGATTGTGGACATCCTGCTCTTGCAGGGTTTCGAAGTGATCCCCCCAGTAAAGGAGGTGGACTCCACTATTGCACAGAAGAGAAGGGGCTGCCAGGCAGGAGCTGGGGACCCCCCTTTTTTGCCTTTCTCTTGGAACTGCTAAAGGTTGCTTCTCAGTGGGGCTGCCAAGTGGGTAGGGGCTGCCCTGAATTGTAGACAAAAGGCCCACTGACTCAGGTGACCAGCTGTCCTGAACTGGTGGTGGTAGTGGGCAATACTAGAAATTGAGTGCCTGCTAGTGAGTACTTGAGTCATGTCTCCCCTACAGACTCTGGAAATCTTGGCTGTCATCTTGGGGATGACAGAAAGTGCGAGGCAGCTGGATATCAATGGGTCCCCCTCCTTTTAGTCCCCACCTCCCTGTTATAGGCCCTGGCCTCCACCACTGCAGTAAAGCAGCTGGGTATTGAGTGTTCCCTCTGGGCCAGACGCTATGGTATGTCCTTCTGTGGATTGCCCTGGTTAAGTCTCACACCACAGTGTGAGCAGAAACTCTTGTTATGCTCCTTTTATAGATAAGGAAACGGGTGTTATGGGTTGACTTGTGTCCCCCTCACATTCATGTGTTGAAGTCCTAGCCACCAGGACCTCAGTATGTGACTTCATTTAGAGATATTATATTTAGGTTAAAATGAAGTCTTTACGATGGGCCCCAATCCAATATGACTGGTGTCCTTATAAAAATGGGAAATCTGGACACAGACATGCACTCAGGGAGAACACGCGTCATGGGAAGGTGAAGGGAGAGAGCCGGGTGATGCTTTTGCAGGTCAAGCAAACCACCAGAAGCTGGGGAGAGGCGTGGGACAGGTCCTTCCCAGCCCTCAGAAGGAACCAACCCTGCTGACACCTTCACCTCTAGAATTCTGAGACAAGAAATTCCTGTTGTTTAAGCCACTCACTTTGGGTTTTTTTGTTAAGGCAGCTCTAGCAAACTAACACACGGGACTTAGAGAGCTAATTTTCTGGAGCAGACATGGCTAATTGTCTGACCTGCAGTTGTTTCCAGCACATTCGTCATTTGTTGCCTTCCACTCTGAAGGCAAAGAAGCAAAATACCTATTTTGCCAGCCTCTCTCGAGTTACGAGTGGCCACTGACTTTGACCTTGCCAATGAGACCCAAGTCCATTGGGCGTTTCTGGGAAAGTTTTGCTCTCCTGATAAAACTCGTCCCACCCATCCCTTCATCACTTCACCTGCTGTGAGGTGTGCTGCCTGGCACTGCAAAATGAGGGAGAGGCCCAAAGAGCCTCAGAACGCCTGGGCCATTTGTGGTTGAGCCACTCGAGCTGGACTTCTTGTTCTGAAGGAAAAACGAACCCTGATTGTTCAAGTCCCTGCAGTTGTACTTTATGCTACTTCCTGCCCCTTTCAGGCACCACTGCTCCAACCGCCCAGGTTTCAGCGCTCTGGCTAAACCTGCTTCACTCTCGCTGTGCTGCCTACAGTGTGAAGCCTCAGGCTGCTGACAGAGACAGGCCACACGTCCTAGAGCTGAGCAGCTTCATGTCTGCTGCCCTGACGTTGTCCGGGGAAGGGGTGGCACAGCAGCTGCCCAGCACTATAACCAGAAGAGGCGCCAGCAACCACAAGCCCTCAGTGCCTGAGAGCACAGCAGCGTCGAGAGAGCTACAAGATGCCGCACAGAGCTGCATTCATTCTCATCCAACTTGGCTCTCGGGCCCAAGAGAGAGCTGTATTGCCTTTTAACTCCTTGGGGGTGAGAGGAAGGGACAGCCAACTGCTGGGAAGGGACCAGCGTGTTCTGGGAAGAGGACCATATCCCGGGGTAGGGTATCACAGGGGAGTGTCTGTGCAGACAAGATCAAGGCTATACCTTTTTCTTTCTTTTGCTTCCTCAAACCCTGGAACTGCTCTGCTTCTGTTTCCTGTATCCCTCCTGGGTGCCAAGTACGAAGTCTTCTTTACCGTAAGTACTCAGTACACGATTGTGTAAACATGTAAAAATGGGGAGCTCGCCTGTCACGATGACTCTGACCTCTGTTCTTCCTGTAACAGATTTGGGCAAAAGGAGAGGACCAAATTTAGGCTGGTCCGTTCAGCTGGATCTTACCCAGAAGCCACAGTGATTGGTTCAAGGGCAGATATGTAACACCAACTGACCAATAGAAGTCTTCTCTGGGAGTTTGAAAATTAGAGCGAGGAAGGAAGTATTTCTTCTGTGGTCATGAGGCTCTAAGAATGTGAGGCCCTAGCTGCTAGAGTGCATGACGCCTGGCGTACGAAGACAATCCCGGGCCGTATGACGTGCTCCGGTCCAACTCGCCTGTAAGCCATTCCCCAAGCATGAGCTGAACCAGAATCGTAACATGCCCACAATAGTTGCCAGCTTTTGAGTGTGTAGGGTGGGTTAGTCTGTGCTCAGGGTGCCCTCATTCTCAACGCGAAGGTGGGCTATCCCTTCACTGAGGTCCCGGCACCACACTTGCCTGTCTTTGATGGCATTTTCCACCCCTGTGATGAATCATTGGTACACAGTCACATGCCGAGTCCCTGCTGGGCTGGAAGACCCTGTGCTTGGCCCTGGGGAGGGTTACAGAAAACTGGAACCTGGTTTCATATGAGGTTAGAGCATATGCGTGCATATCGCTGTATTAGTCAGGCCAGCTTACGCTAAAACAACCAGAAGCAAACGACGTGGATGTTTTAGGGCAGGGGGGTCCAAACTGCGGCCCGCGGGCCAACTGTGGCCCCTGATCCATTGTTAATTGGCCCACAGCAAATTCCAAAAATATATTTAGTTTACTTAAATAAACCAGGTGAGGCAATACGTACTTCACCTTGAGTGAGTGGCCCGGCTGTTTGTGTATTTTACCGCATATGGCCGTTGGTAAAAAACATTGAAAAAAGTTTGGACACCCCTGTTTTAGGGGGTCAAACCATGCATGTTTATTTCTTGCTCAGATGTGGCATCCATGGCCAGGGGCCTAGGACTCTGGCCTTCATGACCTTCATTCCAGGACTCGGCTAATGGAGAGAGAATTGTTGTGGCAGGAGGAAAAGAGCACAGCACACTGTCTTGGGTCTTCTACCTGAAAGTGACCTGTCACTCATGCTCACGTTTCATTGACTGCAACAAGCCACATGACCATGCCTGAGTTTGGCAGAAGAGAAAAGGACAGTGGGGAGGGTTACAGAAAACTGGAACCTGGTTTCATATGAGGTTAGAGCACGTGTGCATATCGCTGTATTAGTCAGGCCAGCTTATGCTGAAACAACTGAAGTGAACAACCTGGACAGCAATTCATTGTGGGCGCTGCTTGCCTGGCACGCTCTGCACACTGGCAGGCCTGGGGCTTTGCACCTAGGAAGTGCCTAAGGATTGCTTGCTCTGTTCCCTTCCTGCCGTTTATCATAATCGTAATAAATACTCAGGTACTGTCTGAGTATTTATTGGGTATTATTTAATGTCTGTTTCCCTGACTGGACTATAAATAGCTTGAGGGAGGGGCTGTGTCTCCTTAATCGCTATAACCCAGTACTTACTACCTGATACATACTTGGGACAATGACTGCTTGTTCATGAATAAATGAATGAAAAAGGAAAGAGTCGCTGGTGGAATTTACACCTGTTTCATTCATGTGCTAGTCCAGCCTTCTGTGTCCGCCAGGCCCCGTGCTAGGGCTGAGGATGGACACGTGGGCAGCTCCCCACTGCTCGGCGTGCCTCCTGGAACTGGTGGCTGGAGCAGGATCTTGACCAGCCTGCCCGCCATTTGAAAGTCAGGAGGAAGAAATACATCAAATACATTTAACGCCAGAATGTTTGGTTCAAACGATAATATGCATAAAACACCAATATAATACATTGAACCATATGAAATTGTCAATGAACTACTTCTGACCAACAAAAATGGCAATTTCATAGGGTTCGACCTCATAGAAAACAGATGAGAGCTCTGTTTGAAGCTTAGACTCCCCTCCCCGCCCCATTTTAAGTGTTTCCCCATCCCTACAGCACCCGTGCCCCCAGGCAGCTTCACAGAGTCCTCGTGTGAAAATCTCTGGATGAAATGATCTCCAAGTCCTAAAATTCGAAGTCCCGGAGGTGAGCGCTAATGCAGGACCCTCAAACACCGAAACAGATGGACCTGACACATCTGAGGGAAGGCCCCCTCCCCCAGCGCCATGGTGGCATCTGAAGCATCCGGAGGCCCCAGAAGGGCCCAGGCCCCAGGGCCTGCAGTGCTGCTGCGCACAGTGTCTTCCTCCCGCGGGGCCTGTACCCCGTGGCACTGAGTCCTCAGCTAACTGGATGAGAAATTGCAGCACGTTTTCTTGGCATGGCTCTTCCATGCATCTCTGTCAATGCCGGTTTACATTCTGGGATTGAACTAATTTGTTTCCCCTTTGCTCCTGGCTGCAAACTTCAGGCAGCTCAGCGTTGCTGCCCTGTGTTTGCAACTTAGTCACCCACTCCCCCTCCAGTCCGCATCCCCAGCTAACCACATCTGAGAGCGAGGAGGATTAGCAGGCCGGTGAGAGGTGATCCTGGCACTTGCAGCCTGGACACTTGCTACTGTTGCGAGTGGGGGGTGGGGACAGTGAAGGCTCTGAGGATACAGGACTGGCCGGGATGGGGGCAGAGGGGAGACTACCTCCAGTGCACAGCTAGAGTGCTGCCAGTTTAGAACACCCCACTCTGACAGCAGGCGAGAATAACCATGGTGATCGTGCTAACTGCGGTTAATTTTTACTGAGGATTAGTTAACACAGTGCTGTCGTTTATATTAATTTATATATAAACGATATAGTCATGCGTTTCACACTACCCTCTTCCTCACTCTAGGACCCTGTAGAATATCATTATTACGCCCGTTTTGCAGATGGAGAAACCAGGACCCAAGAGGTGAGATGATGTGCCCAAGGTCACCCATCAGGACTCTAGCTTGAAAACCTGTGTCTGACTCAAGGACTTACGTCCTTAACAGTCACCCTAGATGGCCTCCCCAGATCTTGATGCTTCCAGATCGCTACTGACAATAGGTGTCTTCTAAAATGTAATCAGAATCATAGTCTGAAGATGAAGGGGATGGGATGTGGATTTCGGGAAGTGTGAGCTGGGAGACACCGTTGGGGGTGGGGATCAGAGATGGCATTTGAGATACTTGCAGCCCCCTAGGTGTACCGACGAGGCATGTTTTAATTTTAAAGTGACGAACTAGAAAGTTGCTTCCTTGCAGCTTCCCAAAATACTTGAATAGTGGCTGACAAGAGAGCCCATTTTTTCATTGACATTCTCCTCCTCAATAGAACAAGTAATTTCAGCTGTAAGAATATTTATTTTTAACCCCCTATGGGACTCTCTACAAACTGTTTTCATGTTGAGTATGAAAGAGTGGAACCTCTAGTTGTTTTTATTTTTTCAGAATTGGCCTGTGAAACATCTGGTTAATATTTTCTAAAGCTGAACATATGCATATTCCATGACTGGACAGTTCCACTCCTGGGTAAACACCGAATAAAAATGAGCACATATGTTCATCAAAGATGAGCTTTCAAAGCAGCGCTTACAGCCCCAAACTGGAGATGATGCAAAGGCCCAGGACGGATAAGTGAAATTATGCTCTAGTCCCACAGTGGACTATACAGTATACAGCAATGAGAGAGAACAAATGCCAGCGACGCTCAGGGACACAGAAGAGTCTCACACCATTAGGTTCACTGAGCTTTGTTTGGCACCAGGGGAGCTTTCTCTGCTCTGCCAGCAGGGGCAACCCAGAAGTATGGAGGACAACTGTCAACCAGTGGGGGATGGTTGTTAGTGAATAAACGTCCAGCCTCCTAGTCTCTGGGGGACCGTTCTGAGGTGGGCTTCACAAGGTCTCTCAGGTCCCCAGTGGAATGTACCCCAGCTGCGCATAGTGCTACCTGGTTATAAATGCACCTGCAATCAATCATCTTTCTTCTCTTCCTTGTTTTGCCTCCTGCTCCCCTCCTTCTCACCTGTGCTTCATGGGACCACCTCCCAGGTCAACCTCCTCCACCACGTCCTGGTCTTAGAATCCGCTTGTGGGGCCCCCAAACTAAGACACTGTCTACCTTCCTTTTTCCTTATGCCAGCGGTTCGCTGTTTGGCTCCATCTGGTCACTCCATGAACCCAGGGACCTTTGTCTTGTTCACTGATGTGTCCCAAGTACCTGGAACAGTGCCAGGCAGATAGCTGATGCTTAATAAGTATTTCTAGGATATTAAAGAAAATATGCAGACATAGCTCGGGGTTCAAAGTCGAGAAAAGCTCAAACTGCTCAGACGCTGGTTTACTCAGACCAAAGGGAACATGCCGTGTCACTGAATAGCGTCGTTGCTCTGATCTAATAATAGTTCTTATGATGGTTATTGTCGTAACATCACAGATCAGGTAACCGTGCTCAGTTCACCCCTATGTTGAAGCTGAGCGTGTATCTGCTGTGGCCCCAGGGCTTAGTGCTGAGTCAGGTGCATAGTAGGGGCTCAGTAAACACTTGATGAATATATAAGTTATAAATAAATGTAAACAATAAATAAGAGCATGTAAGCATTTTGCCTAATTTCATAGCTGGGAAGTGTTGAAGCTTTGCACTCAGGTTCAAGTTCAAAGCCAAAGTTCTTTGGCCACAACAGGCTACTGCCCCAAGGTGGGCACACACTTCCCTTCTGCCTGGTGTCTTTGTCCCCACTGACTGCCATTTCAGCCATCGGCTGAAAATGTCTGTTATTTTAACATACAAGAAAACCCCTATGGCTGGGTTTTTTAAAGAAAGCTTTGTGTGACCCAGGGCTAACCCCATGACCCTGGCTCCCTTGCCCTGGGTCTTTAAACTCCTCACTGGAATTAGTCAAATAGTCATAAACTCCATCAAACCCTCAACCTGAACACCAGACAAAGAAAACTGTGCCTGGCCAGGCCATCTGAATTCTGAATTTGCATTCTCGTTTGTCTATAGACTTAAACAAAGGGAACTTAATATGGAAATAGGAAAGCTGTGGGGATCTTACTGGCAGGAGATCTTAGAACAGCTCTCTAGTGTTCCCGGCTAACTTGACTCAGTTCACAACTTCCTTGATGGTTCAAGTAGTTGGGTGATCAAAAATCTGAGTGGGCCTTGGCTATCAATAGCTTGTCTCCTCCAGGGTAACTAAGTATCCCAGATGCCACTGGCTGACTATGACACCATATAGATAAGAAGGGGTGTCTTTCCTAAGGCTGTGAGCAGTGCTGATTCACTAGAAAAGTAAGTTGGGTATCGTAGGAAGTTGACGCATCTCTAAAATATGGTATCCTGTTCTTGATCTGATTCTCAGGAGGTAATATGGCCCGAGTAATGTCTCCAGGGATGAGGCACCTCATGGAGGCGATGAGAAGTGTTGTGAGGGAATGTGAGGTTGGAATTTGGGTAAACAGTTAAAAATCAGGTCAAAAACCAAAAGGGCCTAAAATGTGATGGGAAACCAAGGAATTATGGGAAAAGGTGCAGACCAGCCTGAGAGAGCCCTTCAAGCAGGTGTAGAGGTAGCCTCGGACTTACTGGGAAGTAGATGAAGAGGTCCTGAAAACCCCGTAAGGTATTCCGTATCCTCACTCTTCATCCACCAGGTGATGTCTCCTCTTCTCAGGTGAAAGCTGGCCCCCAGAAGGCCCCCTCTGGTTTGATTTTCCAGGAAGGCCCTCATCCTGACATTGGCTCTCTTTGCTCCCATTCCCATCAAAGCTTATCATTACCTCTGCATTTTGCTCGCTGCTTCCCTCCATGCCTGCTCCATGAAGGTGATAGGCCTAGATGAAGCCCAGGAAACTCAAAATCAGTAGAGAAGCCAGAAAAAGCATCGACAGCTAGCTGCTTTCCTCTACTGTCTGGTTTATCCCAGTCCAAGATTCCATGTGAAGAAAGAAATGAGCAACACGGAAAGGAGCACCCCATGCTTCTCCTCTCTGCAGGCTGGTCCTCCTAGAAGGCCATGGATGCACCACTGCTCGCCACGCCCAGTCTCATGTAGACACACCAAGGACTCCGCCTCTGCCGCCCACACAGCATCCTGCACACGTGCACACGTAGGTTGTAGCGATGTCTTCAGACCAACTCTGCATTCTGGATGTGGGACTGTGAACTGCATCAACAGGCACCTCCATTTCTAGCTTCCAGGTCGATTTGGCCAATTAGAAGCTGGCAGGACATCAGCTGATTCCTAAAATTTTCCAATTTAGCAGAAGTAGGGTCCTGGAGCCAAGGGGGTGACCCTGAAAATCAGAGGGGTCTTTGAAAAGAATCTAGACTCTCCACAGCCTGACTCAATCCTACTGAGACTGTAAGAGGCAGAGGGGCCTCCTGGTAATACCTGTGTTGCATCTTATCTGACAACCAATCCATCTGTATAGCGAACGTGGATAAGATCCACCCTGGATACTTCCTCTCTACGTTGATGATTTTTTTCTCAGAAACAAAGGGGAAAAATGAAAGGGGGCAGGTACATAGGGAATGGCGGAATTATTTGTGGAAAGCCTGCGTGTGTGCGTCCGGGCTGGGACAGCCTTCTTGCCTCCCTCCACTGTTTCCCTAAGTTACCAGGCTGTGGGCACTTTCAGGCTGGGACTGGGCCACTGCCTCCCTTTGCACAGAGCTGTCCAGCTGACCGTCATAGAATCATGAGCAAGCCCGTTGGCAGCAATAGCTCATCCCTATTGCGCCCACTAGTAACTGGAGGACCCCAAGCGTCACGATGTTTTAGAACTAGCACCAGACAAAATCACTATGGAGGGAGCCGCGGGCATCGTCACAGTGCTGGCGATGGACACTCTGCTGGCACTCACAGTTTTGACACAAAGTCTCTTGGTGTCGACAGCTGTATTTGTTCAGACATTCACTGTATTGTCTGATCTGGAAGAAACTGGCACAGCAGACGCACCTACACAGAGGGAGAAGGTGGCGTTTTTGGAGGCCTGCTCTCTATCAGGGACTGTGTTAAGGTTCTCTCTGAATCCTCACAGTGACCCAGTGGGATGGTCATTGGCTGACTCCCCATCCCGTGGGTGACAAATCGGGGTTCAGAGAGGTTCTGCAACTTGCTCAAGGTCACTCAGGTGAAGCCAGGGTTGAACACAGATCCCGCCAGCATCAAGGCCCCTGGGAATCTCTGCTGCTGGACTTCCGTGCCAGTGGCTGACGATAACACATGGAATTGCTACCAATGCTCTGTGACAGCGACGCGGACAGCACTTTGTCCTGTGACACAGGGAAATAGAGAAGTTTCTCCAACCTTGGTTGAAAACTTTGTCAACAACTCAGTGTGATTTAGCTAATGTTTGACCCCCAGATCATGGTGAAATAGGGTGACACTTAGATAAAAATATGCAGCTAATTTTAAAAAATCCGATAGTGCCATTCCTCTGCTCAAAACCTTCACTGGCTTTCCATGGCATGTTAGTTTCTTATTGCTGCTGTAACAAATTACTATAAACTTAAATGAAGGCAACACATTTATTGTTTTACAGTTCTGGAGTCCAACATGGTCTCACTTCTTTCTGGAGATTCCAGAGGACTCTTGCTTTTTCTAGCTTCTAGAAGCCACGGCATTCCTTGGCTCACGGCCCCTTTCTTCTCCATCAAAGCTGGCCAGGTTGCATTCCTTCTTCCGTTGTCATGTTTTTCTGGGACCACAACCTGGGGAAAGCTTTCTGCCTTTAAGGACTCATGTGATTGGCTTGGGCTCACCTGGATCACCCGACTAATCTCCCCATTAATCCGATCTGCAAAGTCCCTTTTGCTGTGGAAGGGGCATATTCACAAGGTCTGGGGATTAGGACATGGGCATTTTAGGGGCTGTTATTCTACCTACCACCAACCTCCCCTCCCCCCCTCAAGCATGAGCCCACCTGTCCCTGACCTAGTTGTACAATCTCTATAGCACTTGCTCTCACTAGGCTTCCTTTGGGTACCTGGTGCAGGTTCACATCTGTTGTGCCTCTGCCTTTGGCTCCCCTCTCACCTCCCATCACCAGCATGATTCCCACTCGTCCTGTTTCGGCTCACACGCCTCTCTCAGGATACGCTCCCCTCCCTACACCTGTCTGGCCAGGCGGGGCTCCTTCGAACATCCTTCTAACATCCTTAAATTTACTCAGAATATGAACCACATATTAATATATGTGATATAAAATCAGTTTGTAATTGATTTTCGTATGATAACTCACCAAATGGATGGTGTGACAGTTCAGTGTAATGCTTCTGGAGCCTGGGTTAAAGTCATGTCTCCTCCAATGATGACTTGTGTGATATGAGAAGAGTCATTTGATGGTTTGCTGTAAGAAGGAAGGAAGGAGGGAAGAAAGGAGGGAGGGAGGGAGCAAAGGAGGGAGAGTGGGAGGGAACAGGGAGACAGGGAAAGACAATACAGAAATCTCCTCTCTGTAGTCCATTTCTGACATCTCCTTGGTCCGTAGTATGCAGGCAGGGTAGCCACAGCAGTAGCAGAAGTAACATAACACAGGTCGTTTTGTGAGCTTTGAAGGCCTCTTTGAACAAGCTCAGGCCAGTGACTTTGCCACTGAACACAATTGCTTAATAAGCAAAATCTAATTAGAGAAGCAGATGTCAGCCACCATGGCTGGCCTGAGCAAACTCTAACAGGCTTAAGAATGTTGTCACCGAGCCCACCGATTTTTGTGTGAAAGTGGCCTTGGGTGAAGAAGTTAGCACAGAAAAGAGAATATGTTGAAACAGAGCTGCTTTGGGGTAGCTGGAGGCGCACAGACAGCTCCCCCAGGCAGAAGTCGAGCTACCTGGCAAAGCGAACACTCAGGAGACCTCACTGATGTAGCTATTGTCCTCAGCAGAAGCCTCACAAAAATCTGTGCAGACAAAACAAACAAGCATGCTGCTCTGGCAGAAGAGCTAAGGTCAGTATGGAAACAGGAACAGCGAAGTCAAGGCGTCATCATCCTGGCAACAGGGCCACTGTCCTCTGCACAAAGCACGCAGCTGGGGGGCTCAGCGCTTGGTTTGGCTTTGTACAGGAGGTAGTGCTTGCTTTTGCTGGCCTGCATCCATTGCCCATTTTCTAAAATAGCACCCCGGTTTTTAGGGGGTGCCAACCGTCTACTCACAATGGTCATTGCTGGGGGGAAATGACACCACCTTGGGCTCTAAGAATTACCCCATGACCTATGACAGACTCATGAGAATACTGCTTCTTCCGGGCCACCGCATTTGGTCTAGAATGGGCATAGTTGGGTCCAATGAAGCCCTTTCTCTTGGAATATCATGGACACTAATGGGAAAAAGACACTTTCTGGAAAGTTCCCAAAGTTGTAGATGTACCTCTGACAAGCTCACTGGCCATTTTTGTCCTCACAAAGCCAATAAGGAGGGAAGGAGAGCCAAGAGGTGGAGGAAGGTCCTGAGGGCAGTGTTGACGCAGTGGTTCTCTCTGGATTTCCAGGGAACGTGAACCGATTGATACCTCTGGGGGAGGCAGTGCCACATGCTACCTAAACAGTGAGGGCCCACACAGGAAGCCCTTTATGTGCTGGGGACCTCCGGGGTACTCAAGCCCAGGTGCTGCCCCATATCTCACCCCCGAGAATGAAGCTTTGGCCCCGGAATTCTTGGCCTCGGTCTCCCAATGTGCTTTCTGACCACCTGTCTCACTGTACTCACGCCCCAGGCAGTTCTGAATCTCTGTGCCTCTGTTCAAGCTGGTCCCTCTGCCAGGACAGCCTTTCTTCCCCTCTTCCTCCATTCAGCAAATCACTCCTCAATCTTCCAGGCCCCACAGAGGGTCTGTGGTGTGAAGTCTTCCCTTCCCCCTGCCCCACAAGCTGATCGTCCGTTTTCTTGTCACTGAGAGCTTTCATAGCCATTATTAGGTGGCCCTGTTGTTTGACACGTCTGTTTCCCCCACCGGACTGTGAGCTAGATCTTAGAGGACAGGCGCCGTAAATGGCTCATCTCTGAACCCCCAGTAGTTTGCACAGGGTCAGGCTCAGGGTCGGACAGCAGGCAGTACGCGGGCAGACACTGAAGAACCACGTTCCAGAGGCCTCGAAGAGCTCTGTGTAGGGCTTTGGACTTTATCGTGTGAGCAGTGGGGAGCTGTCCAGGGGTTTTAAGCAGGGGAGAGGTTTTGTTCACGGAGGGGCACTCGCTGGCATGCTGACTCCCTGGCATGGGCGCCTGCTTTGCTCCCGAGTGGAAGTCCCATAGCTGAGCCCCATTCTCCATTCAGGTTCTGATGTGAGTTTTGAGGTTAGGCTTTTCCAGTCCCTCCGCCGTCCTCAAGTGGTGCTGCTGACCATGCGCCCTCTCACGCAAGCGCAGACCACGCAAACCACACACCTGTGGTTTATAGCCGGGCCCGGACCCCCTGCTGTGATACCTTGACTCCCCCCCATTGTTGACTCTGCCTGGAAAGTATCCAGACAGTGCCTGGCCCTCTGACTTGTGTTTCTCTGGCTAGTCTTGATTTCCAGCTAGGACGCCACTTGTCTGAGATTTTGTGGGGCTCTGTCCTCAACTCAAAGAGACTGCTGCAAAACTGACTTGAGGAAGGTGTGATTTTGAAAGGTGTGTTCATTGGTGGTTTTAATACCTCGTGGCCACCTGTTCACTCATGAGACCAAACCCAGAAGAGGAACAAGGATGCTATGGGGGGCGGGGGGTGTTGAGACTCACTCCTTGAAAAAGTTCATCTCAACCAGAACTTCTCAGATTCACTCACATCCAACGGTGGAAAAATTAGCAGAGAAAAAATGAACACTGTGGTTTCCTAATGTCTGGCCCTTTAGGGATATATACACACATTACCTGGGCAATGAATGCATTTCTTCTTATTCTAGAGGTTGGCTCTTTTGCAGCTGTAGCAAAAGGACGTTGGCAAACCTTCAATTCCCTGGAAAAGAAATGATGCCATTTTTCAGAGAAACATCTAATTTTCTAACTTGACATAACTTGGACATTAGACAGATTAGATTAGGTCACACACAATTTTTTAATACATATTTAGATTTGTGTTCTTATGATACTTGGTTATATTGTTAGGCTAACAATGCCACCATGCAGTAATTTGATATGAGAGAGAAGGGCATTAATTGAAAATTGAGAAGCCATACCAGGAGAGAAAAATCCACGAATATTAGTAGTGCTGGGGTAGGAAGTAGGGGGTCGATGAAGGTAACTTCTGAAAGTTCATCAACTCAAAGGAAAAGTCAAGGCCACTAAAATTGGCTAGATGGCACTCACCACAATCTGAAGTCAAAGGGAAACTCATTGGTTTGGGTTCCTATTGAATCTGAATCAAATTCATGGGCTAAAGTCTGACTGGAGATGGAGGAGAACCTCTTTTGCTGTAAAAACAGAGCCGTCATCATAAAAACCTGAAATTAAAAAGTGTAAAAATAGCAGTACTTTCCCAAATCTTGGAGCGCCCCTCTATGAGATGCTAGGAAGAAAATTAACAGAATGCAAGAATAATGCCTCCTTTTAATTTGTGTTTTGCAGTCCTTTAGAAAATGCCCAGGATTGTATCAAAACACCTAGGGTTCAAAACCTCAACTGCCGACAGAGACCAGGAGGCTGACATGAAGAGTGAAGCGAGGCATGATGGGTGTCAGAAGGACCTGGGGGGAGCCCATCCATCCACAAGGGCAGCTGCTCCCAGCTCCTGCTCAGGGCTGCCATGTGTGGATGCCAGAATTCCTGATTTTTAAAAGAAATGAGATATCCTACGTCTTTAATTATCCTGAATTTTAAATTCTGGTTAAAAAAATAAAGCAAAGACATGGGCCACTAAACTGTCATCGACACCGTTTATAAGGAAGAAGACGGTTGTGAAGTATCGGGTTTGGTTTTCCCCATGAGCAGACCCTGAGACGAGGGTTTCAGTGCGAGCAGTCCATGTCTCAGAGTCCTTCCGTTTCAGAGGTGAGGAAGGTGGGGCATTTGTCTACCTGCTCCTGCCCCTCCATGGGTCAGAGCTGTTCCCAGAGTGTCCACTTGCTGGCATGTCTGTGCATCCTCCAGTCTGAAAGTGCCCTCGGGCCCCGTCCTGGGTGCTGGCAGGGGACAGCTGTCTGGGTGGACAGAAACAGTGGGTGCTGAGTGGCAATGGATGGAACACTAGCAACGTCCTCACATCACAGACTGACAGCGGAAGCTTGATTGACCAAGACCGATCATATGCCAAGATAATGTGTTTCTCCTCCCGAGGCAGGATCTCAAGGTTCCCTTTAAATAAGCACTTCCTGTTGGTCGTGTTCATAGCTGCTGATGGGCTGTGGTTGTGGTGGGTGCATCAGTTGGAGCCATTCCTCTTGTGATGTTTTGAGTTGAAGTTCCACCTCCAAATGGCACGATTTTACCGGCATTGATGTCTCTAGAGAGTAGGGGATCTGCGTATGGAGTCGGAGGCTTTGCTTTGGCACCAGTTTGCTGTGTGACATTGGGCAAGTCCCTGTCTGTCTCTGAGCCTCAGTTCCTCTGCCTGTAAGAAGCAGCAGTGAGACAGCATCTCTAATTTGAACTCCAGGGCTTTGGATTTGGCTCTTCTCTGGGGGGAGGAGAGGTGTGTGTGGGGGGAATGATGCCATTCCAAGGACAGCGCAGAGGCCATTGGGTGAGAGCACAGCCCGTCTCCCCGCCTAGGTCCCGGGACCCTCCTGAAGGAGGTAGGAACACGGGGCACAGGTCGTCCTGGAGCAAAGCCTCCTCTCGCTGCACTTCTCCACAGGAAGTCAGTGAATCTGTGAGCAGTGGGAAGTACCATAACCTGGGAGGGTGAGAGGTGGGGTCTGAGGACAGGGTCTTCCTCTCCAGGAAGGTGCTTTTGGTGGCCTGGAAGCTGCTTTCTCCTTAATGTCATAAGTTGGCAGTGTCCCCCCGCCCACCCCCATTGCCTGTCACATCTCGGGCTTTGGACAAGGGTCCTTGGTGGACAAACGAGCCCCTCACTCACTTCCACATGGAGCATGCCCGGCCCACACTGTCCGATGTGGCGTCTTAGCCCGCTGCGTCCCCTGTGCCTTTAATCAGGGCCTTGGAGGTAATTGCTCTGTGGACAAACAGCTTGCGGCCTAGTGTGCAACCAACAATTAGTTTAGAGACTGTGATCTATAAATTTTGAGGAGAGGGAAAGAGGGTTGGGTGCACTTGGGCTATCGTTTCTAATGAAGAAAAATCACACACCGGAAGGGATCCCGTGTGTTATCGAAGCAATTTAATATCATCTGATCGTGATTTGTAGGCCTCCATAATGCCTTTTGATCCCCGGGAAAGAAAGGAAATGGGGTGGGGGAGTGAGTTGTTGTTGTTTGTGTTTCTTAAACAAAAAACCAAACAAAGAAACCTCCCTCTGTGTTTATGAGATTTATGACATGGGGGCCGCCATCTGTATAAACCCCACTGATCTTCCATCACTGTCCCCCAGCTCTGTAAACTAGGCTGGCCGGAGTGGGACACCGTAGGAATGTCGTCCTATTTATTGTTTATAAAAATAAACTGGCCGGCCGGAGACGTATGTGAGGAATTTATATTGAGCAGCTGCACAAGCAAGTGTCTGCGAGCTAGGGAGTGACGGAAGTCGGGAGGGGGAGGCAAGGTGACCCCCAGCGCAGCACTAGCCTTCTCCCATAAAGCCAGAGAGGACCACTTTGGGAGATGAAAGGAAAAGCGGAGGGAGGGAGACAGATTCCGCGTCCATCCAGGTCAAACGCCATTCTCTGTGGTCAAATCAATAAGTTAGAGCATTTGGAGTCTGGCCTCGAAGGAGCACATCTCTCTTCCCAGAGGAAAACGCTGGGATGAGCCCCGAGGGCGTCCCTGTGTTCTTTTGGGGGAGCAGAGAGCAAAACAAGAAATAGAACCCAAGCAAGGGCACCCTGAGAAGCTGCTGTCCTGAAAGCTGGGTGCTGTCTGTCTTTTCACTAAGAAGCAGAATCCAGGGGGTGTTGTCCCCTCTCGCAGAGACAAGGAAAGCCAGTGGGAAGGGCACGGCTGGGTTCTGCCAGCCCATGCCAGCTGTGAGGGCATCATGAAGCCAACTGAGCTTTGTCACCTGCACATTAGGTGGGCTGTCTCCAGGCTGCTCAGGCAGGCAGGGGATAGACCTGCTGTCTCTGAACCTAAATGACAAAGACAAGACAAAGATGCGGACGTTTACAGGATGTCACGATGGAAGCCTGCTGAAAGATGGCTCCATGCATCCTCTTATTTTATGAGTGGGAAAAAGGAGACCTACGCGGTCAGGAAGGGTGGGGCTGGGATTACGCCTCAGGTCTCCTGGCTCACAGGCAGCCATCCTTCTCCGCAAGGCTCAGACCCAGTCCTTTGTCCGTTTTTCCACTCCCTGGTGCTTCTTCTCTGTCCCCTGTGGTCCCTCCTCCAGATAGAAGTCAGGTCATCTTTTGAAGACATTAGTCCAGTCCCCTATTTAGAGCCATTCTGTGGCTTCCTGTAACAACTGGAGTAGCTTCCAGAGTTCTCACACTACATGACCTGCCCTCTGCTAGTGTCCCCAAACTTCTCACCTCATCTTTCGCTGCTACCCTTGAGCTCCAGACACAATGGCCTTTCTGTTCCATGAGCAGGCCGTACTCCCACCTCAGGACCTTTGCACTTGCTGTTCCCTCCATCTGGAATCCTCTTCGCTGGAATCTTACTATTGCTACATCCTTCTTACCGTTCAATCTCTGCTAAATGTTGCTTTCACAGCGAGGGCTCCCCTGACTACCTATCTAATACTGCATCCTCCTGCCACAAGGCGCAAGTTCCTGAACCAGCTTTACTGTCTTTTCTGTAGAGCACTTATCACAACCTGAAATGAAATATTTGCCTACTTATTTATGGGTTGTTGTTTTTTTTATTCACTGTTTGTCTACCTTAAGAGAGCAAGGACCTTTTTATCTTGTTCTTTTCTGTATTGCCAGTGCCTAGAAATGTGCGTGGAGTAGGCATTCATTCATTCATCCTCTTACACCTGTGTTTACTGCTTTCACTTGTAACTGACGGTCCCATGAAACTTACATTTTAGTCAAGGAAATAAAACAATAAGTGCATTGACAAATATTAATAAATGCTAGGATACATCTCAGGATTATGGTGAGTATTAAATGTTAGAAAATTGCAGTAGTTTATTAGCATAAAGTTGTGAGCTCAGTGTCTGCTACTTAGTTTTTGCTTTATAAATGTTGATGTGTTGTCCAAACGCCACACTTGAGATTCTGAGGTAAACCTGTCTTAATGAATTTATGGTCAAATATGGGAGATGGACGTGTTTAAAGATGAATGACTTGAGATGGGGCCAATGTCTCTTTGGAGAGGTTAACGAGGCTCGGAGGGCGGTTGATAAGATCCTGGAGCCTGCTGACATTGTTCGGAAGAGCAGTCATGCCTGGCCAGGGGCTAGACTAGGTGACCCCTTCAATCCGCCTGCCAGCCCAGCGCTGCTCTCCCTGCGTCACGTCATGAGGAAGCACCCACTTCCCCAGCCCCATTGAAATGGTGTAGCCCATCATCAAGGGGAGAAAATGGCTTTCAGTTACGCCAGCAACACTCACTCACCTGCTTCCTGTGTGCCCTTTATCAGTGGTTTCCACATGGTCTTGCAAGTAGGGCTTCTCAATCTGAGGGAAGGAAATCTTGAAATTGTACGCGCCATCCTTTGTGCATATACAAAGTGTATATGCACTTCATTGTTTTATATCTTATCATTTGTTTACATGTTATTTATTTTATATGTTAATGCTTAGCATATTATTACATAAAAGCACTGTTTCTTTCCTAGGGAGCAGGACCATAGCTTTCGATGTCCCGGTTGCTAGAGCATTCTGCATCTCAGCATCAGTTAGTACCTTGTAATTAAGTTGTCAGCACTTAAGGCTGTTTTGAACTTGTGACTCTATCTAATAATTTCTTTAAAAATAAAGCCCTTTTCTCCTAATTTGGGGTGATATTCCTAAACATACCAAATTCAGCGAGTATTATATGTTTGCTTATTATTCAATACGTGTTTATTGAGTACCCACCAGGGCCAAGCCCTGTTCTAGATGCTGCAAAGACAGAAGCTTGTCTTGTAGTTCTCTGACTTCTGGTTCAAACTTGGATAAATTGTTTTTCTTTAGACCTGCTTCCCAGAATTCATCCTGGGGTTTCCTTTCATGTTAGCCTTCAGTTAGCTCCCCTGTTGATTGAATACTATGTCATCTCTTACTCCTTTTCTGTTTGCTGTATTATCAAGTAAATTTTGGGTAAAGGTATGTCGGAAAAGTCTTTGAATTCTTGCATGTCTATAAAATATCTTTACTGCCCCCCCACCCACATACCACTCATCGTTTTTATAGTTTAGTTGAATAGGAAATTCTAGGCTCAAAATCATTTCTTATGATTATTTTTAGATTATTTGTTTATTTTCTTCCAGTATCCTATTATTTGTAACAAGTTAGATGTAGTTTTGAATCTTATACTTTGCAGATCAGCTGTTCCTACTCGCTGTAAGTATTTATAAAAATATATTGAACTATAAAAATGTGAATTTTATTTTTCAGTCCTGCTCAATATTTGGTGTTTTGTTCAGTATGAACTTTTATGGGTGAGCCATTTTCTTCCACAATTTAAAAATTATTTAACAGTTTTTCTGAGATATAATTCACATATCATATAAGTCAAATTTTTTTTTATTTTATTCACAGAGTTGTGCAACCAAAACAACAATCAATTTTGGAAGATTTATCATCTCAAAAACCAAAAAAAATGACACTTTATATTGAAAACTCTAAAGATTCTACCAAAGAAAACAACATTATTATAACTAATAAATTAATTTAATAAATTTGCCATAAAATTCATAAATTTCTGAATATTAATTTTGTATTCTTACAAAATTAATGTTCAGAAACTTATGAATTTTTCACTCATTTTGTGTCTTTTTCTTTTGGGGAGTTATCAAATAAGGGAGGCTTATTTTTCAGCACTTCTATTGATTTTCTTGCAATTGTATTAGTTAAAATATATTTTACGCAACAGAAAGCCTAATTCGAGTGGCTTAAGCAGTAAGGGTTTTTTGGTAGAACTGTTAAGTTCCAAGGTGGGACAGAATTAAGGATTGGTTGAGTTACCTGTTCCCACATGTCATGAAGGATCTAAGTTCTTTCCATCTTTGTTCTGTTACCTGCCGTGCAAACTGTATCCTAAAGCTGGTTCCTATCATGGCTGTAGGGTAATTTTCAGGAGAAACCAGGTATGTCTGCTTCTTTGCTAATGTCTTTCCCGAGAAGGGGATCCCTCAAACCTAGACAAATTCTCTTTCCATCTCTTTGGACGGAATTTTGTCACGTGATTATTCCCATCCCAACCACTGGTAAATGGGAAAAGATACTTTCCAGTAGTTTCCCCTGTTTGTCACCTAGGGTGTTATTGCCATTTTGGTCAAGGTAATTCTTCATCGTAAACAACAGCTCATATACATTTCAGGACACTTAGTGTCTGGGGTATCTGCCCCCTCAGTGTCAATAAAATGGCCTATATTAGTTTTTTATTGCTACGGTTACCACAAACGTAGTGGCTTAAAACAGCACAGACTTATTTTCTTCTGGTTCTGGAGGTCAGAAATCTGAAACCAAGATGTTGGCCGAGCTGTGTTCCTTCTCAGACTTCAGGGGAGAATCTGTTTTCTTGCGATTTTCAGCTCCTAGAAGCCACCTGTATTCTTTGGTTTGGGGCCCTTTCTTCCTATCACTTCCACTTCTTGCTTCCGTTGTCACGTCTCCTACTGCTGCCCTGAATCCCCTGCCTCCCTCCTGTAAGGACTTGTAAGGACTTGTGATTACATTGGGTTCATCCAGATAATCCAGGACAGTTCCCCATCTGAAGATTCTTAAGCACATCTGCGAAAGGAACATATTCACAGGCTCCAAGGATTAGGACGTGGGCATCTTTGGGGGCCAGTCTTGAGCCTACTATATCTCCATCCCTTTGCCTCCCACCCCTGCCTTGTAATAACGAAAAATAAAAAATAAAAATGCCTGTTGAGTCACCTGGGCTCCGTAGGATAAATGGACACCTCAACAAAATGGGAAATCTTTTGGGAACAGACAGGGACGAATGAATGGTGACTAGATCAACACAAATATCCACAACATTATTATATGTTCATGTTTAAAAGCATTTTTAATTATCCTCTGATTGCTTTCTTTTCTGAGTGGCTTGTTCTTTTTATGGATATAATATTGTGTTAAATATCTCTGAGGGCATTGATTAGATATTTTGGGAATTCTCTTCTATTTCCTAAATGTTCTGTTTTCTCCAGGGTCCTTTTTGATTGTATGTTTGTTTTGGGCTGTAAATTATCCTCAGTGGATTCTCCCCGGTTCTGTTGATTTTTGTCCACTCAGGTGGTCAGTTATGGATTTGGTGGGTTTATACCATAGGTGGCATGGCTTTCCATGTCCATTGTACAGTTCTGATTTCTCAACAGAAACGTTCCTGAATAATATGGCAAGGTGACTTTAACCTTGACATACGGGGTGTGAGGTTAGGAAGGGCAGGTCAACTAGCAGATTCTCCCCTTTTCCGTGTTGAAAGTGGCGCCGACAGGAGCCCGAGTCCAGACGTCGGGTGTCAGCCGTCATTGACTCAGTATGACAAGAGTGGGGAATGGGACAGGAGCCTTAACAGAACTTCAGGTCATCACCCTGACTTCTGCCCCTTTTCCCACGTTTGTGTTGATTACCCACAGGCATATATTATAGCTTATAGTCTCTGCAGGGCTCTGCCCAGAGGGATGCACCCCACCTTTGTAGCTGCCTTTCCAGGGTGTCCTGGACTCGAGCTTCCACTTCTATGATTTTAGGCTCGTTAGGATCCCGCACACTTTCCATATTCCAGGAACTATTTAGAGACTGTTCTACTGAAGGATTCCCTCCTATTGTCAGCACTTTTTGAATTTCTAGTGTTATTTTATTCGTATTTAGGAAGAAAAGAAGGATAAAAGTGTGTGATGCCACTACCATTTTGAACTAAAAAAAAAAAATCTGTTGGCCGCTTGAACATGGCATTATATCCCTCGTTCGTAGCTATCAAGAGTTTAGAAACCCAGTCTCACTCAAGCACCCTGTTATAATTTTATACAAAAGATGATTTAAAAACTAGGGTGGGCTAACAGGCGCGAATGAGCATTCAGGCACGAATCAGGGGCAGGGACAGCCCCCTTGGCTAGCTCAGAATGGCTTCCTGGAGAGGCGGATTCATGTCCTTTCCTCAAGAGTCATCGCATGGCTACCAGCAAACAGGATGTCAGCCTAGGGCAGAAAGAACTGGCAAGGAATGGGAACAGACCTGCAGAGAGCCACGTCAAGGCCCACACTACAATTTCCCTACAACTTTCACAACCAGCCCAAGGACCGCTGCCCTTTCAAGTTCTGGAACCTTGTGGAGCTGGATCTATCCAATTGCCCCGGGGGAAGTTCACACACATCCATCTGAGAGTGGCAGCCTCTCAGCCTCCCTGTAGTCTTCAGGGCTGATGTGTCTGAGGGAGCATTTCTTGTCCTCTTGTCAATGCACTACCCCATTGACTTGTCTGTGTCAGTGGCAGGAGGCAGGATGTGTGCCATCAGGCCCGCAAACCCTGTACACTGGCCATCCATGTCTTCTAGTTCCCTAAAATGCACACTCTGGTGCACATGCCCCCCCCCACACACACACACAATATGTGTCACAAAGGAATGGCAAACATGTATGTATATGTATGTAGTACGTGCATATTAGGATTCTACTGTGGTGAAGAACTATTGAAATATCTGGTTTCTGGTCCTAGATAACCAGCTGATTTGCTGTGGGTCACGGACAGTCATCCTTCTCTCTGTCTTCTCTCTTCTCTCTCTCAGTTTTCTCACCTGAAGGAAGACGTTATATTTTACAGGTTGCATTAGACATGTCTAAGTTGTTTGTACTAAGCATCTTTTACTTTAATAATCAGAAAAATAGACAACAGAGATGAAAGAGACAAAGACAAAGAAGAAAGAAGTGGAGCAGGAGAAGGTAGAAGCCCAGTTTGGATCTTCTGTGATTTGTGTGTCTGATATTCTGCTGCTGTTCCCACCATGTAGTTGGACTTTTGTGTGTCATTTGCTTTATTTTTTTGAGGTCCAAGTGAGCTTAATTTTCATGTCCAACGAATACTGATACCATATATGTGGGGACAATGAGTCAAAGGGAAAGGCAAGTACTTGCATCTGAATATGTGAGCGGCAGTTGAGACACTCAGCTCAGTTGATTTTTGTCCTGGCTCGAACAGCAAGCCTTCACGCTTTTCTGCTTCCTCAGAACTGTTTCTATCTTGGCATTAACCCCCCCTGTGTTCAAATATCTTACTCTGACTTTTTGGCTCTTGAGATTCAGGCAAGATTGTTTGAACATCTTTTTTTGGTTTAAAATTCTTTAAAAATGCCATGTGATTTCACTGATCTTACCAGAAACCAATAAAAACACATTACTTTAAAAATAACTCCCATAAAACCTCTTACTTGTGAAAAGCTTTCATTCTAATAAAATTGGAGCTAACCAAAACCTTTTAAAACTGCTCGCAGGCATACATGAGACTTGGCATGTCCAGAGCGTCCAGCCTCTAGTGGTGATGAAGATACCAGATCTCTACTCCGTCTGTAGGAACGTGGGTCCAAGATAAATTAACTCACCTACTTTAGAAAAGAAAAATCCAATATGAGAAAGGTAACACCCCACAGAAGGCCACTCATTCTGCATTTTGCCAACATAGCTACTGGGAATCTACAATCTTTTCCGTCGTGTGTGAGGTTGTGGTTGGGTATTTTTTTTTCCTTTCCTTTTAGTTTCCTAAATATAGAATTAATGGGGTTTAGGGAAAGCCAATGATTGCCCTTACTTGAGTTTGGAGAGTGGAAAGAAAATATCTCTTTCTCTGCAGATTTCAAAATTCCCTTTGATTGGCACCATGAAATGCTAGATTCACTTTTAGATAAGACTCCTGTCAATAGCTGTAATGTCTGTGATGACAAGAAGATGGAAGATAGTCTCATTGATACAGAGTAGAGGAATGACTCCCGCTGTCAGGCCTTGGTTGGCTGTGCCAGGTTGGCTGCCCCAAACTCCCCAGTGGAGGATTTTGAAAGTATAGACTCATGAGCCGCTGCTATACATGGAGATCTGGAATGGGGATCCAGAATTCAAATTGTTGTTGTTGCTTTTGAAAGATTCTTTGATGACTTAAATATGCAACCAGTTTGGGAACCAGAGGTGTAAAAACAAGAAGCAACAACAAAAGATAATTAAATAAAAAATATCCTCGCAAGTACCAAGAAAGAGAAAAAATTGGCTGATGGATCAGTCTTGCTTATAGCAGCCCTCTCCAAGGTATATTCCTTGGGGCATGAGGCCCTTGACACGTTCTCCCACAAAAGGGACCTGTGATCAAGTAAATATGGAAAAAGCTCCATGCTGCATCCCCTTTGCAAGATTCCCAGGTTCTTTAAAGAGTCTATAAAATGTACTAGGATGATCTCCACAAAAGAAACACGTTTCGCAAGGTTTAACAGTGTGTTTCTCAAATGAACTTGATCACAGAACTGCTTCTTGTTAACTAAATATTAACATATCTAAAGACCTAAGGAACATATTTTAAGAGATGCAGCTATAGAAGGTACACTGAGTAATTCCCTTGAAATTGTCCATCCTTGAGTGCGGACAGAATTTTCCAGATGTGAGTGGCCTTGACTTTCCACGTTGCTTTTCAGGGGGAGGCACCACATGCCTTATGCCCTCATGGTCAGTGGTGGCAGTGCCAGTCCTGCAAGGAAGGACCTGGGTGCTCTCTTGAGTGACGGCCAAAATGCATCTTGAGAATAATTTTCGTTTCTGACAAAACCCAACCCTTTTTGTGTTTCAAGGGGTGATCCAGAGCAGGGTTCTGTGTATTCCCTCATGAGACAGCATGTCCTTTATTTTATTTGTATGGCTGAAGGTGCCAATCAAGGCATTTCAGAAATGTCACTCCCCCTCCACAGAATTGTCATTGTGCAGGAGGCCCACGCTGCTCCACTGAGGCTCCGAGAACATTCCGAAGTTTCCTTCCACGTATCCGCATTGGCAGACAGATGGGAACAGAAACACGTTGCTTCTGTTCCTGTTCTCTGTCTAGTAGTTAGTAAGGGTGATAGCAAAGGGCTTGCAAGTACCGATTATCTACTCTATGCCAGGCACGTCGCCTAAATCATTCTAGTTTTCACAGTGCCCTGCAGACCCACCCCCATTTTATAGAAGAGAAAACGGAGACTCAGAAAAGTTAGCTTGCTCACCTCGTAAGTGACAGAATGAGCTGGTTGCCGCTAAAATTTTTCTTCAAAAAGAAAAAAAAAATTATTCTTTTCTTTCAAAGGAGCCTCGACAAGACAGTTTTTCTTTTCCCTTCCACGGAAGAGTTTCTTCCCATTTTCTCCCCCAAATCCTTAGTTTTGCATTGCTTTTCTTTGATTTTCAGAACACAGAGAGAATGTGAAGGCAAAGCCATTTCCCCCCCTCTGCATTTTTATTTCATCTACAATCAAGTGTTTTACTTTCTAAAGGAGTTCTAGATATTAAAGAGGACTGAGACAACTTGGGCTCCAAAGCCTGAAGACCATATTCTGTAAATTCTGTAACAGTAAGTTTGTCAGTCTTGGTAAAGGACAGTAGCCAGTGAGTTAAAAAGATGTCTCCGTGATGCTCAGGGTGGGGGCGCAGGGTCTGTTTTTAGGAACTTGCCCTTCCTTTGTTCTCTGTACCCAGCCCTGGCCCATCGTCACAATTGGAAATCCCAGTATTCCATATATTCCGCCAAAGTGATGCTTGGTTTCCAGTTGGCCTTTGTGGGAATAGGGTAGAGTCAACAGGGGCCATGAAGGCACCTGGTCTCCTATAGGCCACCCTTAGGAAGAGCAGAGATGGGAGCCGATGAGGCTCCAGGAAGTTGTTAAAGGAGCTTTCATTCCTTTGACAAAGAGTAGTGGGTATCTGAGGTTCACGCTCAGGAAGAACAAAGCCAAATTCAAGGTCGAGTGTTACTGCTTTTTCTGGGCTATCGTGTCTGTTCTGCTTGCTCATCCAGACCTGGTATTACGGGTGATAGACCTTGTAAAGCTCTTTGAAAGGTAGTAGATAACAATGTTGCTTCTTTAAAAGTATGAGTAAGTAAATATTTCCCAAAACTCCACTTTTTGCTCTCTTATCTAAAAATTATATTGGTTCAAAGCAAAAAGGGAACGTTGGTCATTGTTTCTGAGAGTGCAAATGGAAACCAATGCAGAGCGTCACTGCTTCCCATTGACACGGAGGGAGAGGCCCTATGGACTGTGACGCTTCTGAAGGAATTAGCACTTCCGGGGTTCTCCACAGGAAGTCCTGCTCTGCCTCCCAGGGAACCCTGTGGCTGGATTGCTGCTCCACTGCCAACAGGGAGTTTCGTCCTCTGTGGTCCTTCCTTGTTGACACATGTCATTTTTGCCACCCAGAAGCTGGCAACAGCTTGACTCCCTTTGGCTGTGTGTTCTGCCAGCTTCCGGAATCCCGATGCATCGTTCTTGTTTCTTGACGCTCTTGCTCATACAGAGTTTGAAGGGCTTTTAAAACAACACCAACTCTATTTTGTGTTCTCGACAAAGAGCTTTCAAATGACTGTATTATTTACTCATTAGTATTACATTCAGAGTGCAGTGCCTCATGTAACTTGGGAAAATAAATGAGAGGAAAGCAATAGTGCTCTCAATCCCCAGTTCACGGCTTTCCGGGAGCCTGGATCTGCTCTGTTGTAAAGCTCTGTCCTGGGCCAGTCCGTCACGTCTCCTCCACTGTTTCTCTGTCTCTTTATCACTCTATCTGTCCAGGATGGACCAACCTAGTCATTTTGTGGGCTCAACAAATATCTCGATCCATTCTGTGAATGTTTTTAGTTTGGCTAAAACTTAAAACACATTTTCCCCAAGCACTTTTTCCTCTTAATTTTTAAACTCGTATATTTTAAGGAAAATTTAGCCCATGTGTTTCTCATTATTCCTGATTCATTTGCACTTAACTCATCAAAATGTTGCTTTGCAAAAGCTGTTTACTTTCCAAGAAGACTCCTGAAGTCCTTTTTTTGGATCTTCGGCCTTCCCGCCCCCCCCCCCCCCTTTTCTCTCCCTTCCACTCTTTTTTTTTCTTCAAAGGCACACTTTTCTTAGAAACGGCATTTTGTCCCCAACAGCAGAGAGGTTAGCCTATTGTAGGGGAAGCTGACACAGACGTAGAGTCAAGATTTTCATCAGTTACACCCTGACATCCTGTTGGACACTTGCATCCAGGACAAACGCGTGGTGCTACAGTGTGGGGGGGATCATGTTCTATTTTCTTGACTAGATAAATGTTGGGCGCTGGAGAAGAGCAGCTTAGGGTACAACTCTGGAGTCATCCATTTTGGGGTTTAATCCCACATTCAGTTCCTTGGATCACTTTTCTCATCTAAATGAGAAAAGTGGGGGAGGCAACTTTGGAGGAGCTCAAATGGGGGGGTGGCAACAGTGCTTCCCACACACACAGACTTCTACGAGGATTAATTGATGTGCTCTGCACCAGGCAGAGCAATGTGTGATGAGTACATAGTAAGTGCTCCATTATTATCTTTTCCATTTTGCACGTGAGGACCCTCCCACCCAGAATCACGCATCTCAGTGAAATCCTCAGGCTCTGTCTTACTCAGCTTACCTCAGAGGCAGCCTGAAACCAGGATTCAAGTACACGTAATTTGAGAGTTTATCCTAAGAAATGCCTGTTTAAGAGGCGGGAGTGTATTAGGCTTCTCCGGAGAAGCAGAACCAATAGGATATATACAGGAGGAGAGTTTAAGGAATTGGCTGTCACCATGGTGGAGGCTTGACAAGTCCAAAATTGGGTGGGGGAGGCACGCAGCCTGGAGACTCATGAAAGTCTTGCCCTTCGAGTCCAAAGGCAGTCTTCCTGCAGAGCTGATGTTCCGATGCAGTCCGAAGAGCCCATGATGCAGCTGAAGTCTGGACAGTCTGCTGGAGAATTTCCCCTGGCTCAGAGGAAGTCAGCCTTTTCTTCTACTCAGACCTTCAGTTGCTTGGAGAGATCCACCCACATTATGGAAGCCAATCTGCTTTACTCAGAATCCACTGACTTAAATGTAAATCTCATCCAGACCCATCCCTCGTCCCTAACTCGTCCCTCACAGAATCACCCGGCATAATACTAGGCCAAGTATCTGTGGCTCAGCCAAGTTGACAAAATTAATCATCAAGGGAAGTAAGACAGGGACAGGAAAGAAGCCAATAAAGCAGGTTTCCTCTGAGGGTGACTGGGGAGCTGGGAAGGCATTGGTGTACTGACCATCCTGTGTCGACCTTGCACTTGGGACCTGTTGCCCTAGAGAAAGCCCAAAGGGAAAGAAGGCAGGTGCAGTGGCTGAAAGTTGGGCAGGTGTGCAAGGAAATGGTATGGGACCAGAACATTGGGTAGGATGATGATAGCATCTGTCACTGGGTCCCTTCATATTGAAAGATGGCTCTAATTGATACAGCCAGGTCTCCCCTTTTTGTCTCCCACTTGTGCTTCTCAGAACCTCAAAGTTAGAAAAGGTCGATTTTAGCAGCAGGAGATCCATAAATAGGTCCTTAGAGAGATTTTCTCTGCTGTAGATATTAATTTTATACAGAGAAAGAACAGGTGCTAGGCAGTTGGCGTTAGCTAGAAGCAGGCTTTACACTCATGTATTGGGCACCCACAAGCATTAGTCCTTTCCCAATGGGCAGGAATGGCCCAGCCAAGAAGAAAGCAGTTTTATTCACCTTTTAAAAACAATGAAATACATTTCAACTCTAATTTCATTAACTGTGAAATAACTCAAGATAAAAAAACATAAGAAATTTAAAACTTACTTTTCTCATAAGAAAAACATATTACTAATTAGTTTTTTTAAATGCAACATTAAAAATTTACCATTTTTTAAAAATGACTATCTCTACTTCATTCCTAGCTCAGCAAACTTTGTGAGTCAGTTCAGAGTCATTTTATTTTTGTTTTTGTTCTTGAACAGCTTTATTGAGAGGTTATTCACATACCATGCAAATCACTCATTGAAAATGTGTAATTCCATGGCTTCGATGTATATTCACAGAGTTGTGCCACCATCAACACAATCAATCTTAGGACATTTTTATCACCACCCCCACCCCGAAAAAGCCTTTGCTGTCACCCTGCCCCCATACCCCAAACCCTCATCCCATCCAGCCCTCAGCAAACCTAATCTACTTTCTGACCGGAGACTTGCTTATTCCGGACATTTCATGTAAATGGAATCATACAGTATATGGTTTTTCGTGACTGCCTTTTTTCACTTAGCACAGAATTTTCAAGGTTTATGCATCTCGTAGCCTGTATCAGTATTTCATTTCTCTTTATTGCCAAATAATGTTCTATTCTATGGATATGCCACATTTATCCCATCATCAGTTGATGGTCATTTAGATTTTTACTTTTTTGACTATTACGAATAATGTTGCTACATGAACATTGATATACAAATATAATTTGCTTTTGACGTGATTTCAGAACTAGTTTTTTTTCCCAAATTCACATGCCTTTCCTTCAGTTGTGAATAGATACTATCAACCATGTTTCTAAACGGTTCAGTTTTGTAGTGACTTTAATGAATCTATTTAAGCTCATAGAACATTTGTATAATGGTAGTGATGGGTAAAGAACGCTCACTGACTTGGTCACGTTCACAGCTATGGAGAAATGAGTCCTGTACATGTGCATAGGGAACTTGATTTGACTGGAAGTATGGCCAAATCTTAGAGGCCATTAAATGGTTGCTGACAGTAATCAAAGCGTAACTTTTCTTCGTGCTGAGGTGCCTTGGGATCATGATGAGGTCTACATCCTAGCTTTATCTCTCTAGCTGTGTGACTTTGGGCAAGCTAATTAACCTCTCTGAGCCTCCGTTTCCTCCTATAAAATGATGATAATGAAAGCAGTTCCTACTTCGTGTAGGTGTTACGAGGAAGAATATGAGTTAGTTCATGGAAGGCACTTACAACAGAGCTCCGCACATAGTAAATGCTTAATAAAGTGTGAGCTATTATTATTATTAGACTGAAAATGCAAGAATTGGAGCCAGGTGACACAAATTCAAATCCTGACTCACCATGTTCTTGTGCGACCTTGGGGAAGGCACTTCATTTCCTGGGGCTTCCCTCTTCTTGCCTATAGAATGGTCACATTTTTGCCCACTCTGCCTCTCTCATGGGGCCCAATGAGGTCACAAATGGCAAGTATGTGGTCACCAGCATTTTTTTTTTTCTCTTTGCATTTTGACATGCTCTGGGTCTCTTACCCACTTGTCGACCTTAGAAGTTTCCAGATAACCTCTGAAAATTGCTTTTTGGATAAACCACCATTCAAAGTGACAGTCTAGCAAATGGGATGACATGGAGCAACCTGAGAAAGAGACCTCCGCTTGCTAACTGGGTTTGGTGAGGCTTTGAGCCCTTAAGCTATTGATGTTGAGGTTTTAATTTTTTCCAGTATTATGAATATTTTTAAGCATGTAGCAAAGTTGAAAGACTTTTATGATAAATACCATATACCCACCACCTAGATTCTATCAGTAACATTTTACAATACTTGCTTGATTGCATATCTATCTATCTATCTATCTATCTATCTATCTATCTATCTATCTATGCATTAATTGAGGGTTTACATAATTCAGAGCTGGGAAGCTGCCTTTCAGATATATGATTATCCATCTTCAATTTTCTGAGTAATCCCAGTTCCAGATATTCTATACGGTGAATGCCATAGGTCACTGGACTATAGCAGCAATTCCAACAGGCTGCATTCAAAAGAATTCCCCAAATTTCCTTTAAGATTCATAAGAGACCTAAAAAAAATTCCTATTTGGATCCAGTGGCTTGATTGCTCTTTGCAACAGGTAGTAGTTGGTGCAGTTAGATCAGCGGGTCCAGCCCCTTCGTTTAGGTTCAGGAGGAGTGAGCCTTGGTCTCACCATCCAAGATAAAGTGAAAACCAGAACTGAGGGATTGGGACCCCGAAGTGATTCTCTGTTCAAATTGTCTCTCAGTCCACTCTCTAGGAGTCTCCTTAATGTTTTCAGTTCCTGCATGCTGGTTGAGAAGAGAGACCTGTGAGATCCCTGCTCTCCCCAAAAGTGAAATCCCAATGAAATACCATGTCGAATACATCCCTTCAAAGCACTGAGAAACATTTTATGAGGAAAATATTTATAGGAACAGAAGATTCTGCATATGTGTGTATCCTTGAGGGATGTGTGTGCGTGTGTACGTGCGTGTGTGTATGTGCAGTATGTGTGTGAATCTGTGTGCCCAAGAAAAAGAAATGAGCATGTGTATTTCTGTGTTTTTTACTGTTTTTCAAACACATTTGGTCTGCCTTTCCAACTGCCCTCCCTGCCAGATGTTGACATGTAAATTCTGGCTTCAGAAATGAGAAGACTGATGTGATACAAATAAATTTAGCTCAACGAGGCAGAGTCGAATTACCCCAAAGTCAGCAGTGACCCCTTACCTAACAGCCCCAGCAGCGCACTACCATTTGCTGCAGAGCTGCCCAAGATCTAGATTAGCGCAACTTCAAACATGCATTTCTGGCACCGGGATTGTTTCAATTACTGGACCATTCACATCTCAGCTGACACATGCAATGAAGCTTGCTCCTTGCCTGGTACATAATTTAAGGTAAAAAGAAAAGAGGGTGTGTTTCATCATGGTCTATCATATCTTTGTCTTTTGTTCTGGGAGGTATTTGCATACCTAAAGGGAAATGGCCTCTTTAATTTCTTTCCCTTCTCCTAATCAACTGAGGCCTATTAAGAAGCGCTCTGTATCCTGTAATCAGACAATTTATACAGCATGCACCCTTAGGCAACAGCTATTATAAACAAGCTGGAGAAATCCTTTACAATAAATGATTAGCATGGGAAGACACCATTCATAATTAATTTTTTTTTCTGTTTTTGTTGGCAGATGGTCCGAGGCATCCAAGCATGGCCTATTGGCCGAGTCTTTATTCTGAATAGAGCAGGGCAGCCTTGGGAAAATGCTGGCTGCTCAGCTAGCTCACGTTAAAAAAAATAACATAGCTCCTCCTCCTATTCGTGTGCAAGGCTTGAAGAGAGCTTTAGGGAAGGCTGGCGAGAGGCTCCCATGACTGTACCTACTGGTCCTTCCCCTGCGTTTTAATTAAAAGTTGTTATAACCCTCATGGTAGATTGATTGCATTAAGGGGCCCAGTTCCCAATCCCCACGGTGTGTCATGTAACTTTGTCGTGCTGTCTCACTGTGTCTGGAATCTGCCATCTGACTTGTTTTGGCCAATGGGGTGTTAGTAACCATGACGCACACAAGGCCTTGAATACCACTTGTGCAACTGGACTTCTTACCCTTGACCCTCTGCTGTGGCCACTTGAACATATGTGCTGGTGACGGAGGATGAGAGGCACATGCAGTAGAGTGGATTCACTCCACTCGTCTCAGCTGAGACCTTTCTTACACGTTTCAGCAGCCAGTCACCTCCAGACGTGTGAGTGAACCCAGCCAAGATCAGCCGAGCCCAACTCAGATCAATTCAGTCCTGCAGACTTGTTAGCTCAATAAATGTTTATTGTTGTATGACATGAGATTTTATGGTTTTTAACTACATGGCTTTGTTGGGGCAGTAGGTAATCGATATAACCCCCAAACTGATTAGATAATCTTTGGGTTTGAAAAAAGCAGGACGTGGAAACTCATCAGTGTCAGCCTTTATGTAAAGAGCCTGTTGTTCACAAGATACACCAGCTTCAGCGTTAAAGTGGCCTTGGACGAATGGTATGCACCTGGCGTGTTCCCCTGCACAGGTGTGTGCCCGTGCAAGTACTCGTGCATATGTACAGACTCCTCGAGGAGTCAGTGAAGGAGGGTGGTCACATGTCACCCAGATGGCAAACGTAGTATATGGTTGCTTTTCATTTGTTTGTACATGACATAAAGCCTGATTCAAAATGGCTCAGGCAAAAACGTGAATTTGTAGGTGGAAAGAGCTTTAGTCATGAAATGATTTGAGACTCAGGTGACATGACCCAGAGCCCTCATACTTTTCTCTGAGGAGGCTGCAGCTCTCCAGGTCTGGAGGCTCTTTGTAGCGAATAGTTCTACTAATCGCCAGCTTTACGTGCTCAGGAAGCCAAGCCACGCTCAGCTGTCCTCATGCCGTTGCTTACCCAGCCTGAGTTTTCTTTTTATTGGATGGTGGCAGTAGTGTGCTGGGCCCAGCTGTCGTGGTGTGGATCTTTTCCCAGCTCCAAGTTCAGGGATATCGTGTTGGTAGCTCAAAATCAGCCACAGTGGGAGTGTTTACATCACAGAAATTGTCAACGGCTGTAAATCAACACTTTTATTATTCACAGAGCCACTTGTTAAACATTTACCAACACACCTCTATTTGTACCCAGCTTTTAATCAATAACCAAAAGAATGGGTTTAACCCATTCATCGGCCTTTCCTAGGTACTGGAAGTGGGGGGTCAATTGCCCTCGAATTATATGTCTGAAATTGAGGGAGGATAGGGACCCAAAATATATTCAGGGCACTCTCACCAGCAAAGAGGGAAGAAGGATGTTAGCCCCAAACAGTACACATGGGTCCTGCTTTTAGATGAGAAGCTGAGGCTTAAGTGATGCACATAGAAATTGCTAGATCTGGCACTAGCACCCAACTCTTCTGAGTTGGCGAGGTCAGTGTTCTTTTACCTACACTTTACTATTCTTACCTTACCAGCCAAGGGCCCACCCAACCTGGAGACAGCCAAGCCTGGGCTTGACAACATGATGAATTTCCTAAAACACCCTTCAGCAAGTGATGGGCAAATAGCGCTGCGGTCTCCCTGGTGAGTGATGGATTCCTCTGCCTGCATTTCTCCCCTGACATTGAACTCAGACCAACTTCCCCTCTCTTTTTTCTGTTTTTCTGCAAGCTGTTCATTCAGGGTATATTTAGATACATGTGCCCTCCAGGAGGAGATCTGATTTGGCAAATGTATTGGGGAAGGAGAAAAAGCAGGCCCTGGGACTGGGCTCCATGAGTGAAGTGAATGTTACATTGTGGAAAGAGCCAGCTCATGCCTAGGAAATGTAATTAACATTAAAAAAATGGCGTTAGATGTACCGAAGGTGGCTGGGTTCCAAAAGCTCTCCTCTACTGTTACTCTCGACCAAGAAGTGGACATTGCTGATGGGGGTGTGAAATTTGCTGCACTTACACGGCCACTCATCGTTTCTTGCCCTGGCAGACACTGCTTATCTATTGGACACTGACTCAGCTCGGATTTGGGCCAGGACGTTTTGAGATGATTCTCTAGGTAACTGCTACCATCTGATCAGAGCTGACATGGCATGGAACCTCCTCTAACTCCTTTTGCTTTTTGGTCTGTACCTCACAATTAACTTTTGATGTATTCCCTGTTGTTTGAGTTTTAGTAGTTTTGATAATGTAACACTTGATTATATCGTTATAGTATCCTTTTGCTTGATTCATATGAGTTAAAAATGGTTTCACCCAAACAGTTGAAGGACCCAGGGTGCTTGAACTGTGTTTTATACGACTTTGTAACCTTCCCAATGTCAAGATGGGTACAGACTAAATGCTCAATAAATACATGGTTGATTAATTACCTAAGGAATCAGGATTAATCACTTAAGGGATTTCTTAGTTGATTAACCGAAGGAATCCAATAGAATGGAAGGCTAGGAAAAGTTTTGCTTGCATGGAAGTATTAAAGTGAAGCTTTGGAGTGTGGCTAGTTTAGATAGCCTGTCAGCCTTTATTGCCTGCTCAGAGTTTGTGAAGAGCTTTCCTGTGGGTACTGGAATGTATTGGTATTTAGACATGGTCTTACCCTCAAGGAATTTATGGCTCAGTACCACAGAAAAGAAGGATACGTGTAATCATCAGAAATGTAGAAATAGAAAAGTGCCTGGAAGGGAAAGGTTTGCGATGGATGGAGTGGGCTTCATTGACAGCGGAATGCTTCAAGTAGAAAGTGGCAGTGAGAGGGGAGGTTATTCCATAAAGCAGCCCTCCAAGAGTGTCAGAAAGACATTTAATGCCAGTGGAATAGAAAATACTCTTTGGGATCACAGTGTCATATTTGACGGACCTGTGACTTCACATGAAATAATGAAGCATGAATACAGAAACGTTTTCATCTTGGATAGATATGTTCCTTTCTTATTCATTCATCCAAGCTGTCATCAATTGCCTTGGGCTTTCATGTTTGCTTCGTGTTTGTTGGCAGTGGTTTTTCAGTCATGGTGCGTCTTGGACTGAGTACATTGTTGAACTGTGGCTTCCTCAGCCTGACCCACTTGGTCGCCTGCAGTGGCTGATGCATTTCACCTCCCTGCTCCACCCAAATTATCTCTCATGACAACCACCGTCAGGCTATAGAGTTGTTTTGCCCCAACATGCAGCAATCTAGTGGTACCTGGGTATTTGCATCCCCTGTGGGTCAGCCCTTAACCAATGACTGACTGCGGTAAGGGTGTGGCAGTCCAATTCCCATCACTCCTTTAGGAGCACACTCTCAGGGCATCTCTCTGCAAGACCAGATGGAAGCTGGGACTTTACCTAAAGTCATATGCTAATGTATATTCTCCCCTTCTCTGTCCTGCTCCCCCTGCTTTCTTGACAAAGTTTCTACTGGGAGCAATTCCTTAATCAATCACTTATACACAAACTTGATGCCAGGGTCTGCTCTGAGGGCCCCAACCTGACACAATCAGTGTTTCTCAGAATGCGATCTGTGGTTGGGGAGGCTTCTTAAATAGCAATTTCCAAGTCCTCACCCTACTGATTGTAAAACAGAATCTTGGGGATGGGCCAGAGAGTCTGCTCTTATAGGAAGATCCCACATGAGCTGACTTTTTCTTAAACATAAAATACTGATTAATGAATGAACTACAGTTTTGTTTATTATAGGATTGATATTTTAAGCTACTACATATATGTCAGGTATTTGAAGGTGAAGACTAATGAAGTGGGATATAAATAGCCCCTGACTGGCCCTGTTCGCAGTCTGTTAAATGACTGAATGGTCTGATGATCTGACTAGAATTCTGTGCCGATGGAGTGTTTTTGTGTGTGTGGTTGTCTGTACACAAATCTAAGAACTATTATTTTTCACTTTCCAGTGGTAATTTTTTTTTTTTCCAGAGAATTTACTCTGGGAGCTACCAAGTTCAGTGGTTTCCAATTTTATTTTATTTTCTAAAATATTTTAAGCAATGAAGCCCTTTAATGAAAAGCATAGGCAGAAGCTCAGTAGGTACCACAGATAAGCACAGAGCTGTCTTGTTGGATCCAGGGGGAGAACCTGGGACCGCCACCTGCTTCACTGCCTTCAGATGCCCTAGGACCACCGGAAGAACAGTTGGAAAATGACTGGCCAAGTCCCAATTTTCACTTCATGGGTGGGGAAACCAAAGCCCTGAGAGGTCGAGGACTTGCCTCCAAACCACATAACTAGCGTTGAGCGGTGCCTGCTATTGAATGCAGTTTTCCACATTCTCAGAGCTGCTTCTACTAACTCCTACTAGTTATTGAAAGGAGATTAATTATCCTGATATCTCAGAGGTCTCTTAGAGTTCTGTTTGAGTGGAAGGGGAAAAAAATAGATGGTTTTTTTTTTTTTTGGCTTTTTTTTCTAGGTAGCATGCTTGGTACTCCTGTTGACTCAATTTTAGGAGGGGGAATGGAAAGTGGTTTCAGCTTGTTTGATCCATTACAAAGCTGTTGAACTACTCTAGTTTAACTACAATATGTCTTGGTGTGGGTCTCTTTCAGTTCATCTTGTTTGGAACTTTCTGTGCTTCCAGGACCTGGATGTCTGTTTCCTTACCCAGGTTAGGAACGTTTTCAGCCATTATTTCTTTAAGTAAAGTTTCTGTTCCTTTCTGTTTCTTCTCCTTCTGGGATGCAAATGTTTCAGCACTTGAGGTTATCGCAGAGGCCCCTTCAACCATCCTTGGTTTTTAAAATTCTTTTTTCTATCTGCTGTTCTGATTGGTTGATTCCCACTAGTTTGCCTTCCAGGTCCCTGGTCCATTTCTCTGTGTTTCCTAATCTGCTGTGGATTCCTTCTAATATGTTTTTCATTTCAGTTATTGTATTCTTCAGGTCTGCTTGGTTCTTTGTTATACTTTCTCTTTGTTGAAGTTCTCCACTTCTCCCAAGGTCCTCTTACACTCTCAAGTGTGGTGAGTATCCTTATGACCCTTTATTTCCATTTGTGTATGTTTTCTCCTCCCCTCCCCCCCACCCCCCGGGGAGGGGGGCATTTCTTAAGGCATCCGGGGCACTGGCCCATCGAGCTGGAGCAGCTGGAGGTGGGGAGGCCAGATGCAGAGGCCAGGTGTGTGTGGTAATGCTCGTGCTGCTCCCTTTGTTCAGGCTGAAAAGAGCTCGAGTGATGTTGTGTCCGGGAACACACTAGGGACCTTGCAGCAGGTCAGAGCACCGGGGTAGAGCCTCCACCTGCCCTACGGAGATGGACGGGACGTAAACAGTGGTGCTCATCAGCCCTCTGACCCCGGAGATTTCCCACAGTCCCCGGAGAGCTCCCATGGCTCCACCCCCTTCTGTATAAGGTCTCTCTCTTGTTTGTTGCGCTGCAAGTGGTCCCATGCAGAACCCAGAAGCAACCTGTGTGCAGGCCCTCTCTGCCGGGTAGTTTGGGAAGCCACTCTGAGCCAGATATGCACTTACAGTGCCTGGGCCCCCAGCACCACTTCCGGTGCCTGGTGCCAGAGCAGGTACTTCCGGCACCTGGGAACGTGAGCAGGCACTTCGGGCGCCTGGGGCACCAGCCTGCTGCCAAGAGCAGCTCTCCCCAGGAGGCTGGGTGTGTGTGGCGAGGCTCTGTTCCTGTTCTGTTTGTTCAGAGGCGAAAGGCTCCCGGTGAAGTGTCTTGCAGGTAGGCCAAAACCCCAAATAGCGCCCCTGCCCACCCTATGGAGGGGACAAACAATGGCACCACTGGCTTCTCCAGCTGGAGAGTTCCTGACGCTTCTGGGGGGCTCCCTCAGCTTCCTAGCCTACTTTACTCAGTCTCTTTCTCATCTTTGTTATCAGAAGCTGTTCCTTCAGTGCGCTGTTGTCTTGCAGGAGTAATTGCTACCTGTATACATGTATTTTTTATTTTGCTCGTGGGAGGGGGCGAGTTCAGTGTCCTCCTGTGCCGCCGCCATCTTGGACCACTTTTTGAACTGCTCTGAAAGTGTCTGCATGAAATGTATTTTCCCTGGTACGTAGAAGACTTAGTATGAACCCAGCCTTAGGACTGTACGAAAATGGTTACCTGGGACTAGGGCAGAGCAAAGAGTCAAACCTCAACAGCGCGAATGACTAGGAAAGACTTACGTGTCAGAGAAGCTGATCTCAGTGCCGCGAGCCCATTGTTTCCTGTCAGTTGGCTGTTTTTCCTGATGCCTTAGTGGGCTGTGTCTCCCTCCATTCTTCTCATTCTTCACCCTGCTTTCTGCTGCAGGGAAAAGTCACACTGGGTCATCCCCATAGAGAGTGTCCCTGCTGATTCACTGTGGCTTTCTCTGATCGTTCGCCAAACTGGGGGGCTTCTCCCTTGCCATAAGCCGCTGGAGGTTCAGATGGGCTGAATTTTACAAAATGGCTTCATTCCTGAAACAAACAAACAATCCAACAAGGCAGTTGGGGATGAAGGAGCAGTGTCTCTGTTGGCTGACTTGGGAGAGGGGGGCCGTTGTCGCTTGGGGAGATGGCAGTCAGCTGAGGCCTCAGGAAGCAGGGACTGGGTACGAGGTGGCTCTCTGATCTCAGCAGAAGGATTTTTGGGGTCTTTCCTCACGTACTCAGATGTGCTACGCACTGTGTCTCTGTTTCCCGTGGCCTCTCCCCGCTACCCCTGGCTTGCCTCCACCCTATTCCATGCTCGCGCCCTTGCCCTGCTTCCTGCTTTCTGTTTGCCCAGAGTCTCCACTTTCTCAGCACTTCGCCTTGCCCGTGGATCTCCAGGGCACAGCCTCTGCTTGTAGCAGTTGATCTTCAATCTCACTTGCTGGAAATAAAGTTCTGTTTAGGCAGAGAAGAACTTGTTCTTCAAAGAAGCCCTCAGCGAAACCAAACATTATCTGTTTGTGGAGTTAATCATTTTTATGTGGCTCCAAGTAGGACACACATGTACTCTGCTTGGGGTTCCAGAAGACAGCAACGTGAGTGCCTGAGTGTCTGAGAAATTGGACCGCAGAAGCTGGAGGAGCAGGGTGTGGGGCTGAGGGCTTGTCTTTGAATAAAGGAAGTAAGTGTCCAAGAATAAAAAGCCCTGGATAGAGAGTCAGGAGACCTGGGTTCTCAAATCAACTCCTCTGGGCTTCATAAGCCATGCAAATGTTACTGGAAAGATTCTTGTAAGGAATGAAGGGTGGTCTCCCTACTTTCTCTCATCTTTCCATTTCCCCCATGCACTTGTGTAGTGATGAACACATTGGTCCATCACATCGTGAGAGCCGCTCTGATATCCCTAACTCTAGCAAATTAAAACAATTTTCCACCTGATTACCCATCGGGGACCAAGTGCCAATCACTTGAGAAGTCTCAGATGAGGCATCCATCAGAGCAGACAGAGGCTGATTCGTGGCTCTTAAGAGTGTCCACCCACACAAGCAAGCCTTTTCTTTGGGAGGAATTCATGTAAAAGACACACACACACACACACACACACACACACACTCACACACACTCACACAGACACACATACACACAGACACTCACACTTCACAAGTACAGCTAATTCATTGGTCTGAGCTTTGGTCTTTTCTTTTTTATTGATACAAGTGTCCAACCTAAATTACGAGAGGTTTAGAGAAGTCCCGCCTTGATCTCTCAGCCCTGGGGTTTCGGTGGAAGCCTGGGGTTTTGCTTCCTGACCCTAGAAGAACTTTGTTAACGAGGCCCAGGTCTGAGCCCTGGTTTTATTCATCCTGTGACTTACTGGGGCATGTATGCAAGGAAAATCCACTTAGCATCCCCGAGAGACATGATACTGGGAGTAGGTTACCCTGGGGGCAGATGAACCCCGATGACAGGAGTGAGGAAAGAGTGTAGGGATCACAGAACTCAGAACAGAGAAATGGGCTTTCCTTTTATGAAACAAAACAGCACTGGGCCTCGATGGGGAGGCTAAGGCCCATGGGAGGCTGAGCCAGGAAGTATTCTGTGATGCTAATGCCTCCTGCCAATTAGAGAGAGGCCAGCTCCCCAGCCTGGAGAGCCAGAGGCAAGAGGTCAACACGGCACCTTAACTTTGTCGAGTTCTGAGCAGAGTAAGTCAAAGAAATTCTGTGCTGTAAGGGTTCTTAGATCACTGTCTCTGCTCCCATTTTTGACAGAAACACAGAGAAGGAAGGGCACCTCTCTAAAACCACGTGCACATTTCACGGTAGAACCAGGGCTAGAACCTTACAAGCTGCCTCCTTCTTAAAATGAGATTTTGCTTTAGATTTGAGAGGGACAATTCTGTGATTTAAGAACCCAGAGAAAGAACCAATCCCTCATGGCCGAGTCATCACTGAGCAAAGGGGGATGGGAGCAAATGTCACAGGAAATCCTAAGCTGTCATCATGTTTTCTTCCAGCCCTCCAGTCAGACGTGGTGCTGCGGAGGCAGCTCAGAGCTTTGCCACATGTCTTGTTAGCTGTACAGAGAAAGTTTTAAAGCAATGTGAATGCCAGAAATATTGAGTAAAATCATGTTTGCAAATTTCTATGGCCTTAATTGCAATGTGAATTAGTTAAGATTAGTTTCACTGGAAAGGGAACTTTGTTGGCATATGCAATCAGCCCAAGATAAAGGGTGGAGGTCCATTGGAGCCTCAGAGATGAGTGGACACCGGAAACCACGTGGATGCTTTCAAGCACCTCTGCATGACAGTTTTATTTTATCAGAGTAGTTTTCTAATCATCTCTGACCCCTCCTCATCTTATGTCTCAAGGCTTCAGCACTGAAGCAAACTTGGGTTTGCTCCCTTAGTACCAGACTGAAAAAGCCCAGGTAGGGTCACCCCACATGGAACACTTACCTGTGTCTCTTCTCTGGACCAGCCCTCAGCAGAGGGAAGACGTTCACTAGGGAGCGTCAATGTTTTCCCACATTGCCTCAGGGTTCCTGTATTTCCAGAGCCCTTCCTATCTGAGGAAAGCTTCCTAGTGAGGCTTTAGAACAAGGGTGTGGGGAAGCTTCCATTTGTCATAGCCTCTGCGGTGAGTTGACAGTGACCACCCATGGGTCTACCTTGAAGAATTCTGCGGCCAGCAAGAGGCTCTGTGCAGTGATGGATTCGTAATGTCTTTCCCAGCATAGAAAGAGGGAGCGGTGGCATGCGTGCCACACATTTGTCATCCTTGTGCTGGGACCTTAAAGGTGCTCAGCCCAAACTAGGGGCTCAAGGTGCATCAGGTAGAACCACTGCCTTCAGTCATGTGAAAGACATGGATAATTAAGACATCAGTTACAACAAAGTGACAAGGGCCAATGCTGTTGATACGTGTATGAAAAGAGCTAATATAGGAGAAAGAGCAATGTTTCTTGTGACAAGGCACACTTTGATTCCCCGCACTGCTTTGAGGGATGGATAGAGAAATAATTACATTATTTTTGCTTATTTCCTCCAACACATTTACATGTCTAATCGTGGTTTTCTCAGATTAGTTGTAAAATGATAGCACGTTGCCCAAACACACAAAGCAGATAAGAGTTTCTCTAGAAGTGCTTTCTCATAGATGACGTGGTGCCATTCCCCTGTGATCATTTTGTGAAAATGAACTATTTGGAGTTCCTAACAGCTGTTGCACACATTTCCAATTTACATTTTAAATAACACTCCAGTGAAGTGGTTAAAGATAGTAGGACTGGCATTGGGACCTGGCAAATTGGCTCCTGCCCCTTTATTCCTTTCCCATCAGAAATAAGACATGGGGCCTGGGATGAGTCTCTGAACTCTCGAGCCTAAGAATTCTTGTTTGATAGCCCCTTTGATAAGGAGCTGGTGCGGGTCAGGGCCCAGTCCTCCATGCAGTGCCTCGCACAGGCCAGGCTCAGTAAAGGATGGTCATAAAACGTCGAGTCATCCATGTGCCCATATGCCCATGTCTATGGGAGTGGGTCCTTCAGAGTCTGTCAGGTCTGCAGACCACGGGCCCAGACACCCGGCCTCATACTATCTCCAGGTAGTAAATGTATTGCTGAGCCTGGGTTTGATGGCTTCCTCGCTCAAGAGTCCATCTTTTGTAAGCTCAGGGAAGAGATGAAGCCATTGGTTTCAGAGTTTTAGCAACAACGAAAAGCCAGGAGTCCATCCTGGCCAAATCTGCCCCAACCTGCACTTTGGCCAGGGTTGGAAACCTCCTGAATTCCAGCTGGTTGGCAGACAGGTGCTAGAGCCAGCGTAGGGCCCCCAGCTCCCAAAGTTGGGTGCAGATTTCCCAGGACTGCAGAGGGGGGCAAGGAGGTGGGCAGGGTGGTGGCCGAGCAGCAGGTGTATGACGCACACGAGCCAGAGAACCTTCCCCGGGGCTCTGCCAAAACCACAATGCATTTGGCCCTGGGCCGATTTTCCCCTTAAAACTTGAAGCCCATGAGTGTTTTCAGGGGAATCTAATCCACATGTTTGTATTCATTTTTATTCATTTGCATTTAGCTTGTAAAAACGTTGTTTTCAAGGGGATGGTAGATGGCCAAAACCACTTTTTTCTTTCGTCTTCTTTTCCCTCCTCCTCCTCATAAGTCTTCTTTCTTAGGAAAAGAAATTACTTTTTTCTCCTTTTTATGTGTCTAAATATCTAAGACCAAAGGTCTGAACTTGCTTAGAAGTTAGTGTTCATTGTGCTGAATTAGTGCTAAGTGACTCCTTCCAGGGCAAAACTGAAGCAATATTTCTGTTTCCGTGTTTAGCCTCTTGATACCAGCACAGGGCTCATTTAGGGTAATGCTGCTGCTGAACAGGAGTTGTCTTGATGACTCACACCGGGGTGAGGGTAGAGCAGGTGGCTGGAAGGATGCTCTCTAACACGGAGTTTCTGGGAATTGGGGGTGAGCGTGCGTGTCTTCAGACTCTTGAGGTCCTAAGCGTTCTCCCACTGACGTCATAGCCCTGGACCCAGCCAAATCAGCACACTTGACTGTCTCCTGGACCAGGGATTGGTATAGGAACCTACAAAATGAGCAGGACACTCCAGCATGCATGTGGAGGGACAGAGTGGGAAGACTGTCCCACATCCACTACAGGGAGTGGACAGGAAGGAAAGGCTTGGCAAAGTCTACCGCCCTTTTAACACAGTGACCAAACCCTTCAATCTGTCACCCTTCAATTGCCTTAAACAACAACTTCGCCTCCCGCCATTGGAGAGGAGCTAGGAAGAGAGAGGCAGAGAACTGAGCTGAAGGACGCCTGTGGTCCTGGCGCAGAGGTGTAGGGAAAGCTTTCTTCTCTTTTGTGCTTAACGTTCTAGGGTCTTCTGCTAGCAAAGACGAGACCACACTTTTTGCTTCCGTTCCTCACAGCATGTAGATCAGCATGTAAACAAGAGGTGCGCAATTAAAATTTGGTTATACTGGGTATCACTTTACGCTGTCTCCAGGAAGAACACAGGTTTAAGATTTGGGCCACAATTTTAAACCTGGGACTTGAGTTCTTTTCATGAAGTAGTTTAATTTCCTGTGGGATGTTTTAGAGGCTAACTCCTCCTCCGGCATGTGTTACTGAAAGATTGGGGAGGAATTCTACAGGGGGACAAAGGGACCTGGATTGGAGAACTGGGTCTGCCTGACTCTCTGGCTGGGTGATGGCAGCAAGATGCGTCATTTCTAGGGAACTCATTTTCATCATCTTTAAAATGGAGACCCTGTAACCACAGGGCTTCAAAAATCACCTAGCTCAATTTACCTTATGTTGTAGATGAGCAAACCAATTAATCTTTAGACGACTTAGAAACAGATATTTAGATCCTTTAGGAAGTCAGTAGTAGCAGGTAGCCGGGGGCCGCCAGGTCCGACTGCCTGGGTTCAAATCCCGCCTCACTCAGTTGCTGGCTGTGTGACTTTAGGCAAGTTACTTAATCCCTCAGCCTCAGTTTCTTCATCTGAGAAACAGGGTAATAGCAGCAATACCCACCTCATAGGCTTTTAAGAAGAACCAATGTGTGGAAAGAGTTTGGAACAGCAGCTGGCCCATGGTCAGGAGTAAGTACGCATTCATTTTTATTATTAACCCAAGATCACGCAATGAACCAACGATATTGACTGGGATTACAGTCTCATTCCCTGAGGGTTGTCATACCCACATTTTTAGCCCAGGGTACACATTAGGTTCATCTGGAACACTAAAAAATACCTGTTTTGGGGCCCCATGCTACATCGATTAGACTGGAATGAGGGGACGAGGTTGGGGACGCTGTATGTTTAAAAAGCTCCACAAAGCAGCCCGGGCTCAGAATCACTGCTTTACACTGCGGCCCTGTTACATCAGAGGACGTTTTTCAACACGTACAGTTTGAAATCTTTATGTGTCAGTGGTTTCCCTAACTGTCAGTTCAGGTCATATTCTCTTGTGAGGGGCATAATTTGCTTTTCGGTGTTATCGCTTCAAAGAGATAAAAAATACTTTTCCCCCCCCTCTGTTTTCTTCCTTTCACGAAAGCCCCTGCTGGGGCTGCGCACAGGCACACGGGGACTTATTGCAGCAGAACCAGAACAGCCCCCACCCACCATCTCCCCCTCACTCCTCACCCCCCCCACCCCCGTGAGAGAGACACATCTGATCCCTCTCGTCATTATCATTTTAATGTACAAATGACATTATGCCGAAAAGAAGGGGTTCATAAATTATATCTGATTTTAGAAAGTTTTCCAGCCATTGTATAAATGACAGATCTATAAAAGAAGACTGAAAATGAATTTCAAATTAAAAAAAAATAAAAATTCCATGTTTTTATGGCAAGCGTAAAAAAATGCTTGGAACAAAATGTTGCTGAGGAGGGTGATTTGAGAGCCTGTGGAACTGAGCGCTGCCGGGTAGGAGGCAGGAGACTCAGACCTGGAGGGATATTGGGGTCTGTCAACGGTGGGAGGTGGTCACCCAACCGGCATGACCTCGTTATCTAATCTGAGGAGAACGCAAGTGTGGGGTGTGTTGGAAATGACTGTTCCTGGGCCTCTGACAGGCCTGGAGGCCGGGTGTGCTTGATGGATGGAGTTATGCCCTGAACGGCCCAATACATACATTTTCATTTGGGACTTGGATGTAGCAGAATAGGATTTTTCTCTTTTATGTGGACCCCAGATTTTACATAAGGTCAGAGCAGCCTTTTGGGAGAAAAGGTACCCTGAACTGTCCCCTCCCCTCACTGAGGTTTGGGGGCGTTGAAGCCCATCTGAAGGCCTGGGGTGGTCATGTGTGAGGACAGATTGCAAACCAGGATAGGGAAGCCCCAGAGAGAGCAGACAAGAGAGCAGAAACGTGGCCTTGACCCCAAACCTGAAGGTTGGCGAGAAGAGGCTGATACTGAAATCCTAGGGAGCCAGACTCCTTCGTCAAGGCTTGTAATGTCAGGGGGTCAGTGGGTCTCACAAAGGGAAGGGAGGTCTTTCCAGAAGCCACGAGGGTTCATGGTTGCTGGAACTGGCCGGGGCAGTGGTGTGTGGGGAGCAGTCACCCAGTTTCTGGCTCCTTGTGCAGCCCAGCCCATTGTTGGAGTCCAGCAGGCAGGCTTCTGGGGGTAGAGAACAGGGGTGCAGTGGTTGTCACGCCCCTGTAGGCAGCACAGGGATGGATTCATGAGCACATGGAAACACCCGTAAGTGACTTAGAAAGAGTAGTAAAACACACTGAAATTCCCACTGACAGTGGGGCAGTGAAGGGGAGAAGAGAGGCCTGCAGACTTGTAACTGGGGGTTAAAAACGTGTGACCCCGTTGGTTTCCACAGGCTAGTTAAGTGTGAAGGCCTTCCACCCAGTTTCCTCCTCACATCCATTACATCTCTTCATTCATTCGATTAATAGTCAACCCAGTTCTATGAGGGGAACAGAAAAAAACAGAAAAATCGAGATGAGTGTCCTCATCTCCTGGGCAGAATGGTCCCCATATCCTGGCAGAACTGCTGAGAAGAAGTTCACGGGTTGTCACACTCTCCCATCCTCCTCCTCCACCTCTGGTGGCTCTGTCACCTCTCCACGACTGTTCCACACCAGCCCAAGCCTGGGATTGTCACACCATCACCTCCCTGACCCTGGTTTTCAGTTCTTCCAGCCAATCGTTCTGCAGCCCAGATGGGCGTCCTTGCCTACAGAGGTCTTCTTTAAACATATTCCCAAGGAAAATGGTGACAGAGGCTGCAAGACAAATGCGTTCAGGAAATACTGCATGTTTCATTCTCTTCTTGGAGTCGCTTAACAAACACTGGCACACATAGGACTTCTAGATATTCTAGGGAGGGACGGGGTCTTTTTAACTATTGAATCTGGGACTCCCCGAGCCAATGGCCACAGGGCAATTTTCCCACAACACTGATGGACATCATTGTTCTTTCCTCTTGCCCCCTCACAATCTGTACCTTTTCCTGTGTTATTTTTCTCCTTAGAACTTGGCACTTTCTGTAATCCACTTTTCTGGGCATGTGTATCAATTGAGTGTTCTGTTTTCTGTTCTCCGCCAAATTCCCACTCGAATTTTTTATTAAAGCAAGGATACACACACATGCTCACATATACATATATGCATACCTATGTATAGAGGTATACACACATATACATACAGGTGGATCGATAGATAGATTCACACACATGCATTTCTACAAAGGGACCTAGAACAGTGCCTGTGACATGACTCAGTAAACATTTGTTGTAAAAATTAAACCAACATGCTTTGCTCTGCCTGTTGTAAATAATACTGGGATAAGCAAAAATAAGTTAGCTTCTAGATCCAGAAAAAACCTGCTCCCATGGATCAACTAAGGTACTTATTTTTCCAAGACTAACAGCATGCTCATCAAAGTTTATTTCAAGACTCTTGCCTCACCCACCAATCCAAGACTATTTTGTGATAAACTCTGCTCAGTTCCCACCGTTTTCCTACCTTGAAAACACTTAGCCGCAGCCCTACAGCCTTAGAAATACCTTCCCCACTTGTCCTTCCATTGAGATTCCACCAAGGTGGTGTCATCTGTTACTGCAATAGGTCTGATGAACTTAGCTTTGTCCATTTGACAGGTTTTCTGGGGTCCTTTGCAAGGCCAGTGACTGACAATTCATTTAATGTAGAATGAATGACTCCTGTTAACTGCTAAACCACAGAACCAACTCGGGTAAACAGGTGTTTTACAGGCCAGGGAACAAGTTTCTTAGCCTGGAATACAAAGTCTTTTCTGGTCACACCTCCTGCCACTTGCTGGGTCCTGGCTTCTTAAGGTCCTTTCCTACCCTGGCTTGCTCTGTCCACCCCACCCCCCCGCACCCCCCAATGTCCTTTTACCCCTAGGAATAGCCAGCCCATCCTTCACCTCTTGGGTTAAGTCCCACTTTTCCAAGGTGTTTTCTTCCGTCAGCCACTCACAGGGGTGACTCACGTCATTCCTCACCGGCCTCCCGAATCTTTCATGATTTCATGGACGGCACTTCGGGCACCAGTGCCCTGAGGTCACTGGTCCAAGTGCTCCACGCTTGACCATGGACTTAAGTGTGAGCAGGCCCTGCTCTTCTCGTTGGTCAAAGAGAGCCAGACCCTCCTCTTCCCTTCTCAGAAGGTCTGTATTATAATTTAAAGTTTGCTAGAGCTGCCATGACAAATGGTCACAAACATGTGGCTTAAAACACTAGAAATGTATCACCTTACTGAGCTGGAGGCCGGAAGTCTGAACTCAAGGTGTGGGCCGTGCCATGCTCCCTCTGATGGCTCTGGGGGAGGGTCCTTCCTCGTAGCTTCCAGCTTCCGGTGTCTCCAGGCATTGCTTGGCCTGAGGCTACATCACTCTGTCTTCACAGGGCCTCTTTGTTTCTCATCGGTGTGTCTCTTAAAAGGACACCTCATTAGATGTAAGGCCCATCTGTATAATCTAGGATGACCTCATCTCAAGATCCTTAATTTTATTACATCTGCAAAGACGCTTTTCTTCCACATAAGGTCTCATTCACAGATTCCTGGAATTAGGATGTGACATATTATTTGGGGGAAGCCACCATTTAACCCACTACAGAGTTGTTAGAATGAACTCTAAGAGCTCACGAAGCCTTGCTTTTGAAAGAAGTAAAATGCAACATAGAGGCTAAGTGAGCATTATTGTCGCCACAGTAAAGAAATTGAACCCCTTTTGTAGACTGTTTTTCCTTCCTTGAAGTTTCCCCTGTGAAATGGTTCAGCGTGATTCCTCTGACTTGGATTTCCACCTCTGGAATCCCCTTCTCGTTCAGAACTTCTAACCACCTTCAGAACAAAATATTCGAGGTCTCTATGGTCCCGGTGGACCATAGCGTCACAGCTTCCACCGCACCCCACCTGCAAAGCCAGCTGTGACTCCTGCCCATTCCACAAACACAGCCTGTACCCCCGTTTCCAGACTCGTGCTCAGGCCATTCCCTCCATCCGGTGAGCCTTCCCCTGCCCGTCGCTACCTATTCAGTCTGTCCCCCCCATCAGGGACTCCAACATGAATCTCTTCTCCTCGTCCCCCAACCTCCGCCTCCCAACTCCGTTGTAAGATTTAATTGCCTTCTTTAAAGCAGCTCATACTTTTAAAAAAATCTCTTGCTAGTCACCAACTATAGCCTAGTTATTTGTTGAATGTCAGTCTTGCTCCCCATATCCGGTCAGTGAGACCGAGATCTCAGCTTTTCCTTCTCTTGTCTCCATCTTCTTTTGGTTCCCCTCCTAAAGGTCACCTCCACCAAATCCACTTCCTTTTCCTTTCCCTTCCCTCCCCCCTTCTCCTTTTCTGTCTCCTTGACCTGCTCCTTCTTTACAATAAGTAACACTTTCCACCTTCTGGACATTTTCCTTATATTATGTCATTTAATCCTAACAACTTACAACACACAGTGGCGTTCTCCCCATTTTACCTAAGTGCATGTGTCAGTTGAGGTTTGCAGCATTTAAATCTACGCGCCGAGGGATGAGGCCAAAATTCAAATTTCAGCTTGTTGGGAGTCAGAGCCTTGACTCGTCACAAAATACAGTCTCATCAGATACCCCATATCCCTGATCGAGGGCCTTGCACACAGTGGGGATTATGCAAATGTGTGCTAAATGAATGAACAGATATTGAATCATCAGGGTCATTTAAATATTTTAAAAATAGCAGAGGAGGGTGAAAAAATCAGATCTTTTGAGCCCGGGCTATTTGCACATCTGACAATTGCAGCAAAAACATCTATAAACAGCATGTTTGTTAGCGGTCTGTGGGTTAATTAATAGGTGCATGCTTGCTTCTGTGGAAATGAGATCTCATTAGCCTGTCTTTTTTATTTCAAGTCTGACATTTATGAAAGGTGAACAGATACGGTATCTGTAAGAGCAGCCGCCACTGCAGGGCTCCTGCCTTGATAAAAGTATTTCTAGTGTTTGTTTTCCTGGGAGTCTACACTGTTGGCTCTTTTAGCAAGACTTTTTTTTAAAACATGAAACTTGGGTTTGCAGATGGGAGGCAGGGATCTGGCAGCTCCATCAAAGTTGCAGAAGAAAAGACGCTTCTCCCTCGGTGGGGACCTGTCTGGGCTGTGTCAGGGGCTGCTTTTCCTCTCTGAGACCCTTGACTGACCAACGAGCAGGATTTGCTGCTGCAAATTCTAGTGGTCGCCCTCCGTGTGTGTGTCTGAAGTTAAGGTGTCAAGTTCAGAGGCCTTTGGGGCTCAAACAGGAGGTAGATCACTGCCTGGCTGGACCACACTCATACTTTCTCAGAAGAATCTTCAGCTGTTTCTCTCCCTCTAATTGGAGCTTCCTATTTTGGCTCTGAGCTTCTAGGGAACTCACCCCAGTGAGTGACTTCTCAGAGCTAATGGTAATGGGAAAACCAGCTCACACTTAGTGAGTATATATTCCATGCCCACACAGTCCTGAAGACCACACATCCTCATAGCACTGCCGTGAAGAAAAGACGATCACACGAAAGGGACAGCTGCCTCTTGGTGTGGCACACAGCCCGTGAAACTCATCCAGCCGTGCAACTCCCGTGGGTACAGTTTCTGCACAGAAATGACACCTCGATGAAGTTGCTTTTAAAATTACACAAACACGCAGGTCGTGTTTCCTACGTCCCAAGCACGGTTCTAAATGCTTCCTGTGCACTTCCTGAGGCCCTGCCACAGGCTTAGAGGTCGGTGTCCTCATGATTCCCATGAGGACATGGAGGACAGGAAGGTGAGAAGTCGCCCCAAATCACATTGCGATGAAGTGGGACGGATGGCGTTTGAAGTCCGCTGCTGAGATTCCACTGTATTTCTCAGCTTTCTTTTTTAATTTTTTTTTTAAATTTTATTGGGAAATATTGGGGAACAGTGTGTTTCTCCAGGGCCCATCAGCTCCAAGTCGTTGTCCTTCAATATAGTTGTGGAGGGCGCAGCTCAGCTCCAAGTCCAGTCGCCGTTTTCAAACTTTAGTGGCAGGGGCAGCAGCCGACCATCCCATATGGGAACTGAACCGGCAACCTTGTTATTGAGAGCTCACGCTCTAAACAACCGAGCCATCCGTACATCCCTGTGGAAGCTCAGTGGCAACTTGTTGTCTTCAATCTAGTTGTGGAGGGTGCAGCTCACTGGCCCAAGTGGGAATCGAACTGGCAACCCTGTTCAGGGCTCATGTTCTAACCAACTGAGCCATCTGGCCACCCCTTAGCTTTCTCAAGTGTTGAAGTGTTTCGAGATACTACTGAACGCTATGACTACTAGGAATCCCCTGTTAAAACTTTCCACTTGGATAACATGCTCTAATGAAAGAAGTGACAACGGTTCATCTTGTCTGTCTGTCTTTGTTGACATGCCCCTGTGCCTGGCACTTAAGAGTGGCACAATAAATCCATGTTCAGTGAAATGAACGGGAGGCAGGGAAGGGGTGATGGTTAATTTTATGTGTCAACTTGACTGGCCTAAGGGGATGTCCATATAGCTGATAAAATATTATTTCTGGGTGCCTCTGAGAGGATGTTTCTGGAAGAGCTTAGCATTCCATTTGGTGGCCCTCCCCCATGTGGGTCAGCATCATGCAATCTGTTGAGGCTCTGACTAGAACAGAAAGGCAAAGGCAGGGCGACGTCACTCTGCTCCAGCTGAGACATCCATCTCTGCCCTCAGACATCAGCGCTCCTGATTCTCTAGTTTTCAGACTCAGATCAGGACTTACGACAACGTTAACCACCCAATTCTCAGGCCTCTGGGCTTGGATTGAATTATACCACTGACTTTCCTGGTTCTCCACCTTGCAAATGGGAAGCTGTGGGACTTCTCGGCCTCCATAACCTTGTGAGCCAATGCCTGTAACTCGTCTCCTCTTGTACGTGTCTCTCTGTACAGCCCATTGGTTCCATTTCTCGGAACACAGTAGGGCAGTGCTTTAGAACATGGCTTCCAGTCATATTGCCCAGGATTGGAAATAAGGCTCTACCCCTACTAGTAGTATGAACTCAGCTGAAAGCGGGGATAATAACAGTCTCTTGTTTTGTTGTGAGGTGTGAAGGAGCAAATACAGCAGTGCCCAGCACAGAGGCTACTACACATGAAGTACTCAAAGAAATAGGTTATTAATAATCATTTTAGATCAAATGATGGGTGGATAACGGGGTAGCTTTCTGTAACACAAAGCACATCGGTGCCAAAGGGCAGGAAAACTAGCGTTTGCCTGCAAAACCACACTAGGATCAATTAGCCCAAAGGTATTTCTTGAGGACCTACTATGTGCATAGTTCGGTGCTAGGGTTTGGGCTGTATTTGAAGATGTGAGCAACTTACCTCTGCGCTTGGTCTGCTTTGAGAGAGAGAAGACACAGCGCAACGCATGAGTCCTGAGTGGATCAGAGAGAAGGGAGCTCCTGTCAGGAGCGAGGAAGATGCAGTGAAGGGCGTGTGTCTATCCTGTGTGGGTGAGCCGCCAGGATTCTGCTCAGGCCATTTCCCCCACCTGGGGGCCCTCCTCTTCCTTTGGTGATTCCCCACTCAACCCATCTTTCAATACTTAAGTAAATAACAACCCCCCCCCACCCCCCCAGCTAACAATACCTCACATTTACAAAGTGCTTTGCAGTTTTCCAAGAGCTTCTGGGGCCTTGTAAAGTTTCCTCAGTTTCTTTGGAAAATCTAGAGCAATTATGATTGGAGCTGCTTCCTCACCTGCCGGTGAATCACATGCCATTTTTCAACATTGCTCTCCCATTTTAAAATGTTTTGTAAATGTGCTGTTTCTGTTCATCTTCTCACATTTTTCGTTTTCCCCGCTCACATAGATTATAACTATACTTCAGCCAGAGGTTTTGGAAAAAGAAAACAAGAAAGAATGAGCTCGAGACTAGCTTTGGGAAGATGGAGTTCTAGGTTTAGATTTGGGTGGTCACTTAATCTTTCTGAGGTTTGATTATTCTCACGTATGCGATGGGGTAATGGCACCTGCTATATTCTGTTGTGGTTGCCCAATATATATATGTTGTGTATTTTAAAGTGTGTCTATACTGGAAGTGGGTGGACTGTGTGGGTTCAAATCTTAGTTGTAACCCTCAACTAACCATGTGACTTAGGGATGCCTCTCTGTTTTCTCATCTGTAAAATGGGCATATCAAAATTATAGACTCTGAAGGGCTGATGTGAGGATTAAATGAGTTGATGTTTGTCAGATCCTTAGAACAGTGCCTGGAATGTGGCAAGTACTATATACGTGTGTTATTGTTACAATAATAATTATTGTTATCATAATTATTCAACCTAGTCTTAAAAATATACTTCGTTAAAGCAAGAAAAGCTGATGTTCTCACTTTGCTGCTAAGCAAATGAAGAAATTCTCTGTATTATTTCTGCAACTTTTATGTAAAAAACAAAAGCAAACGAAAACCCAATCTTTGGTACTTTCTTATGAACGCCAAGATAGAAGGGGAGCTTCCTCGCATGGCAGGCAGATGGACATTTCATGAGTCCCCAGCTGGCCCTTCTTTCCACCCCTGCTCCCGCCAAAGCGAGCTCCTTACCTTTGCATATGCCCTCCCCCGCCTGGAGTGTCCTTCTGCACCAGGTGGGTTTCCATTGGTCTGTTAAGTCCAGAGAGATGGATTTCCTTTTCTGTGAAGTCTCCCTCATCTTTTGAGCAGACCTGGTCTCCTCCTCTCTCCTACCCTGGCAGTCGGTGCTCATTTCTAGTCTCGCATGACTCACACTGTATTGTGTTGTGTGTTGGTAAGTTCGTGTTCCTCCATGACATGTGAATGTCTGGAGAGCAGGTGCCATGTCTTGGTCGGCTGAGCATGCCCTTCCTGCGGCACTGAGCCCCTCACAGTGGAGAACTGACTTGCTGAGGCAGGCATTTCCTTCTCAGTAACCAGCCCCGTCATGCAACTGAGTGCATCTACCAGGAATCGGGAGCTGACCTTTCCAACCAATGTGGACCAGTCCTGTCCGCTTCTCCTCAGGTGAGCTCTCGATGCACACCCAAGGTGCCTTCAGCTTGCCTTCTGAGCACTTTCTTTCCTGGTCTTTGCACACACACACACACACACACACCCATCGATTCTGCTCAGAGCCCAGCCTTCCTTTCCTAAGTAAAGCCCCTTTGCAGCCCTTCCAAATCTTCCCAATGCCGCTCTGATCAAGCAGAATCCTCCTTGGAGTCCGCGAGGCCTTCCTTACTCACCTCTGCAGTCTCACCTCACTTTGTTTTCTCTGCTTCCTCCAGTTCCTCCTGCCCCCAGGCCTTTGTATCAGCTGTGTCCCTGCTTGTACACTTGACCTGCCTTCCCCTCCCACGGTGTCCTTTGTCTGGTCTCACTGAATAGCGCATCCCCTGCTGAGCCACCTCTGACACCTGATCTAGGGTCAGGTCCCAGGCGGAAGCATTCACGGTAGCTTTTCCTTTCATCACATTGGTAATTAGGGTGACCAACCACCCCAGTTTGCCAGGACCGAGGATGCAGTCCCAGGAATCAGAACTTCACTGCTAAAACTGTGTAATTCTTGGTAAAGCTGAGACAAGTGGTTGCCCTCCTTGTAACGTATTGTTCAATGCCCGCTCACAAGGGTGGGGTCTACAAGATCCAGGGCCTGTGCGTTTTGTTCATGTCTCTGTCCCACGGCCTAGAGCAGCGCTGGCCTTGTGCTTGATGCTTAGTATGTATTTGTTGGATGGATGGATGGATGGATGGATGGATGGATGGATGGATGGATGGAGCTTAAAGGGTCCTTCCAACTCTCGGGTCTGGGATTCAGTAAAGGTAAAACAGAAGAAAAGAGTAGTGATGAGAACAGCCCTGTTACGTATCCTCAAGGCAACTGGTGCCTGTGGGAAGGACAAGAATTAAAACAGAGAATTGCTTCTAACCAGTGCCTGTCCCCAAGCGTGGAGGAGATGAGGCCAGGAGCAGTGGCGTCAGTCACGTGAGGTCCCCAGGACACTGCGCTTCTCAAGCATTCATTCCTTAGAATTGCCTTATCGGGAAGGAACTGTTTTTTGTCTCTCTTTTGTGAATGAGGAAGGTGCGGGATGGTGAAATTAGGTAACAAGTTCCAGGTCTCACATGGGAGTTAGAGATGGGCAGACCCCCACCTCTGAAGGCTGCAATGACTAGTTTGCCTCTTTCCCCATGTTGGAGCCCTTTGGGCTTCTTGGTCTCTGGGTGCTAATGAGGGAGGATGGGGTCACAGGAAAGAAGGGGGATGCTTGGAAAGGAAGAGGGTTCAGAAGGAAGCAGAGATCATCTGAGACCCCCACCCCCAAGTCATCTGAGGCTCTGGGACGTGTATCAGAGAACTCATAGGAGAACCAGCATCTGAGTATTAGGAAATCACAGCTGAATGACTGTTCCCTAGGATTTAGACTTGGGAATTGTCTTCCTCCAAGAAGAGGAGAATTGAGGTATTGATTGCATTTACTTTCTCGTGACACAAAAGGTAAATTAATCCTTTTAGGGCAGAAAACATGTTTTTATTACATTCTGAGTAATTTCCTTTGAAAAAGAAAAACATTTTTTAAAGCCCCTGGCGGTAAAACTAGATTTCTCCCCACATCTTAGATGAGAATGTGTGTCATTACTCATGCATAATCTGATTCCAAATGATTCCTTGTTTACAGTTTGTTTTTTTGTATTTCCTTATGTAAGCAAGAATTAATACACTCAGACAGGAAAGAAATAAGCTAAATTATTTTTACTGCTTCTCTTTAGGACGTACAATATGTCTTCTTTAACTCTCAGTGACATGCAAAACAGTCAGAGAAAAGCACAAATAAATACCTATGGAAACAAAGACAGATCCCCTGCGCAGAGGGAGAGGGTATGTGCTGCCGTGTGGGCTTGCCGGCTCACCTTCTTCCAGAGTCTGCTGGGGTCTGGGAGGCTCTGCGACTCACTCTGAGCTGCTGCTCCTTCCCCGTGCCCATCAGATGCCAGCTTGCCCTGGCACACAGTCTCGGCAAGCCTCCCAGCTGAGCTGAAAGCAAGAGGAGCATCCAGATGGGCACGCTTTCTGCACATGTGGGAGGGGGGCTTCTTGTGGGGAAAAACCCTAGCAATTCTCAGCCTTTGCAAACTGCCAGCCAACTCTGGTGTGTGCGGATAATGTGAAGACTGTACCTCTGTATTCATTGGTCAGTTTATCAGAGAATTTATCCTGATTTCAAAGCCTGCCTGCACGTTGTTTTTTAGGAGAAATTGCTATATAACACTATACTTAAGTTTCAGGTGTAAAAGTCTCCATTCACACACAAAATGCCTCAGGGCAGGAATTAGATAGACAACGAATGGCCCAAGAGCTTCAATGTAAGAAGGAGCCCTCTCTCAGGTGCTGACCCCACACTTACATGCCCAAGAGCAGTGTCTCCTTAAATGTGCACCCTGGCCTCTTCTTTGGCTTCGTGCTAGTCTTAGCCCCCAGATGCCTCTGTTTGTGAAGTGACCTCAAATCCCTTGTTATGCTTCCTTTCCCCGTCCTCTTTTCCTGGCAATCTGAGTACCTTACATTTTGCTAACTTCATTTCATTAGACAACTTTGCATATGTGACGTCTGTTTAGAAATACATGTTTCCTTTTTAATTCTTATGTCACAGAAAAAAGAGCAATATGTTCTTTTGTAGCCATCATTATAAGAAACACAGAAGCCTCTTTTCTTTTTTCATTTAATGCAGAGATAGAATAGGTAGCATATCTTTGACAGGGCTTATCAGGTGTGGCAGTAACAGGCTGTAAAGCTTGACCTTATGCATCAGAATACTGTGACTACTGGGAACTTGAGGCCTCTTGGATCCCGGGCCTGCCTTCTCACCCCTTCATCCCCCTGTACTCTCTTTGAAGAGATAAACTGGCTTTATTTTCTAGCCCTGTGGGGCTCTCTGTAGGGCAGCTCACAACATGACAGCTGTCTTCAACAGGATAGGCCAAGAGACGGAGAGACAAGTCACCGTCTATTTTTTTTTTATTGGGGAATATTGGGGAACAGTGTGTTTCTCCAGGGCCCATCAGCTCCAAGTCGTTGTCCTTCAATCTAGTTGTGGAGGGCGCAGCTCAGCTCCAAGTCCAGTTGCCGTTTTCAATCTTAGTTGCAGGGGCGCAGCCCACCATCGCATGAGGGAACTGAACCCCAACTTTGTCGCTGAGCTCAGGCTCCAACCAGCTGAGCCATCCAGCCACCCCTCTGGCAGCTCAGCGGCAACTTGTCTTCAGTCTAGTTGTGGAGGGTGTAGCTCACTGGCCCATGTGGGAATCGAACCAGCAACCCTGTTGTTCAGAGCTCGCGCGCTGACCAACTGAGCCATCCGGTTGCCCAAACCACAGTGTTTTGCAACCTGGCCTCAGAAGTGACATCTCATCGTTGTTGCAATATTCTGTTCATTAGAAGCAAGTCACTAGGTCCAGCCCACACCCACAGGGAGAGGATTCTACAAGGGTGTGACCAGCAGAAGGTGGGGGTCGTTGGGGGCCATCTGAGAAGCTGCCCATCACATTGACCTTCCCGGTAGTTAAGAGTGTCAGTCTGTAGCTTTGCCTGATGGTCAGCAGGGTTTCTGCATTGATATATCAGAAAGCAATGACCTCATTGGATTAAATAGGACGTGCCCATTACAAATACAACACAACAAGCCGTAACATCTGCCTTCCTCACATATGCACACCTCTGCCTCCTTGCCCGCCTCTCCCACCCCCACCCCCACCCCCATTGTCCTTCCTGACTGTGGGTCATTTTTGCCAAGTCCACGTAGCACTATTCTCTAAGGCAGTGACATCTCAAGCAAGACTGGCCCTGTGGGAGCTTCTAGTAACTGTACTTTCTGGGACAACCCTCATGTGTTCTCCTTGTGGTCCTTCTGCGGACTGCTCATGTCGCTGGCTCTGAACGGATGATGGGAATGACCGATGTGCACTCTGTTCACTACTGACCTTTCTAAGGAGCCTAAGACTCAGTTCATCTCATCTGAGCAGCTGTTGCATTGCTCCTCCCCGATCCCACCCCGCAGGAAGAAAAGACTCAACACCATACTAGCGTGAGCCGAAATAATCTCATCCCGCGTGTTTATGAGTTGTGCGTTTGAAGTCCTAGGCATCATGAGGAGAGCTGCTCATATTCTGAAGTGAATGGAATAAAGTAAAAAAGTTAGTCTTCCAGGCAAAATTAGCCCCTGAAAAATCCTGTCAAATTTCTCACAAAGTACAGAACAGATTGTTTTGTGAACAGGCTCTCAAAAAAGTGCATCACATTGGGGTTGTTTTGTCCTGCATTGGAAAAGGTCATTGTTTTTTCAACTGAACCCCAGATGAAGTGATTGGCTTGGTTTACTGATTTCGTTCTTAAAAAAAATTAAACAATAAAACAAAACAAAAAAAAGCAAAAAAACAAAAAAACTTAGTTATTTATGCCCAGCATGTTTACTAGAGCTTACATAAGTTTAAAGGGTGTATGTGGTTTTACAGTCTGTAGTTTTTTGTTTTATCAGTAAAACAAAAAAAAAAGGAAGAGGGCAAAATATATAAAAACTAAGAAACTCTAATAATTGTGGAGCTCAGGGGTTGGTGAAGTTATTCTGTAAAGGGCCAAAGAGTAAATAATTTACACTTGCTGGCCATATTGCCTCTGTAGCAATTCTTCAAGTCTCCCTTGTGTCGTGAAAACAGACAGTGCATAAATGAATGGTCAGAGCCATGTCCCAATAAAACCTTATTTTCAAAAACAGTTGGTCGGTCGGACTTGGACTCTAGGTCATGGTTTGCGAACCCCTGGTATAGCTGAGTGATAGCGTGTCTGGTCTACCTTGTGTTGAATTTCTATAATCACCCATCCATGCATCTGTCCATCCACCCGTGCATCTGTCCATCCATCCATCCAGCCAGCCAACCACTTACTGAGTCTGTGTACCTATTGAGGGTCTGTAGGATGCATGAAGCACAAACATCTGTATTAGTCAGACCATCATTGCTTTCGCTTTATGCTGAGGCGAGAGGGCACATGGTAATTGTGGCTCTCCTGCTCTGACTGTCACCGAGATTAGTGAAGCTGAGGCAAGTCCCCAAAGTCAGGACGTCCTCCCTTTCACATCTAATTGCCTCGTACACCCACCTCCATTCCACGCTGTCTCTTTTACTTCTTAATTCCTCCTTGAGCTGCAAGGAAGAAAAACAAACAAATAAGAAGATCTCCCTAAAATTGGGCTTGGCAACTTAAAAGCCCTTTGCCCAAGCACTGAGCGTGGAGATAAAAGGCCCTTGGAGAGGGGAGAGGCGGTGGCGGCACCCCCTTTGCATCATCCACAGCTTCTCTTCCTTTCAGATTCTGCTGGAGGCAGAGGTGCTTCCCGCTGTGTACTTAGCTGTATTTGTTAGACCTCTTTGTTGATCCCAAGCCCTCTAAGTGCTGTCACTGGTTCCCTGTGGGAAAATGTAAAGAATCTCCACCATGCCCAGTGTGCTGTCCTCAAGCCATGCAGCCCCGAAGGAGAACTTCTGAGCTCTGCCGCAGGCCTGCAAACGTGGCACAGATGGCCGCAAAGCCACGACTTTGCCCTGAAAACTGTAGAGGGGAACGATGGAGGGATGGATGTGGACTTGAGGTGGGGATTTCTGATGTGGAAACATAGTGACGGATGCGTGTGGGACTCTGGCGGAGATGATAGATCCTTCTGTGGGATTTGCCCTTTGTCTCCCTTCCACACTTCTGGGAGTTCAGGGTCACTGCATCAAGGAGCTTGGGTTTGCCGTGCGGGGCAGGGCTGGCCTTGGCTATGAGCAGCCTCGCTCCAGGTGCTGGCGGGGCCTTCTGTCTGTGCACAGAGACTGCAGACCCTTTGGTTTGAACAGGTGCTGAAAGCTGGGGAAAGCCCAAATATTTTGTTCTTTCTGGGTCATGAACTGTTTGCTGATGGAAACATCTGTATGTTCGAGTATATGAGCTAAGCACAACAGAAGTGCGGCAAAGTGATAGCAGTCTTTGGTAGGGAGTCCCCCGAGGACCCCAGTAAAGTCGCTCTCAAGCACAAGCCCCTGGCTTCACGCCGCAGAGACAGGCAATGAATTATCCACGTTGGTTCCCAGGGCAAGGTCACCTCCTAACAACATGGCCCGTATGCTGCAGCTAAATCAAGCCTGTCCCCAAATATCATTTGGGGAAGGTGTGTGTGAGCATGTGAGTGAGTGTGTGTGTGTGTGTGTGTGTGTGCAGCGAGGTGATGACGAAGGCCCGCTGCAAAAGCAAAAATCACCATAATTAGAAGAAATGCTACAAGTTCATTTCCTCAAAAAAGAGCAAGTGAGAGAGAAGGAACTTAAAAGACTAGATGTTTAGACAGGCCTGCAAGCCCCTCGTGACCTTGCTCTGATATTTAACAAAACATTAATCTTCTTGCCAGCAATTATAAAGGATACAGTGATGTCGCTGGCTCTCAGAGAGTGAGTAATAGTCATTCCATTGTTCCCCTTTATTTATGCCTTGGCTGTACCAGGCAGATGAGGTAAGTTGGGGCTTTGATATGTTATTATTCGGCACTGGCAATACAGAAAGGATGCTTACACAAATATCTGTCTGTTTCGCAGGCACTGTTTCACACCTCCTTACAACTCCCGATCAAAGCGGCTCAACATTTTATTATGAAATCATGAAAATCCTCCTCTCGTTTGCATATGAATCACAGCCTTTTATGAAACCACCCGTGTACCCCAGTGGCAGTGGCTTTTGAGCCGCCCAAGGGAACAAGGTGTTAGATATTCATTCCTTGAAGGTTGTGAGTTGCCGCTGACCGTGCTGAATGCCGTTTGCCAGGGGACTGTCCGAGATCTCCAGCAAACACAAAAGCTTAGTGGTGGGCTGGGGGCGGGGGGGGGCGCTGGGTGCTCTAAGGAGGCCAGGCAGTTTTCCTTCTCTTGTTGGGGAACAAAATTTGCTATGAAAGCCTCCATTTGGGAGCGAAGGAGACAGGAGAGGTTACACACCTCGTTATTTCAAGCTAAACAAAAAACGGCGTCTTTGTCTTCCTAAAATAAAAGAAAAACCTTCGCCAGAGGTTGGGGTAGCAACTGTGTTTCCTGTAAGTGAAGATTTCTAAGTCGGTTGGTCGCGGGCTTCTTGCTCTGGTTGATCTGGGAGCGCAGGAGAAGCCTTGGGTTCTTTTGTGGGATTTGCATATCAACTGGGGATCTTCCTTTTCAGTTGGCCTTCTCTTCTGGGGACAATTAATAATCTCCCTTGGAATGTGGAGGGTGGAAGGGAAGTTACTCCACAAAACTGGTGTCTGCGGGAGGGACACACATTCTCCTGGGCGAGTTGAGTCTTTCAGTTAGGGTTTGTTTCTTATGCGAGGCTGTGGAAATGAAAGCAATCGCATCTCAAGGAATGGAGGTTTGCTGGGGAAGCGGGAAGAGCCAGCTGCAGTTCTGGAGGATACATTTTAGATGGAGCAAAATTCTATTGCCATAATCGAGGTCTCTGCCTTTGATTAGCGTCTGGGGCTGGGTGCAGCTCAGGGAGCATGAAAAGGTCCTGTCCTGAGGAACAGGTTCCTTCTCTTATGAGCTCAGAGTGAGAGTCTGCATTGAACTCCCAGCCTCTGCTCGTGGACCGTGGTATGCTGGGCAGTGCAGAGAAGTCAAAGCACTGAGTAGCTGCTGAATATAGACAGGACCAGACCGCCGAGCTCCAAATGAAAAGTCATCTCCCGGTTGTTGTTTTTTTAGTAGAGTAGGAAGTGGGCCGTGGGGAGCTGCCACCAAGTTATTAAATTGTCCTTCAGAGGAAGGTCTATCTGCCTGCCTGTCCGTGCCTTTTCCTGGCTTTTGGTCAAATGCATTTGGGTTGTGACATAACGTTCTTATAGTAAAATATTTGTCCCCATCGCAATAGCATCTTGAAGTGTGTACCATTATATGTAAATAGCTCACCCGTGACAGCTTACAATGTTTCACTTAAAATGTGCAGTAATTTGTCAGAAATAGAGGAGATAACTTCTAATCCTCCCTTCTTTCCCCTCCTCACTACTTAGAGATAATTCCGCAGTTAAGGCCCTGCTTAATCTCCACCGTCCTACAGAGCTGAGCTGTCTCTGTGACTCACGGCCAGGAGGAAAACTTCACTCATGACCTGAGTCTCTCCGTACCCTTTCCTTATTCCCTTATTTTCTCTTAGGCCTGTGTGTTTGCTCGTGTCCCTTCCCTTCACTCAGAAGGCCCAAACATTTTATTTTATGAACTAAAACAGTTAGTAATGTCTACCTGGAACGCTGTGTTGAGAAGGATTCTGAAGCCTAGCATGGACTGGGGTTGGGGAAAGAGGAGAGGAGTCGCGTGAGTGATTAGTGATGACTGATTCGTGTGATTGATTAGTGATGTCTGCCGTAGGCATGGAGAGGAGAAGGGAGCGACTGTGTTGAGAAGTCACACTGTCTGAACCTCAAATGAATACTGACCTCTTTCCCAGGTGCATGGTGTGGTTTCCCAGTGAGCTGAGACAATCTGCAGGACTCTTTCCCCTTATCAAATAGCCTGACACAGGACACTTTGGTTTTGCTCAGTAACCACGCATGAACCAAGTTGTAGAGCTTACGTAATTTCATGGTTTGGTACCAAATGAGCTGTGGGTGTTTCCTCTCTCAGTCCCTACCCTGTGTGCTCAGTTCTGTCTTTTGAGGTACACAGTTCCCTGGGATACCCCTACTGTGTACCTTAAAGCCTATCGCACGCGTCCCAGGTAAGTGTTCAAGGTCTCACCAAGAAAGAAATGGTATTAATTGCCCGAATCCACAAATATGTATTCTGATATTTAGGAAGAAGACCGTGTGTTGCCATACTGCTGTCTCTTGCTACTTTAAAGAATGATGTGTCGCTTTCTTCTATTTTTTTTCTCCTATTAAAATGGGAGTCTTTTCCAAATAGCGATGAAGCACCGCTGTGCGTGCCGAGAAGGGGCAGCGTTCCCAAGTGTGTGAAGGGCTCCAGCGCTGGGCTGGCCTCCTGCTGCTGAGATGTTCCCCAGCCCTGTGCTCCCCCCTCGGCCCAGCGGCCCAGCTGACACGTGATGGAGGCTCACAAAGGGAAGAATTCCACAGGCTGGGCTGTGAGCTTGTTCATAATTTGTCACATTGTTCCCCCACTTTGCTGCATGTATGAGATATATAAGACCCCCGACCGTTGTGAGACCACTGCCGCGGCTGGGCACAGTGGGGGGGTGTGGAGGCTGAATTGTGGCTGTAACCTGGAGCTCCTTTGCCTTTGTGGCTGCCAATGAGATGCTTCCAGGCATTGGGGTGGGCCTTTGTGAACGCAATTAAAAACCAGAGGAAGGGTAAGGAAGCAAAGGCTGTCTGCGGAGGAACGTGTAACAGTTACGCAGCGGTGTCCCTGGGGCAGTGGGAAGAGGAGCAGGGTGTTTACAGCATAGTCACGCTAGTGCGCAGACTTCTCTGTAAGCAAAGCTGATAGTCCACTAAGTAGGACTTTGTTTCAGTAACGTGCAAGTTAGCTTGGCTCTCTCCACCTGCTTGCTCCAACCCTCTGGACATGCTCAGAGACTCCCCTGCAGGCTGGAGGATTCTGGTTTATGTCAGAGAACGAGCAGAATGGAGCTGATCCATTTGGGAATGGCACCCACATAGGAGGTTGCAGTTGCCATGTGCCCGGTGGCCTGTAATCCATGTCCCAAATGACCGTCTTCTGAAACTGCCCCATGCCCTGAGCCAGAGCTCTGGTTCCCTGGCACCCAGCCCTCCATGCATTTCCTCACATCCTACCCAGTCTGGTTAACCTTTTTGCAACTGTGCCACATTAGGCATGTAGCCATTCTGAGACTCACTTTTCTCATCTGTAGAATGGGAGGGGGAAATTATAGCTGTCTAAGGTTTAGGAGTAGAGGGCTGGGCCCAATCATCTCACACTCTTGCTCTGTCTCTTTCCTGTTTTTATCTTCTAATATTTTTATTATAAAATAGGCATTGCATTTATGATCTACATTAACACTGATTTAGGTTGTTAAGAAGAGCAGTAATAAACGTCATACACTCACCACTCAGCAAGAACCTTGCCAATATGGTTGCAGTTTTCTGGATGTTTCACTCTAATCTCATCCACAAACGTAACTAAAATAGGTACATACATACACTCACTTATAAAATAAACAGATACTTTTAGCTGGTGGGAACTTTTAAGCATGTACAAAAATAGAATAGCTAACGAGCCCACACGGACCCGTCGCCCAGCTTCAGTGATTGGCAGCTCGTAGCCAGTCTTGTTGCAACTCTACCCTGCCCACTTTCCCCCTTTCATACCATCCTAATGCCAGTCCTAACATCATTGTACGTCTTCTGATTTTGTAAAATATACACGTTTCCTTGTTTTTCTTTATAGGTCTACCACATACGAATGTATTTCTAAGCAATATCATTTTCAGCTTTCCTTTTCTATGTGTTTTATAAAAAGCAGCATTATTTTGTGTCTTCTGCAATTTCTTTATTCAATTTTATGGTTTAGATTTCATCCTCGTTGAGGCACATAGCTGTAGCTTATTCATTTTTGCTGCTGTGTAGTATTTCATTTTGTGAACATTCCATCATTTATCAATTCTTCTGGGTATGGACGTTAGTTTGATTCCTGTTTGAGCAATTGTAAACAAAACTGTTACCAATTTAAGCATATTGAGTTCACGCATCACCTATCGTTTTTAGCTCTCTGCCAAGGCTATTACTGAGTAAATATCCACTATTATCATAATCTAAACATCATCATTTGCCAATAAGCATTCACTAGGTGGTATTTTTATGTAGGCTAGAAAAAAGAAAAACCATGGAAATCTGAGAGTGTAAGTTAATATTCTTAGTTTTCATTACCTACTTTTTTAGATTCTTCTCGAATATCTATTTGGGGACCTTCCTGGGTCTGACGATATATGTGGCTGCAGACTTTATTTATTTATTTATTTATTTATTTATTTATTTATTTATTTATTTGTGGGTGACCGTGGGAGTAGTTAGCCATGTGAGCCTGTGTGCTTTGTCTGTCTACCCGGATGTGTGCTGTTCAAGTAAACCTTGTCGTTAACTTGACTTGACAAGGGGTCTGATGACTGGTTACAAATTATCTAGTCCTTTCTGCGTTGTTGCAGGCTGATTTAACTTGATGGGTTCCGGAGATGCCAGAGAAAAGGGACAACATCTCCTCCTTGCCTGGATTCTGAATAGGCAGCTGAGCAGCTTGGATGCTAGCATTTGAAGTGTTGTGGCTGCTGTCCCCAAGGATGGTCAGATACCCCAGATGCCGTAGAGTATGATACATGTCCTCCTTCCTTGCTGTAGGGGTCTCTGTGAGTCATGGAATGCCTTTCTTAAGCTCAGTGTTTCTTGGGCATTGGCTTGGCTCTGGCATTCTTGGAGACACAAGCTATGCTCTCTGCTCTTGGGTGCATCCAGGGGTGAGGGCATTGGCCCTGTGCCCAGAGAACTCTGAGCCCAATTTGGCAAGTGGTACAGGAGACATGCACTCGGAATGCGGTGCCCACACAGAGCTCTACATCATGAAATCAGGGAAAGCTTCTCAGAAGAGGTGGCATTTGAAATGGATCTGAAAGGATGAATTGACATGGGCCAAATGGAGAATGGCATTCCAGGGAGGTAAAAGAGTATGTATAAACATAGGCACATAAAGAATGTTTCATACAAAGCAGTGGGTTCAGTGGGCCTAAAAGTAGGAGGTGTGCTCAAGATGGGAACATGTCAAGAAAGTAGGAGTGATGCCCAGATTTGAACCTACCCAGTGGGCAGTGGGGACTGAGCCAAGATTTCTAGGCAGATGATTTTGTTTTAGGTGGCAGTCCCAACGACAGGGATTTGGTAGTGTCTCTAGGAGGGCTGCTGGGAACATTTAGGTAAGAAAGGACCAAGGCATTGAAGATGAAATGAAAGGGGATAATTGGAGAGATTTTTAAGGGAGAGAATGCATAAAGCGTGGTGACCACCTAAGAGAGACCTGGATTTCCATGTGCAGTGAATGGGGGATGCCAGCTAAGACAGTCATCTCGCACCTCCCTACTTTCAGTTTCCAGTGGCTTCCCACAGGCCTAGAACAAAAGCCAAACTCCTGTGCCCTGCAGGCGGCACCGTGATGTGGTCCCTGCTCTCAGATACCATCTCCTGCCACTGTCTCCTTCTCATTATTTCCAGTCACAGGCCTCTCCATTCTGTTTCTCAAATACTCAGGCTTATTTCCGCCTTCTGGATATTGCACTTGCTGACCTCTGTGCAGAATGCCCTGCCCTAATCGTCACATGGCTGACTGCTTGTAATTTGGGTGTCCATTCATGCCATTTCTTCAAGGATCTCTTCCCTGCCGGGGTGCTACCCACCCAGCCAGTCTTTACTACCATGTTTCCCCGAAAATAAGACCTAACCGGAAAATAAGCCCGAGCATGATTTTTCAGGATGACATCGCCTGAACATAAGCCCTACTGCGTCTTTTGGAGCAAAAACTAATACAAGACCTGGTCTTTTTTTGGGGGAAACACGGTATATCACTTTATTTCCTGCATATGTTTATTGATGGGTGTCACATTATTTTCTGCATAAGACTTATTATCTGAAAGGGTTTTTTCTATTTATCGTACACACATTTATTGCCTGTTCTCCTTTCTAAAAGCTAAGTCCCACGACAAGGGCTACCATGTCCCGCAGCTCACACTATTCACAGAGAACCCAGCCTAACTGGGGCCTCTTGCCGCGGTGCAATCTGGTGATTGTGACCATGACAGCAGACACATCTCTGCATTGTTCACATCTGTGGCCCAGGGCCTAGAATGGTACGTGCCACATGGACAGACACTAAAGGCACTAGGGATGATGGGAAGCAAAGCAGCTTTTGAGTATTGTGGGAGCAAATAATACGATTATTTTGTTTTAGGCATGTTGAGTTTTAATGGTCCAAGCAACTTCCGTGTTGATGCATAAAGCAGGAGGTCAGCAATTTGAGTCCAGGAAGAGACATCCCAACCTAGAGACGAGGCCTGAGATATTGTTCAATTATAGATTTGTCTTGAAACATTCCAGTTTGGGAAGTTATGAGACCTAGTGCTTTGGTCAATGATTAGGGAAAACAAGAGATAAAGTATTTCGTGGTAAGTTATAGAAGGGGCAGTGACCCAGCTCTTTTATCCACATTCTTTTGGCGACATCGCCAAAAGCAGGTGGGATAGTTTAGATGTTGGTCAAGGGGAAACTTTGTGCTTTTGGGCGCTGCAGAGCCATCACACCAGCACTCCTCTGCCTGCCACCCATGAGACTCCACTGATCAATCCTAGAACTGTGTTGAAAAAAAAAGCAGAGCTCATAGCAATCTAAAATTCTTCAACACAGCACCTCAGGCAGATACCTGTGATCGGGACTTGAAGCCTACTTGTTCTACTTGCCATGTACTGAGACTTCTCCTTTCTACTTCGCAAAGCAGAGAAATGTTAGATCCAGGAATGAAATGTCCTCTCTGCTGGCTCAGGATTTCTATGAACAGGTATTTGAAGGGAGGCACTGTATCAGAAATGGCTCAGGCGCAGTCTGAGAATGAGCTTTTGGGGTCTTTTCCAGTCCTGGAATAGTGTATCTATATATATACATGTGTGTGTGTACTTGCACGTATAGGCATGTGTATATGTACATACTTACGTATATACATAGGACAAATGAAAGCCGTGATTTCAGGCAGTGATGATAGATGTAGGACTAGAAATGGAAGACAGTGGTGTGAGGAATGGGCAACATTAGGTGAGATGGGCAGGTAAGGCTTCTCGGAAGGTGGCCCTGATCTAAGAGATAAATGACAGAAAGACACAGCACTGCAGAGTCACGGGTAAGAGCATCCCAGGCAGAGGGAAAGGCGAGCACAATGCTGTGGAGGCGGAAACGAGCCTGCTGTGTTCGAAGAACCAGAGGTCAGACGGCGGCTGCCGGGTGAGGCAGAGAAAGACTCGCCATCGTTGGGAGCTGCAAAGACCAAGGTCAGGACTTGGGGTGTTATTCTAAATGTGATGGGAAACCCTTAGAATTTTTAAGCAGTGCGGACATAGGATTTTGGTTTTTGTCATTTTGAAGATCTTCATGGCTGCTGCATAAAACATTGACCACAAGGAAGCAAGAGTGGAAGGCGAATGACCAGTTAGAAAAAAGAATATTTGCCATAGGAAGACAATTGCCAGTCTTGCTGATTGCACTAACCAGAGTCCGTACCTGGGAGGGGAGGCCATGGCCCTGTCCTCTTGCCTGTGGTGGCCTCCTTTGTCCTCCATGGCTGCAGTCAGCATCAGCCAGTGTGTTCTCTTTTGTGTGTTTGGCTTTGAGGTCTTGCTGAGTTTAATTCTTGTCATCAGCCTTAGCTGGTAGCCTTTTATGATATCTGGGAATCTGGCTTACAATCCATCTTTTATCTTGATCTTAGCCATCGTCCTCTTGGGGTTAATATTACCTTAATGTGCCTATTTGCTGTGATAATTTTGGTCACTTTGTGTATACCAGTAGAAAAAGCCTTCACGTCGCAAATGGAATCACCCCATTACCCCAATTCTTTGTCCATAGAATCTAGCGAGACTTGTTCTGTCTACATAGGGTGTTTTGAGCTAGGAATGTGTGATAACAACGTCTGCTTTTTGTTTGGCACTGTACAGTTTGCTGTAAAAGTCCGCATACTATTTTTGCATGTATTGTTTCATTGGGTCCCAGGCAGAAAAGGAAGTTGTTAATATCATCCTGTTTTACAGATGAAGGAACAGAGATGCAGAGAGGTTGGACAGATTCTTTGGAAAGCCTTTGTACACGATACATTACTGCTCTCAATTTCAAGCCTTTCTTCTTCTCAAGTATTCAGATTTTCCCAAATAGTACTTTTTGAAACATGTGATATCTGTGGTCTTCTCAGGATGATTCCGTGGCATAAATTACAGCTTCCTCTGTGGGTTGTGTGTTTATGGAAATCAACATTCTCCTTAAGGACCTATACGCGTCTGCTTAAATTCCCAAACACAATGTTTTAGTGTACACCCGTATGTGCCATTCGGCTGAAAGCTTCAGGAATCATACCGATGAGTGAGGCATAGCTTTACCCTTGAGGAGCCACAGTCTGGTGGCAGGGGCTTCGGACAGTTCCCCACTTGTCAAGACTCTTATGGTCAGAAGCCCGACTCCTAGCAGCTTAAGAAAAATGGCCATGTATTGGCTCGTGTAACTGGGAATCTAGGCGTGTATGTGGTTGAGGATAGCGGGGTCCAAGGTGCTTAAATGATGTCAACAGGACTGCTTTCTTTCTCTTTAACGCTAGGCTCTTCTTTTCTCTGTATTGACTCCATCTTCAGCTAAGCTGTCTCCTTCCAACGGAAAAGACAGCCACACTGTCTTTTTTGTTGTTGGTAAAATCAACTTCCAATTTTAAAACAGTTAGGGATTTACAGAAAAATGATGAGATGATACAGAGTTCCCATGGACCCCACACCCAGTTCCCTATTAATAACCTCTTACATGAGTGTGGTACATTTGCTAAAATTAACAAACCAGTATCGATTCATTATTGTTAACTGCATTCCGTGCTTTATTCAGATTTCCTGAGTTTGTATCTAATGTTCTTTCTCTGTTCCAAGATCCCAGATAAGACACCACATTTCATTTAGTTGTAATGTCCCCTGAGGCTCCTCTTGGCTCTGATAATTTCTCAGACTTCACTGGTTTTTGATGACCTTGACAGTTTTGAGGAGTACTAGCTGCATACATTGCAAGATGCCCCTCTATTAGAATTTGCTAGTTTCTCACGATTTGACTAGGTTTGTGGGTTCTTGGGAGGAAGACCATAGAGTAAAATGTCAGTCTCATCACATCATATCAGGAGTACGTACTATCCACGTGTCTTACCGCTGTGGATACTAACCTTGACCACTTGCTGAGGTCGTGTTTCTCAAATTTCTCCACTGTAAATCTACTCTAAAAAAATCCAATTTTTTTATTGTATTCTTTGCAAGGGGGTTACTACGCGCAGCTCACACGTAAGCAGTCCTGCGGGGTGGGGGTTAAGCTCTACCTCCTTGAGGGTGGACTATCTACAGACATTGTTTGGTATGCAAAGGCACATTAAATGGTCTCTTCTCCTCTATATATTGATTTATTTAAGCATTTATTTACATTAGTGTGAACTCATAGATACGTATTTTATGCTTTGGATTATAAGCTTTTACTACTTTATGAATTTTATTGCTCAAATTGTTCCACCTTTGGCCACTGGGAACTCTGTCAGTTGGTTCTGTGTCCTATGCATAGTTTATCAGTCACCCAAATTGAATTTTCTTAAAACCCTGAGGTATGATTGACATTATGTTAGTTTCAGGTATACAACATAATGATTTAGTATTTGTTTATATTGAGAAATTATCACCACAATACGTCTAGTAAACATCCATCACCATACATAGTTACAATTTTTTTTTCTTGTGATGAGAACTTTTAAGAGCTACTTCTTTAGCAACTTTCAAATATGCAATAGAGTATTATTAACTGTAGTCGCCGTTCTGTACCTAACATCTCCATGACTCATCTATTTTATAACTGGAAGTTGGTACCTCTTCACCTACTTCACCCACTCCCAAAACCCCCGCCTCTGGCAACCACCAGTCTGTTTTCTGTGTCTACGAACTTGTTTTATTTATTTATATTTTTTAGATTTCACATATAAGTGAGTTCATATGGTATTTGTTGTTCTCTGTCTGACTTATTTCACTGAGCATAATGGCCTCAAGGTCCACCCATGTTGCCACAAATGGCAAGATTTTATGGTTTTTTTGTGGCTGAATAATATTCATATATATGTGTATACACACACATATGTACATATATATAAAATAACTTGTCCATACATTCATCCATCAGTGGACCCTTGCATTGTTTTGCTATCGTGGCTCTTGTAAATCATGCAATGAGCATCTATCTTTTTGAGTTAGTGTTTTTGTTTTCTTTGCACAAATACCCAGAAGTGGAATTTTTGGAATATATCACTATCTTTCCCCCACCAATTCCAGGCATAGGTCACTCTTGTAGCTAGGAACCCAGGTAAAAGAAATCAGCTTCTTCCAAAGGGAATGTGACAGCAAAAGTCCAAGGAATAAATTGTATTCATCTAAGTTGGGTCACATGTCCATCCCTGAACCTAACTCTTTATCCAGGCACACAATAGACACTCAACAATTGTGATATACTCTTTAAGACAGTAATAATGATTAAATCATAGTAGTAATATGCCTAGATTGTACTTTACAAACATCATGATATTGAGTCCTCAACCATTTTATGAGACAGTGTATCTGTCACCTTAGGCTAAATTATGCTTCTGTAACAAACATCCCAGAATGTCAGTGGCTTATAACAGGTTTATTTTTTGCTCGCATTAATGCTTATTTCAGGTTGGCCTTCACTATATTACATGTTATCTTCATTTGGGCATCTTGGCTGAAGGAGCAGTTCCTATCTGAGAACCGTGTGTCTTCTGGAAGAGGGAAAAGATGAGATGGCAGAACCACACGCAGGTGTTAAAGCTTCTGCTTGGAAGTGGTACATCTCACTTCCATGAGCATTCTGTTTGCCAAGTCAAGTAATACAGCCAAACATGACATCAATTAGGTGGGGGTATTTCATCCCATGGGGAAGAAAAAGAATATCGAACAATAATATGATCTCCCAAAGGGCAGGAAATGTGATTACCCTTAATGAATTATATAAACTGGATTAAAACAACAGAAATTTATTTTCTCACAGTTCTGGAGGCTAGAAGTCAGGAATCCAGGTGTTGGGCCATGCTTCCTTGGAAAAGTTCCTTTGTCTTGTTCTAGCTTCTGGTGGTTGTGGGCAATCCTTGGCATGTTTTGTCTTGCAGATGTATCACTCCATTCTCTACCTATGTCATTACACAGTCTTCTTCTCTGTGTGTGTGTCTTCATATGGCATTCTTCTCTCTGTATGTCTGTGTTCAAATTCCCTCATCCTATGAGGACATCAGTCATTGGTTCGACCCTAATACAGGATGACCTGCTCTTTACTTGATCATATCTGCAAAGACCCTACTTCCAAAGAAGGCCATGTTCATAGGTACCTGAGGTTGGGACTTGAACATATCTTTTGGAGGAGGACACAATTCAACCTACAACATCCCATTTTAAAAGTGAGGACACTTGAGGGATATAAATTATAAATGTCTAACCATTGCATTGTTTTGTACACCTGAAATGAAACAAAATAAATAATAATAATAATAATAATAAAAAGTGAGGAAAGTAGATCACCAAGCAGCTATATAACATGCTTATGAGACTATGACTAGTGCATAATGAAGCGGGAATTAAACCTAAGCAGTTTGTCTCAGGGCCTGTGCTCCTAACTGTTAAACTATACTGCCCATATAAAAGTTTCAGAATCCTGGGATCTTGTTTCAATGCTGCCTCTCACTAGTTACAACCTTAGGGAGGTCCTCAGTTGCGATAGCTCTCAAATGGGCATGATATTTACCCATCCTGTCTTTCAGGGTTACTCCAAGTGCAAAGCAGCACGTTAGATGAGAAAGCCCTTTGAAAAAAATACCAAGCTCTTTGTATTTGCAGGGCAATGTCATTAGTAACTGCTCAGGAATGACCTACACTCAGTAAGTTGTTTCCTATAGTCATGACAATAAACTTAAGGTTAGAAATCACAGTATTTGGTAAAGCAATCAAGTTGGTCTCCAGCTTTCCTTTTCCAGCTGTTTCCATAGTAAGTATCAAACTGTAATATGCAGTAGAAGAGTCCATTGCGTAAAATGTTTATACATTTAAAACAGTTTTAGGAATGTGGGTACAACTGGAGAATTGAATGGTGCCCAGATGCTATGCAGACACGGCAGGGTGTGCTGGATAAAGTGGAGTTAGGACACCCCTGGACTTTTCAATAATTGGAGCAAATACATTTCTTCTTGTTGTTGTTAAGCCGATTTGAGTTAAATTTCTCTCATTTGCAACCCAAATAGTCCTCTATAAAAATACCAACTCTTTCTTACAGCTCTTGGTATCCACTGCACAGCTGTAACAATGCTTCTCCCTCTTAGGTGACTCCTCTCTCTCATATGAACGCTTCTCTTTGCCTGTGCTCCTAATCTACGGGTCTTGTCTTCCATCTATATTTACTCCTTTGGTGACATTGCTCACTGCCTGCCTTCAGCCATCACGTCAGCGTGAAACCCCAAAGCCAAAGGATGCAAGACGTGCCTAACTGAATAATATTAGTGGGCGGCGTTCCCCAGGCGTGAGTTTATTGATTCCCCTTGGTTTCCCCTGTTGTCAGCATCCCTTGTCTCTCGTGTGTGAGTGTGGATGATAATGTATAATGCGTGTCAAAGTGTGACACTGATGTGTGCATTTGTGTGTCTTCTCTCTGTCATTTCCCCTTTCTAACCAAAATTGAATGCACTCTTCTCTGGTTCCTCTTATATTATGATTTTTGAAAACTATAAAAGTTGTGATTAAGAAGATGTGGTACATGTATACAAGGGACTATTACTCGGCCGTAAGAAAAGATGAAATACTGCCATTTGTGACAACATGGATGGGTCTTGAGATTATCATGCTAAGTGGAATAAATCAGACAGAAAAAGCCAAGAATCATGTGACTTCACTGATACGTGGGGATAAAACTGAAAGCAACAAAAAAAAAAGCAAGACAAACAAACAAAAACTCATAGACACAGACAACAGTTTAATGGTTACCAGAGGGTAAGTGGGGAGGGTGCAGTAGGAGAGGGTAAAGGGGGTCAAACATATGGTGGTGGAAAGAGAGCTGACTCTGGGTGGTGAGCACACAGTGCAATATACAGTTGACGTATTGTGGCACTGTACACTTGAAACCTATGTAATTTTACTAACCAACATAAGTTTAATAAACAATTTTTTAAAGTTAAAATAATACTCCATTCCACACTCCAGGTGTAGCACACATTGAGAATATTTGTATGTCCTTCTAGATCTTTTTCTGTGGAGCTACACACACGTTTATGGGCATCATTCCACAGCACCAGCCTCTTCTCAGACACTTTCTTGTCTTTCTTTATTTCTGTTTTCTTCTGTCCTTATTCTTCCTTTAATCCTTGTGCATTATTCTCCTGAGTATGTCCGTAAGGACAACACATGTCTCTAACCCCAGGGTCACTGCACACGGTTGTGTGCTGCACAATCCAAGAGGCACCATCCTCTTAGACTCCTGACTGCCTCTTCTTGGAGCTCTTCCAGAATGTTCTGCGGCGCTAATTTGTCAGTCAGCATAAAACCCTTTATCAATTTTCATTTTATCAAACATTTTATTTTACCTCTGCAGCAATATTGGATGGTAGAGTAAACAAATAAAATGACCTGTTTTCTCATGAACCAGTGAAAGAATCAGGAAGAACCAGACGTGGAAACTTGGCCAATCTGAGTGTCTGCCTTTTCCCAGCATGCTTTCTAAGGGGAAAAGGGCACTCATTTGGGTGGAGGGTGTACACTCCAAAACTAGCCTTGGGAGAAGATAAAAAGACACGGCGAGCGGCAGCGGAGCAAAAAGAAGAGGGAGGTAAAAAAGCCATAAAGCTCCCGTGAAAATAAAAACATAAAAGATGCAGGTAAGAGAGATGTGGTTTGCGAAACACAAGAAGTGAAGGAAAATGTGTTCATGAAGGACATTTGGGGGTGTTATGAGGCCAGGACATACCTGCTTGTCCCAGGAGGATACCTGACCCCTAGAGTGAGGTTGCTGGTTGGACGATATTGTGGGTGGGTAGCTCCATTTTTCTAAGTCTCAGCGCCCAGTTCCTCCAAACCAGCCTGTTGGAGTCTTTCCTGGTTCACGCACATGGGTGGCTCTGCAGTTTTTATTTATTTTTATTTTTGCCAACTTCGGAGCACATTTGGTTCTCAAGTGCAGGGGATCATGTTATATTTTGAAATAAAAATTGTAATTGGATTACGCTCAATTGCAGTTGTAGATTTACTCTTGGTATGGAACATGAATGAGGTCAGCCTTAAAGGAAGCAATTCATTCCTCTAATGACAACATCTTGGTCTATGAAATGAAAAAAAGATCAAAGCTCATTCAAAAATAAGTGAATTGAATGGAACAGTAGTTAAAGAAGTCTGGAGAATTCATTTTATTTTCATTGTATAATATCTGTTTCTCATAGAGTAGGCTTGTTCTTCAGTCCTTTTTATTCTTATGACTGTGCATGGGTTTGATTAGCTTAATTAGAGTTAATGTCTTGGGAGCAAAATGTGGGACTGTGAAAGTTTGGGTTCTTGAAGACTTTGAAAAAAGAGAACTGTTGGCCTCGTTCTACATAAATTCAGAGTCAAAAAAGTCTGATGATTATTATCGTCTTAAAATAATTGAAACACTGCTAAAAATAAAAACTAGAAGGAGATAAATTGAACCTGAATAAAAGGAATGGAGTTATCCCAGATTTGGATACAATTCTTGCAGCAAATTGAGCTTAAATCTGAAGACTTAGGTAATTTAAGATGAATGCCAAAAAATTATTTTTTTCCCCTCTGAGCTGTTAACCAGGGAGGTCTCCCAGGTTTCACAATATTTCCTTCTATTTTCCTCCTGTTATCTGTAGCTCCCCTTAAGATTGAGAGGAACCTTAGAGGGAAGTGCCACTTCAGATTAAAACCTTGTCAGGTCCCATTTATTAACTGCACAGGGTCTCACGCCCAGCAGCTAGGAGGTCTAGGGAAGCACTAGCTGGGGGTCTCGCTCACAGGTATCAGCCGTCCACGCTCTGGCCCTCCCGTGACACCATCCGTCTGGCCTTAGGCTGAGTCTGCTGGGGCCCTACTTCCCAGGCATCCTCCCTAAGGGCGAGGGGAAGTGCCCTAAGAGTAAGACCCCACAGAGGATTAAGTATTGCGTTCCTAAAAAGGAAAAGGGTTGAGGGCTGTGGTGGGGTGGGGGGTGTTCTGAAAGTTGTTGCTTGGAGGACCTGGCCTTTAAATTCTTTGCATTAAGTGAAAACATCCATTGATTGATTGGCAGTCACCAAGGTGTTAATTCAGTCATTTAACAAATATTTATATATGTTTTGTGGCAGGCCTGCGCTCGGGGCTGGGAAGAAGTGGTGCATAGAGCTGACCACATTGCTGTCCTTTAGGGGTTTATACTCAGTATAAGGATGCATGTGTCTGTTCACGTGCGCCTGCGTATGGGGGGACAGAAATAAATAAACAATTTCTAATAATGATCAATACTGGAGAGGAAATAAATAGGCTAATGACCTATAGTAAGACTCAACCAAAGTTATTTCCATCCTTTTCAATAACGTATGGTTAGCACTCAAATCAATGTGCTTAAGTTACTGTATAGTTTTTTTCCCTTAAAAATAAATACTAATCACCGTCAACTACAAATACATGTTGATAAAAACAAATATTTTTATCAACTGGAATTTATTTAATGACATTTCTGCACATTAAAGTATCTGTTACTTTACATGCCATTTCTGAACCCAAGAGTTTTTATATTTTTCAGTCGCATTTTAGTGTTAAGTATTTTTTTTTTTTCATATTTCAATTTCTTGAAAATGGTCCAGTCTATGTGGGTTCTATTTATTCAGTTATTCAACGAAACTAATTCAGTTACCTGCCTTGTGCCAGGCTGGGCGCTGGCTGCTGTTCCAGTGACCTGTGTGAAAGCCAGTTCTGTTTATCATGGTAGAATCCCAGTATCATATTATTTTGCTAAGCTGGAGATAATAGAGAATCCACTCATTTCTACTATTTGTCTGTCCAAGTCCTTTTCCAAGCCAGACTTAAACTTAGCCTTCAGTTGAGCCCGGCTCCAGTCACTGACATTGTTCTTAATGAAGCTGTTTACGGTGTGAGGTTTACTCCAGATAGTTACAGCTGTGGGAAGGTGTGGGTGGCGAAAGCCCCCAGAATCACAAGGAGCTCTGACGTCTCCTTGCCCCTGGAGTGGACCCCCTTAGGGGAGAATAAACTAAAGGAAAAGGGATGATAACTTCTGGAAGAGGAAGTCGGAGAAGGCTTTAAACACATGGTTGGGGGAAAAATTCTAAATCTTTTAATGCAGAAAAGAAAATCTTTCCCTCAATAAAATAATAAATGTAACAGGAAAGTCCAGAGGGAGCCCGATCCCTACACAGTTTTCTGCACTTAGGGTCAGGTGTTTCAAGGAGAATGATCAAAAGTGTTAAATGAAAACAAATGTCTAAAGCCAATGTGTATAAATTGGTCTTACTTGTGGGGACTTTAGTATCTTCTTTCTGTTGCCCGGCTGGTGTGAAGTATAGTAATGACTTGGGTGATGGTGGTGATGGTCATGGGCAGGAATGACCTTTCCAGGGACGTCTTCCTTAATTACACCCTATGCTCAGTCTTGTCTCTCCTAGGATAAGTTGCGTATCTTGACAGAACTGACTGGCAATTGTCATTTTCTGTTTATGTGTGAGTCTCCCATGTTGGAATATGGAAGGCTGGTTGGGTGCCTCAGGCAGCCTTGTCTGCCTCATACCTCCCACTCTCCCTGGCATACAGTCTTCAACCCTTATTGGCTGAATTGAATGCAAGGGGAATGGATTACTAAATATGGGAAAAGAGGAGGTTCCTTTTTATCAGCCTTTGTCAGCTTTTCAAAGATGTTCTCTTTTGATGACATTGCACGTCACACACATCACCTCTTCCAGCTCTTGAGATCCCGGTGTGCCCCTCCACCAGAGTTCTCCTGGTTGGCAGAGACTGTGTCTGCGTTTCCCCACCAGCCAAGGGGATTTTCAGTGCTGCTTTGTGCGTTTTGCTCTAGGAAAGCACAACTGCTTGCCTGCCCTTGGTATACAGTTAGAGCAAATATTCTTTTAAACACCCGTTTCCCCAGATTCTGCTATGCACCAGTCTCCCAGGGGGTGGTAGCTTACCCTCCCCCGGACTTGAGAATTTCTCCTCCAGTTAATCTCTGAACCCTTTTACAACTCAACATTCTATGAGCCAGTCTGTTGCCAACATTTGGTCAGGAGATGAGTAGGAGACGCGAGGGATTTACAAAACATATTGGGCAGCTTTGTTCTTAAGCTGGTATTGGTGCCATTGTGTATCTGGAGAGGTTTTGTGGTCAGATTTTGATTATTTGCTAGTTTTGGCAACTGTTGAGATGTTGGATCTCATATTGTTTCTATCATTTTTTACAGTTTCTTGTTTAACTCTTTGCTGACTCAACTTTTTAGACACATACCAACATCAGACGTTATTTAAAACAGAAATGGCGATTGTGCCTCCCTGCTGCCTTCAGGCTCACCTGGCAGGTCCTGGCTCCAGGTCGCTGGACAGTGTTCCTCTGCCATAATGTGTTAGCGAACTGGAGTGGGCTGTGCCTGGTCAGCGTGATCTCATAAACATGAAAAAAAGACTTCATTGAATCTAAAAAAGATAGAGCATTAAAATCTCCACAAATAGGACCATTTAATACATACATTTATTCTCATTCATTCAATACTTTTGACACTTCTTCAAATGCCTAACCCTATACATCTCTCTGCAGATTATTACATGTTTCCCAAGATTTGTACCATTCAGCACCTATCGTCTGTTGATATTGTCCTCTGGCCAAAGACCCTCACTCCCCACGCTCCCCAACCACCAGGAGTTTCGTCTCTGCATTTTTGAATTCCATCCTTAGGAACTTTTGAGGAAACCCTCACTTGCCCCCCAACACTTCAAACCCAGTTTGTTGAGACTGCAGAAGTGGATGAAGGCTTCTCTGTGTTTGCCTTAAAAAGAGGGGCTGCTGACCCAGCCCTCCTGAGCAACAGGCTGTGCTGCCTATCAGCTCTGAACTGTGGGCTGATGCGGACATTTTTGCAGCCATTTGTTATCGATTGGTTTTTCAGTTCATAGCTTAAAATCATATTGATAAGCATATGACATCCGGGCATGGGGAAAGCCATCCTGAGGCCTGGGTTCTTTGCATGCCAATACTGTAAGTCACAGGGGCACATTACAGTGCCGTGGGAGGCACATTACAGAGACCACACAGGCTCTACGTTGAATTGTTGTGTATTTTGTAACGCATAAAAACCTGTGATGACACAGCCAGTAATTTGGGTAGCAGTGCCACATGACTACGGTAGCTATTTGCCTCGGAACTATTTGCATGTAATTGTGGTAGGCATTAGCTACTGTAACAGCAAACATTCTCTCTGTCCTCCTTCCCTTTGGCCCTTGTACAAGTTAAGGTACAAGGTACTATTTGTGATGACACAGAAAACCAAGCTCTCAAAGGCTTAATATAATAGAAATGTATTTCTTGTTCAGGTGAAATCTGAGTAGAGGTGGAAGTTGGAGGGTTGCTCTTCTCCATGTGGTCATTCAGGGACCAAAGCTTCTTCCACCTTTGACCCCATCCTCCTCCAGGGTTTTAACCAGTGAAGGGGGGATGAGAGAGCACAGGATTGTGTGGGAGACGTTTACGTGCCAGGCCTGGAAGTAACATACGTTCACTGGCCATAATTTAATAACATGGTCCAAAGAAGCTGGGACACGTGATCTAGCTGTATGTCTGTCCAAAAGGAAAAGGACCAGTGATGCCCTTAGCCCCGGGCACAAAGGGCTCCTGCCCTGAGCCCTGCATATCACAAACATAAACCAAATAATAATAATACCCTAGAGAATACACAACTGTTCCTGTCACGTGGATTATTGGATGCTCAGCTCTAGCGCAGCATGATTTGTGACCCAAACACCTGCTTTGGTGACACACCATTCAGGACCCAGGGAAATGCTTCTCTACCTCTGCAACTGTATTTTCTCGAAACAAATTGCAGCTGGGCTCGAGTGCCTTGAAAAGTTGTGGGTTGTCCCACTGCTGAAGCCAGAGATGGGTCTGCTTTGGAGGGTGAGAAGCACTCAACATGAAGTTAGTAGGTAAGGGAAAAAGACTAATGAGCATATATCAGCATCTTCTTCTCAGATTGGGAGAATGCAGTCGATTGTTTCATAACAAAATGCTGTTCCCAGTAAGGAGGTGCACCCATTTCCTGCTTCTCTGTGTTTTCATTGGTGACATCAGAGGGACTCACCAAGCAGCTTCACACATAGCCTTCATTTTTCTCATTATAAAAGGTACATGTGTTTGTCAAGGTAGAAGTGGGGTTGACAAATTTAGCAAAGAAAAATTCAGGACTTCTTTATGTTATCTGGCAATTCTAGGGAGGAGAGAACACATTTTATTCAACAAATTGTTAGCTCAACTTATAACTTTAAATATTTATACCTATGGACTGTGGGGCTCCATTTATTCTCTTGCCCTGGGGCCCTGAACATTTAGGGGTGAGCCTGAGCACAATTTCATTTGGGATCTCCAGGGTTCGGATGATACCCCTTCCTTTCCTTACCCACAGGGGGAACATGTGGCTCATACTATCCCAGCACATGCCAATCTCCTGGCTCAGAGGATGGCATGTGACTAAGCTGGGCCAATCAGAGTGAATCTTTGGACTTCTAGGAATTTGGAACACCAAGGAGCTACTGACAACCATCCAAAAGTACAAGATAAGAGCCATTCTGTGCTTGACCAACTTAAGACAGGCTCCTCTGAGCCCTCTTTTCAAATAGGATTCAGCCTTGGCCCCCATCCTGTCATGGGCCTGCCCAGCAGAGGTTTAGCAAGACTCCTGCTAAGTCATCCCCCAAACCCTGTGTGAGATGTGATCACACTTGACGCTGATCAGGTTCCCCATTCGTCATGTTGGCTTGCCCTTGGTAAGACTCCTATTAGGCTGTTTGTTGAGAATTCCCCCTACCTTTGATGTCTCCTCTTAGTAATTTTTCTCCCACTGGCCTCTTTCCCTGTTCCTTGGCCATCAGTCCTTACTTGTCCTTGTGGTATTGGGAGCTGAGCTCGCTCTCTCTCCTCTGTGGCAGTATCCCTATTGCAAGAGTCTTGGATAGAGTCTTCCTTACAAGCAAGGACGTGGTGAGTTCCCGCTGGTTGTCAGGGGTGCTTCAGAGCAGCAGCTCCTTCCCTCACTCACTCCCCTCCGCCAAGCCCTCTAGAAGTATTTATGGAGCACTTCTCTGGCCCCGGGTTCTGGAAGTGAAGCAGCAGATTAGCTAGGCAGCGTCCCTGTCCTCAGGGTCCTTACATTTCCATGGACAAGACAAATCTAGGAGCAAACACATGCAAGAGAATTTCAGACGGTGACAAGTGCCAGAGATGAAATAAGGTGATGAAATGCATTTAGAGAAATAAGGAAGCCCTACAGAGCAGTCACACTCACACAAGCACACAGAAATAAACAAATGAAATTAATTTTAATAATTTGCTTTATGTAAGCTAATATATCCAAAATAGCATCATTTCACATGTAGTCAATATAAAAACTGGTGAGACATTCCACCTTCTTTCTTTGGAAGCCAGTGTGTGTAGTTTACACTCAGAGCACTTCTTAGTGTGCTCCTGACACGTGCAGCCAGTGGCCACTGCGCCCGACAGCACAGCTCTAGCCTTCGCTACTAACCCAGTAACTTCTCCTCCTCCCCTCACTGCAGGGCTGTGCCGGCTTTACTCTGGGACCCCATAAAAGGGATTTTTGAATTTACGTGTAATCTGCCAATGCCAAAATTACCAGCATCGGGCTCTCATTAATTCCCATAAGGAATGTCCCAGCATTGACCCACGGGGCCTGTTGGGAAGTGCTGAGTCATGGTGGTGATAAGCCATTGCTCACGCGGTGGTTACTGGGGCAGGCCCGGCCAGGACCAGACCAGAAGCCCACTCCAGTGACAGACTGGTGGTGTTTTCTCTGGGAAGACCCCTCCTGGAGCTCATTTTTGTCCTGCAGTGGTTCTCACCCTGGCAATGGGGAAAATGAACAGGAACACTTTGAAATGCTAATTATTTAATCTCTGCCAAAGTTGGCTGCTTCCAGGGGAGCTCTCGTTCATTTGCAAAATGAAACTATTTTAGAGAATGATCCAGGTTGTGAAAGTGTGGCCTGCAGGGGGGTAAAGGGGCCTTCCGGGAACCCATCAGCCCTGCAGCACGTCTGAGGGTCCTCCCTGGGAGGTTCGGCTCTGCCCTGGGCTCCTCCTCAGCAACCCTCATAAAGCCTCTTGAGTTTAGAAATTGTTGCCAGAATTCTATGGGGGTTGAGAACACTGGTTTTAGGGGCAGAAAAACCGGAGCTCAGAAAGCGCTATCTGCACTCTGTCTCCAAGGGAGCTTGGCAGATTGTCAATCCCTGCAAGCTGCCGTGTTCGCATGTCTAGAATTTTCTTTCTGGATTTGTCGTGAGGATCATGCGCCGTCACTCGGAACGCACGTCCAGTCAGCACTCAGAACATTTCAGTCGTTCTTAGTGGTGCTGTTACCGGCAGGGTTGGAAATTGCACGGTTATCTTTCATACATGCTTATTTCTCTCGTGTTTCTTTCTTTCTTTTTTCCCCTCTGGTTCAAAGTACTCCCTAAATGTAGAAAGAATTTTCTGATGAAGTCTCTTTCCTTCACCCATATGAGCCTCTATTTGTCAGCTCAGGCTGCGATAACAAAAGACCACAGAATGAGTGGCCTAAATAACAGACATTTGTTTTCTCACAGCTCTGGAGGTTGGAAGTCCGACTGAGGAACCTGTAGCGGTGGTTTCTCCTGAGGCCTCGTTCTTTGGCTTGAGGCAGATGGCTTTGCTGTGTCTTCACATGGCCTCTTTTCTGTGTGCGAGCTCTCCTGATATTGCTACCTCTTCTTTTAAGGACAGTTAATCTTACTGAATTAGGGCCCACCCTTTGAGGAAGAAACTAAGGCACAGAGAGGTTACATAATTTGCCAGTGGTCACACAGCTAGGAATCTAGAAGTTTGATTCTAGAGCCTTTAAGGATTGAACTGTACTTAGTGAAAGGCTGATCTCTACGGGTTGAATAATGAAAACTCCTGTAGATGACTTTTCTACATTCTCAGAATAAAAAATTTCAACGTTACATCAAATAAACTAAAAAACGATTTCTGATTCCAGAAACAAGTCTCCGAGTTGGCTAACAGCTAGGTGCCCGGGCTTCCAGCAAACATTTCAGCCCAGGCCTTTCTGACTGGGAAGCCCCAGACTCTGCATCTCAGCTGCTGAGTTTGTGAGGAAAGTATTCACCCTCCTGACTGGCGGCACGGGGTTCTTCCTGGTGGGCCTCCGGGGGGGGGGGGGGGACCCTTTACCTCCCCAATGACTTTTCCCATCAGGCAGTGGGGACAGGAGGTTGGGAAACTGGTGCAGTTTGGAGGTGGGGGAGGGAGGCTCGTTGTCCCAGCTTGTCCACAGCATTTCCCAGCCCGCACAGAAGCATAAGCTGCTTGTTTCTCAGAGAGCAGGGACAAATCAGGATTGAAGGGCCTGTGTGCATCATTCACCACCTTGTAAAGCCCGTGAACCCGCTATCGGGTTCATCTTGGGTGCTCCTCTAAGCACACAAGGCTCCTGGCAGAACTTGGCTCCCAGAAGTAATTGGCACCAGACGGCTAATATGGTTAGCTTGCAGATTCATACACACGCACACACAGTTTCACACATACACACATGTATGCAATCTCTATCAGAGTCCTTAAGGTATTATATACATATATGTATATGCATACATAGACATTCATTCATAAATAATTCCTTCATTTTGGCTTTGTGAATTCATTGTTACCAGAGTGTTTGAGATGACATGTTACCAAACAGAAAGTTGATCCACCCAACGCTGGCAGAGCCAGACACTAAACACTGAGAACTGCAGTGGAGAAAGATTGGCTATTTTATTAAGAATGGCGCCCCCCAGGAGAATGGCAAGCTAATGCTCAAAAGCCCAAACTCCCAATCAAGGGTTTGTGTGGGTTTTTAAAGGTTTAGGGGAACAGATATGCGGAAACACTGGTGGGGCAAGTTTTCATTGGAGGACCTTGGAGCTTGGCCATTTATGGAAAGGGACGTCAGCACCAGATCTCCCTGGAAAAGGGACTCTGCTTCTGAAAGGGTTCTGGTGTCGAAGTTCTGGTTAAGTCTCGGTCCTTTGGTTCCGTGTGTGTGTTGGGGTGAGACTTTGGTTCTGGGTGCCACTGGAGGTCAAAGTTCTCTGTCCACGCTTCGGCTGCATGACTTAGGGTTTGGGTCTGTTGTCTCTGAAAAGTAACTCAGTATTTCGTTAAACGGAATAGGACCATTTCAGCTGGTTCTGAGGTTTCAGATAAAAACATATACATAAATTATTATATATAACAGAGTAATATAAATAATACATTCTTTGGTCTTCTTCCCCGTCGTTCTAACTCCATCCCAGAAGAAATAGGAAGATGGGGACTTGATTTCCTTCCTTCCTTTTGCTCAGCTAAGAACACAAGCCACCCCGGGTTAAGGCAATCCTGATTTTAGAAAGAAGTGAAAAGCAAGCTCATCCAGGTCAGAGCCCAGCCCCACACTTGTCCCAGAATCCAGTGTGAAGAGAGCCAACAAGGGGGTCTCCAGGTTCCCTTTCCTCCCCCCTCCCCGCCCCCTCTTGCTGTCAGGCAGCCAAGCTAGCCAGCGATCTTGGGTGTTTGACCCCTGAGCAAAGATAACTCTTTCAAACCCTGTGTTCCACTTTGCCACTTTGTCCCAAGTCTGTCTTGGAGGTCTGCCCTGGCATTCAGACGGCCATTTGTACCCTCACAGGCCCAGCCAGTGGCCTGTTGCCGACAGCAGGGGACTAGGCCTGGCAGTTTCATGCCTTAAAAGTAGTTTTGTGCAAATCAGCTCTTCTCAGCCCCCCTCCCCTTTCTTTTTGAACCCCCATTACCCATAGGATTTCCAGGCACCAGAGAAAAGAAGCTGGTTTGATTTAAGCACACAGAGAGGATGGGAGCTGGGGGTGGGGGTGTGTGTGTTTATATTTTCTCTGCATCCATTAGGACCGGTGGCTGAAGGGGAGGAGGGAGGGGGGTGGAGGAGGGAGAAACTTCATTTATATGTTAATAGTTGCCAGCACCGGGGCTAAACTGACAGAACTATTTCATGGGAAACTGACAAATTTTGTCAGCCAGGCTGTGCCTCCACATCTCAATGGGGCAATAATCTTGATTAGCAAAACAATTGGGGGCCTCGGGTTCCCGCTCAGGTTACACTTGGCCGATGTGGGGAAGGCTGGGGCCTTCAAGCTTGAACACATTTTCAAAAGCCACTGAGTTTAGGCAAATGAAGAGAACCGCTGTGGTGGGGGGGGGGGAGGTGATGGACAAAAGGGGTTAATTTGATTGACCGATCATCATAGTCTTATAACAATCATTTACTTAGCAAGTAATTCTGCGAGAAACCAGTGGCGCCCACAGGAAATTGGAGTGCAGTATCTGTTTGCCCCAGATGTGTGGGAATTTTAGCTGCCTCCTCCTTCCACTTGCCAACTCTGGGGGGAAAAAAAATCGCAACCCCCTTGGGGCCCTAATTACCACGTGCAGAATAAGTCGTCATCTAAAAATACACACACAACACCCACGAACAGAGTCACTGCAGGCCACTGCTGTTACCTCATCTTGACTCAGTATTGGCTTTCATTTTTATTATTAGTTCATTGTATTGCTAATTAAAGCTGGAAATTGATGTGGTACTTTTCCTTCTAGGAACTCTGGACTGCCTCAGAAAGCTCGGTTTGGTTGCTTTATTTTCAGTGTGACCAGTTGGCCCTGTTTCTGTTAGTAAACATACACTGGGAAAGGGCTGGGGTTCCCCCGTGGGCCTCGATGCTGGGCTAGGAGAATTCTTGAGAGGAGATGCCCCACTCAAGGGTGAGAGAGAGGGGCACACGAAGATCCCCCACCTGTCCAGTGGGGGGCCTTCCCATCCTGTTAGACCAATCCTGCTTCCTGCCATTGCCCAGGCCTCGTGGCAAAACAGTTGTTCAGTGCAATTAACCGATTTTAAGCTTTTTTTATTTTGAAATAATTATAAACCCATAAGAAGTTACAAAAGTAATACATGGAGGTCCTGTGTGGTTCCCCTAGTGATAACATCTACAGTACATTAACAAAGCCAGAAAATTCATCGGCACAATGCGATGACACCTTACTCAGATTTCACCCTTTTTTTTGGCATGCTCTAATTTTTACATGTCTTTGTGTATCATTTTCTATCTCATTTGTTTTATAATCTAATAAGTAAACCAATCGTGAGATTTCAGAGCGGGAAGGGCCTTGGCAATCACTTCATCTACTGCCCTCACCAATCCCACCCCATCCTCCCAGCAATCATCTCTATAACCCCTTTGATTGTTGCGTTCCCTCTGACAACAAATCATCTTTAAGATGTTTTTAAAGCTTCCCAACTGATTCCCATATGCAGTGGAGTCCTGCCTCAAGGAATTGAAGATATCCCACACCTCACATAAGTAGGATTTCCAGATAAAGCGCAGGGCACCCAGTTAAATTTGAATTTCAGATTTAAAAGATGAATGACAACTTAGTATAAGTGTGTCCCAAATATTGCATGAGACATATTTATACTAAAAAATATGTTGTTTATCTGAAATTAAAATTTAACTGAGTGTCCCTATTGCTTTTTTTGCTAAATCTGGCAAGCCTACATACAGACCTTTTCCTCTCCAGGCCAAACATCTGACTTTGGCATCTGATATGTTTCTGAAATCCGTCACCAGTTTGCCACGCTCTGCGGCCATGTCCTAAGGTATCGGACTCCTTTGCCAGCGTGGCTCTGGTGACGTGTCGCTTGGTTCTGGACTCCCCTCCTAGCTGTTTGTATGTGGAGACTGGTCTTGGACTGTTTGACTCAGAGTCCTCCTCTCTGATCTTTCCCTTGGTCCTAGTTCTGTGCCCCGAACGTGGGGAGTGAGGAGTAGTTTGAACAGCCTCTGCTGTGGGTGAAGCACGTCTGCCTCCTTCTTCTTTGGATAACCCGGCCCTGTGGTTCTCTGATCCACCTCAGGGCACATGTCCTAGCACGTGGCTACAGGAAGGGGGGTTGTTGGGTAAGAAGCATTGGAATTACCTGGAAGCTTTCAGTGTAGGGGATCAAAATTTTGTCCTCTACTCTCTTAGGTCTAGTTATTGGGGGCCTGCAAATTAAACCGACAGCAGACAGACTAACAAGAGAAAAGCATACGAATTTTATTAAGATGTGCCAAATGTACATGCTGAACTCAGTGATGAGTAACTCAAAGGGCTGGTTAGAATTTGGGGCCTAGAAACCTAATTTAGTAAGAAAGAGGGGGGGAGGAGGGCACATATGGAAAAGCAAGGGATTTGTTTGAAAGATAAATGGGCCCTTAGGAGAATGCATGGGAGATAGACAATCTGTGACAGGATTTGTTTGGGTGTGGAGCTGACTTTGCCTCTTACAGAAAGGAAGATGAGAGGGGACTTAAAACAACTGAGTTCTTTTGGGAGGCTCCACTTTTAGGCAAATAGGGGATTTCAGGAAGTCAAACACCTTCAGCTCAAAAGAATTCTTTTGTCAAAGTGGTATATTTTGGGGTGGCATGTCGTGATCCATTTCATTAGAATGATGACTCCCAGGCCCCACCCCAGACCCACTGGATCTGCATTTGAACTAGAACGTTAGGAGTCTCATGTGCATTAAAATCTGAGAAGTGCTGTTCTAACTACAGCTTCCTTAAAAGCAGCTCTGACACATACTAATTCCTGTTATTGAGTGGATCTCTGTCTTAAATGCATGGCTTTTCATGCGGTATGAAAACCCGTGGGTATGTTCAGGCCTCTTGGAAATGGTGGACATTCTCACCATCACTCACCCAGAGACATACTAGTACAGACCAGAGGAATCCAAGAGGCAGGCAGGAGCAGGAAATCCAGTGCATCTTTGGCCTTGATCTGGAGGTGTGGACTGTTCTGGAAAGTTCTGACCAGGTGCTTGATGGTGCTTCTGGGGGATGAGGCGCTGGCACCTGGAAGCAGGTCAGAGGTACTGCCTAAAATGAGAGCTTGTCAAACAGAACAAGCCAGCCAACCTTAATCCACGCTTCTCTCTGTGTTTATTTCTCCCACCTCATCTTAATGCTCTGAGGGATTTAGGGAAGGGTTTGTGCCCAAAGTGGGGGGCAGCCATATTGGGCAGTAGCACCCCCTCTCCCATCACTCCAGGCCAGTGTGGAGGTGACAGTTGCACTCAGGGGTAGCTGCTGGAGCAGGGACTGTGGGGTCTGAGAGTAGCAGCTGCAAAGTTTCACCCTCCGTCCCCATGTGGAGGTTCTTCCTTCACCATTCACTTGAAAAACTCAAGTTTTATTTTATTACAGAAGGTGGCAATTCCGTAAGGCTCTTAAAAACTTTCAAAGTTAACTATTGGGAAATCCAGATTTGGAGTTATCTTCTGTATTTCACCCGAAGCTGAATTCAGCTCTAAGAAATAGGAAGGTCCCCAAAGAATATCTGCATGTAATTTGCATTTGTATTCTCCATCTCCTCTGGCTTTAAGGTGATGGAAATAACCCATCATTTATTCCAAAATACATGATTCATCTTTTTTAATTAGCAAAGGCCAGCAGGCTTTCCTGTTTAGAATCTGAGGCCAAATACTGCAAATTGTCATATACCAGATTAATGGATTAATTCAACCTATGTTTTTGTTTTGCTTTGCTGTTTACTGCATCAGATTCTGACATATCCAAGCTGGTAGAGGTCTCAGAACCCATCTAACTCAGTGATGACAAAAAGGTTTCACCTTTCGGTCCAGCCCTGGTAGGGTAAGGATTGCGCTGGGAGGAATTTGAGGTTCTGTCTCAGCAGAAAAGAGGGACAGGCTATGAATGATTAGCGCTGTCTGCGTGGGCAGCTGTGTGGAACAGCAGCTCTATACTAGGCATTCCCTGTGCAGTGCAGGGCCTGTCCCTCATGTCACTCCTGAGGGACCTGCCGAGTGCTAGAGAGTGGGAGTGACTTGAGATCATTCGGGAAGTCACGGGCGCAGCTCCAGCGTCCTTGCCCTTATTCAAATGAATTCTTCTGTTGTCCACCTGCACTGATTTAAACTACAGATCAGTTGCTACAACCCTGCTTCTCTTGGGACCTTACAGTCCCAACCTTATTTTACTCCTTTTGATATAGACAGCGAGTATCTTCTGTCTGTCAATCCACTAAGTACAAACCACAAGTGCTCAAAACATTTTGGATGGATTAGGAAAATGATCGTTGTACATACAGTAATGTCACACACAAAAAAGGGGGCCTTGGGTTCAATTTCCCTTAACATAGTTATAATGCTTTCATAGCACAGTTGAATGATTTTAAAGTTACAAATTAGTAATGATGATTTATAATGTTTAATATGCAAAAGCGTCCTCTGCGTCCCAATCAGCTGACTTGAAATTGCATGCCACGAATGAAAAAGGGAAGAGGACCAGATGAAGCAATAGAAATAAAACATTGCAAATCTATTCCTATTTCTAGGAAAACAGCTCAAGGAGCGGGCCCTGGAGGAGGGTGGACAATGACATGTTTGTTCAGTGTTTTTTTTTTTTTTCAATTAAAGAAATAAACCTCCTGTTTGCATGTGGCACAGAGCTAGGATTGTTCAGTGAATAATTATCAATATATGGTGATGTCTCAATGACTTAGTTATTTTTATTAATTGTTTATGATTATTATTTGTTTTATTCATTGGTCCTCTGGGAACAGAACTTCTTCTAAAGCCTGTTCTCCAAGGGCTGGAGGCAATTCTAGCTGCTGTTGTGCTGGGTGGCAGCTATGGGAGAAACCAGAATGCTCCCTCGTATGTACCGTTTTACAATAGGAAAAGTGTGAATTTGGCACAAGGCTGCCCAGCTAAAAATACATTTCCCAGCTTCCCCTGAAACTAGGTGTGGCTGTGTGAGTAGGTTCTGATCGATGGGAAATGAGTGGAGATGACGTATGTGACTTCCTGGTAGTGATGGGAAGAGAGAAGAGTGTTCTCTCTCGCTCTTGCCCAACCCCCCCTTCTTTGGCTGAAATGTAGATGTGGTGGCGAAGCTAGGATGGTGATTGTCACGGTCACTGAGAAGGAAGCTGCATGTTGGGTTGGCAGGGCGGTAGGGAGAGAGAGTGGCTGTGTCTCTTATGCTACTGAGGTGCCATATTAGTTCCGGAGCATCCAGAGAAATAAACTTGTACCTTGAGTCACTGCATTTGGGGAGCTTTCACTGGCAGAAACCAAACATGCACCAGTGACCACAGCTGAGGAGCGTCGAGCACATCCTGTCAGGGCCAGGTTTCTCTCAGGTTCTGTACACACACTGATACACTCCACTCACACACTTACCCTCATTGGGGAGCCACATTGGGCATGACCCTCTTCCTTTTAGGTGCTTAGCCATACGAGCTCCAGGTTGGAAATCTCCACTGACAAAGAGCATTGGGAGGCAGTCTCTCCGTTGTCACGAATCAGGTCATTTTACCCCTGGTTAAAGTTCCCTAGTGATTTCTCTAGACGGCAGTCCAGATCCCTTCCATGGTCTCTAAGGTCCCACGCGATTTTGACCCTGCCTGCCTTTCCACCAGCACTTTCTACTATGTCCCTCTGTCCCATACACGCTGCTTCAAGACGGTGGCCTTTTTCATTTCACACGTGGGACTTGACAGGCCCTTCTATGTGGTCTTCTCTCCCCTAGATCTTCCAATGGCTGGTTCGTTCTTCTCGTCAATAGCTGAGTTCAAATGTCACCTTTTCAAATAGCAAACCTATCTGAAGACCAATCTGAAATCTATCTGAAGTCCTTCACTTCTCTCCCCATGAGTCCGTTACATCTGTATCACAGAGTTGTCACCATCCAAAATTGCCTTATCGATTCATTTGCTTATGTCTGTTGTCTCCTATGAGAATGTCAGCTCCGTGGTGGTGTGGACTTAATATTCCAGTGTCTACGAAAGTGCCTGTCACACAGTAGGTACTCAACAAATGCTCACTGAATTACAGAATGCATCCTTATGCTGTCTGTACTGTTGTTTAAGTTGGACCCATGATAAAGTGGAGGGGCCGGTGGCCAGAGCTGCTAGGAGGTAACTGTTTTCTCGGAACCTGGCATGAGCACGCTGACGCACGGCGCTGACCCACTCTGTAGACACTGGCCTTTGCCTTCTAGGAACTAATCTTCCAGCTTCCCTCCTGCTGGGTAGCTTGCCTGTATTACAGTCTCTGTGAATGTCTTTAATTTACAACATGAATCCGCTCAAAGGGCAGCAGACATCATAATACATCCACATACACGAATATAAAGGCCCACAGCTGTGGCCGGCAATTTTGTGTTTTGGGCATTTTTACATCTGAGTGTGAAAAAAAATGTTTTTGAACTCTGATCTTCAGTCAGACTTGTACACTGCTGATGAATGACAAAGCAGTTCTGATTTTATCTGGAGTTTTTCTGTGAAATACAAAGGCAGAAAGAAACCGGAATAAAGATTTGCAATAAATAAATAAATATCAAAACAAAGATAATAGATTTGGTCATGTTCCCAGCATCATCCTTGGGGGTGGTGGGGGTGGGGGCAGGTTTGCTCAGCCAGAGCCGTGTTTGGTTATAGATTAATAATGCAAGGTACAAATGGTGCGGGACAAATCAGAGAAAACATAAACTACAATATTCAACAAACTGAAGTTCAAAGGTTTCTGGAATTTGCTAAGTGTTGTTGGTCATACATTTTTTAAAAGTGATGACACAATACAGAGTTTTTGAACTTTGTCACACAAATAACAAGTAGATTTTTTCTTGAATCATATTAAAGAATTATGCAACTGTTATTAAAAAAACAAAAACCAAAAAACGGGATGGAGGAAACCAGTGGAAAAGTTTGAAACTGCCAACTAACGAGTTGCTGACAATCGAAGAATAACCTGACATTTCTGCTGGTGAGAATGTGCTTTTAGTTTATATTCCACACGACACGGTGGTTAAGAGCGTCATTTTGGGTGTATCTGTGTACCCCCATCTGACTCTGACACGTATTGGCTCCATGGTCTGGGGCATCCGACCAAGCTCAGTTTACCAACAGCATCTTTAAGCCCCATAAGTGAGACCAGCCAGGCACATCTAACTTCTTCCCAAACCCACTTTTACTTCTCTGATGCAGCCTCCACATTGTAAAATGTTAAGTTAATAGTACAAATAAGGTCCTGTCACACCCCTTCTTGAAAATCCTTAATGTCTTTGAATGAAGATGAAGAACAAAATTCTGAATGTGGCCCACAGGCTAAGCACGCCCTCGTCCGCCGCCTCTCCAGTCTATTCACTCCACCCTGTCCTCCTGTTCTCTCCGCTCCAGCCATGCTGGGCGTCCCTCGGAGCCCCCTCAGTCCCCCACGCTTGTTACTGCCTCAGGATCTTCGCAGCCACTCCTCCATCTCCCCAGAGTTCTCTTTCCTCTTCCTTTTCCCCAACTCATCTTTTGAGTTCAGTTTAATAGTAAACTCCTCAGAGACCCTCCTTGTCCTTCTCGATTTTTCTGTACTGCTCCCCTATTGCATGTACCCAGGCGGACTCTGACAATGAATAATTAGTGGTTATTTTCTGCTCTCTGACTAGACTGGGGGGTCCCCTGAAGACAGGGGTGGCATCTGGCTTATGCGCTGTATCCGCAGGGCTTAGCACAGTGGTGCACATGCCAGCACTCAGTAACCACTCCGAGTGACAGCAGTGAAGATGTCAGGGTCTCAGCCAGTCCACGTCCTCCCCCGTGAACACAGCGTAACACTACCTCTCTCACAGGTTCACAGAGAAGATTAAACGTGAGAGAGAACGTGTAGTGCTTTGTCAACCATGAAGGACCATACACTAAGGCATGAGTAAAATTTTTAGATATCCTTCAGGATCATTTCAACTGCAAGTGACCAGAAATTTAGCAAATAATTGGCTTACATACACACACACTCACACTCGCACACACACTCACACACACACACACACACACACACACAGGATTATTTTGAATGTATATAAAGGCAGGATTCAGATTTCAGAAGCTGAAATAGCATCATCAGAATTTCCTCCCCTTTCTGCTTTTCTTCTCTTTGTTTTCCTGTGTTCTGTCCTAAGCCAGGTTCTCCCACTGTAACCATCACCAACAGAAGATGTGGATTATATTATATTATAGGAGTCTAGCACCCCTGGGGAGAGAGGCAATTTCTTCTCAGTAGTTCCAGCAAAGGTCCATGGAAAATTCTCTTTAGTTCATCTTAGCCACATCACTTCTCTGTTGTAGACTGAATGTTTGTGTCTCCAAAAATTCATATATGAAAACCCTACCTCCCAGTGTAATGGCGTTAGGAGGGGGGATTTTGGGAGGTGTTTAGGATTAGCTGAGGTCACAAGGGTGGGGCCCTCAGGAATGGGATTGCTGCCTTTATGGGAGTTGCCAGAGGGCTTATTTCCTCTCTCGGCTTGTCACCATGTGAGGCTACAAGGAGAAGTCAGCAGTCTGGAACTCAGAAGAGCACTCTCACCAGAACCCAGTCATGCTCGCTCCCTGATCTTGGACTTCTAGCCTCCAGAATTGTGAGAAATACTCTCTATTTTGTGAGCCATTGGTTCATGGATTTTGTTATAGCAGCCTGAGCAGGACTGGGCACTCTCTTTGGAGAGAGGGCTGTGCACCGATTGGCTAGGTCTAGGTCACATGACAGCTTTGGAGCTTGAAGATGAGGTAATTCACCTTGAACTCCCTGGACTGAGGAGAAGGCGTTTGATAGTGTAAAAGAAAAGTGGGTGTTACTAGCAAAAGCTGAAATGCAGTAAATGCAGACTGGAAAAAGCAGTAAGCATCCACTGTGGAGATCACCCAAGTCAAATGAAGGAATTCTTGGCTCCCACCTCCTCACTCTCTTTCTGATGTGTGAGTGGGCTGAGTTGTCTTCCCTATGATGGACAGTCCATGCAAAGCATCATGCATAGCCCTCTTTATGGGGGTGGTATTTAGAAGACAGCTAGTGGGATCGTTCCGTCCTCTGTGTATTAAAGCAGGTAAGATCAGTTATCATAATCTTCTCAGAGATCTGAACCCTCCAACACAAGGTAAACCCTGTAACAAGAAAAGTGTCCAGGCCCTCCAGCTTGGGGTTCCTAGGAAATAAGCATATTAAGCAAGTCACTGGTGTTAATAAAATTAAGAAATATCTCAAATATCTTCATTTGAGAGCCCACACTCACTCATGAGCAATATGATACTAGGCAGTGTGACAAGTACAGAAGGAGCTGAGTCACAGCCTGTTCAACCTCCTCTCCCAGGGACCTTCTAGTGATGGTCCTTGGGGGTCCTTGGGGCAGAAGAGACGTAAGAAAAAGTTCCTGGGTGGGGCTTCTGGAGGTGTGAGCAGCTATCTTGTGATCACGAAGAGGAAAAGCATACACAAAATCCTTATCTTAGAATCAGAGGATTTTTACTTGTTTTTTGCTTTAGTATTTCCAAGCTGGCTTACTTAGCTTTCAGGCTAAAGCACACAGATAATGGCTACCAGTGTGAGGTATAATTAAAACTGATTCACAATCCACCTCTGGCTCCTCTATTTTCTTAAATTGGTGGGAGCCTTTTTTAAAGAGAGTGGAATGATCATCTGGAAAAAACAAAATTCTTTTTTGCCTCGTGAATGTGCAGTACATTTAAAAACTTACCATGACTGCTGTTTAGGTCCTGAGTCTTTAAAAAATGTTTTATGATAATTTGAGGAAACTTTCCTGTGGCATTTGGTTAAATTTCTTGGATGGTCACTTTGGTTTGGAAAATTGCCAAGTTGTATTAAAATAACTATAAGGAGATTGTCCTTGGTGTTTTCCTTAGCAATGATACAATTCCAGTTCTGTTTTCACTGCCGAAGTCAGAAGATAAAAGAGACCTCTATTCTAGTTGTAAAAAATGTTATGTTTGTTTCTTTGCTTGTCATTGAAGTGGCAGCCTGCTGCGCGGTCGTAATGGTACTCAATGGCAGTGATCAACAAAACCGGAATGTATTGAGAGTCTGGTAGGTGTTGTCACGTCTGTGTGGGGAGTGGAGGTTATGGGAAAAGACAAAACATTGCTCTTCTGAGCTGAGTTTGGGAAACAGCAGCACTGAACTTCACCAAGCGGCCATTTTGAAGTGATGGTGCTTCCTACCTCATGTTAGCGACCCATGTATTTGTTTCTGGCACAGAATCATAGGACATTGACAGGAGGGGCATTATTTGTAGGAAAAAATAGAACATTGACGGTAAGGAACAATGTAAAGGCTATCTAGTCCAAAGCCCTCATTTTAGGGCAATGGCCATAAAGCCCAGAATGGCATGATGGCCTGCCCAAGCCGTTTGGTGTCACAGCCAGGACACAGCCGTTTAGTGTCACAGCCAGGAATAACGCTCGGGTCCCTGAGATTTGCTGTCATTTAATCCCATCGTAATGGCTGTGATCAAAGGACATAGTTTCTCTCACACATAAAGAAATAACTGGACTTAAAAATAAAGTTGGTTAGGTGACTAGTGAACTATATCTACCATGAAGCAGGTATCCGTAGTCAACCGCTAAGGTCTGCTCGTGCACATGACTTTATTTCTGCGTGACAAGTCCTCATTTGAATGCACAAGTGAACAAACATACCCTGTGGAAAGATCATTAACTGAGCTGTGGTGGGGCCCAGAGGTAGTAAAGCACACGTTTGTGTGCATCCTGGAAATGGTGGTGATTGGGGCTGTGCTCCCTGCCCTACGGAGGGTGATGGGTTCCAGATACACATGCTCCCTCTCTTAGTGGTCCCCTATCTGCATTAAAAAAGCAAAACCTGTACCTGCAGAATGATGTGTATTCATCTATCTATCATCTATCTGCCGCTGATACATGTGATAGTGTGTGTGTGTGTGTGTGTGTGTGTGTGTGTGTGTGAGATGATAAAGAGACACACATATATTTCCTCATCAGACGGTTTGATTTATCAGGAACCTTACAAAACCAAATAGGCATACAGGTTTCTTTGCCCCCAGTTACGATATACTGTGTCAAATTTGGGTTTTGTAGGTTTGGCAAATCACATTGCAAACCCCTGCTTATTCTGACATTTAAATGTGAGTGAAATTAAATTAAAAGTGAACCTAATGAACAACTTTAAAGAGGAAAAGAAGCGATTAAAGAAGAGTCTGGTGGACTCTTTCGTGTGGAAAGGAGAAAAAGAACTGATCCTATCTGAGGACTCGTGCCTCAGATTGCGTTTGCTTTGGTTTGTGTTTGTGCCTTCTCATTCCCCATCCACCAGCTTTTCCTAGAGCAGCATGGAGAGCCCTCACCCACACTGGTCCGACCCACCTGAAGCCCCTCCGATTCATGGCACCCCCAGGGCACTGCTGCTGCCACAGATAAACTGGGCTCAAGCCCCGTAATTTTAGGATCTACTGAAAATCAGAGCCCCGGCTTAGAATTTCTCTCCACATTCCAAAACTTAAAAAGGAAACACAACAACAAAAACAACAAACAGCCCCAAGCAAATGCTTCGAGTTCTCTTTGTGCTAATTTTGTACCAATATCAAACTCTTAACTTCTGACTGTACAAAGAGGTTTTTATTTTAAATCCACAGAACAAATGACCTCTTCAAATTCATAATGAGGTATGCATTGAACGGAACACAGCCCAAGGTGAGTCATTCATTAATCATAAACAAAACAGCCCCTGATCAAGGTCACATCAGAACACACTGTAAAAAGAGGCTAGGTTGCCCAATCTCTTTATTTAATATTAACTACATTATGTTTTTCATGTGAGTTCTGAGAAGGTGATTTTCTCACTTTCTTTGTAGCCAGCTCAGTGTGAATGGATAATTACTCCCCTTAATGCTGTCTTCCCCTGAAGGTTAACCCTGTTCAACAAGACGGGACCCAGTCTTGCCTGAGGGGGGGCGGGGGGGGGGCGCATCCATAACAGAAGACTTTTAGCAGGAATCCCTCAAGCATAAAAACATCTGCCAACAGGAATATTTCAAATGACATGAATAATATTTGTGATTAATAACATCTAACCAGAGAAGCACAATCCAAGAAATACATGATTAGCTGATTACAGATATCTGATATGCTAATTATCGTCAAAAATTTCATCTCTGATGCCTGTTTTGGCAGAAATTTGAGTAGGGGAAGAGGAAATTTAAACTTTTATATAAGTTGGAAACAAAGCATTGGGGAGATTGGACTTTAGAAGACCTGAGAATGGTATTTGGTATTTAATTCTGTCGGATGAGAAGGAAATTAAATAATGAGAATAGACATGAGTGTGAAGATTGAAACTTGAGTCAAGGAGAACTTGGGGGTTGTCATCAGAAGTCCGTCCATTCCTTTCTTGACAAAAGGCTCCTGGCACTGAAATGCGCAGGTAACATGATGTGGTTTGGCAAGATTTGCCTGGGTGCCTCTGAGGGCTGTGTGTGTCACTGCTTTCCTTAGACCTAAAGGATTGGCCCTGCATTCCAGCATTCCCAGTGGAGACCTCTGCACTGCCCACTCTTTTCCCATTTGCTCTGGCCTCATCCATGTCCCAACCAGGTGTTAGAGGGGCAAAACTAACCTGGACACTGTCATAGAACCTAATGGGGGACCTTGGAGGTCACATAGCTACTTAGTGGAGTGGCCAGTGCAAACCCTCTCACTTTACTGATAGAAAACCTGCGTCCCAGAAAGGGTCACTAAGTAACCCATGATCCCCAAAGGGTGACAGATTTCTGGTTGTAGAATATCTGCTGCTTGCTGGGGGAAACAGTGAACTAATATCACTCTGGATTGTTTGCTTAACCACAAAAGTTCTCAGTCTCCTCTTCCAGAAGTTTACAATCCAGAGAGACATTTTGGTGTTTATGGCAAACAAAATAGTTTTAAAACTCTCCTCTGTTAGACAGTAAATTAAGAGAGATGGACTCCCTAGCAGGGAGATCCCCCCATCTCTGGCCCTCCTTTCTGCAGCCAACTGCTGGGAAGAAACTTCTCTCTGTTTCTCTATCATCCTCTAAACTTGATTGGCTTATCTTTGTATTCTAGATCCTGGATGAAAAGAAATCATGTCAATACTGATCAATCTCCAAAATGTTTCAAGAGTAGCAAAAAGAAAATGTTCTTTTCCCCCCTTCTTTCAAATGTACAGCTTCTGGCTCAGACCTTACACATAGTAAGTGTTTTCCAGAAATTTCAGCAAACCTCGATGCAGGCAGGAGACAGGTTCAGTCAAAATGACTTTGTCAGCAGGTACTTGGAGCAAGGAAGTAAAGGCCCACCTTGTGCTTCAGGAGGAGCAGCACCGACGCAGAGGAAGCCAGCAGAGTGACTCCTGCAGTTACCCCCAAAGCTGCAATCACTGTTGCTGCACCAGCGTGCGTGCCGTAGGCAGCTTTGATTGAAAAGTTAATCATCAGGCTTGAGTGTCTATCAGTAAAGAGGAGAGAGAATGATTTAAATACTTGATGAAAATTTTTTTTAAAGCCTTAAACCCCAAACATCTTAAAATGTAGAGATATCGAATTAAGACACAATGAAAGATGGATTGTGGCAGGTTTTCATCAGAACAATAAAGTTTTCAAGGAGAAAGTGGTTTGGGGAGCGGGAATTCAGCTTGTTGTGGAATTTACGGAAGATAGGGAAGGAAAGAATGAGGGACTTGCCCTGGTTGGGTGTGCGTTTGCGGGTACAGGATGGCCCAGTGGTTGCCATAGATTTCCTGATCCCCACCCCCATCCCAGGACAGTCTGAGGGCTCGGAGGTAGACAAGCTGCCTTCTCCTGCACTAGGTCACATAATAGTGAACAGCCCCAGGTGAACAGCAGCTGGGCAGTCACAGGGGACGCACTGAGCCGGTTGAAGTGGTCAGCCAGGCTGTTTGCGGGCGGGCCGATTGAGGGGGGCATTGTAAAATCGGCATTCTGGAGTCGGAAGGTCCATTCAAGTTATGAATGGTCCATTCAAGTTATGAGGCACAACCCTTTATTTAGCTGATGATTTGGAAAAAGGACAAACATGCCAGGTGGTAGGAAACAAGCAAATGTAGTGGAGTGTTTTTTCTCAGTCTCTGCTCCATCCTCAGGGTGGTTCATTGGCCATGAGTACACTGGTGGTGTGGGGTAATAATCACAGATGGCACTTACTCTGTGTGTACCGCCCGCCGGGCCTGTGCTCGGTACTTTTCAGGCAGTCTCTCATTGACTCTTTCCAACCACCTTGTGTGGCCATTAATTAAACTGCGTTTCATTTTAGAGATGAGAAAACTGAGCAACAGGAGGCCACAGTAACTTGTCCAATGTCACAGAAGTGTGGATCTGGGGTTGAAAGCTCATGCATCCACCCACTGGCCTACCCAAAGAACCTTTCGGTATGTTTCAAATCGGCTCCGAAGCAGAACAGGGAAACAGAAATCTCTAACAGATAACAGAGCCCATTCACCTAGGGATGTAAATTCGGGTCCAGGGCTTAGCACAGTGCCTAGCATTTGAAGTCCTCCGTTCATCCTCACTGAGATTTGTTTTCGTTAATCAAGTATCCACTCTAGAGTCTAGGAGACAATAGGTACTCGATAAACATTATAACGACTGATGATAACACAGGAGCTTTCTTTCCTGCTGCCTTCCCCCATAGAACCAATGCCCTTTGGCCATTTCCCTCCCCTTCCTCGCACTTAATGTACCTTTGGGACTCTGTGCCCTTGGCTGTGCTATCTCCTTAGCTATGGGTGCCGTTTCCTCATTTTTTGTCCATTAAAACTTATTCTGCAACAGCCAGCTCAGGAACTGCTCGCTCATGGTATTTGTCCTGACCCCCTCTCCTTCCTCACTGGTCCCGTAATCAGAATGCCTCCTCCTCAGAGGAAACTCCAGGCTTTGGTTACACCTTGATTGGCCCTTTTTACTTTTTCTAGCATCCTGCTGAGACGTGGACAAGTTCATGTCCCCCAACTTGATTCTGAGGCCCTGGAAGTCTGGATGGTGCTTGCTAATGTCTCTCCTCGTCACTCTTCCCCCTGCCCAGCCTCTAGAACTGTGCTGGCACCTGGTAGGCATTCAGTATTGACTGGGACTGCAGATTAATTTGGAGAATTCCATCCTAAAATCCCTGTGTTTCCTAGAAAGAGGTTGCTCAATCAACTGTTGTTTATATTGAGTTCTTACCAGGACTACACTGCTCAGAGAACCAGCTCTGCCCTTTGGAAAACAGGACGTAGGCAGCATGGGATAAGGGTATGTTCTGAAGAGGAACGACTGGCAGAAAGAGAGTGACAAGGGACAGCAGTACGAAGGACCCAGGAGAGCAACAGTGTGGCTACTGAAACAGGGTTGTTGAGATGTTGGCCCCAGAACCACCGTTACCATGGCAACTAGAACTAGGGCTCGGTAGGAATCTACCAGCTTCCTGTATGGTCATCCTGGGTAGGTTGGGGTCAGGGAAACTGGCAGCCCTGGGAACCTGCGGTGGTAAATACATCGCATCCCACTCCTTGTCCCCAGGGAAGCTGTCGGTGTCACACATTCCATCAGGCACTTTAGCAACCCCCAAATCGCTGCTTTACAAAAGCATCTTTTGATTGATTCATCAACTACCAAACAGGAAAGACACGCCTGTCACTGCGTGGGGAGCGGCAATTAGCAGTGGGAAGACTCCGAGGTTGGAGATTTGAGTGGTGGCGAGGGGGATAAAGCCAAGAAGAGCTCTTGGTGCAGACACCCCAAACATCCTGCCCGTGACCTGGCTCAGACAGGCGTGAAACAGTGTGAGAGCAGTCTGTTAGGGTAGTAACATTAATACCGTCATGAACAGACACTTATGGAGCACTGATTAGTGTGAAGTATTGTCCATATACAATAAATTGAATTAAATGTAATTTAATCCTTAAAAAAGCCCTATGGATAGGGAATACTATTTCCATTTCACAGATGACAACATGGGAGTTCAGACACGTTAAGCCTCTTGCCCAAAGTCAAAGAGCAAAGAAGAGGTGAAGCAAAGATGTGGAGCCCGGCCATTTTGACCCCGGTACATGAGCATCAGAACATTTTGGTTTGCTCTGTTGGGGAGCAGCTTCAGACCAGGCCCTGGTGCTACTAACAGGACTGGAGCTTGCCAATAGATGAAAACTTACCCAGTGAATCCTGGCTTTCAAACGACTATCTTTTCCTCTTTTTCCCTCCCAGATAAAGTACCTGCTTCTTTTCTCTGCAGTTCAGCATGCAAATCACCATCTGCATAATGTTCTGTTTCAAACTGTTAGGCGCTAGGTAATTACAGTTTACCCACTGGCCATATTTAATTTTTCCAATGTGTTTTCATTCATTCTCCCCCTTCTGGGACCTTTTGTAGAGTCCTTTTTTTTTTTTCCAAAAGAGGAAAATTCTTAGTCATTAATCTAGCACTAAAGTATTTAATTATTATTATAGATAATACCTTTTAACTGGGAAGACTATTTAGAAGCATTAAAGATTTTGGATAAAAATAAACAAAGCAAATATTCAACCACGCTGATATAATTCTATTTATTACTTGCATTTTATCTTGGACAATTGGTCCAAAGAGCTAGATTTTCACATTGGCATTACAGACATAAGCTTTTTTAAAAATATCTTTCATAAATGTATGTAATTTTATTTTTTTAGTGTTAAAAAAGGATTCCATTGCTATGATTTTTCTCAGTTTCCCAAATGATTCTCCATTTCTTTAGGATGGACATGTTTAGGTTGGGTCTACTTTTCAGGTATTGTTGCTGATACAGTGACCACCATCTTTCACCAACATTTCTCTTCAATTTCCTAAAGCAGTAATTTATTTTCCCAAGCGACCTTGATGTGTCCTTCCCATCTAATTTTTAAGAGTTGGCAAAGGACACTTTAATTTGCTGAGAAACGATTTTATACCTTTTTTTTTTTTGGTTCTTTTTACTAAGCCAAATAGCATTGGGCACCAAGATGGCGTGATCCTCAAGTCACCATTGCTCTTAATGATGAGCTGCAAAATTCAGGGATCCCTGCTGGGCACTTCATGAACCCAGCTCATCTGAGAGAGGGTCTCCAGTGCGTGGATTAACTGATTAGTGCCACGTACTCTATGCCAGACACTGGGCCGAGTGGTTTGCAGTCAGCACCGTGCTCTGCACATAATAGGCCCACAGTCAATATTTGTTGAGTGATTGCGTAGTCTCCTTTCTTTCTCAGAATACCTCTGAGGTTGTTCTAATGATTAGTCCCATTTCAAAGATGACAGCACCAGGGCTTTGGGTAACTCGCTAGAGACACATGGTTTAGTAAATGGTGAGGTTAATTTGGATCCAATTTGCTTGACCCCAGAGTCTGTCTCCCTCTCATAAAAAATAAAAGTCCTAAGCCTGCTTTCACCATGTTCTGTGTTGCTCATGGGTGGGAGTGCCTCTGTATATTTTCCTCTTTTTATTTTTTTAATTTCATCTCATTTCTGGAAGTCCTTATGAGATTCCAAAATAACCCCAAACTCAAGGTGTTATTCTATTTTTGTCTCAAGTCTTTAAAAAGTGACAGAGGTTCCAGGAGAACAGGTGTATTAAATTGCCTAGTGTGTCTCACCGATAACCATGAGGCAGGCCTGGCATAAACGTCCTCATTGAACACACGCGTTAGAAGCGCTCTTCTGTGCCAGGTCCCGGGCTAGGCGTGAGGAATACAGAGCAATGCAAGAGCTCTTATCAAGATCTCCAATGAAGGCACAGCAGAATAAAGAGAATAATAAGTGAACGATAATTACCGAGCATGAAGGGTACTCATTACCTCCACCATTGCCCTTTGTAGAGACAGAGAGCAACTGGGTATCTTTCTCAAAGCATTGGTCTCAAATCCTACCCATCACTTTCTTCTTTTGCCTCACCTCAGCATCTTTCCATACTTGCTGGCTTCCTCCCCACCCCCCTTCCATTAATAATTACCTACGTAATGCATATGCCATGTGATACAGTTATCAGAAAGTGATGTTACCTGAACGTACACATACAAAACAATATGAGAAGCTACTTTTCTAAAAGAACAGATAACCTTAAACATTAATAAGTGGAAAATCTGTGAAATCAAAGCATTTTTTTCTTTTTATATAATAGCCTTTCAGTCTTTTTATGATTTTGTCTTTGAAAGCTGTTTCTGCAGATGACAGATGATATTGTTCTTCCATCCTGCTTCAGACAGAATTAAGGGAGGAAGGGGGAAAAACTATTGTAGAACTGCTCCGCTCTGCAACACGATTTTTATAATTAATATATACAACTGAGTGGAGAAAGGTACGTTATAATGAAATGCAATTAAGAGGTGTTTGTTCCTTTCCCACACATGATGACTATAATTTCCTTGGCTGTTTAGAAGTCAACCATTATCATTACATTTTGCACATATCTTTTCTATTTTTTTTTTTTTTACTCCTGGATTTGTTTATTTTCAATAAAAAACAAACATGGATTTAGAGCATTTGCTATTCAGATAACATCATCTTTTAGTTATGGTCTTTGGTGCTCGTTAAATCTTACACCTTCTATGGTATTTCTTGCATTGGCCTGGCTTCCAATTTTTAATTAATGGACCTTTAAAAATAGCTTGAAATAAAACTGTAATTTCAATTTATAAAAAAGCTTGGGTTGGATGACAATATTATGTTTTCCTCCCATGTGGAAAGGATCCAATCTGATTTTATAGTTATCTGTCATCTTTGACTTTAATTATAACTCTCCTGTACAACCTGACATTTAGTCATGCACTCTGGGCTGCCCTCTCTTCGTGCTCCCCATTTTCTTTCTCTTTTGTCCCGATCCTCCCCAACTTGAATGGAAAAATACGGGTTGGGAGGATCCAACAGTCACTGGTGGGGGGAGGTGGTGCATGATGGGGTGAAACTGGGCACCTATTTGGATCCCGCTCCTGGTTCTCCCTGGCAGTTTTCAGGGCTGAAAGTGTTTAGAACTCATTTAGAACTGCTGAGCTGAGCGCTGAGAAACTCACCTTTCACGGTAGAGACCCCTCAGCGTGGGAACCAACATCTCACACAATAGATGCTTAATAAAAATGTGTGGCTTAAAGGAAGCCAGGAACTTGCCTGGGATGAACGTGAATCAACACAGTTAGAGAGCAGGGTCTCTGACACTACATGTCAGGGCATGATTTTTACTCAGCATCTTTTCAGTCTCCTGGGACCTAAAATTAAAGATGGTGGTGGCATCTGCTCTTATTTACTGTATTTCCTTTTGGGGAATTGTTTAAAGAATGGATATCCAAAGAATGGATATTGACTCTACAGAACCACGATTAATATTTTAGAAGCTCCTAACAGGGAAATGGTACTGCTGGTTTGTTTGGGAATATGGTTTTTCTCTAGGTGTGGCGATCGGGAGGTTTAGGAAGAGCATACAATGCAGGGAAGGTGTCTTTCTTTTTATTCTCTATATGTCTCATATCTTATGAAAATAATAGTAGCAGTCACTAAAAATCTCAGATAGCTCTTTTTAGCCTATAAGTGAAAAATCAAAATATATAGAGGGCAAGATTGAAAGGATCAGAAGGTTAGTTGGACCCCGAGTAACTCCCTCCTCACCCAACTGCTGCCACTTCAGCTTCTCTGTGGAGCCTTCCGTGTACCAGGCAATGCACGAAAGCATACAACGATGAATCAAACAATAATGCCTGCCTTTGAGAAGCTCTTTGACAGAAATACCCAAAGCAAATCAAAGTTCCAGCAAGATAGTGGAAAATATCTTACGTCCCTGGGAGACGCTGGGCTCCCAGGCCAGCCTGCTTCTGGTTTCAGACTTGCCACTGCAAGCCTCCTTCCAGCTTCTGTGCTAACATGGTGTCGACTTTTGTTTGGTTCTTATGCATTATTAATAAAATAGTTCCTTTCAAATCTAAAAAAAAAAAAGAGAAAATGTCAAACACATAGAAACAGAGTAGAAAAGTGGTACTTAGGGAAATCGGGAGAGGTTGGTATAAAGGTACAAGCTTTCAGCTATGAGACGAGTAAGGTCTGAGGATCTAATGTACAGCATGGTGACTATAGTTGATAACATTGTATTGTGTGATTGAAATTTGCTAAGAGAGCAGAATTTAAGTGTTTTCACCAAAAAAAAAAAAAAAAGTAAACATGTGAGGTGATGGATGTGTTAATTAACTCGATGTAGAGAATCGTTTCAGAATATATATGCATATTATATCACCACATTGTACACATTAAATACCTTACAATTTTATTTGTTAATTATACCTCAATAAAGCTGAAACAAAACAAAACAAAACAAAAAATCCAAACAGTTCCTTTCACAAAAGAGAGCTGCTTATGAATCCTGGGGTGGGGACATCTCAGACTTTTTCCTTATATAAGACTACTCCCTAGTCTTTCCAGCCAATGTAGAAAAGCTGTAAAAATGACCCATACCATGTTCTGCTCTGAGCCATTCACGCTTCCAAGCCAGTGTAACTTCCTTCCAACAAGAAGCAGTTTTCTCAGCTACTAAGCTATGCCTTAATGAACTTTCCCTCTATGCTTTTCTGCTTCTTATAAAAGTTAGCATTAAACCGCTTCTCTGCTCAGCTCTCAGATTTTATAACCTGTTGGTCAATTTTTTTGTTTTAATTCTGGCTATTGCAAAAACACTATTTGAACCTAAAAGATTTTACAGGTATTTGTGTGGTGGTCTCTTCCCGTAGGCTTTGCAATTTGTTTCTCTTGGTCTCTCTGCCTGGCTCCACTCCTACCCTGCCAGAGGGTGTGGGTCATGTGACATACTGAGGTCCCTGCCAGCTCTGGGGCCTCAGATTCTCTGGCTGTAGGAATACTCAGGGGTGTTTGGGGGCCATGCCCTTTTATCTCCCTTTTGTTCAATTGCAGGGCCGTGAGTTGGGGATAAGTTCTGACTCGCCCGCTCATTTTCCAGGTTACTTGCTGAGTGGCTGTCTCCCCTTGATTGTCAAGTGGGACATATAGTTGCTATAGAAAATGAGACAATGCTTCCCAAAGAAGGGAGTGTGCCTCTTGGGTAAGAATCCAGGTCACAACTTAGAATTCAGACTCTGACCACTCGGTGGCTGTAGTTCTTTGAGACAGATAGATACGTAACCACCAGGAAGCCACAGCTCCCTCATCTTTAAAACAGAGGTGAGAATGCTGTCCTCTTTAAAGGCTTATTAGGAGGATCAGATAAAAGCTTTTAGTACCAAACCTACGACATAGCTATCAACTAACTATGTGAATGTGTGTTGGCAAGTATAGGTTCATTTTGTGTATTTATGTGTGTGTGTGTCTCTGTGTGTGCGAAATAAAAAACTTGACTAGGATCTGATAACTTCTGGCTTAAATGCCATGTATTAAATACTGAGCCTTGGAAGGCAACAACCTTTTGGAAGCATATCCGTTGGGCGTAAATGCCCAAATCCAGAACCTGCTCCCCTCAACAGATTCTTTTCTTTCCTTGATCAACATATGTTATTTAAAAAGCCGTCTTGACTTTGCCCTACCAGTTATCCTGGAACATCTGAAACCACATCTTTGTGGTTTGAATCAGGCCCCTATCTCCTAATACCCTCATCTCCATGACTACTAGGTGGGATTTGCTCTCTCATCAGAGCAGGCTTCATGGGGAGGTGGCCGCTCAGAAGGACCCCACACTTGATTTAATGCCCGGCTGTTGCCATCGTAAAATTCTTCATCAGTTCTGAACAAGGGGTTCTACCCTTTCATTTTGCGCCAGGCCCTGCAAGTTCCATAGCCAGTCCTGTCTGTGGTCCACATAAACCGTACTGTGGCTTCTAATGGCCGTGGGACTCTTGCGGGGAAGCTTTCAGTCAGCTTACTCTCTGTGCCTCCTTAAATCTCATCCCTGCAGTAGGTTGTTTGCTTTTCTGTGAAGTTCAACTTAGAAAATTGACGATGGGTGATCTCTTCTTTGGACTTTGTGGCAAGTGCTTTCCTCTTTCACTCCTATGAAAAAGGCCCACCATGTATTTAAACGAACGTCACATACACCCTTTATTGCAATCAACTTTCGTTTGCTGTCTGATATCTGACCCACTCATGACAGGGATGCCTGTAATGTCGTGGGTGATTTGATTAATGTTACTTCCCATGGTCCTGAGTTGTGGGGACCTGATGCCGTCTCAGACATTTGGGATGGATCGCTTGCCCTACAGTTAGAACGTCAGCCCTCAAGATGATTGCCCTTGAGCTCCCAGAAAGCATAGTCCCTGCGTCACTTTTGTTGGCCTGCCCCAGGGTAAGATGGTGGCCAGACCCCGTTGGGACTGAGACATCCCTTCTCCCCGTGCCTGTGCCCTGTCAGAATGCCTCTCTCCAATTCCAGAGTTGCGCTGCCTCATTTTGGTTTCTCTCTTATTTCTCCTTTCATTGTGAGGCTATGCCAGGGATTGAGAATTCTAATTATTCCTCAGAGAGCCGCATATGAATAATAGCCATTGATCTAACTCAGATGATTCAAGCGTCTTTATTTCCTGACCTCAGAAGTGAGAGTTCAGCTCCTTCAAGTTTGAATTCTGCAGCTTGAGAAAGAGAACGAAGACCAGTTTGCGAAATAATAGGTAACCTCTCTCTCCACATCAACCCAATCGCAAAACCCTCTCTCCTCAATAGACTTTTTTCTCTTCTTGATCAACATATTATTATTTTTAAAAATCCATTTTGACTTTCCCTTGCCAGAAAAGGCTCTCTGTGCTCTCTGCTGCACAGCAGGAAGCTCTTTTAGACTCACTCAGATTGGTGGGTGGAGGAGACCACAATTATACCCCATTTCAATGACATGTCTGGGGTTGCAGTGACTCCAGACAAAGAAGCTGAAATGTATGAAAGTTTCTGTGTCTTCAAGACAGAACCTAAAAATACCTGCCTGAGATGCAGGTTGGGAGCTATTTCCAACAACAGGGCTCCGAGGTTTTCCTGCTGGGAGCTTGAGAGCCTCTGAATTCCTTTTCAGCCAGCTGTCTAGGGTACCTGGTGATCAGGCGGGTGACGCACAAAGACCAATGCTGAGGGTTAGAAGGCTCCCCAAGGGGCACCTTACCCTCCTGTTCCCACCCTGCTGTGCCAGGTGACAGGCTTCCATGGGTCTGCTCCAAGCTGTTCCAAACAGCCAAGGACACAGCCCACGCACCAGAGAGCAGGTTCTCTGGGGATTGGCATCATTGCCACTGGTCCTGTTTCAGGGAGCCTGCTCTGTCACCGGGAGATTCAGGAAGAGGGAAATGTGACTGGGCAGGAGAGGGTCCCAGATTTTCCAGTTTCCTCTTCTGATGCTTCCGTTGTTGCTAATACAGTGAGTGCCTCACTCGATGTTTGTACAGCCTTCATTTCCACGCTTCCTTTGATGGTGTGCTTGCTACCTAGAGGCATCACACCATCCATCTTTGGCCACTTCCCTTGAAAAACACTCATCTTTTTCTCGAGTCAAAATCAACCTGTCTTTAACATCTAAGTATTGGGGTCACAGAGAATTCATCTAGTTTGCATTCTCTATTTTAGGATTATAGATACTCGGTGAACGTGCTCATGGGTTCCACAAAGCTGATCTTCTTTTGGTCAATGTCTCTGTTTCCTTTGGCCTTTTCTTTGGTGACCTTGAGTCTAACCCCCCTGGTCACACTCCTCTGGAAAATCGGTCCAAGGCCTTCTCAACGGTGGCACTGAAGTCATGCCTTCTTATGCAAGCTTCCAAGAGAACATTCTGGAAACATTTTATCAATGTGAGGATGGGGTTTTTCTCCTGGGAGTCAGTGGTGAACACTTTCAACCTGAATCCGTTTCGTCGTCCTGATGATCAGTCCAGCTCACTTCCTCCGGTTGGAAATGCTGGATTTGAACCCCACACCTACGTCACGCTCAGGAGTGTCTCTTAGCTCTTTCTAACATGCAGTGTCACCGTCTGGTTCCAGAAAAACTCTCAGTCTGGCCATGGTTGTGCTCTTCAGAAGGGCGAGGAAGAGTCTCCGATCTGCTGTTTGGGAGAAGAGAAACACTCATTAAAGAGGGAGAGCAGAGAGAAACATACTCCTTTAGACCATTTTTGAATTTCTTAAAAAGGATATAAAACACCTGATAAACTACAGTGTAGAGAAGGAGAGGTCAGTGTACCAGAAAACCTGGGCCAAAGAAAGCTATACCGTTTGCATGAGGATTAGTTCCTCATTTTTTGGTGAAATTTTCCTTTAAAGCCCATATTTTTGAATTCAGGAGCTTTCAAGCTCACAGGAAAGTTGAAAACTTTGGTCATTCAATATAAAGAATGACCATATATTTTGCTTCTCCCTCCCTCCCTCCGTCCTCCCTCCCTCTCTTCTCACAAACAGCACCAACCAAAAACAGTTTGCAGACATAAGGATACAGTCCTCTCCCCATTAAATACTTAATCGGGTATCACCCAAGACTAAGAATACGCTCTTCCTCAACTAGAATACCATTATCATATCTAAGAAAATCATTCATTCAATAACATTATCCAACATGTAGCCCATACTCAAATTTTCAAAAAATGTCCTTTTGAGTTAAAAAAAAAAAAAAGAAAGAAAGAAAAAAATCCAGGATTGAATCAGCCTCCTCGCATTTCATTGGCTCGTACGTGTGTTTGTCTTCCCCAATCCAGACAAGTCCCATCAGTTCCCTCTATTCTTCATCATTCCGTGTCCTGTGAAGAATCCCAGACAGAATTCTGCTGGAGGACCCACATTCTGGATTTGTCTGACCAGTTTGTCGTTGTCATATTCAGGTGACATATTTCTGGCAAGAACACAGGTGTCTCTCACAGCGTCACACCAGGACTTTTTTTAGGCTTTGGTTTTTGTGTTTTTTGTTTTGTTCTGTTTCCTAGGCATCTCTTGATGTCTATCCCTCCAGCACAGCAGCAGCAGTGAGCTCGGCACCCACAACACAGAACTCATTTGAAGATGAGAGAAGATGGCTATTGGTAGGCAACTGTGATAGAATTAAAAAGATTTTGTAAAGAGGGCATATAAAGTGACATTAAATGGGTTGTGCGAAGTATGTATTTACAGACAGAGTAACTCCAGATTCTTTGGTCCGGTTTTCATAATACTTAAGGTTAAAGAAAAAATGGACTGGGGCGTTTTACCTATGAAATAAAAATGTCTTATAAAAATCCAGTAAGTCTTAGAGATTACAGGCAAAACTCACATGTCCTCAAAACTGACCAATTCTGCCCAGGTAACTGTGACAGCTGGTTATCATTTGGCTAGTCAGCTTCCCTCAGCATCTCCCCAGTTCTTTTGGAAAGTCTCATTGCAGATGGTGTCAACCGTGTGTTCTGGAATGAGTCTATGCGAGGGGTTCCACTCTGGTACCCTAGTCAGGCCTCAGCCACAGCTGCCCTATGAGGATGCTGCTCCCCTGAGCGTCCTGTCCCCAGCTGTGTGCTCTGTCACCTGGTCTCTGAATCAGCTCTGTCAATGACTGGGCCTCCCAAAGTTGTGCAGGAAGACAGCTTCTTTGTTTTGTGATTACTGGTGATTTTATTTTTGTCTTGTCTTTTTTTTTATTAGTTTCAGGTGCACCAAACAATGTAATAGTTAGACATTTATCATTTATCACTGCACTGTACACCTGAAGCTGAACAATAATGAATGTCAACTACAAGTTTATATATATATACATATATATACATGTATATATATAGCTTTTGGTTTTAACCCCGTCTGCCTTAGGGCTCAGAATAAACCTTTGGATCACAGAGGATCGTTGCCGGTGGAACTGGTAGTCACAGATCACATGACTTGCCATTTTTCTCTACTGTCATTGTGTTGCCACTTTCACTGATTCTTGTTTCATTGATTCCGAGTTTCTCCTTTCTGTTCTAACACATGACCTTCTCCCAAGCCAAAGCCTCCCACAGAAAACAAAGCAAGCACATAGCTACTTGGAGAGCAGGGTCTCACTCACCTATGAACCAGACTTCAACACATCCAGAGCAATCCAACCAAGACCAGCGTTTCATTACATGTTTCATTAGAAACCATTTCTTCAGGCTAGATATCCACCTCTCTGTCGATATTGACATAGATAAGGTAGAGAGGTATGTTAATATATATATTATAGATAAGATAGAACTTTAAAACATATACCGTGTTTCCTGAAAATAAGAGCTAGCTGGACAATCAGCTCTAATGCATCTTTTGGAGCAAAAATTAATATAAGACCCAGTATTGTATTGTATTGTATTGTATTCTATTCTATTCTGCCCAGTCTTACGTTATAGTAAAATAAGACTGGGTCTTATACTAATTTTTGCTCCAAAAGACACATTAGAGCTGTTGGTCCGGCTAGGTCTTATCTTTGGGGAAACATGGAAGTACATACATTAAGTTTAATATACATATATTTTAATGTTCTCTCGCCAAACATGTCTTTGGATAATTGCATTAAACACAGTTGAATACGTTTTTGTGTGTAGCCTTTCACATAATCACGTGCTTTGTGAATCTCTAAGAAAGGATTACTGTTGTGGAATCTGCCCCACTTACTACTAGAATGAGAACCCTTTTTTCCTGGGAGAGTTAGTAGACCAGCTTCACTCCAGATCTGCTTGTGAAGCTTCCCTCGCATTAGGAGTTGTACTTGTGGGGGTTCCCAGTAACAAGCTCCAGCTGCAAAAAAGTATGTTTTAGTGTCTTGTGCCAAACAGTTGATTTCTGAAGCTAAAAGAACAATTAGCAGGAGGGCGAATTGTCTTTTATTTAGAGTTCAAAGCAGCCTCAGGGAGTGTTTACCCAATAGGTTCTGCCCTACTTCCAAGTCATTAGTAAAGAAAACTGTACTTCATAAGTATGTTTCTATTTTAGGAGCTTTCACCAAAAAGCCAGGAGAGATCTCTGTTGTTCTATCAAAGACATGACAAAATCCCACTCTGATTCATCCCCGGAACCACCATTCCTTCGTGGGCGTTATTTACGTGAGCGCCACTAAGCCAAGTCCTATGGAGGCCACAGAGGGACACGAGGCTTGTTCCCATCCCGCAAGAGCAAAACTTTAGATCTCAGTGTTATAATTGAAGTATAAATAGAAGCATAACTCAGGAATCACTACTTGACCTTTCTCATCAGTCAGCATTCTTTGAGCTTGCCACCAAGGTCATTCTAAAAGCGCTAAATCCTTCCCCTCAAGTCTCACCCTCACAATATCTGGAAGAATTTTAGGAAATGCAGTGGTACTCAAATTGTGTGCAGGATTCCATCTCCAGGAAAACATGGAGGCAGAGGCTGGGGTATCAGTTGCATGCAGTCTAAACATCCCCTGCAGTCTTAATGAACCACACTGGCTTTCCTCTTGGTTTCAGGCTGAGTCAGACCAGCCGTAAATGAAGTCAGTTACAGTCCTGTTTGATCACGTGATATTTGACTACATCTTGGCCTGTGATAAATGGCCGTGTCTCTGGATCCGTGTGAGTTTGTAACATTTTTTTTTTAGTGTATGTTGAGTCATTACTGTTGCATCCAACCTAAGGAAGTGAATGTTTACTGCCATTGTTATGAGAGAGAGAGAGAGAGAGAGAGCAAGGAAAGGAAGGGAGGGAAAGCCATCTGCTCCACGTGAACTTCCTGGTCCGTCCAGGCAGGACTGATGAAGGGCCTCTGTGGGTGCCATGTTGAGTCAGTCACTATGGTGAGGCGCTGTGAGCATGCCTGGGTTTAACACAGGATTCAGTGCTAATCAGTGAGCTGTGTGAATCTGGGCAAGCCGTTTAAACTTCATAAGGCTGCTTTTGCTGAGGCCTTACTTTGTGCGGCTTGGCCCTAGTCGCTCTGCACATATTCACTCATTGGAACCTTCCAACAAGTTTATAAGGAGGCACTTTGTTAAGCCCATTTTACAACCAAGGCCAAATAACTTGCGCAGGGTTCATACGTCTAAATCCTTGTGAAGGTGAAATGAGATCATGAACATAGAGCCCTGAGCAGAATGCTGGATGCCTAGGAAGCACACCACACTTTAATTTTCATTTATTATTTTTTAAAGGTGAAGTTTATAGAATACTGTTATGTACCAGACTTTATTCTGAATGGTTTATACTAACCAAGTCATTCAATGGTATAAAATAGGTACACATTTCACACCCATTTAATAGATGCAGAAAGTGAGGCACAGACAGACTAAGAGATCTGCCCACTGTCACATGACTGTTTAGTGATGGAGGCTGGATATGAACCAGTCTGGCTCAGAGACCACACTCATTCTTTACGCCAAACCGTCACTATTACTGTTGTTTGTTTAAGCCCCTGTTGGTACCCAGCTGCTTACAAGTTTCTCAAGGACTGTTTCATATACTGTCGGGAGGCCCTGCAAGACAACACCTCTCCCACCGTCACTGTAACCACGGCCCAGAACTGGGAGGTTCGGGGTGAATTTGTTGCTGAATAAATGTACATGCTAACAGGGTACATGTGATTCGATGAAGATATTATTAGAAAATGTGCAGAGCTGGCACATGGCTACACTTGAAATGAGAAAGCAAGTCAAGGAAGTATCTCTCAGCACAATTTGCATGAAATGGCAACATGGCTAACTCTCTTTTGAAGATGTCCTGATGCCGGGGTTCCGGGCAAGAAAGTCACATTCTCCTGCTAACTCTTGGAGAGGGTGTTTTCCTCTGCAGTGAGCAGAAGCCCCTGGGTAGTTTGGCTCCTTTATGACTTGACCTGCTTGTGTGTATCAACAATAACAAACACTGACTGAGCTCTTTCTATTAGCAAGATAGCATGCTCAGGCTTTTATAAGTGTTATTTAATCCTTTTTGATGACCACAGGAAGGAGGTTCTACCAGCATTCCCATTTTACAAATTGACAAACTGAGTCTTGAGGTCAATAGTCTCAAGGTCACATGCGGTAGGTAGGATTTGAATCCACATCTTCTAGCCAGCGTTGTCTTAAGGGGAAATGGCCCTGTTTCCACAGGAGACCTCCCAAGTATCAATGAAGTGAGGGTCTGATTTGTGATGGCTTTGGTGGGCCCTCGGGCTCTTGCCTGCCCTTCTCCTCTTGGCATTTCTGGTCAGTTCTAGATGTCCAGGTATCTGGTCTGCAGAGTGCAGGCAGCAAATGCAACTTACCTCCTGTTGGCAAGGTATCATTTGTTTCTGAAAGCTGTTCCGAACTGCATTACGTGTTGAATGTGCAAAACATCTTTAGAGCAAATACTGACGTTGACTGAGAAAGTAGGATACTTAGTCTGTTTTCAGTACACTTTATTCTAAAATCCTGCATAGTATAGTTTTTTGAGGTTCTCAACTTTTAATGCTGAAATATTTACCATCGTGTTGAGATAGTGGTGCAGACCATGCTATAAAACTTGTCTTTGATGCCAAGAGCAGACAAATATTGCTGTTTTTTTTATTGGAGAGGGAGGGAAAATTGGCATCAGCTAGGAAGTCACCGCATGTTCTGTATCAATGACTTAAGTTCCCTCTGGTTGGCTACTTCACAAATCCCCAAGCTCCATGAAACAGCATCAGAGACAATAAAAGGAAAAAAAAAAAAGAAAGAAAGAAAGCACAGAACAATAAAAAGGCATCCAGAAAGATTTTCATAAATGCAACAGGACTTTTATAAAAAGCAATTTCATGTCTACTCCAGGTAGACACATAAAATCTTATGAACAAGTTCAAAGTCTCATTCACGAGACTTTCATGAAGATTCTTATAAAAATTTAAAAAGAAAGGAGTCGGATGGGAGGAAAGGGAGAGGAAAGGAGTATGTGGGCCTTGGAAGTTTGGAAATCTGGGGAAGGATTCCTTACACTTTTCCTTGTTGCAAGTGTCATGAGTCTCCCAGCATTAGTGGAGTCTAGCCTTGTCACAGGGCTCATTAGTATTCATCATTAATTCATATTTTCAAAGCAAGAAAGGAGAAAACAGTAGTAGGAAGAATAAGGAAATGTCAAATCCTGGGAGGAACGTTTCAGCGCAGTATTGCGACTAAGGTTAGCGGAGGTTGTGCATTCGTGAAAACCGATCCAAACACAGGGGAGAGAAGAAAGCACACTCTCGTTCCCCCACTGACTGCCAGATTCACTCTGCCAGGTCCCAGCCTGTCTCTTCTTATCTGGAAAGTTCCTTTCAGCGGCTCCACCACCCCAGCCTCGTAAGTCCCCTTTTGAGAAGCTTCATTTGATAATAGTGAAGTGCGTATTTTATGCCAGGTGCTGGGGTGAGGAATTCAGGAGGATTATCTCATTTCACTTTGCAGCTACCCTATGGGGTCAGAGCCACGTTATCCCCGCTTTATAGACAAGGTGACTGAGGACAAATCAGGTAGTGACCTGCCCAGGGTTACCCAGCTGGTCAATTTTGTGGCTGGGGTACAAATCTAGAGCTTGCACCTTCCTAGGGGACATATGGCACCAAGAGGAGTACTGTTCCTTCGGCCGTGCTGGGGCCCTGCTCAGGGCTCCCTCACACCCATACTCTTCCAAGGCTTGACAGGTGGAGGTTTGGATCTCTGGCAACCCAAGTACAGACTGATAAAAGACCGTACATTTAGCATCAGGTTTCACAAAGCCTCCTATACTCACTGTGGGGTGCAAAATAAATAAGCCCAGCGAGGGTTTTCTTTCCTACAAAAACCATAATTCTGTGCTTTCCCTTGGTGAATGGCTCTAGGTAAGGCTCATGGATAAGCAGCTGTATGTTCAGTTGCCTTTTTATAATATAGATGTAGTCAGAGGATTCCGTGTTCCCTGTGCTTCAACCACTCGAAGCCTTTCCCCTTTTCTTCACCTTCCCCATTCACTCATTTTTCATTTAGCAAGTCACTCAGCAAACCTTCTGTCGTGTCCACACCATGTCAGCTCCAGGCTAAGCACTGAGAGTACAGGGATGACTAGAGTAAGGTGCCAGTACTCAGTGGGGGTTCCCAGGTATGAAAGTTCAACATGGTGACAGAAAATAACAGCTAACGTTTCTCAACACTATTTGCTGTTCTCAGCTCATTGTATGTGCTTATGCTCTTAACCTTCAGTTAGTTGCTCTTATCCCCATTTTACAGGTGGGAAAACCAAGGCACAGAGCAGTTAAATGACTTGTCCACAGAGTCACAGCTAGCAAGTGGAGTTCTCTCATACCCATGCTTCACAGCGCGATTATGCAGTTATCCTTAGGGGAGAGAGCAGCGTGCCCAGCCTGTATCAGTCAGGCACGGAGGAGACTGGTACCTGAACTGCGGCCTGAGAAATAAGTAGAAGTAAACCAGGCAGAGAAGACAGCATAGTCCAGGAAGGGAGTATAGTCTATGCAAGCGCACCGGGGCTGAGGAAACAATGCAGGCAAATCATCTGCAGAGATCCAGTAGTCGGGTAGCAGAGGGTGTGGAGGCGCGAGGCTGCGTGACACCAAGGTTGACACAACACTGCCGTTTTCACAGGAAAGTGCCCGGGCCCCGTGTGGGACAGTACGCTCACTGGTTAAAGCATTTTGTTCGTGGCCCAAATGCAAATGAAATCAAAGGATGTGAGTCCTTTCAGATAATTCTTTTGGTTTTAGTTTTTAATTCTTTAGTGTATATATATGTATATGTATATATAAATATGTTATATATGATGTATATGTCATCTACATATCATATATATGTGTGTATACATATAGTAATATATATAAATATATAAATGTGTGTATTTACTCTTTCCGAAGTGTCTGAGTCTACCGGAAGTGAGGTATAGTGCGAAAACAAATGTGGTTTAGGTTGTCAGTCTAAACAGCACTTTGCACTGCCCAGGCCTGGAGGGGTAACGCGCAGATGGAGTAATTCCACGATATATACTTGCTTTGTTTGTTTGTTTGTTTGTTTGTTTGTTTGTTTCCATATATCCCTTTCCCCTAAAGCTAGAGGACAGCCAGGAGAGAAACAAACCTGCTTAATTGAAGGGGTTGATCACTTAGGAGGCGGTTAATTGAGGCCGCACTGGACAAACTGATAGTGGAGCCTTTGATTTGATCTGTCAGTTTCAGCTAACGGATTTCGTCTGTTGAGCCAATTCTGATTGACGGTCTGTGTGCTGGGGCCTCTGAGTCTGTGCGGAGGTCAGTGAGAGCAATGTCATCCACACGCACTGCCTGCCAAGGTCACATGCGGGGTTGTGTAGGACATTTGACTGGCTAAGTAATTTCTAAGTTTCTGATCAAGTGGAACTCTGGTGCAAAGCAACAGATATTTGAATGCTATTTTAACAGTATACCTCAAGCTGATGGAGAGAGGAAATTATGGCGGTTAGTTAGTTACGTGGATGGTTCCCTAAGCCAGCCCCACACAGGGAACCAAACCAAAGTCCATACTCAACCCACAGTAGCACAGAATGGCTTCACTCAGATAACTGCACAACAGATACCAGTGCTGTGAGTTAATACCTACAAATGACACAACTCCTTGTGTGTGAAGGGACATAGGTAAAACAATTCTGGCCAGTAAGTGCAGTTTGCTGAACTAGATGTTTTTAAATCTAATTTTAAACAGACCTGTGATATATTCTACTTGTGCTGTATACCTTTAAAGTCTTAGGAATTGTTTGCATCTAAAACAGGTGAAATTGCCTTATGGCGATTATATATCCAGGTTTCTACCGTAAGAAGGCAGCAAAGATGGACCCTGCAGAGCTGAGTTGAAAATTAAACATTTTGTTGTTATTACTGCACACTTATAATAAGGGTAGACAGGCTACAGTTGGGTGTTATGGGGAAAACGGATTTTTTTTCCTAGTCTATTTTGTTAATTCCTGAGGTCCTTCTGTGCTTTCGGTCTAGGTGAAGGGAGAACAAATTCTCAAAACATCACAATTGCATGTTTTGTTGTGGGAGTTATTTTTTTTTCATGCTATAATTTTCCTTCCTGAGAGGTCATAATTTACACATCTACCTGCATTGTACATAATACGATTACTGCTATCTCTTTTGTTTTGGATTTCATATTGGGGTGATGATAAGGAAATCAAACCTACAAACAAACAGAATACCCTTTGCCTTCTGAGAGATTTCAGGCAGGAGCAGCGGAGAAGAGAGATTTAGTGGGAAAATAAACCTAGCAAAATACCTATTAAAAAGGAGAATCTAGTAAGCAAATGTATCGATTAATACTCACTTTGAGCTTAATTATTTATGTTTGTAAAAATTCTGCCTATAGCAAAATAAGGAAGGAAGGAAATAAGGGAGGGAGGAAAGCAGAAAAAGAGAATGAAAGAAAGATACTAAGTCCAAATGCGAAATATTAGGTTGCAAGTAATTACATTGTCAGCATTTGACCAATTTTGACCAGAAAAGTTTTATATGATTCACCCTAACAGCCCTCAGTGGCTTTGAAGCAGTTGTATTTAGGACACGTATATGGACCCATCATTTTTTTTTTCATGTTTTTGTTTTTTTATTTGTCAATTACAGTTGACATTCAGTATTATTTTATATTAGTTTCAGGTGTACAGCCATACTGTTGGACCTATCAGTTTGAAATAGCACCAGGTCCAAACTATTCACAGCACCAATACGTCCATAATTGTGTAAAGATTATTGTCCTGTGCACCTTTGAAAGCAGCTCCAGCTGCCCAGGGGGCCATCTTGGTGTCTGCGACCTGAAGAGAGAAAAATGAAAATCACAGGCAGAAAAGTAGCTGTTTAAACATCCTTTGATTTCCTCTCGTCATTTAGTAAATGCATTAAATTAAGCTGCAGATGTTTTTCTGTCAACACAACGCTGTATTATGGTGTGTTATTTTCCTGATAGAAACATTTTATATACTGTAAATAAACACAGTTTTGCTAATTAGTTAATGAATTATTTTTTAATGCTCCATTAGGCTTTAGAAAAAATAGTGCAGACTATTGAAAGTTCTCATTTTTAATAAACAGACCTTGGAGTAAATATGGAATGCCTCAAATCTGCTGAAATGGTGGTTCTTGCAGGAGTAATTATGGCTCCAGCTCTCTGTTTTAAGTTATTATGTGCTGCTTAGAGTATTTTAGGCTTGGTTATTAAGGTTTATTAGAAATACCCAGGATTTGGGATAGGATATCTGAACATAACATCTTAAAGGAAGGGAGAGATATTTGGAATTTGCTCATTTATTTTATTTATTTTTTCTCCCCTGCAGTAGGGAGGTGCTTTAAATAAGCAGCAAAGAAACAGAGAATTCTGCACTTGAGGTCCAAGTTAACCTGAGAAATGCCAGAACTTGAGCAACAAAACAAACCCGTAAGCCTTCTTCATTCTTGAGTCATGCCATTTTCCCACCAAACAAGGACGGAGGCTCTTTGCTTGTGGAGTATCTCAGTCCAGCAGTGGATTGGAAAAATGTCCAAGCAGGGGACGCGAGTTCTCTCCCGGATGAGTTCATTTCAATAGTCACTATGTTTCATCGGATGCAGCTGGTTACATTTTTAATAGGCAGATGGCTAATTTTACAGTTCCAAGCCAATCTCTCATTGGACAGCATCCAAAAAGCCCATGGTAGGGTAATGCCCGGCAGAAAGTTCAACAGGACACTTGGGGGGAACATATGCTAATGTCAGCCCTTTTACTTAAACATCTTGAAAAAGAATATTCAGTGCTAAGCTGAGGGATTTTCACGGACTCAAGCCTAACACCAGATGGGTGGCCAGCTATGAAATCTTTAGGGCCTAAGCAAATGCTTTTAATCAGGCTTGGATGGTTAGAGAATCAAACTGCATCAAACCAGTAGTCACCGAGTGTTCTTTTTAAATGACAAAGGTGTATGCATTTACAGAAATGACCTGGCTAACTAGACAAGCCTTTCCTCTTCACTGAAGCCCACAGCCTTATTAACCTCTGTGGTCCTGTTGTTACCTCTGCGTCCTGTCTCTGTTTGGGGTACCCCTCCCCATCTGCCTCTTAGGGAGTTAGTTACTAATGTCCATTCCCCTCCCCAGGTGACAGGTGACTCCCCTTTGCCCCCCACTCCCAGGGTCGGGGAGAGGTCGGGTGGGGTATCTGTTGAAGTTTTAAATCATCCTTATTTTTAAACTGTTGGAAATCTCTCTCTTTAAAGCAATGGCTATTTAGACATCTTCATTAAAAGGGAATTTGGGAATATCTCCCATTTTGCAGTGCACGTAATCAAGCATTTCTTATTCTCCGCAGAAGGACTTGGGTCCAGTCTTCACAAAAGACTTTGAAAGGTCCTAAAACAATCCCCCCCCGCCCCCCCCGCAGCTCGGGGTGGGGGTAGGGGTGAGAAGGAGTAAAAAAAGCAAAACAAAACAAAACAAAACCAAAAAAAAAAACCAAGGCAAAAAACAACAAACATTTCCTGGGAGGTGATAAATGTCTTGGATGCAAAGTATCCTTATTTTATCCGTGTGATGAATTGCCATAGGGTGACTGGAAAACTATAAGAACCACAATGCCAAATGCCTTTGTTTAAATGAGGCAAATGTTGTTTACCTCTAAGCAAAATAAAAGAGGATCAGAAGAAAGAGGGGATCAAAAGAGCTTTCTCCAAACAGATTTATAAAAGAGAATGATTTTTAAATGATTTCAACTCCGACTTTATAAAAATATTTTATGAGGCACTTTTCTGAAAATAACATGCTTCTGAAGAGTTTTCCTCCTCAAATCGCTTCCTGAAAATGGTGACATTACTTTTTATCCAGTGCAATTGGCTGCACAAGACCTTATTTAAAACAATGCAAAGAAATCTAACAAAGCCAGTAACTCTGCACCAGGGGACCGGCCTTTTTTCTCTCCCCCCTTTTTGGCCACAAAAATAACCTTCAAGACCTCAAATTGAATCTATAAATGCTTCTATCAAATTTTTCTTTCAAGAACCTGGAAAGCGGTTCATTTTGTTTTACAGAACAGGTTTGAAGAGTTTTCTTGCAGAGTTTTTGTTTCATAATCAAAATAATTCAAGGGAAGTGACACGACTTTTCTTTTTGAGATTTTTTTTTTTTTCTGGACAAAGTCTAGGAGAGAGAGGGAGAGGAAGGAAAAAAAAAAAATCTAACCAATTCCAAGACTAGCAAACAAAAGTTACACACAATGGGAAAAACCTCAAAGATAGTTATAAATTATTCTGTCACTAAATTAAAGTATCTGTAGAAGCAAAGTCTTAAAAGTGTAAAACGAGTACCAGTGAACTACCTTCACAGTTGATGGAATTATGGAAACTTCTCTGGTCTGACTATCTCCCCAAATACATTTTAGCCTTTTGTTGTTTTTAATGTAGTTTAAAGAAACTTTATGCATTTCAAAATAAATAAATAACTTTGAAAGGAAAAAAAAAGCCAAAAGAAAAGCAGAAATTGGGGCAGTTTTTAAACTGCAAGCCAACTGTTTGCTCTACTTTGCTTTATTTATTAGTTCTTAAGGTATTTAAAACTTGAGCATTAAAACTGCAGAATAATTTGCAAATGAATGCAGTTGGAGTTGTGAAAATATAACTCACAGCTGAATGTGGGTTACTCAGACAAATGGCTGCTTTGTTCGAGGAGGGGAAGTAAAGTTCTGTGTTAATTTATTACAAACTACAGCATTTCATCCCTGATGTCCAGGCAACAATGTTTTTTATTTCAAGTAATTTATAAGCACTTCCCAGAGCACTTAGCAGTGATGTCCTTGGCTATTTTGCTCCCAGAAGCGGAGTGTATATGTATTTACTGTGGGAATTTGTTTTTAATAAAACTGTTGTAAGGCATTTTTATTCCTTTGCTTTGTTAGATTAAAAACATTCGCTGCATAAGTAATGTATTTTATTCCAAGTTGAAAGGCAGCAGATCACAGCCAGCAACTGTATTGGTTGGTTGAGAATACTGACGAGAGAAGCAGTGTTTAAAGCGAACCAGATCATTTTCCTAGGGGCTCTAGGTGTCTTCTTTGGTTAGGTGTCAGGGAAACAGCTTTTAGGTGACCCAGGACCCTGGCAGTGCCCAGGAGGTCCCAGGATGCAAACCCTGGAGACCAAAATTCACACGACAGAATTGAATAGAAAAAGGGAGACTAATAGGCAGTAAATGTGTGTGTGAGCACTACTTCCCATGTGTAGGAATGAAAACACACACACACACACACACACACACACACACACACACGTCAATGTTAGGAATCCTTACAAGTTTTCATCAGTTCTCATATTTCCTAGAATCAGTTCACAACCCTAGAGAATCCAAAATTGGCCGTTATTTCAGTGTTTATAGAAAGCCCACAGATATTCAGGTTCCTATGTACACATAACATCTACAATTGTAAAAAATCAGAATTACTTGGATGCTATTCGGTAGATTAAATTTGGGGCTAAGTACCTCAAAGCCATATTTAGTTTCCAGTTTTCAGTTTTGGTGAGAGAATTGCGGAGAGAGCTACGAGTCACAAAAGTCTTGCCCCAAAGGATAGAACTAGCTGTTCTGCTGATGCCTGCTGAGAATCTTGTGGAGATTCCAGCTCTCCAGGGGCCTTTAACCATCTCACTCTCCCAAGAAGGGGTGAGTTGGTTGAAGTCATAGCCTATGTATCAATCTATCTGTCTATCAGTCATGCAGTTTATCATCCTTGTAACTTCGACTGGGAGAAAATCATGGGTCCTAACAGCTGATGTTATGGGAAGCCGATAGGTAATTTCCATATGTACATAACCCCAGAATTGCTATACAAGCACACCTCATTTTATTGCTTTTCTCTTTATTGCCCTTCACAGATGTTGCAATTTCTGTACATTGAAGGCAAGACCCTGCACCAGCAAAAAGGTGAGGTACGACTAGCTTTACTGTGGTACTCGTTTTATTGCGGTGGGGGGGAACTGACCCCTCAGTGTCTCCGAGGTCCGCCTGTATGGTCAACAGGTATCGCATGGTGCTTTACATGTGAACACAGATGGTGCAATCTTGGGCTCCAGAGGCAAAGGTTATACCAGGCCCTGCAGCCTACGGAGGTACGGGAACTATGTAAAATGCAGCCTCATAATTATCTAGACACATTTGAGAAGTTCTTTATAATTTGAAAATTGCTTTGACTTTTAAGAAGAAATTTGATGAGCAATTACTCCATAATAATAGATTTTTAAACTTATTATTAAAAAAAAAAAGTAACAAGAGACATGTTTGAACAAATTACCTTTAAGAAAATCTAGCTTTTTTTTGCCGGGCCACTAACTTTTCTAGAAGTGAGGAATAAATGGAAATAGAGATTGCTATATTAATTAGCCTTTGAAATCATATTTATTATTTGTAAAGGAACCATGGAAATAAGCACTGGACTACAGGCCAGGGAATTGAAAGTAGGAAGTAGGTCTAATAAGAATCGGACTTATGCACATGGAGCAAACAATATTTCTCTTCTCATCCAGTCACTATCCCAAATGGAGAAGAATTGATCAATACTTTCTCCTATTCCTTCTGTTTCTTCATTTAAAAACCAACCTAATTGTTCAAGACCAGCTCTAAGAAGCTTTCCTGACCTTAACCCGTGTTCATCTTTTCCTCTTGTAACTCCTAGAACGGGAAGTGTGTATGTGCTTGTGTGTCTGTATATATGTGTGTATATAGATTTCTAGGGCTTAAAGGCCCTTGGGACTCACGGGGCAATCAGCCCTCTGGGCCTTGAGCATCTCACCTGGAAAGTGAGCAGGTTGACTGAGGAGGAAGGAGGAATGGCACCGCGAGTTCCCGTAGAACAAGGGACTGGACCAGAGCTTGGCTCAGCAGGCAGGATGCACGTCTTGACGTCATCAGGGTCTTGTGGGGTCCAGCCCCAAACTCTTTCCTCGGGGGTTTCTGATACCTTGAGTCCCTTCGCAATAAAAAGGGAGTTGTGTTTTTTCCTTAGTGAAGAAATCAACTCAAGAGCTGGTCATAATAAAATAATGTTCACAATTTTTTAAAGAAATGAGAGAGATAGGTAGAAGGAAAGCAGAAAAAGAGAACACATCGATTCGAGATGCGACAACCACAGCTGAGAGTATTTAGCTAACGTTGGAAACAATTATCTATCAATCAAGTAATCCTCAACTTAAAATTTGTCCAAACAAATATTTACCATGGCTGATGAATCTCTGTGCTTCTGGAGGGGATATTAGTCTTCTAAATGAGCAGATCTCAAATATGACTTTGTGCTGCGTTGATTTTTTAAACCCCATTTTAAGCGTGTCATTAACACGCTACAATGGTTAACCAATACACCAGAGAATTCTTGGGCGGGAAACCCTTCTCAGTCCCTAGAGGTTGCCCACGGTGCTGAAAAACCAACACATTGTCTCCCAGAGGAGTGGCCATTTCACAGCCCCACTCTGCGCAATAATACTAGTTGGCAGGAAAGAAAAAGTGGTGATGTTAAAGGGGCGTTGTGTCTGAGGATGGAAACCCCGCCTGAATCTCCACCGTGCGTCCTCTGCAGCTGGTGGAGAATCTTCTTGTGCAGAGTAGCAGGCCCTGGAGGACACCCAGCTCAGATCCCAGCCCCCAGACCTGCCACCTGCCATCCGTGCAACTCTGGGCTGGTGACTTTAGCATGTTTGTGCCTCAGTTTCCTCATTTGTAAAATCGAGATGATAATAGTAGCACCTACCTCCTAGGGATGTTGTGGGTCTTAAACACATCACATATTTTCCATGTGTCAACCAAGCTTGGCGTATAGGAATGCCTTAGGATTATGTGTTGAGGCTGTGCCCACAGAGAGTGGTGGTGCCCTGAGAAGCCCTGGCTGTGTCCAGGAAGTGTGGCTGTTCCCAGAGAAAGTGGCAGTGCCCTGAGAAATCCTAGCTGTGCCCGGGGAAGACAGGTGGTACCCTAAGAAGTCCAGGAAGTCTGGCTGTGCCCAGGAGTACTGGTGGTGCCCTGAGAAACCCTGGCCGTGTCCGGGAAGACAGGTGGTACCCTAAGAAGTCCAGGAAGTCTGGCTGTGCCCAGGAGTACTGGTGGTGCCCTGAGAAACCCTGGCTGTGTCCGGGAAGACAGGTGGTACCCTAAGAAGTCCAGGAAGTCTGGCTGTGCCCAGGAGTACTGGTGGTGCCCTGAGAAACCCTGGCTGTGTCCGGGAAGACAGGTGGTACCCTAAGAAGTCCAGGAAGTCTGGCAGTGCCCAGGAGTACTGGTGGTGCCCTGAGAAACCCTGGCTGTGTCCGGGAAGACAGGTGGTACCCTAAGAAGTCCAGGAAGTCTGGCAGTGCCCAGGAGTACTGGTGGTGCCCTGAGAAACCCTGGCTGTGTCCGGGAAGACAGGTGGTACCCTAAGAAGTCCAGGAAGTCTGGCCGTGCCCAGAAGCACTGGTGGTGCCCTGAGAAACCCTGGCTGTGCCCAGAGAGCCTGGCTGTGTCCAGGATATTGCATTCACCCCAGGCTCCTCGCACAGGTCCCCTCGCGGAAGACGCTTGTCGCGTAGATTGTGAGGCGAGAGCCTGTAGGGGTGGAGTGTGGGGGCGGAGCCCCAGAGAGTAGTTTCCAGGCTCTCGGCCTCACATAGACAGGTGCTGGCTCAGGTAGTAAATGGCCAACTGTGATTGCATGGCCATCAGCTGTGGCTAGTTGGCCGTCAGCTGTAACCAGTGAGCCATTGGCCACAATATAACTGCTGTGGCTAAGGAAGGAAGAGGAAAGAGAAGAAGGATGGGGCTAGCAAGAAGATGGCGGCTGGGCTGGCAAGCGTGGATGGCGGTTTGCGGACAGTGTGTATCCAGCCTCCAGTGAGAGTATAGTGCCGCCAGAGAGAATAAAGTGGTATGACTCCCCTACCTATGGCTCCGTGGGTGTTCCTTTTTGGCCTCACCATATCCTGCGTTCTTGTATGGGGAGCGGGACCAGAGACCCCGCCGGGTCTCCTACACGACAGTACCTCAAAGCCATATTTAGTTTCCAGTTTTCAGTTTTGGTGAGAGAATTGTGGAGAGAGCTACGAGTCACAAAAGTCTTGCCCCAAAGGATGGAACTAGCTGTTCTGCTGATGCCTGCTGAGAATCTTGTGGAGATTCCAGCTCTCCAGGGGCCTTTAACCATCTCACTCTCCCAAGAATGGGTGAGTTGGTTGAAGTCATAGCCTATCTATCAATCTATCTGTCTATCAATCATGCAGTTTTATCATCCTTGTAACTTCGACTGGGAGAAAATCATGGGTCCTAACAGCTGATGTTATGGGAAGCCGATAGGTAATTTCCATATGTACATAACCCCAGAATTGCTATACAAGCACACCTCATTTTATTGCTTTTCTCTTTATTGCCCTTCACAGATGTCGCAGTTTCTGTACATTGAAGGCAAGACCCTGCACCAGCAAAAAGGTGAGGTACGACTAGCTTTACTGTGATACTCGTTTTATTGCGGTGGGGGGGAACTGACCCCTCAGTGTCTCCGAGGTCCGCCTGTATGGTTAACAGGTATCGCATGGTGCTTTACATGTGAACACAGGTGGTGCAATCTTGGGCTCCAGAGGCAAAGGTTATACCAGGCCCTGCAGCCTACGGAGGTACGGGAACTATGTAAAATGCAGCCTCATAATTATCTAGACACATTTGAGAAGTTCTTTATAATTTGAAAATTGCTTTGACTTTTAAGAAGAAATTTGATGAGCAATTACTCCATAATAATAGATTTTTAAACTTATTATTAAAAAAAAAAAAAGTAACAAGAGACATGTTTGAACAAATTACCTTTAAGAAAATCTAGTTTTTTTTTTGCCGGGCCACTAACTTTTCTAGAAGTGAGGAATAAATGGAAATACAGATTGCTATATTAATTAGCCATAGAAATCATATTTATTATTTGTAAAGGAACCATGGAAATAAGCACTGGACTACAGGCCAGGGAATTGAAAGTAGGAAGTAGGTCTAATAAGAATCGGACTTATGCACATGGAGCAAACAATATTTCTCTTCTCATCCAGTCACTATCCCAAATGGAGAAGAATTGATCAATACTTTCTCCTATTCCTTCTGTTTCTTTATTTAAAAACCAACCTAATTGTTCAAGACCAGCTCTAAGAAGCTTTCCTGACCTTAACCCGTGTTCATCTTTTCCTCTTGTAACTCCTAGACCGGGAAGTGTGTATGTGCTTGTGTGTCTGTATATATGTGTGTATATAGATTTCTAGGGCTTAAAGGTCCTTGGGACTCACGGGGCAATCAGCCCTCTGGGCCTTGAGCATCTCACCTGGAAAGTGAGCAGGTTGACTGAGGAGGAAGGAGGAATGGCACCGCGAGTTCCCGTAGAACAAGGGACTGGACCAGAGCTTGGCTCAGCAGGCAGGATGCACGTCTTGACGTCATCAAGGTCTTGTGGGGTCCAGCCCCAAACTCTTTCCTCGGGGGTTTCTGATACCTTGAGTCCCTTCGCAATAAAAAGGGAGTTGTGTTTTTTCCTTAGTGAAGAAATCAACTCAAGAGCTGGTCATAATAAAATAATGTTCACAATTTTTTGAAGAAATGAGAGAGATAGGTAGAAGGAAAGCAGAAAAAGAGAACACATCGATTCGAGATGCGACGACAGCTGAGAGTATTTAGCTAACGTTGGAAACAATTATCTATCAATCAAGTAATCCTCAACTTAAAATTTGTCCGAACAAATATTTACCATGGCTGATGAATCTCTGTGCTTCTGGAGGGGATATTAGTCTTCTAAATGAGCAGATCTCAAATATGACTTTGTGCTGCGTTGATTTTTTAAACCCCATTTTAAGCGTGTCATTAACACGCTACAATGGTTAACCAATACACCAGAGAATCCTTGGGTGGGAAACCCTTCTCAGTCCCTAGAGGTTGCCCACGGTGCTGAAAAACCAACACATTGTCTCCCAGAGGAGTGGCCATTTCACAGCCCCACTCTGCGCAATAATACTAGGTGGCAGGAAAGAAAAAGTGGTGACGTTAAAGGGGCGTTCTGTCTGAGGATGGAAACCCCGCCTGAATCTCCACCGTGCGTCCTCTGCAGCTGGTGGAGAATCTTCTTGTGCAGAGTAGCAGGCCCTGGAGGACACCCAGCTCAGATCCCAGCCCCCAGACCTGCCACCTGCCATCCGTGCAACTCTGGGCTGGTGACTTTAGCATGTTTGTGCCTCAATTTCCTCATTTGTAAAATCGAGATGATAATAGTAGCACCTACCTCCTAGGGATGTTGTGGGTCTTAAACACATCACATATTTTCCATGTGTCAACCAAGCTTGGCGTATAGGAATGCCTTAGGATTATGTGTTGCTTGGCACACTCCGAGTTAATATGTCCATTGAATTGAGTGACACCATATTGAGCTTCATCTTGTAGTTTTGCTCAGTAGTAGGATGCTTTCTCTGCACACGGTTTCTCTTTTCTCATGTGTTTTCTTCACAGGAGCCCTTTCTTCCCCCTGGGCCTCCCTGGATCTCTTGAGGTCTCACTTCCTTTCTGCCTCTCCCTCTTCCTGAGCCTGTATCTGTCTCCTTGAGTTGTCTCTAGACATCCTCATTACAACTCTATCTGCCTCATTTATATTCATTCATTAGCATATGTTTTACATGCCCCTCCCTTAACAAATCTTAGAAAGCAGGCCACCTGGTGCTAGGGAGGCCACTGGGGTATTGAAGCGGGTGTGGGAAGGTGTTTGGGCTTCTCCAAGTCACTCCGGAGGAAACAGAGACTTCCAAGGTTTAGGGCATCAAAGTGGGCCCTTTTAGCTTCTCAAGTTCAGGGAACTCACCACAACCTAAAGCGACAGAAGAAAAGCATTTGTGGAAGGGCTGATACTTCTGCCCCACCATCAAACCCTGGGGTAGCAGGGTACTTGTGACTCAGGATCCCCTCCGTGGGCATCTGGGTATCTGTGGTTTGCTCTGTTGGGATCTCTCCGTGTCTCTGGCTCTTATTACAGTTTTCTGTCTTCTCCACCATTACCTATTATACTTGTCAAATTTATTCACGCTCTGGTGAAAAGAGCTAATCCAGTTTAATGCAACAGCTCCCTGGAGAATTTGGGTTTTAAGAAGCTGCAAAAGGTTGCCTCTAGATTGTAGGACAGGTGACAAACCGGCAGGACATGGGCCATCTTTGGTTCTTAGAAGTCTTTGAATTCAGTCCACAGTATGATGCCAAAAAGCAAACTGATGATAAAAATTAGTACAATTTCCATAAAAGTCTGGATGTGTGGCCTCCCTCAAAGAATCCAGGCCTGCCTCCCTTTGTCTCTCTCTCGCTGCATGTCTGTGAACTCGTGGTCACAGACCCTCTTGTTGAGCACCTGTTCACTCTCAAATGTCTGCTCTCCAAGCTCGAAGGGTCTGCGGCCTTCTACCATCCTACATACTGGGAATTTCTCAAAAGAGACAAGCTGGCCCCAAATAGGGGATGGTGAAAATATGTGTGGACTTTTTACTTTCTAGTTTTATGTTTGTTATGAAATGTGTATTTGTGTATATAGTTTAATGTAAATATGTGTAAGTAAACAGCTATCTTGGGATGCATGCTCAGATATTTTTGACTGATGGTGTATATGATCAAACACGGAAACCTTTGTTGCTACACTATGGTTACTTTGGAACAGTTGTTAAAAGGTGACTGTGTGCAAAACACATGTTAATTCATGAATAACGAATGAGCCAGATGGAGCTGTATCAAGGATTCCAGGAGATAGATAGCTCAAGGAAACAGAGAGGGAGAGCAAAGAGAAAGAAAGAATAAAAATGACACGTACTGGTAAACATGACCCTTAAAGAACCCTGATACTCTAACCAGTTCTCTTGGCTACAGCAGAAGGACTACACAGGAGATAGCAAACTCTTCTTAGAACACATATAGAATTCCTGATCGTCAATGTAGAGCTTAGAAGACATCTATTCCTATAGGTCATTTTATGTCGTGGGGAAAATCAGAGCTTGAAGGCTTAAGCAGTTTGCCTGGGGTCATCAGCAAGTCGTCCTTGCTGCTGACCGTGGACATTTCAGGTTTCTGGGAAGAGACCAGTTTTCAGTCCATCTAGAAAAAGAGGGTGCAGTCCTAGTAAAGAAATGTATCCTTTATTAGGAATCCGTTCTTACCATTTCTACGAAAATTAAACGAGTTTCCTTGCTGTTCTGCATGGTGAGTCCAGGCCATCTCCTATCTGATCAGTTGTCTTCAGGAAAGAAATGTTGAACAGGGTGACATTCAGGGAAGGGCTTGTGGCACCCTAGATAAGGACAAGAGCTTTGGGATCAAATGAAGCGGGGGTCAGGTTCTAGGTTGGCCTGTTACTGAGGGTGTGAAGTCTGTATTCCCATCTGTAACATGGAGCTAACTATAGTACTGCCCTCATAGACTCTTGGCAAGACTAAATGAGGTCTGTAGGTAAAAAATGTAGCACAGTGTTGAGCATCTTGAAAGGGCCCAATAAATGGTCGATACTGTCAGATGAAAATTAATGTCAGCTCTCAGCTGTCCACGTGTGCAGCCCATGTTGGGACCTGATGGCAGGTAAAGCTTCACCCAGGATGCCTTTTACTCAAGGAACCCAAGTCGTCCGCACAGGAGTGAAATGAGAAGTTGAGGTCCAGGAAGAGAGTCCCATCTCCTCCAAACAAGACAATGACCGGGGATTAGCTGAGCAGGCCACTGCTTATGAGTGTGTATAAGCCGAGGGCAGTCCTTGAATTATCTGTAAGTTTCATCAAGAAAGAAGTCTTGCATTCTTGTGGGAAGGGAAACTGGTGTTCTGTGGGACAGGGTATGCTCTCGGCTCTGGCCAGGGCAGCTCCCCTTTGCTTTATGTGATGTGGACTTAATTTTTGGCAAGGAATTTACTTGAGTTTTGGTGTAGAAAGATCTCTTGCGGTCTCCTCCTCTTCCTCCTCCTCTTCCTCCTTCTCCTCGTCTTCCTCCTTTTTTCCTGTCCCGTCTTTTCCCCGGTTCCTCTTCCCTCTGTCCCCCAGGCTGTTTGCTAGGACAGGCCAAGGACTCCCGTGTGGCCTTGAAGCCCAGAAAAGGAGGGGTGAATCCATCTCTGAAACATCAGCCCACCTTCTGCTTTTGAAGCTCTTACTTCCTGTGGCCTCTGCTGTGAGTGCCACCCTCCCCCTGTGGGCAGGTTGGAAGCACCAACTTCCAACAATGGTGCATCCTCCTGGCTCAAATCCAGAAACTCTGAATCAGCTTTGTCTGCCTGCCCTTTATATGAAGAGCCATCAAGATGTTTTGCTGGCCTCCTGAGCCTGGCTTTCCCTGTATGTGTTCTGTGCAAAGACCTGGTGCGGAGGGTACTTTATCTCCCAGATCAAATACACCCACAGGGAAGGGGTCAGTACTAGGGACTGGCTGGGGTGGCACCAGCTCAGGAAGGCCCCGTGTGCTTGTGCAGCCTGGTGGCACCCCATGTTTTCCCAGACCTTGGGCTTCCTTCCAATGCCATTTCAGGAAGGGTGTTGGGCTCCCTTTCCTTAGTGGGGCTCCCTGGATCAGTCTGGAATAGAACCACTAAAACCCCATTAACCAGCAATCAGTGAGGGCCAGTGCGGATGCCTCTACCACCCCAGGAATATCCAATTAGCAAAGCATGATCCAGCCCTCCAGTGAAAGAAGTCAGCCCCATTATCTGTGATGTCCCCAATTAGAGTGTTTATTCATGAAAGACTGCGCTGAGCTGGCCAGCCCCTCTGCTCCTTCCTTCCCAAAGCATGGCCAGTTAAGCATCTCTTCCCACCCCCACGCCTGCCCCGTACCCCTCCCCCACCTTCCCCACAATCTGCCCAAATCACAGGGACTTGTGCTGGCAGCAGGACGGAAGAGTCAAATGCTTCAGGTTTGGTCATGCCTGACTTGAGTTCCGTGTTTTGCGTTCCTTTGGGGGTGGGGGGGATGGAAAAATAAATGAGGTGAGCCCCAAGTGTGGCTGTGATTTAGTTAGTTTTTATCAATCTCACTTTAGCAGTAAATCTGGCATTTATCAGACACTGAGAAAGCCCCAGGTGCTGGGGTCTCACTCCTTCCCCTTCCTGCTTTCTCTCCTCACTTGCAATCAGTTATGTTTTAACTGCATAAAAACGTGGAACCAAAATGCATCTGCTTTTCGAGCTAAAGTGGTCCTTTAGTGACTGGGTGGGGTAGCGCTTCTTCCGCTCCGTTTTCCAAATGAGTAAACGTAATACCATTGGGTTTGGTTGTTTTATAAACCTCTCCATTTTTTTATATAGCCTAGAAGATAACCCCACTTTTAAAATGCTTAAATAAAGATAGTGATCATGAAGGAAGGAAGGAAGTAAATAAATTAATACAAGAACCCAAACAGTACTGGCGAGGAAGGTAATGTTAGCAGGGACTCCTCATTCTGGAAAGACTGAATAAAAGGGGAAATATTGCAGTGCATTCACAGCAGCAGTCACATCCTGCTTGCTGGGAGATAAAACGCTGGCTCTGAGAGCATTCTGAGGCAGGCCATTTTAGCATTGGACATGGTATGAATTTTCTTGCAATATCAGACCTCAGAAGTCAAATCTGCTCTCCACTAGAAGGGAAATTCTACTCCTTTCTAGCGTTCCTGCTCAGACAAGTTGCTTGGGGGAATAAGGGAGCATTGCTCTGACCAAAACTTGTGTAGGCTGCTGCAAAAACACAATCTGTCTGTTTATATTTCTAGAGCCAAACACGGTGTTTTCTGTAATTCTGATTAGCATCTACTTGGCCCCTTCCTTGAAGTATCCTCTGTGGAAATGTTCCAGATAGAAATCTGTGCGCTCCTACCGTCAGTGGTGTGCTGGAGCCGGCCCCTACCAGCTCGAGAGCTGGTTGTCAAAACTGCAGGGATTTTGCAAATTGTTTTTTAAACACAACCGTTATTAAAATTTAAATGATACAAACTCACAATTAAATGAATCGTATTAAAAACAACGGTAGTCCTACTCAAACTAATCACATCTTAACTATTTTACTACTTTTTACTGGTTGTATACACACTTACATCTTCAAGTTATTTACATCTGTTGCGTCTGTATGGAGGGAACATTAGAGAATAGTGTGCTCCTCAGCATCCCTTGTCTTGAAATCAGCCATTGGGGGGAATATTTTCACCAGGGACGTGAGAAGCGTGACGAGTCAGGGTCCCTTCCACCCTTACCCCACAGCCAGCATATCACGACCAGAAGATCGCTGGACACAATACTGTGTGTCTAGTTGAGCCTGCAGCTTTCAGGAAAGTTCCTGCAGTAACCCCTCCCGCACTTGGCATTGCTGGGCAAATATCTGGTCTGTATAAGCGCATTTTATATGCAGCTGACTGTTGTCCGTTCTGCATCTGGTCCTTTATCTTTGTAGTCTGGCCTATTTTTGGTGGACATTTTTCTAGGTTGCATCCCATCATCTGCTGTCTTTCAAACGCCAATTCTGACAATATTTCAATACTTCCTTGAGAGTGAAGCATGAATACCACCCTTGCTTTGCGCTCGGTTGTAACAACATCCTCAGGGGGCATGAAGGTGTGTGTTCATTTTCCCTACACTAAATGACCTTGACAGCTGTGAGATTTTAGATGTTCTTGCTGATTTGATTGCTTGTTAAAAGTCTTCTGGATTAGTGAAAAGATGTCAGCTGTCACTCATGTTTTTAATTACATAAATAGTACATGAATACACGTTCAGAGTAAGTGGTTGAAACAATACATTGATTAAGAAAGAGAACGTTCCCCCTCAAACCGTTTTCTATTCCCGGTCCAGAAATAACCCATTACATTTTGACACGTGTCCTCCATAGTCTTGTAGCATACATCTACACATGTATACATGTTATTTTATGTAATGATGAATTAATATATCATATACACAAGACTTTTATATAAATGGAAATCACATAATAATCTGCAGCAAAAGTTTTTCACTTATATCATTAATTTTGTCCATGTTAGTATATGTAGAGCTCTGTCGTTTTTTACAACTGCAGGATCTCACTGCCTTTCCCTGTTGATGGACATCAAGGTGTCTCCAGTTTCTACAAAAATACTCGTTACAAATGGAGCAGTATTTAATATCCTTATTCCTATATCTCTGTGCACATGCAGGTGTATTTATATAGGGCAACGTGCACGAAGTAGAATCACTACGTCACAGGGCAATTGCCACTTCCTGTTCCTTTCATGGCTCATAATCTCCTGTATCAATGAAGTTATTAATATTATGCCCATGAGTAAACAGGCTCTGGGGAAAGCTCTGATATGAATAAACAATTACTGTTAATGATATGGCATAAGGGCTTTAGTGTGTATCTGAGGCTTCTCAACAACAGAGTTCTGGATGAGCAAGCTGTTGTAGGACGTTTTTGTGTAAAGAAGGTGAGAAGAAAGCACCGTGGTCAGCGAGGCAGGCACTGCCCCTGCTTGTCCCCACCCTCAGGATCTTACTCTTCCAGCACATTCTGGCTCTCTTCCAGCTGTCTGCTTGCGCAGGCCTGGGGGCTTCCTCCAACAGCTCATGAAGCCATGCTGCCCAGGAGGTAGGCCCAAAGTGCTAGCGAGCTAACAGCCTGCAGAAGCAGCTCTCACACAGCTCTCCAGTTGGTGTTGAAATACCTCAGCTCCGTCACGGCTAAGGTGGGATCGTTCTGAGGCCTGTGCTTTATATCATTTCTAGAGTTTCCCTTCAGTTGCCCACAGTGGTAGCCGGGTGGATGACACAGCCTCTCTCAGCCACCTTCCCTTCCCTAGCTCACTTCCCTCTCCTCTACTGGGACTTTCTGCACCCCCAGATAAATTACCTGTACGTGAACCCTAGACGTTGAGTTGTTCCTGGGGGAAGCTCAAACCAAGACAGCTGTCTTCTCAGTATGGTGGTCGTGGCAGCTTCAACCCCAGAAATGAGATGTTGCTAAGCAGAGATAATGCTCCACCTCACTTGTTGTGAGGGATAAGTACCCTCTTTTTAAAAAAGTATTTATTCAATTTATTGGGGTGACATTTGTTAGTAAAATTATATAGGTTTCAAGTACAATTCTATAATGCATCCTCTGTATATTGCGTTGTGTGTTCACCACCCAGAGTCAGTTCTCCTTCCATCACCATATATTTGACCCCCTTTCCCTCTTCTACCACCCTCCCCCCTTACCCTCTGGTAACCACTGAACCATTGTCTGTGTCTGTGAGTTTTTGTTTCTTTGTCTTGTTCCTTTGTTGCTTTCTGTTTTATATCCCACATATCAGTGAAGTCAGATGGTTCTCAACTTCTTCTGTCTGACTTATTTCCCTTAGCATAATAATCTCAAGATCCATCCATGTTGTCACAAATGGCAGTATTTCATCTTTTCTTATGGCTGAGTAATAGTCCGTTGTGTTTATGTACCACGTCTTCTTTATCCAATCATCTATCGAAGGACACTTTGGTTGTTTCCATGTCTTGGCTACCGTGAATAATGCTGCAGTGAACATCGGAGTATATATATCTTTACAAATAAATGTTTTCAGATTTTTTGGGTAGATACACAGAAGGGAAGTATCCTCTTGATGAATGAATCAAGGTGTATCTGGCTGTTCTTGTATAGATCTTTTGGACCCATGACTTGGTGGCAGGGTGTGCTGATTGGGATAAAATTGTGTTGCATTGTAACAGACATTCTCCCATGGAGAAAATACGAATAGACTGACATGTCTTCCTGTTGCATACACTTGGCACGCACTTGACACAGAAAGCCCACATCTGCTTGAGAGCACCGGGCCTCTCAAGTTGGAGGCTGGGGGATTCAGGTGAAGCTGAATCAGCGCCATGGAAGAACGTGAAGCCTTGAGGCTTCATTGACCAGGAATCTAAGATCCAGGCAGCACATGCTTCCTCATAAGGCAATGTTCCCCCTTCTGAGGCTGAGCCTGGCACAGAGAGGCCCATCGCATCATCCCTGGGCCAAGGTCAAAATGCCCCAGAGCTGCTCACTGGACATTTAAGGGAGAGCTTGAGAGCTGTTTCAGGATCATAAGAGAAGTTTGTAGCTTCTTGGAGCCAACAAAGCCTTTGGTTAAAGCTGTTCCTTTTCCTCTCCTGAGCTGGAGCCAAGTGGTGGTGACTGTCAACTTCTCTGTCATCAAACACAGGACTCTTTATTCTCATGAACATTCACTTATTTCTCTTGCTTTAAACAGCACTTAGAAGCCCCTGAAAATTGGACCCCAACTTAATAATAACAATAATAGCAAACCTTTTTAAAATGTAGTGCCAGTCATCTCGCTTTGTGATTCCCATACCTGATCCCATTGGGTTGTCAAAATAGCACTCAGATAAGAGGGAAGCAGTGATGGTTAGCCCCGCCCAGACGAGGAAACTGAAGGTCAGGGAGGTTTAGCAGCAGGCCCAAGGCTGCCCGACGAGTGAGTGGCACAGCTGGGGTTTTTGTCCCACGATGTCTAACTTCAGAGCTCATGGTCTTAACCTCTGCAAGAGCATGAACTTGGGGATCAGATCATTCCTGTTCTCAAGGCTTATTTAGCTGTGTGACCTTAAGCAAGTCATTTAAAATATCTGAGCTTTAATTTCTCCATTGAGCATGACGATACTTATCTTATGGGGTTGTAAGAACTATGGGATAACGAAAGTGTGGTTATAGCAGGCAGCAGCACAGGCGCCCTCTGAGGTGCAGTGATGATGATGATGGTGATTTCCACTAGGTCCTATTCCAGCTGCCCACGTGGACTCTGTACTCCACTTGTATTGAACTCCTCGCTCCTCCCTGACACACTGGGCCGTTTCTGTCTTCCAGCTGCCCGCGGTGCCCTTCCCCTTCTCTCTCTCTGGTGATTTCGTGCCAATGCTTTGAGGCCCAGCATCAATGTCACCCTCTAGGGAAACTTGGAAAATTCCCTTTGACTCATTTTTCATCAGTGATTACTGGTTAATGGCATAAGGTCTAAAGGCAAACCATTCAGCTTCAAGGAGTGATTTTCCCTCTTCTTAGATATGTAATATGAACAAGTTCCTTTCTATGTAAAATGAGAGAAATCATAGTACGTATCTCATGGGATCCTTGTGAGACTTAAATGAGAATAAGGACGTAAAAAGCCGAGCGTGGGGCTAGAAACATAGTAAGTGCTCATTAGTCTGATATTATTTTAGCATTATGGACATAGCTGTTGTATCATTTAACACTTAGTATTACGATTGTGAGGGTTATATAGTGGGGTCTTTATCCCCACTGGACCACAGAGTTCTTTAAGATAGGAATAGTTTCTACTCCATATTTTGTTTTTTGTGCCCACTCTAATGCCTGGTGTATAGTAATGAATTTGATGTTGGATGGATAGATAGCTGAGCGGGTGGACAGGTAGATGGTTAAATGGGTGGTTGGATAGTTGCTGTCTGGCTAGGAGGACGGACTAAGGGGGCTGGGTCATTTCTGCTCTCTGAGATACACTGATTGTCACATCAGGAGGAGGAAAACATGAAGGGTCAAGAAGCAGCCTTCCAGACTCTTCAGTTTGAACCAGAGATGACAAAGAGAAAGAAAGAAAATGAAACCAAAACCCAAGAAGGCTAGTGGGTCCATTTTTATCCACACTGGGTGAAGAGTTGCCTTCCATTGCCTCCAAGATCCCTTTTACTTCCAAACGTTTGCCTTCACATTTCCCCATCTCCAGTGCGTAAGGATACCAGGTGTCATTCAGAGACCCACCTGCCCACACTGAGCAACCTGACTGGTCACCCGAGCATCAGGAGTATCTCAGACAAGCCTGGCTGTCCCGGGGCCTGTACGGGAAAAGACAAAGTGGGGTCTGGGCTTGAACTCTCTTCCTGATTCTTCTGAGTAGGAAGGCTCCAGGCTGAGAATCCACAGTTCTTCAAAAAAGATGAAAGCTTGCTTTGGTGTGAGGTCACTTGATCTGTAGGGGTCTTAACTCTTGATCTCTGTTCTTGGGAGCTCTGCATGGTTTCTTGTCATCAAACTCTGCCCACCAGGCCACGTGTCAGCTCTTGCTGGGTCTTGGGTCGTTGGCACTTAGAATCAATGGGGTGAGCTCCTCAGAATTCACTCAGATGAGTCTCATGTGTACCTGTGACATTAAGGATCCTTCCCCACTTTGCCGGCAATAAAGAACAAGGCAGAGCACCCACACTCACAGACGTGCCCTGCGTGTGAATTGCCACTCTCCAAAGACACCATGTCCCCTACCAGCAATGGCTCTTACCTTTTTCTCGAGTAATCCCTTTGCCTTTGATCAATTAACCAAGCATGTATTTACTTCCTCTGGGCTTATTTCTTGAGCCTCAGCATTTTGATGGGACGATTAGCAGCAGTGGGACCACACTTTGTGCTGACTCAGAGTAGGCACTGAGTTTCCCTTACAGGGAAAAGAGGGACGAAGGAGGAGCAGCAGGAAGAGGAAGGAAAGGAGGAGGAAGAGAGAAGGTTCTTGTTCTCAGATCGTGCAGTCTGACCGGCTTGGCAAGACCAGTGCCCATGGACTGATCAGAGAATTGGAGACAGTTGGTGTTGGGCTGGGCTGTCAGGTGGCTCAGAGGAGAGGTCTATGCCAGCACTAAAAACCGAGGTCCCGGAATTGGCTAGCCAGGCAGGGAGAGGCTCCTTGAGAAGGAGACTGTCATCCTTTCCCAAATCTCCTGCTCTGCGGTGAAGACTGGAGGTGTCTTCCAAATCGCCTCAGGTCATTTGGTCGTTCAGCCCTTGCAGAAGAGCAGGGGCTGAAACTCCAGTGCAGCTCTGAGCAGCCGCTGTGCCTTTCAGCAGTGCCTCTCCTCCTTACCTTCCTCCCTCATCTTTCCTTCCTTCTTTCCTTCCATTAGTTGTAAGCAAAATTCTGCTTAGCAGAGTTACCAAGTCCTCTCTGCATAAACGAATACAGGAAGGAGGAGATGGCGATTGTGCTTGGGGCTAAGAGCTCTGGCCGTGGAAAGTGCGAGGCTTCTGTTCCAGTCATTGTTCCACCAGCAGTTAGCGGTGTGTCCTGGCTTAGTTATTCTATTAACCTGCAGGCTCCGCCTCCAGACCGTGGGGTAATCAAAGTACCCACCTTGGAAGGTTTGAGCAACACGAGGCAATTCGCATGAGGCACATGAGACAGGCCGGTGTGCTGTGAGCTCTCAGCAACTGCACTCCGACGTTTAGTTTTATCATCGTAAAAATACCCCACGAAGCAAAATGGGCTGTGTGCCTTTTACCTTTTCTATTTCAGAGCACACACTGGGATCATCCTGACAAACTTCTGTTGTCAGAGTTTTAGTTTTAAAACCTTCTTGTTTGTAAGGAGTTCGGAGGGACTAGGAGATTAACGTTTCTGCCTTAAAACGAAACAGAACAACAGTGACTATCAAGCTTTCCTTTCTATAGAACCCTGAATAGAAGAGAGAGAAAGAAAAGCAAGGGCAGGGATGGCTGGCTTACAGGCTTGAGTGCCCGGGCGAGGCCAGGCTGATTTCCGTGGTCTGGTGGTGGGGGGACCTCGCACACTCTGGGAAGCCAGGATTTCAGGAGTGGTGCTTTGAGTGGGAGCCCCTGTCGGAGACCTGAGATGAGACTTCTCCACATGAAGCTCTCAGGACCAGGCTCCCATTTGTCATCTTGTCAGCTGCTGGGGAGATAAAGGAACCGTGGCCATTCAAGTCTTGAGGGTTTCCTCTTAAGTGTCTCTCTTGAAGGCCTAGCACCCTTGTCTGCTCTAGAAAGCTACTACATAATATCGAAATTGAGGAGAACCTAGCTACTCTGAGACTTGAGACTTTTTCCGCCCTGACAACCTCGAGTCTTCCTTTAAAACTCGAGGAGAAGCTAGCCCTTGCTTCGTTGTTTTGGACTTTCGTGCCCCTCTAACTGGCATCTTCTTTCCCCCATGCGGACAGGGCTGGTCCTGCCTTGCACGTTGGGAAAGACCGAGCAGCTTCTTTGTTTAGTCCTTGGAGCAAAGAGCCTCGTGCCCATCCACCTGGGCTCACCCTGTGGCCCCTGAGGTCTCAGAGTCTGATGTCCCATACTCCTTGCCTTACGGAACAAAACACACTTTATTGAAACGTCATATGTCAGCCCACGTCCTTCAATTCTATTAAAATTCCTTCTTTTTTTTCTTCCTTTTTTTTCCCCTAAAAAAATAAAAAAAACATTATGGAAAAAAGGAGAGAAAAGGATTGGGGAGAGCAGTCCACAAAAACCCAGCAAACCCAAGCCCACTTTGGGGAGTGGAAACATCTGCACTTTCTCAGCAGTTTGAAAGGAAACAAAAAATTGCCAAGTGGTATAAAATTTGAAGAAAAATTACCCAAAGGAGGAATGGACGTTAACCACGCTTCAATTCCCCACTATGGGTTACATTTGAAGTACTTTCTTCTCTCGTCTTTCTTTCTGATTCACAGTGTGTCTAAAGAGGTGAATTGGGCACACAAAACCCAACCTCCTCTTGCCAGGGTGGGTATGAAATATGAAGGCTAGACGATTGTCTGGGCTCAGTGCATTGGAATAACATTGGTTAAATTATGGATAGTTTTTGAATAGTGTCACTTTTTTTTTTTTTTTCTCTGCAGATGGTTGTTCACACAAGGAGCCGGGTCTGCATAATTGTATCACTAATCAGCAGTAAGGCAATTAGTTGTGTAAGTGTGCTATAATCATTCTAACAGAAGAGATGACGAAAAGACAAAAAAAAGGAGGGGGGGACCAAAATGTCTTTTCTGAATCCATCAACTGACAGCCATAATTAGATATATATAATTGAAAATTCCACAGTAGGGGGGCCAGCTTATACAAATGAATTTTCTCTGCTGCCCTTACGCATTTTTATCTTTGGCTGAGCATCATCCCCTTAGGAAAAAGCAGAAAACTCATCATTCCAAGAGTGCATACTGTACTGGGTATTCTTTCAGGCCAATGATGTCAGAATAACATTTTTTTTTTTTTTTTTTTTTTTTTTTGGTGTGTGTGGGCACAGGCTGGGGGACTGGGAGGTGAGTCTGCTGTAGAGACAAGTGCTGCGCGTAGGCTCACATGAATTGCGTTGCCATGAATTGTGTCATCGTCACTGTTATTTTGAACCTGTTCTTAGCTGGCCCCCTGATGTCCCTCTTTTGGTTCATAATGGGAAATTACAGGCAGAGCTGACATACCCATGAGGCATAGAGTCTGGGACCCACCATAGTTTTAGGGGCCCACTCGAATGTTTTAATTTTAATTTCTTTTTAAATTAAAAAATGGAAAATTAATGTAATAAGAAAGAGCCTATAAAAATGAATTCAGCATTACAATGATCTTCATACCAATGCAATTGTAAAATATAATTTAAAATATGTTTTTATGGAGGGAGGAACCCACAAAGGCCAAAGCGCCAGAGCCCGCTAAAGTCAGAAAGTGGCACTGATTCTGGGCGAGGTGGAGACCTCTGTGGAGGTGAGAAAAAGTGGGCTTTGAGGGAGCTTCCTTACAGCAGCATATTCCATCCCAGTTTGCACAGTAAAGAGGGGACTTTATTTAACCAAAGCCTGATTATCAAAACCTATAATTACATTTGGGTTAAAAATTCTTAAGCACGTATGAGTTTGTGGAAACTGAAGAAAAAGCTTAGCACCGAAATAATCAGAGTATTGGTCTCCCATCAGACTCAAAACCTTCTTTTTAAATTGGAAGCGTGTTCTCCCAACCTCTTTCTCTCCCTTTGAATCCATCAACTCTCCTATAATTTAATTGGACAAATCTTAACTGTGATTTTTCCCCCTCCCAAAGAGGGGGCACATTGCAGCCAAAGCTTGTTAATTAAGTTCTTTAAATGCCCCCAGCTGTGCAATAAGTTTTCAAAGCAACACAACTGCAATTTTTTTTTTTTTTTTTTTAGCATTTGGTGGCTAGTTTTCAATCATGCATTTTTCCCCCCTCCTTCTTTTGAGGATGGGAAAAACAGGAATAATCTCTGGGAGAATTCCCATGCATTGTAGAATCTTGGACAGACAGTCAAATTGGAGGTGCCATTAAGTGGCGTCTAATTGGAGCCCGTTCAAGGAAGGGAGTCACAAGGGACGATTCTTTGGGCTCATAAGCAGATCCGGCCAACACACGTTTGTGTAGAAATAACTCCATGAAAGGTACGAAGGAAAGCAGACCTCCCCCATAAGGGCCGAGGGTGGGGTTCTCCCCATAGGCAGATGGGACTATAGGGAAAGCGGGAGAGCCAGGCCAGCCGAGAGGCCGCTTGGGCAGGACAGATGGTCGCCAAGGGTCTTTGGTTTCCCCTGCCTCTAACTCAGCAGCCCGTAGTCTTGACCATCTTGTACCAACTGGCGGAGGTGGGATTGAAGTGGTAGGAAAGGTGAGGAAGTGCCTTTGCCGTAATCACAAGTCTCTGCAAAGTACCTACACTTTAAAGTAACGTCTTATTTAGAAACAAATGGCATCCAGCTTTAAAGGGTGAGGACCTTTGTTACAGAGAATTTAACTTTTTCGTATTCTAGTTTTTCCACAGTTCAATTTTCAGGCATCTCATCATCCGCCTTGCACGTGTCCGTGGCCACGTGATTTGCTTTGGTCGGTGGCATGTACGCATACATGCTCCATGTCAAGTGGCAGCTTTAAGAGCCAATGCCTAGTTTACCACCGAATCCCCTGCAGTAGTGACTGTGTTGAGATGGCGACTCCTTCATCCTGGGTCCCTGGGTCATGAGCCCCCCAGCAGAGTGCACACCACCGTGCCCACAGACCCATGTCGGATATATAGCTTGGAGAAGAAATGAGCTTCTCCGTGTTAGCCCAGTGAGACGTGTAGATTTGTAGCCAACTGATTCAATTATTTAGAGTATGGAGCTGAATGGTGGCCTGGGGACCAGATCAGGCCTTCAGAAATGTTTTGTTTGGTCATGTTTTCTGAAAAAACACTAGTTGCCCACATTAAATATCGGAGAAGCACACCTAAAACTCTGGCAGCACTAGACTTGCGCTCCTCCTGTGTAGCCGCCGTCGCCTGGAATAGCAGCCCCTAGCACGCCCCGTGGTCTGGCACCAGGAGGCCGTTGACAGGCCAAGGATCTGCCCAGACCTGGCAGACAGGAAGGGTCCTGGGGTAGCCCCTCCTCGCTGTTCTTCCCTAGGCCACCGAAGGGGCAATGACTAGGCTTGTTTTGCCTTCATTCCCCAGTGGGGGCCGCACTGAAGGACCTGGTCGTGGGCCTGAGTGAGTGGGGGCTGCAGGTCTGAGATCTGGGTTTCTTGCACGTTGTCTGCACACTTGGTCCATGGTATGGCGGTAGCCACTGGATGGGACATACCTTGGAGGGACTCAGGTCGACCCAGTGGAACAGTCACCTGTCAGCTTTGCCACTGTCACACTCAGCCAGGCAAAAAAGAGGAGACACTGCTGCCACGGGGAGTGCAGGACCCCTCCGACCAGCTCCTGGTTTTTTCCCTCCCTCCTTTAAATCCCATGTTCGCCTTGCCTTCTCCCCACGCACGTAAATGGCCAGCGGCCCTTTGAAGCTTTGTCCCTCACATGTTGGACCCTTGGCATCTTTTCCCCACGACTCTCGTAGCTTCACAGAAAGGCTTCTTTGCTGTTCCCGAGAGGCTCAGACAGGACCGTACGTAAGAAAGAAACCACAGATTCCTACCGAAATGTGGGATAAAGACCCCCCTGAGACAGAGCCTGCTCACCCGTGAGATGAGGGGAGAGAAGGTGTGAACCGAGCGGCCGCATGCCCAGTGTCTTACTACTAACATCTCCCAGCCTTTGTTTCCCTCCGCAGGCAGATGTCATTCCTGTCCTGAACGCTGTCAGCATGCCGGTTCCTCTGCTCTCAGCCTCCTCATCCATTTCTGGCCCTGACCTCCCTGGCCCCACTCTGGTGTTCTGACGCCTTCTTTCCTTACTCTTCCCTTCCCCACACCCTGCCGACAGCGAAGCCTGTTCTCAGCCCAGGGCTGATGCTCTGCCTTTTCCTTTGGTCCCATCCCTCTGAGCCATCTTGAAAACCCCCCAACTTAGAAATTCCAGGACTGTCACCCTAAGAGGGTCCATTGAGGACTGACCGACAGTGCGGACGCTCGGAGCAAAGTGCAGGGTTTTCTCCCGGCCCTTCCAGTTACCAGGTGGATGGCCTTGGGCAAGTGACTTCAGCTCCAGGTGCCTCTGTTGTTGTTTTTTTAATTTGTAAAATGGGGATAGTAACAGAACTGGCTTCAGAAGGGTGTTATGTTGTCCTCAATGTGTTAATTCACATAAAACAGTTCCAAGTTATCTGGCCTATTGGGAGAGCTCCGTAAAGTTAGCTGTCTGTCTCAGCTCAAAGAGCTTCAACCCAAAGAGGTTATCTCAACCCACAGGTTCTCTGCTGCCTTGTCTCTGCCTCTCATGCCTTTCCTCTAGAGTCAGGTTCTCAGACTTTCCGCGGACTTTTCCTCTGACTGCGTCCTGGGAACCTGAGAAGCCACCGCTCCGACTGGGTTTGCCCTGAGCCACAGTCACTTTGCAGTGCTTCTCCATCCCTCCCACCTCTCACCTGTAGACCTCAGAGCGGAGATCTCGGCTTCCCTTTTCCTCTGCCTCCCCAGTCTGCCTGGTGGATGACTGCTGAGGATAACTGCTCAAGAAGTAGTTCCTTTTGGCTTAACAGTAGTGGCTCTATTCTCTCCTAGGATGGTAGAAGCTTTTGAATCTGTAAGTACAGGCTCTTGCCTCCTTATATTTATTTGGATATTCTTCATTCGGTCTCCCATCCAAATGATAGTAATGAGTAAGCCACAAATTGAGGTGGTCCACCACCTTGGCAAGTCCAGTTAGCCACTTTTCCATTTAAAGAACAACCAGAATTAAGCCTACCTCAGCCTGCTGGAGGTGAGAGCTGTCACTTCCTCATTTTGAAATGTCTGTTCTGTCCTCCGCCAGTCTTCCAAGCTTTACTGTGTCATGCTGGCTCTGGAGAAGTCCTCAGCCATTTGCTTGTTTGGTTTTTTTTTTTTTTTGAGCTTTCATTAAACCAGATGCATTCATGGTTACGTAATCATCTGAGTGAGCCTCAGAACTGCCATTGACATGCTGCGTAGTATTATTAGCTTTGTAACTGATGACCAGGCCTCAGCATAATGACAGCTTGGCTGTCCCCCAGCCTCTCCGTTTAACATAACTGATTTCTCAAGGAGCAAATGCATCTACTGGTTCTGTCTTTGTAAGTCAGTGGGATGAAGGCAAAAATGGGCTGCACTGGAGGGTTGAAAGAACCAACCAAGTTCTAAATGCCCCACCTTGTGCCTCTTTGGCCAAAGGTCAAAGCTTGGTTCCCACAGGCATAATTTGGCCTGCACAAGGCTTTCATAAGAAATTAAAATTTGAGTACGTTCAAGCAACTATTTACATTGTCTAGTTTGCCACAATCTCTACTGTTCCCTTTTGTTTTACATCTGGTCTACTTCGTTCATTTATGTTAATCTGCTTGGTCCCTGAAGACAACGAAAAAACTTAGTGCTTCCTCTCTCAATATGAAAACTACCAATCAGGACATAGAACTGTGGAGTTTAGAGCAGAAAGGGAATTTAATGACTTTTTAGTTGGAGATCCACATTTCCATCTGGGGACTCTGACGTGCAAGAAAAGTGACACAAAACCACTCCTGGCCCACAAGTACCTGGTGGTACAGTCTTAGCTGCTTACAGTCTCAAAATGAGATACTTCTTCTGGAAATTTCTTGAGCAGAATACAAGCTTATGGAACTATAACAATCATGGTAGCATCATTGATTAAGTATGTCAGCTCCTGAAACACAGGACCATATGTGTGTGTGATGTCATCTGCACCTCTGCGTTGTTCCTTGCTAAGCCTGAAGAATTTCTCATTCATCCGGAGAAGTGCACTTATAGCAGAGCATTAGTGAGCATTGTCTGTTTTCCTGAGGATCCTAAAGCTGAGACAGCACAAGGGGTTTAGGTCACAGGGTACCCAGCCTTCCTCTAAAGAAGTCCACTCCAGGAACGTCTTTTCCTCCGTGTGACTCCTCTGCCCACCGGCTACCAGGTCTCTCTCCTGCCCTCTCAACTGATGACAAGCATCTCAGCCCCTGACCCCAAGCCCCTGCCCTTGAGCTTATCTGCCCTCTTTTCTTATGCTGAGCTACACAGCCCTAATTTCTATTTCCTTCAACCACTTCATGCTATTTTCAAGTATGAGAACAGAAATTTTCTTTGTGCTGAGCAGATAAAAGATTCTTTAGTTCCCGTGACCCACCTCCATAAATGGCAATGTGGGATGATAAATAACAACGATACAATATTTTTGTTTCTCTAAACACGTATGGTCTCTAATCCTCGCTACAACTCTGCAACGAGATAGGTGTTATTTGCACCTATAGAAAAAAGAGCAGAGACCAGGGAGGTCAAGTCACTTGCCCTAGGTCACACAGCTTGTAAGTGCTACAGGCAGGAATTACTCAGTTCCTACCCAAGCTTCTTCTTTACCATGTAAGGGCATTGGATGGCAGGTAGGAGGGACTGAGTTAATTGATCTGCTGGCATCAATTCTAGGTGACTCTCCCCTATAATCCTTGCTGGTATCTAATAACTCAGAGATGGCAATTTTGGTTAAACACCCTCTTTTAAAATAGAATTCATCTGCAGGTTGCTTCTCCATACTTAGAAACTCCTAACAATGAGACCTCCCCAACTTTTCTTTCTCCTCCTCATGTGAGCCTTATTATAATTCAAACCTATGCACGCAACCGACAGTGGTCTCTTTTCTTTACTTCTTTAATTAGTACTGTCATTTTTAATCCGCTAGAAAGATGAGAGGGAGATTGAATGTCCCAACAACAGCCATGTTATTCTGAAACTCCAATTGTGACAAATTCACAAACTCATAAAAAAGATTTTTTTTCTATACTATCCTATTAGCGCAGAGCAGAGAGAGTTAGGAGTTAAGAGTCTTTCCCTCTTTGTGGGGGCTAATACAGAGCCATTTTTGGTTATTATTCACAAGATGTTTTTCAACTGAGTTGTCAGGTTGTTAAATGTCTTCACCATGGAGTGTTCCTGTAATTCAATCCCTCTGGATTGCCCGGAGTGTCTTAAATGTTTTGATTGCAAATACAGGAGGGAAACTGCTGTCCCGAACAGTCTCCCCTTAAATCTTCTTATGGATTAATTTGCTGTGTGGCCTGAAATAGGTCAAAAGGTTTTGGCTCAGGAGTAGAATTCTAGAAATAATCACCCTATAGACACTCTAAATCAATCATAATTAATGCACTTGCCTGGTCCTGTCAGCTGATTGCTGCTAGAGGGTGAAATAAAGAGACCCTTTCTAATACAATTTGAAAAGAGATCAAATCTGTCATTTCATCTAATAATTGAGCCAAATGAGAAAAGAGAGGGGCCAAAGTTCACTGGGTGACCTTATGTAAACCCAATAATGCATAATTCATTTCCTTTTTATGGAATTTATAAGCTGCTATAAACGGACAGGACAGAGTCGTCTGCCCTCCGTGGCTTCTACCGAACTGTTCTTGCTTATCCTGAAGTGCCTGTGGAGCTGCCCAAACTTTTCAGTAGCTCTGGCTGATAATCCCCAAGCCTTCAAGACGGGCCGGCATTTAATTCATTCTCCCAAGCGTGTGAAGTTAATAGCTGAATAAATCACTGGCAGCTCTCTCTGAATGATATAAAACCTGTAATTTATTTATTGAGTGTCACAAATACAGTTAAAACATGTTTTCACGCAAAATGCTTTCCCTCTTTTTAATATTATCGGAAAGAGAATATGGGTTGTAAGTTCTGGAAGTGGAGGTTGAAAAACAGTGTGTTTGTGAATTGTCCATTTTCCCCCCTGGTGTAGTGATGTGGGGAAGCGAGATTTCTTCCTAGCCTTGAAGAAATTTCCTGTTTGGGATGAGGAGCTATACGGACATGAGAAAAGTGGGTTTCAGAAAAACTTCCAGCAGTGGCTCCATCTTATCAAGCTTAAGTTTACCACATCTCTGGACTGCGATGGAACAAAACATTTGTTGGAAATGCACACAGATCATTCTGGGTTCCTATCTCAAGACTCCTTGGTAACCACCAGCCAGGTAGGTGCCTGTTTCATGAGATGGCACAATCAAAGGAGCTATTCGTTTTCTTTTTGTGGGTGACTTGCAAAGGAATCGCAGGCTGCTCTGCAGTCATGCTTTGCCTTCAGGACTTCCAGCAGCCATTGCGTGTTCCTTTGGCAGCTGCTGCCTCGGAGTGTGGCCCCTCCAGTTTGGATTGCTGCTAGAGGGTGAAATAAAGGCACTCCACGTGCTATCTCGCACTGTCTGCCTCCACCAAACATGTACGTGTTTGTTATCAGATGCATATGTTTCCCAGGACACCGTCTGACTATTTCTGTGCTCTTTTGTGGCATGTGTAGTCCTCTGCCCCATTGCTGGGACAGACTTTCTAAAATGAGATCTGATCTTGTCATTTCCCACCTTTGGAGGCTGGTGTACGGTGAGGGGACTAGCAGAAATTCGTCCAGTCTTTAGAGAATGGTTTGGCATTATTGAAATTTTACATAGACTTTAACTCTTTTTTTTATTTTTATTTTTTAACTTTTGTTTATTTTGAGTGTGTTCTTCCAGGACCCATCAGCTCCAAGTCAAGTAGTTGTTTCAATCTAGTTGTGGAGGGCGCAGCTCACAGTGGCCCATGTGGGGAATCGAACCGGCAACCTTGTTGTTAAGAACACCGCACTCTAAGTAATTGAGCTAATGGGCCGACCCCATATAGTTTAACTCTTAAAGTTTAATTTCTTGTATTTTAACTTAAATGATGGGTAATTTATCTTAAATATATATAAGTGTATATATATATGTTATACACACACACACACACATATATATGTATATATATATATATATATATATATATATATATAATGTGTAATATGTATTATAACTTTAGAAACAAACTAAAGGCTCATCCATAGGAGATCGTTAAATATAATGTAGTCTTTCACAATAATAAGATACTCTGCAGGCATTAAACATGATGTCATCAACCACATGAAAAGATGTCCGTGACATGTTAATTTAAAAAGCATGTGACAATACAGCTTAAGAAGTATAATCCCACTTATTTTAAAAAACATGCCTTTCAATAGACAGGAGAAAAATTAGCACTTTGGAGTTTATCACAGATTAATGTCATGACACTGAGAGAGAATGGACAATGACATATAGTAATACAGAAAGTTGGTTTATACCTGGGGTGACATTCTAATTAGTGTGTGTGAGCAAAGAACTAAATGATGTTGGGATATTTGACAATCCATACAGAATTCATAGAGAAAAAAGCTATATGAAAATTCCATATTTAAAAAATAAAAATCTTAGCATGATCCATATATATTGTGCATGTATTGTATGTGTGTGTATGCACACTCATGCCCATAGAGATTTGTCAACTTGAAATGAAAATCTTTAGTATGAGCTAAGGCATCAAAAACAAAATTAAAAGACAAGTCATAGACTAGGAGGATATATTTTTAATGACTAGCACCAACAACTGATAGATAAAATTACACGAAAAATACAACTCAGTAGAGAAAAGCAAATCACAAAGGACGTGTATTGGCAATTCACAGAAGAGCAAATTCAAAAGGCTGATAAATACATGACAAGAAGCTCATCATCCTTAGTGATAAGGGAAGTGCACATTTAAAGGCATCGAGCTACCATTTCAGACCCATCAAAATGGCCCAGAAGGTAAAGCCTGATGGTATCAAGTGCTGGTGAGCACATGGGAAAACAGAAACTCTTACACACCACCGACGGAAATGGCTCCACATTATTTAGCAAATTGGAAATAGCCACTCCAGTTGAAGATAAGTACTTACTATAACCCTGCAGGTACACTTGTTGGTACATGTCTTAAAGAGGTTCATACATATGCACGAGGAGACAAGAATGAGGATAGTTGTAGTTGATGAAAGTGAAAAATAAAAACCAACATTACTGTCCATCAGCAGTGTGCTTGATATACAGCAGTGGTGCTTGTACCATGGAGGCGGAGGCTCTGGTCAAATGCAGGCTCTAGTGTTTACTAAAAGTACAGCCAAGGACAATTACTTCACTGTTCTGTGCCTTTTCTCATCTGTACAGCAAGAATGATAAATGTATGGAGTGTATATATCTTAATTGGATCAACAGGTTAAGTGTATAAAGATTTAGAATAGTGTCTGGCACATAGTGTTCCATAGTATCGTGTTTCCCCGAAAATAAGACCTAGCCGGACCATCAGCTCTAATGCATCTATATATAAGACCCGGTAGGGTCTTACATTAATTTTTGCTCCAAACGATGCATTAGAGCTGATGGTCCAGCTAGGTCTTATTTTCGGGGAAACATGGTATTTACTATTACTAGAATAATCAACGTAAGAATAAAAACCCTAGATCTTCAAGCATCAACATGGTTAAATCTCATAAACTTCGTGTTGAGGTTAAAAAGCAGTTTGTAAAGTGATATGTATTTCCTGGTACAGTAGGAAAAGCATCTACTGTGTTTCCCCCCAAAATAAGACATAGTCAGACCATCAGCTCTAATGTATCTTTTGGAGCAAAAATTAATATAAGACCTGGTTTTATTTTACTATAATATACGACCAGGTCTTATATAATATATACTATATAATATAATGTAATATAATATAATAAAATATAATGCCGGGTCTTATGTTAAGTTTTGCTCCGAAAGACTCATTAGAGCTGATGGTCGGCTAGGTCTTATTTTTTGGGAAACATGGTACATCATCTTCGAAAAAGCATGGAAAACAGTAGAATTTCTTGCTGTGGTAATATTTGTACAATAAAATTATCATCATATGCATAAGGAATGTCAGCGCTCTGCTCAGTTCTGGAGGGAAATTGGCTAAATTAAGAAAGTGCTTCTTTGAGTAGAGCTGGTTCATTTCCTTTGAAAAAAGAGAGATTGGGAGCAAAAAAAATTATAAAGAATTATAAAATTTGGTATGAGTATGTATACAGGAGTCTGTTATGTTATTTTTCAAACATTGTTTAGGGCAATATTTATTCAAACTTTTTTTAAAGTTAAAGTTTTATAGTTTTCAGCATTCAGGTCCTGTACATGTTTTGTTAGATTTACACTGCAGCATTTCTTTTTGAGCAATTTTAAATGGTATTGTATTTTTAATTTTGGTGCCCATTGTTAGCATATAGAAGTTTTTTCAATTTTTGTATATTTATGTTGTGTCCTGTGACCTTGCTGAATTCACATATTAGTTGTAGGATTTTTTTTTTTTTTTTCAGTAGATTCCTTGGAATTTTCTGAATAGCCATCTGCAAGTTGGGACAGTTTTATTTCTTCCTTTCCATTCTTTTAATTTCCTTTTCCTGATTTATTGCATTGGCTAAAACTGCCAGCACTATGTTGAATGAAGATGGTGAGATCCTTGCCTTGTTCCCAGTCAAGGGGAAATCTTTCAGTCTTTTACAGTTAAGTATAATGTCAGATGTAGGCTTTCTGCACGTTTTTCTTTTTTTAATCAGTTGAGGAAGTTTCCCTGTATTTCCAGTCTTATGAGAGTTTTTTCTTTAAATCAGAAATAGATGTTGAAGTTTATCAAATACTGTTTCTGTATTGACTAACATAATCATATGAATTTTCTTTCTTAGTTCAATGTGGTAGATTACATTCATTGATTTTTTCAAATATTTAACCAGCCTTGCATCCCTGGAATGATTCCAACTAGGTCATGATATATAATTATTTTTACATGTTGCTGAATTCTATTTGCTAATAATGTCTTAAGGATTTTTACATTAAATTTGTGAGGGATATTAGTCTGTAATTTTCTTTCTTTTTCTTTTTTTTTGGTGCTGTCTTTGTCTGGTTTGAATATCAAGGTAATACTAGCATTATAAAATGAATTGGACAGTGTTCCATCTTCTTCTATTTTTCTGGAGGAGATTGGGTAGAATTGGTTGGTGTTAATTCTTCTTCAAATGTTTGCTGGAATTTTCCAGTGTAACTATCTGGGACTGGAGATTTGTTTTGGGAAAGTTTTAAAATTATCAATTCAATTTCCTTAAGACCTATAGAGCTAGTCAAATTATCTGTTTTACGTTGGATGAGATGTGGTATTTTATATCTAAGTTGTCAATTTATGTGGGTGGAGATGTTTGTAGTATTTCCTTGTTATTCTTTTGAAGTCTTCAAAATCTGTGAAGAGTTATTTCTGATATTGGTAATTTGTGTCATTTTTCTTTTTTTTGTTTTGTCAGTCTTACTAGAAAGTTGTCAATTTCATTGATCTTTTCATAGAAGTAGCTGTTTGTTTCAATGATTTTCAATACTGTTTTTAATTTCATTGATTTCTACTCTTTATTGCTTTTATTATGCTGCTTTGGGTTTATTTTTCTTTACTTTTTCAGATTCTTGAAGTGGGAGCTTAGATTATTTATTTGTGACTTTTCCTCTTTTCTAATATATGTGATTAGAGCTAGAAATTTCCCTCACAACTGCTTCTTTAACCGTTTTCCACAAATATGTTGTATTTTCATTCTCATTCAGTTGAATGTATTCTTTTATTTCCCTTGAGGCTATTCTTTCACTCCTTGAACTATTTAGAAGTGTGTCATTTAGTTTCCAAATGTTTTCAGGTATTCATTTTATCTTCCTATGATTGATTTCAGTTTGATTCCATTATGGTCGAAAAAGACACTATATGATTTCAATTTTTAAAAATTTGTTGAGATTTTTCTTTATGACCCAAAGTAAGGCCCATCTTCATATATTTTCATAGGCACTTGAAAGAATCTGTATTCTGCTTTTTTGTATGTGTGGATTGTTCTATAAATGCTCTGTTTAGATTGGGCAATTTCTATTGTTCTATCTTCAAGTTCACTTATTCTTTCCTTTATTCCTTCTATTTTGTTGTTGAACCCATCTATTAAGTTGATTACACTGATTATTGTATTTTTCTATTTCAAAATTTCCGTTTGGTTCTTTATATCTTTTCTTTGCCATGATTTCTTATTTATTTGATTCTATTTTTATAAATTTGTTTCAAGCATATTTATAATTGTTTGTTAAAATGTTTTTATCTTGCCTTGGTGTTGTCATCTATTGATTACCTTTTTTCATTGGGTTTGAGAACTGTCTGCTCTTTAGTATGTGAATGATTTTTGGATGAAACCTAGATATTTTGGATATTAATGTTAGAAGACTCTGAACATTATTTAATCCTGTTTTTTCTGACACTGCTCTGGCAGGAGAAGGGAGATGCTGGCTTGTTATTGCCAGCTGGGAGTAACAATCCTGGTTTTTCATTTGGCCTCCATTGACCTCTGAGTGTGTGTGTTGGGGACTCGTCATTAGTGCTGGTGAGAATGGGAGTTCCAGCTCCCTGCTAGACCTTCACTGATACCTCTGTGGTCTCCCCTGACATCCAGTGGAACAAGTTGGCCTTGTTACTGCTGTGCAATGGTGAAAGTCCTGACTCTCCACTAGACTTCCTTTGGTACCATCCCAGACGGGAGTGGGAAGTGCCCTATTATTGCTGAGTAAGCGCACAAGTCCAGGCTCTCTCTGTGGTCTCCACTGACATTGTGGTGGGGCGGGGGCGGGGGGCTGCTTATTACCACCCGGCAAGGATGCAAGTCCTGGCTCCCTACCTGGTATCTCTGTACCCATTGATGATGCCAGTGTGCCACCTTCTTCAGTTTCAAGTCTGGGATATATGAGGCAACAAGAAAGCCTAGGGAACTTGCCACCATGTTGTTCCTTGGTTCCTGAAGTCTCTAAACGTAGTGCCTTCCTCTCTCTTATCTTTTAATAGTCTCCATATGTTGGTTTTACATGTAATGCCTGAGGTTTTGTAGTTATACTTCATAGGAGAAATAGGAAAAAGTATGTCTATTCCATCTTCTCTGAAGGAGAAAATTTCCAAACTTTACAAAAATATATTTCAAATATTTTACAATTAAAATAAGCACTTACAAAATGGACAAGAATTTTAGGGAGTGAGGGGTGCATACTAGGTGTATACTCACAGTTCAAGTGGTGAGTGTGATGAAGGTAGAGAACAAGGCCCAGTAACAGAGCCAGCGACAGGAGAACACATGGAGGAGACAACTGGTGGAAAGTTTTCCAGTAATGGAAACTGACACAGTAAGAACAGCTTACAAGCAGTGGGAGTTTGAAGACTTGGGGAATACATGAAGAATGTTTTCTTGAACTGATCACCTTGTAGCAGAAACACGGGCGTCCCAATCCCCTTCAGGGCCTGCTTTAACCTCTTCTTTCACCCTTTTGGAGTAACAAAAAATGACAGTAATAGTTGAATTCATCGTATTATTTGAGAGTGACCCCTTGACCCAGAGGTCAAGCCTTTGCTTGCCCGTCTGATTAGGACATTCCATAATTTTTGAAGGAACTTATCTCCAGGCCCTTTCCATTAATTAGTCCAGCACTAGCAAGTCCTTGAAGAGGAAAAACCAGTGCTGAGGGCTCTCAAATCCCTCTTTGGAGATTAGGAAGTGAGATAAGGAAGGGAAGCTTTTAACAACATGACAGTCATCCTGCTAGCCCCAGAGAGGCGGCTGTCTGCAATTTGAGAGGAGCCAAGCCGCATGAGAAAAGCAAACAAACAAAAATACCTCTGTGACGCTTGGATTTTATAAAGTGCTAATATCTGGTGTTTAATCTGCCTGTCCAGGCCAGAGAGGACAGTGTTAAATTGCCTTCTATTCTTAGGCCACCTTAACCTGTCATTGTTAAGCCAGCCTGCATGGGAGCCTTTGAAATCAGATCTGGGTGTATAGGAAAGTTGTGCTGGCCCAGGTTTGGTGAACTCTGAACCACTGGAAGGGGACTGAGGTTAAGTGAAGCCACCTCAAGCTGGGCGAGCTCTAGAGCAACCTGCTGGCTGGACAGTTCAGTGAGAAGACTCTTCAAAGTCTGTGGAGGTGGGATAGGTGGCGTCTCTCAGACCACTTTCCACTTTCCATAGACTCGAGAAAGTGGTGTGGAACAATGGTAGAACGCATGGCTTTGGACATGCTCAGCCTCTGCCACTGACCACCAGGGGGGACGTTGGGCAGTGACTCCCTCCCTGAAGCTTAAGTTTCCTCATCCGTCAAACAGAAATAATAATGGAACGTATCTCACAGTTTTGTGGTAAAGATTCAATAGGAGTTAGTGCATTGCATGGGAAGTGTTCTATGCATAGTAGTTGCTATTATTCTTAACACCATTGGTCTAGTAGAATATTTGTAGAGAACCAGAAAGAACCTTTTAGAATTGAGTCTAATCATCTCATTTTATAGACGGTGTAGCTGAGACTCAAAGATATTGTCTGCGACCCTTTCAAGGTCATCAGGCTGGTGGGAAGCAGAACTGCCCCAGTGACACCAATTTCCTCATCCCCATGGCCCCCTCCTCAGTGTTTTCAGTTTCCCCATCACATCTAGGTTAGTTGCACCCCATGCACGTGTTATCTGACTTTTCAAGTTCTTTTCTAAAATACATGTCTTAAGAAAGTTGTACCAAATGAGAAAAACAAAATTTAAAAAAGGGTAGCCCTGAAAGAAAGAGCATCAAACGAAGAGATCCAGATGCGAACGCCCCTGCAGAGGGACATGTGCCTCCTCATAATGACCCTGCATGTTATCGGAGACTGTCCTGTCTCACGTGGTGCGTGATCCCAAGTGCATTCTAATGCATGTTTTATTTCTCCATTGATTTTAATTAAAAGGATATTGTCAAGGTTGCTAGGCATAAATATTGACTGATTTTGACACTACAGTTGTCCCAGAGGGTCAGGCCTGCTTTTTCAAGGTTCTTGTATCTCTTTTGACTCCTCACACTTTCTTTTTGGTGTGTTGGAAACATCAGAAATAGAACTATTAGGTCATGCCTAAGATACAACACAGGTTGACAAGAAATAAAGGTCTGACAGTTTGGAGTCGTAACTCACAAATGAGATCTTGGGCTTTGACTAAACCAGAATGCTTGCATCCATGATACAATGTACTAAAAAATAACGAATTCTTTAATCAATTTGGTCAGTGTACACACATGCTTATGTATCTCCCAAAACCATAGGAGCGCTACTTATGCTTTGAATAAAACAAAGCAGTGTGCTCTTTTAAAAGATGATTTTACTCTAAGACATTTCTCACTCCAACCCCCAACCCCAGATCTGCGTTCCTTTGAGATTTCTAAGTGACCACAACTCCCAGAGTGAGCAGGTTGTCAGCTCAGCACACCACTCACATTCCTTGCTCCAGGGGCCGCAAGCCTGGAGATGGTGCTGGCACTTCAGGGTTAATTCTCGCAGAGCCCCAAACCGCAGGGGGCTACGGAGGCCCTGCACTACATCTGGAGGCGGTGACTGCCCGAGAACAAGTGGTGTGAAATGCATTATGAGCATTCTCCACGAAGAGCAATTGTCTTTTTCTTGTTGATAGTAGAAAATCAATAGGGTTGTTTTCTGTTCAGTTTTCAAGGGCACAAGTTGCTGCTACTTCAGGCTGGAGAAGTTCACAGGGTGGTTAACGAAATGTCAGCGGTGATTGAACAGTTCAAGCAAAATTGACATCCCTCTACTATAAGTCTCCCCTAAGTGAACTGGGAGCCCCAGGGGAAGGCCGAGCTTCAGGGCCCCAGGAGCAGAGGAGCAGCGGGGCTGCGGGTCAGGCTACAAAGGAATCGCCAGCCCCACACAGCAGGAGGAGAGGGAGATGCGTGGTTACCCTCCTTGGCGTGGGCAGCCAACACGAGGAAGGGAGAGCGACTTGGATCAGCACCAGACTTGTAAGACCGAGCGTCAGTCTCTTCTCCTGCTCCAATCTCGCAGTTCAGGGAGTTTTCCTCTCGGCACATCTGACCCGTCACACCTGTTGTTTCCCTTTCTCCTCCCCATGACCTTCCTTATCCCGTCCTTCGCACTGCCCTTTACTCATTACTCAGCATCTCATGGCGCTTAAGAGGCAGGCTCTGGCTTCAAATGTAGGACTTAAATCCTGGATTGGGCGTTCATTGGGAAAGCGACACAAACCTCTCCCAAGCCTCAGTTTCCTCCACTGTAAAAGTGCAGGGTGGTTGTCCTCACCGCCTAAGACTGCAGGAGCGTTAATAAGGTTATGTGCATGGAGAGTCTCACAGAAGCGCTTCAACCTCTTTCCCAGCTAACGTGCCTTCCTCGTTCCATTATAGCCCCCATCCCAAGCGCACCTCTCACCGGGAGGGAAATGAGCTGATATGTTAACTTACACTGAAAGGTTGACAGCACCCCCTTTCCCAAGAGCACTTTGTAGTCACAAAGTGCTGCCCACTCATTATAGCATTTAGCCACCCCAAGAGGAAAGGGAGGACAGAGCATCTTGGTCCTCGGAGGTGTTTTCATACCAAGGGTTCCTTACTCCAAAGTGACGACTCTGATTATGGGGCCTCAGTGGCTGTGGAAGTCAAGTTAGAAAGATGTTTGGGACTCAGATAGGGTTTCTTACACCCCTCAAATCACATTAGACAGAATTTTCTATACTGCCTACAATGTTAGGCTAGTTCTCATTGGAAAAAACTGACTTCCAGTCTAAGCTCTCATCGATAGTCATATACGGTGCTATTTTATGTTATAGCCAATATATATGGTGCTAGTCAGGCTAGATTGGCTTCTAGACACCAAAATACCCTCCAATACCTTCAGACAAAAAGGTATATATCTTGCTTATGTCATAGTCCCATGAGGGTGAGACTGGGGGCAGGACTGTCCTCCATGCAGTCCTTTAGGGACCCAGTCTCCTTCCCTTTCATGGCTGCTTCCTCCCCTGTGTCCTGGGAGTCCTCCCCATTTACTGGTGAAGGAGACAAGAACAAAAGTTTGCAGAAAGTGGTTTTAAGGACCTGAACTGGCAGGGGCATATTCACTTCTGCTCACATTCCACTGGCCAGAACTCAGTCATTGGGTTGGGCTGCATCTAACTGCAAAGGAAGCTGGGAAATTGATCTATCTGGGTACTCAGGAGGATAAAGGAAATAGTTTGGTGAATAACTGGCCAGTGTCTGCAATACATACAAATGATATCATTTCTGTTTTCATGGGGAAGGAGGTTGGGGGGTGGTGATGGAGGCTGATCCTGTCCTTTTAGGGAGGGGCTTGAGTGAGGCACCCAGGATACAAAATTTAAGGAGGCGCTCACTCTCGGGGTCCTGCAAGTGCAGGGTGGACACCTGAAAGTGAGTGCCTTTTTAAATTTCACGCCCAAGGCACCTAGTGCTCCTGTTTGAGTATCATTCTCAGGTTTATCTATTGGCCTCCTCCTTAAATATTATTCCACATTAGATGATTATGCTTTTTTTCATTGAAAAATCCTGTTCCATTTATTTGTGATGTCATCATTTTTTAATATATTTAAAATTTTTTTCAATTACAGTTGACATTCAATATTGTTTTTATATTAGTTTCAGGTGTACAGTGTAGTGGTTAGACATTTATATAATTTATGAAGTGATCCCCCCGATAAGTCTAATACCCACCTGACACCATACATAGTTATTACAGTATTATTGACTATATTCCCTATGCTGTACTTTATATCCCCATGACTATTTTGTAACTACCAATTTGTACTTCTTAATCTCTTCACCTTTTTCACCCAGCTCCCCAACCCCCCTCCCATCTGGTAATTATCAGTTTGTTTTCTGCATCTACGAGTCTGTTTCTGTTTTTTTGTTTTGTTTGTTTCCTTTTCTTTTTTAAATTGGGTCTTTTTTTTTTTCCAGATTCCACATATAAGTGAGATCATATGGTATTTGTATCTCATTTGTATACAATTTCACAATTTTTCCAAAGCACATTCCCAGACTATCTTCTGAGTATTACGGGATTAATCACTTGTTTAGTTCCCCTTCCCGGCCCCGACTCTTGCTGCTGGAAGGTGAAACCAGTCTCATTCCCCTTACATCTCAGTAGTTAGCACAAAATTGGCCACATAGGAGGCGCTCACACAGTAGACTTGGTTTAAAAGAAGGAGGCAACAATAGTCTTTATGTCTCCAGCTTGCCCAACAGTTAACATACATCTTTTGCTCAGACTCTCTCCACATTTCTGTAGGTAATGGGTCAACAGAACTTGCATGAGCGGATGAAGAAAGTATGTCTGGGGTAAGTCTGTGACAGGCTGGAAGTCCCAAGGCTGATAGGAGTATGTGTTTTTCCTCTTCACGTGTGACGACTGGCTGCTGACGAGAAGGCTTGACTCTGGAGAAGCATGTTCACATGGGATCGCACACACATGTACACACTCAAAGATGTGTTTTTACACAGAAGCATCAATAGGTTTCTACACATGTTATATAATTGAGTGAGGGCCAGGATTCAAATTTGTGTGGATTCCAGGGTCTCTGCATGGCACAAAATCTAAGAGATAAAAGGTTTGCTGGGGTCTCATGGAAGGCCTCCAGAAATAAAATACAGTGAGAAGCAGAAGTTCAAAAGCATCTGGATGTAACTGCTTCTTCCTTCCTTAAACGTTTTCCTACGCATGTGAATCTCTCCCACATGGTCTCACCTTCCACCATAGCATTTTGGAAAGGAGAAATAGGCTGGAAAGGCCAGCCTGCAATGAAAATGAGGACAACCTCTTAGAAAGCAAGCTTAAACATAATCCCATTGCTAATGCTCTTCAGATGTCTCCTTTTCTTATCAAGATACTGTAATTTAGGAAACCCCCTAACGAGTTTTGTGTGGGTTGGACGAATTTCCTTTTTCAAATTCATTAATTTATTTATTTTGTTGGGTGTGGGCAATGAGAGGCATATCTTTGTCTTTTCAGTAAACTCAGTTTACCATGACTAAGAAAAGGGACATCAAAAGGCTCATTGAAATAGATAAAATGCCCCATCAAACAGCTCTAATAAAACAGTACCTTGATAGTTCTCGAGAGGATGGATCAGAAGCAGATGGACTGAATTTCCCTTGGAAAAGCTGTTGGGAAAAAGAAAACCAAGTGGTGTGGGTAAAGTGTTTCAAGTATTTCATTCCATATCCAGTTCTGAAATATAGCTCTGTTTGTCAGTTAAGATAGCCCATTGGAGTTGATACTAGCTCTGGGTAGAGATCAGATTTTGACTCCCAAGGAGTCCAGAAAAATAAATTGGGGTAACCCAGAAGGGTGCTAACCTAGCTACAGCTTATCTTAAAACAAAGCAAAACAAACAAAACAAAAACCTCACTGCATTTTTATCTCAATTTAATCTTGGGAATGAGGAGAGGAGAGAAAGGTTGTAGAAAGGACTCAGCTTCTCCCGCTTATAACCTCTTCTTCTAGGTCTTCCATCTTCAAATGTCACCAGTTCTGAAGTGATCACTAATCTTCACTATATCTCTTGCAATTGTCAACCAGTCCTTTGTTTGGTGTCAATTAGATGGGAAAGAACTTTCAATAATTCAATAGTTCTGTATTAAAGGGCAGCTCGACCGCACATAACTTATCTCTACAGTTATCAATTGTTTTTAGGGAACAGCCAAGTGAAGACCACTTGGCTAACTCGTCAGTCATTCATCAGGACTCACATTCATCTGAGTAAATGCAGAGTTATGATTTAATTAGCGGAAGGTTGGGTTCAAATGCAAGGGAATGAGACTGGTTTATGGAACGAGGGCTTGTTTTTCTCAGTTACTAATCATGAGCTTAATTTTTAATGGAAGAGCATTGCTAGCGTAATTAACACCCAATTTACATGTGCATCCATAGAACCAATTAATTAAATTTTATTGATGTCTAGTTGCTGTTTAAAATGCTTTCCAAACGCCTCCAAATTGATTTTAAACTGTTGATGGTGGAAGTCAGTTTATACTTTCCTTGTGTTTATGAAATACCTCTTCATTCAGTAAAATATGCTTTACTTACTAGAGGCATTCCGTAATTTGCTAAGGATATTTTGCATGGAGTGCACAGTGTGATCTGATGGCAGTGTAAGTTTGAACAGCCTTAGAAATAAATGCTATAGTACTTGCAGGATACACTTCGGTGGCCCCAGGGATCTGAAAATGAAGAAAGTAAGAGTGCCTTCAGAAACCAGAGCAGTGATAGGCAAAGTCAATAGAAAGAGACAAAACAAAACAACAAACAAACAAACAAACCCTTCCAGAAGAGTAGACTGAAACTGTAACTTGAAGGGGATGTTAACACATTTAAAGAAAGAGCGTGTCACCGCTATAAGGTTGATCAGCAGTGAAAGCTTGAGAAAGAGGGTCCCGATTGCTATAAATGGGTAAAGGGCTGTGCTGGGATCCTGCCAAGGGAACCATCATGCTGCGATGACTGCCGATCTCTAGGAGAAGGGGAACAACACCCCATCCCACGTTAGGCTGTGACTGCTGAATATTATCCAGCTTTCAAAGGAGCATAGGGATTGAAATAAAAATAGCTTATGCTATTATGGAGATGTCCATGAATTTTTCAACAATAGGAACAAGTTTGTATGAGTTTTCTGGTCTCAGTGAGTAAAAAAATGATGCTTGCTAAAAAGGTATTACTTCCCTTCCAGGATTATTTGCCATGTAGTGTAAAGCTACAGGAATATAAATAGGCTTGCTTTGGTTTAGCGTTAGGTGCAGATCTGAACTTAATTCATATTTGGTGACTCAAGAGTTTCATTTGAACTTTGTTTTGAGAGGCCAAAACCCAATGAAATTTGGTAAGCTTATGGGATTTGGAGGTGGGAAATCTCCTGAGAATTTCTGTGCTTTAAATAGTCACCTCTTCTTGGAAACCAGAGGTAAATGATATCACTAGGGAATTCTGCTTGAAGTGAAATAGCTGGGATGTTGGATTCGGACCTCCAGGTCCCTTGAAAGTATCCTTGAGGAATGAGTTCAGTTGCTATGTTGATCTAATGGCCAAAGGCAGAAGAGGGTCCAGGGCATTTGCATGATTCAGTTATAGGCATTAACTCCAAAACACAAGACTAATGTGAAGACATAATTGGAAAGGCATACAATTTGTAACATGACAGATCTGAGTTTTATTCCTGATACTTACATCGTGATATTGGACAAGATATTTTAACTCCTGAGCTTTGGCTTTCTTTATCATTTGTAAAATAAATATGATAATATCATCGTTATAGTGGTCATTGCTAAGATTGATGGCGAAAAAGTATGGTAGACACCTAGCCGAGTGCCCGGTCCTTCATGGATGTCCAATGAGAATAGCTACCTTTCATTATGCTCCTATTATGTGTTTAACTTTATATATACTACTTGTTTTACTTAAAATGAAAAATAAATTGAAATATGAGGTGTGAGTAGTAATTTGACAAGAAAATTATGTCAATGGGTCTTACGAATAGTATAATGGTAGAGTTGAAATTTTAAACCCAAGCTTTCAAAGCCATGCCTTTTCTGCTATATCACTCAGTCCTTTAGGAAATCCCAGTTCTCTTCTTTTCCCCTCCAGTTTAAAGAACAATGTGTTCTGGGGTCTTTGCTGTGGAGCTGGTAGAATCACCATCTGGAGTTTCTGACTCATTTCTAACAAGTTCCCAGGGATCACAGTTGAAGAACTTTTGCCTTAGGGTATGGCAACAATGTGGAAGGAACCTGGGTCCCTGAGTGACTGCATGGAGTAAATCTGCCCATGATATACAGATGGTTAGCTCTCCTCAAAACTTTTTTAAAAAAACTTTTAATATACTTTACTGAACCACACATATCCAAATATTAAGGTTTTAACATGTAATACATATTTTAAAATTATTAATAAGATAGTTTACATTTTTTTCTCATACTGAACTTTAAAAATCCAGTGTATTTTTCCACTTACAGCATCTCTCAATTAGGATGCTAAATTTTCATTGAACATACTTCTTCTGTTTTAATTTTTGATAAAATGTGCAGTTAAAATATTTATATATCCAAGTTTCTCAAAACATACTTAAAAGTCTTTTTTTTTTGCATTAGCCCTATTTTATTATTAAAAAAAATTTTTTTTTTTTGACATACAAAAAGCTGTACAGAATTGGTGTATGCAATTTGATGAGTTTGGAGATAAGTACACATCCATGACAACATCTTAACAATGGGGGACATGCACCTATCCATCACCTTCAATAATTTCCTGTCACCCTCTTATTTATTATTGTTATTCTTTCTGTGACAAGAACATTTAACATAAGACCTACCCTCAGCAAAGTTTTACAATATGGTATTGTTAACTACAGACACGATGTAGTGCAGCATATCGCTAGGACTTATTCATCTTACATAACGGAAACTTTGTACACTTGGACCAGTACCTTCCCGTTTCCTCCTACCCCAGCCTCTGGCAACTACCATTCAACTCTCTGCTTCTATGGATTTGACTATTTTAGATTCATCATATTAGTTGTATTATGTAGTATTTGTCCTCCTGTGTCTGGCTTATTTCACTTAGCATAATATCCTCCAGGTTTATCCATGTTGTCACAAAAGGCAGGATTTCCTTCTTTATTAAGGCTGAATAATACTCCATTGTGTTTGTGTGTGTGTGTGTTTTTTTCTCTATTTGTCTGTCAATGGACATTTAGGTTGTTTCATGTCTTGGTTATTGTAAATAATGCTGCGATGTGCATGGGAGTGCAGATATCTCTTTGAGATTTGATTTCAATTTCTTTGGATAAATACCCAGAATTGAGATTGCTGGATCATATGGTAGTTCTATTTGTAGATTTTTTTTTTTTTTTTTTTTTTGAGGAACCTCTTTACTCTTTTCCGTAGTAGGTACACAAAATTTACCTTCCTTCAGCCATGTACAAGGGTCCCTTTCTTCCACATCCTCACTAACATTTCTTATCAGTCATTTCTCTTTTTTCTTTCTTTCTTTCTTTTTCTTTTATTTTTGATAAAAGCCGTCTTAACAGGTGTGAGGTGATATCTCACTTCTGGTTTTGATTTGCCTTGCCCTGCTGATTTCATATATCTGTTGGGTGTTTGTATATCATTTTTGGAGAGATGCCTATTTAGTTCCTTTTCCAATTTTAAAATTAGTTTATTTTTGCTATTGAGTTATGGGAGTTCCTTATGTATTTTGGATACTAACTCTGTAAGATATATGGTTTGCAAATATTTTCTCCCTTTCCATAGTTTGCCTTTCCATTTTGTTGATGTTTCCTTTGCTGTGTAGAAGCTTTTTAGTTTGATGTACTCGTAATTCCACTTATCTATTTTTGCTTTTGTTCCTTATACGTATGGTGTCATATCCAACTACATTGCCCAAGGCCAACATCAGGAAGCATTTCTCCTATGTTTTCTTCTAGAAGTGTTACAGTCTCAGTTCTTACATTTAAGTGTTTAATCCATTTTGAGTTGATTTTGTGTATAATGTAAGATAAGAGTCAAATTGTATCCTTTTGCACATGGATATCCAGTTTTCCCAACACCGTTTATTGATAAGACTATTCTTTCCCCATTGTATATCTTTGGATCCTTGTTAAAGATAAGTTGAGCCTATATATGTGGGTTTATTTCCAGGCTCTCTGTTCTGTTTCATCAGTCTATGTGTCTATTTTCATGCCAGTGCCACACTGTTTCGATTTCTATAGCTTTGTAACATATTTTGAAAACAGGAAGTGATGCCTTTTGCTTTGTTCCTCTTGCTAAAATTCCTGTGGCTATTCAGGATCTTTCGCAGTTCCATACAAATTTTAGGATTTTCTTTCTAGTTCTGCAAAAAATGCCAATGAGATTTTGATAAGAATTACACTGATCTATATATTATGTTGGGTAGAAGGGAAACTTTAAAGATATTAATCATTAATTCATGAACATATGGTGAGTTCTTTTCATTTGTTTGTGTCTCCTTTAATTTCTTTCGTCCGTGTTATGTTTTCAGTGTACAGGTTTTTCACCTTCTTGGTTAAGTATATCCCTAAGGAGTTTATTTATTTATTTTTTTGATGATACTGTAAATGGAATTGTTCTGAAGACTTTTCTGTGAGACAATAAATTTCTGTCTTCTTTAAGCTACTGAACTTGGGGGTCTTCGTTCATGTTGTTTTTCCCAGTCTTTTACCCCAAATCTGTCTCAAAATGAAGAGGCAGGTAAAGTCCCACGTTTTCCAGCTGCTTTGTCACACTGGGATTTTCTTCGTTGAACTCCTATCACCCTTGGAGTCCATATGACACGGCTTGCCGCTTTATTCTCCACCTGTTCTAAGAGTGTTAATGCTATCCCTTTTCTTAAACATACTTTCTCTATATCCTGTACTTTGTCCAGCACAATTATGGGCATATGGTAGATGCCCAGGAAATAGCTCTCAATATTTTGGTAAACTGAGAATTTGCTTCTACATTATAAATCATCAATTTTCAAAATAACAGAAATTCATAAAACATACGTACTAAAACCACCTTGAATCATACTGTGAGTTTCCTTTAATGATTCAGAAGGCAATTTTTAAAAATGACCTTAGAGGTGTTTTATTTTTCTGCGTATTGTTGGATAAAACACTCCCACCTTCCTATTTAAATTCAGATTATTTAAGATTTGCAGTTATTTGGATTCTCCCCACTTGCACCCCAAATAGGAGTTTATTGTGCATGCAACTCCAACAGAGAGAGAACTAACGTTACGTTATCATTATTTTACATGGCACCTCATTTTTTATGCATTGCATTTATAATCCACGGACTGGTGATGAGAGCCCATCACAGAGCAAACGTGCGACATGCCAGTGTGTCTGTTCACAAGACAAATGGGCTTGAAGTAAACAAAGAGATCCAACCCTTGTTAGTGTGGGCATATGTCCACTGATATTTACCATCCACAGTTAAATCCTACAGCAGCCACACACAGGTCTTCTATTCAAATACACTTAACTTCAAAGCCTCCAATTGTTAGAGATGCAAGACGAAATCTCAGTATCTTATTTGAATTGTCCCTGATTTTAATCTACAGAACATCAGCACTAAAATAATGGTTCAGTTTGTAGTGTATCATTTCCTCCGACTGAGGGAGTTACCCTTGGACTCAGGCATCATTCCACACATGAGGCTGGGACAAATCCTACATTACTTTTTAGGGTAAAAGATACAATGTATTTCATAATAATAAAAAAAAGCTTTCTTAGGTTTGTTTGACTCCTCTTACATGTATCACAAACTAAGTATTGGCAATTAAAAGCAAAAGTGACAGAAATGGTCCCTATATTACTTTATGTGTATGCTAATTGAAAAAAGTTAATGTTTTTTTGCTAGATCCTAAGTGAAATGAGATACTAAGTTTGGAAAAGTATACAATAACATATACATAAATACATACACATTTCTCTATTCCTTCTGTTTGTGTAATGTGGGTGGGTAGGACAAAATTATATTCAACAGTTTGTATCCTGAATAAATAAACAACACCCACATATCAATAAGAAAAAGACAACTTAATAAAACATTAAATGGGTGAAAGCCCTGAACAGGTTTTCACACCTGAGTATATAAAATAACTGGTAATCATATTGGACAGAGAAATGCAAAGTAAAACCATAATGACATATCAACAACCTGTCAGTACCACCTCGCGTTGACATTGCTCACAGCTCATGGTACAGGGAGTCATAGCAGCCATGTTGTGGTGTGTGAGATGGCAGCGTGAGAACCAAAAGCCATGTGCGGAAGGTGGAGCTTCAGGTGGACGTGAAGCTGGTCTCCTGAGATCAGTGTTCACAGTATTGTTGAACCTTTAAACCAGCGCAAATCTATCACTTGCCCTGGACCTCTTATTATGGAAAAATAGACAAACAACCTTCTGTTTAAACTCCCGTTGGGCCACGTTTTCTATTAGCTGCAGATGAATACATTCCTACCTTATTTAGAAATGTTACTAATTGATAATGGGACTGTGTCCTGGAAACTTTCTGGTCTGGCTTTAGATTCCTTCCAAGTGAGGCATCCTTTCTTACAATTCCTTGGACATCTGTAGCTCATCTCTGACTCTTAGACTTAACCTTCGGATGGCAAAATTAAATTGTAACGCAACTGCCCTCCTTATTCATTTACAATTATTTGTAGACTTCCTGGACCACTGTATTGCCTCACAAACAAAATTGTAGGAAGTATAGGAAACACAATTGTGACAACGAGATAAGAAAAAGACATACATTCCTATCACCCACGGATAATGGCTATAACTTGCAGGTTTATATAAACTCCCCATAATTTCTGAAAGCATAGAAGTACATGTGTAAGGTAAGCGCACACATTTTGGACGTCTCATTCATTGTGGGAACCTCAGTGAGCAGCATTGTAAGATAAGCTACAGGAAGTGGTTGGGGCAAGCACAGATTTGCAGCCTGACTGCCAGTGTTTAGGTCTTGGGTGTGTGATGCTAGACAAGTTATTTAACTTCTTTGTGCCGGAGTTTCCTCATCTGATACACATGCTACAGCACAATAATTGTGCCCACCTTGTGGGGTGCTTGTTAGTAATAAATGAATTAATGCATAGAAAGCTTTTAAAATAGTGCTTGGCATATATAAGTATGACCGAGGAGTAAATACCAGGCAGTGAATAGTTGTTGAATGAGATATTTGTTGAGCAGAAATAGGTGAACAGAGTAATGAGAGAAGCTGAAACTCCTTCCCTGAATAAAATCCTAGGATTACCTACATATGTTCTCTACCTTTCTCTCACTATGGTGAATGGTTGAGAGGATAGGAAGTGTGTGTGTGCGTGTGTGTGTGTGTGTGTGTGTGTGTGCGAGAGAGAGAGAGAGAGAAGGCTCTAACAATTATTGCTGAAATATGGAAGAAGGTTATTATTTTCTCAGACACATGATTTGATTTGGGCAGTGGTCAAAGCCTGGTAATAACCAGCCGGGTTAAAATGAGATCGGTGAGCTGGCCTTTTTCTTGGGAGAACCTGATAGTTGGACACATGGTTGGCACAGGGAATGTATTGACCAACCAACCACAGGGAAAATATCAAGATTTATCATCTCTTGGAGTAAAAATTGACCCCAATTTAACCTCTATTAATATTTATTTCTCAGGTCAATAAATTTAGAATTTGTCTTAGTAGAAGTCAATATCTGTTAAATCCTTCCTACTCTTCTTAGGGGGCAAAGAAGAAAAGGGAACTGTAATTTGAATATGTTAAACATACAATAATGAAGCCACATGCTAAGTTCCCAGAAAAAACAAAAACACGATAACACTTCTGATTTTAAAACAAGTGTATATTCAACCCTAAACATAAACTGCCTTGATTCTCCAATTAAGATCTCGGTGGGGTGGAAGATGACCAACAGAAGGAAAGGAGTGTGGCCATGTGCCAGGATGTGGGTGACCTCCAGTCCGTCATTTCACCCCTCCGAGCCTGTTTGCTAATCTGGAAAAAGAAAAGCTGTATATTTCTACCTGTATTGTTTTGTTTATTATATTCTACCCAAGAAATTCAGCCTGTTATACTGGATAGTCATCTTTCGTTTGCACGCACTTTGCTGACCTTACTGGAAAAAGACAGAGTTATATTACTATATCATATTTTAAGGAAAACACAAAATTTGATATTAAGGGCTGACATGTGAAACTAGCAAATCTTCTCCCATCTTCTTCATGCGGCTTTGTACTCTCAGAATGCTTTGTGTTGCAGGGGCAGCTAGATGTCAACAACCGTGTACTTGGGTCATTAGTTTTCAGACCTCTTGCCCACCCACAAACTCCCCCCTACCTTTTTATCTCTTACCCCATTCTTACTATTTTTTTCTCCTGCAGAGTAACTATCAGTCCCCTTCAGGCCATCCTTTCTTCAGTGCTTCACAGTATCATATATTACCCGTGTTTTGCTATCTAATTCCTACTCAGCCTGTTTCCAAGAAATGCTGTGAGAACCAAGCACATACATGGGGGAGGGTACACTTCCCTGACTACTCTTCCCAGATCAGCCTCCCTCTCCCTCTTCCATCGCCCCACCATTCTTTATCAGAGTGTTCTTTATTGCCTTCACAGTACTTAAAACAATATCCTACTGTTTTATCCGTTTGTTCGCCTGTTTGTTGTTTGTCCTTTTCATGAAAATGCAAGTTCCATGAGGACAAAGACCTCCTCTCCTTACACTTTTGGATTCTCTGTTTTCAACACATAATTTGTGCTCAGTAAATATTTATTGAGTGAATAAACAAATAAATGCAGAAGACATTTTTGAAATAATAAATGTGATAGATTGAATGAATAACTCCAATTCCTCACCTTTCCCTCTCTGCATGCCTTTTGCTGTGACTTTGAAGCTCTTCCCACAAAAGGGAAGGAGTATATTCCCCCCTGACCCCCCGTGGCTGATGGTTTGGTTATGTGACTTATTTTGGTCAATGAAATGAGACAGAAGTGATGGTGTGCTAGAGCCACGCCCAGTCCTTAAGAGGCCTCATTGTTTTCATTTACTTTTTTTTTTTAATTTTTTTTTCATCTCTACCAATGAAATAAGAGAAACATGCCTGGAATAGCCCATTGGTCACAGGAGAGAATGAAAGACTTGAGCAGTGGGTTACCCCCGGTCCAGCAGCTTAAATCAGCTGACTCACAGGCGTGGGAAACAGTTTTTGATTGTTCTTTTAAGCCACTGAGGTTTGGGGTAGTTTACTACATAGCAATACTGCTGTTATAATAAATAAGATAAATAACAGTGGTTATCATGCTTATATTGACTTGGATCACCTAAATCTAGGTAACGAGCTAGGTTGCTGGAGATCAAACAGAGTCCTAGAATTGTGATTTTTGGATACTGGGCTTTCAAATTCATGTCATGAGGGCCTTGAATTAGGAGGTGGCAGGGACAAGTGTAGAGAGTTGTCACCAGTGCTCTTCTGCCTTCTCCCCTCCCACATCTTCTCCATATGATCTAGATGCCTTAAGTGTGAAGAGTATGTTAGCTGGATCTAGAAACAGGCTTTCGATGGGAGCCTACATTACGTATGGCAGAAACCAGAATCTTTTCCATCAAGTGACTGAAGGAAAATAAATTGTGCTTTGGTATTTGCATTTGTTGCTGCATTTCCTGCCATTTATGAGATCGAGCAAAGTTAATTTGACATTTATTCATCTTTTGTAATAAAATTGTAAAGAATGGTGTGAATTTCTTCCCACAGGCCTCCAAGAACATCATTTTGTAAATGTGTGTGTGTGTGTTTTAATCACCTAAAATGTTTATCTGCCCTGAGGCTTTTAGACCAAAGACTTGGCGCTCCAAAGTATCATGCAGAAAACCATAATAAATTCACTATTAATTGGAGAGACAGGAAAGTAGATTATAGAAAAACACTCAATTTTTTAATCAACCTTGTAAATTATATCTACTCATATTTCTTATTATTCTACATCCAATATTTGTTTTTCAAACACTAACAAGGCCAACACTTATGCATTTAATATACCTTTTTGAATCTCCTTTTTGTTTTGTTCTTTGTGGATTTAAAAAAAATATCTCTGGCTTCCATTTAAACTTGTGACATTTTAAAGTATTAGAACATTTTAAATTAACGTTGCTATGAAGATGGTGATGTTTCTGAAATATTTTTCTGAATTTTTGAGTTCAAGAGGTTTTAGGAATGAAGCCACTCAACGATTGGGAGGTTACAGCAAAATTCAGATTGGCGGTGCCAGTGGAAGCTTCTCTCAGAAACTGATGTTTCTGTAGATGAAGAAGTTGGAAAGGCCTTGGAAAACTGGGCATAACGTGGCAAAAGAAAGGCCCCTTTGGAGATTGTGTATGATAAAAATAGTTACCAAACTTTAACATGCTTTGCCTGCAACCTAACATTTTTTTTTTTTTCCTGAGAGTTATAAAAAAAGCCCTGGGCTTGGCTTTTATTGGCTTGTCTTAGGTCACATGACCATCCCTGACTAGCCAAGAAGATGACTTACTCTGATTGGCTAACCTGAAGTCTCATGGTTTTTTCTAGGGGCAGGGAGAGTACAATGCTCTCTGAATTATAAAGAGAAAGGGGAGGGATAATTCCCTAAAGAGAAATTGCTATTATTACTAGAACTGAAAAGGCAAAAATTTTATTAACAATGTTTTTGTTTGTTTGTTTTCCTATTTTCTGTATTTGCAGAAAAAAAATCTATCGCACTATTTGGGGAATTCAGGCCCTCTGTGACACATTTAATTATTGGTCCTACTTCCTGTTCCTTCAACTTTAGTGTATCTAACAGTTTTGTTTTGGCCTCATGATGGGTACTTCTGCCCCGTGGCCTTGGGCTTGACCATGGGATTTACTTTTGGCCAATGGGACACTGACAGATGAGATGCATGCAGAGGTTTAAATGTGCCAGGGGGTTTGGGTTCTCTCTCTTCCATCCTGCCACTGCTGTGAGAAGAACGTGCCTTGGGTAGCTGCTAGTTTCGGGAGGGTAACAAACCTGACTTGCCACCTGAAGCCATGCCTAGCTAGGTTTAGACAAGATGGGCCGAACTCCAGTCGAACCACACATGCATGAATGAGAAGTAAAGCTTATTGTTATGTGCTATTGAGATTTTTGTGGCTGTTTGTTACATAGCAGCAACTGACAAAGACACCTTCTCTCTCCAATCTAGCTATGAGGAAGGAGAACATACCTGATTGTTTCCACCTAGTAGTTGTACTTACTGGAAAATTATTCGTCATCCTTCTCATTTGTCAATCTGAACACCATCCATGAAGTAGGCAAAAATCTAATACAGGGGAACTTATAAGTTCTCACTATCATTCCCTTGTATTCGATTTTACTTCTATTGTTTTATCTTTCTATTAACTCCCCCAAACTCTAACAGTTTATAATTTGAGTCCTCAAATGTTTAACATTGAACATGATGCTTTGAACATGTTTAATATAAATTACAATACCATTATTATGACTACACTTAGGCATTTACAAATTTGCCTTTAAATTGGGATTTATTGGGGGTTTCAGCTGCTCAATGATGGTACAATATTAACGTCTTCACAAGGACCAGTGAGTTAATACAATTTTTCTATATCCTTAGACTCTTTGGCAATGTCAGCTTGGACAACTGGTTTCCCACATACAGTAACTTCTCTGTTACATGGAAGGGTTGGGGAATGGGCTGTTTCCATGTTCCTTTAAAAATATTATTATACAGAGCTTGAGGTTGCAGGGAAAGACTCACTGATATAGGCTTCCCATTTAGTCTGAGGTGCAAACTTCAAAGAAAGCAGGAGAAGCAGCAGAGGCATGGTCCCTAAGGGAACACGCCTGGCCCCACAGTGCGGGCCTGACAGATGCTTTTTCTTTGGTGAATTCATAAGAGAAGACAGCATAGTGGTTAGAGAGTAGAATTTGGAGTCAAATCCAGATGGGTTTGAATCCCAGCTCCAAGTTTGTGCTTGGGCATTGAAACATTTTATTTACACGTTCATTTTATTCACTGGTTTGTTTATTGTTATGCATAGAAGCAGAGCCTGAGACAGGGATTAGGATGCCCTTGATTGACGGAGGGAGTGCTCTGAGGCTGTATCACTTAGGAGAGCGAGGGACTGAACAGGGAAGAGGAGAGTGCCCACCATGGATGTAGTCTCAGGTGAGGTCTAAATTTGGCCTGATCCATGGGACACTTTGGGCATACGTCATGCCACAGAGGAGTCCTAGCTTTGAGGCAGGGCACCAGCCCTTTTTGTAAAATACACAGAAATAAAATTGACCATTTTAACTATTTTAAAAAGCACAATTCAGTAATATTAAGTACTATTATAAATATTCAGTAATATTTTCTGTGTTGTATCACCTTTACCACTATCTAATTCCTGAGCTTTTACTTTACCTCAAAAAGAAATCCAAACCCATCAGTGCACTGTCATTCCTCTCCCCCAGCCCCAGGCAACCATTCATCTGCTTTCTGTCTCTATGGATTTGCCTATTCTGGACATTTCATGTAAATGGAATCAGACAATATATGACCTTTTGTGTCTGGCTGCTTTCACTTAACATTATGTTTTTGAGGTTCATTCATGTTGTATAATGTGTCGGTACTTTATTTCTTTTTAAGGCTGAATGACATTCCATTGTGTGGATAGACCACATTTTGTTTATCCATTTATCAGCTGATGGACATTTGCGTTTTTGCCACCTTTGAGGTCTTGTGAATAGTGCTTCTATGGATGTATACATACAAGTTTTTGTTTGAATCGTTTTCTTTTCTCTTGGGTTATGTACACAAAGGTGGAATTGCTGGATCATATGGTATTGCTATGGCTAACGTTTTGAGAAAGTGCCAAGTTGTTTTCCATGGCGGCTGTACCATTTTATACTCCCACCAGTTTATGAGGGTTCCAATTTCTTCCCACCCTTGCCAATTTATCTACCTTTTCTATTATAGTTATCCTAGAGGAGGTGAAGTGGCATCTCATAGTGGGGCACCTGACCTTTTCACCCTGAAATCATTCAGTCGTTTCCTGAAGTCTTCCCTGTGTGGGGGGGGGTGGGGTGGGGGTTAATCTCCCAATTGAGGTGGCTCCTCTCTGCCAGAGGCAGTTGTCCAGGGAGGAGAGACACACTCTCAGCAGCTAAGAAATGGGCTTCTACAGCCATTCATTCCACAGACATTTATTGAAAACCTCCGCTAGAAAAAGAGGAGTGCGGGGCTACAATCTGTACCAAGATTTGACCTGGGCAGGACTGTCAGAGAAGTCTTCCAGGAGGAATTAATGATTGAGGTGAGTCCTAGAGAATAATGGTGAGGGAACTAGATAACTAAAGAAATAATGAGATATCGTGTTTCCCTGAAAATAAGACTGGGTCTTATATTAATTTTTGCTCCAAAAGACGATTTAGGGCGTATTTTCAGGGGATGTCTTATTTTTTCATGTAAAACAATCTGCATTTATTCAAATACAGTCAAGTCATCTTCTTCTGGGACATTGTCATAACGTACTAAATGCATCTGGCTGATGATCTTAAGTGGGTCTTATTTTTGGGGTAGGTCTTATTTTCGGGGAAACACGGAAGCTAACTGCAGCATTCCAGGCTGAAGGAACAGTGTGCCAAGGGCCTTGTGGTGGAAAGGGACATAATGTGTTCTGGGATTGAAAAGGTGTGGCTGCACTGGAGAGATGGGAAGGTCAGTGTTCTGAGTAAGCCTGGCGAGGTGGGCGGGGGTCACACCTGCAGGGTAACCTCAGGTATAGGTGTTTATCCTAAGAGCAACTGGAAGCCATTGCAGGGAATTAAGCAAGGGTGACGAAGGCGGACCTGATTTGTGTTTTTTTATACTGTCCCTCTGTCTTTGGTGTGGGGGGTGGACTGGGATTGTAGGAAAACCTGAGTTTTCAGATCAAAGGCGCACACTCCCCATACTCAGCTCTTTCCATTGTCTCTGACATCGGGGACTGAATTGCCCCATTGGTGGGTGTGCTGACTCTCCCTTGTGGTTTGTTTCCCCATCTGTTTGTCGTTTTTATTACAAATCACCTCCAGCAGGGCTTATTATCCATGAGAGCCCTGAGTGCCTTGAACTGTGGGAGCATTTCTCCCAGTCTGGATTTGCAAACTTGAGGTCTCTGTGTCGTATGGATAGGAATCCGAGGGGGCATGATAAATAACGACCCTCTTCCGTGCCTGAGTTCAGAACCAACTGGCATCAGCAGAGATTCCCACAAATCAACATTTGTTGTGGGTAAAGTTGAGATGGGACGCACGGCTCAGGTGTGTGGATGTAAGAGGCTTCCTCTGCCCCCGAAGGTGAGACTCACTCACCTAGTCACAGATAATGGTGGAAAACTGCTGACCTTGCTCTCAAGTACTGTCCACGCCTTTACTGATAAGCTGACTGCAAGGCTACAACACACAGATTCTCTCTTTCCAAGAAGAGGTGAAGAGCATAAGAGCTTTAATTGAAGTACAAAATGTCCTGGGACTCTAAGGGAGGTTAGAGGGTGTTTCCTAAAGGAAGGGAGATTTGGGCTGGGCCTTGACTGACACATTACTTGTTTACTTAAAAAGTACTGATTGATTATCTACTATGTGGTAGGCTACACTAGCTGTGGTGTAAAGACTTGCCAGAGGGAGTGGCTGGTGTTCCACACAGAGGTTTTAGATAAGCAACAGTACAGAGGCGTTTCTGGTGTGGGTACCAAATATGTCTACCAAACATGTTGTCCTGAATTCCTTGCCTGTGGCAGATACATTTGGTGCCCTTCCCATTGAGCCTGACACTCACCAAGCCTGTTCAAGAGTTCTTGCTGGTAGCATCTAACATTCCTTACGGAAGGCTTCCTGTGGCAGTGGCAGCAGCTGGGTCAGAGTGCAGGGCAGAGTCTGTTAATGCCTCCAGAAGCAGCCCTGAGCCAGTGATGAGAGGGAGTTAGTGGGTACCCCAGCTTCTTTGCCCCTTGGGCGGGTCAACTCTGAGACAGTGACTCCCATGGCCAGTGGTGGAAACCTACGCATCCATGCCCCTGGATTGGCTTCTTTCCCTCTTTTATTTCCCCCTTCTCTGCAGGCGCTTCTTGAGATAACCTCTTGAATCAAGTACACTCACATCATTATCTTAAGATCTCCTTCCAGACAAGTTAAGATATTAAGCCTTTTATAAAGTCCATATTTTTATTGTTTAGATAACACACAAATTAATTATTATGTGCAAACATAATTGGATATCAAGTTAAAAAGATATTCTCAAATCCATATTCATTACGATCATTCATCTCTCAAATACTGTGGAACATTATTGTTGAGCAATGTTGGGCATCATTTTTCGCAAAAATAAGTAATATCAAACTGCGTATAGGAAGTGCTGATTGAATATTACTTCAATAGGAATAGGATTCATGTCGTTAAATTGACTGGCATAAGCTTAGGTTTTGGTGTTTCTTTTAAATAAGTTTATCTTTCTTCTCTTGCAATCATTCTAATATGTTTGGTACAGCCAGATGCAGGGTTGACTCATCTGCCCTTTAAATGTCAAATACCTTCCATGTGCCATCAAAGGACACTTATCTTGGGCCCAAAGAGCAGTGCTGAGCCCGTTATAGAAACCGTATTGACTTGGGGTTGACCACCATTGTTGTGGTGAGGTTAGGACTTGGGCAATCACCCAGACAATCAGAGATCAACCTGCTGTGGAAGAACAGGATACGATTATTTGATAGCACAGTGCAAAATTCCCTTGGAGGGGGGTACAATGTTTGCTTTCATATCCTGCTGTCCAGGGTGCACACACACATGCCCACACACAAACAATAACAACACCAACGACCTTTAGTAGGTCTATTATAAAAGTCCAAATTCTAATACCCTAAACAATAAGCCATTTTATTTTTCATATCCCTTTCTAGTCTTTGGCCATAAACAGATATCCTTTTTATGTGATATTATAGTAAGATTTCTGTATTTTGTTCATTTCCTTTAACGTTATTTTGCCAGCACTTTTCCCCCACAAGGGTTTGTCCAGTGCTTTTCAGAAAGATGTCAAGGATGAAATCCTTCCAGCTGGAATGAGTTTGTACCCTCTATATTGAAACCACATCTGGGGACTCAAAGACAGAAGGACTTTTAACTTCTTCTATTTTCTACTCTAGGTGGTGACCTCCTAGCTCTGGCCTCTTTCAGGAATTCATGTGTTCGAATAATTGTCTCAGGTGGGAGAGTGCCGCCAGAGACCAAGTGTATGGTCTCGGCACTTGGCAGAGGCCTGGTTTGTTTGTTTGTCATTTGTTCACTCATGCATTCATTCAACAAACATTCAGTGAGGATCTGCTACCTACTATACAGTGGTTGCAAGGCCACCTGCAGGCTGGCGATAGAGGCTGGAGACCGTTATGGATCAGGAGCAGAAAGGTGTAAGAGATGAGGGCATATTAGAGCTGAGTGTGGGCACCAGGTAAGCAGACAGGAACAGAGGACCCAAAACACCAGAGAGCAGGACACAACGAGAGACCTGTCATCGAATCCAACAGACAGGCAAGAACTAGAAAGGCAGGCCATAGTGCTCCACACACATCCCAGATCAAAGAAGGGCTGGTCAGGTATGACGAATCCAGATTTTAGACATTGGTGACAGGGACAAGCGCTGAATGACAGTAAACATCTGCCTTGGTGCCTTTGAATGGCTCCTCTGAAGGCAGAAACCGCAGCATGATGCATCTGTGATCTGCTGCTGGAGTGTGTGAGAGGGGTCATGGGCTTGGGCCAGGGTGTCTGGGTTGGAGTCGCATGTAGAAGCTAAGTGACTTCCGGTAAGTTACTTGACTTCCCAAGGCCACAGCTTCCATAGCCATAGAATGGTGATGACCTGTAAGCGCTTAGTTCATAGGGTCATAATGAGCCATCAGTAAGTTAATACTTAGAAAATGCTTAGAATAGTGTCTGGCTCAAAGTAAGTACTTATATCCGAGTTATTAAATAAAATTAACACATAGTGGAGGAGCATACTTTCTGACACTCAATTCTTTTCAGTATCTGTAACCATCATCATTTGAAATTTAGAACTCCTAATGCCACCATGGTCTTTTTGTCATCCTAATGATCTATAAGTAGTAACCGTGACTTCCTTCCCCCACCATGGTGACCACAGGCCCCTGTATTCCTCCCCCAACCAAGGTACCTTTGCTTTTGTGTCCTGTTGGTTGGCAACCAACAGGTCTGAAGTGTCTTCTAGGCGCCAGGGGCCACACACTCAACCTGCACACACATCAGAGCTTGACATTTTTGCTTGCCCTGTTCTCGAGCCCTAACACTGAACGACACCACCCAGCGCCTCTGAAACCTCTACCCTCTGAGCTGGCTATATACCAGCCGAGTACTCTGCACCTATATTCCGCTTGGAAAGCCATACCTCACTCCAGTCTGCCAACGTGTCGATGTTTTGAGCCCCCTTGTGGCTCAGGAAGGGGGCTTATGCTGACCCTGTCCAAAGATCACTTTGCACTTCTTAGTTGGACAGGAAGCATTTCTCTGGAAGAGCAATGAGGATGCCCTGGTCCCAAGCCTGGGGAGCACTGCAAGTGTGCCCCGGCTCCGTGGCTGAAGGCCTGACTCCGGCAATGGGACCGTCATTCCAGTGGTTAGTGACACGCAGAAAGATGGAGGGCATGCGTCCTGAATGGGAGGCCCCGGAGCCAGCATTCGGGGAGGACTAAGGAAGACGGTACACAGTCTTTTCTTCCTCTTCTTTTTCTTTAACAGAAACGCTGTGTTTCTGTCATTCTGTGCAAGAGCTAAGCAGCTTTCAGTAAGGAGAAATGGGGCAGGCCCAGGTATCTAGGCCCTCGGGGAGCGTTTGCATTCCAATGGTAGAACACATAAGAAGGCTATTCTTCCTGCCTCAATGGAAGGTGCAGGTCAGGTTTGGGGCTGTTTAAACGGGACCACACCTTTCCCCTCAAAGTCTAGCTGGAGGAGGCTCCCGTGGTGACCCAGGGAATTCTGGAAGGACAAGGCAGCGATATTGTGTCCCAGGTCCCTACTGGACCTTGAAGGTTGAAAGTTGCTTATGCTATTTCCGTTCTTTAGGCTGCAAGTGTATTGAAAAAAGAAGAGATGCCATAAGACGACTGCAAAAAAAAAAAAAAAAAAATTAAAAAAATCTGGCTATGTTGAATGCTGACTTGACAACATAGCACATTTAACACACACACACACACACACACACACACACTGTACAATGATTGTATGTGTGACTTCATTTGTGGGTAATGTCAAAAGTTTGTATTTGAGGATCAGGATGAAAATGAGGCTCCTGCCAGATGGTTCCTGTGCCCTCCCCCCACCTCCAGATGTTTCTGTCCACCATGTTCCACAGAGAGAGTGCCTCCCCCCTTCCCCACAGCACAGACACCCCCTCCGTGGAAGACCTCACCCCTGATTTGCCCACCTCCCCGAGAAGCATTAGACATCAACTCCAACTCCTCAACTCCTCGTTTTTTAACTTCTCCTTTTCAAACCATAGACCTCCAAGAGAGACTTCACCTAGAAGCGAAGTACTGTTGGTTGCTTTGGAATAAACCTGAAAATCAAAGCCCCTCTCTTGGCCCCCTTCACCAGGCGCGCGCACACACACACACACACACGCACGCACACACACGCACACACACACACGCCATGCACGCACACGCACACACACACACACGCACACGCACACACACGCACACGCTGAAACCCAGCTCCAGTCCTCCGTCTGCATGGTCCCCTTGCAGCCCCTTCCACACAGACTTATTTCATAAAAATGTCAGCTATTAAGTTAACGTTATTTAAGGGGCTTTGGGTTTTAGTTCCTGAATGCAACCTAAGCTGGATCGGTAAAGGCCTGACACGGAGGCCCGGCTGTATAAAACATGATCCACAGAGGTACTAAATAAATAACCTGGCTGTGGGCTCCCAGCGCCTCTCTATTTATCACTGCAGTAACGATAAGGATCTGATTTAGAGTGAACCCTACTGAGGGTCGAACCCAGCACAAGCTGTAATATGATCTGCAGGGGAGGGCTGATAACCCGAAACAATGTGAAGAAACCCTGTCAGATAAATAAAACAAACTGTTTGTCCATTAAATAGTGCTGTCAGGAAGAGGACCGGGAAGCCAAACAGAGCTAAAGCCAATTCTTTTATGGAGGCACAAAGCCAGGAACACCTGAACTGAGCTGGGGAAATAACCTCACCCAGAAAGAGGTGGGGGTGTCGGGGAAAGTGGATAGCCCTCGGATTTATTGAGGTCACTGTGCTCTTTGATCTCAGGCAGTTCCTTGACCTGCCCTGAGTTTTGGTCTCTCCGTCTGTGAAATGGGACCCCTTTGCCTGGTCCTGCCCAGCTCATTGGGCTGTCGAGGTGATCCCACAAAAGAATTACATCAAAGGGATTCTGAAGAAGAAGGAAATGACTGCATGAAGCTCAGAAGTGCGAATGCCTGAAAAGCCAAGCTGGTTACACAAGTGCTTGACCCAGAGAATGAAGGGGTCCTCTTGAGTCGCAATAGTGATCCAGCACCACCAACACGGCACACAGAAGCACAGCCCACTGCCACCAAGGCTGTGAATGTCAAAAGCAGCTCAAAATATGGATTTTAATGTGAAATCTCAAGGAGTCTAAGTGTTGGCAGCTAATGTAAGAATTTTATTTTATTTTTTTAGAATTCGCTGTGTTGTTTCATTAAAAAATTAAATGTATCTAGTTGAAAAATGGTGGGTTAGTTGCAGCCTATAGTTTGCAACCTCTGGACTAAAGCAAAACCTGGTGGAGTAGTTTCGTGATTCCCACCCTTGTTCCCCTTGTCCCTGCCATTCATGCCCAGACAGAACTCTGGGACACACAGGAAGCATACACAGCCTGCCCTTTCTCGAATGTTCCGGTAGGCCATCCATTAGCACTTTCAACTTTTTGATATACTTTTGTTGGACCTACCCTGCATCTCATTGACTACTTCACAGAAGCCTCAGATAACGGAGTTTCTCTTCAATCTAGTATAACTGTCCTGTGAGCTTTTCATTGCTAGATGGAGAACACTGACCCTGCCCCGGCCAGTATTTCTCAGTGGGAACACTGTTGGTATATTGCCCAGCACTAGCTTTCAATCACTCCCACCCCTTCACCCTACTTTGTGAGGCCTAGGCTAATAAACAAATGCCCCTTCCCTTTAAAAACAGCCCCCAAACCAACCCTTTGCTACTTCACTTTGTGGAAACCAGAGAATCTACTTCCGTGTTCTTGAAGAAGACCAAGGAGGGCAATTTGGCCCCTCGGATGGTCAACGTGACCAGCCCAGGCCTCTGTGATTGACTTCCTGAGGCAGCTCAGAGTGTGTTTGCTCTGTGAGGTCTCAGCTTCTTAGAAGAATGAAGGCCAAGCCAGCAAACAGGAACAGAGGGTGTTCTGGGGGGTCACCTATACCTTGGTTCCCTCCCCAGGCCCTGAGTCACCAATGTTACTCCTTGAATGGGCAGGTTCCTGGACCTCACCCTGGACCTCCAGGGTCTGGCCCAGGGACATTTATTTTTATAGACAGCTTTACTGGTGAATCTAGACCACTTTGAGAACCACTGCTTTAATAAAAGCATTAATGCTTCCTCTCTCAAATTTGCTTGTTTTTCAGACTCACCTGGAAAGCTTTACAAAATATGGCTCCTTAGGAACCAGTCTAGGAGACAGATTTGATTTGGATATTGGATCAAACTCTCACATAACTGTTGTGGACATGGAGGTAGTTAGGGAGCTCTTGTATCTTTGCTATGTTTTGAGGGAGGTAGATCTGCTTATCCCCACATTACAGATGGCAAAGCTGAGACCCAGAAATGGAAAATGACCATTAAGGTCTTACACCCAATACTAGAATAAGATTCAAATGCTTTGTCTTTTTCCTAAGTATCACCATTACCTTTTTTCTGCAGAATCTACAGGCAACTTGCTGCTTTCAGACTGTTCATTGCTGGGCTAAAATTTCTTTTCTGAGGCCGTGACAGTGGGATGTTTTTTTTTGCATTGAATTATGTTTCTGCTGTTACTTTGTGTTTGTTGTTGAATAATTCTCTCCCCCAATTGGCTTTGAGGTGGTTTACAGCAGAGCTCTCTAGCTTTTATTTCCAAAATCTTAAGCTCTTTGAGGAACCTGTGTTGTAAGGATCAAGGTATTGCTGCTGGACTAAAAAGCAGTTCCCAGAGATGACGGGAGGAAGAGATGGAGGCTCAGAATCAAAATTAAGATGATTGAAAGTACAGATACATGAAATATTTTCTTAACTAAGTTTTAAATCAAAAGTCAGATGGACAGTCTTCAGTTTGTTAGAAATGAACTGTTGGTCTTTTCAGTTTGAACCATCTCAGAAAATGTTAGCCTTGTAATAAGGAGATAAAATTATACACATGGAAAAAAATTTATTTTAAGAGATTTCTTAAATTAAAAAAATTCACTTAAATTCTTTCAAGTGAATAAAAACACAACCTAAACAAGGTTAAGTTAAGAAAAAATGAAAAATGAATGTATACGTCCCTGTGAGTGGAGAATCCAGGGGAAGAGATGACTTCAGGCATAACCAAATCCAGCTTCCAGTGACATTATCGGGAGTCTGTCTCCACTGCATTGGTTTCCCTCCTCAGGCACATCCTGATGTGGTGCCCTCAGGCTCCTGGCCTGCATCCTCCCCGCTTAGCAACTTAGCATAACCAGCACTTGCTCTCATTGGCTTCCCTTGAGACACGTGTCCATTCTGGATCCATCATAATGAACAAGGTATAGTACATGCTCATTGGACAGCATTGGGTCATATGTGCATCCTGGATCCAGGAAGGTGGGGTCAATCTAGCTAATCTACATGGACAGACAGTGGAGATATGGTGAGTTCCAAAAGAAAACACACACACACACACACACACACACACACACACACACACAACAGGACTGTTAAAGAAAAAAAGGGGAATTGATCCTGGTCAAGAATGAACAACAGATGTTTTTGACAAAGGGAGACAAGATGGATGGAGGGAAAGAAACCAAGTCCATTTTCTTGTTTTCTGTCTCACATTAGCATTCATTAAATAAAAGCAGGAAGTCAAAACAGTAGAACAAACACCAATTGAGGATAAAATCAAAGGAAGGGACCTTCTCTCCTAAGGAAAATTTCTGACTTGATACTGTTTTCAAGAAAGCTTTTTCTTTTAAGAACCTACAGTAACTCAGTTTGGCTAATAAAGTGTTTGCCTAGTACATTATGGAAGTCTTTGGGGAGACTATTGAATCAATTAGAATGATTTGTAATTAGCACACCAACCTAATGACAGGGTGTCTCTAAATTGCTTGAAAATAATTTGCTCTGTTCAGGGTCCTGTATAACCCTCTTATGAACTTATTTAGTAATATGCTCACTAGCTTTTTAAAATTTTTTAAGAAAATAAGTTTAGCTTAGATTCTGTAAAAAATATCACGGATTCTGAATTAAGTGGTTTTGAACAATTAGAAAGTTACTACATTAATTAGAAAAATTACCCCCCCACACACACACACACCAACCCCGTAGAAAATTATTCACAAAAGCCTGTGGAATAGACTGTCACAAATGAACACTTTTTAAAATTTTGATTGATATTAAGAAGTCATGTCAGACCCTGAAGCAATTCAAACAGAATAGAAGCTGGTAGCAATACAACTGTTACTACAAGGTGTCGACCTATGTAATCCTAAGGATATTCATAAATACAAAACAGGGTTTAAAAAATGCCCTGTGCTCTTCGTAAAAGTCTGAAAGGTAAGCCTGGAAATTAGCTGACTCTTCCCAGTCTCAAATGCGCAGGTACCGATTCATGTGGCACAATTTCAGTTTCTCATGTTTCTAGAGCCCAATTTGAGAGCAGTGTCAACCCACAGATATGTGGCGTTTTTGTCCACATCATAGGTTCTGAGATCAGGCAAACCTGGATTCCTATCCTTCCTCCTTCCTTGCTATATAGCTGTGGGATCTTGGGCAAGTTACTTAACCTTTCTCAGCTTTTACTTTGTCGGAAAAATGGAGATGATGGTAATAAGACATTTGGCGAGTTGAATCAAATGCATGTGTCTTGTCCATAGCAAGCCCATTGTTGGTTGCAGAAAGACCCTGGGTTAACAGGAACTTGATCTGGGGAATCAACCCATTGGATCCTATTGTAGTGAATAACCTGGAAGGCCCGGAAGAGTCTCCATTACGGGCTAGAGCTCAGCTTGAATAGTGTGGGATGTTCCAGAGCAGAAGTGTGCTTTCAGTTACGTCCTGTTTCCGGCACCTCTTAAGAGTCAGCAACTTCCATTTATTTACTGACCCCTTAGATACTGATGTCTACAGTTGTTAACTGAGCCTCTACTGTGTGTGTGTGTTGGGTGTTGGGTGTGGGGCTAAACATTGGGAATCCAGTGGCGATCACATCCAATAAGCCAGCTGTAAACTTTCAGCAAGTTAACACCTTTCGTTACTTTCAACTTGTCATCACTTCTCTTGAGCAGTAAAGCTCGCGATATTTTGTCATACCCATCCAGCCAAGAACAACAAAGAACCAAGAGCTTCCTACCTCATGACTGCTGTTCAAAGAGCTAATACACTCATGTGCTTAACGCCAGGCTTCGTTCATGACACAAGAAACAGGTCTGTACAAATAATGGTTTCACCTGTTACTACAATAGTCATTCGGTGATTGTTTTTAAAGCACTGTGATATTGCTGAGAAAATTACACAGAGCTGGGTTCAGATCTGGGTCTGCCTTATAACAGCTGATGAGCGTGGGCAAATCACATAACTGAAGTTTCGGTTTCCTGATCTATAAAATGGGTACTTTTCAGTGCCTGTGTCATAGGGTGAGTGAGGTATTGCCTAAAAAGTGGCTCACATGGAACCTGGGATGTAGCAATGCTCACTAGTTACCATAATCATCAGAATGTCTAAAACTGGTGTTGCCACTTAAAGTTGACGTAGTACTTTCACTTCGACAGTCTCATTTAATGCTCAGCATAGACTGTGGGAGGAAGGTCATTGACATTATTGTCACCAGGATCGTCATTGGACATATTTATCAAATGGGGAGGGATTCAGTGACTTGCAAGACCATTAGGCCGGTACGTGGCCAGGTTGGTCCTTTGTCCTGCAAAGCACCACACGGTTGAGGAGTGATTTGGAAAGCAGTCCTTTAGACACGCCTCTTCTTAGGCAGCTGTAATAGGGAGTCAGCAGTGTCTGGGATAGGTCTGAGCTGGCCCTTCTGGATGCACGGTTTGGTGGGGAGCATAACTTAACAAATTGGGGGCTATGCAGACAAAGAGCCCATGCCTCTCTCCGTAGGCGGAGCCTGTGCTCAGCCAGCCACTTGCTGTCCCTTTGCTTCCACCTCGATCACAACAAAGAGATCACCATTTGGCCAACACTCAAAGATTCTTTCAGTCTTTGAGTCTTGTTTCCGGCATCATTTAAATCATAGCCATGCTACTATATTTTGTTTTTTAGAAAAATGTCAAAAAGCTGCCACTTTTGGAGACTATCCCCTGAAATGGCTGGTGAGACTGTCGCCTTCCTCCGTCCCTCTGGCCAAACTTCTAGGGGATGTGAGTCCAGCATTAGTAGAGCTTCTGATCTTTAAAAAGAGCTGCTCATCTAGATTTTCATGTGAAATAGACACATTTCAAACATATAGACTCAATGAAAATGACTGGATGAGGCCTTGGGATTGGCACTGGCAATCGCAGGTGTAAGCAGGGTCCTGATTCATTTCAGAGGGTGGGGAAGAGGGCCACGAGCCAGTGGCTTGTAGAAGAATGAGTAGGCATTTGTTAAGAGAAGGTCAGGGAGCAGCTTCCTGTGGCTGGAGTATGGACTCTACGCTGTAGACCGCGGGCCAGGATAGCAGTGGGGCCGTGCGCAGGCAGCGGGGGTGGGGTGGTGGTGTGGGGATCGGATGAGCACGTTCAAAACATGGCACAGGGAGCGGCACTGATTAGAAGGGGCCACAGGGAGCTGGGCAGTGATTCAGACGGGGATTTCCTCTTGTCACCTCCTCCTGTATGACTGTTTCCCCAAAAATAAGACATAGCCAGATCATCAGCTCTAATGCGTCCTTTGGAGCAAAAATTAATATAAGACCTAGTATTATATTATATTATATGAATTATATTATATTATATTATATTATATTATATTATATTATATTATATTATATTATATTATATTATATTAAGACCCGGTCTTATTTTACTATAAGTAAAATAAAATAAGTAAAATAAGACCGGGTCTTATATTAATTTTTGCTCCAAAAAGCATATTAGAGCTGATTGTCCGGCTGGGTCTTATTTTCGGGGAAACACGGTAAGCCATGTCAGTTTTCTCCGACATGTTCCTCGATTAAAGATGACTATCTTTCAACTTCACCTTTTCTAAGGACATAAAGGAGGATCTCTGGCTGCTTTCAAGCCTCTGACACCTCTCACTCTGGCTCCTGTTTGGTTTGAATTGACTCTCTAATTCTTTTCTCTTTGTAATTTCTTTTTACACCTAAATGCCCAATTTTCAACTGTCATTGAATAAGAATTAGGAACATGCTGCATTAAAAAAAAAAAAATAGCTTCCCCGTAAATCAAACCTTCTGGCAAACATTAGGGTTTAGGTACCTAGTGTCATTTTCTTTTATATGTACCTCAGGAAACACTTTTTCCCCTCCTTCCTGCTGACATCTTTTTTGAGACATGCAGCCCTCAGCTTGTTGTTCCGCTCTCTTTGAAGTCACTGTGAATTGAATAAATTTGATGTTTGATGGCAAACTGCCATGAGAATTTAAACAACTTGTGAGAGGGGATATTATTATTTTTTCCTGTCATCTTAACTTCCCCAAGACCATCCCATGGCATGGCGGGGACAGGTACTGGGTGATGGTGACTGTCCCATTCCCAAATCTCAGCGTAAAATCCTTGGGAGCTACGGCCGTTCTCCCCTCGATCCTGACCCCCATCCATACTTCAAGGTCATCATATTGACTCGATGCTTTGAAAATTAGAGGATTGGGATGAATTAAGAGAAGTGCTGAAGAAACTGTCTTTAATCGATTTCAGCAAAGCAGTGCTTTTATTATAATGCACAATGTGCCATATTTAGAGGGGTTAATCAGAGGGCATTCGATTCTTTGTTGTGAAGTTCTTCTTTTCTTTTTTGTTTTTAAATGCCCTTAATTTTCTTTCCCCTGTTCTTTGCCCTTACTTCCTACTTTGGAAAAATGAACATACATCCACCTTGAAGGAAGCTAAGTGCCCAAACTTCTCTGCCTTTGGTTCATGGCCGGAGACTGGCATTTGGATCACTTTGGGGGGCGCAGGGCAATGCCTGTCTGACTGGGGCAGGATGCATTTTGCTGGGGGATCAGGGCTTGCATCTGGTCCCTTTGCCATGAGCTGACTTCTGTGGGTTTTTTTTTTTGTTTGTGTTTTTTTTTTTTTTTTATAAGATGGCAAATAAATCATTTCTTTCAGATTGGATAAAAAATGGGCTCTGCTCTGTGGAAGCAGAAGTCTCCCAGATAATTCTATGTTTGCACTATAAACTATATCAGTCAATTGCCCATTCAGGTTTAGATTTGGGCCAGATTTATGCCCCTGAGAAAATCCTATTTTTGCATGATTTAGACAAAAAAAATGTGTCTGAACAGCGTTACCCAGCCTAATTTATATGAAACTGGGATTCTGCCACCTGGGGTTTCGGGTCTGCTCTGTGAGACGTGTCTGGTATGTGACTAAAAGACGGAGCGAGGCGGAGGCGGTGGAGGGGGACCAGAGCCCACTTGAAAGGGAGGCGGCCATCCCCGCCAACTGAATGGGGCGTGCACAACCAGCTGGGGAGTGAGGCCTCTTCATTGTGCTTTCATTATTGGCTCTTGTGTACAACCAGAAAGGCGCCCCCGTCCTCCCAGACGGGCTTGGTTGCTATGATCTGTTCCTGGGGGCTTGCGTGCATCCCACATGTCACCCCCTCCTCCCAGACGGGCTTGGGTTGCTCAATTACGAAAGCCTCCAGCATTCTGATCCCCGTGTCCTTCCGAGTCCCACCTGCATCCCAGAGTGTGTGGGAAAGAGGGCAAGAGTTAGGAGCCGTCCCTGTGGCCAGACTGGGGAATCTCTAGAGGATGACTCATTCCCCACTGAAGGGGTATTGCAAGTCCCTTACCTAACAAGAGCGGGCCGAGGTGTTTTGGTTTTGCCTTATTTCTAACTGTCTAAGTTCTCTTCTAAGGCTCCGGAGGGAACTTTGCTTGCTGTTCTCAGGGGCCAGGGTTACAGATCTCTTTGTGGAATGGAGGCTGACCCTACTTGATCTGCACATTTTACAGCCATGGGGGCCCCTACAAAAGTTTGACCTATGTTTTGAGCCCTTTCTTTATGTCAAGCACAGTCCTGGAGATATACTTCTGAAGGTGGGGTACAGGGATAAACAAGACCACATGATCCTTACTCCAAGGGACGCTTATGGTCTCGTAAAAAGGGAACCATGAATGCAATAATCACAAAATAAATATGTAACTCAAGTGACAAGTGCAGTCTCTAATGGGGTTCGCTTTAGTGGGAGGCCATGGTGGGGAAACAGAGGGGTTTCCTCAGGGAGGGCTGTTTGATCTGAGAACTGAGGGATTAATGGAAGCCTGAAACATCGCTCCTGGAGGGAGCCAAGGATGTCCCCTAGCTCGAGCGGGGTACCTCATGACCAGACAGGGTCACCGACTTGCCCAAGGGCACCCAGCAAACCAGGCGCAGGGTCACAGCAGACCCTCCATACGTGTTAGGAAATGCTTAAACACAAGGGCCTCATAGCTCATCACTTGATCTTTCTGAGTCTTCACGTCCTCACCTGTGGAGCACGGACCATAACAATAGGTGCTTCCACAGAAGGATGTTTAGGAAGAGTACAAAATGTGCTTGAACACAATAAATGTTAGCTCAAATTACTGTTACATATTCTAACAGTGGTACCTCGGTTTTCGAACGTAATCCGTTCCAGAAGACCGTTCGAGTTCTGAAACATTTGAAAACAGCCGACAGCGAGGCCTCAGGATCTTGCCCTCAGCGGAAGCCGCATGACATGTTTGACTTCCGAGGCGTGTTCGCAAACCGAAGCATTTACTCCCGGGCTTACGGCATTCGTAAACCGAAATGTTCATCAACGGAGACGTTCGAAAACCGAGGTGCTACTGTATTTGGCCTTTCAAAGCAACTCAATAGGATTGGAAGGTGAAGAAGCCCCCCCCCCACACACACACACTTTTAAACAAAGAGCCACAAAAGTTGCCCAATCATGCATGCATAAATTCATTCAAAGATTGATTTATCGAGTTCTTTCTATGGTGAGGGCATTATTCAAGGTGGTAGGAAAGAGAAGGGGACTGTGAAATAGGGTCCCTGCCCTCAAGGCTGGATTATTTGTTTGAGGAGCACCCAGGCTTCAGAGAATTAGAGGTGAGGGCTGGAGTCACCTTTGTGGACATGGAGACACTGTCTTGATTCCCCTCATTTCAGAGGTGGGGAAACTGAGGCCTGGGCCTCGGCATCCTGTCCTGTGCCCTTTACCCAATGTGTCCTTCCTGCAATTACTAGCCACAGTCCCTTTGGACTGGGCTGACAATCCGCTTCGTGTCAGTCTCCACTGAACTACCTTAGAACAGATCAGAGATAACTTGCCCAGAGCTGGACAGAGCTCCCCACCCAAGGGCTTTGGGCCACTTCCGAGAAGGAGCAGAGGAAGCCGTGTTTTTTCCGAATCCTGTGAAAATGCATCAGTTCATACAAGACAGCGAGCGACTCCGTAGGCAGCTGGCAGGCGTGTGGAGGTACTTCTTTACTGACGTTGCTATGTGCTTCCGCAACTCCTTGCAACTCCGTGTTCTACCCCACTTGCCAGCCTCCCCAGAATATGCGGGGCTTCTGGGCTCCATTGTCCCAAGTTGTACTTGCGTGATAGTTGTAATGCATGCCTTCATCTCTTAAAAGGGGCATGGTGCAAAGACAAAGCTGCTTTTGGTACCTGTGGTGAAAGCTAGTCCTTCAGATAAACATTTAGGGCTGGCCATCCTGCTTCCCCACAGCCAGACTGGACTTAGCTGATGGCTTAGGGGAGCTTCTTGCCTTTCCTTGGGCCAGTGTCATTAACTTACTAACAGCATGACAAACATTTTTGTTCCTAATTTTTATACAAATGGACTTTCAGGGGCCAATGTGAGGGGGAGACATGCTGGGCCGAGGCGGTGGGCGTACTGGGGACAGGACCAAAGAACCCATTTGGGGAGCCATCCAACCCTTGCCTCTGGGACAGTGAGTGGGGACAGTATCCACATCCCAGAGAGCTGACTTCTGAGCTGAGATGCCTGGTCCTGCTCCCAGCGTTGTTTATCTGCAGTTCCCCAGGAAGTCCTTCCTGTAACTAACCCCAGCCTCCCAACACTGCTGTTTGCACATCAGCTCCTCAGAACACGGGCCGCCTCTTCGCCATCTTCCTTGGGAAGACAGGTCACTGAGGGAGATGGCTTATCTCAACTCAGTTTTTAACTAGCTTTTGTCTCCAGAGATATTTGTTCATGATACAACATTTCAAACCAGGCATTCCATACCCCCCTTTCTTCAACTTCTTTTTTTTTTTTTAATAACATTTTCTTCCTTTCTGCTTTTATATTTCTTCCTCTCCCTCCCATAGCCTTTCATGCATTCAGGATGTAGGAGAGCCAGCATCAAAGCCCGGAGCCCTGGCGAGGCCTCCTCCCCGACGGTAAGCGTGCCCTTTCCCTGTCTGATCATTGACTCATAACCACAGAACGACCCAGGCACAGGATGGGGGAGCGGGAGGCTCTGAATAAGCAGGGACCACGGTCTGCAGCCCCCGAGGAGACAAAAGTGGAGGATTTGTTCAACAGGGCTTTTTTTTTCTTCTTCCCTTTGGGGATAATTGTTTAGGACAATCTGAGCTGACCCAGTCCAGGGATGGCGGGGAGAGGGTGGGTGGAGAGGAGGGGAAGCCAGTACCCCCACCCCCACCCCATCCACTGGCAACGTCAACCAAGTGAAACTTGGCTGGTCAGGCTCCAAATCCAAGGCCAGGCCAGTCCTAAGCGCACTCCCTGGGCACCACTAGGACATTCGATTGCATTATTTAATTTTCATTCAATTGAACATACATATATTGTGCGCCTACTATGTGCTGGACTTTGAGTTGTCAGGTGCCAGCCACAGGCTGGAACTCTGTGGAAGTTAATGTCCCCATTCTTCCAGACAGCATGTGCAGGCCAGCGATGGCCCTGAGCTCCCCACCCCCATGCCTCCCTCCCTTCTGTCTCCATTAGGCATGAATGGGTATCACATCTGTTTCTTTTCTTGCTGGAAAGTAAGAGGCAAAGATCCTAAAATGGGGACAAAGCAACACACACCTGGGTGGTCTTTAAATTAGAAAAAGTTTTTGCCAGAGTTCTTCCTTTGGGCCTGCAGTCTCGGTGCTGCCCGTGTCGGTGGGGAGAAATGGCGTGGGGGTGGCAGGACCTGGCGGGTACAGCAGGGACCATGCAGTGTCCTGGTCTTCTCTGAGGCTCATACCCTCTTTGCAGCACTGGCTTCCTCACTGGGCAGACCAAGCATGGCGTGAGGCATTCACAAAGCAGGAGCAGAGGCAAGGGTGGGCGAGGAAGCAGTCCTTTCAATGTTAGCCTGTGTGTACCGGTTAGGTCATTTTGAAAATTAAATTGTTTATGTTATGTTTTGGTTTCATTCTATTGGAAGCACAGGATCTGAAGCCATACTGTCTGGGTCAAAATCTCTGTTCTGCAGCTGTGTGGGCCTCAGTTTCCTGATCTGTAAAATGGGCATAACAAAAGTTCTAATTCATTGGGTTATTGTGAGGAATAGTGAATAATATATTAGACTAGATGTTGGCTCTGGTTAGTTGCTGATGACAGCCCCAATGGTCTGCATTTTCCCTCCTGTCCTGCCTTGGGACACTTCCTTCCAAGAGTTGTTTTGTGTCACTGAGAAGCCTGTGCATCAGTGATTAATCACAAAGTGAGAAATAAAATGCCCAGGATCAGTCACTCTCCCCGAGTCACTAGGCTCCAGGCCTCTTCGTGGGTCTAATATTTCTGTCTCCCTCAGAAACATATCTAGTCTCGCTTTCTCAGAGTAGTGTTGCCAGATATTGTTGTCAAATATTGTATGGGGACAGACTTACGATAAAAAAACTATTTATTGATTTTCTGAAATTCAAATTTAACCAGATATCCTGTGTCTTGACATGTGGAATCTGACAGCCCTACCTGGGTTTTGTCCCCACTGGGGTTTTGCTCAGCTGCCCTGTCCCCTCACATGGACAGAGGTCGGCTGGGCCCTTGGACCTGGTCCTTCTCAGGAATATTCGAAATCTCTAGGTAGGTGGAAGGAGAGGGGGCGTTAAGCAGGACCGAAGGGTCTCAGAGGAGATGTTTATGGCTGGCTGCAGACAGGGCTCCGCCTCTTGGGGGTTTTGTGATTGTTCCACATTCCAACGTAGTATTGACGGTGTGTGTGTGTATGTACGTGTGCGTTTGTATGTGTATCCACGTGTGTAAGTGTGTGCGTGTGTGCATGTTAGAAGAACAGGACCATGGGAGGGATACAATTAGTGGCTTCTGTACATCAGGGCTATACTGACGAGTTCTATGAACTATGTGATATAGAACATATATGCCTTTATTGTTGTATAAACATATAGGATGTTTAGCCAAATGGCTAAACTGTCTGTTACAATTGCCTGAAATTTTCTGAGTTCTTTTTGCTTTGCTGTCTTTTTCCAAGTTACTGCAAGTCCTAATTTATTCATGAATGGATGACATTAAGCAGAGGAGGACTGAACATGGGGCATTTTGGAATTTACCACGGGAACTACCAAGGGAGCCTGGCAAGGCTTTTATGATTGTTATGTGAGGGTCAACTGATAAGAATGATTAGTATTACTTATAATCACGAATATCAAGTAAAACTATTGTCTTAAAGGAGGTTTATTAAGAGTGTTTGTTTTATGGAAGATGCTTCCCACTGAGCCCATCAACATCCACTGGGCTTGTATTGTCAGGGAGTAGTGTTGCCTGAGTGAGAACGCTGTCTGGAAAATGTGCGTGCATGTGCGTGCGTGCATGCGTGTGTGTGTGTGTGTGTGTGTGTGTGTTTGTTTCTTTTTCTTTTTTTCTCCAAGAGAGTGAAGAGAGAATATTTAGTCTCTAGCCGCAACAGTGATGTGATTCAGATCCCACTATTTATAAAAGCAAATTAGTTGATGCATCAGAATACGAATGTGGACGCTCCCAGCCTGGCGGAGGGAATGGGGGGGATGGAGGGATGTGGGGGTGTGGGGGTGTGTGTGTGAGATATTTCTCCAGGAGACAGTTAATGGAGACTCAGGCAAGGATCCTCAAGGTAGAGAAACCCCTCAGTTACTAATCTCAAGAGAAGTTTGTTGGGTTCTTAGCGTCTTCCAAAAATTTTTTTCTCTCTTTGCAAAGTGTGAAGAAATACAATTTGCTATTTGTTACATCAATAAGTTCTCATCCAAGTCCCCACAAGAAGTAAGTCAATAAATAAATGAAGTCATAATTTCTTAATTAGATCCTAGAGGTGATGGCGAGAAAACATTTTACTAGAATTAAAATTCTGGTCTATGTTTAGAGTTGCCAGATAATATTCAGCTGCTTGGAGCACGATCCTTTCTAAAAGCAAGCGTGAGTTCCTTTGCCTATTAATTCTATAGCTTCCCTTTAAGAGCGAGGGACTAAGTTGCAGTCATAGTTTCTGGTATGGCAGGAAATCAGTGACAAACTGGGAGATTAAAGGAGCTGGGACCTAAGAATAAAAATATAATGGAAGCCACTTTTTCACAAAAACGGTTTCCAACAGATGGGCAGAAATCCTGGGCCAACAATAATATAATTTACATTTGCCCTCTTTACCTGCATGAAAAGTTACTTTGTTTCCATTGGGTTGACAATGTATACTATTATAAATTATAAATAATTTGACCTAAAAATATTATATTTTTATGTACTGTTATATATGATAAATTATAAATATATTTGACCCCCTTCCCTTAAATCTTACTTTATCTAGTATTTTGGGTCTAACTTGGGAGTAAGTCAGCTTCCAGGCATACACAGAGAACCTGCAACACAGATTGCCTCCACCCCATTTTAAGATTTTTTTTTAAACTTAATTATAAAGAGATGGGATCTCCCTCTGTCCACAAGTCTTGCTTACCCAGGAGAGCCCATCCTTTTTCTTCTCAAATCCTATTTAATTTTCACATTTCCTGATTTTTATCTTGGGAAAACACAAGCCAGCTGCAGTCAGTTAAGGAAACAGCTGAGGGACGCTGGCAGGTAGAGGTCTTGCGGGTTTTTAGTCTCAAATTGTGAGAACTGAAATGTAGCGTGTCAGGTTGCAGTGACTTCTGCACCTCCCAGCTCCCTCTCTTCTGTCCACACACACGCACACACATGCATGTACTCACCCCACAGGCACATGCACGCGCACGTACCCCACAGGCACACACAGACGCACGCATGTCCCCTTCCCTTGCTTCTTGCGCAGTGTCCACCTCACTTTCTGCAGCTGTATTTCTAATCAGCAGAAGGTACATCTTGCTTGGAGCCGACACCCCTTCTCTCTGCATTCTTAACCTCCTGTCTTATGCATGGATCACTGGTTAGCTTAGAAATGCCCAGACACAAAGGAGAAGCTGACATGCGAGGTTTGACGGCCATAATGGCTGTTTATAAGCCTAATCCATCACGTTTAGTGGACACCTCCATTTTTGTCCCTCTGAAAAGGTATAAATAATAAAATGGGATGGCTCCAGCTCAGAGGTGCCTTGGTAAATATTTTAACTATTTACAAGATGGAACCAATAACAAAAGAAGCATCTGTACCGTCCACACAGACTCCCCCCCCTCATTAAAAGAGACCCAGATGGTTCCTACCATTCAACCAACAGTAACATTTCTTGATGGCAGCTTTTGTAACATGGCTTCCTTTTTTTTCATATCACATTGTGATATTCTGCAGTTGTCCTCCTCTCTATCGCCCCCAGCAACCTTGCTGAAGAAACTCTCTCTAAATAGCCCTTCCTCCTACGGAAAGAATGAGGCCTTGTAGGCAAATGTAGGTTTCAAAGCCCAATTCAGAGACAAGTCTGAACAATTATAACCCAGGCGCCTCCAAATGCAAATATTGACAGGGGCCCACTCATTCTGTGGGTAAACACCCCAGTTGAGCCCAGGATGTTCCCTGCCATCTCAGACTGTGTGCATGACTTTGCCTCATTGGGTTTGAATTTACCCTTTCCTGCCAGGCATAAGGAAAGTGCCACAGGGTCCCAAGGAATCCCAAGGATGGCTTCTGGAGTTGGAGGTATGTCTTCTGTGCGAACCCCGACCCTGACTATGGGGGCAGATCGGAGGTAAGGACATTTCGAGGTTTTTGACATCTTTTAGCAAGTCGGATTCCTTTTTGGTTCTGAGCATGAACAAAATGGGGGAAATCTGCAGCCATAGCTGCCTCTTAGTGACCTGTTGGGACACTTTAGGGCACTCTAAATCACCAGGAAAGCCAACTTTTTAGTTACAGAAAAGATAGCAGAGAGAGAGAGCAGGCGAGCGGGGTGGTTCAGGAGTCCAGGTAGACCTGAGGTTGAGCATCAGGTCTGGAGCCCAAGGCAGAAGCCTTCTCCACTCTGAGCTTCAGTTTCCAGTCTAGAACACGGGGGCAATAACCATATAAACTTCCCACAGCGCTGTGTGAATTACGGAGACGGGATAGTTAAAGCAGGCGGCTTAAGCGCTCCGTGACGGTTGCTATTATCAATACTAACAAACCTGTCGCAGAGAGCAAATCTTTTGAAACTAGCAGATAAGGCAGACGGCAATTTCGCTTCACTGGCAGTTGAAGCTTCCTCCTGGGGAGGAAAAAAACACCAAAACAAAACAGAAAACAAAACCAATAAGCAAAACATCATGTGACCAGTCTCCAGGTTTTTGAGAAACCTCAGTGTTCATTTCTTTTCCGAAGGCTCTATTTAATTTTGGAGCTCCCACTTTCCAAATTTGGTCAATAAAATTAACAGCCTCCTTTTGAGTGGAACATCACACCTCCAAATGAGCTCAAGCTGGCCAGCCGGCTGGCCATTGTCCTTGGGAATGTGAGATTTACATTTCACAGCTCCTCGCCAAGTAATGAATGAATCAGACCTCGTAAACAGACGATCCTCACTTCCCTTGTTCCGTGGCCCCCAACGTGGGGTGTGTGCTGCAAAGAAAAATATTTATCCTGTTTGTGTGGCGCTGGGTCCCTGAATGGCCCCCCAATAAAACAACATCATAAAGGGCATTTCACAGCTGAGCTTGCAATTTAATAAACAGATGCAAACAGGAGGCCTTGGAGGTCAACAATTAAAAATAAACCAGCCCGAGGTTCTCCTTGGAATTCCCCTTGTCTATAAAGTGGAGAGTAGCAGGCCCCCACAGCTGTGGCCTGGGCGGGTGAGGGGTGGGAAAGGTTTCCAGGCCTGAATGAGCTCAGGGGGGTTGTACCTGTTCTGAATGATTATTCCAGCAACATCCTTTCTAGCAAGAAAGGGCAACTTTGAAAGCAGATGAGAAAGAACTCATGGGTCCAAAGTGGGCTGGAAAATGGTAACTTTGGTTGACAGCAAATGCTGCCTGTCAATTTCTGTTTTCTGCACCAAGAACAGTAAATTCTGGAGCAAATGGTATGTAACAGTGGCAGATCAAAGACTCACTGGGGTATAGGTGGTTTTGGGAAGGGTTTTCTACTTGAATTGGAAGTGTATGCGTGTGTGTGTCTGTGTGTGTGTGTGTGTGTGTGTGTGTGTGTGTGTGTGTGTGTGAAATAGCAAAGACACTGAATAGAGGCCTGGACAGTGGCCACGGTGACCAGCCTGTACCCACTCTTCCTGGTACCCCTCTAGTCACTGCTCAGATCAGGCAGCTTGGGCACACCTGTCCCCTCCATCCTACTCCATTCTGCCTGTGTCAGCTGGGCTCAGGGACCATCTCGGTCTGCCTCACTTACCTCTCAGGTTATAGATGGGGGTTGGGGGTGGAGTGGGGGAAATCGTACCTGGGTGCTAGCTGGGCCTGTTGGCCGAGGAGGACTCGGGGAAAATGTCCTGCCAAAGCTCTTGCGGCAGTGTTTGCCAACAGCAAGGACTGAAACACGCTCCTTCTTTTGAATAGTAATCTGTGCAGTCTTAGAGGCTCACACTGTCTGCTGGACCCGGGAATTCCACTGTGGCAGGTCACACGCACCTAATTTGAGAATGTGTTGAAGGCTAGTACGCCCCCATTCTGACACGCTCACCCTCACATTATCCCAAATGCCTGCGGAGCAAAGCCTGCAACCTCCCCACATTCCTCTGCTGATAAGAGGGGAAATGAAGGATGGGTTTACAGATAACCGCCTGTGATGGGGGCAGACCTCCCGTGAGGACCCATCTGGCAGGCAGTGGGGAGCCCTGTGTCAAGTTGCCACGCCAAGCTCCTCTCCCGTATCAGCTTCTGCACCCCAAAGCCGCCCTGAGAGTCACCAGTATAAATGACCACCGTGATGGGTGTGATTTACACACTTAGCGGCTCATTTTCCTCACGCATGAAGAGTAGGGGCAGTGAGCTTGAAAACTACTTTGTATTTCGGTGGAGCCCCCGAATAAACCAGTGGCTCCCCCACTGTCTCGTGGCTCATCTTTGGGTGTCTTATGGTTTGGGGGACCCTCCTCCCCGTTAATTAGTTACTTTGGAATCATATTAACTTGAGTACAAGTTCCTCCACTGCTTTTTTTTTTTCATTTTAAAGAAATGAGAACATACAAAAGGTACTGTTAGGAAACAGGATTGAGAATCAGTCTCTCCTCTTCTTGATGTCAAAGACTTATATTTTCCTTCTCCACAACTACTTATTAACATAAGAAAAAGGTCCTCTTCTAGGCACTTTCTCACCTTCTCTTTCAGGTGCTGTCAATCCTGCTGTCATTGAACCAAAAAATAAAGGTTCTCAGGGGACACAGCCGCCTCCCAACTACACCATTTATAAGTAGCAAAATTGGAAATTTTTCATCCATAACTTTTATTTCTTTCATTTTGATCTAGAACGGAACTTTAAAGAGCCAACTACAGTCCAATAGGACATTCATACTTCAGGAAAATGTGTAGAATATAAATGCACTTTTTAACAAAGCAGCTGCCTGAGTAACTACAACCCAGGTCAAAATAGAGGAATCTTTCTCTCTCCTTTTGCTCCTTTCTGACCAGAATAGACAGAGCCACTATTTTGACTTTACTCATTACCGTTTTCTTCCTTGAGTTTATGGTTTGACCACCTATATGAGTATTTATAAATGATACCGTTAAGTTTGCCTCTTTTTGAACTTTATGGGAATAGAGGCATATTGTATTTAATCATCTGGGGTTTTCCTGTATTTCTTCAATATTAGGTTTGTAAGATTCATCCATGTTGCTGACTAAAGCTGTGTTGCCTTCATTTTTTTTTTTTTTTTATTGCTGTAATGCACTCCATTTGGGGACTGTGCCCTGATTTATTTGTTAATTCTAAGTTAGTTGACATCTGAGCTTTTTGCAGTTTGGGTGTGTGGGGTAGACGGCAGAAATTCTTAAGCCTCTCTGGTATCTCCATGCCCTCTGCCAAATGACTTACTTTGGCTACTGAACAGGTGATGGTGTGTGTCGGGTGTGAGGCCCAGTTTCATGGGGACTTACATATTTCTACCTGCTCTCCTGCACCTCTCTCATTGCCATGAGGCCATGGGCGTGTGAGGCTGCTCATGCCAACAGGATGGTGAGAGACGCATGGAACAGAGCAAACTCCCAGAAACGTGAGCAAGGCCAGCCCACACCAATGGAAGTCCACGAGAGCACACGATAAATGCTTACTGCTGTATTGATGCTAATATTTTGTCGTTGTTCATTATGCATTATTTAGCAATAGGTAATTGGTACAAGCTGCTATAGGTGACTTAAAATTAGTCATTTTAAGTATCAGAATTAGTCATTTTAACTCAGATTTCTCAAATGGCAAAGCCTGAGTTCTTTCCATTGTACTGGGACCTCATTTTTTTTTTTTTCGGTAGTGTTAGTGAAAAATATCTGCTAGAATTTACAATTAGAATCCTAGTTTATGGGTCCGAATGTGAAAATATCTATCCATGACGGTTATGAGCTCTCTTTTGTTTGCTTTTATTTTTACTTATTTACTCATTTTACATTTGCAAACTTCAGCTCTTAAAATCTCTTCTTGGGTTTGCTGGGAATACTTCCTGTAATGGCAGTCTTTTCATTTCTGAGTCCTTTAGCAAAATTGTGAAATGACCATCGAGTAAAGGTATCCAGATAGTCACATCAATACTTATCCTGGACTAACTTGAATCCAAGGGTCTCAAACTGATGGCTGTGAGGACAGAGTTAGTTCACCAATCTATTTTATTGGGCCAACATGAAACTTCACACAAAAATCTAGATTTTAAGCTTCTCCTGAACTGTCAGAGTATCTGCTTACATTGGACTGCACTCCTGCATGTTAAACATTTAATGAAACTGAGAAGTGCTTGTCCCCTTTTGACGGACACATAGTCTCTAATTTGCCACAGTCCCCACTATTCCTTATTGATCCCCAATACTGAAACTGAGTATTGTTGCCATTTGCCCTTATGGTAGTTCTCCAATGATGGAGAAATATTTTTCTGCACCCATGTCTCACATAATGGGAACATTAAAAGTGACTAAAAGAGAGTTCTAATTATTATTATTATTATTATTATTATTTAGCAATTGAGGATCTAATTCAGTCTTTATTCAGTGACAAATGTGCAAATAGATCTTGTCACACATTCCCCAGCTCCAGAACCTTCAGTGACTCCCATTATTTACCGAATAAAGTTCAAATCCCTTAGCTTGGCATGGAATTTCCTCACAGTTTCGACCCAAATGCGCTTTATAGCCTCTCCTACTAGATGATCAGATAGAAATTGTGTATCATGTGTTTCTTTTCCCCAGCTCATCCTAGCACAATGCTTTAAACATGATAAGTATACAGAGAATGTTGAATCAATGACCAAACCATCCCCATAGAAAACGGTGCCTATCTGCTTACCATCTCCCTTTTCTCCTGAGAAACTAATTGCACTGCTTTACCCCTCCAGCAGTTGTTGGCTGTTTGTTGTTGGACATCGGAGACAACCTAGCCAATTGTGGTTCTTTAACCTCCTGGTAACACTGGGTAGCTGCAGGATTGGGCAGCTGGTCAAGGCTGAGCCAATCAGAATCCTTCCCTGAGACTTTTCATTTTACAACCAAGAAAGATAAGTAATATGTCCTCAGTGGTGAAAGCTGTAAGACATAAAACCTGGGTGATCTTGGTGACCAGGCTCCCTTCCACGTCAAAGACAGCCGGCTGCAGATACTAGTGAAAAGAGATTCTGAATAGTATTCGAACCACTATTTGTTAGCAGTATGGTTGCTGTTCCTAAAATTAGTCTCCATCCTTGACCTTCCCTGAACTTGGATGGTCAATCTTCCCTGGAATTCTTGAGCCAGTATATTCCCTTTTGTGGCAAACCTAGCTTTAATTGCACTTGTGTCAATTCCAAAACTGTCCTGATGGATATAGAAGTACGATGTGGACACAGATATAAAGAGAACACACTGTGTGTTTGTTTAAACCTACAAATCATGATGCTTAAGAGTTCAAAATAAAATAAGACACACTGTCAGTGAACTCACACATAATTATAATTTCGTATTCACCTCTGTATAGTTAGTACCTGGTCCAATGACTGGCATATGATAAGATTTCATAAATGTCTGTTAAAAAAATAGATGTAATACTCAGGTTTGTGGAATGCTAGCAAGGTGTAATGGGGCATAGAAGAGGAAACGGAAAATTCTTCTAGGATGGGGAGTTGTAGATGGTTGAGGGAAGGTGACATTAGGGGGAAATGTACTGGAGCCTAGCCTTGGAGGATACGTAGGTATTTGCTGGGTAGAAGGGAAGGCAAGGTGGGAGTCCAGACAGAGACAAATGCGTATGTGAAGATGGGAGACACAGAAGAACACGGTGAGTTCCAGAAACCAAAGTATTATAGTTCTGTGAGGTTGGATTATGGTATTCGAGAAGGCTGGGAGAAGAGGCTGGCAGGTAGGTTGGGCTGAGTAATGCAAATAGAGAAGATTAAATATTTACATAAGCTCATTAGTGACACTGTGTGCATGTGACAAGTATGATTTAGTTTAAACCCCCAAGGTTTAAATACCCTAAGTGCAACTGTATCTTTTTGAAATTGATTACATGACATTAATGGGCTCTTTCTCAGCTTCAGTGGTGATCATATTCATGATTTACTTCCATCTCTTCTCCCTGGGGTCAGGAACCGTCCATCCTGACCTCATCCTTCCTCTCACACCTTCCACAGGAAGTAAACATTAGCTGCAAGAAACGTCCTGGTTTTTGTCCTCTATGAAGGTAAGCAGTTTTTATTCCCAAGTTTTAACAGGCAAAATGGTCCTATTATGAGGATCATTAAAAAAAGAGAGCCTGTGTCACAAAGCTGTTTTCCCCCTCGTCTGCATCACCTGTTAAATATGATTCAACAGGAATTCGTGGAGAACTTGTAACGTACTCTGTAATATAAAGAGTAATAAGGTAGGCAGACTCTAGGAATGTCTAAGATCTCAAAGTATTCAAGGACAATCTCTTTCCCTAAAGACCTCAGGCTTGTTAAGGAGGCAAGATCAGTATCATTAAGTTTGCCAGCATCACTTGCTTTTATGAAATGTTTATGAAATGTTCACAGATTACAAAGCACCTTTGTCTATATTCTTATATTTGACCTCATCTGTGCAGTGGATCATATTAATGAGTAGTTTTATATTAGGTAGGGTCTAAGGACTCTGGAAAAAGTCAGTCCTGGATCCAACCCCTTGATTTGATACTTATTAACTATGTATCAGTTAAGATAGGTTAAGTTTTGCTGCAGTAACAAAGAACCCCAAGTTCTCAATGATTTGACTCAGCAAAAGTTTATTTCTCACCTACATATGCCTAGGTCCACTGTGGGGTGACTAGAAGCTCTGCTTCTGCTATCCAGACTCCAGGACTCAGAATGACAGAGTAACTGCCTTCTCAAGTGTCACTTTAACAGAGGGCAGGAGAGCTCTGGAGGGTCTCAACCCAGCCATTAAATGCTTCAGCTCAGAGGTAGCACGCACCCCCTTACAACTCATTGGCCAGAACCAGGCTCAGGTCCCAATCCAATTACTACTAGGTGGACCACTGTCTAAAGGCAAGTCATAATTTTTACTCCTAGGTTTCTAGCCGTTAATACAAAGAGGTTTATATGCATTATGATATCTGCGTGATTTTTGGTATCAAATTTGAAAATAAAATCCTGTTGCTCATGATAAGTACAACTACTCCTGGGGTAAACAGCAGAAGAAAATGTATTATTTTAATAGTTTTCTCATAGAAGATGCCATGGGATGGAGTAAACAACATTTTCAGTAACGTCCTTACAGCAAATACATGGGCTTCAGGGGGCTTCTTTGGATACTGTCCTTGAACATTGTCTGATGGTAAAATACTGAAGTGCAATTCACTGGGAGCAAATTTGCAGGAGTCCAGGACGTAGAGCCCTGGCATGCAGCACCCAGTGGGGCTGGCCCCAAAAGGGCTGGGTTTTAGAGCCCACAATAGAAAAGCTGCAGGATGGCAGTTCTCCCACCAAATCCAGCTGCTGAAGTGTGTTGCTGGGCTCTATGTGTTGAAAACTTTGTCTTTTTTAGTTAGTTGCCAATACTTTAAGTCAAGAGATGTCACATAAAAATCTAAATTTTCAACTTTTGTGGAAAAAAAATAGAGTATCTGGCAACCTTGGACCAGCACCTGGTAGCACTTGCCTTCTGTCCATGAGGCATGAGGTGTCCCAGTCACCACAGTCTCTGGGGCTCTCTTCACTCAGGGAGGGGCACCCACCCTGCCCCCGGTTGTGTGATGTCGGTAGCTTCTGATTTGGAGGAATGGATACAGTGTATTCTCTTTAGATCTCTCTCTCTCTCTCTCTCTCTCTCTCTCTCTCTCTCTCTCTCTCTCCCTCCCCCCCCCCCCCCATTTCCTAATCCATCTGAGAAAAGTTAGTTTTAGATTTAGAAGGCAATCCAAGCACAGAAACGGGCAGTCTTTCTGATTAGGTCCTAGTTTCTAGGATATAGGAGGCAAGGAAGAATATAAAAATCTCAAGATGCTTTCTTCACCCCAACTCTTATAGAGAGTTCAGGTAACTTCAAATAATCTTCTCAAGTGAGTTTTTAAGTAGCAGTAGCTTCAAAGTATTTCCCCAACCAGAACTTGATAGTATTAGTCTCCTTTACAGATGACAAAACTGGAACCCAAGTTGGTGACTTGCCCAAAGTCACGCAACTAAGTGACGTATGTTCCAAGGGGCAGAGCTGGGATTTGAGACGTGAACGTGATCACGGGCAAGGCTCTGCTAGCTGCAGCCCCTTCCCATGGCTCCGTCAGCATCTTACGCCGCCTTCCCTCCAGCTTTGCTGTCAGAGCTCCTGCCTCACTGTCTTCCTTTGCATGCTTTGAAAGTGTCCTGCTCACTCCCACCTCGTGACCTTGCCACTTGCTCCTCCGTCTGGAATTTCTTCCCTGTTCCTCCTGCCTTTTCCTAGCACTTGTCTGACCCCAGGAGGGTGTGTGTGTGTGTGTGAGTGTGTGTTTGAGTGCATACTTTTGCAGTCCCACTGTCACTCTTGGAGGTCATGCTCTGACTAGCTCCCTGGTGCCAGCAGGAGGCTGAGATCAGCCAACCTACAGGCCCATGAGCTGAGTAAGAGCGTCTTGCTCTACCCCACCGAGATTTTGTTGTCGTGGGATACGCAGCAACAACTAACCGTGGGGCAGGGTGTGACCAACTGTGCGAAGGGCTGGAGACGCCCACCAAAATCTGAGTGAACTGTCTTTCCTACTTTGCTCCAAGGAATTGGCCAGGGTTGCAGAATATTGTCTTCAGGAGAGAAAAAGGTCGAGGGAATTACCATGTAAATATAATCATAACGTCGTATTTTGACAATTTCCTGAATACTACGTGCCAGGCTCTGAGCTGTGCTTTTGATGGGTTCAGTGAACTGAAGTTCCTCTCTCAGTCAGTCCGTGTCCCTGTCCTCTTTCTGGAATAATTGCGAGGCCCAGAGGGGACCAGTGTGCAGACTGTGCGATTTTTGGTTCCTGTCTAGACCGTTCAACCCCAAACTGAAATAGCTGAACTGAATAAGGAGCTGGGCTGTCAGAGGTTGAAGTAGGGGAAGGGCCAGGCTGGGGGGGGGAAGAGGACAGACGGCTTAAAAATAGTGGGGAAAATATTGCATAAGGGCGTGGGGATAAACAATGCAGTGGCTTTGGTGTCTGTTCCCATGACTCAAATCACGGGTCTTAGGAGTGTGTGTCGGTCATTTCTAAGTCAAGAAGAGGTGTTCACTTTCTAGCAAAAGCAAGGGTCCCATGCCAAGCAGCCTCTGGCTGTCTTGTTTGGAGGACACGGTGGGGTCAGCACGGGACTGTTAGAAGAAGGATATGACCTTGGCTGACACACACACTGAGTGCGAATGGTGTGCAGGTTGGAGTAAGCACTGTACAGAAATGACCTCCCCTCGCACAGCCCTCTGAGGCACGTGCCGCTGGCATGCCCACTGCACTCACAAGAAGACTGAGGCTTGATTTTCCAAAGTCAGGTGGCTCGAAGGGCTGGAGCTAGGATTCAGGATTCGAGTCTGTGCTTGTCTACATTCAAGGCTGTAGTGAACAGTGACTACATGTTGAGAAATGGTGCTTTTGAATCCTGAAACATTCCGTTTTGATCAGCTGCTCTAAGGAAGCAGGCAGGGAAAATGGCAGAGTCTCTCAGAAAGTAAGGCTACTTACTACCCACCTGTGAGGTTACATGCAACTGCGTTTTCTCTCACTGCATCTCATGTTGCAAGTCCCCAAGTCATCGATGGCTGAGCAAAGAGTCATCTGAGCTGATTGTCTTAGGACAAGGCGAGAAGTTGTAATGGCCTTTAGAAATCAGATGAGTCTCCCAGTCCTTCCACACCCCAGAGGGTCTGATCCAGCTGAGTTCGGGCCGAGCCCCAGGCTTTGAGGGGTTCTGAGGCACAGACAGGTGAGAAGAGCCAGCCCCTCACTTTAGTGAGGGGGAAGCTGAGGTCAGGGAGGGGGAGCGATTAGCCCACGGTTCCATAGTGAGATAATAGGACCCCTACCCGGAAGCCGTGTGGCCCCACACGCAGAGCCCTGCTGTGTCATGCTGTGTCATGCTGCCCCCTTCCTTATCATTTCTGGGGTGTGACTCCCGGTGGGCCCTAATCCTGGGACTCTGCCCTCCCAGGGGTTCTCCAACAGATGTCGCCTCCTGGTTTTGAGGCATGAGGGAAGAGTTCCAAGAAATGAAATGTTTGTAAACTGGAGTACTTTGCGTTGTGTCCTAGCTTCACCCTCTTCTGATTTTTGCTTTTTTTGGGGGGGGAGGGGAGAGGAAGAAGAGGCTCCCTCGAACACCAGAGCTAGAGCTAATGGGGACATTTAGAGGCATGTCAGAAAAAAACCTTACAGCCATAGTGCTTCAAGTGGGAGAAATCGCATGTTCTTCCTTGAAGATGTAAGTTTTGCCTGACACGGTCTGCGTTTGATGCTGGGTCCACCACTCACGGAACAAATATCCCTTCAGAAGCTATTGTATCACGTTGTGCAGGGGTTTAAGGGACGACAGTGCAGTGCTGTCATGTTCATGTCGAAAACTGGCTTCATCAGCCTCTTTGCTTAAAGGAATGGAAATCTACTCAGACCAGCTCTGGAGTGACGGAGATATTATTGAAAGGATACAAGGGCATCTCCCAGAATGAGAAATGAGTGGGTATCAGGACTTGGCAAGTCAGGGACAGAAGGGCTTCAGTCTGTTCTTCCAGGGTACCACCCAGGAAGTCTCATTTTTATTTCTCTCTCTCTCTCTCTCTCTCTCTCTCTCTCTCTCGTTATTTTTTTCTCTTCCTGTAGATTCTACCATTCAGTATTCTGAGTTGCAAATAAGAGAAATTTTAGCTGTAAGAGGGGTGCTATGGTCTTGTCATTTTGTCCTCCCGTCCAGGCTGTGGTTATATTTGGGTCACCCTCGCTTTAAAGCCAGTAGCTTCTTTCTTGACATTTCAAGGGGTTTCATTCACACTGCCTCCTACCATTTTTTCCCCCAGATGCCTCAGGCTAGCTGCCCCTGCAGAAAGAGGGAAAACCAGAGCGCTTAGAACGATGTATGAGTATGTTTCATTTCAAGAGGAAAGTTAATTTTATTATGAGTAGGTTATTTAGAAAGTGACAGCTTTGCAGCTGGGAATTCCTTTTTACTACTTTTCTATAATCTTAATAGCTAACACTTTTTTGATTGCTTGTTATGTGCCAGGCAGGCATGGCTCTAAGCGTTTGCCGTACTGTGGCTCATTTCACCCTCATGACAACCCAACATGGAAGTGCCATCTCGGGTTCCCTTTTCCAATTCAGTAAAGTGAGGCGCAGAGAACCTTCCTGATCTGCCCAAGGTGGAGCTGGGATCTGAACCCTGGACGCCGACCATGGTCCACATTAAGTATTCTGTGATGACCATTAGTGTGTTAACTACTTGTCTGTCACTTTGTACATATTATCTCATCAGAGTTCCACAAAAGCCATGGCTGGTGGTCAGAGTTATCCTGAAGACGAAGAAACAGGCTCAGTGAGGTTAAATGCTTAGTCGTAAGTCACAGAGCGAGTAGGGACAGAGCTGGCCTTTGGACTCACGTCCAGCTGAACACAGCGTCTGGGCTCTTAGCTGCTGGGCTTCAGGTTCTAGCTTAACACTGACGTGCAGAGGTTGGAGTCTCAGCAGAAGATGCGCTAGAGAACGAATAGTCAGAAGACAAAAACAACAAGAAACCCCAACTGTTACCAGGGCTTTGAAAGAGCAGAGCAAAACTAAGAAGGTTGACGCAATTTTCTGGTTAGAGGAGGATTTAAGAAAACCCAGAAGCCTCAAAGTCAGTTTTGACCTATCTGAAAGGGATGCATCAGAGAGAGAAGGTCTGGTACATTCTGAGCACAAGTTCCCGACAGCTAAAAAGAGTTCAGCTTCAAACCGATCATTGTCAGAAAAGCAAATACAGATTTGCCCCAGAGCAAAATAACTTTCAGAAAATCAGGAAGAGGCTAGATGGACAGTAAGTTATGAACATAAAACTCTTTGTACCCGACCCAATTAACCCTAACCCAAGGCAACCCTGTGTCTCTAAGCTGTTCATTTAAGGGTTTTACGATTTATAGGCAGCCTTTCTCAGGGGAGGTCCCGCCTGGCTCCGATTTCACGTTTCACAGCAGCACATGTGGGAATCCCGCAGCGTCACTGCCACGCTATTAAGGCAAGGCCAGAAAATGCACGTTTCACAGGATGGAAAGAGACCAGGGGAGTCCAGGCGGCTGGGGAGAGTGCTGTGGAAGGGGCTCCCTGGGCCTGCCTGTTTCCAGTCCTGGGGTGTGTGTGTGTGGGGGGGGGGAGGCAGCTGAGGCTGCTCCACCAGCTGCTCTCAAAATTTAGTCTTCATATTGGGCAGGTGGTGTCTTGTGACCACCAGATGCAGAAAGAAAGTCAGGATCGCTCCCTTCGAGGAGTGGGGGAGACAAGACAAGAGCCCCCACGACTGGTAGGCAGACGCAAATAGAGGCCAGAAGACGGAGCAGTAACGTCTTCTGTTAGTTCTTCAGAATGTCACCATGGATGAAGAGCTGGGGCTGCAGGAAGCACACCTGTCACCCCGACTGCAAGAAATAAATTTGTGAGGAAGCCCCAGCATCCTCGAAGAGCTCTGTGGTCATTCGTCTCTAGGTCAGGCTTACAGTGGAAACTGCAGTCACTGAATTGGGAAAGTTAAATGCAATGGGAGGAATTAGAGTCCAGGATGGCAGGGGCCACGTGGGGACAGGACACCCAAGGCCTGGTGGGCGTGGCTACTGTATGAGCGGCAGCGTCAAAGCCACGATCAAGGCGGTCTGACTGTGCAGACGTTTGGTGTCGGCTACTTGATCGTGGTGTTTCCTAGAAGTAAAATAGGAAGCCTATGAAATTCTTAGTTGATCTGTAGAAGCAGAAAAGGTCTAGGTCAAGTGAACACAAGTCTAACCTAGTCAGAGAAACAGAGAGTCACAGCCCATCAATCAATCCTCAGACTTGAGCCAGTTTACAGGCCCCGAACCCCTTGAACAGAGGGGAGGCTGAGTCTCCTTGAGGAAGAACCCCAGTCAACTGCCAGTAATTTATACTGTCAATCCTTCTCCCAGCCTTCTCCAAAGGGACCTGTGGCCTTTTTCCAGGCTAACTGTGCACGGGGGAGAAAGAAATAATCAGACCTTTTGGAGCCTACTGGACACTAGCTTTGAACTGACTGATTCCAGGAGGCCCAAAATGTCACTGTGGTCCATCACTCAGAGGCAGGGCTTATGGAGGTCAGGTGCTCAATGGAGTTTTAGCTCAAGTCCGTCTCACAGTGTGCCCAGTGGGACCCGAACCCATCCTGGGGTTGTTTCTTCAGTTCCAGCATCCATAATTGGCCTGGTTCCCCGACCTGTGGAGTGAGGTCTATGATGGCGGGAAAGGTCAAGCAGAAAGCACTAGAGCTGTGCCCACATAGGAAAATAGTCACTGGAAAGCCATGCCAAATCCCTGGGGAGGGGGGCGGGGGGGGGGAGGAGGGACTAGAGAGTTTAGTGCCACCCTCAGGGGCTTTAGAGATGGTGCTGGCAGTGGTGGTGATTCCCATGCCCACTCGACTCATCTCTTTGACCTGCGCCAAAGACAGATGGGGCTTGGAGAATGACAGTGGACTATTCTAAGTTTAACCAGGTGGTGACTAATTGCAGCTGCTGTGCTGGATGTGGTTTCGTTGCTTGAGCAAATGAACACGCCCCCGGGTATGTGATATGTAGCTACTGATCTGGCAAATGCCTTTTTCTCCGTCCTTGTCTGTAACACCCGCCAGAAGCGCCTTGCTTCCAGCTATCAAGGCCAGCAGTACACCTTCACTGTCCTACCTCAAGGTGCATCATCTCTGCAGCCCTGTGTCATCATTAGTTCACAGAGATCTTGGCCGCCTTTCCCTTCCACAAGACGTCACACTGGTCTATTATATCGATGGCACTATGCTGATTGGACCTAGAGAGCAGGAAGAAGAAGCAGGTACGCAGGACTTACTGGTAAGACACTGCATGCTACAGGGTAGAAAATGAAGCTCACTCAAGAAAATTCAGGCGCCTGTGGCCCCAGGGAAATTTCTAGGGGTGCAGTGGCGCGGGGGCGTGTCAGGATGTCTCCTGGAAGGTAATCAGTTACTGCATTTGGCTCCTCCTGAAGCCAAGAAGAGGCACAACGCTGGGAGGCCCCTGGGATTTGGGAGGCGACATATTTGTCCTCTGGGTGTGTTGCTCCAGCCCACTCACCAAGCGACCCAGAAAGCTGCTGGTTTTGAGTGGGGCCCAGAACACGGTCCAGGCTGCCATGTGAGCTCCTCTACCTCCTGGGCCACCTGACCCAGCAGACCGAGTGGTGCTTGAGGTGTCAGTGGCAGAGAGGGGTGTTGTCTGGGGCCTTGGAAGACCCTATGGGTGAATCATAGCACAGGCCTTTAGGATTTTTGGAGCAAAACCCTGCCATCAATGTGGATAAAGACATCCCTTCTGAGAAACAGCTCCTGGCCTCGTGTGGGGCCTTGGTAGAGACTGAAAGTTCAACCACGTGCCACCAAGCCATGAGCCGAGCTGTCCACCATGGACTGGGTGTTATCTGACCACCAAGCCACTGAACATGTGTTGCATAAGAGACCCTCCCAGTGCGCTTCAGCTAGTGAATGGATAAACAAAGTGTGGTAACTCCATCCAATGGAATATTACTGGAGAATGAAAAAGGAACAAACTCAGGATCGATACAACAACCATAGATGTAGTCTAAGCCCATTTTGCTAAAAGGAAGAAGCTAGACCTCAAAGGCTATATCTTGTATGATTCCATTTGCTGACATTCCAGAGAAAGCAAAATCACAGAAACTGAAAGCAGATCAGGGACTGGCAGGCACGGGGAGTGGGGACACGGGCTGGCTACAAAGGCACAGCCTGAGGGGATCTGGGGGGTGATAGATTGTCCTGTAAGTGGGGGGTGCACAATCCATGCATTTGTCAAAACCGTATACCACAAAGTGAGAACGTTCCTTGATATAAATTTAAGAAAAAACTCAACCAGATTGTGGGAAGAACCCAAGTTGGAATGCAGCCTGTGACGAATGAATGAAACATGGATGCAAATGAAGAACAACCACAGTGAACTGAGTGGGGAAAAAGGAGCTGACCTACGTAACTCTGGAAAACAGTGTTCTGACTGGATACCGTGAGGCAAAAGGCTAAAAGAATGGTAGGTAGGCACTGCATTCTAGTTAGTAAATGAGTTTTCCCAGGAAGGGTTAGCAATTCTGAAGCCACGTTAGATGTACAGCAGGTTTGGATAAATAAGTAAATATATTGTGGATAAAGAGAAACAGGTTTCTCCTTGTCAGAGGAGGAACTTCCAAACGAGGAAGTGGAGAAGGCTGGACGAAGCCTTGCGGTGCTGCTGTAGAGTGAGCTACCAGTGTAGACACCTAATTTCTCAAATGTATGTGGCTGAGAGGTAGATCCAAAAATGAATGTAGATATGTGTGTGCACGTGGGTCAGTGTACACTCATAGAGGCACATTTCCTAGCTCTGTCTCCCGAGGAGGCATAAAAATAGTGACATCCCCGTGTCCATGGGGACTCCTAGTGCCTTATGGTCCTTGGAAAAGTGGTTGACTGCAGGGTTGGGGCAGGGGAAATCCAAGATGAGCCTGGAGCAGAGTGTGGTGCCAGACACTGAAGAAGAGCTTTTAGAAAAAAAGGAAGAGGTACGTGTTAAAAGACCACAGGGGCCAACCTGAGAAATTTCCCAGTGAGCAAAGCATTGGGAAAAATGTAAGCAACAAAATAAATAACAGAATGATTGCTATGACCTACAAAATTACATAAATACCCTTGAGTTCATTCTAATAAATAGATTATTGAGTAAGTAAAGATACAGGGTAGAAAAGACAACTCTTCTTTACAGAAGAATTCCAATTCATAGATAGGAAGAAGAAAGAAAATAGAAAAATTACCGTGAGGACACCACAGGAAGAATGGTTGCAGATAGGCTCCACTGATGGATGTTAAAATTAGTGGAAAAATAAGGAGAAAATTTAAGGAGAAATAAGATATTTGCATAGTCTGGAAATCTCTCCCCCCCAACCCCAAGATAAATATTTATTAATTGCAAAAGCAAAAATGGTAAGTTTGCCATGGAGGAAGCTGGCAGTTGTCCTCTTGTCCCTGTGGTCCAGTGTGCCATCACCTGTGATAAGGCAGAGCGTTGTCATGGGCCCTGATGCACAGTAGCTCACCTGTGTGATCTTCCCAGGAAAGCGTAAGCCGAATCCGATCATGGGCAAGCATCATACAAACCCAAATGGGAGCCACTGTACAAAATACCCGGCCAGTGCTCTTCCAAAGGCTTCAAGTCATAAAAGACAAGGGAAGGCTCAGTAGCCGTCACGGATTGGAGGGGATGAAGAAGACAACAATTAAATGCAGTGTGGATCCTGGACTGAATCCCGGCACAGAAAAAGGCCTTAGTGGGAAAACTTGGAAAACCCCAAAGAAGTCTATAGATTAAAGGTGTTGTACCAACATTGATTTCTCACAGTTGACAAATGCGTGATGGGTGTGGGAGATGTTATCTAGTGCTAGAGGAGGCTGGGTGGACAGTATGTGGGGACTTTCTGTACTGTCCTTGCAATGCTTCTGGAAGTCTAAAGGGATCTCAAAAGTGTCTGTTTTCTTAAGCTACTATTTGTCGATGTTTGTTGCTCGCAGCAGCAGCTGAAGGAACACAAAGATCCAACTTGGAATCCCATGGTGGTGACAAATGCCCCCAAATCACATTGTTGCAGATAGGGGTACAATTAAGGAAAGGGAACTTGTGGGAATCCTGTAGGTACAGTCAATGAAAACACTCCATAGAGGGAATTCGAAGGTTGTACTCAGAGTGAGAGTTGAGTGAAACAGGTCTTCTTTGTCCTTTTCCTCATCTCTAGGCTTATCTGAGTCATTTGTTGTAGTTTCAAGTAGAAACCACTTGTTTTGCCGCCAACACCTACCACTAATTTTTAAAAAATGGATTGGAATCTATACTAAGGGGGGAGAATAGTAAACAGTGGAATATAAAATGCAAACCAATTTATAGTTTCCAAAGGGCCTAAGGAGGCTGCCAAAAATAAAGTTGGCAGAAAACAGTTTACTAAATCTCCAAAGAAGGAAAAAAAAAAAGCTTATATTACAAACCCTATAAATATTTCGAGAGTGGTAGGTAAAGTGTGTTTAATACGATGAGCGAAGTTTTAGCATGTATTGGAAAAACAGTTTCTAATATAAAATTACCGACGACTGGAAGTTATCTGCAAAATTTTATACCTAAGTACTTGCAGATGTAATTTATTTTTCTGACAGCACCGCCTGTGTAATGAAAGTTGCTTTTAATGAAACATGAATGCAGTTAGGTTTTGCCAATTAGGTTCAGAGGAGTTGTAATCAGTCTGATTCAAGCTGATATGTAGCTCCTTAAATTCAGCACTGCCCATAGAATGGCTTCAGTATTTGTAAAGTGTTTGTGAAAGATGAACTCCCAGAGCTCTGACTGCCCAGGCAGAAGGGAGGTGACTCTGGCTAACTGGGGACAAAACCCTCCCAAAGGGACGGCCCTGGTGGGTGGCTGTGCAAGGCCGTGTGCTCTGGGTTAAGCGTCACTTTACTGCAGTTGACAGGAACATAAGCTCATTCTGTGTTTCATTTACTCATGAAAACATGGGCGTGCATGTAATGTATGTAAGCATCTCATATCTGTATATCGATGATCATTTATAAATCAATCAGCCAGTAAAATAAATCCCAGTTACTGAGTTTGCACACTTGGTGCAATGGGCGATTCAAAGATATATACAGAAAGGCTCTGTCACCTTGATCATCTTAATAACCTGTCATTAGAGAAAACTCAGCTCAGGGTGTTTGTCTGGTTGCAGGATGAGAGCATCTGTAGTTTGGACTTCTCGTTTGGGTCCCTGAGATACGTATATTCAACAAATATTTATTGAGACCCTATTTGCCAAGTAGAGAGGGCAACGTAGTGGAAATATTAGTGGACTCAAAGCCAGAAGCTCTGTCTCCTACCGGTTGCTCTGGTTTTCACATTTAAAAAGAGTGATGATAACTCGTGCCTTGCTTAACTCACTGGAACATTGGTGGGGATGCACTATCATGGTTTAGTGAAAGTGCTTTGAAACGATAAATCTACTATGCAAATGTGAGTTCCTGCTTGAGTGCCAGGGATAAAATAGAGGCCCTTTGTTGTTTGGAATCTTATGGTTGGTTAGGAAGGATGGCTGCTGTCTCCTCTTAGGGTACAGATTCCATGCTAAGTCACGTAGTAAAGAATTTCATACATGGTCTCATAACAGTCCTGCAAAGATGAGGAAACTGAGGCTGGGAATGATGCAAACACTGCTAAGATCACTTTGCTAGTAATAGTCCAGGTTGGCTCTGATACCATGTGCCAACTCATACCCCCTGCTTGCTCAGGAAGTCAATTAACAATGGGAAAACCTGGACATTCTGCATGGATGGTGCAGACACAGATGTCGTGGGGATACCGAGGAATTGCCCCCCCAGAGCTGTGGTTTGGGGCTCACTTTGTCAGCTCTTCCCTCCAGGGTCCAGCCTGCATCGGTGACAAAAGCTGGTATTTTGCTATCTGCAGCTGCTACTCCCCAGACAGGAAGTGAAACACGCCTAATGGTCATTCAGTCATTCCCACCTCTAGTTTCATCTTTCCTGTACCCCGAGGCACTTCCAGGTTCTAGCCCTGAAACGGAAGGCGTTCTGTGACAAACACACACAAAGGCAGCCTCCCAGCTATTTTTGTCTCTGCCAGTTTGCCAAGGCCCCCTTTCCAGCCTATCTCCTCTTCTAAAGTTACTGGAATTCCAAAGCAGAAGAATAAAACAATGTCTCACTCCTTAATAGCAATCCCAGCTCCTGGTGTGGCCTTTAAATAATGGGGATAACGGATGGAAGCCAGCTGACCCTTGGCTGAGCCAGAGACGATACCAGTAAATACATTTCATTGTGTTTTAGTCTGTTTGGCCGAAGCATCTTAAACTGTCCTAGACTTGGAATGGAGCATTTTTCTAAATTCAAAAATACTTTTCATTGAATTTATTTTCATAGGTTTGAAATCACGTGTCTTGTTCAGAGGCTTTTGAGGGACAAGTCTGAATAGCAGGAGGCAGTGGATTACGGAGATCTTCAAAATGGCAGAAACACAAACAGAGCAGAACAAGGCAGAGGCAGGCTGACATTTTTAATGTGCTGTTCATCATGGGGGCATTTTTGGCATGGATTTTGATGTTTACAGTTGTTGCATTCAAGCATTATTTTATTAGTAATTAATAATTACTGTAATAATGCATTAAGGAATTATTGTATCATCATCTTAATTACAGAGTGTTTTGGTGCCCCCTTAAGTTTTGCACCTACATGCCTCACTGGCCTTCACCTGGTCCTGACCCTATGTAAGACACACCAGCCACGCCAGCAGGGACCTGAGGACTTCAGGGGACATCCTGTGTCACTTTTCCGGAGTCAACCCTAAGGGGTTCGGTTACAGTGGGGTTCTGCCTCCTCCTTCTCCAAACACCAACCCATGCTCACCTGTGGTGCCAGAAATGCGCTCTGCATGTCTGCTCTGGAGAGAGGGAGAAACTCTTCAGTATAGGCTCTGGTCATGAGGTCATTGAAGCCAGCACTTCTCAAGCTTGACTGTGGACACCAGTCACCAGTGACCTGTTAAAAATGTAGATTCTGGGCCGGCCCGGTGGCTCAGGCGGTTAGAGCTCCATGCGCCTAACTCCGAAGGCTGCTGGTTCGATTCCCACATGAGCCAATGAGCTCTCAACCACAAGGTTGCCAGTTCAATTCCTCGAGTCCTGCAAGGGGCCCACTGCAACTAGCAACAGCAACTGGACCTGGAGCTGAGCTGCGCCCTCCACAACTCAGACTGAAAGGACAACAACTTGAAGCTGAACGACACCCTCCACAACTAAGATTGAAAGGACAACTGGAGTTGGAAAAAAAAAAAAATCCTGGAAGTACATACTGTTCCCCAATAAAGTCCTTTTCCCCTTCCCCAATAAAATCTTAAAAAAAAAAAAAAAAAGTAGATTCTGATTGAGCCAATCTAGAATGGAGCTTGAGATTCTGTATTTCCAGAAGCTCCCAGGTGATGCTGACGTTGCCGGTCCCTGGGCCATACCTTGAACAGCAAAAGTCTGCAGATTGATGGGCCATGGGCTGGATGTGTCTCTCAGACATGGTTTGTTTGTTTTAAAAATAGTAGCCAAATTTTCAGCTAGCCTTACAAAACCCGAGTGTCTGGTAACCTTGGACCTGAGTTCTTGCGTGGTAACGAGAGGCCAGAACGTTCCGGTAGACATGTATTCCCATTTTCCTGCAGCCCTCATCACACATACGCACAACACACACACACACACACACATAGCTTTTCCACTTCATTTGCGTTGGCCTGGATTATGTACGCATTTGAATTTGGAGCTCTAATCTATGCTAATTTGTCAATAGCACTGACTGATATTTGCCCAAATTGTAAACTAGAATATTGTTCCTGTATTGATTCTTTTATCCTCAAGCTATTGATCTATGTTTTTCGTGGCATTATTGCCAACTTATGACCTACCATAAGGCTTTATTTAAAATTAGCCTTGTGAACAAGAGGAAACAGCAGTAAAATTAATTCTCTGAAAGGCTCAGACCTTAACGACTCTTGGATTTTGAAACTATTGGAAAATTTTATGTGTGATTAACTTGAGAACTAAAGAATTAATAGGAGCGCCATCTACTAATTTGTGTTTAAATTTGGCCAAAGTATTCTGTAGCATTTGGAGTGGAAAGCATGGGATTAAAAGTTGGATTTGCAATCTAAATATAAAAAATTGAACTCCAGCTAGTATGATTTGAGTGATAATTAGCAAGTAAGGGACTTTTTGCACATAAAATTTTCCTCTGACTTTTTTGTTAGTCACTGGCTATATCCAGTTGCTTCTCAGGTCCTGTTGATTCTTTGTCCTAAATATGTCTCCATCCATTCCCTTATCTTCTCCCTCTGGCCATCATTTCTTGTTTGGAAGAGCCTCTTAAATGTCTTCTTGGCTTCCAGAATTACCCCTCTACAATTGTCTTCTACCTTCCTATAGAGCAACAAACTACCAAGTTCCTCATTTCTTAGGCCTCCTGGGTCACTCCACCACCCACAACACAAAATGCTAAGTCCTTGGTGGCCATACAAGCCTGCACCCTCCCCTCTCTGGCCAGCAAGCCATCGCGTCCCACACTACATGATCCCCCTGCCCTTGACCCATCCAGGCCCAAATCGCTATAGTTTTAGGAATTTCCCACAATGTATCAAACCTCTTTGCTTTGTTCTTGTGGGTCCCCAGGTCTATCTATCACCCCAGTAAGGTGTTGTCCCGTAACACTTATGGTATAAAGTGGGGTTCCACATTATGTGGGTAGTAATTCTGGTATCAGAGTGTAGGACAAAATTATCAAGTACTTTCCAAAGGATTACCTTGGGAAATCCTTTGTATCATCCATAACTTATATTGTTTATGGTTGGGGTCTGAACAAAGCTGGTAGTTCTTCACACAGAACAAAGCGCTATTTCTTCTGAACAGTGCTTGAAGTAGATGACTTATATTTAGGAATTCTAGAGGAATTTAATTTTGTTGGGCCTCAGTTGTTCCTAGCTATGAAAAAAGGGGGTTAAGCTAAATTGTCATTAACATTTTCATTCAGCTTTAATATTCTAAAATAAGAATCAAATACAAGTGCCAGGCAGAGGAAGTCTATAGATGCCATGCCCAGGGTGCTGGGCCCTGGGACTTATAAAAAATATTTAAATGTAGCAGGATGGAGACATTTTTGCTCACTAGAACCCCAGGCAGCAGGGAACTCTGGGCAGGCCAGCTTGGAGGGTCTGCTCCCCAAAAGAGAAGCAGTTGAAAGAGGGCATCCAAGGTACTCTTCTCAGATGTGTGCCAGAGAGAGACATCAGTGGGAACGTGGGCTATTGGGAGGCACTGAAGCCCAAAATGAGTGGGGAGAGAGGAACAGCAAGCTGGTACCCCTCCGTACTTCCTTGGGCCCCAGGAAAGTTACCAAACTCATTAGCCACCAGTGACTGCATTGTTTAGGAAAATGGCAGAGAGTCTGCAGTGTGGCACATAGGTCTAGACCAAGAAGGAAATTAGGTTGAAGAAATAATTCAGGAAAAATCCTCTTAAAACAATTATGCCAGGAAAATTGCAAAGAATTAAAGAGGGAGTGGAGGCTCAGCCAACTTGGTGATTCATATCAATCTCAGACATGCCACATCCCTTTCTGCAACAAAGTGAGGCCCAGAGAGTGGGACGGAGATCTCAAGTAGAAAGCTGTGACTTTCTCTCATCCTGATGAATCGATTTTCCAGAGTAGTGAGTTTCAATTCCCTCCAGACGTGCAAAGGGCTTTTTCTGTTCATGAGCAACCTTAATGCTGGGGGAAAGCTCATTTTTGACTCCTTTTCCCCAGAATTGTTACAACATCTTCCATTCGTGAACTGCGGTTACTTTTCTTTCATGCAGAATGCAGCTCCCACCATTTCAGATGTATTTCTGTTTGTTTGCTTTTTCCTTTCTGGTTTGATGGACGTCTGTGGTCTGTATTATGTTCTCCTTTTGTGAACAAGGTTCAAACTGTGAGTTCTGGAGAGGAGTCATTTAATCAGTCCACGTGGATACAACGCTTATCTTCCATTTTACACTGTGAGAGACACAAAAAAATATCTGGCATAATCTGGGCCCTTGTGTGTCTATTATGCTGGCAAATTTAATCATACAGAGCAATAAGCAAATAAATCATAGGTCTTTGGGTTTTATAGCTGGATAAAACCTTCAAGATTATCTAGTGCTGCACTCATTTCACATGGTGTCTGCACTTGGGCGGGTTTGGGGGTTGGTCCATAGGACCCATCACGGCAGAAGCAGGTCTAGACCCCCCTCCTCCCTTACACTCCAAATCAGGGGCTATTTCTGCTAGACCGTGGACAACCCCTGACTGATAATAGCATTCCTTGATCTTGTACATAGACCGGGGGGTTCCCAATTTTACTTTCCATAGGTGCTAGGAACATAATAAAATGGCCAGTATGAGATATATTTTTGTAACTCATCCATTTTGTTCCCCAGTAAGCAGGTAGGATTAAGTTTCCCTCTCATCCCCTTCCCCCAAGAGCTGTCCACCATTTTTCTTCTTGAGATAGATGAGCTCTGACAATTAAGTTCACTAACTCATTCTAGAAAAAGTGCTACATATCTCATTGCTGAATATCACTACAGTCACCTTCGAAGTACTCCCGTTGGAAAGCTATGCACCGACGCCAGTGTCTAGTCCACCCTTCAAAGCAATTTTGGAACTCTTTCTGGAATGGGCATCAGAGCTGTCGTATTACCCTTGATGTCCTGAATGTCATTAAAATGTCTTCCTTTCAATATTTCCTTTATCTTCAGGTAAAGAAAAAAGTCATTGGGGGCCAAATCAGGTGAGTAGGGAGGGTGTTCCAATACAGTTATTTGTTTACTGGCTAAAAACTCCCTCACAGACAGTGCCGTGTGAGCTGGTGCATTGTCGTGATGCAAGAGCCATGAATTGTTGGCGAAAAGTTCAGGTCGTGTAACTTTTTCATGCAGCCTTTTCAGCACTTCCAAATAGTAAACTTGGCTAACTCTTTGTCCAGTTGGTACAAAGTCATAATGAATAATCCCTCTGATACCAAAAAAGGTTAGCAACATGGTTGCCACAAGTTTGCGAACTTAATTGTCAGGCCTCGCATATAATATCTTCCAGGCCCATCTTTTCTTTTTCTAATTCTTTGGTAGGGACACACACAGAGAACTATTTCTCCATTAAAAGAGAACAGATGGACCAGCAGCATGACGAATGGCAGTTGTCCCCAGGCTCCGTGTCGGGATTGCTGGGGTATCCAAGGGTGCACCTCTCCTGAACGGCAGGCATTGTGCTCCTGGGACAGTGTGGCCTCGCAGACCGACTGTTCTGATTTTTCAAGAGAAGTTGGAAATGTGTACATGTTAGTAAAATATGACGATTTTTAAAATGTTGACATCTCTTTTTAGGACAACACAGGACAAATAAACACATCCCAGTGCCGGATGCACACGCTTACACTCTCCGAGAAGCTGCACTTTCCTCTGGGGGAGAGGTGACGTGGCCTGATACCTGCAGCGGCTCCATGAAGACCCCTGGGAGGTCGTTGGATGGGAGAAGGAACAGCAAAGAGAAAAGAACACAGACTTTGAAACCAAGTTGTGTCCAAATCGCAGATCTACCCCTAACTTGGTCTTTATTTTGGGCACAGAAATCCACCTTCCTTCTCCAGTTGGTCTCCCCAGGAAATAGACTCTGGGCTCTGTGTGCAGGAGGCTTATCCCTTAGTGCAGAAGGTGGCACTCGCAGGAACAACTCCTGTGAGGAGTGAGGCAGGCAGGACTGGACAGAGAGAGGAGTGCAGCCTTACATCGGGGCCTTCGCTGACCCCACGGGGAGCTCTGCACGGCGGCTGGGCCTTCAGAAATGTCCCGAATTAGGGCCAGGGCGCCGGACTTGCATAGCTCTGTACCAACAAGTCATAGGATGCGGGCTGCCCCCCAGAGGGAAAGGCTGCTCCTTCCGAGTCCCTGGAGAGGGGTGAAAGTGTGAGCTGTGAGCAGCGAGGAGAATCAGGGCTTTGGCCTTGAAAAGGGAGGCCGCTCAAAACAGGGAGCATCACCATTCACTGCATTCTCTGAACCACAGCTTCCTGCTTGGTGCAGCAGAAATAAATACACTTCACTTCCTTGGGCATTCATTACACAGGTAAGACAATAAACCACATGTAAGGTGGCCAGCACAGTACTTGGCACATACCTGGCGCTCGATAAACTATTATCTGTGGATAGAAACATGAAGTCATTTGAAACAGTGTAAACAAAGGCATGAGGGAGGGACAAGTATGGCAAGTTTAGGATATTAAGGAAAGCAGCGAGATAGCACCAGTGGGTGTCACATAAGTGATCAGTGGGGACATAGCGTGGATTAGATAGTTTGAGACCAGATGACAGAGACTCTTCAAATTTAAGCAAGAGAATCAGGACTGGTGCAGTAGGCAGCGAGGGTCAGATGTGGCTATAACTGGCTGAGGGCAGTGTGTGCTCAGTTTACGAGTGTGCCCCTAGTGAGGTGGAAGATAACCAGTGGGCAAGCAGCTTTCCTGCCTCTGTGCTTAACAAGGCAAGTGACTTAGGGTGGACATAGAGAGAGGCCTCCTTGGAATGGAGACTGGAACGATGGTGATGCTGGTGGAGGCATTGCTTATCCTACACCTATGAATGGACCTGGAATTGGCTCTTTTATTCGGCAAAGTTGAAAAATAACTAGAAACTTGGGAAATTTGGATGGGGTCTCCTGGGATCTAACTGGCTGCTTTAGGGAGATCACTGTCTTCCACCATGTCTCCTAGAGAATCTAACTCTAGGGATAGAGCTGCTTCTATGGCAAAATGCTTACAGCCCCCACCCCCAAATGCTTACAGAAGTAGAGAAGCTCAGGGCGGCCTGTTCTGTGAAGAGTTCTGGGAGCATCACACATCAGAAGGTGACCTGACCGGGCATCCAAGGTCAACTTGCAGTCAGCAAATAAAGGTACACTTGACTGTCTCCGCCTAGGGACAAAAATGCACTGTGTGCTGCCCAGAGCCAGCGGAGCCACAGGCAGGATGGGCCATATCCTGTTTAGAGGTGGCCACAGATATTTCCTGGCAAGGAGCTCAGGTCAGCGTTACATATGAGCACGACATTATACACAGAACTCATTTATGTACGAGTTGACAAGACCTTGGAATTGCTCAACTGCAGCAATTTCTTCTTCTTTTCCTTTATGTGCCTCTTTTAAAAAGTCACTTTTGATCTTGGGTTGAAAAATTGGTTTAGAAGAGTTGGACTCTTTGACCCTCAAAATTTTAAGATGTCGAGGCTACACCTGTTGAAAATACTCCCTCTGCAAAACCCGAGGAGAACACTTTCTGCTGATTTCCATCCCCTTTCTCTCATAATGAAGATATCATTTTTTACAGTGTATCTGGAATAGTCAACCTAATTAGCTGCACCTGTCAGTCAAGATTCAGGAAGCTAGCCAGGAGCAACCTTAATACATTTAAAAAAAAAAAAACGCTGCTCGCTCTTTTAACCAAATCATTAGAGAATGTTTGGATACTTAAAATACTTGAACAAATAAAGAAAACACTGATGAGGAAGTTTCTAAACTCATTATATGGAGATCGTTAGGGATGATATTTCAAATTCCCATGATGCACCTAGAAAGTTTGCTTGGCCATTTCAGTGTGGAATGTTTCCTCTTCAGTGTGTGTGTGTGTGTGTGTGTGTGTGTGTGTGTGTGTGTGCTGTCTTGTGGCCCAGCAGACTCAAAGCTGAGCATTATCTAGTTATCACGAGTGTGCAAATTCAAATGCAGGTCAAGGAAGAAACCTCAGGCAGCAGTGAGCTGTAGGTTTGACAAGCGTTAACCAGCTTGCCAGGGACACAGAAGCAAATGTTTTCACTCCCTTCACCGGATAGCCTGGAAAGATAACTCTGCATCAGGTAGTCACTTAAGTGGAACTGCTGGTGTAAGGTTACCGCGGTCCTTTCTTTTTAGTGCCTGGGGGCAAAGAGCGTCGCTAATGAAGCCTACACCGGAAAGCAGGTTAAGAGGGTTGATACCAAACTGCTGGAGGTGTTACAGTTTAACACTTGCTGTCCTCTGACTCAATGCATAGATGCCAGTTCATGCTCTGTAGCTTCTCAGAAAACTGAAATTTAGATATCTGTAGGCGGGAGGAGTGGAATTGATGAATCATCCGTAGGGAAAAAAAATGAAATACATCTTTGTTTCTTTGAACTCAATAATACCCAGTGCCTGGAGTGCGAATGTGTTAATTACAGAGATTTCAAAGCCAAACCATAGCCTCAGAGGGCAGCTGTGTTCTTACTCGGCGTAGTACACGAATCACCTTGTGCTGCAATGTGCTGAGCACAGGGGATGTTTATGGAATTCAGTGACAATTCGTGAGCATCCAAATTATAACAGGCCATGAAAAGTCTTACGTGATTCATGTGATCAAATTGAACAGATTATTCTTTCTCTTGTCTGCTCTTTATCAAGAAGATGCCAGGTTCCCAGTGGACCCAAAACACACCCTCCAAGAACTACCAAACGCAATATTTTACTGAAATGCATGTTTAATTTTAGACAGAAATTGAGTCTTTTTGAGTCTTGTTCTCCTCTACAAGGAAGCTTTTAAATACTGTTTGCCTGAGCCATCTAAACTCTTCATGGCTGATACAGGGTCGTGTGATGGTTAAGAGGTTGTGTTTTGGAATCGAAGCTCTGTCTTCTCACTTATGTGATCCTGGCACAGTCATGGGGCCCCTTGGGACCTGTGTCCTCATTTGCAAAATGGGAGTGATAATACTTGCATACTTTGAGGATTCAATGGGATAATACCCAGAAGAGGTTCAGTCTAGTGCCTGGCAAATAGCAAGTTCTCAGTAAGCATTGGTATTTCAAATATTATTATTTTCCAGGTGTACAGGTGAGAGACTGGGCATCTTTTAACAGAAGGCGGCCACATTTCTTCTGTTTGCCTCCGTTCCTATGCAGGAGAATCTGAAGGAAGTGGAGACATCTAGTATGAGGAGATGTTTCAAGATCATCTGATCCAGTCACCCTTTTGTCAAATAAGTAAATAAATAAAAATTAAGGCTCAGAGAGGGGAAGGGATTTGCTCAAAGTCAGAATGACTTGGTGGCAGAAAGGAAGAGGTCCCAATCCTGATATCCAGAGCAGTATGCCCTCATGCATTCCTTGCGGTGTCTGAGTGTGGGATACATGTTGTCGTTTAGTGGAAACCTTGAGTCTAGGTCACTCTGGCTAGTAACTGGGATAAGTGTTAACGTGGAACATTTTACTAAAATCTCTAGATGGGTTATTGTTTTGAAAGTTCCTTTGTACTTGTACTTAAGATTACGTGTAAGTTTTTGGGCATGTGTGGCCTGTAATCCTATGGGTATAATTCAAGCTGGATTTACACATTGACAGAAGGGGCTGTCCTTTGCATGAACATCAGATTTCTTTATTTTTTTTTAACACCTGGCCGAAAATTCTATTGGATTATTAGAATGACTCTTATGGGTTAGGGGAGGTTCTCACTAACAAGCTCATGGTAAGACACTGATAGACATGTCTTGGATAAGAGTAAATTTTCCCTGGGTGTCTTTGTCAACCTGGCTAGCTATGACCGAGTTAAGGAAATAAAACAGTAGTATTTGTAAGCAACATGGGGAGATGTTTTCCCAAAGAGTAGATCCAGGGAACAGAATCAGAACACCTGGACACCAGGCAAGTTGACTGAAAATCATCAACACCGGAACAGGAGGAATAATGGAGATTTCAAGCATCATTGAATTTGAAAGCTGTAACTGAAGTGGGCCTGATCTTACAGGTGACCACTGGCCTGCGCTCACTGTGTTCGTTTGCAAGAACACAAAACATGTTTAGAAAACCCCATTAGAGTTGTCACAAATAGCCGCACATCGCACATTTGGGAAGTTAGGAACAAGACCATGAGCACATCAAGGCCACCTCTAAAGTCTCATTATGTCGAGATGCAAGTTAAAAAAACAAAGAAACGTGCCCATCAAAGGCTTAATAGCTTCGGAAATTTATGGACAAACTCTAGAGCTGGTTTGGTGTGAAAGCATTGGGGAGGTTTCTGTGGAATTCTCTTAAACGTTCTCGATGGTCCCAAGATGGCTACAAATGCGCCCAGCATCGGGTTGCTTTCTCGTGGAAAAGTGAGGCAGAGGCAAAAGGCTGTTTCCTCAAAAGTCTCTGTCTTTATCTTAGAAGGAAAGCTTTCCCTGAAAAACTATACTTCTCATATATTAGTCCACTTTCAGCTGCAAGGAAGGATGCAGAAAGGATATTTGCCAAGAAGAAATGGAATGGCCATAAGGATTTGGGACAATCATGTTTCATTCCCTAGAGCTGGACCCCACATCAAGTCAGGGTGTTGCCAAGAAGAAAGTGAAGACGGGCTGTTGGGTGGGCAGTGTTTAAAGTCTGCCATGTTTGCCTTCTCTGTCTTCTCTTGCGACCTTGGGTCAGAGGAAGACGGAGGGGAGGCATCAGAGTGGCTACAGGCAGAGGCAGAAAAAGATATTCTCGCAAGTTAACTGCCCATGATGATGGGTGATTTCGATCTGATCAAAATGACAAATTTTCTCCTGTAAGACAAACAAAATCCAGCCAGCTTTTCTGTTCTCTCTTCACCTATAGTGTTTCAGAGTGTGTGTTAAGTTTCAAGAAGCCCTTGCAGTAAATCTCACTGTTGAGCAGTCATGGTAACGGCTGCCCTGGAAGGTAATCTAGGACTTACACCCCACCACGCTTTCCAGGGCACTGCACCAAAGCCTAGAGGATGGGTTTAGTTTGGGGCAGAGAACGGACGCTTTTAATGATTTTGTGAATTTGGCAAAGGCTGAATTTCTTCCAAAGGCCTGAGTATCATGGTTTCAGAGTGACTGCACTTAAAATATAACCTTTATTTTTTTTCTATTTATATTACTAACATTAATTATAATTATTTAATATTATTTAAAAGTGGATAATGCTGAGAAAGAAAATAAAAATCATTCAGAAATACTATTATTTTCATATTTTTATCCCTTTTCTTTTCTAGACATACACGTTTCCATATGAATATATTTTAAAATGGGACCAAATTATAATCTGTAAAGTTGTTTTTATTCTGGATTACTAATGAACATCACATTGTGATAATTACTTCATTTTAACAAAATTTTCCTAGAAAGCATGCTGTTTAATGGATGTTTATAATTCCATTTTCAAAAATATTATTGAAAATCCATTTTCCTATTTTGCAGTGAACATCTTTACACACAAGTCTTGGCTATATATTTTATTATTTCTTTAGGCTAACCCATGGCAATGGAAATACTGGGTTCAAGGCTATGAATAGTTTTCTGTGATTTTAGGCAGAATGTGAATATCACAAACTCTCCCCCCCCCCCCCGTTTTAAATTGAGGCATAATTTAAATTGAGGTTATAATTTACATACAGCAAAGTACACACCTCTTGTAGATAAATGGCTATTGTACACGTAATCACCAGATACAGGACATTGGCAGAAGCATTTCAATACCTCAGTATTGATTACATATCACAAATTGCTTTCCAGGAAGTTTCTACCAATTCACACTTCTTCCAGCATCATTCTCATTCAAGTTTTGCCAACGTTGACTCATAACACCTAAAATATTTGACAGTTTGGTGGGCAAAAAGCTTAGTTTAAGTTGCATGCCACTGTCTTTCTTAGCTATTTGTTTTTCTAGCGGACATTACCTTTTGCCGCTAAAAATAGGTGTGTTAATGGCATCACAATATTGCAAGAGTTCTTTACATTAAGGTCGTTAACACTTTGTCTGAGATTTATTTAAATATCAGTTTCAGTTTGTCATTTGCCTTTTAATTTTGTTTGTATAGCTCACTGACAAAAATTTAAAAATAATTCTCAGATGTATTAGTCTTTTCTTTCATGATTTCTTCTATTGCTTTTATGCTCAAGAATTCCTTGTCCATATTGAATAATCACCTACATTTTTCTTTCGAGAAAAGAAAAATGTAGGTGATTATTTAATAACCTCAAAATAATTTTTTGAAGTTATTGTTTTGTTTTCCACTTAACCTTTCAATCCACCTGTAATTTATTTTAGTAATGGTGTAAAGAGGGGCATAGGTGCTCCGTGAGGCTGGTTTCCATCATACCTTAAGAGTTAACATATACTAAGGTCTATTGCACAGTTTTCTCTTATTCTTTTGAAACTGACCATTGTAATTTTAGATTTGTAATACATTTCAATATCTGGTAGGGCAAGTCCTTCTCACTGGTTTTATTCTTTATATTTTTTTCCACTGGTTTTGCCTGTTTATTTTTCTAGATGAAAACCATTGTCTTTCCCCCAAAGCTCTGGTTTGCAATGGACCTACACAAGTATTGTCTTCCCAATCAGAAACATCACTCATCTAGTCACATGCCCGAAGCTAGTGTGGCCAAGACAGCACTCACCAAATGCTCACATGGGCCTCCATTCTAGCTTCTTATGCAATTGGTTTAGGACTAGGTGACTTGTTCTGGCCGATGGACTGTAAGCAAAAGTGACCTGAGTCACGTCCAGGGCAAGAAAGTTACAACCTCTCCTGGTTGTAAGAGAGAGAGAGAGGTCTGTCTCTTAATCTTGGAAGCCATGTGTTGACATGACAGCATCACGCCTTGGAGAAACCCTGAATCCCAGAGTCAGTCCTAACCTACAGCACGTTTTGCCTGAATAAGAGATAATATTTATTTCTCCAGCCACTGAAATCACAAAGCTTGTTTCTTATTGCGTATCAAACTTCCTTATTCCATCGCTCGTCCTGACACGCTGAGGTGCCATCTTGGACTCGCTCTCTCTGTTCACAGCCGTATCCACTCCATCAGCAAGTCCTGAGCCTCAACCTTTCAGATTCACTCTAAGTCCAGTAATTCTCACCACTTGCACTGAGAAAACCACACACCAGTAGGCTCGAAGCTGGGGTTCTTCATATCTGTAGAGTTACGCGAAGGTTTTCTCAGGGGGACAAGAAACAATGAGTGTAAGGCAACCAATTTCCCTACTTTCTTTCCCCAAAAGCATCTGCCTGGGAAGGATGCTGAGGTGATTTACAACCTTGCTACTGCTGCTCTCACGCCTTTCCTTCCACAGTTACCTTCTCCACCTTCCACAACAGAAAAGCTTACCCAGCTTCCATTCCTGAGATGGTACCTTGCCCTGAGGTAGGACACCCCTGGGGTTCCTTGGTGAAAGGAGTGAAAAGGAATGTATCTAATGACTGGGCAACATTCTTTGGTTAAGTCAGGTTGTTTCCTGCTCCTGGTGCTCAATGAAATGAAGGCAGAATAACTGAGCTGATAAATCATTAGAACATATTTTGATGACAGATTAGCTTGTCGTGTTTTGGCATATAACTCAGAAGGAGTTCAAACCAAGGACACATTCTGCTACAATGAAACTCCTTTCATTTTCATTTACATATTTTTGAGAATAAGTTTTCTCAGCACTCATATCAATAAAAATAAAAATTGGGATAGAATGGGTATTGTTCCTTGTAACATAGCAATAAGTCAAAGACATCGAAATTTTAAAAAATAGCCCACTGACCCCCTGAAGAGATGCATTTCTAATAAACTTCAGTTTCTTATGTCTAATCACATTCAATATCATTTATAATGTGTTTATGTTGTAATTGTGTTAGTAATTAATAGCGTATGTTATTGTAATCAGTTTTGTTAGTAACATGTATATGTTGTTGTAATCAATTGCATATTATTGTAATCAATTGTGTGTTAGAATTTCCGATAATTCAATCAGAAAGAAATTACTAGTTAGGGATTTTATGACCACAGGAATTAAAAAAATTCAATTCTTACACATATTTTTGATGCAGAGAATTATGCTAGAATAATCAATAAAATACTTTCAAACATTAAGTCCTATTACATTAGGATAAAAATCTCCAGGGAAATGTAATGGAAAGCAGAATGAAACTGTGAGTTAAAAGGTAGAAAAGTGTGCCATACGAGTATAACAGTTTTGTTTTAAACTGTCAACATTTACAATAAGCAGAAATCACATTTTGTGTAAGTGCTTACACTTAGGTTGAAAAATTTTAGATGTCAACTTAAAAATGTGGGAAGGAGCTCATATTTCAAAATCTTTTGGGGGTGAACAAGAGAAAAACGTTTGGAGGCTCCTGCCCTAGAAGAAACCACCTTTGCGGGCTACAATCGCCCCACCCCCTCAGTGCAATCTTCACTTCTATTCTTGACCTTCCCACTGTCAGTTCATTCCTTTCCAACTGTCAATTCTCCACTCAGTAGCCAGGGTTTGTGGGTTTCGAAAAGCCAAATCAGACGATGACGTTGTTCCTCCACTTGCAAACTGTTCAATGTCTTTCCATCTACACAAATTTTTTACAGTCTACAATGCCCTTGTAGCTTGGCATCTGTTACCGTTTACCTCCTTTCTCCTTCACGTGGCTCCAGTCACTGTGGACTTTCTGGTCCTGGGATAAGCCAAGTTCATTTTGGCCTCTGTGCCTATGAACTTCATCTTCCATTGGCCCCGAAGGCTGGTTCCTTCCCATCACGCAGGTGCCACTTAGGAGGTTATTCCTAATACTTCTATGTGAAATTGCTTTCCTAACCACTCCCTCTCCCCTTACTTGCTTTATTTCCCTTCATAGCAGATAGTACCATCTGACATTTTGATGTATAATTTTTCTTCCTAAGTTATTTCCGTGTTTTCCTTCATAGAATGTAAATTCCATGAAGGCAGAGACGTTTTCTGTCCTGTTGCCTCTTTGTCCTCAGCGCCTAGAATATAACCTGGTACATACTAGGCACTCAATTTGTATTTGTTAATGATTGAATAAGAAATACTTGGAAACTATAGTCACAAATAAGATAGCTATGTATTCACTATAATAAGGCACAGCCTTTAAAATCATATTTAAAATTATAATAAGAGAAAAACTTAAAGACTTAATGTTCAGTGGAAAAAAGGGTGTAAATATATTTCTATATTGTCATGCAGGGTGTCATGTGGGGTATCAGCTCCCGCTCCCCACATAAGAATGCAGGACACGGTGAGGCCAAAAAGGAACACCCACGGAGCCATAGGTAGTCACACCACTTACATTCTCGCTGGCGGCCGGGTTGGAGACACAGGAAGCAAACATCCATCAGTACCACAACAAGGGGTCTTCCTGTATCCCAGTCTCTCTGGCGGCCGGGCGAGACACACGAAGTAGGATCTACATGATCTGCAACCCACCGTCCGCTTTTCTGCCAACCAACCAAGGTAGCCATGGCAGTTATATCAGTGGCTAACGGCTAACTGGTTACAGCTAATGGCCAACTAGTCACAGCTGATGGCCATCTACTGCCTGAGCCAGCACCTTTCCACGTGAGGCCGAGAGCCTGGAAACTGCTCTCTGGGACTCTGTCCCTACACCTATATCTACATCTGTTTCTGTGTCTATTATCGATATCTGTATCACCTCACAGAATATTTTTTGCAATCCCATAAAGAATAACTTTTGTAGGTATGGGTTATTTTTCTGCCCTCCCTCCAGTTTAAGCTGTTGTTTCTCAGTCTAGTTGTGTAGGACACAGCTCCCTGGCCCATGCTGGTATTATGAGCCTTGCGCTCCCCTGGCTAGGGCAGTTGGTCAGCGGTCGGCCGCTCACAGCAGCTCACAACAGCTCTCGCCGGCAGCTCACACTGGCCACTGGCCACTCATGGCAGCACATGGTAGCCCACAGCAGCATACAGTAGCTCACGGCAGCATACAGCAGCTCACGATGGCTGCTGGCCACTCCAGGCACTCATGGCAGCACAGTGCTGCCCTTGGCCACTCCTGGTAGCCCGTGGCAGCCCAGCTCCAGGGAGAGCCGTTGTTCACAGTCTTAGCTGTAGAGAGCGCAGCTCACTGGTCCATGTGGGAATCGAACCGGCGACCACGGCGTTAGGAGCACGGTGCTCCAACTACCTGAGCCACCGGGCCAGCCGGGATGAAGCACCTTGACTTTCGTCCTTCTGAATTAGCGCCTGGTCCAGAGCAGTGAATGTCTGAAGCATCCCATTGCTCCTTCTTCTTGTTCCATGTCTACAGAAGAGACTTAAAACTCCATCACAGCCCATGGGGGAAGTTTAGAGGGTGATTTGCCAAAGCTGGGCTCGGAGTGGCGCAGCCATGCAATCTCAGGTTCTCTGAGGAGGAAATAGCCTGTCACTACTCTTTCCTTAGGGCAACCAGTCAAGCCTGGCGATGTGCCATCATGGGTGACAGGCTAGGTGACTGACTGCCCTGGGCTCGTACAGAGAGGGTGTATCTGACACCTCTTGTGGCCAGCCCCTTACATTCTCCTGGACTTCATTTTACTCCAGCCATAACTGTAGCCACCTGTGTCCTAGGAGCGAGAGCTGTGAGAGCCCTGGTCATGGGCCACACTGTGTAGCTCTCGCTTTCTGCTTCAGGTCTGCCTGCAGGAACCCACTGGTCACCCATGCGTGTTCCAGAGACTTATTCCCCAGGACAGTCTTTGACCTATGGGGGTTGGAGGGCATGGATAAGCACTCCCCTCCTCAGTTCCTCAGCAGATAAATCTAAAGAACATTCTAGAAGCTCCTCAGAGGCTTTTAGGGAAATCAAGCCCACGGAGGAAACCATCCTGATGAGACAGCCTCTTATCAGCTTTTCTTCCTTTCGTGCCCCTCTTTCCAGTCCCTCACTGAGGTTCCCTGAACTCAGGTCCCATAATACATTAGCTGCCCACAAATCCTTGTCTCGGGTTCCTCTTTCTTGGGGAAACCAAGTTAAGACACAAGGCATTTAATAAATGTTGAATAATTGAAAGATCCATACATAAAAATGAGGGCTCGCAATTTGCCACTAGGGTCATTCCTGGGAGCCCCCTAATTCTGATGGGGAGGCTGCAACGGAAAACTTCAGGAAAATCTGTGGGTTATAATTCCAAATTGCATGAAGAAGAACAGGCGTCCTTGGGATTGTCCCAGAGCCTCAGCTTTTCCGACAGAATGTGCTTCTGCTGTCTCTTGGCTCTGTCAGTCCAGGCACCAATTTTTCACTTTACTAACAAAGTCCTTCCCCTTCTTTCAACACATCCCTTCTTTGGCCGGCGATAAAAACCAAGTATCCCGTCAAGTGCCAGTTCCAGTAGGTTGGTCATGGTGACCAGAGGCCTGGATGTGGACTCAGGGAGGACCGGTCTGATGGCTAACTACGCCTAGTATACACGGGCCTGGGACAGGAGGTGGTGACAGTCATGCCACACGTTTGCCCTCCATACCCACGGCTGTGTGCTGACTCTCTGAACTGCTGTCCATGCTAGTTATAAACATTCTCGTTGTAAACAGAGTTTAAGATTATTTTTATCAAATCATATATTTCGAGTTCCCTAAGGATAACTTTAGACCTGATCTCTCCTAGCATTTTGCCCGTCAGCACTATCATTTCGACACCCTCCCCCACCCCAGTTCTGTATCACCATTTGAACCAGTTTTTTTGTAATCCCTAAAACAGCCTGCTGAGCTTAAAGAATTACAGTATTTGGTCCAAATAACCCAGGAAGACGCCACATGCATTTATATGTTATAAAAACAGAGGCTCCTAGAATAGCAGGCTTAGAAATTAGAGATGGCAGACAACTAACAGGTTATTGGCGGCCCTGTACAATTTGGTTAAATGCCTGGTATGTTCACAGAATTTCTTTTAACATTCCCTATTTTACTATTTCAGTCACACCTATTACGAAATTCGATTCACATCTTCTGTTCAGACATATTTAGAAGGCCACGGCTTCCTTGTCTTGATTTTGGTTCTCAGAAATTTTCTAAAGCTTCACCAAGCTATTCCGTTTGAACAACAACAATAGTAACACTTTAATGTAACTATTTCCCCAGAAGGTGGTTCACTGGAGTTCACAACACACACACAAAGCTGGGAGCAGTCTGAATGTCTGAAAACAAAGGATTGATTAAACAAGCTTCATCCCTGGCATGTGATACTAAGCCATCATTAAAAGTGAGGTACATGCAAATTTATCAATTTCAAATTGTGGCCACAATAAAGACTCAAAAGTGACAAAAGTTGATCACAAAATAGTATGTGCACGCTTCCCTGATTTCTGTTAGAAATTGTGTATTTATTTCTGAAGTTTGAAATGCTATATACACCGTTAACAGCAGCTAGTGCTGGATGCTAAGCTTAGGGATACTTTTGAGTTTCCAACTTATATTACCTATATTTCCTAATGTATTTATGTGGAACATGTAGTGCTTTGTATAAACAGGAAAATAAAAGTCATTTTAACAAGAAGTGAACCTTAGCCCCTTTTAGTTTTTGGCTTTAGTACCTGGTTAAGAGGGGTCGATCCCCATGAGTTCATTCAAAGACAGCCCCTGAGATAGGAACTTGACAAATCAATATTTACCTTCCTGCTCACCAAAGCGTGTGCTAATTGATAACCCCTCTGAGGAATTTTCTAGAGTTGAATTGCAAAGGCCCCAGTCGGGGTCTTGCCTACTTCAGCAAAGGTGTCTTCTAGTTTTGTTAATTCTGCCAGGTACATATTCTGACTCTTTCAAGCCCTGGCAGGTTTGTGCTCACTGAAGTAACTGATATCCAGGTGCAGACCAGGTAAATAACTGTCCCCAAAACTCCCGAAATGCAGGGTTGCAGTCCTCTGGCTGCCTGCAAACCCAATCCCTCACTCCCGGGACAAAAGAGACAGCTTCCCCTATAAAGTTACCCCATGGGATTGCAGGATCTCTCCATGTGTTCACCTAAGCTCTGTTTATATCCCTTCGAACAAAGGCACAGAAAGCCACTGGGGCAGAAAGGTGTGTCCACCACTGAGCCTTTTTCTCTAGGAGCCCTGTGCTGAGTGTAATGTAACTCTTTCCCATCGTCTCCACCCCCACATTTTAAAACCCAACTGATTACAAGTGTTGTTAAAGGTTACTGAACTAGAAAAACAAACCTTGCTGTGGTTGGTGCTTTCCTAATGACAGCCGGCAGTGCGTTGGGAACAATTGTTTTTGTACCTCGACATTTCTCTGAGCCTCCATCAGGAAGTGGGCTGTTTCTCTTGGGCCACTCATAAGAAAGGATTACTGACAATCTAGAAACTGCTATCAGCTTTCTTTTCTATCCCGAACTAACACGAAACCATTTCTCAAGTATCAGCTTTTCCAACAAAAGTCTTTAGCGACTGCCATTGCATCATAAAAACAAACCCCACAGATCTGACTCTGACGTATGTATTCTCTCTCGATCATATTCCCGAGAAGAACACTGTCTGTTGCTGGTTTCAAGGAGAGGACAGAAGATGGAGGCCTGGGCTGCTCAGAATGTCCTCACTCTGAGCAGGAGTAAGTCAGCCTGGGGGGTTCTTGTCCCTGTCATTTTCCGTGGTGTGTTTCATGGTTAAGTGGCCAAGTAAGCTCTGCCCACTGGGTCTGCCGCCATCTTCTGAAATGTGAAGTGAATCGGCTGAAGAAAACCAGCTGGAATGGACAGAATTCATGGTAGGGTCCTTGGTGAGGTGAACCAGAAGTTATTTTTATTTTGTAACCACTCGGAGTAAGCTTCTTTACCAAGAGAAGCAACTGCTGCCCACAGTGTCTGCGTCAAGCAGCCATATTGCATTTGTACCTCAATCCTCCCGGCCTTTAAAGCATCAGGCCACCTTTCTGCCGCAGTCTTCCACCTCACCTAGGTGACCAAAACAGAAAGGAAAAAAGGGAGGCAAAAAGGGAAAACCCCACAAACACTAAAGGAGACATGGAACATAGGAAAACACCTGGCCTCATGCTTGGGAGATGTTTGCTGTGGAAACAATCTGTTCAGGTTTAATGAGAAATGACATCATCAGCCATTTGCTGCCATCACTGCAGCCACTTCATCTCCAGCGTCCTACTCGCTGAGATCTGAATAGACCTTCAGGGTTCAGGAAGGACATTTTCTATACGAAGGGAAATTGAGCTTTTAGAGATAAAAATGGCGTGCAGGATAGCGCTTGCTCGCGACAGCTGCATCAGGACCATCTCGTCGTCGTGGTGCCAAGCTTCCATCTTTTCCGAACCCTCCATTCTTGCCAAAGGGCCAAGGTGCTATAAAGTGCTTTAAAAACATTATATTTTAACAATGCCGTGCAGCACAACGGTTTTGCTTTTAATGGCCATCTGTATAAAGTCTCTTTTTTATTTAGGAAAATCTATTTTAAATTAAATATCATAAGCCCACGAGCCATAGCAAACAATATTTTTGACCATATGCTCTGAATTAATATGCCAAACATTGCAACCTCTATTTTCTTAGTAGAAAGTTGCCCCGCCCTGATGTGGGCACGGTGAGCCCAGAGGGCAGGAGGGCAGGAATTTTCAATAAGGCCACCGAGGATAGGATGACGGTGAGCAACCAACAGCCACGCTCCCTCAAAGTTATCCATCTTCTGAATGATCTCGACACGGACCCCCTTCCCTTTGAAGAAAGAAATTCCCTTTGATCCATCTTTCCGCCTTGTCTAGAAGCTTCGTACCCAGGAGCCTGAGCAATGCTGGCCACACTTTACATGACTTTGGAAAGTTGCTCTAATTTCTTTCATCTGTTGCTTGCCACATTTGTGGGTGATATGGTTTGAAAACAAGTTCCTTTCATCAGGTGCTAGGCAGAAATGGAAACTTGATGTTAATGTCCGAGTATGGGCCACTCTGCCCATTGCCCTTGGTGGATGTCCTTCCGTTCCCTCCTCCAATTCCTTCTGTAGTCCCCCCCCCCCCCGCCATTAAAGTCACAAGGGGCATGGCTACCTGGGGAGGCTGAGCCCCATGGTGACCAGGAATTCAGCGAGCTGGTGGCTCTTGACTAAGAGAGGAATTGAGAGGCTGCATTTAGGGACTGGTTTCATGGGAGGTGTGGGTGCTCTAATCCTTGAGCATGATCCTTTTATCTGATCCTTTACAAGATGGTCACCTGGTTTGACTGCACGCAGCTGGCACCTCTCCTATGGGGGCCGTGGCACGAGTTGCTGCTTCAGGCTATGAATAGCTTTCTGCATGGAGACTTAAAAATTGTCATGCAGGGTGTCATGTGGGGTCTCAGCTCCTGCTCCCCACATAAGAATGCAGGACATGGTAAGGTCAGAAAGGAACACCCACAGAGCCATAGGTAGGGGAGTCATACCTCTATATTCATGCTGGTGGCTGGGTTGGAGACACAGGAAGCAAACATCTGCCAGCACCCCAACAAGGGGTCTTCCTGCACCCTAGTCTCTCTGGCGGCTGGGCGAGACACACAAAGGAAGTAGGATCCACATGATCCACAATCCACTGTCTGCTTCTCTGCCTGCCAACCAACCAACCAACCAACCAACCAACCAACCAACCAACCAACCAACGTAGTCATGGCATTATATCAGTGGCTAATTGGCTGGCTACAGCTGTTGGTCAATCAGCCACAGCTGACAGCCATCTACTAACCGAGTCAGCACCTTTCCACGTGAGGCCAAGAGCCTGGAAACTGCTCTCTGGGACTCTGTCTCCACACAAATCATCCAGTGTGAGATTTGATTTTCTTTGTTCTTGCCTTCCAGTCTTTCCCTCCAGTAATTTCTTCTTCTTTTCATCCCTTTCTCCCATTCTACGATGTTTCCTTTCATTTTTCCCTCTTCTGTTTTCCATTCTACTTTTTTGAGTCTCTGTTTATCCTTGAGCATTACTGTAATTATTCTTTTGAGCGTTACTGTAATTGTTCTTTTTCTTTTTTTAAAAGATTTTATTGGGGAAGGGGAACAGGACTTTATTGGGAAACAGTGTGTACTTCCGGGATTTTTCCAAGTCAAGTTGTTGTCCTTTCAATCTTAGTTGTGGAGGGCGCAGCTCAGCTCCAGGTCCAGTTGCCGTTTCTAGTTGCAGGGGGTGCAGCCCACCATCCCTTGCGGGAGTCAAACCAGCAGCCTTGTGGTTGAGAGGATGCGCTCCAACCAACCGAGCCATCTGGCCACCTGGGAGCTGAGCGGCAGCTCATTGACTTCATTCTAGTTGCGGAGGGTGCAGCTCGCTGGCCCATGTAGGAATTGAACTGGCAGCCGCGTTGCCCAGAGCTTGCGCTCTAACCAACTGAGCCACCCGTCCTCCCCTGTAACTATTTTTATTGTCTAGGATTGTTGGTGATTAATATGTAGGATTACTCATTATTATGTTTATGCCAACTAAGTGCTATCCAGTTTACAAGTATCATTGCCAAATCTTACAACAGAGCTGTGGTTATTATCACCCCCAGTTTAAAGATGAAAAAAATGGATTCTGAGGGAGAATTACTTGAAATGCCTGAGATTACACATCTCAAATAGTAGGTTCCAAACTCTCCACATATGTGGGGCTCCAAAGGCCCTGTTTGTCCTCCTATGCTTTAATGATGGTCATATTCCATATTTGGGTCTCTCTCTCTCTCTCTCTCTCTCTCTCTCTCTCTCTCTCATAAAATGAGCTTTATGGAACCATAATATTATTGGGTCTTTCTAACTGGGCTGTTTATTCATCCATGCATTTCTCCTTTACCATGCTCCCTATGCTCTATTCTCTAGGTTATAAATCTTTTACTGGGCCACACAACACATGTGTTAGGAGGACAAGCTTTAGAGAAAGATAGGGCTGGGTCAAGTTTCAGGTCAGCATTAAATAGTGGTCCCTGAGCCTCAGTTTCATTCTCTCTTAAGTGGGGTGTGTGTGGGAGTGGCAAAATATAGCACTTTCCTGGTATTGTTGATACGCAGAGGAATGAGACCCTGTATTAAGTGGTTTGCACACGTACATAATTAGTACTAATTTCTGTCCTTCTCCAAGCTTGAGCCACCTTCCCCTTCATCACTGCCCTACAGCCTCACGGACGGGGCGAATTCCTTTAAAGATCCCAGGCTCTTCCTGAACAAGAGGCTTCAGGTCCCTTGTTACCTCGCAAGTGGCTGTGTCTCTTCCTATCCTTTGCCAGGGCTATAAAGGTCCTTTAGTTACAAGTAAAAGGAACAAATTCTGGTTAATTTAGGTAAGAATAGATTACTGAATAGCTTATAACATTGAAAAGAGCCAAAGAGCCAAACCACGGAACAAAGGAGCATGAGGAGTGCGGTTCCAGTAATCATTGCTGGCTAATAAAACACCCCCAAACTTGATGGCATAAAACAACAATCATTTATTTGGCTTACAAATCTTGAATTTGGGCAAGGATCAGAGGGAGCAAAAAGTCTCCGTTCCATGTGGCCCAGATGGGGGCTGGAGGGTCCAGGTGCAATATGGCTCCCTCACGTGGTGGCCACTTACAGTGTGGTGATGATCCCGGAACATAGAGGGTTATGGAAGACAAGCAGCTGGGTCCCGTGGTAGCTGGGTTCCAAGTGTCCAAGAGAACCAGACGGATGTTGTGTGCTTTTCATGGCCTAGCCTCCGAGGTCACAGAGCTTCATTTCCACCACAGTCATAAAGCCACTCCGATTCAAATGGAGGGAGCACAGACTCTGTATCTCAATGTGATCAGAATCAAAGCCACATTGTGAGATGTGGGGGATACTAATGCAGTCATCTTTGGAAAATATGTGTCACAGCTTCTCTGGGGAGGTTCCCTCGACAGCTCTGGGGCTTTACTACCCACCAGAGAGCTCAATGTCTATTTTACCTGTTCTTGTGTGTTTGATTTAAACTCAGATTCCAGGGGAAAAGATCTGATTAGCCTAGGTTGGTTCCTGTGACTTCCTGTGGTCAATGGATTGGGCCATGTGACAGCTATCCCCTGTGTCTGAAAGTCTTGCTCCCTCTCTCAGACCTATCCTCAAAATCTCACCTAGTATTTCCCAAAGTGCATGTCTCAGGATTTACATCCACAAAAGAGCGCACAAGAAGAGGGATCCGAGGCATGCTAAGTTTGGGGAGAAGGTGCGTCCTGTGCAATGCATATGTAGCCTGTTAAAGCTTTGAAAGATCCCGCAGAAGAGAAACCCGCTTAACCTCATCAAACTCAATGTTTCTCGTTTGACCACGGGATCTTTTGGGTAATATCCATTATCATCTTGCAGAAGTAATACTGTTTGGAATAAATAGTCCTTGGATTATTGTAAGCTTTTGATTAATGTCCAAAGTTCTGAAAACGTTGACGTTGATCCTTTTGCCTGTGTTCTCATGGCTTTTCTGGAGGAGCAGATTTTCGGATTTCCACTATTCTGGAAGTCTTGCCTCCCAGAAATAATATTTTAAGACACACGTTGACGAATGCTGACCTCTCCTTTTCTGGGAAGCCATCCATCAAATTCTCTACATTTCTGTTCTTCCTTCTCCAAATCCCTTTGCATGCGGTGTCTCTCCTGCCTTGTGTGTGGACTCCAATCAACTTCGTGGTGTCCACACATGACAAAGATTGTGGAAAGGACCTTTATATGGTTTTCTCTCTGCGCATTAGGCCACAAAGTTCAACACGTTTTGTTCAGGAAGCCAGAAGCCAGATTATACACTGGTTGTATGTTGCAAATGTCTGTTAATTGGTGAGTTATTGGACTTCAGGACACATTTTCCTGTAGAAATAACATTCTACAACACAGTTGATCAGACTTTAATGTGCACACAAATCACCCGAGGACTTGTTACAACGCAGATTCAGATTCAGGTGGTCTGGGGTGGGGCCTGTGGTTCTGCATTTGCAAGTTGAATGCCTGTGTTAATGGTCCACGGGTTGCAATTTGGGTCATGGGGTTCTACACAGCTATCTACCACGTGGGATGTTGCCCCTAAGAGAAGATTCACTAGGTTCTAATTTGGGCAAAGTATGTTCCTGAAAAACCAGATATAGGGACAATACATGGTGGAAAAGCTTCAGATTTCCATAAAAACTACAGGTCATCATGGCATAGATTAAGAAAGCTTTGTGTGTGGGGGTGGGGTGGGGGCTGTTGTGTAAACCAACAGCCAGGTGGAACCAGGAGGTCTTACAAGGTAGAGACTGTCAGTATTCAGATCCATTGCCTCCTCTGGGAATCGCTCTACCAGCAAGACCCGTCTGCTCCGTGAAACAAGCAGTGTCTGGTGCCACCATACTGACTCGCTCCTCTGGGCTCTCAGCACATGGAGGGCCATGCCAGAAAGAGCAGAATGCGGGCTGGGCTTTAATTGCTGGATTGGGATACCTGATGCTGGTGGGTTTAATAGTGTAGGAGGCTCTCCCCGGGCCGTAGAATAAAACCCAAAGGCCTTCTCATGGCCTGCCGCGCCCTGGACACCTGACCTCCTCCTGTCTCTTTGACTTTATCCTCTACCACCCCATCCTTTGCTCATGTATTTCAACCAACTGGGCTTTCTGTCTGTTCCTCAAATATCTCAAACTTGTCACCTTAAAAAACAAACAAACAGACAAAAAAACCAAACCACGTATGGGTTATTTGCTCTTGCTTTTTCATGTGCCTAGAGAGACAGTGACCCAGATCTTCCTGCTGCTGGCTTCTGTTTGTCATTCAGGGCTCAGCTCAAATGTCCTCTCTTCAGAGAAGCATTCGTGACCTAGCCATCTACCACTCACTGACTAACCTCTTTTATTTTATTCACAGCACTACCACCCACTTAAAAGAGTGTAGTGTTTATGCACGTGGTAGGCGCTTTGTGCCCTGACCAGATCCCCTTGCCAGGCTGGGGTGCCTGCTCCCCAGCTGCTGTGGTTGTTGGGTGCTAATGGCCCACAGTGGCACCTTCTCCCAACAATCGTTCTCAGCCACCAGGAACCACCCAGCCCAAGGATGCCTCGGAGGCAGCTCCCAGTCATGACTGACTCACTACTGCGACCAATGCCAAGCCCCCGTGCACAGCTTCCCCTTCCCGCGGGCTGCCTCTGAGACCATTCACCTGACAGGGCACCCTGGGATCAGGCTGGTCAGCTTTGCTTAGTGTCATCCCCCACCCTCTTTTGCCATCCACCCCTCCTCATAGTCCCCTGTGAGGCTTGTTTATTGAAGCTTCACAAGAATGAGCAGATGGGTGGCTCAGTGGTTAGACATGAGCTCTGGGCAACAGGGCTGCCGGTTCGATTCCCACATGGGCCAGCAAGCTGTGCCCTCCGCAACTAAAATGAAGTCAATGAGCTGCTGCTGAGCTCCTGGGTGGCCAACTGGCTCAGTTGGTTGGTGCGCGTGCTCTCAACCACAAGGTTGTCGGTTCGACTCCTGCAAGGGATGGTGGGCTGCGCCCCCTGCAACGGCAACTGGACCTGGAGCTGAGCTGCGCCCTCCACAACTAAGACTGAAAGGACAACAACTTGACTTGGATGGAGCTGATGAGTCCTGGGAAAAACACACTACTGTTCCCCAATAAAAAGTCCTGGAAATACACACTGTTCCCCAATAAAGTCCCGTTTCCCTTCCCCAATAAAATCTTTAAAAAAAAAATCCAAGAATCCCTGTCTCAGACCCTCTTCCTAGAGAACGCAGACAATGTGCTTACTAGTTCAAGGTCTATCTTCCCCACTGTAGTCTCAGCTCCAGCCCTGCACCCTCCATGGGAACAGAGATTCAGTTTATTTTACTGACCACTTTTCTCAGCATAATGCCCATTTCATGGTAGATGCTCAGGGAAGGTATGTTGAATAAATGATGGATGAATAAATCTGGGTTTATATAATCAGCTTCAGAGTAACAGCAGCTCAGTATTACCCTGTGTCCCGGAAAATAAGACCTAACTGGACAATCAGCTCTAATGCGTCTTTTGGAGCAAAATTAATATAAGATCCGGTATTATTATATTATATTATATTATATTATATTATATTATATTATATTATATTATATTACATTACATTACATTACATTATAGACCCAGTCTTATATTATAGGAAAATAAGACTGGGATTTATATTAATTTTTGCTCCAAAAGACGCATTAGAGCTGATTGTCCGGCTAGGTCTTATTTTCAGGGAAACACCGTAGCCTGAGGGTTGCAATCCACCCAATCACCCTCCCCCACAAAGGGACATCTTGTGTCGTCTTAGGAGCAAGTCTGCATCCCTTTACACCCAGTGCACTGCCAGTTTGCTGCTCTTATTTTTATCCTTATGAAATGCGAAACCATAAAGAGCTGGGGGTGGCTGAGGATGTTAAATCCCACCCCACAACACGCCTCCTTCAAGTATCTGATTACACAAAGTCCTCAAAGAATATGATTAATGTAACTAAGCCATATTCACACTCTGACATTCTTCCCAGCCAAACACATATTTTAGCCCCATCCAGTCCCTTTCAACAAATAAGCTGTTTTGAAAATGATTTCCAGGGTGATGTCTGTTGCCATAGGAATGACATTAAATGAAAAGGACAGAAAATATAGAGGGTGATAAACTGCATACTTGGATGACACACTTGACTTGGAAGCCTGTGTTCAAATGAGGCAGACATGCCAAGATTTTTATGAAAGACAAAATTAAAATGTATCGCTATCAAGCTGTAACTGACAAGGTATTGTGTGGCGGGCTGTTAACACACTGCTCCATATATTTATTGTTTGTCATTTTACTGGCCCTGACAAAGGTCTCCCAGTGCTGTAAATCACACCATTAAATCTGCCACGAGCAACAGAGGCTGTTGGAAAGAAGAGAAAGAAACGTGGTGTTGAATCTCAGTTTCTGATACATGCTGGGAGAGCTACCCTGTCCTCCAAGGAGCCCTCTCCCTTTGGGTTGACACTTTTATGAGTGTCAGATTGTCGGCTTTTCACCCCTTGAAAAGAAAAAAAAAAAAGCATGGGCACTTCCCCCACCCTGTTCCAACTGCTCCTAATTTTGCCTTTGGGAACGATGCTCAAAAATTGCTCCCCACCCTGTCTTAGTTTATGCTCTTTTGGGTACAAGACCTCAGGTGCTCTGGGCTGCCCTGTGGACGGTGCCCAGCCTGAGCTGGCTTTTGTTATTTTTGTGGTGGTGTGCTTGGGTTTCCATGAGCCTTTTCTCTATACTAGGCAAGACTTGTTTGTTCTAGAACTGGTAAATTTATAAAGTCTCTTTACACCTGCAGCTGCCAACCCAAGTGGGAATGTGTGAAACTGCTGACTGCAGGATACAATATCAAGCAGCTAGGTCCTGCCTCTCGGTCTAGCTGGGTCTCGGAAGACCTGACCTCTCGACCTCTCCTGTCCCTTCTTTCCAGATGTGTGTGTTATGGGGACACTGGCTAGAAACTGGCCAGTCAGAGCACTATGGTGGGGACAACACGGAAAGACAAATTAAGATCTGAGTTGGGATGATGGCTTCCATGTAATGAGATGTGTGATTTTTGCTAGTTTTAAAACCTCTGTGGACCATCGTTTCCTCATGTGTTTAGAAAAAGGGGGTGCTGGATTTCAATTACTTCCAAGCTGCCTTCCAGCTCCAATTTTAAATCAAATCAAGGGACAATGAGAAGCTATCTGGGGCATTTTACTGCCTCTGGAAAAGGCCCGCCTACATTACCCAGAATACATCTCCATCAGGAGATTCTACATGAAGAACAATCAGAATGTGTTGTTCTCTCAGGAAAAAAAGGGAAAGGAAGAGAAAACCACCACCTCAAGGCCTAAACTTGAGAATGGGAGACAACAATTCAAGAACCACTGGTGTGGAGTGGGGACAGTGTTTCCAGGATTCGTTAAATATGGCAGCGTCCCCTGCCAATGCTTCTCTGTAATGTCTGCGTTCATTATTATAATACAAATGGGTGTTTCCGGCAATAGAGTTTAAAAGATCAGACAGCTTTCATGTACACACTTATGTGCAGAGTATATTTGTCATGAGAACTTCGTTGCTGAGAACCACCTTCACAATGTTTGAAGATCTCCTTACACAAAAATTAAGAAGTGGGTTCTTATGCATTTTAAGGCATCCGACTTTTGCTTTGGTCAGTTATTGTTAGAATGCTGTATATACAGGCTTCAAAATCAGCAACTTACATATTGAGTCTGCCATAATCCTATAATTACAGATTCGAGGGAAAGTTAAAATTGCTTCTAACTGGGAGAAGTCTGACCAGTGAACCATGCCATTCTTTCTTCCAGGCCCTGGTATGAGAAAGCCACACCCCAGCCTTACAACTGCCAGGAGACACTCTTTTCAGATGCTCTGTGATAAGAATAAGCAAATAGCCAAGTTCCAAGTTTCTGTCTGGAGTCAATCCTTAGGCTTTGGTTCTGGTTCTGTAGCTAATACTGACTTGCCACTTTTCCAATGGAGTTGATCAGTGCTGCTTAGGAGACCAGGTTCTAGAATCTGCCAAGGTTGAAGTCACAGCTCCATCATCTACTTGCTGTGTGACTTTGAGGGAGTCATTTCACCTCTCTGAGCTTTATTTTTCTCATCTGTCAAATATAAAGAATCTTACATATCATTATTTATTATTATTCACTGTGATCCTAGAAAAGTCATGCAGTGTCTCAAAACTTGAACTTGTCCCACCTATAAAAAAAAGTAACAATGTAGATGCCATCCTGATGAGAAGACTGATATTAAGTCAACTATGATAACAGGATGGCAAGCAATGTGAGACTTATGAAGGATAGATAAAAATATAGTGATTATTATTTGGATTTTTATCCTGTTCCAAACCAGAAAATCTTCAAGTGAGACAGAATGGCAGCTTTAATTATCACCTGATTACTTACAAATTTTTGAACATCATTTAAAAGTATTAAGAATAGAAAATAAACTGCATCTAATATCTACAGCATTTAACAAAAATTAACAAAAGCTTAGACCTACAGTTGTTTTCCTTGACAATTGTGACCATTTTTACATCAAACGTTAAGTAGGACCTGGTATGTTAAGAATTGAAAATGGTAGAAAATAAGAGGAAAAAAAAAGGAAAGAATTGAAAGTGTGATCTGAGCCCGGGTCCCTGCAGTGGGAGAATACCTGGATGCATGACATTTCCAATCCTTATGCAAATTAAAACTATTACTATTTTCCAAAGCTCAAAAAAGCCGTATCAAGGAAGATTAGCTAAATCTATTTCAAAGTATTCAAATATTCACATATTTAGAATATATATATAATGTTCAAATTTATTTTCTATTTAGAAAATTCAAATTCTTATTCTATTTAGAACTTTTGAAAACCCGTTTTCTTTTGAATGTTTCAAAAGAAAAAAGTTTGCAAAAGAAATATATGTAAGAAGCCCAAGGAAATATACACAGCAATACTCACAGGTAATCAAAGAAATACAAATTATTGTAACACAAGGATATGATGTCTTTCTCTAATCACTCTGGCAGAATGTTCTGATGAGGTTATCCAGGGTCAACGAGGGCTGATGGGACTACATATCCATATGGTCTATTACTGGTGGAGTTGCTTCTGGGTGGTGAGATTAGAGAAATCCTGACTATCATTTTTTTTAACTTAGTGTATTCTCTGAATATTTTTAAACGATACATTCCTTTCAACAAGAGAAAAAATAATACAATTATTTCCAGGTTCAAAAGGCACCCTAAAAATGTATTTGATAATATTGTGTAAGTAGAACCCTGATTCATAATTTTGTGTGCTAGCTTTTCTTGCTACCCCTGGGTTGAGTTTTCAGTCAGGATACAGATGTTTAGATGAACATAGATTCATCATATTGTCCCAGTTCTCACTGAGGGTGGTCCTTTAATATCCTAAAATTTATGTACCCCCATACAGTTGCTTTGATATTAATTTACTTAGAATTCCCTTGAAGATGAAGTTACTTCCATTAACAGAGTTAATTAAATGCCAAGAACAATTTGCCTTGTTTACATTTTAAGAAAAAAACAGAGCCAAAATTTAAAATATTCCTATGGGGTCGAGGCTGGATCACATACTGAATTTCAGAGGGAAATAAAAAAAGGCCAGAGACAAAGTTTGGGTGCACCTTGGAGGCTTGTCCAATGATCACAATCTCTCCATTTCAGTGGCTTAAGATCATCCACATTTATTTTACACTCGCATAAGGTCCAGTTGATACAGGTGTGGGAGTAGCAATGGGAGGCGGCGGCTCCACGCAGTCACTTGGGGGCCCAGTGACGATTTTTACCACCAGGCAGCCAAGGGCATCCACACCAGGTGTGAAGAGAGGGTGGGGGCCCCCTCAGGTGGTTTAACAGGCCCAGCCTCATCACGTCCGCCCACACTCCTCCAGCTCACGGACTGCTTCCCTCCTGGCCACACCGCTCTACAGGACAGGCTGGTAATGGGAGCCTGGCCACGTGCTGACAGGAAAGGGAATGGAGTGTGACAAACAGCATGCCATTCTCTGCCACAATCTTGAGTCGCTGGTATGTTTCGAAAAGCTATTATTTTCAAGACATTTGTGGCATTCAGAGGATTCAGATCAGTTTTCCTTGTCACCAGGGGTTCCAGATGTTTTCTCCCAAAGTTTTCAATAATTCCTCCACCCTGGTTGACACTTGTCCGGTGTCACTATTCACACACATTCGTCTGACTAACGCGCACCCGAAACCTTCCCTCCCATCGTGCCCCGGCACGTTGGATGCCCCCCGTCGGAGTAGCACACCTCACAACAATAGTTACTCTTTGTAGAGGACCTCAGGTGCTATAGGTAGACACATTAGATACTATTTCATTAGGACATCAGGACAAACCCATAAAGTAACTGTTAATAACACTTTTATGAATGAGGAACGAGGCACAGAGATGAAATGCCAAATGACCAAGTCCATAGAGTTAATAATGGGCAAAAATGGCAAATGAACCTCAAATTTTCTAATTCCAAAGAGTTTCTACCCTGCTCTGATGTCCGCCAGCCACTACTCTCATTTGTTTTTCCTACAAATCATTCCTTCTCGCAACAGCTCCCCTCCCTTCTGTTCAGCTCCCTTTCCTCCTCTCTCCACTGAGTTATCTACCTATCTATCTACCTATCACTTCTCTGTTGAAAAGTCTCTGAAGGCTAACTGCCCTGGTGTTTCACAAGAGGCCTCGTCAGGCCTTTTGTGCTAGCTCTCACTTCTCCCCTCTGAGCCTACAACGTGACTCAATTCCACAAACGTTTGTAGCGTTCCTCCTGTAAGAAGTAATAATATTCACTGAGCTCATATCATGTGCCAGGCATTCTGCCAAAGGTTTTTCATGGAGTATCTGAATCAATCCTTATAACCGCTCTGTGGGGGCAGCTACTATTATCATCCCCATTTTACAGGTGGAACAATTGAGGCCCAGCTTGTCAGTCACAAGCTAATTTTGGAATTCAGGCCTTCAGTTTTCATCTTCAAAGTTGCTGTTACTCACAGTTTTGATATTCTCTATGGGGGCTGGGGGTGGGTGGGTAATGTTAGGGTAGAAGAATTATCCATGTGGGGTGAAGAAGTGCCCATTGGTGTTGGCAATTCTAAACCAAATGCAGTTTCTCTCCCTTGTTTTTCCCCCAAAGTACTTCAAGCACACCCTGATTAGGAGGGCTTCAGATAGAGCACGACATGGCCTCTTGTTTACATAGGCAATTGAACGCTCAAATTTGTTCAAAATTCTTTTTATGGCAAACTCTTTTCTGTGTAGTATAATTTTCGATAATTCTCAGTGGAGTGGTGAAATCGGATCGGCACATCACCTGTGTTTATTTTCTTTTCCCAGGCAATTCTGAAAGGGGTGTAAAAGATCTTTTTATTTTTTTTTTAATGTTAATCTTCAAAATTCTTCTGGGGCATATAATCCTGAAGTCAGCTTAACTGCAAACAATACTGAGTTTTCATTTTTTTTTAAGCAAACAAAAACAACCAGCAAAAAGATAATTTCCCAGTGTAAATCCCTTTCTGATCTCTTTTATATATAAAAATATTTTTTGGTTATTTTGCTTTTAGTCAAATGTGAATGTCCCGAAATGTTTTGAGAACTGAATTTTGAAGGGATGTAGGTTTTCTCTGCAACATAAGAAAATTATGTGGAATGCGGTTTGGAAGTACCATTCCATTTTTACCAATCTGTAATGTCATTTTAAGTTTGTTGCATTTTTAGGGCATGTGCTTACTAGAAAGGGCCATACTGGAAAGTATATCTAAATATAAAAGCAAATCTAATAACTTAATTTCTTAAAACAAAAACAAACAAAAAAAAGGAAACTGAAGCTGTCAAATGAGCACATTAATAAACCATCTATAAACCAAATTATCACATTTTAAAGGTGTCTTGAGCGCTCCGGTAACTTCTGGCATAAATATTACATAGATGTTTCTCATTGATTTAAACCAGTCGATTGATATGATGCCATATTTTATTATCTTTAATTCTTGTCTCCCTAGTACTGGAAAAAGTGAAATCTAATTATGTCTATAATCATGCATCTCTGTTACCTGTATGCTTTACAAAATTTGATTTAAAAGCAAACAAAAGCCTTGAAAATATCCACCTAAAAATCATCCATGGCCATTTTGTTTCAAGATTGAACCAGAATTTTCACCAACACCTCAAGATTTTTATTCCTTTGTTAGTGTTCTTATTTAAGTGAAATGAGTGAAAGATGGAGAACTGTCCTGAGACACTCCACGGAAAAGAATACTGAACAGGTCGATTTGCCAGAAAAACATCTGTTGTCAGAAAAGGAAGTCATCCCAGTTTGACTGTACATGAATCTCTTCCCTCTGCTCACTGATTCTAATGGCAGAAGCTTTCTTTTCCACAGGCAGTTTCTCTCCCAGCTCCAAGTGAAATTCCTTTCTTTCTCTGCCAGGGGCACTCCCTACCATCTGGGAACTTTCGCATCTAGTCTACGAGAAAATTAGAGGGTCTGATCTAATAATCTAATACTTCGTGTTTCTTACCTGCTTGAAATTCTTTGGACTTAAACATTTCATAGGTAAAGGTTTTTTTTTCCTTTTATTATATTTCAATGACAGTTGACATTCAACATTATATTAGTTTTAGGTGTACAGCACAGTGGTTAGACTGACAAAGGGAACCCCTTGACTAGTCTAGTACCCACCTGACACCATACACAGTTATCACAATATTACTGACTGTATCTCTTATGCTGTACTTACATCCCCCTGACTATGTTGGAACTGTCATAGGTAAGGTTTTAATGCACAAAACATGGTGGCAAAGCAGGAAGTCTAGAAGGGTCCAGGTGTCAATGAAAATAAAAATGTAAGTAAATAAACATCACTGCTTGTTGCATGTGTATAGTTATTTACTTATATTTGTGACAAGGTCACACTAACTACCATCCTTCTTTTAAACTTTCAAAATAGACGTTGTATGGAAAATGTCTTTCCAGACAGACATTGCCAAAGGGTCTGTTTGGACTGTTGGGGATGTGCCAACGAAAGTCTCAGTGGGATGACACTTGCTCTGTAGAAGTAACCAGAGAGAAACGAGAGTGGGGGGTGGGGGTGGGTGGAAAGTGAGGTTGTCTGATGGTCTGGCACACGTTTCTCGGTGACTGTATCCTGAAACTAGCAATTTCAGGACTGAAAGGAATTCCGCTGAGCTCGACCTGGAAGACAGCCGTGCAAGTTCTCAGGGAGCATCTCAGCAGGTTACACGGCTTCTTATGTTGTAGACCCTGGGATGGCGGATCCCTCTGAAAGGGCTTCTGAAATCTCAACTCCTTTGTCCTCTAATTGGCTGCATCAGTAAATTGCTGGTGGCGAGCTTTAAAGGTTACAGAACAGGAATAGGCTGCAGCTTTACGGGAAGGCAGGTGTGAGGCCATTAAACATTCACTGTACCCAGCGCTTTTAAGCCCACTGACCAATTACTTGGAATTTCACTTGGAGCAAGTAACACAAAACGTGGTTCCTACTGTGTCCGTGTGTATGTTTTAAATACGTCTGTGTAACATATACTATGATTCATCACGAAGAACAGTTATTTCTTTTCTTTTTCTCTTTCTCTCTCTCGCTCTCTTTTCTTTTTTTGGCTTGTTTACAATTTTTGAGATAACTATGCGTATCTTAACACATTGGAAAATGCTTTCTTTCAATCACTTCTTAGGAAAGATTAGTAAGAATTCATGACTGGACGGAGATCTGTAGCAGATGAGGCTTTTTCGATCCTAATGACTTGAGGAGTCTTTAAATCAAGGATCCATATGATCATTTCACTGGAATGAATCACTCCTGAAGTATCTGAGTTTCCTTTCTACCTCCTTTTACCTTTAATGCTTCTATGACCATAAATATAATTTATTGAAACATTCATGACAGAATTCCAGCCTAAGCATTCACTGGGCATCTACTATATCAGCACTGTTCTGAGAGTTACCATACAAAGAACAGAAGGAGTTTAAGACCTGCTTTTGGTTTTTGAGGCACCTGTACACTGAACATTAATTAGAAATAAGTACAAAGCAATATGTTATCCATTACCAAAATAATAAAATACATGTTCAGTGCTCCAAGAAGTCAGAGAGATGTGCAGACCAGATGATTGTGACAAGCTTCTGAGGGACAGGGGACTTACAGGAAGCCTGCGAGGATGGTTTTTAGTTAAATAGCATGAGATGAACAGGAATGAGGATGCCTGCAAGGGTAAATAACTTGAGAAATGGAATCCCTGAAGTCTCCTTTTTGTCAGCAAAGGGAGCAGGCTTCTTTTCAAAGCCAAGCTGGAGAATAAATAAAGCACTGTGGCTTTTTCATCATGGAAAGAAAAAAATTAAGGTACTTGGTTCATTTCTCTCATCGGCAGGGCTGCCTCGTGTTGTAAATCTTGGTCAAATTTTAGGGTTGGGAAATGTATGATTTGGAGACCTGTGAGTCTTTTGTAAAATAACTCTTGAAAGGACAGAAAAGAGAAGGCCATAGAAACCTGAAGTTGGCTGGAGTTCCCTGGAGGAAGTCTTGCTTGCCCGTGTACCCAAACTAGAGGCCAAAATAAGACTGGACAAAATAAGAAATGAATGGGAGCCAGCTTAAGTCATACTAGGGGATAAAGATATGAATCCTTCGAAAAGGACTGGGGTCTACTGCAATGAATGCACCTTTCCCCTTTTCCTCCCCCGTAGTTCACATCATTCATCTAAAAGAAAGGCCACCAAAAGACGAAAGACAAGTAGAATATTGTGAGTCTCCCTGGCTTTTCAATGGAGACCACAGAGTTGGCTGGATTCTAGGAGCAAGGCTGGAAGTTGTAGGAAAGAGTACACTGAGTCTTAGGAGGACCTTTCCTCTAAAAAAGTGAATGTCCACCTACAAATACAGGGTTTGGGGATGAGAGCTTCTGTTCTGCCGTGGAGTGAGGGCCAGGGTTTGGGCTTCCCCACAGCCCCTCCTTTCTAGAGTTCCTGTTTGGCCTGCTCATTAAGGGGCAGCAATGGGAGTGTATCATCAATCATTGGGTCAGAAGGAATGGATTTTGGATTTCTTAAACATGGCTCTAAATTGAAGGGATTTATTGGATTTTTTGGTTTTGTTTGTTGGCTTGGTGTGTTTATTGAATCTGATATCAAAAGGACACGAGTAGGAGGGATCAAATATTTCTGAAGAAAATGACAAACAAGCATTGGAGTTTTGCAGCCAATGCTCACTAAACTTTGGACCAAAACAACCCAAAGCCAATTCAATTAAGATTTGAAATCACCTACCCAGGAGAGGATGAATGCTCGGTCATATTTAAAATACGTTAAACAACTGTGTAATAACTCTAACAAATTATGTACAGTCAGAAATAAGCTAATAATTTAAACATTGCTCAGCTAACTTCATGTGCCCTACAGAATCTCCCTGAGTTAGGGTAATGAGCACCCCAAACATGACCTAAAATTTAAGATGAATTTAGAAGCTAGCATTTGAACCAGAGATTTGGAGCGTCTCAAACAAAGCACACAAGTCGAAACATTTAAAAAATATAACCCAAACACAACTTTGAAAGATATAGTTTGTGCATAGTTCAATAATTAGAGTTTCTATTTCTTGAGTATTTACTACTGTTTCCCTGAAAATAAGACCTAGCTAGACCATCAGCTCTAACGCATCTTTTGGAGCAAAAATTAATATAAGACCTGGTATTATATTATATTATATTATATTATATTATATTATATTATATTATATTATATTATATTATATTATATTAAGACCCAGTCTTATATTACATTAAAATAAGACTGGGTCTTATATTAATTTTTGCTCCAAAAGACGCATTAGAGCTGATGGTCTGGCTAGGTCTGATTTTCAGGGAAACACGGTAGAGCAAGTCATATGGCCAAGCCCAGTGTTCATGTGAGAAGAGGCTACACAAGGCCATGGGTACTGGGACATATGACTCATTGATTCATTCACTCAAGGGGAGCATTAGCATCTCAATTACAGCAATGATTCTTCCTTCTTTTCTGATCCAATCTGGTTACATGGTAGGTGTCCATGTAAAGGAAATAAACATCCAATGAGCTGATTATAAATGTTATGTTTTTGAGATGAGTCAATACATGTAGTCTCGGCCTACATGATATTATGTACATGTGGTATTTACACACCAGTTCTAAAAGGACTAGAGACTGGATTCAATGAAAAGCAGATATACAACTGAGCATGAAAAAGGCTCAAATGCCTTGAAAGCTAACTTTGTTGTTTTAATTGAATATCAAATTTAACATCGAGCTTCCTAGGAATCAAGGCAAAAATGGAGAAACACAATAGGTCACGTGCTCGTTATTACTTACCATGAGAAAGTCTTGGCACTGTTTTCAGGAGAGACCATTTTTTTCTTCTTTATAGCCACACAGAGCATCATACAGAACTGTGTCTTCCACGTAGCATTACTGAGAGTGGAGAAACCTTCTCCATGTATCCTGTGACAAAAACCAAAGGCGTAGCATTAAAGTGAGATTCGGGGACGATGTTTCTGACTTGGGATAAATCATGTGATGAAGGAATGCAGACTTCTGGTGTGTTAACGCAGTGAAGATAAAGAACTTTGAGTTGCTCAAGAAGTTATTCATGTAACATGAGACCATGGGGACATCCTCAGAGACACCTGGGCCACTTGCTGTTTGTCAAACACACCACCTGTGCCCCCCCCCCCCCCAGAGCTCTGGTCCTTCCTGTCTCCTCTCTCTAGAATGTTCCCACACACATCTGCATAGCTGCCTTCTCCCTCCCTTCATTCAGATCTCTACTTGAATGTCCCCTCACCAGAACCCTTCCCCGATTGCACAATCACAATCGGTGTCTCTCCCACCCCTCTCCTTGCTGATATCATGCTCTATTCACTCACCTGTTTTAGTTTCCCTTATGGCCATTGTCACCATTCAAGAACCACCACTGCAAATATTAACTGTTGTTCTCTTGCAAACAGTGTGACACATTGCCCACGGCGATGTCTCTGGATGAAGACTTAACCTCAGCCTTGTTGGAGCTCTGCTTGATAATGTTTAGGAAGGTACTTGGTGCATGGAATTTAAAACGAGGTGGAAGTGGGTCCACACCTCTTTTGCACAGTGTCGCCACTGCCTGTGTAGACTGGGTCTGCACAAGTAGTGAAGTAGGAAGACAGGAGCTGTGTTTCCAGGAGACATGCATCCAGTCCCAGCTCTGCCACTTGTTAGCTGGATGACTTTTGGTAACGTTGGGCCTCAGTTTTCTCAGAGGTGAAATGGGGACAATGGTCTGCCCAGTCACAACGAGGTTGCAAAGATTCAGTAACATAATGTACCCCAAGGACCGGCACACACTGTGAACTTTCTCTTTCTTGCCACATACATAGGAAAGAGGCAGGAGTTGACAAAGGAGAGATCTAGCTGTATTTTTTGAAGGCAATTTATTGGACTACCACAGGGATGTTTATTTTCTTAACTAGAGGTCACGAGACACGAAGACCACTAATGAATGAGATTGGTGGCTGGGGGAGCTGAAGGGTTTCCCAGCTTCTTCCAAATTTCTTCTTAGACTGAAGGGAAAGAAAAAAAAAGAAAAAGAAAAAAAAAGGTCCCCTGTAAATTTTATGACTGCAGTGTCAAAAGTCTTCTATCCAAATCACAGTAAATATTCTAATGAAGTCTGGAAAGAAAGCCATTTGTAATGGCTCGGGGCAGAGTATTAAGATAGCCTGTTTCTAGTTAGTCAGTCATTAGAGAGATCTAACGTGCATGGGGAATGGTTTCCTGTTCTAAGTGCTTTAAAACCAAGTTTTAGGAAACCTGCTTCCTGCCGGCTCATTTGGAGACAACAATGTGCCAACTGGTCAGACTTTTCAGATGGCCAAATGGTGGCCTCCTCAGCTACAATTTAGTTCAGCTGCAGCAGTCTCTACCAGGGAGAGAGCACTTTGCATCTCCAGAAGCCTGGTGAGAAGTAGACAGGTCCACAGCGGGAAGACATCTGGACTGGGGACCACTAGGGGTTGTCCTCTGCCTCATTTTAAGTGGTTCACGGTATGAATCAAAAACAGAAGGAGAATCTTCCAGCCCAGAGCCTGGACGCGTCAGTCTAGAATCAGACTGATGTGCCCCTGGGAAAGTGGTGGGTAACCCCCAGGTTTGGGAGGGGCAGGCCAGGTTTTGAGGGGAGAGGGAATTCTCGTGGCTACCTGATGTGTTGTGCATTAAAATGGGATTTTCCAAAACAAGGAAGTCCCATTAGGACTTCAATTAGGATGTAGATGAAAGTATTTACTAATCAAATCCATTTGTTTCTGTTTGTGTGTGAGATGAGGGTCAATACTGTATGTGGAAGCAGGAAATTGATGGATCCAGGAAGACCACACATTTCCCCACCTCTAGGAGACAGCCCCTAAACAGCTGCCCAAAGCAGAAAGGGAAATCCTTAGCCCCTAATCCACCATTGCTGCTTCAACCAGTAGAAGACCAAAAACACACCCACCTCTGGGGACCCTGTCATTCTCCGAGAGGGCACTTTTATATACACTTTCTTAACTAACTGTCAGAATAATGCAGTGAAAAACTACTTTTAGCTTCTCCCATGGTAAATTTTGGGGCCCTGGCTTCATCCACACATGACCTAGTTTCATTTGGGGCAGAATTCATCCCTTGACTTGGGCTCGGCCATGTCCTTACTTTGGCCAGTGGTATACAGTTGGAAGTGCCAGCTCCAGTTTTGAGCCTAGGTCTTACGAGGCCACACGTGTTTCTTCCTGCCCTCTTGCATTTCTGCCATCACCTTAGGAGGAACCAGCTAGTCTGCTGGTTCCAGGAGGGGTAAGCGACCCATACAAGTAGCAGAGCCACCCCTGCTAACCTGACACTGCAGTGAGAAGCAAAGCATCCACATCTAACCCCCAGAAATATGAGAACAAAGAGCTACTGTTTTAAGGCCCTGATCAGGGGGTTGTTTGTTATAGCACAATAGCTAACCAATACATTTCCATTTTACAGACAGAGCCAGTATGACTCAGAGATCTTAGTCGTGATTTTCTCAAGGCATAGGACTTATAGCTGGTCGAGTCAAGATTCAAAGTAAGTGATATTCAATTCTTAGCCCTTCCCAGGGACCCTCCTGATGGGCTAGCAATTTCCAGGAAGTTTCTCAAGATTTGGTATTTCTCTGCTTTTAAGACAGATTCCATTGTCATCTTTTTGAACAACGAAGGGGTAGAACTGATTTGCCAGCCAGCATTTTACTGCTCATAGATAAGAACAGGTAGGGAGAGAAGAGATACGGGACGTACCCACCTCATCCACTGCCTATAGGCCTGAATGAAGAATTTGTCTGTGTTCCCCTCACCCTATTTCTGCCGGGCCTTGGTATCGTTTCCTCCTTTCCACTTAAGTTGATTTCCAGTGACAAGTGTTTCATTTGAACAAGGGAAACATCATGTTTAAAAGTCTTCATAATCCAAAGGAACCAGTCTTCAGAAATGGCAGAATGTCAGGTAGGTTGTTAGGCAGCTGGGATGGAAGGTTTGGTCGGCGTAGGACACCTTAATCCAATGGCCACAGGTGGCCACTTGTCAGGCCCTGGTGGGTAGGTGCCTTGAGGATAGTCTCACAGATTGGGAGAGCTTTGGCTGAGGGTCAGGTGACCCACGCTGGAGGCCCATCTGTGCTTCTAATTCATTGTGTGAACTTGAAAGACTCACTCTCTGAACTTGCATTTCCCCAATTGTCAGAGGGGCTGTGAGGAAGGCATGCCCTTTGGACCCTTTCAGCTTCCTTGTGCCCTGATCCTGTCACTCACCACAATATCCCAGGATCCAGTCAGCGCCACAAATTCTGAGCTGAAGTCAAGTTTCCCCTTTCAGAACATCAGATCTGAACCTGTTATTTTCATGATGTGCTCTGAACAACCCAGGATTTCATGTCACTGGGTAGAGCATAGATATAATTTGGAAAAGAGGAGGGTTATAGGAAGTACAATAACAGTCCCCATTATTTATTTTTAAAGTCTTATTTAAAACGAGATTGTGCATTTAAAGTTGCATTTGATTGAACAACTGTCCTTTTTTTTAAAAAAAATTTTTTTTTTCCTTGACAAAAGCTATGAATTATTAATTTCTGTCATTGTTATTCACGGAACAAATGTAATTGCAAGTAAATGTCTGAAGTTAATGAAAAAATTAAGAAAAAAAGATTTCTTTATAAGAATTAATGAAACATTTCCACAAACCTCTTTGAAATCATGATTATGAAGCCTTGCAACGTTTCTTTGGAGCTGCATATCCAGAGCAAAGGGGTTTGAGCTTTTTCTTTCCCATGAAGGATGAAACATTTTATTACAATTGTGCCAGCTGTGGAAATTAACACACAAGGCTCCTAACCTAACCCTCTTAAATATTTCAGTTCTTCTTAAAACTATTTTTCATTTATTTTGAGCCATGGATGGGAGGTGACATCTTTCCATCTCGATATCCTAACCATTAATATTTTTATATTAACGTAACACAATGAAAAATGATGTTTTAATTTTGTAAATAGAAAGGGCCTACAGAGATTGGACCTCTGAATGAGGCTGGCATTTAGCTTCAAACCAGAGAACAGAAATAATTTGATGCCCCACCCATCAAACATGCTATGAGGTAGTCGTAACCAACACTTAGATGGAACCAGAAATAGTATTCTAATTCCATCTAGTCCCCAGCTCGCTCTCTTGAGGAGATTCCCCCACCCTCCCAAACCACGCAGCCCAACAATTTCATCCAGTGGTAGAAACCGCGAATTCAACACTGGAATACCTGGGTTCTGATTCTAGCTCTGTAGCTTATTAGTTTTGTGAGCCAGGGCACTGGCAAGTCCCTGCCCCTCTCAGAGTCCCATTTTACAGTAGTGATAACAGTATTTGTCCTGCTTCCCTCATAGGACTGGTGTGAGGGCTGGGTGAAATGAGGCCCATTGTCAACAATAAAATGCAAATATTAAAAAGCTACTTTCGTTTTTTGTCCTTTATTTCCATTCCTTTTGTCTCTCAGGGAATCCCAGCAGGCATTTTCAGCAGAGCAGTCCTGCGGCATCTGCATCCTGATGAAGGTTGGAAACCAGTCTATATTTTCCAGCATCCTTTGCAGTTCAGAGGTGCTATGTGATGGAATCTGCCCAACGGTCCATTAAACCTCCCATGTATGCTCCTCTCTCTTCCTCTTTTTCCAGACTGACGCCGAGTATCTAGTGGAGTACTTCAAGTTTTTGCAGATAGCAAAGTCACCAGAGGGTAGAAAACTGGGTACTTCAATCACCAGCTAGAGGGCCATTCTCTGAACACCTAATAGGACTCCAATATAAGAAACAAACATTTACTGTGTTAAACCACTGAGATTTGGGCCTGTTTGCTACGTCAGCGAGTGTGACTTACTCTTATTCATCGGAGTGAGCAGACCTCTGGAGAAGCTTGACTTCAGACAATGCACGTCAAAACTAAGTGAGTCATTTTTGCTGGGGTGATTTCAGAATCCTTTTTTCTAGGCTAATTGACCACCAAATTGTATGATATAAGGAGAGGTTTACGTTTGGAAAGCTCAGTCCCTGGGGGGTAACTGCTGAAATGGAGCAGATCCAAGAGGAATTTCTTGACAGGAAACCACCAGGGTGCCACCTCAGCGGTTACCCTGAGGCCCGCACACCACTTTGCCACCGACGCCTGGGGAAGGCCCGTGTGTGGTTTATGATTCTGAGCTTTGCAATGCAGGATCTTTTCTTTTCTTTTCTTTTCTATTGCCAGAGCAATATCAATGACCAAATAGGGGCAAAGGAGAACCATATTTTGAGTTCTTTCTTGCTCGTTCTTGCTCTCACTCTCTCTGCTCTCAGGCACTCATCTCCCAGATCTGAAGACTTTTTAAACATAAAAAAGCGATTAAGTGAAAAGGCACATTCCTATAATTTACCCAAATGTGCACATTTCAATCTGGGGATAACAGAGGCTCCAAATTACCCCCAGACCAACACACTATCCTTATTTAAGGAATCCTCTTAACTCTTACCCTGAAGTCTCCATAAATCTGCCTGATATATAGATGTCAGGCATTTTCTGGCAGTTGAAACATGAAACATGACATCAGCTGGAGGTTAAGTTACAACTCATAAAGACCATGTTTATTTGCTGGTTCTGTTTAAAAATTTTTTTCCAACTATCATTTTACTCAAATGGCCTCCTATTTTATGGGAAATCAAGTTAGAACTAATGACGGAAACCCTCTCTGCGCTCAGATAGACATGCAGGCTACGACTGTCTTCATTGGAACCAAATATTTAAATTAGTTAGAGCCCACTGTGAACTATTATTGTTCGATGTGTTGACAAAATGGTATCATGAGCTGACATAGAGACCTCTAATGCAGAGATGGGGAGAGAAATCCAAGAATCAAAGAGAGAGATGTTAAGAATTAGAGGAAGAAGCCAAAACGCAAGAAGGCAGCCGAGGTGAGGGCTGGTGGTGCCGCACCCCTCAGCAGCCCTCACCTCTCAAGGGTGCTCTCGGCCATTGGAATGAGAGCTATGGGCGTGCAGACAAAGAGAACACTGCTCACTGCACCCATCAGTCCATTACCCAGACTGCTGCTGGAGCAACGGACAAGAGACTCCATTTCCACACATCAGTGGCTGCTATGAGAAGAAATGCCTCTTGCTTAAGGGTCCCAGGGGACAAGAATAGCCATGATAAAAACTCAAGTCCTTACCATTAGCAACTCTGGTATTTACACATTGTGACTCCTCTCCCAATCCCTCCTCCAAAAAACCCCAACCAACCAACCAACCAACCAACCAAACAAACAAAAACACACACACACACAAAACCCAACTCAGAATACGGCTTTCTCAAGAACTTTGTATTCCCAGTGCTTAGCTCAAAATAGGTGTTCAATTAAATTTGTTGCATTAGATTTTGTCCATCCAACAAATCTCGGCATATGTGCAATGAGGCAGCTGCCTGAATCGTATTATTTTAGTAGTGTTGGGATTCTCCCTTGCTCCTTTCTCCTGAAATCCCCTTCCAAAAAGTCTGCCATTAGTGATTTAAAAAAACAAAAAAGCTTAGCACTTTATTTTAGTAGCACTGAAAAGTCCCCTTACCTTTCATAAATCCCACCACGATTCAGTGTCCTTTTCTTTGAAGGTCTCTGTTTCAGTAGAAATAATCCTGCAAGAAATGTTAAAAGGTGTTTTTTCCATCCTGTAGTGAATCAAATGGATTTTCTCCCTGCCTGCATTGAAGGGCCATCGTGCTGCCCTGATTGAGTAGTGGGACAAAAGTTCAGGAAATGAGGGCCAAGTCCAGGTTTTACTCAATCCTAGAATTCCTTATTCTAGCTGATCCACAAACTAACAAGTTTTCCAAAGGTGAAATTTCCCATCCACTGTAGAAAACCATCTAATATGTGGAGGGATTCCACACATTATCAGTGTTATTGTCTCAACATTGATTTGGGGTTCTAGTTTAGGGGTTAGCAAGCTTCGACTTAGAGGCCAAATCTAGCCCTCTGTTTGGTAAAGAAGAACAATGTTTTGTGATATGTGCACATCTGACGAAATCCAAGATCAGTGTGCGTAAAGGTTTGCTGGAAATCAGCCATGCTCACACATTTACTTATTGCCCGTAGCTGCTTTTGTAATTCAAGGGCAGAGGTGAGTATCTGCAAGAGAGACTATATGGTCTATAAAGCTTAAAATACGTACTATCTGGCCCTTTACAGAAAGTCTGTGAACCCCTGTCCTGACTGGGCATTTCGTAGCTTAAGAGACATAGTGTCTGTGGGGATTTTGCATTTCTAACCTTTATTGATGGGTGTAATTTTTTTAAAGCAAATCTCATTTTCCAGGTTGGGCACGTGTGTGTGTGTGTGTGTGTGTGTGTGTGTACATAACAGAAATTTTACAATTTTAACCATTTCAAGTGTACAATTTAGTGGCAGTAAGTACATTTACAAACTTACACAACCATCACCGCTAACCATTTCCAGAACATGTTTACTATCCCAAACAGAAATCCTGTACCCATGAAACACTAACTCCCCGTTTTCCCCTCCCCTCAGCCCTGGTAACCGTGATTCTAGTTTCTGTCTCTATGAATTTGCCTATCGTAGCAGCTCATGTAAGTGCAACCAGACAATACATGGCCTCGCGTGTCAGACTTCTTCCAGTTAGCACAATGTTCTCAAGGTCTGTCTATGTCGCACCAGATCTCATTTCTTTTGAAGACTGAGTATATTCTGCTGTACAGGCATACCGCTGAGTGTGCTTCCTCAGCCAGGGCTGTGCTCTGTGGCATGCGGCATCCATGAGACCCACAGGCAAAGGCCGCCATGCTCAGAGGGAGGGCAAGGCCCGGGATGAAGGTCTCCGTTTCTGGATGTAGCCACCTCCATCCACACTGGAATAAGCTCAGGTAGTTCAAAGAATCCTTTGGTCTAAGCACTCACCCCTCTGTGTGTTTCCAGTGCCTCTGGGAGTAAGCAGGTGATGGGGGCTCTTTAGGCATTTTCCCAGGTGTAGAGAACATCTAGGGGCCTCAGTGCTTTCTTCCCAGAGAAGTTTCTGCGAAATGTCTCAGATAGACACGACTTTTCATCAATTTCCTCTACTTAAGCCCTCTGAGTATGTGCGAAAAATACAACCTTACATGCTGGCGGTGACTGGATGGGTGCATTGGGTATATGCTACCAAACTGTCATACTTTGCATTAAAATGATGGAAACAAGAAAAGTGATAACAAAAAGCACCATTCTTTAAACAACGTTTATTGAGTACCTTAGTTACCGCACTAGACTCTGAGAATAAAATGATAAAATATATCCCATAACATTAAGAAACTTGAGTCTAGTGTGATGGTTCCAAAACTGCGTGCCGAGGCACCCAGGGTGCCACAGTGAATTCACAGGGATGCTGCCTGACGTTTTACATTTTTGAGGAAAACACAGTAACATGTGTCAGACACTGTGCAAACTACTAGCTCGAGATCCCTCACAGTTTCGACATTAGATCTACATTTCTGCTACATTTCTTTCAATGACGCCCTATTTTTGTGCAGCTCGGTTTTCGGTGGTTGCTGTGTTAAAAAGCGAGAACCATATAAAAATCAACATGGAACAGGAAATGAGGGTGGCAGGGTCCGATCTGATCCCAAGGCTGGAGAAACTGCAGGTCCTCACCTCACATCCTGCGAGAAAATAATTGCAGGTATTTGATTCGAGAATCAAATGAACATAATGTTTTTTCTTTCAATTTATGTGTTGTTTTATGCCGACTAAGTTGTTAGGACATACATACTTACGCTGTTTGGACCTGACTACTTAATAAACAGAAGTGGTAGGTGTTTCTCTTGAACTAGGAGCACCCTGAAAAAACCGACTGAGCCACGAAGGGTGCTTGCTATGAATCAAGAATATTGGTGAAACTCTGATCTTGTGTCTCAGGTACGCTACTCATTATGAATCAGAACAGTTTTTAAATTAAACAAAAACAAAAGACAAAGGCTAATGGTATGTAAACAATTCAGCAACAAGCAGTGTTGCTGCCATTATAATTCAAGGGTAATCAATGTGATGCCATCTGCATTAATAACACAGAGTCAATATGCACAAACTTTTAATATAAGCCTAATTATGAGTGTCTCTTTGCATGAAACTAAAAATATTGGAAATGCTGACAGTGGGGCGGTGCCCTTGGATCAAAACTCCTGTGGAAGTCAATAATCTATTATGATTTTCATTTTGCACAAGTGGTGCTATTATTTCAAAAGGTCTCGAAAATCAATTTGGCATTCAGTATATCTGTGTAATAATGACATCCTAATTAAAAATCCCAGTCTGAGTAGGACAAAGCATGAGGTTAAATCTCTAATCAATGAACAGCAAGTCCAGAAGTTATAGATGCAATAACCCTTTTGAACGAACTTTACTACTTTTTCTCAGACTTGGTCTGCCTTTCTCCCTGCAATTTTGGGAGCCTTTTCTGTGTGGAAACCTATCTGAGGAAGCAGAGACAATTTGGTGCAACAAGCACATAAATTAAAGCAAGAAACATCAAAGAAAAATATCTTCAGGATTGTGTGGGTTCCTTTTTAATTGGAATTTATAATTGCTCCTAATTATAGGACATATTTTAAATGTTACTTTGAGGGGCTGAGGGAGGAGGTGGAGCCCTGTCCACTCCGGCCACATAAGCTATAACCTTGACATTTTAATTAAACATTTATTTTGAAATATGTAAAAGGGATGTACATACTCAGTGAAGCATATCATTGATTGTTGAATTCGCCCACGAGGAAAAAAATGGTACACAATTTTAAAAAATAATCAACTTTTCGAGGGAACTGGAGAAATTTTGAAGAGTGGAAGCAACAAAACGTCACCTCTGTGAACACATTAAGGTTTTCTGACCCTTTCTTCTAGCCAGTCTCTTCTGCATAGCAATCCAGTGTCAGTGACAGCATCAGAGGGAGGTGGGCGCTCTGCTGATTTATGGGCCTCACACACCCATCATGCAGATAAAAAGGGAGGTCAGAGAAAGGTCAAGAGTCTTCTCTTTGCAAGGGGTGTCTGGTGCCCTATTACCTGGCTGCAGGGGGATGAGGAAAACAATCCCTTAAGTCGCCTTCTCGTGAGCTACCTTGCTCTTTGATGCTTCAATAAATTAACAATTTAGGACAGAAATTATAGGACAGAAGGGACAAAACCGTCTTCCAAACTTTGCCATCACAGATGAGCTGGAGTTCCGATGAGATGAAATGTACAGAGGGAATCCAGCAGTTGGGAAAAGTGCCTCATGGATCTCTCCTGGGGGGAATGCAGAACCCCACTGCTCTCCCCAGGTTCAAACATTGTCATCTTTCAGAATCTTAGGTCCTATCCAAGGCTAACAACGGGGAGGAGCAACGAGCCTCCTAAAATAAAATCTCAATGAGGTTCAAGAGAAGGCTGGGTGGTGAAAAGGGAGCTTTGCCACCTCGGAGGCTGGGATGCCAGACCTTACACTGGCCGTCCTGGGCTCTGGGCCCTGGGGACTCTGCATGGCGGGCAAAGATGCCAAGTCACGGTGTAAGTGCTCCAGCCAAAGTTGGAGGGAATGCCCTGACCGTCAGGCTCCACCGTCCACTGAAGGACCTACCGCCAAGGGCGAGATCTGAACTAGAGGATGTGGTAGCCACCGGACGAAGAGGCTGGCCCAAGCCCATCAGGTCGTGGAGGGCACCACGTGCGTCAGCCTTGGCTGCACCAGTGAGGGGAAGGTTGCCTCTCCCACATAAGATGTAGGGCCCTGGCTTTACCCTGTTTGTCTGCTGGGCCACCCACTTCCAAGGGGACTGTATCAGTGGCGTCCTCCAGCCCAAGACGGCCTCTGAGTTATGTCAGTGCAGAGGGTGTGGCCAGGACTAGGGAATGCTTGGGGTGGTCATGTGAGAGGTGATGCCAGAGAAGAGTAAGAGGGAAATGTGATGAAGCTGCTTAAAGGGCCATGTGAAGGAGAGGTGACCACGTTCTCTTGGCTCCACATCGGTAAAGCAGATAAATCACATTGGTCTAAAATCCCAGAGCCGAAAGTCTGAGTAGGAAGGGTGCTGGTGGAGTGGGGGGAGAGTGAAGACTGCCCTCTGCACACCATCCTACTTTCTATACTCGGTTTATCACAGCTCTTCGAAAGGGACGCGGTCTCCGAGTTGGAGGCACAGGAAACACGGGGAATGCCTACTCTTCGGGGCTGTTGAAGGCTGGCCCTTTGAGTGACAGCAAACAGAACGGTGTTTCCCACTTCCTGCTGTCAACGGCTCACCACAGGCCATCCTCGCCCGCCGCACGCAGGGTACTGGGACACTCACTAATAGCCACCATGGGCTTGCTGCCTTCTAGGATTACTCCATGTCCACTGGCACTGGGCACGAGTTCCTGACCACACTCTGCCTCCCGACTTTGCCTACAGAGCGTGGAGATGTCCCCTGGGAAAGAGGAAAAGCAGAGTGGTTGCTGTCTCCTCCATTCCTGTTGTCTTTATGGCCCCCTCCTGTCTCACGCATGGAAGGTTGGAGTCAGTGGAAAAACACTCCCAGTGAGACTGCAGGGTGGGGGCACGCCCCTCTGCTGCAGGCTCAACACTCACCCTGTGTCTAGGATTCGACCGTATTTCCTCCACACACCTCAACCTAATTTCCTGTGGATTTCAGATCATCTTTTATTTCCAATTATGCTGCTGTTCACATTATCGATTTGGAGGATACAAATGTTGAATGAAAAGAGAGAGAGAAGAAAGGGAGGGGGAGAAGAATTCCATTTTGCCTGAAGGATAAGATACTCGAAATGCCACCCCACACAGCATCTCCGAAGCATTCATCAACGTGGCAGAGGCTGGCTCAATTATCTTTGTGTCAGATGATTATCTGAGAGCTTAATTTAATCTCCATTATCCTCCCCCGTCATATTTCAATTAAATCTGCTATCAGAGTGTTAACACGTCTTTGATCCTGCTATTTCTTCAGTTAATTTTCCACTAAGAGGTGCTGGAGAGTAACAGATGTCATAATTATGCAATTATTAAGTGTATTTGACACTCATTCTCTCAGGATTTTTGTGGTTGGGGTAGGAGCGTTGGAAAATTAATCTGATGACAATATGCTTCCGTTGTGATCCGTAACACTACTGCAGGCTGGGGGACGGTCCTCCCGCTGTGTCACCGGCGTCCGCCAAGAAAGATGAAGGATTAACTGATTGTGCGTCAGATTTGTTTCACTTTTGTACATCTGGTAAATTGGATGAGTTCATTAGGCGAGCAGAAGTTCAGAGACAGGTTTTTCTCCCCCTCCCGCCCCCCAAGACCTCAGAAAATACAGCAAGTACATGTCAGGCTATAGCATGAAGTTACAATGGTAGTGTTAACAGTGGTTAATTTTCACTTAAAAATCTTGGGTTTTAGTTGGGAACTGGTTAACTGTATGACTTTGGTTATGTCACATTTTCTCTCTCAGCTTCGTTTCCATGAGGAATGAACAGGCTTGACTGTAGTTTACCTCCTCCCCCAGCTCTGCTGCCTTGTAAAAATAACTAAAACCTGTTTTATAGATAGATGATATAGATAGATGACAGATAGATAAATAGATAGATATAGATAGATAGATGATAGATATCTCTCTATATAAATGATATGGATATATACATAGACATATATCTGTATATGTATGATATGGAAATATATATTTATGCAGCATACAAATTTATACATTTATATATGTATTTAAAAAGTTTAAATATTTTTGCATAATATTTATGCTTTATAAATATATGTAAATACATATACATATATATATTACTCCATATCATCTATATACGTAGTTACTTAAATCTTAAGGTCTGTTAGATTTGAGGTCTGAAAAGCTGTCTCTGTTGATCTTTGGGTCTGTAATACACAGTCTAAAACCAAAGGCGAATCAGGACTTCAAATCCTGGTTCTGACATGTCTGTGTGACCTTAGGCACATTGCCTTCCCACTCTGAGCTTCAATTGCCTCCTGTGTAAAATGAGTATGGAATGATGAAACCTAGTTCAGAAGATTGTTCAGGTGATTAAATCAAATATTGTATCTGTCACCATCCATTTGTATTTATATATCTGGTTCATGTCTAGGAAAGGAGCTGAAAATACATAAGGGGAGTTGACGTTAGGAGTGGATATACAGATTGGATGAGTGTAGGTATTTTTGAAAGCTTTTTTTTGGGATCACATAAGGTGTTCCATAGTACTAAAGAACACTGGTGTGTCCATGAGGACTTAAGAGACCATTCAGATGGAGCCCCTTCCTTAAGGACAAAGAAACCCCAGCCCAGAGGGCACCTACCCAAGCACATTGCCTGCTGATGACATAATAGAGCCAAGAACCCAGCTCTCCCTGCTCCCAGTCTGGGGTCTTTCCTCTTTGCACTTGGCCTTTTCATCCACATGCATCAGCTTTACATGAACTCTGAGTGCCAGTCTGCTACAGTCATTCTCAGATCTTCTTCTGCTCTTCATCAAACCCGGACTCTTCTGCCTTTCCCCTCCCCTAGTGCTACCCAAGTGGACAGAAGGTAAACAATGGGTTATCTTCAACCCAAATGACAGACTTGGAGTGTTGTCTAGAACTCCTCATTCAGTGGAAATCCTATCTGGAAGACAAACAGGTCAAATGAGAGCAAAGTGAAATGCTCTGGCTAAATTAGGAGTATGATATCAGCAATTCCATGCGCTTACTCTCACCCTTCTGTCTCTGAGGGATTTTGAGGAAAACCCTGGGGTCCTGTAGAGGACATTTGGAAAACCATCAGTCCATGTCATAATTTTTGCCCAAATAGAATTTCACTGAATGGATGTAGAACATTTATTTGATTAATCCCCTTTCATTGGGCACCTAGGTTGTTTCTGATTTTTCGTGAAAAAGATCTGCAAGAAACTAGAGATCTGGTGTATAAAAAGCTTCCTTTCATATGGATTGGGTCTTAACAGATTTCCTGTCCGGAAGGTGTCAACTTTCTTTCCCTTAGAAAAAATATCAAGATTAGCTAGGAGGACTTGACGTGGATGCCTACATTTATCAGAGCTATGAGATTAAGTAAAACATATATCATTCTCTGGTATTTAGGTCCTTGGAGAGAGGCTTCAGGTAATGTTGGATCAAGGGCTTAAATGACATCGGGTTTCTCATCAGGTATGTCCTTCCCCAGTGTGCTGGTGTCAGGCTCACCTGCTGCAGAGAGCTTTCTTTCCTGCAGCTAGAGAAGGGAGCCACCAGCTGGTTGGTTGCCAGGTTTGGCAAAAGAGGATTTTTTTCCAGTTTTTTTTTCTTTTAAACTAATATCTTTCTATCAGTCTATCCTGATAGCCCTGTCGGCTGGATACTCTTGGTTTATTGTTCCAGATCCATTCTCTATTTTATTCCACCCTCCTATTAACTGCTTCAGCCAGTTTCCCTTGTCCCCTGGAGTCCAGTTGGGTTTGGCTAATGGGAGACTATATTAGTTTCCTAAGGCTGCCATGACACAGTACCATAAACTGAGTGGCTTAAAACAAGAGAAATTTATGTTCTCATAGTTCTGGAAGCTGGAAATCCAAGATCAAGCTGTCATTAGGGGCCTGCTCCATCTGAAATCTGTAGGGAAGAATCCTTCCTTGCCTCTTCCAGCTTCTAGCATTTTCCAGCAATCCTTGGCTTGAAGATGCATCACAGGAACCTCTGCCTCCGACATCACGTGGGCATCTTCTCCCTGTGTCTGTCTGTGTCTTCCTTCTGTTTATAAGGACACCAATCATATTGGATAAAGGACCCACCCTATTCCAGTATGACTTTCTCAACTAATTACATCTGCAATAATTTTATTTCCAAATAGGGTCACATTCTGAGGTACAAGGGGTTAGGACTTCAACATATCTTTTCTGGGGAATGGGGGACACAATTCAACACATCACAGAGGTACTGGCAGCAGAGAGAGGGGGGAAAGAAGTGAGAGGCTGGGGTATTTATTTCCCCAGGGTGGGAAGTGTGTATGTTCCCCTGTTTCTCTACTGAAGGCCACGGCCTTCATAACACACCCCAGCTCCTGTCCAAAGGCTCTGGGATGCTGGGGACCTCCTCTTCCTGCCCCTTCAGGTCTGGGGGCGCTAGCAGCTTCCTGATGCGCTAGCCCTCTGCTAGCAGGGCTGTGTGTGTATCAGCCGCACCTCGATTCTGGATTTCACAGCAGCTCCTGGAGGGGCCTTATTTAGATACAGTGAGCACTGACAGTGAAAACACAGACCAGCCAAGAGGCGTTTCCACAGAGTCCACAAAGACAAGAGCAGGTCACCGCCCACACACGGCACTCGGGTGGCCCACCTCTGACTCCGCTGCACAACCCTTGTTTGCTTTCCCAGTTTTAGTCCTCTCTTCCCTCTCCCTTTCTCCCCCCCTTTCCATCCCTTCAGCCTTTTTCTGTAAAGCAGTCTAGTGAAAGACCGCCCCATGGAAGGTTTCATGTACAAGAAATTACTATTTTTACGCACTCTCCCTTAGGGTACACTTCAGCACAATCCATACTTTTGTGGGCATTTTTTTCCTAGAATATGTTTGTAGCCAGAATATGGAACTAGCTTCAAGAAAATTAAACAGAACAAGAGAAGCCATGTGCCCCACAATTAAAAGAAACACTTCAAGTAGCAACAAGCACCCACCAGGACAGTTGGCCGTGCCAAGAGAAAAACGTGCAGCCGGAAACTCTGCCAAGTGTCCCTGATTTGTAAAGATTTTTTTCCATATTTAGGTAAATGAATGTAATTATTTAATGCCTCCTGCAATGGTAGTAGGATTGTGCGTGGGCACTTTCAGCATATGGTGCTGGCAACAAAATCCTCTTCAAGGGAGGAAAAAAGGTGGGGGCATATCACGGCTCAGACCTCACTTGCCAATTGTGGTGGTGGAGGTCTGCCTGGCCCTCAGCCGGCCTGGGGAGAGGGGGTAACTGGGGCAGTGGATTCCGGGTGTTTCACAAGTTGGTGGGTACAGCAGGCCCACATGCCACCCACGACCACCATCCATGCTCGCTCCCCAACAGCCTCCTATGTTCATTCGTGAAGCCCAGCCTTTGGGGGTGGGGCCCACCTGCATGTAGTCACTTCCTCAAGACTTCCAAAAGTTACTGAGAGAGGAGGGAACTGAGCTCCTTCACGTTCTCTAGGGTCACTTCATTTTCAAGGACGCCACCACTGTTGATTCCCAGACCTGGAAATTTGTACAGATGGCCCCACGCCCTCAAACCTTCCCTACATTGGCAGGCCTGTTACTTAGAACTGTACATAGAAGATGGCAAATCCACTGAGATCCCAAATTTGGATGATCTCATTTGAACCTGGCATCTATTATGCCAAAGGCATTCTCCAGTACCTGAAAAACAGTAACAGCAACATGCAATTTTTAAAAAATTGAGTCCTTAGTTTATACACTGAAGAACACAAGGTATATTGCCCCTTCTGCGCAAAACTCGTAATCTCAGAGGCACGATGGGATAAACACACATAAGATAATCAGTGGGGCACATGATGAATGGTGTGGTGTGGGCCTCTCTCTCTGGGCCACAAAAAGCTGGGGGGGATATAAGGGATCACACACCAAACTTGAATCTGACGTAGAAGAGTGGGTAGGACTTGCTTACACAGACAGGAGGGAAAGACACTTTTCAGAGTGTTTGTGCAGAGTTGGGGGAGCGGGAGTACAAACGGGGTGTTTATGAGAAGTGAAGGGGAGCATACCTTATGGGCAGGAGGGGAAATGAGGTTGGATGAGCAGTCTTGGAGAACTATGAAAGCGAGTGTTCCACGAACTTTTTCTTTTTTAACTGTTACGTGCTTCAGGATCTCTAAAATCTTATTCCCCTATGACAATTAATTTTCACTTCATGACATCAGCACGCTCCTTCCAGGAGAATTCCTACTTCCCTCTAGGGACAAGTCAAGGACTTGACATTTATGCAGGTCAGGCAGGGCTGGAAGGAATGGCCACCACAGGTCGTCCTTGCCCCACTGAAGGGCGCGGGAGGCGCCTGCCATGCTTTCCCTCTTCCTGTGATGGGAATGCCCTCAGATGGAAGCTAGCAGCTGAATCTGAGTCCCAGTGTCCGTGGAAGTGACCAAGCAGGCTGGTTCTGTGTGGGATTGTCCCATGTTTATCTCAGATGCTGTGATGGCCCACAGCCAGCAAAGCTGGACTGTAGTGTTGATGGATCCAAGCTCTGAAACAAAAGCTGCATTTCTCCAACTGTAAATCTGAAGCCCAGGCAATGGCCCTCAGGGACCCATCAAAGACTGTCCTTTCTTGAATTTAGACCATCTCTCTATTACTTCCAGCCAAATTCCAGACTGTGCACATTTCTAAGACTGGGGTTCAGTGCATTCTTGCCGTATGACAATCCTCCCACAACTTTGCCCATAACTATCTGATAGAGTGTGGAAGGGCAAGGACTATATTCCACAAAACACCAAGCGTGAGGGAGAAATATGCATCTACATCGTGAAAGCATGGCATGAGATGTGGTAAGCAAGACCCAGGGCCTATAGCGCTTGACAAATAAGTGCGTACTAAATATTAACTGGATGGATAGATGGATGGATGGGTAGATGGATGGATGAAATTTTAAGAATCTTGGGTTCTTGACCTGAGCTTGTCTTTTACATTTTGTGATGTTGTCAAGTCATATTTCTTCTAGGATTCTCTCTTCATTTGTTAAATGGGTAAATTCCCCACTGCTTTCTTTACTTCAACAGATTCAACAATCAAACAAAATTATGGCTGTGGAGTCCTGCTACTGTACCACACAAAGGGAAGGGATGGCCATCACCACTGCTGCTCGCATATGGAGGACTCTACAGTTAAACAACCTGTTTAGCTATGCTATTCAAGACCTCTTCTCAACAATCGTGGGACTTCCCCCCTTCACCTTTCCTGATACCAGATCTCTAAGCAGGTCTGAACAATTTTGGATTGCTTTTTCTATGCAGAAGAGCAGGAAATGTGAAGTACAGAGGTGAGAGATTATCAGTGAATACAGACCCACCATCCTGGGATGGCTATTCCAAGTCAATCAGAAGCCTTAATACCTAAGTTGAATTATTCTGTGGTCTCTATGGCTCCCTGACTTTTTTTTTTCAGCTGTCTGGCCTAAGGCGGGTTGTAAATAGATCAGTCTAATCTGCTTTGTAGAACATCTACCATTCATTTATCCATTGGTTTAACAAACATTTTTGTGCTCCTGCTACACGTTGGCCATGTGCTAAGTGATGGATATTTAAACCTGTATTTCAAGAAGTTTATAGTCATGGTGGTATAGCAAACAGGTACTATTCTGAGTGCCAACTTCAGTCATTTGGTAATAATTGCAATGTTAAGCAGGATTCTGAGGCTGCATAAAGACTGATTAAAACTCTACAGTCATTTCCAGTGGGCATGTTGCTGCATATTAATGAATGTACAAAGGAGGCACTCCTACTCCCCAGTCTTAGGGCTGGATGTCACTGTATTGGGATAACACTAGCCCGCTCTTAAAAAAAATTCCCCAAGACATAATGACTTAAACATAATAGAAGCTTATTCTTCACTCATACAATGTCCAAAACGTATCTTCTTATTTGGCAGTTAGCTTGCCTCCAAGTGGTGACTCAAGGACCCAGGCCCCTTCCACATTGTGGCTCTGTCACCTGTAACATGTGATTTCCAGGTGACTCTGCTCTTCTACAGGAAGCCAGCAGAAGGAAAAGGGCGGTGGTGCAGGCACATTTCCTTCTCAAGTTCCTCAGTCTGAAAGAGTCACTTGTGACTTCTGCTCCTATTCCACTGATGACAGTCCACGATCCCATCTAGATGAAGGGAAGTGGGCAAAGGGAGTTATGGCTTCCTGGTGACAACTCTATACTGCCTTTGTTGGACGGGAAGTCATTGCTTCAAACCATGCCCCGATTTCTTCCAGTCAAGCCTGCTTGAGATCATTTTCTTCTTCCCTGCAGAGAGCTTGATTCCTTTTATTCAGACGCTGGAGAGAGTCCAATCTGTGTCTCTACCTAGGAACTATCCTCACGTCGTTTTTAAGGACAGTCATTTCCAATTCCCTTCCAACATGCTGTAGAGCAAAAACCCAGAGAGAGATCACTCCATGTTCAGGGCCCCGCCAGGTGTTGTCAGGGGGGCTGTTTAAGGAAGAACACCCAACAAGATATACAGCCATAAAGATTTCTGAGACTTTGCCCCAGGGGGAATGCAAGGACTTGAGTTTCTCTTCACTAAGCTGCTCACTGAGACTCGGCCTTTACAACTCAATGTTTGAAGCTCTGGGACTGCTTATATAAACACGCTATTCTAACAACGCCTGGCAGCCCAATATAACATTCATTTTACTGTATCTCACAAGCCATATAGAGCCTTTATTGTAGAGGGCAGCATTAGATCTTTTCATAAAGACGAGCAGATAATTTTATCTAATTTCATTGACTGTGGTTAAACAGCGTTTTTTCTTTCTTTTTTATTTAACCCCTTTTGTTGCTCCTTACAAGGTCCCTGCCAATCTGTCCACTGCTCTGTCCACGAAGCACACAGGAAGGAACTCTGGTTGCTCACTCGCTCTGTGTTATCTCCCGGCCTTTGCCCATGCCTTCCTCCTGTTTGGGCCCTCGTCATGCTGGAGTTCAGTACTGCTTCACTTCATTAATTCATCTTCAGACCTCACACCATTAATTCATGCTCAGACCACATATCCCTTCCTTAGGCAAGCCTTACCTCTCCGGTGTCAGATTTGACCAAGGCCTCCAGTTGTACTTTTGTTAACATCCTGCACTTTACCTTCATAGCACTCACCATAGTCTGAGAGGACCTATTTGTGGGACTATTTGAAAGATATTTCTTTTCTCTACTAGACTTTAAGCTCTTTGTGTAACTCTGTTACTAGCTCAAGACATATTTGTTGAGTATCTATGGCTTCCTCTCTCCAAGCCTCACGTTCTCCTCTGACCCACAGTGAGGTAGCATGGAGGAATGGTAAGGGTCTCCCGGTACAGTCTGCTGTTAGCAGATACCAGTTAATTTGTAGATGCTGTGAATTTACATTTATCTGCTCCTCTCCTGGAGCATGTGCCCTTGAACCCTAACCTTGGGGTATCTGGGGTCCAGATCTGAAAGGCATCCATAGAAGCAACACACGTGCATCGTCTTTCTGTGCCTTAGATGGAAAAACGTGATTGTGATGCTCGTTAGGATGTATGTGTGTGTATGTGTGTGTGTGTGTGTGAACTGGAATTTACTCATCTTATAAATTCAAAATAGGAATCCTCACGTTGGAGAATTGGACAAGACCTGACTTATTGGGGTCTTGAAGAGAATGAAGATAATGGTGGATAATACCTTTCATTTGGACCCCAGAGACATTCACAGGGTGTTTGCTCAGTCTGCTTCCAGCATCACAATGCTGTAGGTGACTTAGCAATTATCATCCTCATGTTACAGATAAATGAGGCAAGAAAGGACGAGGGACTTGTCCAAATCCCACAACCAGGAAGTATAGAAACTGGACTAGAGCTGAGCAAGGCTCACCCCCAGACGGTGCTCTTCCTGTTGCATTGTCACAAGGCGCGAAAACCCAAGAGTCCCTGCAGACACGGTGACCTGGGGGCCATGGTGAGGGCTGTGGCTCAACACCTTCCCACAGTTTGCCAAAGCTCCTGGCAACTTCTTACAACATGGTCTGCATCCCCAGCCCCAGTTCAGGATGCCCGTTTTGTGGGACTTCCTAGGACAGCCAAGTCTCATACTGGCAGACAGTTGATCAGCAGCCAGCACAGTGCCGGGACGTAGACGAGGACTTAAACTAGTTTGGGTCCATGTGGATGATGTTACTCCTTTGTCCCTGACCACGCCTTTCTCCTCCTTACTTAGGAGGCCTCCGTGTGGGGCTGTCTCCACGCGTGTGATCAAATACTTAGAGGTATAATAGCAATAATACAAATCACACTTACTGAGCACCTGCTCGACACCATCCAACCCTCACGAGGTATTGTTTAGTTACTTATTGGCTTATGTCCTCCGCCACTTGCCAGGTAAGGTAGACAAGTGGCAGTGATTTGCTCAAGGCCATAGCTAACAAGTGGCAAAGCTGGGATTTGAATCCAGCTTATTCTGACTCCCAAGCCTATTCTACTTTTCCTCCATCATGCTGCCTCCATTTGAGCCTTTGAATTGTCCGATATAGCAGCCCAAACCATCACACAGGCCATGAGTCAAGTGGATTGGCCAAGAAGAGCTGTTGCCAGGCTGCCTGTGTTTTTTGGGGGTGCTGTCTGTCTGGCGGGTGCCCTACTTCCTCAGAGGGCTGTGCTAAGCCCTTCCCTGTGCAGATCAGGGTGCCTAAGAGACGCCCTGACCCCTCCCTCCCAAATCGCGGTTTCTCCTGGGGCCATTCAGCTGACAGCTGCGGAGAGGACAGTGTGCTTGCTGGAAAAGGGTCCATAATTGCCCCCTGGCAAGAGCCTGCAGTCCAACTTTGGAGAGCACAATTAGCATGCTCTCAGCTGGAACAATGGAAGCAGCAACAGATGCTTCCCATCCCAGGGATGCTCCAAGCCACAGCCTCTGCGAATGGGAGGCTTTCTTCTTCCCCGCCCAGGAGACCTGGCAGCCCTGCCAGCAGCCGGGGGTGGGGCTAGCTGCTGAGCTGGTGTGAGAGAAACATGACCAGGGTGAACCAGAGGAACAAGGCCTGCCAGAGTCCAGTCACCACCCTCCTCAGATGGCTGTGGCCACCCCATCCCCCCACTGGAGGAAGAAGTGGTCAGGACCAGCTCTGGTCTGAGCCACGGTTTGGGCAAACTCCAAAAATGTTGCCAAATGGTTAAGAGCAAGCGATACAAAGTGAACAGTTGTGGGTTTGAGTCCCGGCATTGCCACTTATGAGCTGTTGTCCTTGGAAAAATCCTTAACTTCTCTAAGCCTTGGATTCCCCGTGTATGAAAACAAGGAAACAATAGTGTGGGCATCAAAGGTTTGCTTGGGGGTGAAATCAAATAATACATGATAACAGCTTACAATGAAAGTGCTGAAAAATGCACATGTAAAAATGACTTTTGCGTGTTGTAACCACCTTTATCTCTGGGGACAAGCGCATAGTATGTGCTCAATACACACACAGTCAGACTTAATGCCATTTGAAGGAGAGGGACCCACAGAGACCATCCAGCCTGGTAATGTTCAGACTGTTTACTTGCAGGGGTTTCGGGGCATCTGAAAGCATTCTTTTGGACCTTTGTTAACCAAATTGTGAAAGTAAAAAAGAAATTTGGCTGCTCATGAATTAATAAAATATATTTTAGCCTACTGGTGACCCCAAACATATTAAATTGTGTTGCCAGGTTAAATCACTTCTCTAAAGACGTTGGGATAAGTCTTAATTTGCCATTTCAGTCAAATGAAGATTTTGAGATTGCAAAATGATTATCATTTGCTTGTCTGCAAGAATCTCCTTGTTTTGCCATGAAAACAAACATTAAAAATAAATCAGATAACTTATTTTTTCCCATTACCCCAGATTTTAATATTTGGTTTTCACCAAGGTATGTCATTGTTTTTATTTATATAAGTAAATGTTAAATACGTAATGTGCTAATTAAATCCTACTTTTCTGTGTTTTATATATTGTTTTATCAAGGTATATCATTGTTTTTATTTATATAGGTAAATGTTAAATATGTGATATACTAATTAAATACTACTTCTCTGTGTTTTATATATTGAGATTCCTTGTAAGATTCTACTGATTAAAAGTAAAACCTGAGTACCCCTGATTTTCTCTAGCCCCTTCATTGTGAAGGTGTGACTTTAGGCGCGGAGAAAAAGGTTTGCCCAAGGATCACTGGTACAGAACTGGGACCGGTGACCGGGACACCCCACTCCCATCTCTGTGCACATTCTCTCCTCTCTCACCACCAGCACCACCAGTTCCTCTCTGACCTCCACGACAAAAGCCAGAGACCACCATGTCCAGATGCACTAGACACTCACTAAGCTGGATTAGTGCACAGTTTTTGGTGATTCTGGGCATGTTATAGCCCCATAGCAACATTTTGACTCAGTAACAGAAGCAAAAAGCCCCGGATGTGGGGATCCCTCGTCCCTCTGACCTCCATGGAGCCCAGATTTCAGGAGTCCCTAAGCCTCTAAGGTTGGTTTAGGGAATAGTAACGGATTTCTTTCTAACTTTTTACCCTTTCCTTCCTGTTTCCTTCCCGCATAGCCTCCCTTCCTTCTGTAAATGTCAGTTGAATGCCAACTAGGATCAGACATTGTTCCAGCCATGATAGAATGTTCACCAAAACAGTCCCAAGGTGTTTACATTCTACTGGGGGAAGATGTGTAATAACTGAATAAGTAATAATGATAACAACAGTACAAATGTATTACGAATGATGAAAATGCTCAAACCTGCCTCACCTGCACATGTCCTACTCTTGAGTCCGTCTCAGTAGGGAGAGGGTCCCCCAAAGCGGCTCAGCGGAGCCACTGCCGCTGTGAAGGGCAGAAGAGCTCTCTGTTTATTACTCAGTGGTTTATCAGGTGCCCCAGTTTGAAAGAGCAGCCGCTTTCAGCTCCATCTAAGGAGCAGCCCTAGCTGCTGTCACTTCCCACGTGAACCTGGGTCCATCATCTGATGTCTTCTACGCCAGCTTTCAGGACTCCAGCCTGGCAGGCTTTCTGAGGAATTCTGATTTTGTCCTGGGACAACCTATTGGGCAAGGTTGAGGGGTCCAAAACCAGAAGGGCAGAGGTGCAACTTCACTCACTGAGGGTGGAGAAGGGTCCCTGTGGAAGCTTGCCAGGCCTACTGGGAGTTGTCTGGAGACCTTTGGCACCAAGTCTCAGCTTCTGTTGTATTAGGGATCAGTGGAAAGTTGCTCAGGAGCCCTTCTGAAATAAGCCATCTCGTGGCCACCCTGCAATGTCACCTGGGCATATCTGGACCATCTGGAGGAAAATGGCTGCCGGTGCATTTGTAACTCATTGGCAAGCTTTCCCATGGGAGCCTGGGAAATTCCTAGTCCAGCCCGTGGACCTGTAGCCCATCCAACATTCCTTGATACCCTCTGCCAGCTTGGCCTATGCATCATCTCTGTTCCATCTCAACACATCAATGGATGCTTCAAGAAGCCATTGTTGACTTATCAGCTTTGAAGAGAGTGGTGAAGGGTTGTGTGATACAACACAGCGGTGGCTCAGAGCGAAAGAGGTACTGAAGAAACAGAGACCAATGGGGTCACCCTAATCTCTGCCGAATAGTTTGATTTTTGCCCCTATATGGGCAGGAAGAGGGACAACAGAAGAGGCTTTCACTGTATCGCTGTTTCTTCTTTCTAAGAGTCCTCAGTGCTCAGAATCATGACATAGGCTCAAGAAAGTGGAACCTCAAAAGACATTGAGGTTCCTACCTATATACCGGAGGGGTTTAAATTTGAATCACACAGAGTTTAACTGTTTCCCATTTATCTATTAATATTTTAATTTTCTAAGGCACGTGCGTAATATATAAAAATAAAGGATATATATGTACGTATGTATATAATGAAAAGCTTACAAATAAAAATATATTGCACCTTTAAAACCCTTTTCTTCAATGCTGGCTCCTTCTTACCTCCACAGTAGTAGTCACAGTTAAGCAGTTTGGGGTGTATGCTTCCAAGTCCTCTTCTATGATTTGCATAGACAGAAAGAATGTACCCTGGAAAACAAATGGTATTGTGTTATGATTTATTGATTTAACAAGTGTTCAGCTGTACATATAACTCGGAAATTATTTTTTTCCTGCTCAGCCTCGTATCTTAAAGAAGACCCCATGTTGACAAATACAGATTCACCTTAATATGTGTAACTGCTCTCTGTATGTTTCATGGCTTGCTTCACCATTCTTGTGGTGATGGACACTGAACGAGTTACCCGTTTTTTGTCTCCCACAACAAACATCTTGCGCGTGCTTTCATGTACATGTATTTTTCTAGGACACATATTGAGACGTGAACTCCTGGAACAAAGGGTAATCCCACTTTTAATTTTGAAAGATACGTTCAAATTGATCACACTGACATGACGACTCCGATTGCCACTCCTGCCAGATGATCGATTCTTTAAGAAATCATTTTCTCTCTATCTTGGTCTGTGTGGGTTTTCACACTCGGTTTTCCTTATTGGTCCTCCTGTCCAGTTGCTTCCAGTCTTAACATCTGTGGTGAGATAGCGCTGAAGTTACACGTTGGTTTGCTGAGCAAACACAGGTAATTGATTAGAGAAGCAGCTGACAGTCTGGCTTCCGTTGCACAGGTCTGTGAGACAAGGCTTCGTCTATTGTCTGTTTGCTGATGTGGTGAGAAATGCTACTGGCTTAGAGATCTTTGTTATAGAGATGTTCGACTTAAAATACATTTGTCTGTGTATTAGGTGGACATTCATTTCTTGTACAGCTTCAATATAGTATTTGTTTTCTTATTCTAGTTTTAAAAGAATAAAATGATTTTCTAAAAAGAAAAATAAAAAAGAATCAAAGTACTCTGCAATTAGTGTCAATAACATGGGGATACAGGTTTTTATTTTCACAAACCATAGAATGGGTCCGCTCGGCAGGTATTTCTTCTCCATACAAACACTTGGTGGCTGGTCCATAGTCAGCTTAAAGAAACCGCTAATGATCTGGCTCGATAAGTAGGCACACTAAAGAACTGATCTAAGAGAATCTTATTTTGACTTCTGGTACACATTTTCCTGCTAACTTTTAACATATGTAGCCTGCAGGCACGCTTCACACAAACCTCCAGCAGTCTAAGGAAACAGCGATCAGTCAGAGAAATGTGTAAAGATTGGAGAACACGCGCAGTTTTCACTTTAGATGTTGTCAGTGAGTAAGTATTCTAAAGGTACTTTTCTCACCACTTGGCTGTAAAAAAAAAAATCCATAATGCGGGGGTGCTCCGACAGTTACACATTTAATGAACACACCACGCTAAGGAATATTTCTTCAAATTTGATAACTGCTTCACTTGCATTCAAAGACAGGCTAACTAGAGATGTTGAGTTTTACTGGAAATAATTCTCCAATTTATCTAATTACATTGAGAAAATCTTCAACAATCTCTGGCCTTCTTTCAGCATTCAAACCATTTGAGTATAGGCAAAGATGGGGTTTAACCTTGATCAGTAGAGAATTTGGTAACCAAATGATCAATGTAAATAAACACTCATTGAGAATGTTGACGTAACTCTGCTCGTTCTTTTTTCTGCCCCCTCCCCCCATGATTCGTTGGATGTCTTCCTCGTGTGGACAGATCATTCTACTGTTTTTTATTATGATAAGTCTTCTCTCCCTAGATGGATTCCTGAAGGAGAAAGGCCCTGTTTCACCTTCTTTCCTTACCCCCGAGGGTCCTATTGTGCGGTTTGGCATTGAACAGGTGCTGAATGAATGATGGTGAGAATGGAGGATGCTTCAGAAGTTCCCGTTTACCAATCACAATCAAAAGACTGTCTAGACAATATTCTTATCAATTCATCAAGCAATTTTCTTCAAGTATCTGTGAATATACCTTAATTTAGAAGCGAACTTTGAGTTATTTCCTATGCTTGAAAGTATCACCTTGAAGTACCCTAAAAGTTCACAAGGAATTAGTGTGATTTAAAGTTAAGATGGTGGCATAGGCTTACTAAATACTGCCACACTATTCCAAACACACAGCAATAATAGGTATGTGGGTAGGATATCTTCAGCTGCAAGTAACAGAAAAATCCCAACTCAAATCAGAGCAAAGAATAAACCAATTCTTTATAACAGATCATGGAAGTGATGAAGGATTGTGATTCTTGGTTGGCTAATTCCATGACTGCACAACATCATCAAGGGCCTTTCTTCTGCTTTCTCAGCTCTGCTCTCTTCAGCGTGCTGGCTTTGCCTTCAGGTTGACTCCCTTTTGGACAGAAGATAGCTGCTTCTAGACCTCACTTACATCAACATGCTGTGTAGCAAATAAGACTGTTTCTTCTTATGCTTCTTTTTAAGAGAGAGGCAAGCTTTCCCATCCTATTGGCTGGAATGTGTCACATGACCCATTTAAACCAATCACTGTTCCTGAAGAACCTGGCCTTGAATAGGGAAGTGGTTGTACCATTGGGGTCTGTTATAAAGAAGGAAGGAAAGTGGCATTAGAAGGCAACTGCTTATTATCTGCTACAGTATGCACAATTAAAGTCAGAAGATTCAAAAAATATGACCATTCCCCAGATAGCATCCTCATGTCTATAGAACCAGAACAGAGCACAGAGCCATGAGCAGGGCTAAATACACTGGTCTACTAGGTATTACTTTCAACTTCTGTGAAGTTTCTCAAGTGAAGTTGAGAACTAAATCAATTTACAAAGATCAAAAAAAGAAAGTAAAGAACACTCAGTACCTACCACCAGATATAAGAACCACTGAAATTCTGTGTATGACTTTCTAGAATATTTTCTTTTTTCTTTTTAACAAAATTAAGATTTTTCATCTTAAAGTATGATTTATCTACAGAAAAACTCAGCATTTTTAAGATTAAGTTCTCCAAATGTTGATAAATGTATATAGTTGGGAAATCACCGCCACGATCAAGATACGGGACAGTTCCATCAACCAGAACATTCTCCCGTTCTCCTGTGTAGCCAGCTTCTCTCCCTGCTCCTATCCCTATTTTGTGTCCCCACAGTCTGCTTTTTCAGGATGGTCACATAAATAAAATCATGCATTATATAGTGTTTTGAGCTTCTTTCCCTTAACATAATATACTTGAGATTTATCTGTCATTGCATATATCAGTAGTTTGTTCCTTTTTATTGATGTGTAATACATATTTCTTTTACATTTCTGCTAATTTTTCTAATAGTATATTCTTCACTTAAAATTTTACATTTAGCTATTACTAGTGGAATGAAATATATTTTATGTGTATTGGCCATTACAATTCTCTCTAGAGTGAATCAAACTGTCTTCCTTTAAAATACACCATGAGGGAGGAGAATGCTGTCTGATTTCACTTTGATGTTGAATCTAAAACAGTCGAACTCATAGAACCAGAGAGAAGAACTGTGGTAGCCTGAGGTGGGGGAAATGTTGATAAAAGGGCACAAACTTTCAGATGCAAGATGAACAAGTTCTGGGGATCTAATGTACAGCATGGTGACTATAGTTAATAATACTGTAGTATACACTAGTAATTTGCTTGGAGAGTAAATCTTATGTGTTCCCACCACAAAACAAAAAGGGAACTGAGCGTATGTAAAGAGATGGGTGTGTTAATTAAGTCAATTGTGATAATCATCTCACAGTGTACATATATTAAATCATGTTGTACACCTTTAAAATACATTGCACACCCTAGATATACACAATTTTTAATTGTCAATCATACTGCAATAAAGCTGAAAAAAAATCTACCATGATGCGGGTTTTTCTCACCGTCATCGCTGCCCATCAGTGATGTGGTTTTACTGTCTAGTATTTGGAGGCTTAATTGACCAAGAAATTTCATCTCTGGTCTAGTTTGTATTGGCTCTGTCTGTGCTGATGGAGGTTTGAGACACGTGTCCCTAACAGATGGGCATTAATCCAGGGCCTTAAATTATTTTGGTGGAGGCAGGAAGAAGATGATTCTAGCCCTTTCCCCCTGAGTGGCAAGGAGGAAGGGAACTGGAAAACTTAGGTTCACTTTCTAAGGTATGCCGGCCTCTCTGCCTTATTCTCACCAGGAGAACTGTTTCTCCCCAGCCATCCCAGAACCAATACAATGAAAATTAATGAGCTTGTATCAATAAACATTTATGAGGCTAGTTTCAGGTTAACAAACTAGGCCCTTCAGGCAAAGTCCATCCACCTGCCTAGCTGGATAAAGGGGCATTCTTCCAGAAGTCGCAGCCATCTTGCTCTAATATGAACATACAGCTCTGTGGTTGATGGCAAAATCTTCAAAATCAGCTGGTCCTGGGTTCGAATACTGACTCTGACAGTAGTCTAGCAGTAGAAGCTGCTTAACTTACTGCAACCTTGGTTCCTCAGCTGCCCAAAGGGAAGGATAACAGCAATAATTAGATCTGAAAAACATCTAGTGCAGTACCTGGCACGTTGAGGACTATTATAACCAGTGAATGGTGGCTATTGTTAGTGTCACTTGGAGCAGAGTGACCGTCCTATAGATGGATCCACAGCTCAGGGGTCTCATTTGTTCTCTTTCCTCCCAACCAGACCCAAGCAGGAGGACATCGAGAGAAACTGAGCACACTCTCATCAGAATTAAAAGGCTCAGCACAGACTTTGGAATTTTCATGTCTCCATACTTCCTTCCATTAGACTCTGAGCGTTGCTCCATGAAAGCTAAGCCTTGATCCACTCTGCCTATCAACAAATCTTGCCTCAAGTGTTGGTCCAAAAGGGTTTAGCTCCCGTTTCACTTTCCAGTGGGGCGTTTCCTTCTATAGGCCCAGAAGCTGGAAGGGAGAGGCCAATAGTGTATTAAATCCGAAACACAATAGGCCCGAGACATACATCCATGCTTTTGCCTGGGGAGGGGCAGCGTGCGGCAGAGTAGAAAGAGCGTAGGATTTGGGATCTAAAGGACCAAGGTTTACTTACTGGCTCTGAGCCTCAATTTCCTCATCTCTACCCTCAAAAGATTGTGATAAAGATCAAATGAGAAAAAGTCAGCCACCAACATTTGGTTCCCTTCCTCCTCTCTTCTTTGGTATAATTAATTCTGTATCATTTCGGTTCTGGTTCACATCACTGATCTTAGAACCCAACATCTCTTTTTTTCTCTCCTCTTATTTTTCCCCTGCTCTTCGGCCGGAGTTTTTAGCTTGGATGAAGACTCTTGAGGGTATGGGCTATGGAGGTTCTGGGGCATACACTCAATCGACTCAGCATGTTTACTTAACTTGTACAACTAAGTGCCATCTTCCTGCTTGCTTGTGTATTCTCCCAGAGGTGATGGCTCTCATTGACGATGGGACTCTGCCAGGGACCTTCTCAAAAACGCTGCCCACCTCCAAGTTCCCTTCTGCCACAGGCTCCTGCAGCTTTCACGGGGAGCAGGGTTGCCACGCAGAGCCAGCCACGTACATTTCCATCAGCACCTTCCAGCACTAGGCTCAGATGCTAGAGGCACCTTTTCTTCTTGCCAAGATGTCCTTTCTTTGGAGGAAAGGCAGGCCTTGTTGGTATCAGTCTATTTTCCCTCGCTTTTCTTGTTGACACCCCAGGCGCCATCTTCAAAAGCAGTGTGTGCTTTTGTGTGGTAGAGAACCAGAAGGGGTCCAATTTTACCATCAATCATATTTAATAGCATATGCTATTAATGTAATTTTGTTATTGAAGATTCTTAAATCTATTCAGTGGCTTGCACAAGACAATTATGGTTTTTAAAAAGTACATGCATGCAATCGGATATCACCTTTAATTAGAGCTATAGCAATTAAATATGGTCATTATACATGTAATATAAAATATTCATTCAATAACAGTTGATGTGGCATTTCCTTCATTTAAAGGAAAATGACATGGACCCACACAATGAGAATTCTTATTAATTATTTGGTGTCTTATAAAAGACTATCTGCTAGCAGGAGGATGTGAAGGAGAGTGTGGAAGGACGCAGCTGACATTTTGAACAGCTTTCCTTTGCCTCAGAGCCAAGTTCAGCTCTGCACTCACAAGGCTCGTAGTTTTAAGATCCACTCGCTGCCCAAAGCCAGGCTGTTTGAGTTCAAGTTTTAGACTTGATTAACACCAAGGCCCCCATGGGCCCCCTCTAAAGTGAGCGCAGGAGTCTGAAACACGTGTACAGCAAGTTCTCATCATGAAATCCATATCTCTTTCATGAAGTGTTTTGCTTTTGGATCGTGACAAAATTAATGTGTGCTCAATGCTAAAAACGCTTCCTTGGAGGAAGTCAGGGGGAGGTGAGACGGGATCGGGGGAGAAACACCCCAAGTTCACCAGCAGCCAAATCGCACTTTAGATGTCAGAAGGCACATTTACTGAGCATTAATCAAGAATCAGGATGGTTTGATTAATTTTTTGAGTAATAAAAATTTAAGACAGAAATACATAAAATCGACTAAGTAAATAAAATAGTAATTCTTCTTCCCCAAATCTGCCTTAGTGCTGTTTTGTGTTTTGATGTAATTAAAAAGTGGAGAGATTTTTCCTTCCTTGGAAAAACTAATGGTCCCAGTTTATGTTCCTTTATTGTATGTTCTCTGGTCATTTTGTGACTTGTCATTTAAGAGCCCGGGAAAGAGGCTGCTTTGTATCAGGAGAAGGTTTCAACTGGTTCCCCAGCCTCGCTGCTACAAACATATTGGCCAGAGAAGGATATAGAAAGGAACTACAGAAGGTGAATAACGACGCCTCCAACAATTTAGAATGTTTGAAGTTAATTATCCTACTCTGATGACTGGTTGTCTAGACATTTTAAGTATTTATTTTGTGGTGTCCCCTACAGTTCATAATTAAAGACCTAAAGGAAGGCTCCTGGAGGTTTTTACTGGCCAGACCAGAAATTACCCACACAACATACTGTGCTTGGGCAGAACACAGGAAGGAGTCGCATTCCTTTTTTTCATGCAGTCTGATCGGAGGCAGTGGCTCGAGTATTGACTGTCTTTGAGCCACAGTGGCATTAACGAACCTGACTGAGATCCGTGAGGCTCAGCTAAGACTCTCCGCCTGCCCGGGACTCAGTTTGTCAGTTGCTCCTAAGAGACAGAATGGGAGATTGTCTGATCTGCCCGGGTCAGGAGATCCTGATTTTCAGTCCCCTGACATTACCGTGTTTCCCTGAAAATAAGACCTAGCCGGACAATCAGTTCTACTGCGTCTTTTGGAGAAAACATTAATATAAGACCTGGTCTTATTTTACTATAATATAAGACCAGGTCTTTAATATAATATAAAATATAATAATATAGTCTAATACTGGGTCTTATATTAATTTTTGCTCCAAAAGATGCATTACAGCTGATAGTCCAGTGAGGTCTTATTTTCGGGGAAACACAGTATCTATGCATCAGAGTCAGAACAGAACAGGACACTGAACTGAGGTAGGCATGGTGAAATTGTTCATTCATTCATTCATTCAACAAGGATTTGTTCGGTGCCCCTATGTCAAAAGCACTGAGTTAATATTTTTGGAAAGAGCCCAGTGATTGCGTCTAAACCTTGGCTTTGCTGCTAATGAGATGTGTGACCTTGGGCAAGTTGTTCAAGTTCTCTGATACTTTGTCAAATGGTAATAAGACTATTTATTCTTTCATGGTTGTTAGATGGATTAAGCAAGAGAAGACACATAAAATGCATTCAACATAGTGCCCAGGATATAGGCAAATGCCTAGTCATTGGGGATTTTCGATGTGTGCAAATATTTGCTCCTGATTTAATTGATGCAAAGGTGGTATGGAAGCTGTGGAGTTCTATGCACTTGTTATGGTGTCTTCAGAGCCGTGAATCTTTCCTAAGCTGATGGTCTCAAGGATACACTGAGAAAAGGTTCAGTGAGGGTCCTCTGCATTGGACCTTCCTTCCATCTGGAAACTAAACAACCCCCTCCCACCCCCGAATGGAGTAAAATATCACTGAAGAGAGGCCAAACCAGGCGCTAAGGAAGCCAGGCTGGTAGAGATCTCAAGGGTCAGGAAGGACCCAGCTAGGCTTCAAGGAGGAGGCAGCCTGTGAGAATAAGAGGCATCCTGTTACCACTCAGAGACCGTGCTCCCCTTGTTTGCCCTCTGCCTGGGCCTCTTGGCTCCTTCTTCTGGAGTCTCCCAACTTTCAGAAAAATATACAAGATACACGCAAACACACACACACAGACACTCAACTACGGGCAGAGCTTACATGAAGCCTGGGGTGAGCCGGCAATATAATTAAATTCCAAAGTGTGTGTGTGTGTGTGTGTGTGTGTGTGTGTGTGTGTGTTATAGTTCTTTTTGTGTGAAGTTATAGTTCTTTTTATTTATTTATATATATGTGTGAAGTTATGGTTTTTTTTATTTGGTCTCCAGGCCTGTTATCCCCAACCCTTCCTTGGGAATCTCCTGCCTTCACATCACACAGCCCGAGTGCCATATGCAACAGTTCAGGGCTGCGATCTCCTCGCTCATCTTTGCTGCTTCTCTGTGTTCCTGGAGGGTTCTGATGTGTCCACAAGTTCATTGTGAACTTAACTCTTCGAACTTTCTCCCTTTCTTGAGCCAACCTTTGTCTGCCAGGCTTTTGTGCAGTAACTGAAAACTAAGCCATTCTGAGGAATTTCTAGAGAAGTGAAAAATAGCCATGTCATCCTTAACTGCCTTCCTCATGCCACAAGGATGGGTGCGTACATCAGCTATGCTTGTGGGCTGCGTTCTCTGAGTCAGTAGCAAAGAACGAGCTTCTAAAGAAGGGTTGGTTGAAGGCAAGGGCTGCGCCTGGACCCCAGAACTTAGCACATGGAATGAATGGGCCAGGGACGGGCAGATGGAGAAGAAGACAATTGAATGGATGAAAGAATAAATGCAGAGAGTTAAACTTCCCCTCCAAGATAAAGAGACTCAATTGCTGGACTTTTGTTGAAACTCGTGGAATAGAGAAACCGTTTTCCACAGGAATGGTTAGGTATAAAGAAAATGTAAATCCAGAATTAATAGGGGCTTCCACATAGGGAGACCCTGCCTGAGCCAAGACATGGAGGGAGGGGGGAGGGAAGGAGGGAGGGAGGGCGAGAGAAGGAGGAAGGGAGGGAAGAAGAAAGGAGGGAGAGGGGAGGGAAGGATAGAGAGTGGGAGGGAGGGAGGAAAGGGGGTGGGGGGAAGCAGTGTCCTGAGGACATTATTTGACCACCTGCTTCCAGCCCTGCCCAAGTCCATTATACTCCTGGACTTTTCTGCCGTCTGAATCAAAGAGTTCCCTTTTTCCCTTAAGCTTTTTTGATGATTTTCAAACAATAGTCCTGACCGATACAATGATTGGGGAAGGGTGGGTATTATTCTGATTTTTCTTTTGAACGTATAGCAGAAGATAACTAAGAGAAAAGGCAGGAAAACATGTGTTTTATGGTATGTTCCACAGCAATTTATGTTCAACAGTAATTGTTAAGGGGTCCCGCTTTACATTAGACAAAGCTTCTTTAACAGCTAGTTACCCCTGGCTTGACTGAAGCCATCATGGTGGAAGGGGACCGTCACCTGGGAAGAGGAAACAGGTGTGTTGGATTCTGGTTCTCTTTTGTGGGGGGCGGACAGAGACTGTGTTTTCATCCCTATTTTTCAGCAAATAGGTCAATTGGTAACTTTCTTTTTTCTGAATAACATCTCTGAAATTAATATCCACTTGTTCCTCTGATTTAGGTACTGAAAAAATCCTTTTCTGGAGAAAAGTTGACTGAGGTTGACTATTAGCATATCCACCCCCCTCAAATTATGTTCAAAGTATTCCTCCAGGTTGGAAAAAGTGGATTTTCAACAGCTCTGATATTTTCCCTCTGTTTTATCAATACTGCCTCATGTCAGCGTGGGCAGGCCAAATGGCCCTGGCTTCATCCCATGAATTAATGATTCTTCAAATCAATTTAATCTGGAGCCTAATAAATTTTCCTAATGACAAATCAATGTCAAAAATAATGAAAGAAGGAGTGATTCAATGTGATTGCCCCACAATCTCTACCTCCCGAAGCAGACATGTATTATCTGAAGGGCAGATTTAGCATTTTCTCTTTCTACAACGCATGATGCTTTTCCCTATGCAGACTGAGTTGTCAAAGGCAAGAATGCGGATTTCTTTCGCCGCCTACAATTAGATCTACTAGTATTTACACATTATCCTTTTCCAGGCTTTTTAAAGCCTGGCCAGAGAGTCAGCATCAGAGAAATAAGTTATTTCACGTTGTTTGTACAGGCAAACAAAAGAAAGGATGGAGGGAGGGAGGGAGGGAGGGAGGGAGAGAGAGAGAGAGAGAGAGAGAGAGAGAGAGAGAGAGAGAGAGAGAGGCAGAGAGAGAACTACATGGGTTTCCAGAAAATGTTTAAATGTTGATAGGTGAAAGTCTGTAATGGATTCCTGCAATGGAGAAAATGGTCGGGAAATGAACAAAACAGGTTCTTGGTTCGTCCCTCCTAACTTGAGTTCTATTGCTTGAGATAAGCATGTAATGATGCTATTAAACGACCATTATTTTCAGTCCCAGACACTTGGTTGACAGCTCCGAAGACTGACTAATACTTGGTAAGAGCCTCCATGTGTCCACCATCGTCAGGTGCTATCGGTGCTCGAGGAGATTGAGTCTCAACTCTCATGGAACCTGTAACCAGGACTAAGGATGCAAATCTAACACAGACCAGACAATTAGAAGAAAAGCTGGGTGCTGATAATGATGGCAGGGGCTGCTCACGTCCAGAGGTAGGTGAGAGGCCAGCTGTGCAGGACAGTAGGAGGAGGAAAGTCATGTCTAAGAGGCTGAGATGCAGGGTTTAGGCGAGAGGGCAGGGACCGAGTGTCAGCTGAGAGTGAGGACACAGCTGGGCTAGACAAGAAGGTGATGTCCTCGTAGGTTCTTCCTCATTCTAATGGGGAAGAGATTCTGAGCTGGACACTGACTTGCCTTCTTAGGAGCCTTTTCAGTGCTGAGTCCTGGAGCAGTGCTGGGATGATAAAGGTATTTTTGACTGTGCAAGGTCTTGCTTCCAGGTGCTCCATCTGTAAAGAGCAGTGGAGATATATGCTCTTTGCATTTATCTTAATTCTCTAGACTACCTTCAAGTTGGGCTGAATGATATGGGAGTAGAAGAGACCAGGCCAGGTGACCCCAGGAAGATTTCAGAGTAGGTCTCCTCGAAGTCTCAGAGGCGTGCTCCTCCAGGGTTATGAAACTCATACCGCGAACGTCTGCCATAATGGATGTGCTTAATAATACCCATCGCCCTTCTGGGAACAAGGTTCAAAACAGCCCAACCTTTCCCCTCTCAGAGCTGAACATCATCAAATATTTAAGACCGGAACTCTCCCTTACCCTGGGTCATTGTTTAAGATAGGGAAGGAAGGGAAATCCCAGTCTCAATTATGGCCATCTTGAGATGCTGATTTTACTTAGACATTTAAGGAGAAACCAGGTGGGTTGATGGCAAATCAGATCAAGCTCCCAGGACTTGGCAGCCAAACCCTCTTTTATGCAGCATAAGTTACTGAAAGAGGAGAGCTGGTCCTTGGGACACCCGATGGTTGGGCTGCCCTTGGATGCAGATGGTCTGATGTGGCTGACGATTCTGTTGATTGTTCCTCATGAGAGTTGTGGGTTTGCACAAGTTGGAGGCAGGATTAGGATACAATGGGAAATAAACAGCAGGAAAGACCCACCCCGAAGATTTTCCGTATACCATCAAGTTTTAGAGTGCCATTTTTAGCGTTTTTATTGCTTATCAAATAGAAACTTAGTTCATGATTTAAAAACAGAAGTATCATATGGCTTTCTCTTTTATCAGTTAAATTGAATGAAAATTTATTTTTATTTGCCATATTGAATGTCCTTGAGATAAACGTTACTGGGGTGAAATGGATTGGAGGTCCGTCAGCAGAGAGTTGGGGGGGTCTTGGTTTGCCGTCGCTCTGGGAAACGTCAATGGCTCTAACTCAGAAGCACCCCACTGCCCAGGACAGCAACTGGGTATCCCCTTTTCATTTAGAGATCACTCTACTTCGTGAGCTCCACGAGGGAAACAAAAAACACTTTACGTCCTTTCAATGTCCCCCATGTATATTAGCATATTACTATGTGTCTTGCGAAGCCTTGCAGCGAAGAGCTCTGGTTATCCAGCACATCACATATAATGTGACAATGAGACAGGTGCGTTCAGGTGACATCCCTTCACCTGGTTCTATGCAGAGTCTGCTTTGGGAAACGTGCTGTCACCTCTGTCTTCATTCTCTGGCCCGTCCCCACTCACCCGACATTCGGCACCATGCTGGGCGCAGAGGTGGTGCTCACCTTATACCCGGGAATCCATTTTCGACACTCACGATTCTATCTGACCCTTGAAACAAAAAGTCTTTGTCTTATAGGCAAGGAAAATGAGAGGCAGAGAAGTATCTTGACTGATGTCTCCTCCCTTCACATCTGTGTGTTCTCTACTTCACCATTCTGGAAGGGACCTGGGCAGGAAATAGAGTTACCCCAAAGCCTGGAGAATGGGAACCCCTGAGCACAGGAAGAGTTCTGACACCTCTTGACATCCCCACTCGCTCTGAATGCCGCATGAGCTCATGTCTTTAAATGGGCACAGAAGAAAGTGTGGTGTCTTGAGTGATTTCCTTTCAGACCAGTTATTACTACCTTTTTTCTGTTTAAGTGCTTACTAAGCACCAGCTATTTCTAGTAGGTATTTCATGTAAATTATCTCATTCAATCCTCCCAAGAATTCCAGGAGATCAGGGAACTGAGGCTCAGAGAGGTAAGACAACGTGCCCAAGGTCACACTGGAAATGGTAACGGTGGCATTGGATCCAGTGAGGAACATCCCCTACTTCTCGGTGGCAGCTTCTGCTCTGGGTACGATTTATTCTTTTTCATTTCGGCCTCCTGATGTTACTGTTGAAATCTACTTCTTTCTTGTTACTCTCGGAGCTGGAAAATGGCCTCTGCCTTTGGGTCAGAGGAGCCGGCCTTTGACAAAGGACCCCCAGAAGAGCAGCTTCTGTTCAGGCTGCACCCCCACCTCTTCCTGTGGTCAGGAACGTCTGTGATCGCTGCCCCTTCCTCCCGCATCTTCCATCTCTCCAGTCCCCCTCCTCTGCCCTCAACCCCCAGCACCGCCATTAATGAGAATCAGAAGGAGGGAGAGTGGGGACTTGAAAGAGTAATTCCTTTCTTATTTATAGGTCTCCACCAGAGGCCCAGGGGCAAGGAGTGTGGTCTGTACCCTGAAGCGAGGAGCAAAGCTCTCAGAGGGGCTGGGTCCTGGCTGGGCTTGGCCTGTGACCCCTCATGCCTTAATCTCCCCAGCTGTACAATTAGGTAAAAGTTGGACTACAATGAAAACCAGATGTTTCCATCAGGAGCGAAGTCTCCTGGGCAAACAAATTAAATAATAAATAAATGCTTTCGGTTTTACTGGAGACTGGCCATTCCATACCTCCCCCCAGGCTCCAATTAGAGTACTCCTGTTGTCTTTTGGAGTCTTAAAACCCAAGTGTAAATAAGAAAGACTCCTGGAACCCCAGAAAGGCTCGCTAGTTTTGAGTTTTATTTTTGTCGATTGTTTGGCTTTGGGTTGGTGTTATGCAATGTTGCAAGCCAGCTTTTACAAATCATCGTGAGTTTAAATTTACATTCTGGTGTGGGGGTGGAAGGAGGCGATGCACCAGGCTGTAACCTTTTTTTTGGACACTGTGGAACCATTGATCCTGGGACAGTCTCTGCATGAAGTCTTCTGGGGGTTACAGAGATGTAGCATGCTCTTCGCTCAATCTGCTGAAACCCCAAATCAAACCCAAACCAGAGGGATGCTGGCTCTAGGAAAAGCAGTACTGAGCTTGGCTGTTGAACTTCAGCCATTCACTTGAGAATGTCCCTACGGCATTTCTATCTGCTTCCCTGCCTAACTTGGTGTTGAGAGGTAATCATACTTGGCTGAGTGAAAAATTCATAAGGCCTCAGACACATTACTTTCATTCATTCTTTTATGTGTAAACTCATGTATTCATTCAACAAACGGGTACTGAGAACCTGTTATGCGCTTCACACTTTTCCTGGCACTGAGAAAGCAGCTACAAAGCAGCAGACCAGAGTTCCTGCCAATAGAAGAACTGAAAAGAAAATTTCTGATTTTAAATCTGTTTTGGCATTAGAGCTCCATTCATTCCCATTTAACCCTTGGAAAAAATTCAGGCAAATTTGTTTTGACTGACAACAAGATGGCGCACTTAAGTGAGAGCTAGCTCTTGGGACCGCCCCCCCGCGGCCACTTTTGGCCTAAAGGGATCTGAGCTTTCCATCGACACAGCTACAGCCATGGCTCTCATTTAGTGGGTTCCTCCTATGTGCCAGGCATGGGGGTAAGCATTCTACACGCATCACCTCATTTTATCCTCACTGCTTTGGAGTCAAGGAAACCGAGCCCCCAAGAGTGCCATCCTGCCTGGTGCAAGTTCTCCCCTTCCTGTTAGCTGCCAGGAAGCAGGAGAACATGTCCAGGGGAAGTTGCTATTCATCCAGAGCCTAGTACACGCCAGACACAGAGCCGGCAACGTTCTGCACGGTATCTCTGTGAGGTCACTATCGTGATCCTCATTTCACAGCAGAGGAAATGGAGGCTAATCAGGGTGAAATTCCTTGTCTCGTGTCACACGGCTCGTAAGTGTCAGAGCCAGCATTCACATCCAGGGCTTTCTGATGCCTAACTCAGCATTCAGTCGCCTCCCTTTGAGCTTCGTGTTTTATAAGCAACAGAGCGAACGTTGGAACTAACAAAACCAACCTCGATGGCTTCCCTTAGATCTCCTTGACTTTGGAAGGACCTGAGCTCTCAGGACATGCTCTAAGGAGCCCCACATTTACCCCTGAGACCCCAGAAAGGCTCGCTAGTTTTAACTTTCGTCCACTGTTCGGCTTGGGTTTGATGTAATGCAATGTTGCAAGCCTGCTTTTACAAATCCTCATGAGTTTAATTCTACATTCTGGTTTGGGGGTGGGGAGAGGCGATTCACCAGGCTGTAACCCTTTTTTTCGGTCATTTGGGGAACATTGATCCTGGGACAGTCTCTGCATGAAGTCTTCTGGGGGTTACAGAGACGTAGCGTGCTCTTCGCTTGATCTGTGGAAACCCCAAATCAAACCCAAACCAGAGGGACGCCAGCTCTAGGAAAAGCAATACTGAGCTTCTGGTCAAAACAGGACCCTGGTCAGAGGAGGACACTGAAGCCAAGTGTGGTTGTGTCCCTTTCGTGTGGTTGATTTCGGCAGAGACGCTGAGTAGATAAACACTGTGGCACAGCATTCTCTTGGGCAGAGTGTGGGTGGGGAGGGCACCGAGGTGGAGCTGCACGCCACAGCCACCCTCACACCCTTCCCTGCCATGTTCCCCTGTCCAGCTCCAAACTCAGGACAAGTCTGGGTCCAAGAGGGACATTCCTGACGACGACATGGATCTTTTGTCCTTTATGCTTATGCTTTGCCTTGTTTGGGGTTGTGTATCAGAAGGACCCCTACTGAACAGCAATGATTGTTGACAACTGTATACACATATAACCACCACGTCAATCAAGACGGAATGTCTCCGTCTACCCAGGAAGTTCTCTTGTGCCCCTTTGCAGTCAAACTAGACCCCCATCCACCACAGATAACTGCCAACATACTATCTCTATTTCCTTATCTCTCCCTTCCTCTCTTTTTCATTTCCTTCTCTTTTAATAATACTGTTTTCTCCTCGTATGAAAGCTGGTGATTCCAAATTGCACATATTCTTGGGTCGTTGTTTTGTTTTGTTTTGTTTTTAATATCTTGTTTTTCTCCAACTTCCTTACTTGGCAAAATAAAAAGTTTGCAACCCTAGGTCTATAAATTTTACTGGTCTATGAAATCTAAAAGATCTATTTTTATAAGAGCAGAAATAATTTGCTTGATTAGGGACAGAAGAGAAAGGACACGGAAAGGAGGTGTTGGGGACAGGACTCAACATTCTTTTTACAAGAGGACAAACGCTGAACTAAGGAAGTTAACCTGAGGATCTGAACGCCACTGTCAGCTGTGCCCAAGGAGGATGCTGGCAGCTAATTCTGAATTTCTCATCCCAGTTGCCTTTCTGAGCTGCCCGGTGACCTGAGCCAGTGGCTTCTCTTTTCTGAGCTCATTATGCTCCTCTGTGAAGTCCATCAGGCAGGTTAAATGATTTCTGTGGTCTGATTTCTTCTCTGGCCGAGTTTGGATTAATTGGGCCTGATTTCCCCAGAGCTGCTCAAGGTCTGACCTCCAGGCTAGCATTTCCAAAGCCGACACGGTTCTAAACATCAGGCTTCGAACAAGTTCTGTCTAAAGTTTCCTTCCACCTCTTTCTGGGAAGCAATCAAGGGTCCCTTTTCTAGGAGACTGTAATTTGTTGAAAAGCATTTGATTGTTGTATTGAAAGGTTGCACTGTATGTGTAAAAAGGTGTTTATGAGGCTTCGTACAGTATAGTTAATAACCAACCAAGACCAGGGCCTTTATAAGAGGGACCCTGGCTGCGAGCATCTATATTGTGCCTTTCTGGGGCCTGCTAATGTATAATTACAGTGGCTGGTGGTCTGGAATATAAACCTAGGCTGCAGGTCAGCCTTCCCTGTATCAACGGTAGCACTCAGCACCTTTCTCAGGCTTGGCAGAAATATGCTGTCTGACTCTCTCAGTCAGCTCATTGGACACCTGCAGAGTCTAAGGTAGGCTGAGCAAGGTGCTTTTCCGATGCTTTGAGAGAAAAGAGTTGAGCAGCAACTTGCAATGCTATGAGTTTGGGTGCTTGTTTGTTCATGATGGGGAGACTCGTGGCTGAGAACCAAATAGCTCAAGCTCCCATTATTTCTTGCCAGGAACAGGACAGCAGCTTCTTATGAGGCCTCCCCATTTCCACTCTGCCCCCACTCCTCAATCCTTGCCCTACACTGTAAGTAGAACACTCACTAAATTCATGTCTGACCAGGTCTTTCCCGCCTTAAAAGCTTTTGATGGCCCCCCATCTCTGGGACCAAGCCCCACTCCTCATCATAGACGTCAGGACCCCATACCATCTGGTCTTTGTTGACTTCCCTGGCCTCTCTGTGCATCAACCACCCTTTGCACCCTGACCCCATTTCTCATTGACCTCCTTTTGGGTCCCTCTGCCTCTGACTCCCCATGTGAATTTGGATATATGCTGTTCCTTCTACCTAGAAGGATCCTTTGCCTCTCCCAACCTCCCCCAACCCCCACCCCCTTCTCTGTCTGGTAAACTCCTGCTCAACCTTCAGAGCCCAGATCAAATGCTACTTCTTCTGGGAAGCCTTCCCTGATCTCCTGGACCCAGTTAAGTCTCCTTCCTGGATTCATTTATTCTTTATTCCAGAATCACTACTTCTAGTGTGCCTATGATGTGTTTGGAATTGAGCTACAGAGTTTACCTGAAACAATTCACTTTCGAAGCATGCACTAAGAATATCCTTGTTTTACAAATGAAGAAACTAAAGGTCAGAGAGAGTAAGTACGTTGCCCAGGATGTAGGATTAAGTGACCGAACCAGAACACAATGACTCAAACATAAGCCCTGCACCAAAAACACAAGCTCCTCAACATATTGCTGTTATGTGGGAAGAGGGGGGAGTAAGGGGATAGTATGTATAACACTCAAATATGTAAAATATCTGCCCATAACTTAAAAAAAGTAGCAAGGCTTCAAGGAAAGACACAACCTATTAATCGCGATTACTGTTTGAGGATGACCTTGAGACAGGTAGAAAGAGAGAGGATGGAAAGAGGATATGTCAAGTCGTTTATGATACAACCCGGAAAGGGAGAGAAGGCTCTGGACACCCCTTTGGTGGTTTCCAACGCACAGCACAGAAGCAGCTCCTTCCAGGAGCCATGCCACCCCGGAAGTCTGTGCTGGGGCCCATCAGGAGGTTTGGGCTCCCCATGAAGTTAATGAAGCTTGCTTCTCAGGGCCCTTCCAAGGCCCAGGGCGGGGACTTAGCAGTGGGCACATGGTCACATGTGCTGCAGATTGAACGTTTGTGTCCCCCCCACACCAAAGTCAAGGTGATGGTATTAGTAGATGAGGCCTTTGGGTGGTTATGGGGTCATGAGTGGGATTAGAGCACTTATAAAAGAGGCCTGAGAGAGCTGCTGCCACACAAGGTTACGCTAGAAGACGGCCTCCTTCCAGCAACTGGGCCTGCACCAGACACGGTCTGCTGCCACCTTGATCTTGGACTTCCCAGCCTCCGGGACTGTGAGGAATAAGCGTTTGCTGTTTACAAGCCACCCAGGGTATGGTATTTTGCGATAGCAGCCTGAACAGACTGAGGTAACACGTTTCTGTAAAATTTGCAAAACTGGACATTCTAACTTCAATGGGGTAAGACAGCTCTCTTTCTACTCCAACTGCCCCCCATCGCACTGATACAGGAGTTGGGTGGCCACTGACATTTACAGGAGCTGTTCAAGAGGACCCTGCATTGGGGCCACTTATGGCTTGGATTTAGTGAGATGTGTTCACAGAGTCCAGGAGAGTAAGTCATTGCGTGCTGCCCCAGGGTCGGTGTGGGTTCAGGAATACTTCTCCTGCCTCCTGGGCCAACTCACTACATCGTGACATGAAAGTGCAAAGACAGACACTGCAGAGATAGGAATGTGTCGTGTGGCACCTGGCCCCAGAATTAGGAGGGGAGAAGAGGAGAGAAGAAACACGTTAGAAACGTAGTGAGCCGGAAGCCAGGCTATGAAAAATTCTACATTTATCAGATGTGCACAATTATAAGCAGGAATTCTGTTCACATTAAGTCCTAGTCAAAATAGAAGCTCTTTCCTGTCAGAATATGCTAAATAAAGCAGCATTTTATTGACAGTATAATTATAAACCCTCCAAAATTTATATGAGAATCCCTGAAATACAATTTCTCAGAAATATTGTATTGGAAGAGTACAAAGCTGTACCCTTCAGTGAGTACAGCTGTCTGTGAACTTGCATGTTTCATGCATCCCAAGCATCACTTTTGTTATTTGGATCAACCACACTAGAGGAAGGACAGAATGGCCTTTCTATTCTCTCCACAGAAAAGATTACAAAGCCATCATCATAGGAAGAGGTAGAGTGTACAGCCAAAATTGTAGGGAAAAAGTGTGATGGGGGCGGGGTGGGGGTAGGCAGTTATTTAAAATATTATTTTGCTGGATGTTGTAGATTTAAAAAATGTAGTATTTTGTCATTTCTTTTCTTGTTCTAAATAAACATTACTTTCATTCCTACATCTGTGCTCATGCCTCTGCAGTTTTTTTACTTGATGAGGGCTCCAAAATCAAATATACTTCAGGCCCCACAATGTGTAGGACATCGTGGGTTTGGGGCTGGCCTCAATGACTTCTGTGTCTAGACTGTGAGAACAGGCAAGGTGGGTTCGTGCCATCTTTTGCTCAGACTCTTGCACCACTAGTACACCAAGGTGAAGTTGGCACTCAATAAATCTCTACTGCAAGAATGAACAGCCTTTAGCCCTAAGCTTCTCCTCTAGAGCGCTTTTGGTACCTGTCCTAGATCAGAAGGCTGCTCTGAACACACTCTCTCTCTCTTCCCCACCCTCATTGCCACAGGAGGAATATACTTCTTCACCCACTGCTATTGAACTGACCTTGCGACTTGCTTTGGCCTCCTGGTGGGAGGAATACACTTGCCGTCCCTTGGTTTGGGATGCTAGAAGGCGTGATGCAGGCAGAAGCTAGAGGACGTTGCCCTCCTGTACTTCTGCCCTCACCATGAGAAGAGCACGACGCGATGGCTGACCTGCTGATCCAAAGAAGATGAGAGACACGCGGCAGGAACCTGACCCAACCTGCAGTCTTTGGGGCCTCTGGGTACAACCGGAGCCTGACTCCGGTGCGGTTCCTGTTTTTTGCCTTCAGTCTGAAAGCTGGCCCGGAGAGCACAGCCCTGTTCAGGCATGGGCTGGGATAAGATGAATTAGCCAGAGTGAGAGGCAAGAAAAGCAGCCTTGCAATGCAACCATTTAGACAAAGTCAAATATAGATTTAACAACTAATTATAGGAGAAAGCTGCAAAGTGCGTTATAAAATCAAGTGTTTGCACAGAAACATTTTTGCTAGAAAGCAAAGTGGTAGCTCATTTGCATGTTTGGTATTGTTAACATACAAAGGAGCTGAACTGCTAAAATTAAGATAGTGAGTTGTTTGAAAACCTCATTTTAAAATAGAATAAATCACGCCACCGACAGATGTTTAAGAGCGCGCCTGATGTGGGGAGGACCGGCCGCCAGCGTGAGGCTTGGTGGGAGCTGAGCCTCCACTCCAGAGAGGCCAACCGCGCATGCTCTGAACATCAAGGCTTGGGGATGTGGGAAACTCAGTATCTGTGGCTTCCTGGGAAAGTGTCGTGGTTGGGGCTTCACAGTCTGGGGCTGGGCTGAGAGAGGGACTATCAGTGCTGGCGGCCACCAGTGAGTGACCCAGTGAGCTCTGTGTGCCAGGTACATACCAAGTGCTCCATGGGCAGCAGGATGAGGCAAGGGGTTTCCTAGAGTGAGAAAGGATACAAAGCCGAGAGGGAGCGCCTCCCTCACGCACCAAAGGCCCGGCTCTCAGGTGCAGGATCAATTTTAACCCTCATCTAACTTTGTGAGTTAATAATACTCAAGTATTTTTACTATTACCATCCTCCCATTTCACAGATGGACCTGTGGAGGATGGGAGAGGTTCCAAAACATCCCCCAAATGCAGGCAGCAGTAGGTGGGGTGGCTCTGAGGAACCCAAGTCTAACTCCAAGGTTAGTGATGATCAAACATTTTTACTGCCCATCCCATTGTGAAGAAAATGAGTGAACGTACATTTCCATTGATACCTATTTAGTTATTTATAAATTATCTGCATGCATGACTGTATTATCCACTTTATATAACATGCCCGAAACAGAAATATGAAAATAATGAGCTAAAGATAAAAATGGAAATACTATTATTCTCTTCATACACTAAAACGGATTCTCTTTGTGTTTTCCAGAGTTCAAGTCTTTCACACTTTGGAGATAAGTACTTAATCACTATGCTTTTCATTCTGACCTGTTCTAGGCTAGGGGTTATATTAATCAGGATTCTTCAGAGAAACACAATATACATATATATATATATATATATATATATATATATATATATATATATATATATATATGTAATATATATATATTACATATATATATAAATTATATATATATAATTTATATGTGCATGTAATATACAGATATACATTTAATTTATAACACTTATAAATTATATAAAATATAAATTATATGTAAAATGTATATGTATTTATAACTTATATATATATACACACACACACATATTTATAAACACACCATACATACAGAGGGTGCCAAAAAATGTACACACACTTTAAGAAAGGAAAAAACTGTATTAAAATTATAATACTCAATATATGCCGCTAACAAAAGATGAATACAATCATGTGTACACATTTTTTGGCACCTCCAGTATATAGAATAGATGAGTTATGTTGCTATTTTTGAAAGAAAGAGAGGGAGAGAAGGGGGAGTGGAAGAGAGCGGAGGAGGAAGGGAAGGTTTCTATCACACGAAGCACTCATAGCCCTTCATGGTACCACGGCCCAACTTCACCCGTGTGACCTCAGAAGTTACTGATGCTGACACATGGAACACCATTGCAAAATTTTACTGCCTTTGACCCATCCAAATCTCTCTGATGAGAAAGAAATTGAAATATTACCTAGGTTAAAAAAAATAAAGATAATTTTAGGAATTACGGAAAAAGGAAAAAGAAAACATCACCGACTTCAAAATGTATTATATTATCATTATCCAGAAACAATTGTGGTAGTGACTTAAGGGGCAAGGAGACGTGCTCAATAAATACCCTTAGTCCAAGAAACAGGAGCGAGGAATGGAAAGGAACAGCCCTGGAAAGAAGCAGCAAGGGGCCCAGAACTCAGGAGACATAAGCCAGAAGAGCACACACAATTTTTTTTTTCCCTCAAAGGAAACATAACTCAAAGAAATCCAAAACCTTTAGGAAGAGAGACCAAGATTTGAAAGGTTTCCCAAAAGCAGTGTGTTTGGAGCAACATGTTAGATAGATGTCATGTCACTGAAAGTAGAATAGAATGACTTTGAAAACCCTAGAGACTTAGAACCTATACTAAAATTATGAAACCATTGGCACAAGGGGAGGGGCCAGAACCATGTGCACCAGAGAAAACTCTTCTGTCCCCAAACATAATAACAGATATCCCCAGCCAAAAGTGGAGAAGACTTGGAGGGTGATGACTTGGGCTTGAATTCTCTCAATCTCTGAGGCCAGTGGTTTCAACTGGTGCTATACCACTTCCTTCATCGGTCAAAGAACAGCTGGAAGATGGTTAGTTTTAACATCTCACAACGCTCCTTGGAATTTGGTTGTGACATATGAATGCATTCATGAACATGAGGCAGCAGTTTCTAGAGAAGGTAAACTTATGCTTATCATATGATCCAATCATTCTATTTCCAGGTATTTACCCAAGAAACATAGAGCATGTGTCTGTATGAAGACTTGTGCACAAATGTTCATAGCAGCTATTTGTAATAGCTGAAAGCTAGACACAATTCAATGTCCTTCAACCGACAAATGGATAGACAAATTGTGGTATATCTACACAACTGAATATTATTCAGCAATGGGAAGGAATAACCCATGGACATATGCTATAACATTTATGAATCTCATAATAATTACACTGAGTAAAAGAAATAAATCAGACAAAAATACATGTCGTATGACTGCATTTGTATCAAACTATAGGAAATGTAGACTAATATGCAGTAACAGAAATCATATCAATGTCTGGGGGTGGAGTGAGAAGGGAGGGATTACAAAGAGACAAGGGGCAACTTCTGTTGGGGGTGATGAATTTGTTCATCATATTGACTGTGGTGATGGCTTCAAAACTGCGTACATACATGAAAATTTGTCAAGTTGTACACTTTAAATATGTGCAGCTTATTTTGTCAATTGTGCCCTAGTAAGTCTGGTAAAAAAATAATTTACCTGTTAGAAAACTCAATATCATTAAGATGTCATTCTTCCCAATTGATAGACCCAACCCAACCCCAGTCAAAAATCCCAGCATGTTATTTTGTGGATATTGAAAAAGTGATTCTAAAATTTACATGAAAAAGCAAAAGACTCAGAATAGCCAACACAATACTGAAAATAAAAAGCAAAGTTGGAGGACTGACACTACCCAACATCAAGACTTACTATGAACCTACAGTAATCAAGACAGGATGGTGTGGGTGAAAGAATAGACCAACAGCTCAATGGAACAGAACAGAGCCCAGAAACAGGCCCACATAAATATAGTCAACCGGTCTTTGACAAAAGAGCAATGAAGAAAACACAATGAAGAAAAGATGGAGGACAGTCTTTTCAACAAATGAAACCATTTTGACTTCTATATGCAAGAAAGTGAATGTAAACACTTTCACAAAAATTAACTCAAAATGGATCATGGACCTAAATGAAAAACTTGGAAGTATAAAACATCTAGAAGGTAAACACAGAAGAAAATCTAGATGGTTTTAGATTTGGTGGTAAGTGTTTAGATACAGCACCAAAAGCACAATCTGTAAAAGAAAAACAAAATGATAATTTGGTCTTCATCAACATTAAAAACTGCTTTGCAAAAGAGATTGTTAATAAAGGAAAAGACAAGCCACACATTGGGAGAAAATCATGGCAAAACACAAAGCTGATAAAAGACTGCTATCTAAAATATACAAAAAAATCTTAAAACTCAACAATAAAAGAAACAAACAGCCCAACTAAAAATGGGGAAAAGAGCTGAACACATACCTCAGTAAAGAAGATATACAGATGGCTAAAAAGCATATGAAGAGATTCTTATCATTAGTCACCAGAGAACTGCAAATTAAAACAATGAGGATCGCTATTAAAATGGCTAAAATCTAAAACACTGAACATGCTGGTGAGGATGTGGCACCACAGGAAGTCTCCTTCATTGCTGGTGGGAATACAAAATGGTACAGCTATTTGGGTGACAGTTTGGCAGTTTCTTTCAAAGTTAAGCATAGTCTTACCATATGATACAGCAATTTCACGCCTAGGTACTTTCAAAATTGAGTTGAAAACTTTTGTTTACACAAAAATATGCACATGAATGCTTATAGCAGCTTTATTTGGGTTATTCACCAAAAACTGCAGGAAACCAAGATGTCCTTCCATGGTGAATAAATAAATAGTGGTACATCCATACAATGGGACATTATTCGGTGATAAAAAATTAGCTATCAAGCCACATAGAGACATGAAGGAAACTTAAATGTGCATTACTAAGTGAAAGAAGCCTCTCTGAAAAGTCTACATAGTATATGATTCCAATTATATGACATTCTGGGAAAGATAAAACTATAGGGACAGTAAAAAGGTCAACGACTGCTAGGAGTTTAGAAGTGGAGGAGGTATGAAGAGATGAAGCACAGAGGATTTTTCAGGGCGGTGAAAATGTTCTGTACGGACACAACAAGCATTTGTAAACACCCACAGAACTGTATAGCACAAGTCAACCTTAACGTACGAAACTTTGAAACAAATAATTTAGGAGGGCAGGAGATCCCAGGAAATAATGCAGACTATAATAAGAGACTCTAAGTGTATTTCAAATGTGTAAAACAACATCACTGGAGGGAATGGGGAAAGGTGCTGACATAAGGAACTTGGGAAATGGAGTCTAAGACCATAGGCAAAATGAAGCTGTCACAAGCACGGTACTCTCATTGATAAACTTGTATCCCGTGGGAGTACAGGTTAACAATTCTGATTATGCTACATATGCATATTGGGATTGAATGATTAATTAAATGGATGGTGAGTGGTGGGAGACCTGTTTCTCAATGTTGTAGTGGGAATTTACATAAATAAGGGAAGGAGACTAGAATGATCCATGGGGCAATGGGTCAGAGGTGGAGCTATCAGTAAAAATCATGTTTATCTTCAAACAGAGATGGTTATACATAGAAATAGGAGGTGTGATAAAAAAATATGACGAATGTTTAAATAAAAAAATTATTACAGAAAAGACACATTGCCATTAACCCCACCCCCACCCCAAATACTCCCTTTTGCTTCCAACACAGTTATCCCACCATTCTTGCCACACTCTGAAGCAGTTCTGGAAGGCCTCCTTTGTGAGTGTCTTTAGTTGTGCTGTCATAGCTGCCTGCATGTCCTGAATTGATTCAAAACATTTTCATGGTCATTTTGACTTTGGGGAAGAGCCAGAAGTCGCATGGTGCCAGATCTGGTGAATAAGGTGGATGAGGAGACACCATAATATTTTTAGTTGACAGAAATTGCTGTACCAGAAGTGCTGTATGACACAGAGCATTGTCATGATGGAGGATGAAGTAAAGACACTCACGAAAGAGGACTTCCAGAACTGCTTCAGAAAGTGGCAAGAATGACGGGATAAGTGTGTTTGAAGCTGGGGGGAGGTACTTTGGGAAGGGGGAGTTAATGGCAATGTGTGTTTTACTGTAATAATTTTTTTATTTAAACATTCACCGTATTTTGTGATCACACCTTATATGTATAGAAATGTGTGCATACCTGGATTTGTAGATACAACTATTTTTCTTTGCTCTGTCAGCTGAGAGGGTTTAGACGCAATGACAACCCCATAGTTACAAACCCATCTAATGTTCAGATCTTGTATCTGATAATATCTTCCAATAAAAGTTATCTGGACTTCTTAAAGCAATGGCTGATTCTAGGACTAGGGTGAGAAATTAATAATATGAACCTGGAGCATTTTGTAGTCACAGAAAGTAAGGAAATGCTAAAAACAACAACAACAACAACAAAACATTTCAACACATTGATGGACGTATGTCAAAGGGGCACAGGAACCAACTAAAAGCGCCCAACAGTCAAAGCCGAAACGAATTGAGCAAAGAAACACAATATTGGAATATAACCCAAAGTATAAAATAAATATGCATGAGTGCACACTGATATACACACATAATTGAATAAATTAATAAATACTAATAAATAATTGAATAAAATAATAAATAGAGATGAGCCAAATCTCCCATCAAGAAGAATTCCAAATAAATTATGTCGATACTGCATCTTCAAGTGGGGGCTCCACACCGGACTTCCCTCCAGAAGGACAGTATGGAAAGAGGGGACAGAAACCTGACAGACTGCCTGCGCCGGGTGGCCAAGTTCAACTTGAACAGCACGGTAAGTCAGGTCGATAGTATGGGCCCTTGATACGATGTGATTAAAAATGACACTTTACCTCTGTGATCTTTCCCCAAACCCATGGCTCCGATATAATCATGAAAAAAACAACCACCAAACCATCAGACAAATTCCAATAGAGAGACGTCCTACGATATATCTGATCAGTAATGCTCAAAACTGTCAGGGTCAAGAAAAACAAGGAAAGTCTGAAAAACTGTCACAGCCAAAAGGAGTCTTGTAGTGTCATGTAAGATGGTACCCTGGAGGGGTTTCTGAAAAAGAACATCAGGTAAAAGCTAAGGGCATCTAAACAAACTATGGACTTTAGTTAATAATAATGCATCAGCATTGGTTCCTTAATTGTAACAAAACATACCAAGATGTTAATAATAAGGGGAACACCCTCTACTACCTGTTCAGTGTTTCTGTAAATCTAAAAACCGTTCTAAAATAGAAAGTCCATTGTCTGAAAAACAGTTACCTGACTTGCGACAGGCAGGATGTGGCCCAGCCCCCAGGTTGCTTGCTTTTTGGCATTAGTGACTAACATCAAATATTTCAGTCACGGTCAGTGTTATTTGGGATGAGTTGGAAAGCCCGTGACATAAGTCACTCTGCAGCTCTTCCAGTGAGTTGGCCCAGTTCCCTGTGTCCCCGCCAGTGTCGCTGAATGGTTAATACTGCGCATGTGCAGAAGGACCAGCGGGCTTACCCCCTACGGAGTTTATGGAAGCTCAGGAACATACCTCACGTACAACGTCAGCCTCGTGTTTATGTCTGGGAATACATTAAATGCCATCTGCCTAACCATTTGCCATGTTATAAATTAAGGCGACATCAACAACGCTCCAATGCCAAGGAGCACTCTGCTGTCTTCCAGTTTGCTATTAAATGGGTTTTGTTACCAAACTCTCCTTACAAACATGAAAAGAACAGTTGCGAGCCTTCTGGACCAGCAGATGGTCGCGGAGGCTTCCCAACGCAGGGTTTACGTTTTCTTTGCCGTGGAGAGTTGACGGTGTCTTGGTTGCTAGTGGGGGAAGCAAACATTGTGTGAGTGAATTAAACCCTGGGTCTGTCGCTTTCTTGCTGTGTGAACTTGCGTAGGTTATGCAACTGCTTGGAACCTCAGTTTTCTCACCTGTAAAGTGGGGGTGGCAACATCAACCTTAGAGAACTATCATAGGACTTAAATGAGAAAATTCAGCCTATCTCTAACAGTCCTTGACTCGAAGTGAGAAATATATTTTACCACTGTGACCCACACACACACTTGAAACAAAGTTTTCATTAAACAAAACTAATCCTTGCAATGGATTATACACTTTCATATTTCCCACTCTAATCTACTCTGTTTTGTCCTCTTCTTTTTTACAGGCAACCCAGGCAGTTGTTTTACTTCCACTAAAGGCTTACAACCTGCAGATGAAAAATACATTCAGACAGTGTGTTTAAAGCACACTAAAAAAAGTGCTTGGCACGTGAAAGGTATACAGTAAGTGTTAGCAGATAATATCATTGTTATTAAAGGGTAATTATTAGTATTAATTATGGCTAGGTGATGTAAAAAAGTAGAATATGAAACATCACTCTGTCCCCACAATCTCAGTCAGTGGGCATGTCCCCTCCTGACCCCTAACAGCATGGACTAGCAAAAGCAGCAGCATTTCGAAAGTCCAGTCACCTTGCCACAATAACACTACCCTGTGTTACGAAGCCCAAGTACTTGCTGGAGGAGAGCTCCTCCCCTCCCCCAGCTTCCCTCTCTTCCTCCCTTTTCTGCCATGTCAGAGTCGCTAGCAGGGCTGAGCAGTGGGTGACCTCAGTAATGACCTGCATGAATGCATCCTGGAGTGGATTCCTTCCCTCCCCCTGTCTCACTTCCCTACTCCCTGACCATCTCCAAAATAAACCTGTCGCACTCCACTCTAGTCTCAGGGTCTGCTGCTGGGACAACCCAGCCTAAGGCAGTCCCCTGAGCACCTGCCAAACCAGCCTCACTACAGATGCAGGGCCATCGAGACCTACAGACTTACTGACGCTCCTTCCACTCATGCTGGCCTCAAGTACCTGTGGGGAACAGGTAGAGATGACCACCAATCCTCATCTGAACAGGGGCCAACCTTGAGGCCTAGTTGGCTTTCTCCTTTGTCACTTCCTCTTTTCATGGATGAAGCCTCTTCTTCTGCTTGGGTCTGGTGGCCAAGGGCTTCTTCAACTCAGGCATGGTGTCGACCTGCCCACCTTTCGGTTTGCTTTCCAACTAAATAAACAAAGTGCTCTGACCTCAAACATGGAATACCTTCATTGGCTTACCTTTCTTAAAACATATCTAATATCACCGGGTCTAGAAGGGCCACCCCCCTTTTTAACTCACCGGAGCGCCCAGAAAACTCCATTTTCCTCAGACAGAACGTATCTTTCATGGCGCTCGTGTCTGTGATAACGATGCAGGTGAATTTTATCATTCCCTTCACCCTACTAGTAATGAACAAATTCACTGCGTATTACTTTGGACTTGATCTCTGGCAAAACACTACTGGAACAAACAATTTGATTTGTCAACACCTTTACAAGGGCTCCTCAATCAATGTCACAAATCCAAATTTAAACAGCAAAGTACATTTGACTGCAAGACCCCGGACTGATTAGAGCTCCGAGTTCCGGGAATTGCTCCAGACAGGGCAGCAATCAGATTATTAACTCCACTTGAAAGTGCTCTCTGCTGCCTGGGATTAGCATGCATATTTTGATATAGATCGATAAGCAATCTCCTTCCTATAAGAAATGCCTGCAACATTCATTTGGCTGATCAAAGGTAGATATCAGCTGGCTGTGACAGCTAGCTATTGTTTGCCCGCTTTCTTTACAGAAGAGCTTCTATTTTTTCAGCTAATAGTGGAAGCCAACTGAGAGACACAAAATCCCATCTCCTTCTCAACACTGAAACACAATTAGTTCAGAAGGGCCTTCAGCCCTTTTGAGCTAACTTAACCCATTTCCACTGTGTTCACTGACAAAAAAAAAGAATGGCATGTTTCTTTTCCCTCCTCCCCCCTTCCCTTCCATTCTCACTTATTTTCCACTGGAGTGGTGGTCCCACTCTGGGACTGTTGGAAAGATGGCAGTCATCCTTTTTGCACCTGCTTACTTCCTTGCTGCGATCAAAGCTCATATGTGAAGCCCTTGATACTGTTTGAAAATAGTGAGCCCAGGTTGGGATTCTGGGTAGGGGCACGGAATTAACTGGAAGCTTTGAGGGCTGTTCAATTCCCCTGACCCTCATCTCTCTTCCCGATTCTGTTATAAAATGTCACTTCCTGGTTGAAAACCATTTTTTATTCATATTCTCTGCTCGTTTTGCCCATCTCCAACCCCTTTCCCCTCACCCAAACCTTTCCTAACAACTAACTCAGTAATGAAAACCTAACTCACACCCAATCATTTTCTTCTGTCCAAAGGTTCCAATAAACACAAGGCAGGAAAAGGTTCCTCAAAAGGCAGATTTTTTGAGTAATGGAAGCTACAAAACAGTTGGTACCGCATGATTCATCTTTTATTTAAAAACAAAAAGCTTGCTTATCTGTGTATATATGTTCACTATATATTTTCAGTGTGTATATGTATACGAAAAGGTTGGACAATTAAGTTGATGAACTTTCCACTGTGCACTTACCTGGTGGAAAGTTCACACACTTAATTGTCTGGCTTCCATATACCCACACATGCACACACACACACACACACACACACACACACACACACACACACGAGAATATCCTGCAGTCACTGGTTACAGAAGGTAGATCAATGGGACACTTTGAGATTCTGCTGACCTATTTCTGATCTATTTGAATTTTGAAAATCTTTATACTCTGCTTTAATTCAGAAAAACAGTTACTTTAAATATGAGAATCAGAGAACTTTCCCACATATTTGCACTGTATACATGTTCTGATTTGTTCTTAAACATATTGCCTTGAGATGTCATCATGTTTGTTTTAGATCTTAAGGTCCCTGAAAGCCATGATGGCACCTTTCAATGGCTCAGTCTCAGGGAGCGTGTCACCAGGCTCGTGTCAGCAAAATAGAAGCTACTACGTGTGCCAGGTGGGTGGGGCTGTATCGTAAGGGTTATCTGATTGGTTTTCAAACCTCACTGCTCTGAATGGATTGTCAGAAAGTGAGCCTCAATGAGTGAAAATCTACATTTTAGGATGGTTTAAAATAAATGCGCTGGGAATAGAGTCACCTAAGGTATGCCTGGAACCACTCAAGTAGGGAATATTCAGGTTGCCATTGAACATGGTTATCACAGAAAGGTAAAAATATGCAATAACTTTTAAATTTATAATTTCAAGTTTTGAAGTGCTTGAAACAGTATTTCCTTGAAATATTGATTTCCCCCCTGTCTGTCTGGAAAGGGGATATGCTAAGCCTAAGACTTGTCCAAGGAACTGCAAATGCTTTGTAGGTAGGATTTAGGGACCCCCGTATAGTCCCTTGTGATAGACCCTTTACAGGCTTCTACATCATCTCACTGACTTCATAGTAACATGGCAGCCTAAGTGTGTTGATTCCCATCTTACAAAGGAGTAAACTGAGGTTCAAATGGTTAAATTAATTACCTGGGAATTTCCATTCAGATGTGACTGTAAAGCTAGAGAGAAGAGATGCTTTAATGGCATCTGGAAACCTTACAGTGAAATGTTACAACCGATTTTTAAAGCTGGAGTCAAAATCTGTGGGTTGTGGAAGTGGCATTTGTGAAAATATTTCTTTCTCAGAAAAGCAACGGAATTGATTCCAATGACAGAAGCAGATGGAATCTTGCTCATGGGTTTCCAATTCTAATGTATTTGTAGGAACTAAAGACTTGTGCCCTTGTGGATAGACCCTGATTATATTGATACAGAAAATCTAGCTGCATTGGAGAAAATCATTACAATTGACAGAAATATATGTAAACCTGACTCTGACTCGGGATGGCCATGCCTCCGTCTCATTCTGATTAAGCATGTTTCCTGGTTGGACCTCGTACTAGTTGGATAACCTTGTCAACTTTCTGTGTGTTCTCTGTTAAATACGATGGGAATACTATGGGGTTGCTGCAAAGTTGAAATGAGATGGTGTATGAATTTCTTATGATAGCACTGGGCCATAGAAGGTGCTCAATAAATATTAGGTATTATGGGAAACACCAACACATTTTCTCAAGCCGTGGTTTCTTTATCTCTCTAGACAATTAGGAGCTAGAAAATAAGTGGATTTTTCTTCTTTTTAAAATGGATTCTTCTACTTCTAACATTTTTCTGATCTATTAAGGCCTTCAGAGTCTCTCCTTTGCTGTACAGACTCCAATCTCTAGCCACTGAAATTGAAAATGACAACACAGTGGACCCTTGAACAACGTGGGGGTTAGGGGAACCGGATCCCTGCACAGTTGAAAATTGACATATAACTTTTGACTCTCCCCAAATTGAGCTACTAATAGCCTACTGGTGACCGGAGGCCTTATAATACAAAGCATCCTATTGATAACACCTATTTTGTATGTTACATGTATTATATACGCTGTTCTTACAGAAAAGTAATCTAGAGAAAAGAAAACGTTATTAAGAAAATCATAAGGAAGAGAAAATACGTTTATAGTAGTTATTGAAAAAAATCCATGTGGAAGTAAGTGGACCTGCACAGTTCAAACACGTGTTGCTCAAGGGTCAGCTGTGTGTGTTTCCAATGTTCTTACATTTTCAAATTTCATTTACTTTATCTCTCCAGGGACATCCTGGGATGAGCTAAATGCAGGACTATTTAAGGAATAGTTATTCAGCATCTACTGTGTGCCAGGAGTCGTGCTAGGTGCTAGGAAGCTAAAATGCTGATGTGCTTATGCTCTGGGACCTCACAGTCCCACGAAAAATTGTTAGTCTTGTTTGAAATAAGGGCCTGTGGACATGAAGTAAATTACCCAGTGAGCATCAGAAACTACATCTCAGTTTTGCTCCATGAAAACAGTGGGCCAGTGGCCTGCAAGCTACAAAGGTCTTGGAGAGGGAGGGTGGGCAGGAGAGAGGACATATTTTCCCTTGGTAAGTTGCCACTGGTTAACTATAGCTGGAGTTCTAGTTGGAATTATAAATGGGAAAGCAATCTAATTACCATCTAACAAACAAATTGCTGGTAGAAAGGAACTATCCAAATAGTCTGTCCATAGAGAGAAAATCAAGTAGGAAACTACTACCATGACCTTTGCCACCCTGGACCTCGATCTGTGTAATTTAGATTTGTTTGCACAGTGCTCCACCCACCATGGGCTATTGGTTTAAAAGTTCAGTGTTCCATGTACCTGACATGTTGCTGGAACCATCAGGTGTGGCCACCTCAAGGGCCATGACTTTACAAAGCCAAGTTTTCATAAGGTCTTGTCATACAAGAACCTAATGAAGTAGGAACTCAGCTCCATGCATCCGGTCCTGACATTCCCTGGGCTTCCACGATGCCACCTGACATGGCATTTTGCTGGTTGTCTGAGTGGCAAACCCTGATGGTGTCATCAGCAGGGAGGACAGAGCCAATTCCCTTGCCATGACAATTAGGTTTTGCCTTCTTGGTGCTGTGTGTGTGTGTGTGTGTGTGGTGACTGCCTGCCTTGGGCATTTTCCTATGCACCTTCCCCTACAATCTGTTACACAGAATGTCTTGGCAAACGTTTTTCTTTTTCTCTGATGGGGGAAAATGGTTTTCATTTCTAGTCCAAGAATCTAGTACTTCGGCGGCAAGAAAAGTGGATCAAACTTTTTGACCCTCCCGGTCAAATTGAGAACCCTAGGATCATGTGACTAAGCAGCCAGGCCTGCGTCCTATATCCAATCACGGATTTTTTTTTTTTTTCTTGTGAGACTAATACTGTTGACAAGGATCTAGACAATTTAAGGGCATGCTTGATGAAAAATCTGGTTTTTCTCCTTGGCTTGCCACAGATAAATCACATGCAAAGTTTGTAAGATGCACAATGGGTGTCCCTCATGAGGACAGTTTCTCCTTCTGAAGTGAAAGATGAAGTGTAAGAGGCAATCCAGATTATTGGATGGCTGCAAGAATCAATGAATGAAAAATATTCTCCCCCATTGAATAGGGTAATTTATTCTCCTTGATGGCACAAGAGGTCAAAGGATGGTTCTTGCTTCATTAGCTCTCTCACTGGGAGACAGTTCTGACTAGGGCCACCAGAGAGAGTGTCCACACCAACACGCAGGCAGCGTCCCTGCCTTGGTGACATTGGAAGTAGAACTTTACGAAAGAGAGTAAATAGCTCTAAGTTTCCTAACACTCAACTGATTTCCTTGTTGTGTGAGGACAAAGGCCATCATCGTTAGGCTGCCTGGTTTAATTCTTGCGTCTTCTACATGAAGGTCATTTAGCAGGGTCACATCGTCTGGCCCTTAGGCCCTCCTTCCAAATGTATTGTAAGGGGATATCTTCTATGTTGTATGTTAGAGTCTAACACATAACAGTTATTAAATAAGTGTTTCTTAAAATTCCCTCTACATTAAAAAAATGACAATGTATGCTAGTGTTTGGCACATAGTAGGTATTAAGTAAACAATAGCTACTGTTAATAAATAAATTATAGCATATGGTTTTAATTATAACCATGTAATTTTTATCCTAAATCTTGTCTTTATAATCTAGTAGGAGAAGCAGAAAACCTATACATATAATTCAACATACTGTGATACAAGCAGGAAGAATGTATGTACAAAGCATTACAATCATGCAGAGACAGAATTTCTTTGGGGTGTGAGGAAGGCGCACAAAGGAGGTAATGGCTGAGCAGTTTTGAAAGATAAAGAGGAGTTAGCCAGGTAGGTAGAGAAGGGTAAACAGGGAAGGGTACTTCATACCCAGGGAATGCCATGAGGAAAGACACAAAGGCACAAACACTCAGAATTTGTGTGCCAATCTGTAATTCAGTCAGTTTGGGGAGACTATGGTTTGTCTTGCTGAATGTTCCATATACATAGGAAACAATGGGAATCCTGCTTTTGTTGGGTAGTTTTCTATAAATATCAACTAGATCAAGTTGGTTAATAAACACCACTAAAGTGTTTCATATCCTTACTGATTTTCTCTCTACTTGTTTTATCAACTATTAAGAAGGGTTATTGAAAGCTCCAAATGTAATTGTGGATTTTTCTATTTCTCTTTGCAGTCATATCAGTTTTTGCTTTATCTATTTTGAACCTCCACTACTAAGTGTATAAACTCTTAGGATTACGTCCTCTTAATGAAAGGACACCTTTATCATTACAAAAATGCTTTCTTTGTGTTTGGTAGTATTCTTTGCTCTGAAATTTTCTTTGTCTGGTATTACTATAACCACTGCAGATTTCTTTTGATCAGTATTATCATGGAATATTTTTTCTGTCTGTATAGTTGGGTTCTTGCTTGTTCATCCAACCTAGCAATTTCTGCCTTGTAATTGGAATGTTTAGACCATTTACAGTTAATATGATATTGACATAGATATAAATATACCATCTTGTCATTTGCTTTCTATTTGCTTCATTAATCCATTGCTCCCTTTTCCGAGTAGTTTTGTATTAAGTACTTTTTATGGTTCCTTTTTTATCTCCTTTGTTGGTTTATTAACTACAACTGTTGGGTAATGTTAGTGTTTGCTTTAGACTTTATGGTACATTTTTAACTTTTATCTCTATCTACCTTCATGTAATATTATCCCAACTCATGTAGCATTAAAAAGCCTTTTGAAAAATAGAATTTCATTTCTCCTTTCTCAATCATTATGCTACTGTTGCCATATGTTGTATTTCTATGTATGTTATAAACCTTACACCATATTGCCATCGATTTTCACTTAAAAAATTAGGGATCTTTTAGAAATATTTAAATAACAAAAAATTTTACTTATTTATCCACATAGTTACAATTTCTGGAACTGTCATTCTTGTGTGTAGAGCCCTATTTCCATTTGGCATCTTCTTTCTGCCTAAAGGGCTTCCTTTAACATTCCTTATAGTGTGAGTTTCCTCCCAGCTTTTGTATGTCTCAAGATCAATCTTTATTTAATTTCGTAAGTCAACCTTTATGTTTTATAACAGTTTCAGATTTACAGAAAAATTGCAAAGAGAGGTGGGGAGCAGAGGGATAAAGAAAAAGAGAAGGAGAGAGTGCAATTAGCACTTGGCGAATGTCACCTGAGGAGCAGCAGCTACAGTCCAGAAAACACATTTCAGACCAAGTGCATGGGAAGGATGGGGGATGGAGGGAAGGTGAACTTCAAAGATGTGTAAGAAGTGTATGTGATATGAACTGGTGCGCTGATGGACAAATGGCTGTGATGGTGATGGGTTTATCAGTCTGTGTCCTGTCAGGAATACAGGAACCACTTCCATCTTTAAGCTGAGAGGGATTTAACTTGAAGCATTGGTTCCCCATTTTTGGAAGAGCTGGAGTAGCAAAACAGGAAACGGATGTTACCCAGAGACGGGGATACTGCTGCTGCTCTGGGAGGAAGCCCATGGGCGAAATTTCCTGCTCATGTAACTGGAAACACAAGCTCATGGTGCTAACCAGGGACCTAAGCCATCGACACCGATACGAATGCAGCTGATGCCAAGATGCTGCTGGAAATCGAGATGTTGGCGCAGTGCGAGCGTCACGTCCACCACTGTTGGCAGAGCTGTCATGAGACGCAGACAAGCTCCTAGCTTCTCTCTGCTTCCTAACCTGTTGAGAATGCCAGCTCCTGGCAGAACCAATCTGGAACCCAGGAGGAAAGGGAATCTGGGTGATAGAGTCTGCAGGCTTTCTGACCCAGAGGGACAGAGAAAACAGAAGGATGAATATGGGCTGAGAGCCCACAACACATATTTGGCACAGGAAGTCAAGGAGGAGGGTGAACCCATGGCTCCTACTTGTTTTGGAGAAGGGGATACCCGCAGGCTATCCCACGGGTCTGTCAATTATATCACGGCTTCTTGTTCCAGAGGAAGGCCCAAATCATCCCTTAGCTCAAAGAGACAAAACTTGGTGTCTGGCATGAGAAATGCACAGTTCCAGATGGGTCAGGCTGCCGTTATGTGCTTCCCTGCCATAGCAGTTCCCATAGTTGTCATTAGATGATTACTTAGGTGAGACTATAAACTGCATGAGGGTAGATCGTGTCTGCTGTGGTCGTGCCTACATCTTCAGCACCTTGATGGAATCTAAGGCGTAGTAAATATTCAATACACCTTTGTTGACTAAATGCATGAATGAGTGCTGACGGAGTCCTGTTAGGGTGAGTGGACACATTCCAAAGCAAGTAAAATGCAACCCCGTAACCAGCACAGGACAGAAGATACTGCAGAATTTGGGTGCTCAGGTGACCTGGAGATACGGGAATGCGGTGAGTGAGGGGGAATCAGAGAAGCCTGGTCTGTCTGTCTGTCTGGAGCTGGGCTGAAAGAGCAGGGTGAGGCAGGACTCCCGTCTTTCTCCTAGGGACCTCCTGTAAAGGGGAGATGTGTGAGGAAAGGAGCAGTCTTCTCTGCATGCAAGGCAGTCTGTATTTGTCCCCTGCCTCCTATGGGGAAAGACAAAGGTTTTTCCTGTGAAGATAGGACAGAGGCTTTGGGGTGATCAGCCAGTTTTATCCATGGAGCTGATTATGGATCTATAATAATAAGGATCATTAAAAGCTGATAATAAATGTTTATTTTTAAAGCACTAAAATGCAAAAGCTCCGTGCTCAACTGGAGAAAAAAGCGTAATTAAAAGCAGAACTTTCTAAAGGGCAATTGGACCTGGTATCCACATAAAACCCCCACCCTGGGCATCAGAGACACCAACAACCCAAAGGCCAACAATAAATGTACCCCGTAAAACCAGAAATAAAATGATCTCTGCCTGAGGCAGGAGGCAAGGGGAGGGCCAGCCCCCACGGCTGTGTAATTGTCCAGCCCTCACCTCGTTGAGGCCAATTACCTCGCAAGAGAGTAGAAACTGAGCTGGATGTGACCACTTGTGCTTTCAAGTGAAGACCCAAAGTGGAAAGGGCTGGAGGTCTGACAGGACCTGGCAGCACGAGCACTGAGGTGCATTCTGGCTCTTTCTGCCCTCCCCTCCCCACGAGAGGCATGCTGGCTTGTCTGACTCACCCAGTAATGAGGTCAGCAATCCCTGTCCCCATTGGCAGAATCTGCTTGGCCAGAGTCAAGAACTGCATTTAAGGAAAATGTCAGGGAGCCCTCTGAGCCCTGGACTGAGGCAGCGCAGAACGCTGTGCCACGCACGAGGCAGGGTGAGGGTGACTGAGTCCGAAAGCCTCACTGCCTGACGTGGGGTCCCACAGCAGCTGTCTCAACAACACCTGGGCCCCTCCCCAGACCTGCTGAAGCAGAATCTGCACTTGAACAAGGTCCCGAGATGGACCAAGGTGAACATAACTTTTAAATCTGTGAAATGGAGACATTTACCCGAGCCTGCCCAACTCTGCAGAGGGCACATGAGGAAGGAAAAAGATGCACCCATCAGAAAGTGCCTTCACAAGGTACATGCTAAACAGATGTTAGCGAAAATAACGACATTCCTACTGCACAGATCAAAGAGTTGCTGCGAAAGGAAACCCAGGACAGCCCCTCACCCTCCAGAAAGCAAGCAGCCGAGGCAAATGTCCTCAGAGGGAGAGACAGCCTGGGTGGAGCTTACGAGTATGGCTGTGCCTCGGATTGTGTGGCATTTACTAGCTTGCCACTGGCTAGTTGGGAGGCCAGCTAACTGCATCTTCTTTTTGTGCCCTGTTTTCTCATCTGCAAAATGGGGTGTTATGGGATATTATATGAGTTAAGCCATAAAATGTTGAGAATGGGGCTTCGTCCGGACCAAGTCTTCTGTATCTGATAAGCACTACGATTATCTTACACAGTGTTGGGGGCTTGTGAGATAATGCACGTAAAGGAGCAGTGGCTTTACTTACCTCGTGGAGTTGTGACAGTTATACAGACAGGGACGTGACATGCGAGCCCAAGGAGGAGGGAGGACTTAATAGCTGTTTCTAGAACCATTGTTGCTGCTGCTGTTATTGTCATTGTTTTCAGACCATGCCCGCAAAACCCCTGCACGCCCATCTTCCTGGAGCACGCATAAGCCCCAGCGAAGCTCTGCAGAGGGTGCTCCGCAGAGCCGCCTTAGAAACGCAAACCCTGTCTCCTGCAAGCGTGGGTGCACACACCACACCACACACATGTCACACATACACACACACCACACAACACACCACACACCACATACACATATACCACACACATGTCACACACACACACACCACACACCACACACCACACACCACATACACACACACCACACACGTCACACACACCACACACCACACACCACATACTCATATACCACACACGCCACACACACACCACACACGCACCACACATACACATATACCACACACGTCACACACACACACCACACACCACACACTACACCACCACACCACACACACACACAACGACAACCACACCACACACACGTCACACCACACACACACCACACCACACACACACCACATCACACACACGTCACACACACACACACACACACCCCATCACACTCCATCGGCTGCCTGGCGGCTAAGGGTCAGCCGGGAAGGGATGGGTCACCACGTCAGAGGTAGAGGGTCTGGCCACGCAGCTGGGGGCCACTGTGGAGCAGCAGTTGTACAGCAGGTCTCACTGCTCCAGCACTGCCAGCTATCAGGTGGGCAAAGCTTTCCTGCTTGCTGTCTGAGGGGACACCTGGTTGGAAACCGCTAATATAACAATAACAACAACCATCTCACAGGAAAGGATGTGTTCAGAGGGAACGCCTGCCTTCCCAGCAGTGTCCTTCCTTCCACAGCTCTTCCCACAAACAGAAGCTCCCCCGTGACCCCAGAAACTACCTTCACAGCAAAGGAGGCGGAGGCCCACCCTATCCAAGAGAAGCACAGGCTCAGCTCGGGGCAATGGAGTGACCTGATGAAGGTCACACCAAATTGGAGCTCTGGCCGGGCCTGAACCAGGGAGTCTGGTCCGTCACCTAGCACAGTTCTCAGTACACGACTGAGTCTTAATAAATATTGGTTGAATAAACGTTGGACAAACTCATAAACTGGATCCCATCACCCAGCAGGCTAGAGGATCTTGACACCACACTCAGAAGAAAGTGCTGGAGTGAAGCGGCCTCAGCCGACTGCCATACCTGTCCGTGTCCAGCAGCAGACACCTGTTAATTTGTGCATTGTTCACATCTGTGGGGTATTAATAATAATAATAATAATAATAATGGCTCCTCTTGACTGAGCACAAAGCCCTGTGCTATGAAATACACATACCTAGTCTCATTTAAATCTCAAAGCAACCATTTATGGACCATAGATATTACCCCCTTTTTATGGGTGAGGAAGCTGGGCTTCTGAGAGGTGAATAGTTAGAGGTCATGGACTTAATAAATGGCACAGCTGCTATGCCAGCCCAGGTCTACCTGTTTCCATGCCCGTTTCCCTCCACTGCACGAGACCGTCTTATTAAAGGGGCTGCCGTTTCTCGGTTTCCAGTAAACGTCCATCAAACCTCCACTAAACATGGGTCAAGTCTATGTACAACAGCAGATTGCTGCTGGGAAGGTTTTCCTTTCAAGGGGTTGGCCTCTCTCAGACTCTGTGTCCTGATGGGTAAAATTGGCAGGCATAGGAAAGCAACCTATGCCCCACTATTCATGTGCCCACCATCCCCATCCACCCAGCTGTCTCTCCATTACATAAACATTCATTGACACTCCCCAAGTGGCTGGTACTGTGTGTGTGCATGCATGTGTGTGTGTATTGTGTGCACGTGTGTGTGCGAGCACACACATGTGTGGGTGTGTTTGGGAATGGGCTGTGGATTAGGGTGGGGCCGTGAGAAAGGCAATAAACACAAAATGGTTCCTGCCCCCTAAGAACCCACAGTCTGGGGGAGAAAGAGATAATCATAATTAATTGTGATAATACTTGGCAGAATATGATAAAAGACAAAACAGTTTCTTCCCAGGGAGAGGACATTTTAAGTAACTCTGTTAAGGCTAGAAGGTGAATTTCTGAAGGAGAAACTGGCACTTCAATTGGACCTTGGAGAACTATTCAGATTTTGGTAGGTGGAAAAGTATAGAATAAAAAAAGAGCATCTTAGCCTAGCCAGGAAGGTCAGTGCAGGCAAAGGTGTGGAAGTAGAAAAGCAAATGTCAAAAGTGAAGGTCCTTTGTGGGTCATGGTTTCCTCATTGGCCTGCCTCAGTCTATGAGACTGTCCATCTTTGTTAACTCTTTGGGGTTACGAATGGTAATCCCAAAGTCCATTTCCAGTGCTAGTACAGTACTAGGAAGGATGCCATATTCAGACCTGTGAACTTTAGACCACTTGGGAAGGAAACTTTAAGGGAACGGGACACTGGGAATATGCATTTTTAAGGTGGATGGACTAGAACAGAACAGAATTGACAGGCATATGGCATAAATGATGCCACTCCCTCCTTCTGAACCCATAGCAGACATTACTAATCAGTAACAGACATTACTAATTGCCTGAGAATCCTTTCAACCCAGCACTTCCCAAACCACTAACACATTAGAGTTTGTATATGAAACACAAAGCACTTGCCGACTCCTGTGACAGTACACAGGGAGATAAGTCTCCAGGAGTCAGATGACTTGGATTTGAGTCCCCATTTCACTGCTTCTTGGCTGTGTCACCTTGGATTATTGGGCTGGCCCCTCAGAGCTGCTGCTTACCCTTTTGCAGATGGGATGAGGAGACACTAACATTTTTTTTTGGATGCTGTGACAGAGACAATGCTACAGGTTTACTTAATCCCGTCTTCCTGGTGACATGAAAAGAAACAGTGTTTCCTAGCCTCCTCTGTGGTTAGTGGGGTCAGGTGGCTGATTTGGCCAATGGAATGCACGTGGGAACAACGTGTGCAACTTCAGGCTTGATCCTAACCATTCGGCTCCCCCACCTGCAGAGGCCCCATGAGGGTGGGGCTCCAAGGTCCTGGGGTCTGGGGGAATAACTAGATGGAAGCAGCCTGGGGCCTTGCATCACCACATGGAAAGCTGCCCCCACCAACTAGATTGGAATTTAGGTGAATGAGAAATCGGCCTCCATTTGGTTAAGCCACTGAGACTTTGGAGTTTGTCTGGCAATTACCATTACCTATCCCAACTAATAAAAGTGTAAACGCGTGATTTCATTTAAATACCTTAACAGCACTCATGAAGGTAGAATTCTCCCTGTTTTGCGATTTCACTGATGACAAAACTGTGCCCCAAGGGACAGATCTTCCCTAGGGCCCTGCTTTTGGAAGGTGATGGAGTTTAAAAGATCCTTCCACTCCCACGGCCGTTAATAGTTATATAGCACCTAGAATTTTTTGATAAAGACCTGTTTATAGTACAAGAATCTGAGGAAAATTTGAAGGTTTGATGACCTCATGGAGGTGAACAGACTTATCAACTTTTAAGAAGGAAATGTGCAGAGGCTGATGATGACGATGGTGAAAGGACCACGAAAACCAACTTTACCTGCTGGAGAAGCGGCTTGGGTTCAGGCTGTCTCCAAAGCCCATGGACACAGAGGGGGAGGGAGGACACATTGGGACCAGGAGCCCTGCACCCCTGAGGACCCAGTGGGGTGGAGACAGGTTGAGTGGAATGATTATTAAGGCACAGCAGTAAATGAGTGTACTTTTAAGTATCAGCCTGATTTACAGGTTCCGCCCACTTAACTGCTTCTTTCATAAACTCTGCACATTCCATACATCATGGGAAAACATTAAAGAAAGAGTCCTCATGTAAAATATTAAAGGTAAATGGCCTCTTCAGGGGACAGCCGCCCACCACTTCCCAGGATGACCAGGTGTGTCTGGACTGGACACAGACCTTATGTGGGAGCGCCGCCTCTCCCCCACCTTTCTGAAGCTGGCCAAGCCTGTGTCTGAGTCTGAAGGGACAGGGAGGGGACCCCTGGCTCTCAGCTGCAGCTCTGGCTTCTGGCCTCATTCCAAGTCACCAAGATTAATAAGCCCTCCAGAGCAGGCCAGGCTTTGCATGGGAACTTTGCATCAAGCCCAGCCCTGCAACTATGAGACTGGAACCCCACCATAGCGTGGCATCAAAGAAACCTTGTTGGGATATTCAAAGATTTTAAAGATGCTGCTTTAAGAAAATTTTGGTTTACTTTAAAGAATTATAAAACTGTCCCTTACATCTTAGGTTTGAGTGTCTGGGTACTGTCGATCAGAAAGAAAAAAGAAAAGTAGATTTTCTGCTTAAAACTGCAAGAGGTTATTAAACGCCTTTCTGTAATCAATCAATAATGAGTCTTTATTGACCACCTATTAATACTATGTGCCCCGTGCTATTAAGTACTACGGAGAATGCAACACATGATTCCTGCTTTGACAGTGTTTTAGGCTTGGGAGGAAAGGTTACCAATACGTGATAGCATTCAGCATTCATTCAATTACTGAAGGCCTACTATGTGCAACACTCAGTGCTGGACACAGGATAAACATACGGATGGATAGATGGATAGTGTTTCAGTCAGTTCCGGCTACTGCAACAAATTACCACAGGCTGGATGGCTTATAAACAACAGAAATTTATTTCTCATCTTCTGGAGTCTGGAAGTCTGAGGTAAGGGCACCAGCATGGCTGGATTCTGGGGAGGGGCCTCTTCTGAGTCGCAGACTAATTCACATGGGGTCCTCACTTGGCAGAAAAGGGACTAGAGGACTCTCTGGGGTCTCACTTAAGGGCGCTAATCCCATTCAGGAGGGCTTCACCCTCATGGCTGAATCGCCTTCCAAAGACCCCACTTCCTACGTGTGAAGTCTGGGGATACAAATATTCGATTCATGGCACATCGCTCTGGGTAGATCTAATCAGTGCTCTGCCGGTAAATGTTTAACCCCATCCTCACAGGGAAGGGAAAAGGTCCCTGGTTCGTAGTATTTGCTGTGGTATAAAGGCTCCCGACATGGATGTGGCCAAATTCAAAGCTATGAAGGGACGTCACTGAATGGAGAGTTGGGAAGAGGCTATGCAACAGGCTGTCTTGCTAGCCAGTTGCTAGCTGGCTCCAGCACACGGCTGAATGTAGTGAAAAGCTGGATGGTATGTTTTATGCAGTAAATGCCTTGCAGTTCAGAAGAGAAGGAAGCCAGAGTATCGGCTCATTCAGGAAAGAGTTCCTTGGGCACAAGGATGGGAGCTAGGGATCCAGGACGACCAAGGTTTGGCTAGAAGGAAGAAAGAACATTCTAGGCCAAAGATGTCAACCAAAGCAAAGGTACAAAGGCAGGAATGGGTAAGGGATTTGTTATGTGTTTCTGGAAGGAGATTGAACTGGGGAGCCAGAGCACCATGAAGCCAGCAAGCAGAGGGGCTTGGAAACATGGCCTAAACCCTGTGTGCCATCGTGGGCTATAGAAGGAAGTTCGGATACAGAAGGCCCATAGGGCTCTCCATCCTGGTTCAGGTGACCAAGCCCTGTGCTGATACCATGGATGTGCTCCCAATGGCACAACAAGCTCCAGGAAAATGAGAAGGCCCATCTAATAATAATTATAATAGCAAACACTTACAGAGACACTTATGAGTGTTCCATGCCAAAATGTACCAATTGTTTGCCATCTATTAGCTCATTTAATCCTCACAACTTCATGAGGTGGGTACTGTTATCAAACCCATTTTACAGATGACGAAACCAAGGCACCAAAAGCTTAGGTAATTGTCTGGACTCCCGTGCATGGGATCACACCGCGAATAATGACAAAAACAAGATTTGACTCCAGGCAGTTTGGCTCTAAGCCCTCCCGCTTAATCACTCTGCTGTTTCTTTTTCTTTCTTTTATTCCTTTTCTTCATTTGTTTTTCTTTCTAAACTTCTAAAATTTCCAACATATAAAATAGTGAGCTCTCATTCCTACCACTCAGCTTTAGCAATCATTTATTCATGGCCAATCTCATTTTATCTATATTCCTACTCTTTTCCCACTCCCCAATTATTTTGAAGCAAATTCCAGGCATATATAATTTCATCCATAAATATTTCAGCACGTATCTCTAAAATATAAGGACTCATAAATCACATATAAAATACCATTATTATTACATTTAAAATTAACAATAATTTTTAATTACATTCAATACCCTATCAGTGGTCACCTTTCTCCAATTAACTCATAAATGTAGCATAAAAAAATAAATAACTGTTTATTTAAATTAGGATCCATGCTACATTCATCCTCCATTGTGTTTGATTGCTCTTTATGTCTCTTTTACATCCCCCCTCTTTTTTTATGATACAATTTATTTGTAGAAGAAACCATATTATTTGTCTTGTGATGTTTCCCACAATTTGGATTTTGCTATTTATGTTCCCAGGGTATCTTTTAACATGTTTCTCTGCCCCCTGCATTTCTAGTAAATTGGTAGTTATTCTAGAGGCCTGATCAGATTTAATTTTTTTTTTAGTACGAATTTATACACAATAAAACCTAACTTAACATAAAAATTAACTTTGAGCATCCCAGTTGCCAAGGCAAAGAAATCAAAAGAAGCTACTTAGTGCTTATTATGCATTAATAAGAAGCAGAGAAGATCACTAGGAAATAGTGTTTTTGATAGCTTTGATCTCTAAAAGTAATTTATAAAGCAGAAATTTAAAGGACAGGGAAAAATAAATGAGCTATATGTTTAAGGGCATTGTACAAAAAAATGTAGGAACTCTTATTTTTTTTAACCTTCACCCATTTTTTCTACCCCCCCCATCCCCCAACCCAAACCTCCAGCAACCACCAATCCTCTGTATCTATAAAGATTCAAAATAATTTTTTTGGGGGGGTCAGTATTACCTTTTAGGATATCTTGTATTCTTCCAATAGGGGACACCTAAAATCTGGTGATTTTCTTGTTGTGATCTTAACAGCCATTGATAATATTGTGTAGATCCATTATCTCATTAGGGGCTGTAAAATAGTAGTGGTCTCATTCTATCATTCCTTCTTTAAATATCCCAGAAGCTGAAATACTTCTATAAAGAGAAATTTCCTTTTACTATTAATTATTAACTATTTGGTTATCTTAATGAACAGTTCGTAGATGACATGCAAGACAAATGTTTAATTCTATCCTTTTATTTACTGCTTTGCAAAATAATGTGTTTCCTATCAATGTCCAAAGATGAACACTGAGGTCCTTGTGTTATTACTATTTACATGTTTGTTTGGTTGTTGTTTTTGTATCATTATGAACTCATGGATTTAAACATGTATAATTTATTTAAATCTATTGTACTTGTTATGACTGTAATGCTACAATTGTCCCATTTTTGACTAATGGTAGTCTTCTGATTTCTTTCAGCTCCTGAGTCTTTTTGATACAATCCTAATTGTCTTAAATATCTTTCTTGCTCTCTGGAATGATAAGGTATTCCAGGCTTGCTGCCTTGCACATCCTCCTGACCCCCCAGACCTGGAATCAGTCATTTCCTCAATGGGAATGGTATTTAGAGACCATGATCTAGGGGACAGGGGTGTTCTACTCTGCTTCTACCAGAGGCAAAAGTGGTGTGAAATCTCCAAGCTACAGATAACTCTGTGTGTGTGTGTGTGTGTGTGTGTGTGTGTGTGTGTGTGTGTGTTTAATTTGGGTTTAGTTTGTGCTGATAGATTAAGTTTTCAGGTTGACCAAGTGACCATGATATGTCCTCTTAGTTCTCCCTTTGCTTTACCCTTAAGACCTTCATGAAAAAACAAGACAAAATAAAACAAACTAACGAAAAAATCATTAAAATTTCCCTTGAAAGCACTTTTAGTTTCAAAGGTCAAATGTGTTAAATTTTGTTCTGTGATCTCTATTCCCCCAAAAGGAGACAGGAACTAACTCCTTGATCGCATTAGTACTGACTCCAGTGCTATGTCTGCTATAATTTGGGAGGTAGGGAAAGAGTTCTAGAAAAACATTCTCAACTTTCTCTAAATGCTCTTTTAAAAAATTATCCAATATCCTCTAAAAAAAACACCCCTCATTCCCTAGAGTTTTGGAGTGTCAATCTTCCAGTGGATACTGCTGGTACTAATATGTCTTCCAATAATACCTCTTAGATCAATTTCCAAATTGCAATATGCCCACATGCTTTCAGAAGGTCTGAGGACTGGCTGCATTATGTTGCTATTTCTGAAACAGTCTCAGAAAGTCTCCCTAACACAAATAACAGTAGCTTCAGGAGAGGTAAGAGATGGCTAGCTGTCCACCAAAGTCCTTGTTTTCTTTTCTTCCTGGTTACACAGGAAACCTGTATTTCCTAGTCTCCCTTGAATTTGGGTATGGCCAAATAATGAAATTCTAGTCAATGGAACATGCCAGGCTGTCATATGAGTCACTGCCAAGCTTGGTCCATAAAACCCTTCTCTGTGGGCTCTTCTGTGCTCTTATCTGCTCTTAGCTAGATGGGATGGACAGAACTATTATAACCTTGTAAGCAATAGGTTGAAGATGAAAGAGACTCCATCGGCCTGAATCCCTGAATGTCTGCATGGAAGCGAGCTGCCTCTTTCAACTAAGAATGCCTGCCTTGATCCACACAAGATAAAAATAAACTTCTACTAAATTTGCGTCATGGTATATGGCTGGGTCTACTTGTTACAGAAGCTAGCATTGTCCACTTACATCAAGAGCCCATCTATCAAAAGGGAGCTGCTCTCTAAGTACCAGATGCTCTGTGTTCATGAGATCGCTGCCCAAACTGTTCACTGGATCTTTAAAATTCTCTTGAAATTAAAGTTTGAAGCACATTAGGTAGGTGTATATTTTCTACTTATCAGATTAAATTGGCATGAGAAAAATGAAACTAAGCTTTAGGAAACATAGCCTCCCCTAGGAATATGCATAACCAGTGTGGTATTGCAGCTGAAAAAAAAAAAAAAAAAAAAGATACCTCAATGAAAGAGCCAAAATGAAAAAAAACAAAACAAACAAAAAACCCAAGTGAACTCTTGAGTCATATTGCCTGGGTTCATATGCCAACTTCAAATTTTATAATCTTCGGGCTCAGGCAAAAATCTTTGTCTTGGTTTTCTCACTTGTAAAACAGGAATACAGTTTTGAGTTAATTCACATAAAGTACTAAGATAAGTGGTTGGCATTTCAGATGTGCTCAATGAAAGTTAGCTACCATTATTGAAATTTCATCAACTAATTAATTTATCCAATAAATATGTCTTACATGTCTCCTCTGGTTAACCCCTGTTGTTGGGTTTCAGGGGTATGAGTGATAGAGAGGAGTTCCAGCTACCATCATTAGACCAAGAGGTGGAAGAGAATTCTAGAATGGAGCCTCAAGTAATACATTTCATCCACCTATCAGGCGTAAATTCTGTTAGCGTTTGACAAGCGTCTCATTCACTCATTCATCAAATCATAGACTACGTGTAATGCATGAAACTAGGCCCCACGGCCGGGGTTGGAGGGAGGCAAAGACGAATACGTTATTTCTAATGATTATGACAATAAAATTTCTTCTAGAAGAGCCAGGCATTCCTGAAAAAGGGAAACTTAAGCACTTCCTAAGGAAATATTGAACAAACTGAAATTCAGATACCCATTGCTGAATCTCCTGCCAAATCAAAAACAAGCTACTTGATCCCTTGTTTCCAGAACTAATTATCTCGGGGTGCCAAATTCAGCGCTACAAGAGGGCCAGGCATGTTCTTCCGTGGTTGCAGTCATCAGCCTAAACAATGGGCCTGCATCTGAATCCCTTCCAATGGGCAGGACGGGGCTGGCTGTCACATGGGAAGGTGAGCCCAGCTGGCCGGTTCTTCTAATTTTTCCAGAGAAAATCTTCACAAACTGGTTTCCATGGCCAGGGGGAAAAAGCTAGTTCTATACCCAGATTTTTCTGTGAAAACTTCTAATTTTTAAACATTAACAAATTCTTTTAAAAATGTTTTCCAACTGTGCATGTCCACCCAACACCAACTGCGGGCCACGCCTGGCACACGGATCTTCCTTCAGCTTCAAACCCCTGGTTTGTTTACCAGAGAGGAGTTCACAGGGTTTGGGAAGATAGAGAGTGAGAACCACTCATGGCAAATCTTTCACTGAAAGGAAAACAAATCCAAACAACAACAGGGAGGAGCCCCGGGCTCTGGGAAGGAAGCCACAGCACTCCCTGCTTTGTGCAGGAAGCAGCCAGCGTGCCAGGGAGCCCAGCGACACAAGAGCACCCTTCATGGTTGGCATGCTATGTCAATCAGCAATTTCCTCAGAGGCCAGAACCCTTCAAAACCATTTTACCCGATGCGAATGTGGCCCAAGCGATCGTTGGGGAGAATACACAAACAGACTGCAATAAAATAAAAAATAACTTTAGAAGGAAATAGTATATTGGAAGGATTCATTACAGAAGTTCAAACAAGGGCCCATATGTTTCCCTCCTCTTTACGGCGGAATATACAGAGTGCCTGTAATAAAGTGAGGGCAGGAGGGGGTGGAATGGGACTCGCCTGCTGAGGTAAAGGATAAGATCCAAACAGCAGATAAATAACCGAGATATCTTTATGATTATATAGGCACATGCCTCCTGAACGAGCAGAGGTTTCCTTGCTGATATACATTTGCAATGATGTTTTAATTAACATTGGCTGCATATGATAAGAAATGAATAGTCTGCCTGTCTTCATGTTCTCTCCACCTCCCTACCCCACCCCCTTTTGTCTGTAAGTAAACCTATGAATTGGGTCCCTCTGGATAGACGTCTCTCTCAAACTTTATTGTTTAGAATCAAAAGTCCCTTGTGATTTCCAGGTTGACTGAAGGTTACACAGCAATGATATAGGAATTTACCCAGAAGTTATGGTTCCTTATAATTTAAGAGAATTACATTTGTTCTCAGAGTCTGTCCTAAGCTGTATACAACGTAAAACTTTATTTTATCTTTAAGATAATAAAATTTCCTATAAATCCCAGAACACATTAGCTGTTTTAGACAAGTTTTGGGGAGTCTGAAGGGAGGAAGAGGAAAGGAGGAACGTTTTCATGCACACACACACTCACAGACACAACTGTGCCCTGGTTTAAGCTCCATCACAGCACAGACACTGATGCCCTTTGAATGTATGCTTTGTCCCACGGGCCTTGGTCCATTGAGGTGATGCCAAAAGCTTAGAATGTACAGTTCAGGCTTTCTGAAGGATAAGGGAAGGCTGACCTGAACTATTAGAGTATTGATTAATATTAATGAATTTACTTTTATAAAGGAAGGAACCATCTTTGCTTCTTAAGTTTGTCTTCCCAAAAGCCCTGAATAAATTCTCTATGAGACACTATTGAGCATGAAAGGTTTAGGAACATACACATAATGGAATGTACACATCTACAGACAGTGTACGGTCTACTCTGTAGAAGAGGAAGGAAGGAGAGAGGGAGGGAAGGCATGAGGGAGGGAGGGAGGGAGGGAGGGAATGAGGGAGGGAGGAAGGAAGGAAGGAAGGAAGGAAGGAAGGAAGGAAGGAAGGAAGGAAGGAAGGAAAGAAGGGTCTACAGCTGTCTTAACTAGGAAGATATGTCATGACCTTTCCTGGACCACCTTTAAGAGTTTAGTCTCTTCCTTCCCTTCTCTTTCTGGTTAACCTTACGTTTAAGCCCTAATAAAATAGAAATTTATGGGGATCAAGGTTGTCACCAGCTTTTCATTAGTGTCAGTTTCTCTTCAATTTCATCTAACTCAGTTTGGGGCATTTAAAGATGTTTTATCACACTTGCTAGAGACGTTTTGGGTAGTCACTACCAAGACAAATAATGACCATTTTGAAATAAACCAAGACATAAGACTAAGATCAGGGACTAAAACACAGATAGTGCTTTAGAGAGAGGGTCTTTGCTAGCCCCCCCTCCCCCCCCTACACACACACTCTATGTTTTCATCAGGAAAGGCAGGAGGCAGGTCACAAAGATTAGGTTTAACCTTCCTGACATACATCAGATCTCTTGCCCTTTCAACCTTCCAGCAGTGTGAGGAGGCATTCTTTCTGAAACCCATAAATTAGAGGCCAAGGTTTCTTTGCAAAGTCTAATGACAAGACGACAGGATCCCCATGAAGCCTAACTCTTTTCCCTAGACATGAGATTTTTATTTATTTTCTTTGGAACGTTAAGCCATGATCAGTGGGTCAATGGGAGTCCTGCACGTATTTTTTTTTGAAATGAAAAAATGGTTTGGTCATGAGTGCATGCTGCTAAGATTTAAGACCCCCCTCCCAAACTCCAAATGACTCTTCCGCGTTTACATGCTTGTTTCAAAATCCACTAAGTAACTTATTTAGGTTCTGAAAGTTATATACAATATAAATCCATCCAGGCTGAAGTAAAAAAACCCAGGAGCTGTAAAGCTGGTTTCTATATTGTTTGGACATAATACTGTTCTCAAGTGAAATCATAAGGGAATAGGGCACTTAAAATAGGGTGTCACATTTCAAGGTAATAAATAGCAGATTGATTCTACCTCCCAATTGATCCTGCAGTTTACTTATACATAAGATGGAAAATAAAGTACCAAAGCCACTGTGATTTACTTTGTAGAAATGAGACACTCAGTATTAGCTTAAGTGAATGCAAAGGGCAGCTCGGACAATTTATCGCAGGCTCGATCCAAAAGTAGTTTGGATCAAGTTGCACTATTGCACAAACATGTTGCCGTGCTTTTAGCATGACCACGATTAAACACATCGTAGGCCTCCTGATTTCTTAACATGCATGTGGTTGTGCTCCTCAAACTATCCTTGTCACCCAACAACAGATAAAAAGGAAATTCACTCCCTTTCTTAGCTCAATGTTAACTCCATTAAATAATGGGACATGACCTTGTCCCTCTCAATGCAGGAGTGGCTTCTACTATTTAGAAACTGGGATGTGGTCTAGAGTTTGTTTGCAATTCCCTTCGATCTTCGTCTCCCTTTCAAGCACAATGTTTCTTAACATGGTTGTTTTGTATTATGGACTGAAAACACATTTGTTCCAAGGATGTTTGGGGAATTTTCCAACATCTTTTGGGGCCCCCTTAATCACTACCATGGGATTACAAGAGTTAACCCCAGCTCCTGGCCAATTGGTACATGACTGAAGGTGCTGACTGTATCACCTCATCCTGGACAAACAGTACTAAAGCATAGCGATAATAGAACTTCATTTGTGAGCTCTCACAATGTGTCATAAACTGTGGTAGTAAGTACTTGTCAATTCTTATCAAATACACGATTGTCAGTTCTCACAACAGCCCTATGGACTAGGTGCTAATATTACCTCCGTATTCTGAACAGGAAACTAAGGCTTAGAGATCAAACAACAGAGTGAAGTATTCAAACCCAGGCTTGTCTGCTTTCAGAGTTCAAGATCTGGACCAGCATGGAATAATGTCTCGAAGAAGGGCACATCAATATTGTTCCAAGCTTGAAATTCCTTAAGAATACCAGTTCGTTGCATACTCACTGTTCCTAATTCTTCATTAATATTTTTCAGTGCATCAAATTACTCACCTCAACTATGAACTTAATGTAAGGCCTCAAGATAGTGGCAGGAAATTTTTATTCCTATATCACCCTACCCCCTTTGTTTATTTGATGCCATAATAGGATATTTTGATCTTGTTTCCAATCAATAAACTTTTTAAACTTTGGGAGCCTTTTCTGGCTGTTAATGGCCAGTAATAATCTGTTTCAGAACCTAAAAGTTTCCTTGCATCACACCAGATATGTCTTCCCCTCAGCATTAGAGAGCTAAGCTTAGGTTATAGAATGCAAGATTGGCTTACATGAAGCCCTCAGATAAAAACTGGATATATTATCCAGGATGTCCGAGGGTTTATTTTTTTCTCCTAATTTATTTGACAAATGAGAGTACATGAACATGTATCAAATAAGGTATAAGGAAATAATTTAATCTCACGAATAAAATAATAAAATAAAAAATTATCCTGCACTATAGTTTGCAAGGGATACTTTCAGAAGAGATAAGAAATTTGAGAATTATCATTTGAAAGGTTTCCTGCTTCCAGAATTATGATGGAATGGATTATCCTTTGTGCACACGCACGTGGATGCTTTAGGACACACACACACAGACACAATGCTCACACTGAAATTGAAAAAAGAAAAAAAACTACGCTAAGAAAAACTGGGGAAAACTTACATTTTTAAATGAAATACTGACCTGCTTCCTTTAAAAATGTAAAGAATCCCCAGGAAGGAATAAAACAAAAAGAAAAGAGGGATCTAGAGAGGTAAGGCAGTACCCAATCTGGCTTTTGCCTTTTCAATGGCTACAGAAGGCACTAGACATGAAAGAAAAAGGGATACCAAAGCACCTCATCTTTCCTGGATGGATAAAACAGAACGACTCTGTGTACACACGTGTGGCATCAGGAAACATCAAGGAAATTGGACTGGACTGCTCCATTTTTATGATGGCTAAAGAAGATCTTTAATCATGAAACTTGTCTCATTGTTTTCCAAAAGTCCCTCAAGCTGAGGTCTTGTTTTAAATTGGGCCCAAGTTTATGGAGCCCACAGACAATAGGCAGAAGCAAATCAAATATTCTCTGAAGGAAAAGAATTCCAAGAAATACATGCTCAGAGTTGAGCATCATAGCAACAAAAGGAATTCACACTGATTAAAATAAAAAGTAATAGAATAAAAACAACAAAGCCTGTGGGAATGAAGTCATAAAATACAAAATATAAACAATGTGTGTTTAGTATAATTAGAAAATATGAGGAAATTAAAATATGAATTAGGAGCAAGAAACAATACAAATAATAAAGTTGATTTGAAAAAGTACCAAATAGAATTTCTAAAACTGAAAAAAAAAATAGTAATTGCAGTTAAAAACTTAATGGATGCTTTAATTGTAAATCCTAAATAGTCAAAGATATTGTAAACGGGGTGTTCAATTTGAAGGAATTATCCAGAATACAGCATGTGGAGACAGGGAAATAAGAGAAAATGAAGGTGTGAAGAGGAAAGAAAGAGAAGGTCCAACACATGTTTAATCAAGTTTCCAGAAAGACACAGTGAGAAACTAAGGGAGAGGCAATATTTGCGGGCTAACATTCTTCCAAATTTTATGAAAGACACAAATTTTCAATTCAAAAGTACAAGAGTTTGCTCAAAAACTACATTGTCACATTATAATGCAAATAAAAAGCATAAAAGATAAAGAGAAGATCTAAATACCTAAAATGTAAGGATACAGAAAGCTTGAAAGTAAAAGGATAAAAAAGATATACTCAGCAAAAATCAATCAGAAAGAAAGTTGATGTGACTGTCTTTGTTTCAGATAAAATAGAATTTGAGGCAAAATATTCAGAGATAAAGACAATAACTACAATAATGAAAGTAAAGTCAAATTAGTACAAATATAGAAAATTTCTAAAATTATAAGTATTTAATTACATGGCTTCAAAACATATAAAGTAGCCAAATAAAATAAAATAAAATAAAATAAAATAAAATAAAATAAAATAAAATAAAACCACAAAAGCTAGAATTCCCAGAGAAATTAACAAAATTAATCTTCATTATGAAAAATGTTAATGCACTCTTAATAAATGACATATTAAGCAGCCAAAAAAAGGTGAGAAATGCATTGAATATTTGAAAAGCATATTTAATAAGTTTGATCTAATGGCCATAAATAGATGAATGCAACTTCAAATTAGAAAAATACACACTAAGTGATACTTATTAAATATGTTTTAAAATTGGCCATGTATTCTTTTCTTATTACTAGCACTAACAAATTCTACAAGATTGCCTTGTATAATCATTTATCATATAATCAACAACTGATCAACAATATCTAACATGTATTAACATTTAGTAGGCAATAAAAATACTTTAATTATATAGAGATGGGCAAGGCACTACTCCAAGACTTTGATAGAAATTGTTACATTAGAAAATAAGAAGCTGATATTAAACAAACATCCAACTTTGATAATAATAAATACAAAAATAGAAGGATGGAAATAATAAAAATAACAGCAGTTATTAAAGAGATGGAAAATAAATGTACACTATAGAGTACTGACAAAACCAAATGCTGGTTTTCTTAAAGGACTAATAAAATTGGCAAACTTTTGACAAGGCTTATCAAGAATAAAGGGGGGAAAAGAGCCGATAAATAGTATATTAGAAATGAAAATTGGAATAGTCACAGAGCTGCCAAGATGAAAAAATGATAAAATTAGTAATGATTTATTCTAAGACATGAAAATAGAAAATACGGACAAATTTTTAGAAAAACTACAACTTAAAAATTTGACTCAGAAGAAACAGAAAATTAGAATAGTCTTACAGTCATTAAAGAAACTGAATCCTTAGCTAAAAATAGTTCCTCAAAAAAACAAACCAAAACAAAAAACTCCAGTTCTAGATAATTTTCTGGTGAGTTCTACCAAATTTTAAAGAACAAATGATTCCAAAGTAATACAAAACTTCCCAGACAAGAATAGAAGAGGGAATACTCTCCAGCATATTTTTATGAGAGTAGTATAATCATGATTCCAAAACCAGTCAAGGTTTCTTCACTCATAAAAAATAAACAAATATTCTAAACAAAATATTAGCAAACAAAATCCAGTCATGCATAAAATAGATAATGCATCATGACAAGTTGGGTTTACACATGGAATGTAAGCTCGATTTAACATTTGGAAACCAAGGAATTAATTCACCATTATCAAGAGATTAAAGGAGTGAAATTACATGATCATCTTAATAGATGCAGAAAAGAGAGTTCAAATTGTGTCACTGTCCACTCACTAAAATAGTGTTCATCAAACTAAAAACAAAGAGAACTTCTTAATCTGAAAAAGAGTATATTAAAATAAAATAAAAAAAGCAACAACAAACCCTCAGGCAGGCATTTTACTAAACACTGAAGTGACAAATGCATTCTACTTAATATCTCAACGGAGGAAAAGCCAGCACTATCTATTGCCTTTTCTAGTCCACATTGCATCAGAGTCTAGAAAGTGCAGTAGGACATGAAAAAGAACAAATATAACTACAGATGAGCAAGGAAATAAAAATGCTACTGCTTGCAGATGATGTAGTTTGTCTACATAGGAAAGTCAAAATGATCTATAGAAAAAGGACAAAAATTAAACAGTTTAGCAAGGTTGCCAGTTTAAAGACAATCAGTATACAGAGGTGAATAGCCTTTCTAAACACCATCAACACTCAGAACGTATAACAAAAAATACAGTAGCAACATAAAACATAAAATAGGTACAAATAAATCTAATAGAAGATGTGTCAGATCCTTATGGAGAAAATTTGCAAATCAAATTGAAAGACTATTTTTTTTTAACTACACAGTGGGATAGAAAACATGAATACAACAAAAAAAATTTTTGTCCCAGATTTTTCTATAGATTGATGTAGCTCCATTCAAAATCCCAATGCGATCTGGATTTGACATTTAACTATTATAGAATACTCAAGACAGTCAAGAAAGAACAAAAATTGGGTCTTACCCTACCAGATATCAACTTCTTAAAAATCTCCAACAATGAAGACACTATGATATTGGAACAAGGATAGGCAAGTAGACGAATGGAACAAAGAGCAAATCCAGAGACAGACCCACTCCAGAAAGGAAATTTGTCTCATGACAGAAGTGGTACTACAGGTTAGTGAATTTATCCATTTGCAAAAAATATGAAATTGGGCCATCCTTTACTCCCTACATAAAAATCAACCCCAGGTGGATTAAGACTGTATATGAAAGACACCATCACAAAAATTTTGGATAAGTAAAATAATATTGAATGTCAACTGTAACTGAAAATATAAATAATTAAAAAAAAAAAAAAGAATTGTTTGGTGCTTTGGAATAAGGACAGGTTTTTTTTAAAAAAACAAACAAATTTTTAAAGTAAAGCATAAATCTTAAAGGAAGAGATTGATAAATTCTGTTCATCAAGAGACTCTCTCTATGAAGAGAATGAAGACATGGATCGTAAACTGGAGGCAGATATTTGCAATACATAAAAACAAATAAAAGGATGGTGCCCAAAATGTATAAGAAGTTCTTACAAACCAATGAGAAAAAAGACAAGCAACCCAACAGAAAAAGAAGCGGAATTCTTGACCAGACTTTTCAAAACAGGAATTAGGAGTTGCCAATAAACATAGGAAAAGATGCTGATGATCAGTTAGAAACCAGGAAATTGCAAATTGAAGCCACAGGGATATTATTTTACACCTATTGCATTGGCAAAAATTTTAAATGTCTGATTGTTTTACATTTTGCTGATTATATAAAGTATTACACACTTCTGGTGAAATGTAAGTTAATTCAACCACTTTGGGAAAACAATTTTGCATTTATTATTTAGTAAAGTTAAAAAAAGCACATATCTAAAGAATCATTTTTATTCCTAGACGCACAACCTAGAACAGATCTCACAAGACATTACCAAGATAATAGAGAGCAGCAAAGTTTGTTTCAGCATAAGCAAAACAAAACAAACATCCAAAGAAACCCAAATAACTACAGATAGGAGAACGGAGATAGAAGGATGGATAGCTCCCACAGAAATGTGGAAATTATATTTTCAATAGCTACACATCAACACGGATGAACTTCGGGACATGATGCTGAGGAGAAACACTCACAGACGACTCTCCAGTGTTCGGGGACCCTTTGCTTCAAAGCATCCAAGACCGAACAGATTAGAGACGAAAGGAGACATGGGACTAATCAGCCAACATTTAGACGCGGAGAGCATCCATGCATTGCTAATCTAGTGCTGAAGTTAGGTGAGTGGTGACATTAATGAATATTTCATTGTTTTTCCTTAATTTTAAAAATCCGATGTAACTATTTTGAATTACATAATACAAGCAGGTTCTGAAATGTTAGGAAAGAGATAGGCTGCTAGAAATGAAAGCGGATCGCAAAGATAATATTGTACAGTGATTCTCAGATGATGTGGCGACAGGCGGTTGACATGATGATAACGACGATGACGAGAATCACTCTTGCTTATCCTACTGTACGACACTGCACGGAGAAGTTCATGAGTCCTGATACTAATACGCCAAATGTTTACCTTGCAAAACTCTCAACTGCAGCAGAATCGTGGTTGTTTATTTATAATGTCACTTTCGCAGAGCGCCTCTGTCTCCTGCTTGGTTCAGTGGGGAGGGACGGCATGAAGACGCGGCCACAGCTGGAACGGCCCACAGTCAAGGCCAGCATAGCTACACTGCACTCGGAAGGACCTGGTATTTCTGGTAAAACTTGAACAAGTGAGGTGTTTCTGAGCATTATTCAATTTCTTTTCCTGAAATTCTTTTTCTTTTGATGTTCCCCCCCCCCCCAGAATCTGGGTGTGTCCCTGGAAGCATGTCACGTGTGTGTATATTGTCCATTTTGTCCACCGTGACGCAACGGCAGTCACTTAGAAAGTAGTTTACATTTACTGAGTATGATGTGTTACGCAGTCATACACATTGTTTCATTTAATTCTTAGGAGAACCTAAGGAGGTAGGAACTATTATTTTCTGTATTATCGTAATGAAGAAATACAGGCCTTAAAAAGTTAAGGAACTTAGCAAAGACTTCAGGGCTCACCTGTGACTGAGCGGGGTTTGCTCCCAGGTCTGGCTGATGCTAGAGTCTGACGGCCTGGCCCTCGTCTTATCCTTCCTTTCTCAAGAGTTGCACAGTTCTGATCAAATGCCACCTCATTATTTTAGAGGCAAGAAAGTCGAGGCCCTAATAGAGGAAATTATGCAATTTGGGTCAATTTAGGATACCAAAATAAATAAATGATAAGCATGACAAAAATGCATTATACTACAAACTGGGGAAAACAATTTCAACTGATTTCTACCTGTTTTCATAACTGTCAAAGTGAAAGGGAGGTGGACTAGCAGTGATTCTTGGGCTTTTTTGGATCAGAGAGTCTCTCGGTGGAAGAATGCACCTGTGCACACATCATGTAATATTTGCATATGATTCCAGGGGCTCTCTGTCCCCTAAAGCCCCATCCCTAAGTCCTCTAGAGATGAGTCGATTCCAGGTCAATAGCCTCTGGAATCACTCAGTGATTCCAAAATATCTCTTCAAATAGTTACAAAAGGAAGTCTTTCCTGCCAGCCGCAGGAAAGCAGGCGCCTTTCGTCCTCAGCCCTCTGCTATCTGCAAACTGAGAAACTCAGTGGGGCCTCTCCAATATTTTAGTGTCTACTAAGGAGGGCTTTGTGTCAGGCTTGTTGGCAGTAAAACAGGAAATGAGGACGGGGGGCATTAACAGCCTTTGTAAACAGCACCTTCAAGGTCTTCAATCACCAATTTGAGGGTGTTCACCACCAGGGTGGAAAAAAAAAAAAAGAAGAGGAAAAAGCCAAACAGGAAATGCAATGAAAGGAGATGAAAGCAGATCAATAAAGAGAGAAACATTTGGTTTGAAGTCTTGCCTTTAAAATAATGGGAACCCACCCTGGCTACCCCCTCCAGAAAGTAATTTGGGGCATTCCCGCAGGTCTGGCCCTTAGGTGTAATTGCCCCAGATTCCAGCCACAAGGAGGTTTAGAATTCCAGGGCTTGTGCAAAGAATTCAGTTTGGGAACTTAGATTTATTACCACCTTTCAAATAGGTTTTATTTTTTTAAAAGGATTTACTTAAAACAATACTGTTGATTTTATTTATTTTTTTTCTTCTTCTCAAATTAAGGGGAAGCAAAAGGAATTACCCTCAGGGCCTCTACTGCAGGTAACGCAATGCCATAGGGTAGGAATCTGGAGTGGATAGGCAATGGATTTTCAGCCCTAAGGAATCCCTGAGGGCCCTGAGAGTGAGATAAGGGTCCCTGGAGTCCCCAGGTCATTCTGAATCCTTGCCTCCAGCTAAGGACGCATTATCCCTAGAGATGTTAGGACTCTGGAAAAACTAAACACTGTGGAGGCCTGAAGGAAACCCCTGGGTGGTGCCGAGTGAGGAGGAAATGGGAACACACTACTTCTCAAGCCTTTCACTTTTTTTTTTTAAGGCATGCATTTTGTTTTTAAGACCTTGAACCAAATGCCTATTTTATGATCACATTTTTTCCCTTTTGTTTTGCAGAGACAAGACTGGGGAGTTGAAGAGATTCTAGAAGGAAGGTGAATGGACGGATTAGAGGGTTAAGAGAAGATAAGGAGACAGAAACACAATTCAATTACATGGTGGAGGGGTCATTATTTTGTGGCATGAAAAGATGGACATTTCCAATCCCATCGCTAAATGGCTTTCGAACTCCCACCATCTAGGCCACTCACCCTATCTCTGCGCTGGGAGAGTCTCCAGCCAGAGTGTGTGTTTGATGAAAATACCGAACGCTTTTCCAAATCCTATTTTGCAAATTGAATAGGGTGAAATCACCCTTTCTGCTAATTTTGTAATGCCAACTATGTTTAAAAAGTAACCTCCTGTCTTTTCTTATTACAGTCACTCAGCAAAAGGAAGAACACCATTATTATAAATATAGACTTCATCCACTATTAAATAATGCTCTTTAAACATTTACTTTGATTTGGTCTCTCTATGAAGCACTCAGCAAGTTGTGAGCGGACGGCACAGAATAATTTTTCTCCCCGCGCTCCCTCCCGCCCTCCGTTGTAGGCTTCAGAGCAGCACACAGACAAGCGCGACAGAGGGGTCCTGACAAGCTTCAACTGCAAGCACTTTCACTTTTACCCTCTGAGTTTTGGGGGGTGGGGTGCACACATTTTACAATGGATGCTTTAGGACATCGAAATTGCTTAGTCATCTCTCCCTTGCAGACCCCAGTGATTTACAGGTCTTAATTGTGTGGATGTTCCCCCCAAGACATCCCCTCCCCTGGGACCTCACACTTTCTCCACATTCTTCTACTTGAGCCCCAGTTTCTGTGGCCACCAGGTCAAAGAGCACTAACTGCCACCATAAACCATCAAGGTCGTTCCTTCTCTCTTAGGTCAGCCTGAGGAAAGCCTGCTTCTGTCACGCCTGAATGTCACACCTGGGCGCAGCTCAGATAGTCAGGACGGACAGCGTCCATCAAGAACCCATCCAGTACAGGTTCTCATGGCATGGTGAGCTTAGCTGGGGAGTTCTGAAAATACAGGTGCTCTGTCCCTGTAGCAAATTTGGAGATTTTGCGATCAATGGTCTGCTGTCTCTGGGCGATTATGTAAAGCTCCTTAGTAGATTCTACTAAGGCTCCTTAGTAGATTTGAGGGCTACTGCCTTAGAGTCTTTTTGTTCCTTCTTAATTGCAGATTCCACCTCCCCCTGCACCCCCTGCCCTACTGACAATTAGGACTAATGATATGCCCAGATAAGGAAAAACGTCCATGCGCTTTCTTTCTGCAAGCTTCTGAGATTGGGAATTTTAATAGCCATCAAAGAGCTCCCCTCTTCTCTGCACACCCAGCCCTGGGGAAGTTGCTCACAGGGTTATTTATGAAAAGAGTGTCTATGCTGAGATGCAAATGGCAACCTTACCCTTAGAGCCCAAACCAGTTCTTCGAACAACACGCACTCTTGTCTCTGATTCCCTGAGGTCTGTATTAAAACCCAACCCGTCAAATATTGCGATGCGGCTCTGCATCGGCATAAGGACCCCTTCCCGCTGCGGTTCGGTGCCTGGGCTCTGTGGCGCACGTGGCACCTTTGTAGGAAGGCCCGGTCTTTGTCAGCCTGCAATGAAATCAGAGCCGAAGGGTCTTCATGTTCAGAACCCAAACCACGTGGTGTTCTGAGAAATGACTGTTCAAGCTTGGTGGGAGCAGAGAATTCTGAGGTTTAATCAAGGAAGGTCACGTGAAAGGCCTTCAGTGAACCCCTCAAGCTCTTCCTTTCTAAAGTCGCTTCTTTCTGCCAGGTGCAAAGTGGCTTTAACACTCAGAGGCAAAGTAGCTCTTGTACCATAAAACACTATTCTGGGTAAACATGAAGAGGTTTACTAGAGAGAGTGTAAACTTCCCAGAAAGATTAGATAATGGCTCCTTGGCAGGTGCAGCCCGGACATCTACGGCTGTGGATGGAAAATCTGCAGGAATTGATTGAAACAGAACCATGGAGCCCTCTTTTCAACTAAGGACAAGAGGGAGGGAGCAAAGGGACTGGATCTAAACGCAGGATTCCATTTGATCCTGGAATACACTGCAGATCCGAAGACCAATTTAAACACTGAAAAATCGAAGAGCATGAGGGCAGATGAATTTGCAAGTGGAAAGTGCAACTGATACATTTAGGAACCACAAAAGAAAACACCCTAGGTAGCGGCACACTCTTAGGAATTGCAAGTTCTCAGATTCTTGAAGTTGCGGAAAGTGGGGGAAGCGCTGCTGCTCACTTGCAAATGGTTTGGCCCCACACCAAGAAATGACTAGCAGACGAGGCAGGTTCAACTGTGGCTCCGGCTTTGCCTGAATTTCCACGACCTCTGAGTAGACTTCCGGGACACGTGACGTTATCCCTATCCTGCCTCTATCCCTTCACCACCCACAGACTCCCAACCAGAACCTCTGCTTAGGTGGAAAGGCCATCCTTCGTTACAATTAATTCAGTAACATAGTTCTTCAAAACAGTTGCACTGGTCTTTGATTAGTCCCTCCCAATAGCCTTTGAAATTTCAGGTGGGATGCGTAGAAAGAGCAAAGAGCGCCCTACTTTGTGTGAAAGACACGGGTAATGAAGCAGGAGGAGGAAGGGAAAGAATGAAAAGTCATGAGAATTTTCCATTCCCAGCTTCACAGACAAACCCAACTTAGGGACTACTGTGTCACCATATCTTTGTTTGTTTGTTTGTTTGTTTGTTTTTGTTTTTTATGAACAGTGGTATGTATGAATTGAAGGCAAGTAGGACTAGAAAACACAGCAACACTTTGAGGAACCTGAAGGTCTCTTACGGCACTGGGAAATCAAGATTCTAGAATATAATGATTTACCCATCTGAGAATTCTGATTAGAATGTTTAATCTTGTTACCTTTTTGTTTTTTCTCTTCAATTAAAACAAAATGATAGAGGTAATATGTGTGCATGGAACATTCTAAATGGAACAAAGAGTGTATGATTAAAAGTAGGTTCCTTTCCATGAGTATCCTCCAGGTAGCATCTGCCATGCCAGGAAGGAGTACCCTCTTGAAATCCAGGCTTAAGACCTGGGGCCAGGTACAAAGACCATGCCAGCGACCTCCTTGTCCTTCAGACAGCTGGTGACGCAGGGCAGGCAGTTTGTAGGGTTATTGCACAGCCAAAGGAGAGGTGGGACTACTGTTTACTGAGTGAGACCTACATTCGTTACCACATTTCACTCCATCAATACCACGTCAGGATCACCTACATTATCTCGGGAGCTCGGTACCAAATGAAATGTGGATCCCTTTGCACAAAAATTAAGAATTTCAAGTTGGCGCTAGCAGAGCACTGAACCAAGTGTGGTGACTGAGCCTGTGGTGACTGCACAGGTGGCATGTCCATGAAGCCAGCCCTGCACCACACAGCAGGGGAGTGGTGTTATCACCAGGGAATAGACGGGAGAATCAGACCCACCGAGGCAGCTCGACCTGGCCAAGGCTGTTGGGCTCATGCAAGTTGCGAGCTGTATTCAAACCAGGCGTAGTGGACCCCAAAGACTGCAGTCTGCCTGCAATTTTGAGCAGCTTAGCCCTTGAACTTTTCCAGGACACCTTGCTGGGCCACGGGGGCAAATCACTATGCAGTAATGTCTGTAGGGTACACATAGGAAGGAGCCTTCCTGGGAAATGTTTAGGGTGATCAGCACATTATGATAATTCAAACCAAATTACAATTCTTATCTTGGATTATGAAATGCCGTTCAGAGTGCAATTTCATAGATGAATCAAGTTTATTTATAATAAGTATGTCTAGTCAAAATAGGAGAACTACTTAACATTATAATTAAAACCGATACATATCTAGTTGAAAAACTATCCAGTCCCTAAAACACTTCCACAGGAGATGGCTACATATTTTGGCACAAAATCTCCCTGGCCCTTCCAAAACATTTAATATTTTATTCTGAACGGCAGATTGTAACTTTTCCCACAATATCATATCAAACAAAAATGCAGCATTATGCATTCAATAAACCTCAGCACTGGGCAGCCCGGGCATCAATTGCTCTTGTGTTGTAAGTTGAGACTCAAGGAAACATTTATTTATTTAAAATATTTTTGCCTGTAAGTTAGACAAACAGCAATATTTCATTTCACTGTGTTTTAAGACAGCCTTGTAGACAGAAACCCTGCCGACCAAGGCTACGATCATGCTTACATCTGTAGACAGATTTAATTATTTTTTTTCTTTGAAGTCAGATATCCACTGAGAATTTTACATATGAACCTAGTTCTCTTGGAAGTGGGCTGTATACTGACTATGGAAAACCATACAAGCCCTTTTCATTATTTTCTCTATAAATCTGCCCTAGAACACAGCGACTGTCTGAGGGCAGATGCAGGAGTGGGAGCCAGTGGCAGACAGAGCCTTGGGAGTTGTTTCAAGGAAACCCAAGCAGGGGAGGCACAGAAGGATGGGTGATGATGTCATCATGATAGGGAGTGTTGGAGTCATCTCCTGGAATTGGACGTGAAGGCCTGTTGGTGGTCCCGCTGGCAAAATCCCCAAAGGAAGGGTTTTTACAATGTCACTGTTGATTGAAGTTATCAAAAGTCCTTCTTTAGGAACATCCAAATCTTTCAGTGTTCTTTCCCTGACTTACTTCATTTTGGAACTAACTGGTATCTTCTTTTATGGCTATTATCAGTTAGCAAGAGCTACACCAGTGGCTCTCAAAGTGTGGCCCCTCCCACCCAGCAGCCATTAGCATCGCCTGGGTACCAACTGCATCAGCAACTCTGGGGCTAGGGCCCCAGATCTGTGTTTAACAAGCTCTGCAGTTGAAGCTGGTGTGTGAGAAGGTTTGAGAACCACTGAGCAAGAAGGTGAGTACCTTTGATGGGGTGGGTTCTCTGGAGAAATTCTGGTGATGTCTTAATTCCTTCACAAGGAGAGCTCCTATCTGACCTCAAAGTGTGAGGCTTTACTTCAGACCACGAGGAAGGATGCAGATTCACACACATTCTACAGGTTTTCCATGTACCCCCAAAGCAGATGTGTTCTAAGAGTAAATGTGACTTCTGTTTTTAAATCCAAGGTCATGTATCCTATGACAGGTGCATCAAAAGTCTCGGGTCTCAATGCTCATCACATCAGAATCACCTGGGGAGCATCTGAAACTAGCCCAACAACCCCTACCCCTCAATACTTACACTGAATTGGTTTGGGGTGGCACCATATCTTTTTAAAAATCTCCAGATGATTCTAACGTGCAACAGCGTTGAGGACAAACCCTACAAATGTAGGGCATTCTCGCTGCTACTGTTAGCAAACACTGGTGAGTGCCTCTGTGAGTAGCTGTCAGATTTAGGTAACCCCTTTGCTATAAAGGCTCCTGGGCTCTAATGCTGTCTGAACGTCCTTTCCACACTCTGGGCCTCTGTTTCCTGGTCTGCACACTGAGGATCCTGCCAATGATGCTCTCAGCTTCTGTGACCTCAACCTGTGTCCCCAGTGGCCCAGAGACTTTCACAACCAAGAGCTACCCTGGGAGCTGGTGCCGGCCTCCCCATGGAAGGAGAGCCCAGGAGGAGAGAAGGCTTAGTCCGTATCTGCTAATGGAATCCATGACACCGAACATATGGGTGAAGAGGAATGATTTAAACATGCCCAGGCTCACTCCTCCACCCCGAGGTTTGGCATCAAGAATGCTCTAATATTAATAAATTGTTTGCTGACTTACGTGGACCCAAGACCCCCCCTAGCAGGGCAGCTTGGGGCTCTCAACCATTAGCATCCCCACTCAGGCCTCTGATCTTTAACATGACCCCCTGCCCCAACATACCTTATTCAGTCCACTCAACCAAGAAAAGCTCATCCTGGAAGCCCCCCGAGGGAGAGACTGTACCTTAGGTTTTGCTCTACTAGAAGTCTCTAGTAGGCTGCATTCAACACTTGCCTGTAACAAGTGTTCAACCCCTCGTTAATGAGTCAACACACGAGTGACTGTTAAGTTCTATTTTTAAGGAAAGGATGGATGAAAACAGCTGATAAAGTTGATGACGATGCTAATGAGAAAGAAAACTAACATTTGCCGAGGACACTCAGTGCTATGATAATTTACCTCATTGAATCCTAACAAGCCTATGAGGTGGGCACCATAATTACTGGCATTGGGCAGGTGAGGAGATTCTGGAACTTGTCACCAAATAGTGGTGTCAGTGGGGATTCGGACCTAGCCTTGTCTGACTTGGGGCTTTTATGGCTCTGCAGCACAATTAAACTCTCTTCAATTGTTCTCGAGAACCTTCTGCTTTTTTTTTGGTACATTCCTACACAACATTTAAATAGAATTCTATGTCCATAAATACTTGTATTCGGACTCTGCGCCAGCCCTACTTTCAGTTCTAGAGTCACAAAGATGAATAATATGCTTCCACCATCAAAGACATAGGAATCTTACAGGGAAAACAGACGTGTAAGTCATCAGTACACAACATAGTTACAGTTAGGATAGAAGTAACTATAATATTGTCTAGGTCAGCTTATTTGCAATGCTTCCCAGCATTTCCTGATTGTAAGAACTTGTTAAAAACCCAAAATGCATCTATATTTTATCAAGCATTCCAGATCTCCATTAACTAATCTTTATCAAGATTCTGTTGGGGGGCAGCCGGGTGGCTCAGTTGGTTAGAGCGCGAGCTCTCAACAAGGCTGCCAGTTCAATTCCCACATGGGATGGTGGGCTGCGCTCCCTGCAACTGAAGATTGAAAAACGGCGACTAGACTTGGAGCTAAGCTGCACCCTCCACAACAAGATTGAAGGACAATGACTTGACTTGGAGCTGATGGGTCCTGGAGAAAAAAACACACTATTCCCCAATATTCCGCAACTGAAAAAAAAAAAAAAAAGTTAAAAAAAAAAAAAGATTCTGTTGGCTCTGGCAGGATTGGAGAACATACATATATTTGTAAAGGGCTTCTTCATTTAAATGTGCTTGTAATTTTCAGGATACGATTTTTAAAGAAGTACAGTAGAATCCTTTTACTGAATTCAATATTATTTGCAATTCTACATACCCTGTCAAGAAATGCTGCTGGAAACAAAACTTCCTATAGGTAAAACCTGATATAATAAACTTACAACAGAAACTTTTTAACACCTCCTCCCCAAACACACACACACACACACACACACACACACACACACACCCTAATGGTCCCTAAGCATAGATGCTCAAAATTTGTTTGTTGAATGACTCAGTGAATACAGTTATCCCTAAGCTGATCACTAATTCCTTAATACCAGCATTGGAAAGAAACATATCCAAATTACCATGTGCTATATAAGCTATGCATACAAAATTACAGGGGTTCCTGTCCAATATTATTTTCTCTATCTCTTTCAGCAAAAGCACCTAAATGGGACTCCTCTTTCCACACTCATCACTCATATTTACCGGTCATAGTGTGTTCTTGGGTAATTCAGATTTCCAATTGTACTTCTCACTTTGTCTTCTCCTTATGCCCTGTCTGCTTACAATTTCTGAACATTTTTACAGTGCAATTAAGGAAGGGCCGCATTAACATCAAATATTTATAACTCTGTGATTCTGATTTAGAATTTAGCTCTGGAGTAAAACTCAGGGTAAAACTGCTTCTGTTAATTCTGTTCTCCGGGGTGTTTTGAGAAAAATCAAAATAGTTTTAGGTGCAAAAGGTAACTTGAAGGCTTTTATTTTACTCTTTATATTTAGGATATGATTTTGAGCAGGCAATAATTTTGAAGTTGTCAAAGGAGATTTGGACACTTGATTAAGATAGTATCATGGATGCCCGAGACGCAATACTTGGTTATCCACTTACTCAGAGTCAATAAAATATTAAAAAATAAACATAGAAAACAATTATAAAAAAAACTTTAAGTCTTTCATAAGTGAGGAATCTTTGCTTTCTTCAATGAGCAAGAACTTAGAATAAAGCACAGAAAATTACTTCAGTAGGACACAGAATCTTTGTTATCTAGGCAGACCACACATGGAAAGAATAACCCTCTATCGTAGACAAAGGCAGTAAACCAAGCAAACACATATTAAAACTGTGCGAACTTTTGCTACGACTTAAACACATTTCAGAGCCTTTCAGACTCAGGTACTATCTACACACCGTGGTTAATACATCTCACTTCCCAAATGCTGTTCTACATTATATTCTTTCAGTTTGGGGAGCAAACTGACACTGTAGGATAGATCACAGGGAATCTGCAAGGTCAGAACTAATTTTACAGTAACATTCAGATGTTATTAAGGTGCAATGCAGTCATCACGGCTAGCTTCAAATGAATCAGTAAATAAGTATTTTCAAATGCTATCAGTTTTAATTTCTAATATGGTAAGTATCAGTAGCTGTAATCCTTAATGCCAAAGTTTTAGGGACCCAAGTAATTTTTAAGAGTATAAAGGCATCTGGAGACAGAAACAAACAACACTAAGAATAACTATTTTAGGATGAAACTTTTTTCTTTGGAAAACAGAAGTATGCACACAGTTGTATTTCTCTGTTGCTATTGCTCTTAATATCGCCTCAAATATTTATATTAATTAAAACTTGACTCAGAGTAACTGACTACCATGTCACAGAAAAAACTGAAGGGGCATTTGAAAACTGACTGTCACACACTAATATTCAACTGTCACTCATATCCCTTATACAACTTCCCTAAGTGGCAAAAATAAACACATTCTTAATCGAGCCCAAATATATGGCATCTCTAAAACATATAAAAATATAAAGGAAAGCAAAAACATAAACTTGAAGTTATGTTTCGTAATGCTTTAGAATTGTACCTTAGTTAGATATGATCTACGTATCAAATGGTTATCCATTAATTAACTCAATTACTATCATGTCCACGTTTTAAGTTAACCTAAAGATCTTGGAAATTATCTTCAGACTGACATACTACAAAAAGTTACTATTGAAATAAATAGTTTGTGGGAGTGATTCCATTTTCTTAAACAAAAATTGACACTTACATTTTTTGTAACCTTAAACATTACACAGGAGTAACATTACCTTATTTGATCTTACAGCTGTATAAGTTTAGGAAAACATACTAAAGTATAATTTAAAAAAATTTGTTAGTATTGTAACTGACACTGATGAACAAGAGATGATATAATGGTTTTTATTAAATAAAAATTATTAAATTAGCCTTATCTGCCAAAGGTTTTCCTTAATTATGTGAATTTTAATTATTAAAGTATTTCTGAGTTAGTTTCTGTAAGAACATTTTCCTTTTAACTATAGAACATTAAAGTATTAGAAGTTAGATTTTCTTATATTCTGGGAATTTTAGGAATATTTAATTTACACAAGTGCCCATTTATCTCTATAAACCAATCAGAATGGAACTCTTTTAAAACACTTTACAATCCAACTTGTTATTAATAATATTCCCTAGAGAAATAACATTGCATATTTGAACTCTGAGAGGTGAAGTCCTTTCTGAATTACAGAGACAAACAGAAAGCTTGGAGTTTCAATTCTGCCATTTCAGCCGCAGGTTAAGAGAAAACACAGAACACAAAAACTCCCCAGTCTGACTATTGAGGAGCTGTTCTCCTTCCCAGCAGGTACAACATTTTTATTCAATTTGAGCTCAATATAGATAAACAAATAATAAAGACTAACAAGTGAGATTTCTGTCCTCGCTCACCCAGCAGAAACTACATCTCTATAAATCAATATTCTGTATAGAGGAATCACCAAATGGTCTGACTGACCACAGAACCAAATTCCCAGTCACTGTTGCCACTGAGGGGAAATTACTTACTGGCCGTAGACAAACCAAAAGCAACAAATGCAACACAAGATTAGCAAAGAAGGAAATTAAACAGCGGAGAGTCAGCACAGTACATGGCTGATTCAGATTCACCAAGTTCAGGTTGGGAGCCAAGAAAAGACGCGCATGGGCTTAAGCAACTCATGAGGTTCATCAGTTTGGCAACGAAATGTAATCAGTGTCAGGTGAATCCATGAAGAAGCAAGGATCTCTCCAACTATTAAAATGTAATTTTCAAGCAAAGGTAAAATCATGACTCCCTTCAAGATTGTGATTTATGAGAAATACATATTTGGTCATCTGAATGACCCTTTCAGATGGAGAAATATATATTTCTCACATGGACTTGGTCTTCATTCCCAATTCTTGGCTCACAGGTCCCAAAACCCTTGGAATTTTTTGAGTGATAAGAGGAATGGGAGATAGCATTTGGTTTCTTGTGCTCAGTTCCCGAAACCGCTTCAGAGTCATAAATGTGAGATGGGTGTCTTGTTATTTTTAACAAGCCCCTTTCCACCACAACTGGGTTTATGTAAATGAGGTCACTTTTGGAAAGCATTTAAGAATGGGGGCTGGTTGCCAGGGGAACCAACTGTGAATAAAAGGCTGGAACTTTCAGTCCCAAGCCCTAATTTCCAGGGAGAAAAGAATCAATCCCCAATGGCCAATGCCTTAATCAGGGTTATGTAATGAAGCCTCCATAAAATCCCAAAAGGAAGGGATTCGAAGAGCTTCCGGGTTGGTGACCATGTGGAGATGCAGAGAGAGTGGCTTGCTTGGAGAGGGCATCCTTTCCTCATAGCCTGCCCTATGCATCTCTTCCATCTGGCTGTTCCTGAGTTATACGCAGCATTCAGAAAGAATCCAGGACTCTGGCTGGGGAACCAGAACAATTCCACAGGCTGCTATGTGGGTCCCAAACTCCACAGGGACAGAAGTTTCTTTGTTTGGGACCCTGCCCTGTATATCTCTTCATCTGGCTGTTGATTCGCATCCTTTAATATCCTTTGTAATAAACCAGTATTTCAATAAGCGACATGTATCTCTGAGTTCTGTGAGTCACTCTAGCAAACGAATCGAATCCAAGGCAGGGTAGTTGGAGCCTCCAATCTGTGGTCAGTGGGTCAGAAGCATAGGTGATACCGGGGCTTGTGATTAGAGTCTGAAGTGGGGGCAGAGTCTGAAGTAGGAACCCTTGACCTGATGCTGTGTGTGGTTAGACGGTTGTCAGATCTGAGTTAAATGGTAGGACACCCTGCTGGGGTCCGAGCATTGCTTTTTGGTGTGAGGGAAGCCCCCTCCCTACATTGAAATTGGGTGTTCAGAACCATAACTCCCGTACAGATAGAAAATGAACAAGCGTCAAAGATTTTATTTAACTTCTTATCGAAGGACAATCCAAAGAACAGTCATATTAACTTGCAAAGACATGTAAAAGTGGCTTTTCCAAGGTCGCGATGGTTGGGGGGGGTGTTTTGCCTCCACTGGATGGAGTTCATTTGCATACTCATAGACAAGAGGCATCTGCATTGCTGTGGGTTCTCTACAACTTACAGAGCTGTCAGAGGCAATGAAGGCTAGAAGCACAGAACTCAGACGGGTGTCCTCCAAACAATACATGATTCTCCACTGGCGTGGAAATATGATCTTTTCTTGCGTATTCCAAATTTCCTTCTACCATGAATGTGGACAGACTGCTTGCCTTTAGGAAGTGGTATGTTCCCAGCAAAAGAATCCCTTCAAATATGCTGATTCTCGACTGCTATGAAATGAGAAGTCTGAATTCAATTCAACATTTATTTACACCAGGGGTGTCCAAACTTTTTTCAACGTTTTTCACCAAGGGCCATATGTGGTAAAATACACAAACAGCCGGGCCAGTCACTCGAGGTGAAGTATGTATTGCCTCACCTGGTTTATTTAAGTAAACTAAATATATTTTTGGAATTTGCTGCAGGCCAATTAACAATGGATTGCGGACCGCAGTTGGCCCGCGGGCTGCAGTTTGGACACCCCTGATTTACACCTAATGTGTGCAATGTAACATGCTATATTCCAGGGATTCAAGATACACCACATACACTGCAACAGGCTATAATTCAAGGATTCAAAAATGATTAAGACGTGGGAACTGTATACAGTCGTGCTCAGTAAAACCATGGATACAGAAAGGCTTCTTTTCAGTCATCTACTGCTGGGTAAGAAACTGCCCCAATGTGGTTTAGACAATCAACATTTACTTAGTTCATAAATCTGTGGGTTGTTTGGGAGTTTCTTCTAATCCGGGGTGGGCTCAGCAGATTTCAGCTGGTCTTGCTCGTGTGCTTGCAGTCCTGTGGTAGGTGAGGTGAGTGCCGGCTTGTGTGGGGGTCCTCCCCTGGAACGATTCTCCTCCATGTGGTCTCTCATCCTTCAACAGGCAAATGTGCTCTTGCTCACACGGTGTCAAGGATCAGGGACCAAGAGAGTGAGCGGAGGCACCATGGCCTTCAGGCAAGTGACAAGGCCATTCCAGATTCAAGGGGGAGAGGAGTAGATGCCACCTCTCCGTGGGAAGGGCACATTGTCAGTACATGAACGGAGGAAGGGAAGGTCAGTGATTTAATGCAATTCATCCACCACAGGCCCTGGATCTTGTGAAATTCCATTCTCTAGGGCAGGAGGGAGCTGTGACATAAATACCTGCCTCACAAATCAGACTTAGATAGATACTGCCACACAGGCTCGTAGCACCAACATATAATGGCAGAAAGATTAAGTTGACAGCGCCTGGGAAAGCTTCCTAGGTGTGTTTTGAAGGACAGTCAGCACACTTCCTTCAAGATGAGTGGGAAGGGGAGGTGAAGATGGCTGAGGGTAGTCTGAATGGGCCAGTAACTGAAAGAGAAAAGCTACCTCATACTCACTTTTCTGGTGTGTATTTCTAGACTAGCAGCATGGTACATCCACACAGAATGTGGGGTGGGGTGGTTAGCAAATCAGGGATCACATCTTGGCTTTCCCACTTAAAGGCAGAATACATTTGAGCCAGTCCTCCTCACTCTGAATTTCCTTTCTTCATTCATATGACCTCTATTCTGATCTGACGACAGTCATGTTTAAAAAGAAAAAGAAAACGTGAGTAGGGCCTTGTGAATAAAATAAAACCTCAAATGAGAGACTGAGATGCAATGTATTTAATAGACAAGAAGTTACTATTAACATAAGTTCTCTATGTATTAAGAAGAAGATGAGGAACAACAGAAAAGAAACACTGGTAAGAAATGTGAACCAGCAAGTATATGAAGAAGAAATAAGAGTGACTGACAAACATGATAAAAATGTTCTATTACTCACTGACTGGGAAAACACAAACTAAATAATAATGATGCCATTTTTTTTTTCTTTATAGTAGGCAAAATTTTTTAAGCTTGGTATTATCTAGATCTGAAAGGAAAGTGGGAAATGACACCTGTCTGTATTGTTGCATAGGGTCTGAATTGGAACAATCTCGGTGAAGGGCTATTTGGCAGAAAGTATCAAAAACTTAATTACTTATGTTCTGATCCCAAACACTGTATTTTGCCGAAATGCTTATATGAGCCTGTGCACGTGCAGACGTGTACACACACACACACACACACACACACACACACCCATACACACACAGGCTCACGTGCACATATATGCCTGTTTGCATGTGTATACGTATTTACATATCCATTTGCCAGAATATTAATTAAGCATTGTTTATAATAAGGAAAACCTGAAGGCATCTTAAATGTCTTTAATTAAACCAAATTTTTACATATCGACATGAAAGATGTTCACAATATATTATTAAAGAGAAAAAGCAAGCTGCAGAAGAACACACAGTATCATACATGTATCATGGCATGATATGTGTGCTATGTAAAGTTTCATGCTCTGCTTCCTTCAAAGGTTAAGATGAGAAAATAAGATAATATAATAGATATTAAAGTGCTTTGAAAACTATAAAGTGCTTTAAATGTTGAGGCACAGCTGAATTTTGCTTTAAAAAAAATCTTTAAAACATATTAATTTATACCAAAGCTCTATGACTTCCATTTAGGATGTTCATTCAATTTTCACAAGGAAATGAAGGAATTATGTAATAGGAGTCTTGGAAAATGGATTTTGGTGCATCTGAAATTAAAAAGAAAAAAAAAAAAAGGTCCCGACTGGACCCACCTAATTTTTCCTTAGAGGAGACAATCGACCAAGAAGAGACAGTATTTTGCTATTCCCTCTCAGCCCTTCTCTATCCTGAACAGTTAAACTGGATAACAAACTAATAAAAAATAATTTGGAATCTGGGGCACAATTATGGCCAGGAAAGATGCTGATGATCATTTCATGTGATCGGAGAAAAACCCAAAATAGAGCACTCTTCAATTACCATAATTTCTTCTGTCATTGCAATTTCTGTACATAAAAGCATTTGGTCTGAGGCACAACAAATTTATCTGTAAATTACACAATAAAGGATGGGGGATGAACTTTCCTTTAGAAGAACAAACAGAATCAGTCATTTATGGGGACGTCTTCATCTTAATCGACACGTGAGCGCAACTAAACACACACTCCATTATTGCATAAAGTTCGGGAGACTGTCACCCAACCCCGTTCACACCCCTCTCCCAAGTTTAATTAAACCAGTATCACACTGAGACTGGAAGGCAAACACAATGATACAACAATAAACAAACATTAATCATGATCATTACATACATTTTATTACATGAAATAAATAAGACTGTGGCGCTTTCCCCAGCCGATAAAGCTCATCCTCTTGGATAGCATCCTAAGGCAATTGAGGGGGTGAAATAATACTAATAATGATAACAATAATTAGTATGAAAAGCAGAAAAGGGGCTTATCACCGCATACAGCGGAAACTGTATCCTCCTTCACTTACATTAATCTCATATCTGCTCATTTCTGGTTTCTTCTCACTGAGATAAGTGAAGTTTCTTATTTGTAGCTCAGCTTCACTGTACATAATTCAAGTCTAAGTGCCCTAGGGCAAGGAGATCCATGGAGGATTCAGTCAATATTCAGTGCACACGGATGGGATTCTACCAGGAAAGAGGGCAGGGGGTTCTGAGCCCTCTGGCTGCACAGGAGTGGAAGTGAGAGGAAGAGAGAGAGGTATTCAGCAAGTCTGGGCAGTGGCTTTTGTCCTGGCTTGAGAAAAGACCAGGCCCCGTCTCACTCTGTTCAATCATTTTCTGAGCTGAACGGAAGATCTCTCCGATTTGACTCTGCATCAGGAATGGGCCTCCTTGGGGGAATGCCCTTTTGTTTTTCTTTCCAGAGGGCTTCCTTCCATTCTTCAGTATAAAGACCACGTTGGGAATGCCATATAACATATAACATGGCTGTCCACCCTATTGTCCCATCTTCATATGAGAACAACAAGAAATAGGTCCTTTCCTGCAGACACAACCATTGAGGGCCACTTCACCAGCCAGAGGTGAATCCCACTCTGTGGCCTTACTAATTGTCCAGTCCTGAGGTGTTTTGTTGTGAGCTGCCCATGCCACCATCTTAGGGAACCTGGTTAATGAACAAAAAAGATCCAACCTGCCCCTGCAGGCTCCATGATATGGAAACACAGTATTAGCTTAGAAGAGAGCTTTCGTCTCTTCTCGACTTCCGGGCACATAATTGCTTAGATACGTGATGGAAGATCCCACTTCTGTCTTCTAATGGAAGTAATCCCCTTTACAGAAAGAAGAAAGGTATCCCTATGGGAGGGTGTACTTTTTACTTCCTTTCAGAAAGTTGTCTGAGTGTTACACACCCTAACTCCTGCTCCTGTTGGAAAGACCCGGAGTTTTAATGGCTTACAATTCAGGAACGGGTCCTGCTTCTCAGTTTAAATGGGCGCCGCTCCTCTGGACCTGGGGCTGTGGCCTCTTGTGTGGTCTCTTTGGAGCTGGTTGGGTTGGCTCTCAACCCAGTTAGGAAACAGGAGAAGCAGGCTCAGCTGGGGTGTTGTCCCTTCCTTAGGCCAAGATATCACTCCCTCCAACGTGGAGCCGTTGGTGCAGAGTCTTGGGGGCTGTGGCTGCCCTGGAGCTGGCATTTGACACCCAGTGACAGAAGACATGCAAGGGTGACTGGCGCTCCTTTTCCTGGCATCGGATGCATCTGGCCCTTTCTCCTGGAGATTAATCAGAGCGTGGCCACTTAGGAGGAGGCCACGAGCGTGCCCACCCTTCCCCTGCACAGACACTTTGGACAAATAACAAGAGAAGGGACAGGTGAGTGGACACACTGCAACGCCTACTCCCTGCCCCAGTCCCTGAGGGAATGTCGCCTCACCCTCTGCCAGTGAATTTCTAGGGCTGCCTCTCTCATAAATACTCTGATTAAAATGTAAATTTAGCCAACCTATCAGCTTCCCATTAAGGGGACTCTTTAAAAACGCCGTTAATCAGCTGAAAGATATGTAGTGAAATCCCACTCATCAATTGTAACTGCTTATGACAGTTAACAAAGCTTTATATTTGCCCCAAACATGTGCTGATCTATCCATTATGCCAAGGTTCACTCTCACGCTAATTGTACATTTTCTTCTCTAATGCATTTTTGCTGTTATCTCATAGGCTAATGAAAGCCAGGAAATCAATATATATAAATTATACATGCAAAGAAGGACCGCTGCAAACATAAAGTTTCTAATTAATTGCACTTGATTAATTTATATCCTTTAATTATCTTGCTAAGCCACAAACAACATAAATATCTTTGCAATCTGGTTATTGCTATGTCAGTCATAAAAAAGCAGACACAGTAAATCTACAAAATCTAGCACACTGCATTGCCAGAAAACATGGAATGGCATAACCCATAAATATTACCGGACTTACTCAAGACGCCGATGAATAATTTCAGTGTGACAAATTAACACTAAATATGGTGTATGGTTATTTGACGAAGGTTATAGTGATGTGATAGGTTTAAATGGTATATATGGAGTAAGCAAAAACGTGGATTTTACCACTGGGCTTGTAAAAATCTGCTCAGGCCGAGGAGGAGTAGTGGGGGGAAGGACCCACATGCAAATAAATAGTCAGTGTAATTTTGCAAATAGAAGCACGTTCTGCCGGCCACGTTGAAAGGCACATTGTTAATTATTTTGTTTCTGAGTTTCCCTTTGATAAACTTGATCATCAAAAAAGAATCTCACCTCTTCTGCAAAAGTGAAAATAAAATACATATTTGAAGTAGGAATTTAAATCCAGAACCTTGACCCCATGTTGGAGAAAAGGGCTGAATGCTGCATGCTGCCATTGTCTTAAGAGACACAACTTTTACATGGAAAGTGGTTTCTTTTTATCCATTCCCCCTCCCTTTTAATTTTATCTGACTCTGCTAAGCCAGCCATCTGTCACTGAGCTGAAATCTAATCCTCTCTGTCCACCCAGCTTGCTCTTTGTCCCAGGCCACTGCATATTACCAAGCATCTATAACTACAACTTTCATAAATGTGTAAAAAGAAACTGTATCTGTCCTCAGCTACACTCAGACAAAGACCATCTGTCAGCAACTGCAGCTATTCTTTAAAAAAGAAAGCATCCAAAGGGATTTGCCCTTTACCAAGTAAACCCACTTAACCCTTCCAATAAGATTAACTGTTATTTGTTTCCATTAAATAAAAATGACCATGCTAATATACATTTAATAGTTCTGTAACAGTTGCAGAAAGATCAGCTCTCATGTGGATATCTTTTGTAGATAAAACATACATGCATATAAATACTGGAATTATGATGGCAATAAGATAACCTATAAGGCAAAAGGATGTTTTCACTTCCTCCCTCCAGTCTGGGGCTATGAAAGAGAAGCCAACATAAAATATAGAAGCCAGAAAGTACCACAGTCTCCCCGTCTTCAATTTTACAGTAAATGGTACTTCTAGATCTCACATATGGCTGAATACATACAATTATTAAGATTCAGAGGCCATCTCCTGACTTCTGCCCTCTTCTCACTGTACATTCTTGTAGACAGTTTTATAGCTGTTACGTTACACAGTTCTAAAATCTATCTATGTATGCTATACAAATATACACTCACTGAGTATTACAATAACAATGGCAAGTTTTTTGGTGGAGGGAAATAACTGCCATTTAGTGACACAAATGTGGAACTACACTAACATTTTGGGATTTCCTTCTCTTATTTTCATCCTAAAGATCCCCAAAGTTGTTTGGCTTAGCATTTCCGAAGCGAAATAAAGAATGTATTTGCTTCAGTGGAAAAAAAGCCCAGGCAAAATTTTCAAAGGTTTACTTATTGTGTATATGTTTAAGGACAGATTACTCCAGAATAACTGATGTTAAAGCTATTCTCCCGTAGGAAGGCCAAGTTCTGCACCCAAGGTATGTATTTTAACAGAAGCTCCATTTCCCACCAGGTCCTGTAGCCTTCACAGCACCTTCGTGTGCCCAGAACTCCCTGTTTTTCCCATGTGGGCACTTGAGGGGCTGACAGGACCAGGCAGGCAGGTAACTGGGGTTGGGTGGGCAGCTGAGCCAGTGGACAGGAAGCAGGGCACGGAGAAGACGACTGCTCCTGTCTTGGCGTTCCTTAACGAACAGTGTTTGCTGTGGATCAAGACACATTTGTTTCTGGTAGGTGGGTGGGGGTGGGTGGGAAACTACCCAGCGGATGAAACGGCTTTGTTTCCCACCCCCGCTGAGCTTCTAGGTTTTCTCCCTTAAAAAGGTTGACGTGGTTCTGACTACTCAGTGTCATGGGAAATCCAATCACGAGATTCCTCGATCCAAATAGATACACCTGGTGTTTGGCAGTCTGTGTCTGCTTTCCTCCCGTCCTTGAGCTGTGACCACAACTCACTGTGGCCGGTTTCCCTCTCCACGTGCTCAGGTGTGTGCTGTGGCACCCGGCCTGCTCTCAGCTTGACTGACAGCTCTGCAGTGAGGGTGAGCTTCTGGGCCTCACGGCCCCAGGGCTTCCCTTTCTCCCCAGCTCCAGCACCCAGAAGTCCAGCTTCCCACCCAGCAGGTAGAAGCCCTTTGGTGCCATCTCGGTGGGAGGGGAGGAGTCAGGTGCTGTGTTTAATATGAAATGTCTCAGTCTCTAAGGAGATAGGTAAATGTCTGGATGCTGCAATCAGATTGGTGAGGAAGATGCTTCCTGGTGTGACTCGCCTGCCTCCCGGCTTCTTGGAGGTAATGAAAAGGCCGTGTGTGAGGGGAAAGGCTGCCCGTGACAAGTGAGGCCCTGCATGTTTTCCTGGGGGATGGCTGGAAAAATACCAGCGTGGCCAGCAGGGCGGAAGTGCGCATGTGCCACCAGAGTTCACGCGATTTGTCATTCTCGATTTAATGCACCTAGGTAGCAAGCCGACTCTCTAGGTTTGACTGCAATTACCTTATCTTTCCTATTTTTAGTGACAGGACCAGATTATTTTAAGTGCATTTTATAGAAAACCCTTCTTTACTGAAGTATAAAGACTGTAATAAAGACAATACAATGTTTTGAAACTGTTTTAAATCCTTCACTCAGCGTTGCTTCTACAGATTTCACATGTAGGGGTTCTAATCTTACTGCTGCTAATTAGAGCTTTAGTGTAATTGTGCCAACAGGGTGCTTGGCATAATAATTACTATTGAGAGATTCTGGTGGCGCGGTAACATGCCTACATAATGCAGATATGTCTAGTATTACAGTGCAGTCACCTTTGTATGTTGACTCAAGTTGGATTTTAACCAAGTAAGGGGTTATTTTGCCTTTATAATAAAGCTTAAAAGGCATATACATATGTATGATTTAGGTATCCATTTTTCCTCTCTGAGTCTTTTGAATATTAATTAGCAGGAACCCCAGAAGGCAAGAGGGACACATTTTGTTTCAAATACCTCACAATTTGGGGCAATTTGCTCTGTGAGTAGGCTTGTCCGTGCTTGCGTGGCTAAGAGTCTATTTTGATGCAATGATGCACTGAGCCTCAATTACTTCCAGGGTGAGGGTCTTTCTCACGAGAAATCCCACCTTGTGACAAGCAGAGAAAGGAAATGGGTGCTCTGGGGCCAACCAGGATCTGAATCTGTATGGGGTTTGTATCTGGTTTACAAGAGGAACCTCTGAAAACATTTTCTCAGTATTTCTTGCATCTTTGAAAACGTAAGCCTACGTTGGGGAAATCCATTTCTCTATGTCTATTTCTACCCCAGATGAAGTATCTTGATTATAATTATCCCTGTTCCTATTATTGATTAGAAAGGGGACATCTGAAAAGATCTGTCAAGGTGTTACGTGTGGGAGGTGGGTAGCTGTGTGTGTGTGGGGAGTGCATGTGAAGTGGGGGTGGACACGAGCTCATGTACTAGTCCTTCTCTGTTGGGGACAGATTCCCATATCGGGCAGGTGGTCTCAGGCCACAAGCATGGGTCACACTGGTTGGTGTCACTTCTAGTGATGCCTGAGAAAAGTGAGTTCTAGGTGATGCTCTGTGCCCAGCATGCAATTTCTTGCCATTGACGTGTTGGGCACAGGATGCATAGAGACTCAGTGGACTGGTCCTGGCCAATTCTTATGCACAAACACGGGCATACTGTACTGGTCTTCTTGTTTTGTTTTGGCACATGTGAGAGAGTTTCTACAAAACTGATTTCAGAGCAATAAGTCACCTAAGAGGGTGTCACCAGCCATTTACAGGGCACTACAGAGGTTTTCTATAATAAATGCATCGGCAAGGTAGTGTGGAATGGTCCAGGGCCTGGACTATATCTGCACTGAGCTCCCTCAGCCTTGTTTTTACTGCCCCTTAGTGCCTCGCTTTTAAAGTGACAGGAAACCAATGTCTGATTACAAATCAATCAGAGGGTTAGGATGTCACCTCTGGTCAGTGAATTTAGCTGTAAATCCAAGGGGTCACCCAGGAGGCTAGGAAAGTGGGGGTCCGGACCTGAAGGCAATCACTTCATGCAGTGCCAATGGAAACACATTTGTTAATACAGCACTTGATAACTCCCTCTCTGGGGCAGTGCCCAGGTGGCTCCCTCCTGGCCCAGGGCAAGCAGGGTGGGTCTGCCATGTGCGCCAAGGGTGGCAGTAAATGTCCATCAGTGCTGCAGAGGCTGCAGTGCTTCTCCAGGCTACCTCTGTGCCCTGAGTGTACACACGGTGCTTTCGCTACATCATGTTAACCAAAACTGTATCTGCTCCTGTCATGCAAGATACCTTTTGATGAGACCTCTTTTTTCTTTAAGCTTTTAAGATAATCTTAGCGAAATCATCAAGCTATAAAAAGAAATCAATCAAAACAGAAAAGGTTCCCATCACCCCGAAAAAAATCCATAACTTTTGCATTTTAATAGAGACGCTACAGGACCAGATCCGTCATTTTCTTTCTGATGTGTGCCTTTGATTTCCCTGCTATCTCACAGGGCTCTTGACTTTCTTGAGAAAGGGATTACTGAATTGTGTGTCTCCCTCAGATGTACTTGATCACTCAAGTATCTGTACTTAAGAATGTTAGAGTCTGTTCAGCTGTTGCCTCTTTGGAGCTCATCGGGGCTTGTCATCTTAATATTAATTGGGTTTTGTGCAGGCATCTCAAGTCCCACATTGAGTGGCTTTCAAGAGAGAAGATTATGCCCAAAGCCAGATACAAAGACAAACATATTTAGCACAACAATTATGATAATTGCAGAAACATTCTGTCACGAAATAAGCAAACCTGATTAAGGGTTCTTCTACATGATCAAATATTAATCTGATGTCTTCAGTCTAACCTGGTTAGAACGTAAGGGGCTTCTTATGGTTTCATGTAGTAATAGATTTATAGAAGCTGAACATAGAGAGCCTAATAGTATGAGACAGCCAAGCTGGGATAGTAAAAGGATTTTTGCTGAATGTAATCCCCTTAAATTTAAAATAGACACAGATAGGATCATAAACCTGAAATCAAAATGAAAACACACCCTACCATTGAGACATTTCGTGTAATTCCAACCACATGGTAATTCAGAAACATATTGTGGAAAAGAATTATTAGTGCTCACGTCTGTTTAAAAAAATGAGGTCAGTATCTTCATGGTAAATCATCACAATAAATACACAGTCATTGAAACTTTCCAGACTTTCTTGATACCCACAAAACTAGCTGGTAATAGAAGCAGTAATATTCTTGCTAAACTAGAGAGTTAATTTTATTTGTAATTTTCAGCTGCTTTCAACTTAATTGCACAATTTCCTCAATTATTAAAAGTTCATTCTGCATACTTAAGTTCATTAGCCATTGTCAAAGGGGCAAATTACTTTGCAATTTTAATATTTGTTGGACAAAGCGGCATTAATAGATTCACTTTCCAAACAGTTCCTCAGCTTTTGCTACAGTACTTACTCACTGACAATGGTAACTATCCAAATCAGAAGCCAAGAATTGTATTATTTTTTCTCTTTTATGACTATCTCTTAAATGTTAGTGATTTTAACCACATAGGTAGGCTTTACTGTTTGTTTATTTCTAGAGAGGGAAAGTGGGGCGGGTGGCAGTACTAATGATAGTGTTAGAGTCTTGTATAATATATATGAAAAAGTACACGATGCTGAAATTTCTCAGTATGCCTATGCAATTTGCATAAATATGGTAGATATAAATACATAAGCCTATAAAACAAAATATAGGTCTGAATAATCAATAAATCAGATTTTCAATTAGGGTCTATGCTATAAAACTTGTTGCTATGATTCTGTACCTTGTACTATATATATAAAATATACATATATTTTAATTTTTCTATAGAGGGATACATACGTTCCATATTATAACTACTGGCAATGAGAGGCATTCTCAATCTCTCTCTCTCTCAGACACACACACACACACACACCACAGAACTATTTAGTGCCTGTGTACGTAGACTACATTTAAATATATATACATGCCCTTGTAACAAAAATGCCACTTTTATTTGTTTTGTCCCTTGCAGTTATGAAGCCCTTCCCCCCCTCCACACCACCATTATTGCATTTGATTAATGAATATGCACTTGCTTCCTGGTCTAGATGCACAATTTAGCACAGCATCCTCTAGGGAACTCAGTGCCTGAAATTTATCAGTATTGCTCTATGAAAACACACACACACCACCCGGCTTGTTCTGTCTGTCTTTGGTGCACACAGACTCACTCTGAAATGTCTGGGTGCAGATAGCTCCAGACCTCGAGGAAGGGAGCCCCTGCCAGCATGGCTTATCTCCCCAGTAATTAGGCTTGTGTTTCTGCTTTATTAACTCGGATACAACAACGCCCTGCCCTCTGTCACAGGGGGACTAATAGACGATAGTCACTCTGATTTGGAAACCGTACAAATTAAATGACAAAGTGAGAGGAAGTGAAGTTAAAGCAAATTGTGTAAAGATAAGGCAGTTGGTCATTTACATACCAGTTTTTCAAATGTTAAGCAGGGGCCTTTTGATTTTACACCTGCAGGTGCAAAACTGCTGAAAGAAATAAGCCCAGTTTTCTTGATGTGTTTGTTAAACCTCAATGATATGTGAATTCTTAAATGATGTTAGGAATAATTGATTGTGAGTGTTTAAAACCAGGGTAGCGTTTTCTTCTCCTGAAGTCCCGTGTTTCATTGCCTTCCCCCAGAAGCATTTTCTTCTATTAAATGTGCATGTGAATCCATGTATTTATTTTCCCAGGAGCATTTCAACAGGTCTCTATCTCTATCACCTATAGGGCAGATTGCTATTACATATTTTAAACTCATGTCCTGCCTTTCTAGGAAAAACATTCACACACTATATATAAGATTAAAATTACCCAGGAAAGAAAATGAAATGGAATGATGGTGGGGGAGGGAAGCTGCCCAGTGAAGTTGATTTCCATCAGTTGGCTTCTGGAGCTGGACTACTGTGGTTAGCAATACAATTTAACAAGAAGCATTCGTTGTGGGTATGGAGCTGCCGGCTTTTGAGAAGGCTGATGAGATGTGATTATCTCCATGCAGAAATATCAGGGTGGTTAAAAGATAATTTGAAATGAGGTTAAAAATGAAGCGACACTAAAGCTTCTCTCACTTGTGTCAAAACAATCACATCTTTTCTTTCCCTTTCATTTTGATGACATTTGCTCATATTGGAGGTGGAGACATTCTTCATAGCAAACTGTAATCCTTAACTAATTTTAAATTTAGTGTGGCTCTGTTTGAAAGACAGCTCCAACTTGATCCAAAATCAGCTTCTGGATAATATGGGTAGAAGCTGCAATGTTTGTAATATTTGGGAAGCCTTAAACATTGCTATTAGTCCCAGAACTAAAGTTTCATTTCACTATGTTAACAATATTCATGGGATAAACAGCATATGTGACATAATAAATTACATTTGGTTAGAAAAATGTCTTTGAACTTTAGCTTAAAACTGAAAACAGGTGAAAAAAACAGCCTCAAATGTTAAAAACCATGTGCTAGTAAATGAATATACCCCATCATAGCATTTAATCACCGTATGTATAATTACTGTTGCAAATGATTAAGTTTCAAAGTCTGAGGATATTTCTTACTTTGCAACGATGCAGTTCAGTACTAGATATATTTATTCATTATCTAAGAAAGAGAAATCCACATAGCCCTGGTTCTTGATTTATGAAACAAAACAGCAAAAGTGGGATAGAAAAATGAAACATTATCTCTGGGTATATAAAGAGAAATAATAATTGGGCTACTTGCTGAAAACATTTTAAAAAGTCTAAAGCCAGATTTCAAAACCTATTGTTTTGTGTAAAGGATGCTTGGGACGTTCTGCCAGTTTCAGAAGTTTAATCAACATTGAAGAAAGAAAAGCCCAAAGTTCCTTTGCTCTGTGCTCACTCCACAGGGCTGCGACACACAAGCCAATTTGAGCCAGAAAATGCTTGGGAATTCTAAAAAGCTATGTTCACGTCCACACACCGGGAAAAACCTCCTCAACGGTCCTCCCCTGTCCCCCGGTTTATCAATCAGTTATGAATCAATTATTCAGTGACTAATACCCCAAACCCCTCACTCCACCATCTCCTCCAAGACTGCAGTGCTGCCGAGGACACGACAATTAGTCATATTTGTCCATGCTGGGTCTATCTAATCCCCACTGTTTTTAGTCCTGTCAAATCCAGTCCCAAACAAAGCTGCAGACGTCTTGTAGGAGATGCACACAGACTTGCCTTGTTTACGTTCAGAGGATGGATTTTATGGCAACATTAAATACATACTGAGCTTCAACTGATGGGGCCACTGGCATGGGGGAACAACTGCACTGGCAATTCCTACTGCCCTTGATCCACTGTTGTTTAACTTTGTTCTGGAAACCCATGGCTTCCTAGCTATGCCCTCCAGACCAATATAGCCTTGGGTCCCCAGCTCATCTCCCAAATTTCCTGCACAATTATATATTTACGATCATTGCACACAAGTGTTTCCAGCAATCACATAATGCAACCCCCCTCCTCCCAGTCCCAACATCCCCCAACACGTTTTCCACCCATGCCCTGAGTTTCTTCCTGCCCGTTTTCATGCTTTAGTTTTGATCCTGGTAAAAGACCACCCCCCCTCCCCGCCCCCCTTGTTTATTTAGAAAGAAAAATCTTAGGTGCTCTGTTTACTTACATTTCTCAGCACTTCTTTGTCTTCCAAAACATCCTAGCTCTTAATATGGAAGTTTTATGCGTTATTTTATGAGGAAATAGACTTTTGCTAGTTGACGTGAGCAGTTAGGATGGGTTTAAGTGTGCTTGGAAACCCCTGATTTCACCCGAAAAAACAATATATGGCATAAGTTAACATCTAGAGCCTGAAAACACAGCCAGTAAGAGTCGAGCAGACTAAAGGAAATCACTACTTAATTCCACAAACATTTGTTTCGGTCCAGGAATGGCACTAGAAACTTTGAGCGGTGTGTTTCCTCACTCCCTCGCCGGGGCGGGCACACGAGGGTCCATAAGGTGCGGCACAGCGCCATCTGCCGGCCGACCCGGCTGCCCAAACAGTGCTCCACAGCCAGGGGCTGGCTCAAAAACCCACCCGAGCTGGTTCTCCTACCTCCGTCCCCAGGGGCTTCCTGTTGCTGGGGAGTTCTGACTGTACTAAAAAGGAAAGAGAGAGGGAGATTGTACTAGAGAGAGAAAGCAGTGCTGGAGAAACAGTTTCCAAAAACCTATTTAACATGTAAATAGAGGAAGATGAATACCTCTGGAACAGTCCCCAGACGTTTGGCCAAGCGCACAGGTTTTCGGCATTAAAGGTGAAGTTGAGTTTATTTGCATCGAAAGCCAAGAGTTGTTTTTCCTCCCTTCTTTCTGTCTATAAAACACTGTATCCTAACCATATTGTCTGCACACCCAGCTGGGCTCCGTGTGCTTCTTTACAGGGGCCAGGAAGAATTCATGGAAGCTGCCTGGGTGTCCAGGTTAATTCATTCATTTCCTGGCTGCCTGGTTGTGTGTCCCTGTGTATGTGTGTGTGTGGGGGGAGGGGGCAAGGGGGAGGCAGAAGTGCTTTTGGAGACACTAGGGCTCTGTTTGCCCATCGATTCCAGGAATCAGTGGAAGGGCAGCCCCTCTCAAGGACAGAATGTGAGGACTGTGGAAATGCAATCAACACACTTCTGCATGTTTCCATGCTGCCTTGAATGGGATCCCAGACTCCAGGAAACCCATCTTTGATAAACCGCTAAAGGCCCAAGCTAAATGGACCAAAGAGGTGATCATTATTCTTAAGGGAGGGACCTCACAGTAACACAGGATAAAGCATTATCTGCAATTATTTTTTAAGGCTGTGTTGGAAGTCTTATTTTCATCCCACTTCCAAGTACCAGGCCTTTTGCAAGCTGCAATTTCCATCCTGCAACACTGTTTTCCAGCATCTTCCTTCCTTTCCTCCCCTGTACCACACACACACACACACACACACACACACACACACACACACAGAGCTTGCAGTGGGTGCCATCTCCTCTTCACCTAGGGAGACAGGGGCAGCCCAGAACCATTCCTGGCTTCCACTAAAGGATGGTTTGTTTAGCCCCTGTGGTGGGGAGTCTCGATAGCACAGAGTGATGATTAACTGTAATTGCCTGGGTATGGAAAGGGCTAGAGACCATCTTTCTTCACCCAGTTCTCGCTCGGGCAGCACTGCCTACAAATCAGACAGTTTGGGATTCAGAGCTACCGGGCCCTCCAGAGGTCTAGCTCTCAGGGCAGCCATGGGAGGGAGGGGCCTACGCGATCGGAAAGGCTGCTGTTTTCTCAGGGGCTGCCTCTCAACCTGATGAGAGTTTTCTAAAACAGTGTTCCCCTATGTGCCGTGAGCTGTCCTTTTGCAGACTGGAAATCTTCTGGTGAGTGTTCTCAGGCCACTACCCCCCGCCCCCATTCCACCCCCAGCACACACCTCTCTTTCAGAAACAAAGTCAGATTCGTTCATTACAGAATTCGCATTTAAGGTCTAAAGCATTTTAGAGACTCGGGTTGCCAGATAAAATACAGGGTACACAGCTGCATCTGAATTTGAGAAAAACAATGAATAGATTTTAGTATAAGAATGAGCCAAGTATTATATGGAACATACTTATACTGAAAAATATTCATTGTTTGTCTGATATTCAAATTTAACTAGATGCCTGTTTTGTTTTGGATTTTGTTTCTGTTTTTACTAAATCTGGAAACCTACTAGAGACTTTCGAGTGCTAATCTTAGGTAGGAAACTAAGGTCAACAGAGGCAAAGTAATATGCCCAGTTACACAGCTGGTAAGAGGCAGAACCAGAACCAGAAATCAGGTCTAGAAGTTCAGTTTGGGTCCCCTGACTCCACTGCACTACCTTGTGTGCCCCCAGGATAGCCGACAAGGGACCAGCGATACCAAGTGAGCTCCCCTAATCAAACCAGTTCCTTATCTCATCACCCCAGAGTGACCAGGCATGTTTCAAAGGACCATACAGTAAGATGCCACTCATTTGGAAATGCCACGAGTTTATAATTTGGGAAGTTTCCTGCCCAAGTGAATCATCTTTACATAGCAAACCTTTTCGGGCTGGATGGTCCAGCATTTTCTTTTTCTATGACCATTGTTCGTAATGGCTACAAGGACTTTGTTCTACCAAGCGATTTTCAACACGGAAGTACCCACTTACACACAAGCATACAGTCGGCCCATTGTTCCTGTCTCTATATTAAAGCAAAAAGTCCTAAAGCCTTTTGCAGACAGGTATTGTTTGTCTGAATTAAAAGACTAAACAGATCGTCTTAAAATATCCTCGTATCTTTCACGGACTTAAATTAGTTATGCGTCTCGAGACTTGACTGTTCCCCAGATTCACGGAAAGGAGTTCTGTATCCTGGGAAATCTCAGGGCAGCCATGGCCGTGGGAGGGGCTTCCTCTCAGGGCTAGGTTGTGTAGAGAAGAGCTCAGCCATGCCCCTTGTTAAACCTGAAGTTGTGCTTGCCTTAGTTTTAAACTGAGGGCTTAATTCTTTAAAATCTCTCAGATTCATTTTGGTTCTAAATACTAGATTTCTCACCATCAGTGAGCCATTTACTCTGTTCACAGTATTTGTTTTTTAAGCTCCAATTGGAAGAAGAATAAGAAGTGCCTCTAAGTCTTTTGTAGGTTACCCCCCCCCCCCCCGTACCCCTCGCCCCCCCCACCCCCCCACCCCACCCCCAGTGCCCAGCACAGTGCTGCAGCTGGCTGAGCTCCCTAAGCAATCTGGCCACCAAAACTAAATTACAAAAGCTCACTCTGCGGAAGGAAGGAAAAGGTGTTAATGAAACCAGTTGTAATGCAAAGAAAGGTCAGCTTTAGCTGCAAGCCTGGAATGAGACAATATAATTGCAAGTGGCAAAAAGGGCTCCAGGTGAGAAAGGGACAGTGTGTCCACACCATGTCTGCCCTCCGAGGTCCCAGTCTCAAGCTGAGCCACTGCTCCTGCGGGCTCTAGTTGGGCCACAGAAGAAGTAACAGTTGGAAGGATGTGGACCTTTTACAATTAGATCCAAACGCCCAGCCTAACAATGCATCTCATGAGCAGCTCACACGCTCATTGTGACTGGTAAGAAAAGCCTGAGTAAGTGACAGCAAAAGAAAAAAATGATCTAGTAAAAGATGGCAAAATCCTGTTCTGTCTGGGAAATCTTTCATTTCACGCTTGGAGTTCACATTTCTCCGACGAATGTAAAGGAAGAGTAAATGAGGCCGGGTAGAGAGAGAAGGTGAGGTTTTCCCTCCCCCACTCTCTCCCTCCCTCTCCCGACCTTCATTCCTTCCTCTTTTGACTTTTTTAAACCTTAAAATTGCTCTGCAGAGAGTCCATTCAGTGAGGGTGAGTGTGGACCTGGAGCCAAGATGCTGGAGGGCCTCAGGCTGCCTTGAACTTATGGCCATGAGCTTTTCTTACCTGTGGGGCCTGGTTTGCACGGAGGAGTCCTGCCTCCCTTTCCATGAAGGCAGGGCAGCAACTCCCAAAGATGGATGGCTACATTCTTTTGAACACACAAAACCCTCAAACACTTTGTCCGTTCTTGAATGGGGCCAATTCAAGGACTTGGCTCCGAAACACTACATGGGTTTCTCCTTTTGAAAGATTTTCCTATGGCTCTGTGTCATCTCTGGAACATCCCGGGGATTCTCCTCTCAAGTAGATGCTATGGTTTGCAAGCTCCTTTTCTGGGATGGCCAGTGTACTCTCCAGGCTCCATTAGCCAAGTCTAGACCTAACCCCAAACCCAGGAATGACCTGCTGGGAAAGGTGTTAACTGTTTAACGAAGACAGAATCTAGTGCCACCGTGAGCAGAAAGGAGTGACTCCCACACCTCCACACTGATCAGCACTCCGGACTGTGTGCCCTCCTAACGATCACAAAGCACCCACATTTGCTGCTAATAATACTCATCCTTATCAGGGCTTACCAGTGCAAACGGCTGTGCATTTGACCCTCATTGGAAGGTACTGTTACCCCCATTTTATGGATTAGTAAACAGAGGCTGCGAGAGGTTTAGTAACTCAGATAACATCACTACTACTTAAATAGTAGAGACAGGACTAGAAAGTAAGTTTCATTGATTCTAAAAGGCCATGTTTCCAATGACTTCTGATAATAACAGATAACTTTAATTGAGCACCTCCTAGGTGCCAAACAAACACTGTTAGGAGCACTTTACGCATGTTATCTCAATAAACACCTCAGTGACCTTGCAAGCAGCTACTTCTTACTATTTAGCCCATTTTGTGGCTGAATAATGTGAACCACAGCAATTAAGTGAAGAGTTGGCAACTTTAGCTACTGACATGTTATATATATATATATATATATATATATATATATATATATATATTTATATTTATATTTATATTTATATTTATATTTATATTTATATTTATATATATGTGCGTGTGTGTACACATATATATGTGTATATATATATGTGTGTGTGTATATATATATGTATATATATATATATATACATATATATGTGCCCCTCTGGATCAGGGAGGCTTTTGGCATCCCTTCTAATGAAATTTACAATAAAGCCTCATGTAAAATGCAAAAGACAAAATAAAATAGGAGAACAGCAACAATAAACAAACAGCAACATCTAACCCTCCTCCTCCCAGCACAGAGGGGCCACTGTGTGTACCTTCTTCAGGTCCCATTGGAGTGTCTGCCCTCCGATTCCTCCCTGCAGAAAAATGATACTGGGGGAAAAGATGTGGTCTTAGGATACTTCTTGTTCCCCAAGGCCACAGAGAATGGAAAGTTGGTTCTTTAAACAACTGCACAATCTCTCTCGCTCTCTCTCTCTGTACACACACACACACACACACACACACACACACACACACTTTCCCCTTTTGGTCTGAAAATCCAATTTCTGGAACTTTCCGTTGAACTGCAGCTTAGGGTGGAGACACTCAGGACAGGACCACCAGCTGCTGAAATAGGGCCTCCAAGCCCCAGGGCATGAACCCAGGGGCCCGGCAGCCCCCTCGCTGCCTGGTGAGAGTGCACCCCTAAGGAAGCCGGCAGTTTTATTTCCCTCCGTAAATCTGTTCTGATTAATGTAAACACTGTATAATACTCCACCTGTAGGTACAGTAATTAAGGTGCACTGGAGCCACAATCGGTACAGTGACAGGCAGAAGGAGAAATTATTGACCTCCCACAGATTTTTTAAGTCAGCACATTTACTACTGTGAAAATCACCAAGTCATTAGCAGAGGGGTTTAAAACAATTTTTAAATGAAAGAAGTCTGCTCACATTACAGCTATTTGTCTGCTAACCTCCTGGTGTCCTCTCTTTCTGACTTAAGGTGAAATTCCCCGCTCCCCATCGGAGCCTCCGCAGACTGGGGGGCACCAGTGTTTCTAGGGGTTGAAAGCTTTCCATTCCTGCCTTGGAGGAGCAAATGGCTCCTGTCCCAGAGACTGACCTGTCCTGGCACCCAGGGTCCTGGGATGTGGCCAACAGCACCTCGCCCTTGGGTCTGTGGAGCTCCAGTGTGACAGCTAACGGGCCTTGCTGGGCTCCTGTGTGACAGCTTCTACTCTGCCACAGAATGAGTCTCCATGGACGCCCACTCAGGAAGTTGATAGCTGTGGCCAGGGCTCTGCTCACTGTCCGCCCCATGCCAGGCGGTCAGTGGCTGGCCGGGGAGCTGCACCCACCCCTGCCCTTTGCCCAGCCTTTCTGGCGACAGTATTTCCAGTCACTCCCAGCCAGGCCTCTCCTCCCAGGAGACAGGAGGCGCTGCTCGCGATGTCACTGAGAAGCAGAGGCACCCTAACATCCATCTTGTTACTAACCCAATGCTTCCCACCCCCAAAGGCACGCCTACCCATTGTCAGCGGGTGGAAGGCGGGCAGGGCAGGGCAGGGATCAAAGGCATGTAATTCTGGAGTCATGCCTAAGTGGGTTCTACTTCCTGCTGCATCACGCCCTCTTTGTGCCTCAGTTTCCTCATCTGCAGCATGGGGATAACCATGGTATACATCCCCTAGGATTGTTGGGACACCTGAAAGGGATGATCCATGACATGCCCGCACAGTGCGCGGCACCTTATAAGTCGGGAGTTGGTGACTGTTTTCTGGAAAAGATCACATAGAAAGTACTTCGGGCTTTGTGGACGGCATGGTCTCTGTCACAACTACTTATGTCTGCTGTTGTAGCCTGGAGCAGCCATAAACCATATGTAAACGAATGAGTGTGGCTGTGTTCCACTCAAACTTTATTTACAAGGACAGGGAGTGGGCCAGATATGGCCCCTAGGTCATAGTTTGATGATCACTGTTCATGAAAACGTGAATAAATGTCAGCAGCTACTCTTGCACATAACAGTTCCTTGCCAATCAGGTGTTGTGTGCGAGTCGTTGCTGGTGAATTAAGAAGACATGGTCCATCTTAAAAGTTACGATTGGTATTAGGAGAGGGGTGGCACTAATTCACAAAGCGTAACTGAGGACCTACTGTGTGCAAGAAGGAGGTGGCCTAGACTAACAGCTATTATACATACAAAATGTAGAGGGTATGTGCCATTGAATTGTTCGTGTTTATTCTGTAAAACTCCACTCCCACCCCATGAAAACAAATCAGGAATATTTTGCATTTACCTCAAAATGATGACAGCTTTAGAGACTAAGCTTTTTTCAAGAAAAATAAAGAAAATGAAACACGCACAAACATCACGGCATCATACTCTAAACGTGAAATGTGCTGCTTTAGGTACAATCCGCAGAGAGGAAAGCCAGTGAGATTTGGTTTAAATTCACAGCCCGCCCAAGTCAATACCCAAGCTGTCAAAACAGCCAACAGCCAGCTTGGTATTTTTTTGACTGAACATGCCAGTGAATTTCACCAGGGACCTCAATGTGGAGCAATCAGAGATCTCAGCTGCTAAAAGCGTTAGGAGAGAAAGGGCGTAGAATATCTCTACCTTCAAGGTGCAACACCAAAGATGCATCTTCAGTTTAAGAGCGAAGACAAAGGATGTAATATATACGCCCAAGCTGGTCCCGAAGGTCAGTTACACATAGATAGCTAGGCAGTCACTTAACACAGCTGCTCCTAACCTGAAAGTACTTTCTAGACCATGTACTTGTTCATTTATTCACTTATTCTGCAAATATTGTGGAGAATACACTATACGTATTGCTTAGAGCTGGGCCCCAGGAAACACAAAACTGAGTCAACTGTGGAACTTAAGCTCTTGCAACATACGGAGACAAACTGTGACAGAGAAGGAAGTCTGTCCAGGGAGCTACGTGCCAATTCATTCCTCTGAGAGATGCTGGCCACAGTTTAGTTTCACAGAGGCGAGGCTCCTCTTTTAGCAAAGGACAACCTTAGAATGGAAAGAGCCTGTGTCACCCACCTGTGTGCTGATGGCACCTCGGGAATGGTGACATGGACTCTTAAATCCTGCAGTGGCAGGAGACTCACCTGTTCCCACACTCTCTTTCTCCTATGCAGGTCCTTGCCACTTCCCCTACACCTAATTCCTTTTACAAAAGCTGCCACACCTGTGAGTTTCTTCGCCCAACGTTTTAACCTTAAGTCATTTGCTTTCTTTTGCTTTTCCCTGCTAGCACAATCTCAAGATCCAGCCATTCCCCACTTCTCTTTGCCCCCTAAACCCCCTGGTTCACAAATACAACTTGGGTTTCATGCACCCTTGACCCTCCTTCCCCTTCTGAGGTCTGACTGCCCGTCTGAGGAGCACGTGGTAATTCAGGAAAACTCTACAGCTATGCTGGAAGGGGATTGGGGCTCCTGAGTTCTAAGCCCCAGCCCAAAGTTGGCCACAGCTTTCATTTTCAAAGGCAATCACAAGATGAATATCAAAGAATTTACAAAATCCACATTGGGAAACCTGTCAGAAAATTGTTGGGAAAATAAAGTGAATCAATAGAATGTCAAGAGACCCAAATGAAAAAAAAAAAAATTGAATATTCATTTTCTGTTTCACAGGGGCAGGGATTTACTAGGACCAAGGCAGCTGGTGGGATTTTCGGCTTTCCTTGGAATGGTTCAAATAATTTTTGTGCTGTGCATTGGATTAGTATTCAATTAACTCCTTTAAAATTATAATGTGCAACTTCAACAAACTTGTTAACGAGTCACGGCGCAATTAGAGCAGTTAATAGCCACCAGGTACAACAAATGAATGCTGTATTTCTATAAACAGAGCGTGTCTACAACAAATTCAGCATAGGTATTCCACTCTCAGAACAAGCAATGTCTGTAAACATCAGAGAAAATTACAGAGGGGTTCTTTTCTCCTGCATATGTATCAAAAAACATCCGATGTAGAAACCATGTAGAAATTACTTCCTTCTAACGTGGTCACATTCCAGGAAATCCGATATGCGAACACAACCAGCCCTTATTGGGGACACCTAATCAGCCCAGTTTGTTACCTGGGTTCCAAATGCATCACTGTGGTTGCCAAAATGTTTTCAACATAATCCCCCCATTGCTCTCACATAGGCCGTTTCAAGGTGTAAGGAAACAAAGGATGATCGTATGAATACCGTCTCAGACACCATTAGACTGAACGACAACATCACCGGACGAGTTCACATACTCAAACACCCACCCTCGTCCAGAAAAATAGTGGGATCAGGAACCCCCATTATAGGGCATGGAATTTCAGGGTAGAACCTGTTAATATGTAAAAAGAGGTATGAAAAATAATGTATGGGACTTTATTATGATACGATCAAGACTGCAGCAACTTTTGGTGCATTTCGTAAACCAGACACAATTATTCTAAGAACTTTCAACATTTGATTTATTGTTAAAGAGAATATTCCCTTGGCTGAGGGATTTTGCATCTGAAGTTGATCTGCTGTAAAATAACTATGAAAAATGTATTTTAAGTCTGAAAGTTATAATCTCAATATTTTTATTCCCAATAAAATACTATCCAAGACTAGTGGTGATTTTTAATAATCTATTTTGACCATAGGTTATAGAGCTATCACACATGCCACGTCTCATCTATGGCTTAGAAGGTTTCCCCGTTTTTGTTTTTTTTTTCTGACGCAAAGCTACCTTCCCTACTCTCCCCTCCACACACATTCACACAATTATGAAAGTATCATGTAACGATTTAAATAGATTAACTACTTTTGATAGTTTGTGGAAGCAATGCTACATCTCTTTTCCACAAGACTGGAAAACTTTCTCACCATTCTTAAGTAACAGCAGAAATAATAAAATCTAAAAAAAAAGTGCAATTTAATTTGGTGTTTTTTTTTTTAGAAGTATTTCTTCTCTAGCCTTAGGAGATTAGTTTTCAAAGCAATGGAGAAATCATTGATGTACATCTTTTCAAGTCAAAAGAAAAAAAAGACTCCTAAATAGCAAACATTTGCTCTTTGGAGCATAGCAAGAAGAAAGGAAGAGGACCAGAGGCCACATCCTAAGAACAAAGTATTGTCCAGGTAGCTGTTGGTTAAAATGGGATCCCTTTCTAGTCTTTTTATTAGTTAGAGTTTTGCTTTCCTAAATGAAACTTCATTTTCTTTCACTAATCAGTCTAGTGGGTGTCTGCCAGTTCTTCTGCGTGACTTGCTACGTGAAAACTTGTAAAAAAGGAGGAATCTAAAGCTAGTCTAGATCCACAAACTCTGCCATTAACAAGTGTTCACCAGAAGGATATTTCCTTTTCATATTTAAAGAAACATTCAATGTCTGTGATTTTGACAAAAACAAACAAACAAAAAACTGCCTTTTTCCTGTAATGTAGAAAGGTGACTTAATTACACTAATAATTACATTCTCCTCAAATTTGAGTATAAATGAATCTGAGTGCAATTTTCCTTTTTTTTTTAACTTCATAAAAGAATCCTAAAGTTTGTGAGGGAGAATAAATGCATAAGAATAATCAAGAATACCTGGAAGAGAAGAGCATTAAAGGAGAATTTCTCATACCACCTATTAGAATATATTATAAGGTTATAGAAGTCAAGTGCTGGTGTAGCATCAATGAAACAGAGTAAAAATCCCAGAAGCAATCTCAAGCTAATATAATAATTTAGTGTATGAAAAAGTGATATTTAGAAAAAGATGTGATATATTATTGAATAATTTAGTATTGTGGCAACTGGCTATTCATTTGGGGGAATAGAGGAAAGGTAGACCCTGGTTCCCATGATTGAGAAACTAAATTTTAGATGAAACAGATTCATAAGTATGAAAAAAGGAAACAATGTTTTTCAAGAATATGGAGATAGATATTTATATAATATTGCATTGAAAAGCATGAGTCCTAAGGCAACAGTCATAAAAGAAACGAATAATGTTTCCTATAGAAATACTAAGAGTTTGTACATCAAAACATATAAAAATTATGACTTTATGAGGAAAGGACCAATTGGATGACATATATGCATACGTAACAAAGGGTTAATATACTCAATATCTAAATAGCTTTAACAATTCAATAAGAATACGATGAAGACATAGACAATTCACAAAAGAAAAAAAGTGCAATAACAAATTATCTGTGCAAAAGATATTCCAAAAATTACAATAGTCAATGTTAGTAAGGGTGTGGGGAAATGGGAATTCTCACACATGACTGATTAGAATATAAATAAATACGACTGTCTTACAGACAATAGCTTAGGCATGGGCATGCTTTTTAGTCCATCAATGCCACTTCTAGAAATTTACCTAAGGAAATAATCATAGATGTAAATAAAATTTAACTATAAGAATGTTTGTTGAACTGTTGTTTGGAATATTAATAGTAAAACAAAACACTTCCACATACTTAAGAACAGAAACTGGAGTAATTATTTAAAATGTTCCTGTAGGAAGTAAAATTTAAACAACTTTCATGATATTTTTGCCAACTGAAAAAAAAGTTTTCCAAATAGTATGTGTGGTATGACACCATTTTCTTAAAAATGTATAACAAAACAGTATGACTATATAAAACCAAAAGTGAAGTAGGAATGCTACCATTATTTAAGGATGGTAATTTTATGAATGATTTTTAATTCATTCTTTTTGCTTCTCTCTTTTCAACATTTTCTTTATTTAATAAATATTACTCTGAATGTGTGTGCGTCTGTGTGGGTCCCTTTCTCTGGCAAATCCTGGATTCTCCTCATTCCATCCAACGTCTGCAGAAACTCTACCCTCACGTCTCCTCCTAGTACCTGTGGGCTCCCTCCTGAGTTGTCTTTTCCTAGAAGTGGAGATTCTTTTTCTGTTCCTCTCTCTTTTTGTTCTTGGTTACTCTCAGAGATGACACACGGGCTAGATGTTTATTCTCTACCCTCCTGAACAGGAAGTTTTTTAAACATTTTCATAACTTTTAAGAAGTTGCTGAAACTCCGATGAGACAGAATAGCATCAAGCAGAGACTCCCCCTGCCCCCCACCCTTCTCTGCAGCCCGGGACATGTTTTGGGGATGACCTAAGTTAAAACAGAAGTGTGGTTTGTGTCTATTGTCTGGTCTTTTCTCTCTGCCTTTATCAATATTTTAATTATTTAATCCATGGCAATTTATTTTGATATCTATCCTGTAAAGTGACATATAATTGCTTCCTTTTAACTGTATCAGTACTAAGGGCAGAATTTATACTTGAGGCTCTTCTTGACTCTCTTCTGGGCTAAATGAGTGGAAGGGAAACATATAAAATAACTTTCTCTTTTCTCTATATAACTGAACTTTCCAAAATATCCCCTGTTCCTGATGAAGTAACTTGAAATGTTTACTTTCTTGTTTTAAAGAGAAGGTTGCGAGTCAGGCGTTGAAAATTCAAATGCTTACAGTTTCCAGGAGGCGATATGAGTGAGGCGTGGGCTGGGTCTAAGAGACTGTAGGGCGTGATGGAGACTGCACAAAAGTATGTGTTGGCGACTCATTTAAAACTGAACAAATATTACTTTCATAATAAGAAGAAATTGTTTTAAAAATATCTGTTGAATAAATTAAGGTGTCGCTTTTGAAGATTTGGAAACTCTTTGGACTTCCAAGCTGTTACGGACAATGTGACAAGAGTTTAGCAGGGAGGAACTTTGATCTATGAGGCTAAAGGAACGCAAGTGTGGTCCTTTGCAGAGCGGAGCTCAGCCAGACCAAGATCAGCCTTTGCCACATCTCTTTGACCTCAAGGCAACAGTGCATCCTGATGCGATCTCTTTGGCAGTGGAAACTTCCATATGGAACAATACTGAGAATGTCCAAATACTTGCTAGGAGCCAGGCATGGAGCTTCGTACATTATTTTCTATAATACCTTATTGGAGATGCATACAATCCCTTTGAAAGTCCTATAGGATAAAAAGGTAAATTGTGGTGGGGATGGGGGTACTGGGAAGGGGAGAGACAAATAAAAAGATATGGTCCCTACAACTCTTGTCAGTCCTATCCACCTGGCTCAGTTCATCTACTATCCTTTTGGTCCAACAATTACACATCTTCATGGTACCTTTCTTTCCTTTAAGACAATGAATCTCTACTTGAATTCTTGAATGGATTTCAGGAGGTCCATACCCTCATGGCATTGCCAGCTTCTGCATGGTGGTGCCCATGTGCATTTTGCAAAGAGATGGCTGATTTTGTCAAATGCTGAAGAGAGTCTATGACCTAAAACATCTAAGACTTACTGGTCTAGAAGCTTATGATCCAAGTCAGACTTGCTGACATCAAGAAAGACACGATTAATAGTGGTGTATTGATATGAAGTGAGGGAGGGAGTGGTCACAGACAAGGATGTATGTGTGATTGGAGGGCAGAGAGGGATTTAAACATCCAAACAGATGCATAAATCTTCCCTGAGGAGGGCTCATTTTGAGGCCTTAGTCTTAAAGAAAATAAGGAGTAGAAATCTCAGACTTCCCTTCTTGAATTATAAGCCTTTCCCTCACTTTCTTTGCAACCCCAAACCACCACTTACATCTAAGTGGAGGGAGTAACCTACCAGCTAATTGAAACTGTTTCAGTGATGCATCCATTTTTCTATTTAACATTCTTTTCTCTCACTCTCACTTTTCATTTCTTGCCTGAGTTCACATGGCCCATTCCTTGTCTTTTTTAATAACTGTCCAAATTATTACTATTAGTAATTTGGGGAGGGAGAAGAGAAATATCAATAAGGGAAATGAGTTTCCATGGCAACCACAGCCAGGTGAGATCCTTTTGAATATCCTTTCTATGACTATTTCATTAGCCCTCTCCTGAGAATCTGAATCCTCGTTAACCCATGTAGGCACTGAATGTTCTTTATCAGATGGCTCTCAGATTGCTCATTCACTGTTGGGGATACTGGTTTATCCCCATTTATCTAAACCCCTAGTTTAGCATGTGCTGGGATTTGGTAATGAGAAATGAGTGGTATTTACCTGCATATCTGTCTCCTGCTTAGTGTGGGCCTGGTGCTTGTCTGGCATCCTTCCCGAGTTCCATGGACGAGGACAAATGGCAAGTTACATTTTTTTGTTTTCAAGAACCAAATCAACACTTTAAAAAGCAGGGTTCTCATAATGATAGTGCACTTCCATGGAGGGGAGGCAAGCTTTCTTAGAATCTTTCTGGGAAGGACTGCAGACACCCCTTCAGACAGACACAGAGTGAGTGCAGAGTTTCTGTGTTAGGAACCCCTCCTAACAGTATCTGGTGGTCAGAACACAAGATTTGAAGTCCAAAGCTTTTGGAGGGGAGGAGGCATAGGAATAAGTATCAGTCAGGAGGGACTGAGTAATGCTGTGGTAACAAAGATCCCCGGTGATGGTTACCTCTGTGTCCACTTGGCGAGGCTACAGTGCTCAGTATACAGTCCAGCGGTTGCTGTGAAGGTATTTTTTAGATATTAACATTAAAATCAGTAGGTTTTGAGGAAAACAGACCGCCCTCCATAATGTGGGCAGGCCTATCAGTTGACGGCCTGAAGAGAAAAGACTGAGGTCTCTCAAAAAGGAGGGAATTTTGCCTCTAGACTATCTTCAGACTTAAGACTGCAACACTGATTCCTGCTAGAATTTCCAGCTTATGGGCCTACCCGACAAATTTCAGACTTGCCAGGCCCCATGATTCCATGAGCCAATCCCTTTATCTATCATCTATCTATCTATCTATCTATCTATCTATCTATCTATCTATCTATCTATCTGCCTACCTACCTACCTATCCATCTATCTATCATCTCTCTCTCCGTTCTATTGGTTTGGTTCTATTTTGATTGGAGAACAAGACCCCAAATCTCACTGACTTAACCCAAAGAAAATTCATTTCTCCTTCATGTTACATGCTCAATTCAAGTTAGCAGGAGACTCAGATGCCCCAGCTAAAGGACACTCCATCTCAACACATGGTCCCATGGTCACCTTGGTGGGGACAGGGGAGGAGGACATGGTAAATCACCCACTGGCTCTTAGAACTTCCATCTAGAAGTGATACCTGCTACCTCCACTTGCATTTCATTGGCTAGAGCAAATCTCACGGCCATCCTAACTTCACAGGAGATCAGGAGGTGTGATCCTACCCAGCACCTGGGGTGAGGAAAGGCAGATTTGGTGAACAGCATGAATGACTATCACTCATGGGTGGCCACGAGTGCAATCTGTGGGACTACTGTGTCCCACTGATTAGGAAACACAAATCAAGAAGTCCAAATAAGCTTTGATTCTACTGATTGTGCGAAGACCGCACCTAGGCCCACCTAGGCATCAGTTTCCCCATCTGCTCGATGACGAGAGTAGAAGGTAACACCTCTTCTTCTTGCCTCCTGCTGCAACAGAGGAAATGTCCAGTCTCCTCTCAAAGGCTGGCCTCTTCACGGATTCGCCTGTTAGGCCAGACACCTCCTGGCCATGCTTCGTTCTGTCTTCTCCCATGGCCCAGCTTCCAATTCCTCAGAAATCCTGTTGCTCGTGTTTAAAATTTATTTCAACAACATTCACTTCTCTCCCTGCGCTGTGCTACCATCCTAGTTCTAGCCACCACCTCCTCTTCCTGGGCTTCTTCAGTAACTCTGGAATTAATCTTCCTGCTTCTATGCCCACTCACCTCCAATCTATTTTCCCATAAATCTCCCCTTGCCCCAGATAATATTAAGATAAGGGGAGGGATGTAACTTAGTGGTTCACAAAAGAACAAGACCTGGACACACGTTGCCTGTGATTGAATTCTTCCTCTGCCACTTGCAAAGTTACCTAACTTTTCTGTGCCTCAGTTACCTCCTATGTAAATTGAGAATAACAGTACTTGCTTCATAGTGTTCTTATAGGGGTTAAGTGAGCTGATACATACAAAGCACTAATGTTGGGGGAACATACTAAGCACTGTATGTGTTTACTATTTCTAGTATCGGAAGTTTTTGTAATATTATTAGTTTGCTTGCCAGTATATCTCGACTTCCAAATACAAAACCTGATACACTAGTAGGCTATCAATAATTATTTGTTGCTGAAATAAACAAACCTGTATAATGAATAAATAAATTCATGGTTGTGGGAGGCAGCTCCTGACCTGGCTGCCAGTGATCTGTTTCCTGGAATTTATATCCTTGAGTGTGGACAAGACCTAATGTCCTGTTTCTAACAAATAGAATATGACAAAATGGATAAGATGTTACTTCTGAAATTGGGTTACAAAAGACGTGACTTTCATTTTCCTTGGTGCCTCTTCTCTGTCTCTCTCTGTCTCTCTGTCTCTCTCTTCCTTCTTGCCAGCTTATTCTGATAAAGCAAGCTGCTCTGTGGTGAGCTGCCTTACAGAGAGGCCCACATGACACAGAACTGAGGCAGTCACTCTAACATTCTGTGAGAAACTGAGCCCTGCTAAGAATAGTGAGTTTGAATGCGGGTCCTTCTTCAGTCGGGCCCTGAGACCACAGCAGCCCTGGCCGGTATCCTGACTGCAGCCTGAGAGACAACTTGAGCCTCCTAAAGGAACCAGCTAAGCTGTACCTAGATTCCTGACTCATGGAAACTGTGAAATACTAAATATTTTGAAGACACTAAGTTTTGTGGTCATGGGGCAAATGATAACTAATACCATATAAAGATAACAGTATATGATAGGGTGATTTGAGTAATCAGGAAGAGACTTTTAAAACCTGACTTTCTACTAGAGGAGCCATTTCTCTGGGCTTGGGGACAACAACCTCTTGCATTTCCCTTTCCTCTTGTGTCTGTATTCCCACTTCCTGCTTGACGTTGGAGGCCAACAGCAAGAAGTTAAACATCTGACTCTTTTATTTTATTAAGTGTGTGAACTCGTACAAACTATTATACTGCTCGGAGCAACTTTTATCATGAATAAAATGGAGATAACGGTAGAGTTACTGTGAGGCTCACAGCTGTCAGAACCTGGGCGAAGCTCCCCACAGAGTGTGGAGAACACAGCGGACAGTCAGTAAATGCGGGGCCTGGGCTCTGATACCTGCTGGGGACTACTTGGCCACACTTTTAAACTTCATTTCTAGCCAACCTCTTCAGAGAGAACATACTTCAGAACGCAGTAGAGTGCATTCAAGGCTGCAGTCAAGATATCCTTATGGAAAGGAGTTCAAATGTGCTTTCCCACCAGACAGAGAAAGAAAAACATAATTCGTCTTCGAACTTGTGCAGTTGGGCAAATGTTTTGCAACAAACTAATGAAAACGAGGATTTCAAACAAAAGGTTTGGTCTACTTATCAGCTCACCAGGAAGCCGACTTCTGTAAGGACGGATACGCGGCTGCCCCCCCCCCCAATACACACACACACACACACACACACACACACACACACACACACACGTCGGCGGCCTTTGTGGAGATGCCAAGTGGAAACAATGCTCTGGAGACAAAGCCAATATGTGCGTGTCCAATGGGGGCTGGAGAGAAGACCATAAAACACGAAATCCTTCTCTGGGATGGCAATGGTAGAGAAGAATTCAGCAGTTCCAACACTAGAACTGAGGTCATTCGGAAAAGCAAGGGAAGGCAAAAGTTTTCATTTACAGCTTGAGAGCCTACCTTCCCTCGACATCAAACACTGCCATTAAGCATTTGCTTTTTAATAAACACGGTCTTGAGTTGGTAAGAGCCAAATCATCGTTCCCATATCATTTCCTGCACCACTCAGCTCATATTAGCAGACTTAGGAAAGCATCAACCACAAACATGTTGCTGATAGAAATTTCCTAATGCGAGCAGTCTTTATAGATTTCTGCTATTTCAATGTAGGTCTCCGAGGACCATTTGAATCCATATTAATTTCCTTTCTGGCAGTTATGCGGTTGAGTACGAACTGCACTATTTCACTTTTAATCTGTCAGTAATTTAGTAATGTGTAAACTAATTATGCACAGATATTAATGTAATCGGTTTGGGGAGCTATAAAATCAATGTGTTTTTACAGACTGAATTAAAGAGAATTGCAGTATTATAATCACATGTCAATTACAGATAACGTTATGGAATTAAAAAATGGATGTCACCCACCCGTCAGGGAGCACCCACTAACTCCATCAAATAATAAGAGCATGACCTTCACATTTTCTGACACTGCAGAAAAAATAATATCACAGCTGACCCATCTTTCTTTGCTCTGACCCTGATAAAATCATTTCTACAACCCTCCGCCTCTTCTTCTCCCGTTCCCCTGTGTTAAATAAAAACTTGCCATTCAGAATCTCAAAAAGTGGTGCCACCGTTCATCCTTCTGGGGTCATACTAGTGTCTCATGGTCATGGCCTCCTAAGGTGAAGTCTCCATCAGTACAATTAAGCAAACCATTGAACAGGTGAAGATAGGTTGGCAAGAACCTAGTGGTGAAGGGGGATCATGACAGCCTTTGAAGAAAGTTCTCTCTAGGCCTGTGACCCTTCCCCGTGGTATTTTCTAAAGGCAGCCTGAAACATGGTCAAATCCATCCATGGGGCTAGAGGCATCTCACCACCCTAACCCATGGGTATGGATGCAGGGTCTCCACACCAAATACAAGGAAACTCATCACTCTATGACAGGCCTCGAAATCTTGGGACTCTACTTGTCTACACAAATGTTTGGATAAGTTCTAGAAATTTTCCTTCATATGCCTGTCTTGAATGGACTCCCCTAGGTCCCTGAGAGTTTGTCACTTATTTTTTGCCTCCTTCTAAAATCTGAAGTAATTCTCTTTTGTAGCCCTGACTATCAGCGATGTCTCTGGTAGAACATGCCACTTCCCCCCTCCCTGACAATACTGAACAGGTGCCAGGCACAGCTCAGCACTTAGGGAGGCCTCACTGGAGAAAGCAGAGGCCTGCAACGAGAGGTTGAGTTCCAGCTCTGGAAGTACAACCTTGGGCTACACTGAAAGACAGGTCTGGGACAATCACAATTCTGACATTCCTTAGATGTGTGGCTGCCTTATCACTTTGAACCTCATTTTGATTTTTGCAAAACAGGATGATAATAAAATTCCTTACTTCATGGAGGATGAAACAAAGATGGCACAGTGCTTGAGTCATAGTAAACGTTCAATAAATAGTAGCTAGTAGTAGTAGTTACAGGAGTGGTACTAGTAATGATCATTTGACTTCTGGGCCTAATTGCTTTCTTCCTGTAAAATGAAAGGTAACTAGACAATCTCTAAAGTCCCTCCCAGCCAGTAAATTTGATTCCCTGAGGTGATGCAACTAGCTGCATAAATGCTCAGTCAACAATCTACTTACATCGAGGACTGTCGAGATGAAGGAGATTGGTCAGTCCAATCCTCAAGGCTCCTCCCTAATAAAATCTTCCCATGTCACTCCTCCCACCCCCACCCACACATTCTTCCCTCTTCCACTAGCCCCTGCCCATCACTCTGCATAGTCCCATGATTTGGCTTCTATTTACATCCATCCTGCCTCTTACGCTCTAGTGTTTCCTGTGTAACCCACACTCAGTTAATTTACTCCCCCAGTATTTACTGACACCTATTAGGGCAGAGAGGGATGGAGGGAACATTTCTATGAATCAAATATGTCTCCAGATTTCTTAGAGATAATTGTCTACTAGCAAGATAAGAGAAGCTGACAACACATATAATTTATTATCAACCTTTTTTCAAATCCTTCTTTGCATTGAGTGAAGTCCTGAATTCCCCATCTGATGACACATTTTATAATTTCCTCACCAATGGAGGTTGTGCCTCCTTCATGGCCCATGCGCTGAGTGGCCACTTTTATACCACTCTTTGCCACTGATAGTCAATGTTTCCCATTTTAAGTTCACTTTCCCTCATTCAATGGATGTATGTCAAGCTCTAAGACTCACGTGATATTTTTAGAACCTGATGCACATTTCTTTTTTCTGCCACCCATCTTCTCGTGTCATGCTCCACAATTTCAACGCCTATTCAGCTGGGTTTCTTAGATTTTTGGCCTCAGCACGCCTCAATTCCAAGGAAGATCAACCACAAACCACAAGGGCGATTACTGGCCTGACTACACTGCCATCATTAAATGAGACAATGTACGCAAACAACAAGGAACAGTGCCTGACACGTAGTAAGCACTCAACACTACCAGTGTGGTACCCTCTGCCTTCAGGTTTTTGCTATCAATAGCTGTCATGTTCACCAGGATCTGTCCACACCAAGTATTCCTAGAGACAGTATTTGTCTCCTATCCTAGAAGCTCAGGACAGACGCTCAGAGGGGTGGCCCTGGTGGTCACTGTCCGTAATCATGAACATCCCATTACAGAAATCGAATACCACTCACAAGTCAAGGAAACAGAGTCTCATCATCCATACGTGTAACGTTTATGAAGTCAAGGTGAGGTCCTTGGCCAAAAATGGAAAAAAGAAATAGAAAAAAACAGGAACAGTAATTAAAAATATTATAAAAATATATTTTGCATGGGCAATCTTTGTTTCATAATGAACACTTGCATCTATATTAATTATTTGTACACATATATTATACAGTGCTCATAAAATCACAAAAGTTGTTCTCTGTGGGCCACTTAGGGGATTTGCTATGGTAATTTTGATCATACTCAACTATTTCTTTATTGATGGCTATCTTTAGGATATAAGTCATATGAAACATACTGTCCCATCATCATTCATGGCAGGAGGATTTTGAGCACGTTGGTAGAAGCCAGAAAAGGACTTCAGGCCAGGCCCCAGTCAACCAGAAGTGGACGTTATCTATGACTAGCTCCCTCTCATTCTCCCAGGAGCCCAGGAAGGCATGGTCCTTAATTGGCTTCATTACCTTTGCTCAGAACTGTGTGTAATGACATCACCAGGACCGTGCTGAGAGATGTCACTACCCTGAGATGACGTGTCTGCGTTGCTCTTCCCTAGCCTGCTTCCTTCAGGTAAAACTGAGTGTCCGTTTGTGCCCGCCCATACCTGACTCCTTGCTCTTCCTCCCCAGCCATCCTGCTGGCTGCAGAGAGCAGCTGCTATCAAGTCTTACAAGTGATTTCTTGTCTTTGCATCTGTCACTTGAGGCGGGTCCTGAAATAAGTACCATAATAAATGGATACAGGCCGTGGTCTTCTACCTTGCACTAAAGGAAATTAGGGCAATGGCTTTTTCATCCTCCAGAGAATATCTCCCTGGATAGCTTTTTTGTTGCCACGATAGTAAGAAATAAGCCCTGGAGAACTCTGTGTTATGATTGTCAGGACACGGATTATTGAGAAAGGAATTAGAATCACCAGCCCTCGCAGAGGAAATCTGAGAGGTTCAGGGGATTCACAGGCAATGAGGACTCTTATGGTGAATGATTGGGGTTGTGGCTTCAGCTCTCAGCTTTACTGGTAGAGTTACAGACCTTAGATTTTTATCAAGACCACCTCCTGTCCTACAAAAACAATGCACAGCTGAGTTCTCCACATATGGGAGAATGGGCAATGCACACATCTGGTGGGCTGTCACTGAGCTAATCTTGGGGAAACCAGGGAGACCACAAGAGCACTGAGTTGGGAGTCAGCAGACTTGACTTCAGGTCCTCCTGTGTTACTTTGTCTGTGCTAACGTGGTAGGCACCAGTCACACGGGCCTTTTCAAATTGAAATTGAAGTTAGTTACATTCAATACAATTAAAAATCCCATTCCTTAGTCATACTGACCCTATTTCAAGTGCTCAGTCGTCCTGAGTGACTAGGGGATTCTGTATGCACCGTGGAGGCTAAAGACATGGTCTGCCAAGCCCCAATTTCCTTTTGCATCGAACAACAACAAAAAAGTAAGATCTATCTTGTTTACCTCCCAAGTGGGCTCAAGTTAGTGAATGTAAAAGCACCTAAAACTTAATAAACATTTTATAAAAGATGAATCATCAGCAGTAAAGCATTTAATTTAGTGCCTTGAGTTTCACTTAGTGGAAACCCCCACATTCTTATCTCAATTACCTTGTGGAATTTTCAAAATCTATGTGTTGATCTAGTTATTTCAAGATGCTCCCATCAGAAAAATAGAAACAGATCCAGCTAAGTCTAGATAATCCCCTGTCTTGATACCTTGGCCTCTAGAAAATTAGTGTCCTGGTATTTTCAGTGGATTTGTTTTTTATTTACAAATAATTCTCATATTCACAATTTCCACAAGGCCTAGGCATCACATATGGAGAATGATATGACAGAGGCTAGGGTGGTAGTGTCTTACACAGAGGAAATGCTGGTAGCCAGCTTGTTTACAGAGACGTCAGCCGGGACATGGCATTTCTTGGCCTCTCCCTAATTGCTAGAGAAACAATGGGAACTCTGCTGTGTTTGGGATTTATGTTCCTTTACCTTACGCATTTCCTCATAAAATACATGCCTTATTTCTCCATCTGAGCTGCCTTTGAAAATGTCCATCTGAATTCTACGGGCAAGAAACAGATCTTCATTTTTCACGCCATGGGTGTCAGTGTCTAGAAGAGGGTAATTGGCCTCAAGAAGTGGGTGTATGGAGAAATGAAGTGAAGGCAAGATTAAGGGGAGGGAGGGATTGGGAAAATGTGAAAGACCTGAGAGGCATGAAGCAAGAACAACTGAAAATCCCCTTATTTTAAGGGTATGGGATAAGAGGTCTACTGCCAGGGCAAGGCAGGCAGAGCAGGTATACCTGTCTTGGTTGTAAGTAACTGGATCATCATCACCTTCATCATTGTCATATCATCATTACCACCATCACCATCACCATCATCACTATCAGCATCAGCACCATTGTCATCACCATCAACCTTCATCACAGTCACCACCATCACCATTACCATCACTGTCACCACCATCACTGTCACTATCATCATCATCACCACCATAACTACCATCGTCATCATCACCATCACCACCAGTCGCACACCGATATTGCCCCTGTGATTCTGAAAGTACTTTCAAGTACAGGCACACACTGGATCCCTGCAGTGACCTACACAGGAAGGACACAGGACTGCCATGGTTTTGCCTGCCCAGCATCCACTCTTCCTTACCCTGATAATACCACCTTAATTTACTCTGGAAAACCATTTATCTTTTAATTTCAGTCTATATGTTTCCAAGTGGGGCTGACCCCATCCTGGATCCAAGTGTGAGTACACCCTCTGGCTTTGACCCATCAGTATATTATATCCACCAGCCACAGTGATTGGTCCTGGGACAAGTACATGATCCAAGTCTATCCAATGAAACACAATCCTGGGACTTTAGTCAAGACTATTAGAAAAGAGAAACTTTTTCCCAGTGGGGCCACTCAGACTCGAGAATGATATGGACCCTTGCTTAGCGACAGCTTCTCTGAGAATAAAGCTGACACTGAGGAAACCACAGCCACAAGCTGGAGAGAGCAAGACTGAGTCCTGAGGGCATGGTTTTCACCCCTTAGATTCATTTATGTGTGACCGTCCTAACTCTGGACACACTGAATTGAGTTTCTGTCTTTGTCAAGAGATCTAGCTAATGCATTTAGAGGGAAGAGATTAATATCCACTTTTTACAGATTAGAAGACTGAGGCTCAGTATAACATCCATTAAACCATAATTTGGACCATTCCATTGTCTCTAAATGTGGAATTTCTGAAGAACTTTTGAAGTGAGTCAGCAGGGAAGATGGGAAGGCAAGGTTTGGCAGGCTGTAGCTACAAAGAATGTTTAAGGGTCTCATTAAAAGGAAAGTGAAATGAGAAAGAACAGAGCCATGCTTATGGCATTACAGGTCCTTTGGGAGAATAGAAATGCTGAAGTTTACAAATGCATAAGAGACAGCAGATAACTACAGTTGCATTTACTAAAGCAACAAGCACTTTTAAATAGAACAGAATTTAGCAATAGTGGAATACACATTGTCTGGGAGAAAACCACTGCATGTGTCTACTCTAATTATTCTATAAGTAGGTATATACAATATATCAAAAACATATAAAAGTATTCTTCAATATTCAGATACACTGGATACCTCACAGGTAGATATAGACATAAAACATCTCTAAACATAGCGCTCCTATACTGATGAGTGACGTTCATGTATTAGGGTGTTTCCCTAAGTGTCATCCCTGGACCAGTGACATCAGCATCACCTAGAACTTTTTGGATCCTAACCCAGACCAACTGAATCAGAAAATCTGGGGTAGGGCTCAGCAATGTGTTCTAACAATTCTTCCAGACGATTCTGATGGAGTTCAAGCCTGAGAACAGCTATAGTAAGGGATACCAGACTATGGATATGTCCGTGTGTGTTTATGTAACTTTTCTTTTTCCCAGTGCTTATCAACCTCCTATTCTGCGAGCCTTGATGAAAGGGAGGAGTATCATCTGTCTGACTTTAACCGAGAGAAGGAAGTCCAGATTTGGGATCCTCTGGGCGGCTTTCTTTTTTGGAAAGCCCTCTATAACCACAGAGCCAATGGCACTGAGAGTCGTTTGGAAATGGAAAATGATGGGTCAATTTTCAATTTCTATCCTAGTTATCACTTGTGTGGTAGACAGAATTCTAAAGATATGCCCTCTGCCTCTGCCACCCCAGCCCCACCAAGATTCCCATCTCATGGTTATTTAATCATACACTAATCTAGGTACTGCTGGGAAGGGACTTTGCAGATGTATTAATGTCCCAAATCAGTTAACTGTAGGGTGGAGAGGTTATCCGGGTGAACCTGATCCCATCAGGTGAGCCCTTCAAAAACAGAGAGCTTTCTCTAGTTGGTGGCAGAAGGAAAAGTCAGAGCGATCTGAAGCATAAGAATGACTCAGTGTGCCATTGCTAAGTTTGACGATGGAAAGGCCACATGAGAGGGAATGTGGGAAGCCTCTAGAAGCTGAGAGAGTCCCCAGGCTGACAGCCAGCAAGGAAACTGAGACCTCAATCCTACAACCGCCAGTAGCTGAGTTCGTCGAACAACCTCAGTGAGCTTGGAAGTGAATTTCTCTCCAGAGTCTGCAGATGAGGGAGGACTCAGTTTGGCCAATGCCTTGATATTAGGCTTGTTATATTCTGAATAGACAGCCCAGGCAAGCTGTGTCAGATTTCTGATCTACAGAACTGTACAGTTGTAACCTGCTAACTCTGTGGTAATTTATCTGCAGCAATAGGAAATGAATACAACTTGAAGGAGAGTTTGGCAGCTGGAATATGCAATTCGAACATTTGGAGGTACATGGGATCTAACCATTTGGAAAGGCCTGAGTAAGACAGTTAACGTGGGAGAGAGTAGATAGAGCATCTGGGGGGAAATTCAGCTCAGTGAAGAAGAAAAAACATATTGGAAGAAAGAGGAAACCCGACAGATGTGTGATTAGGAGCAATGAAGGAAATCATCGAAAAGCAAAGTGAAGGCAGCCAATTCCACGGAAGGTGATGGAAAGCCACTGCAGGGGTCCATGCTGTGAGCGGTAAGGATTGCCTGGGGGAGACTATTACTTAGAAGCATGTTTGCACAGAATTTCATAATTCAAAGGCATCATAGAGACCTTATAAATTAACCTTCCTTTTCTTTTAGATGAAGATTTAGAGACTCAAGGACACGTGGCCTGACCAAAATTACAGAGCTAATTAATTTCTGAGTCAAGATGAGAACTCACACCTCCCAACACCCCTTTTTATTTGGCAGAAGTCTTTTGGCATTGGAGCCAGCACTTCCCCAAGGCAGAGGAGTAGCTTGTACAGCCACTGAGAAGAGAACAGAACCCTGCACAAAACAGCTGGCTGTTGGGACCCCGGCCTTGCAGCATTAATCCAAGACAAGACACGATGACTTTTGCCCCCTAGCAGTCTACGAAGCCCCTCACTTTGTCACAAAGCCAAATGCAATTAGGATGGAGGGCATGCTTTTCCACAGAGCCTCAAACCTGATTAACAGGTTAGAAACTAGGGCCTGTGGAGCAAGACAGATGACATTGGAAGGCGTCGGCCCAGCAACAGAAAGGCTGAAGGTGACCACATAGTGAGAGCAAAGAGAGATCTGTGAGGTACCCACCTGGGCTGCACTTCCTAACGCACCCACACCTGACGCCCAGCCCTGCTCAGCTGCTCCTCACCTATGTGGGTTTTTTTAAAACTAAATAAATGATGGTTTATGAACCTCTTAACCACTGTCCTCCCGCACAAGAAACGAAACAGAATATTAGACTGTGCAAAAGATCCTTTTGCTCACACTGGAAGAGAAGTTACCCACGGGCTGGTATCTGTTTCCGTGGAAACCAAAAATAAATATTGATACTGCGTTAATGGTCTGTGTCTCACTTAAGCCCCATTAAACTGCGAGCATTTGCAAGAAAACAGCCCATTGATGGCCCAGCTGAGGGAGGAGAGAGAGAATTATAAAAGCAACAATGTGGAGGGCACACAGGGTACAAACAGGATTTGGGGGTGCTTCTCCACCAGGAAGCTCTTACGGAATGCTTCCAGCCCAGGAGACCCACTTCCCTGCTCTCCAAGCCGCCTAAACTTAAGGCCTGAATGGACTTGGGCGAGTCTGTCCCTTGCATACACATAGCCGTGTGTTTTGGAAAGCTTATCTGTAGACAACAACGTTCTCCAGGAACCCACATGCCTGAAGCACAGTGAACACAGGAACTAAACATCCAAATTAGAATATTTCTTTCTGCGTCACTCTTCCCAAAGCAATTCAAGTGCAGACACTGAGGTCAGTGCTGTAGCCTTTTATATTTATAATCCTGCTTTTAGGAGCGAAGTATCTGATTTATTGCATAAAAGTCTTTTACAGCTCTCAGCACTGCTGCCCCTTGGACGAGGGAACATCACAGCCTGCTTAATTTACACAAGGGATGTTGGGGCTATTTAATGGCATGTAAACATTTTATAAGGCGAGTTCAAATTGCAGGCGATATTTAATATACTTGAGCAAAATGGACCACAAATGGATTCTAGTTCTTATTTATTGGCCCAATCTTTCTTATGGCATCAAAAGTGAATCGAGTTTTAAAAGGTGTTAAGAGTTTTCAGTACAGTTCTTGACACTGGGCATGACTGGTAAGTCTGCATAAAACAAGCAGCATGTGAATTAATTCCAGAACCAAGGAAACCAGGAGCCCCCAAATCAGACTTGGTCCTACGGCTCGGTCAGTAGCTGCCCCTGGGCCATCAGCTCCTAGCAGAGTTCAAAGCCCAGCGAGCTGCTGGGATGAACACCGGGCAAGATCGAGGTCGAGCAAGTGTGGTGTCTCACCATGAAAAACCACCAATGGGAAAAACCCTGACCAGCAAAACAGAGGTCTAGGTAATGTCACTGAGCCAGATCGAATTTATCATGGGTTCTAACTTATCATGATCGCACCAGATAACATGAATGATACACTTCAAGTTTCTGAGAGGTGCGTTTAGGATTTCTGCCTTTCTAGAATTCCTTCAGGAAACATCCTTACCAGAGCCCATGTACTCAGGTAGGGCTGGTGCCACCCCGCCCCTGGTTCTAGGCCCATCTGAGGAACCCAGGATGCTGGCTAACAGTCTGAGGAAGGCATATGACTAAGGCTGGTTCAGTGAGATCCTTCTGCACCTGTAGCTTGGTTCTGGGGGAGGAGGCCTGGAGCTGCTGGCAGCCATGTGTCCCCTTGTGTGGGGGACTCCCTGAGATGAAGCCAGCTCACAGCAGAACATGCTGAGAGGTATATCACCGAGGACCCTGTTCTGTGTCTGGATCCGACTATACTGGACCGTACCAGTACTCCTCGTCTGAGTTCTGTGAGCCAGTAAATGCCGTTTTTGACTTTTAAGAATTGTATTTCATCAGGGCATGTCAGTTATCCCACAGCTGGGAGAAAGGATGGGAAAGCTAGTTTCCACTTCCTTCAGGTTTAATCAAATGAGAAGGGCCTTATTCTAGGAGAGTCCACATAGCCCCCCAATTCCTGGGATGTTCCCAGTGAGGCTCCCTGGAGAAGAAGTCAATGCTGATTTCTCCTTCACATCACATAGCTCGGCTTCCGTTTCTAGCTCCCGTCTCTCTACCTTCTGGATCCTATTCCTAGTTCAGACACTGGTCTTGATTAAATCCATTAGTCTTTCTGGGCTCTGTCATCTCCACTATAATAAACCTTAGACCAACCGATATCCACTTGCATTTTTTCCAAAACCCTTTCTTACCCAAACTTCACGATAACCCTGTGAAGGAGGTAATCGTATTACCATTTTATAGACACAGAGAAATGAAGCAGGTCTCCTAACGTCACCCCTGTGGAAGCTGGTTTCTAAGCCCCATTCCTTGCTTCCCAGTCCTGACGCTACCCCACTAACTGGTGGTCCAGCCCCTGCTCCCCAGTCATCCTTATGTCCTCATTCATTTATGTCCCTTGTGACAACTGCATGTATTAGGTATCATCTCTATTTTCCAGGTGTGGAAACTGAAGCAGAGAAAGCAAAGTGAATTGTTCTGGTCCTTAGTATCAGGATTCGTGCCCGGGTTTTTTCTGAACAACAAAATCCCGTCTGTCTTCTTTGTCACTGCTGGATACGTGGACAGCTTGACATGACAAAGTCTATTCACTTCATAATTTTGCCTTAGCTGGCCATTTATTCAACACACAACAAATAGTTTTTAAGTAAGATCATTTTTAAGTGGCTTCTATGTGTCACATACAAACACACAAGCAAGGCAGGCAAGGGGAAGACAGACAACACATAATTATGGTGCCTCCTGATAATTCACCATGGAAAATGAGGAGGTACTATCAGAGCCAGTAGAAGAGCAAAGATCAGTTCCAAAGGTGTGTCTGGGGGGAGGGTATTGGCCAGGAGGTCAGAAAAGGCCAACCAGAGGAAGTGCTAGTTCAGGGAAGACTTAAAGGCCGAATCTGGTCCAATCACAGGGTTCTAAAGGCCCTCGACATGTATATTTTCTTTCCTGGTTCATTTTAAAAGTCAAAATAACATTTCACACATAGCCCTTCCCCCATTTAGAGTTTCTCCAGGAAACTCTTTGATGTGAGGCTACAAAGGGCCCTGCCTGGGGGGCCCTGCTCCGGGCCAGACCATATTTCACCCAAAACAGGGATTCAAAATGGGAGACCATTACCAGTCATGTAATTAACGCTGCGGAAGACATACTGCTTATGAAAAGGAAAATGCTAGTGGTGATTATGAAATTTATGAGGTGCTTACATCTAGTGGATTGGAGTGAATTATCTAGCTCCGCTGATGCTCTGACCCATTTAAACTGAGAACAGAAGAGGGCAATCTGTTTGCCTCTCAACACTCTCAGAGAAGGTAAACGGGGTAATTTATATCGGTGTATCTGGCTGCTTATTTGGTCCGGGATTAGATAATGAGTTTGTATTTACATGTGCAAACCTCTCCCGGTCAGGCGATGATACGCCACAGAGGGAAGTCTTCACACGCATCCTCTCTGTGGGCGCCTCTGCCCGGAAAAAAAATTTCGTTTTGCTCTGGAAGAGGCTGGTGGATGTGGGCTGTGTGTGGACACGCGGCATGGCGAGGCATCTGTAATTCCTCATTCTGTGCCTTGCACCTTTCTGTCCACAGCACAGACTCCTTCCGTGGGAAAAGATACGGGACTTGAGGGCCCTGGGCTCTCTCCGGGGTTCCCCCTACCGAGTCCCCCCAAACGGGCTTCCTGCGGTGCTGGGGTTTGTGAGGCTGGCGTGCTTTTGTCATTTCCCGCTGCGTGTAACATTCCCTCCAGGAGCCATGCTCAGTACGTATCAAGCCTCCAAGCCTCACACCCAATTCATTTTATTAAAAACGAAAATTTTAGAAAACACCTGAAAACCAAGTTCCACCTCAAGGAAACTTGGGACCAGTTTTCCTAAAGTGCTGTTACCTAAGGTCAGGTTTTCATCCAGTCCGAGCAGAGCTTCACTAGAGCAGAGCTTCTCAACCGGGCCTGACCTGTGTCCCCTGACAGACATTTGGCCATGTCTACAGACGTTTTTGATGGTCACCACTGGGGGGAGGGGGGGTGTGTTGGTGGCATCCAGTGGGTAGAGGTCAGGGATGTTGTTAAACAGACTCCATGCACAGGATGACCACTGCCCCAGCACAGAAGGATCTGTCCCAAATGTTGACAGTGCCGAGGTTGGGACCCCACACTGCAGGAGCAGAGGTAAAGAACACTCCACCCTTTAGTCACTTGGGTTCCAGTGGAGCTAATATGCCCGATGGATAGCACTTCTGAAGAATGAATTCATAGTTTAATACAGTTCTGGGGGCCGTGCCTGTCAGAAGGGAGGTGCAACCCAACAGGACTATGGGACATCAGAGCAGACAAACATCCCTGGGGGTTTGGGGTGATTTGATCGGGGCTGAGAGGTGGTCCCTGCATGTTATGTTAAGAAAAGCCTTAGTGAGCACTGACGACCATTTTAAGGGGGCAGAGAGAGCAGAGGCCAGAATGCAATGATCTTAACGTAGCCTTGGATGTGAAGATTCGTATTTTCTCAGGACTTTGCCACCAAAAAAAAGAGTATTGTTATTATTATTATTTTTTTAGCATATGGATTGCTGATCTAATCAACACATGTATTTTCTTATAATATAAATATCACAACAGCTAATATGTGTTGAACACTAACATGCATTAAGTCAGAAATTGTGGTGAGCTCTTTATACTGAGTCCTCAGCACAATATTACTTATTGTCCCATTTCACAGATGAGGGACCTGAGACAGGGAGATTGTAGTGAGAGCCTAAAAGCACATGGATTCTAAGTGCCGATTCCAAACCAGTGTCATTCACAGGAAAGCCCATGTTCTAACTGACTGCCTTCCTGGAATTAAAATTTATTTGTGTAGAACCAGAAAGTGAAGGGGGAAGCCTTTCTATTTTTGCCTACGAATACCTGCTACACAGAATGGGCTATTACATTGACAGGAAATAAGTGCCTTGATAAAGACAAAAGGAAGAAGCTGGTACAACCCCAATAAGCTTTTTCCCAGACCCAAGAAAAGCTCAGCCAGAGGCTGCAGAGAGCGTTAACCTCCACCCATTCCTAGAATTGTGAAGCCTCCCCCAATAAGTCACTGGAATTTAGGTGTCCATCTAAGAATGAATTTTTTGGGAACATTCATTGAACTGGTACCATTTCTGCAGCTGTGATGACTGGATCATCCTGAGGGGGATTCGAGGGCAAATTTAAACAAAAATAAGAATATTGCAAGAGGATCAACAATATCCAAAAGTGGAATCAGATCAAAATTTGAAGCAATCTGAAGTTGGTCTGCAGCCCTAACCACATTGGTTGGAAGCTGAGCACCTACTAGGCTTTTCCATTTGATCCTTCCCACAGCCCTGGAGAGTAGGGGATATAGTTCCCATTTTGCAGATGAAGAAATGGAGACGATGGGAAGTTAAGAGAATTGCTCCCAGCCACAGGCAGGGCCAAAAGGAGTGAGAATATAAAACTTCTGTTCATATTAACCCATGTTAATTGGGTTCTCTCCTACAGGGCTTCTGCCCTTCAGTTGGGTGAGTAGCTGTTATTCAACCCTTCAGAAGTAACTGGGCCACTGTATCCAGTTCTGTGGGGTTGGATTTAGGGACAGAGAAAGTCAGAAGTGAAAGAAAGCATGACACACGGTCAGGAATATGGATCCTGGAGGTCGCTGGACTTGGGTTTGAACTTTGTTTGACTCCACCCCCTTTCAGCTACCGTGATTCCCTGAAATTAAGACCTAGCCAGACCATCAGCTCTAATGCATCTTTTGGAGCAAAAATTAATATAAGACAGGGTCTTATGTAATATTATATAATAATATTCATATATTTATATAAATGTTAATATCATATTTAAATATTTATATAATTTATAAGTTTATATAATATTTATATGTTATATAATATGATATAAGACCCAGTCTTACTTTATATTATATAAGGCCGGGTCTTATAGTAAAATAAGACTGGGTCTTATATTACGGTAAAATAAAACCAGGTCTTCTATTAATTTTTGCTCCAAAAGACGCATTAGAGCTGATGGTCCGGCTAGGTCTTATTTTTGGAGAAACACGGTATGTGGAGGAGTCACCACACTGCAAGGTATATCCACTCTCTGAGTCTTTGTCGCCTCTTCTTCTAATTAAAGAAAAATAATAATATCACTCCACAAGTTCGCTGCAAGTATGAAATTAGGTGACAGTGATGTGTGCAAACCTGTTTGTACCACGCTGATTCAGGATGAGATGTCATTAAATGACAGTTATGGCATTATTATTATTATTATTATTATAAATTGTTCACCATATCCACCTTGTCTAGAGATTGAATACTCAAGTAAACCACAGGAGCTGGGTAGAAAACATAAATGACTGTGGAAGCAATAGGGGTGGGTGGGGATTGTGGTGAAACGGAAAATGCATGCCCTGTCTGAAGGCATGAAAGTAACAATATTAACAATAAAGCCTTCTGGACATACAACATATTTGTGGGTTGTGTGGTTCACAAGCCACCAGTTTATAACTGCTCATCAAATCCAATCCCCATAATAATTACGATAAAAGAAAGGCCTGACAGAGGGAATTAATGGCAGAATCATTCCTCTACTTCATCGCATCCTTTTGCTGCCATCTCATACAATTATGAAATCTCAAATATTTACTTCTATTTTTCTTTAAAAGCAACGGAGGGAAAATCTATATAATTAACCTGGGGAAATAAGAACAGTGAGCGGGAACAACTAAGAAAGAGTCCCAAGAAATTAAGTTTCACGAAACATTTCCTTTTTCCTTTCAGGGAACAGATTTCTGTTCCTGTTGAGTGTAAATACCAGGGAAGTTTAGAGGACAGACCCCCATGAACAGCCGTGCTGACATTCAAGATGAAGTGAGAATGAAATATGTGATTTCAAAATCCTAAAATCACATGATTTCATCAGTGCCATATTTGGGGGTTTTCACCTGCGCCTCAGAAGACGGGTATTGATCTGACTGTGAAGCTGTGACAATAAAACAATGTTCTATTGACTGCTCCCGCAGGGTCACCTAATATCATTTATTGAAGCAAGCTGAATAGCAGAGGGAAAGCGCTGCCCCAGTAATAAGTGGTAATTGCCAGGAAGTGAGGCATTGCTGTCCCCACTGACCCCCACATCCTGATATTTTGATGGATTCTATGTAACTCCATTAGGATCGGCACTGTCATATTACACCAGCTCAGCCGTACAACAATAGACCTTCGTTTGGATCATTGATTTTTGATTAAACAGCTCCTCGGCATACCCTGCAAGCAATTCCCACTGCTGGGCCTGGGGTACTGGAGCTGACAGGGTACAGATGGGTACTCCATAACCTCCAGTTACCTCCCGGGTCCTAGGAAAGAGCTGTCTCCTCCAGGAGCCTGAACAAGGGGGCAATCACAACGCCCACCTCGTTCCTGGGCGAGAGTTAACTAGGCTTTAAAATTGTGCCACAGTGAGAATGGCACACTTTGGGGCAAGTTTTTTGGAAACAAACGTTGTAAGGTATGGATTGAAAATGGCTAAACATTCAGTCCATGTCTAGAGCACACTGGTTAGAGCTGAGACATCTCCACGAGAGGTTCTCCCATATTTTTTTGAAAATTCATATCTAGAAGAGATGCTTCTACTTGTCCATCTGTCTCTGTCTCTGTCTCTGTCTCTCTGTCTCTCTCTGTCTGTCTGTCTCTCTCTCTCTCTCTCTCTTTCATTCAAACCATGCTATTTGCAGTCGTCCATGTATCAGTGTTCCCCCTGGTGTATCTTCCCTGGGGCTGGGGTACTCAGTGGGTTCCTGAAGCTCATCTCTGTGACTGTGGAACTCTGGCTGGCCCCTCCTGATGGGGGTGAGTAGACCATGTGGCTGCACAAACATGAGATGAGGTTGAGAAAAAAATGGAGATAAAGACTTAACTGTTGTGATAAAAACCTCCCAGGGAAAAGTTTCACAATAAAAGGAGTAAGTATTCTTACTGTGAATGACTTTTGGTAACTTTCTCAGGAGGAGAGTCCGTGAGTACCTTACATGCATCTTTAATCATGTTTACAGTGAGCTTGGGCTACCTTCTGAGCCACAATAGACCAAAATATTCCATAGCATGTCTGATCATTTCAGGGTCTGTGTGTCTTCAACATTTCCCATGATACATTTCTGTTTGTTTCCTCAGAAGTGATGATAAGGTCAGGCACATAGTAGGTCTAAGAACCAAAAGGTTTTCTTGGGCAAAAAGCCTTGAGTTTAGGGGATTGAGCTTTACAATCCTTAAAGAATGACACATTATGGGTTATAGAGTTTTGATAGTCTTCTAACTGAAGGCCGACTGGGGACCTGGAACCAAAGCTGAGAATGATGGAATCCGGTCCACTTTACCCCAGTCCTGACGGAGGCTTTTCTCTTGTCACACTATTTTCATGCTTCGCTGGCTTTGCTTATGTGGTTCCCTCTTCCTAGAATGCCTTCTTTTCTCTAGGAAAATAGTCACCTGCCAATGCCCAGGATTTCCTCGCTCCTTACCTAGGGCAAAATATTTGTGGTTTTCTGTCTTCTCCATGAACCTGCTGTACATTAAAGCATCTAATATGACGTGGGCTTCAACAGCATCTAACAGAGGTTCATCTGACTGTTTCCAGTGCAGATTTTCCATGGGGAGGGGATGTGCTAAGAAGTACACCCATGATTGTCCAGCTTACTCAATGGTAACTTTTTTCACTATGAATTTAAAAAAAATAAAGAAGAACCATTGCTCTGGCATTCACTCATCAGTTTGGGTGTGTTTGATTAACATGAGCACCTTTGCTGAAAGGCTAATCTATTTTCCGTGTTCCTGGTCTTCCTCAGGTGACATTCAGCCTCAAAAGAGATCCTTCCCTGTCAGCTACAAGTGCAATTACATTACTCTGTTCAGAGGGGTTTGTTTAAGGAGTCCTGTGATTGGTGGGACTCCACCAAATCCATGTGTGACCAGCGTGCAGAAGGGCCTCTCCAAGCCAGTGCCAAGGCACTCGGATGCCAGAAAACAGACGGTGAATTTAACTCTGTAGCGACTCTTAGGACTTCCTAGAAGGGAAATCCAGGATAAGACTGGACTTTCTCATGAACAGGAAAGGTGGGGACTTGTTGTCATGGTAACTTGTTCCCCATTCAGGTTAGGCAGGACATAGATACCCTCTCCATCTCACCATTGCAGGAGGGAACAGTGGGTCACTCAGGCTGGTGACTCGGACACTTGAGACAGACCACCTTCTTCACTGCCTAGTGGTTGACAGAGCACGGCAGTAGTGGATTCTCATATTCCCTCGTGATGACCATAGTTTTGATTGAGAAAGTCTTTCTTGGTCATGTAAATAGAGCACTACCCAAGTTTTGTTTTGATCTTTCTTACTGCTTTTTAATAAACTATTAGTCCTTCAAGGAACTCACAAAAAAAAGTGATCCATGGCCAAATTAAGTGTAGAAAATGTCATATACTAGTGTTCCCTCTTGGAGATCCTCAGTTAGTGTATCATAGGTTCTGAAAAGTCCTGCTCGGTAGAAATCTTTTTATCACTTTAAAAAATTAATTTTAATGTACTAGCTCTAATCGGTTTGATTTGAGAAACACATTTTTTCCCTAGCTGAACAACTACACTGGTCACAAAATTAGTGATCTATAAAACACACGTCAGGAAACATTTACGCAGGAGTTAAAGTCAAATCTTGCCCAGGAGGCATCCTGTCTCCTTAAGGTGATTTTCTTCCTTTCTCATCATATTCAAATGTTTATGATCATTTATTTAACATGGCCTCTCAGAGAGTAACCCCATTTCCTTACTTCCAGGAGTTTCCTGGGGTACCTTACCACTGCCCCCGGACTACTGAGTTTTCTAATGTTATCCTAAATTACTGCCCCAAATAAATATGCGTTGCCAAATGTCAGGCCCTTTAATGTGACGAAGGGAACCTTGTTCCTATATACTTCTTCCTAAATGCATGCTGCTAAAGGGCATTTAAAAAAACACATTAAATTTTATGATGACCTTAACAAACAAGTCAGTGATCATGATTTCAATATGAGCAGCCAGCAGTTAAGGAGAAAGGTCAGCTAAGCCGTGGCATATAGGGTTTCTGCCTGGGGTTGACTGGCTCTCCCTCTGCAGCAAATGTAAGTGAGCTGACTCTCTAATGTTCGGGTTAAAACAGAGATTCCAAATAGTCGGGCTAATGTCTCCAAAATTAAAATAGCCCTGCCCCCTAGATGCAGCTAGTAATTAACTTTTAATTTTGTACAGAAGCATGTCATGCTTTTGACCCTTGACTTTATTTAGCTCTCTCCTGGCATTTCAAAAGCATGATCTGCTAAATAAGGTTGTTAAAATCAGTGTTACAGAGAGAGGCCATTGCAGCAAATGTGCACATGGAGGTTATAACCAGCGGGGCACTTTGCAGAGAGGCTGCCTCACTGAACTTAAATGTGTACTGACGGCTCTTGCCATGTTATTCAAAATTATAAATTAGACTCTTAGCCGATGGCATTATGTAAGACCTACAGGAGCAAAACAATTATTGTCTTAGAGCCGTGGAATGTTACAGCTGAAAGAGAAGTTAAGGAATAGCTATCAATATCACTCCCTTATTTTACAATCGGAGAAACTAAGGTTGCGTGAGGGAGCCGGAATTGTCCAAGGTGATACTATCATCAGTAAGAGGGAGCACTCAGTCTGAGCACTCTGGAGCGTGGGATCTGAAGGTGCGCATTTTCATTGGTGCTATTTTCCAGTTTAAAAAAAAACAAAAAACCCAAACACTCTAAAGTTTAATCTGCTCTTTACTCTTGAATGGTGGAGAGAGAATCCAAATTTAAAGGGTAAGTCTTAAGAGTATGTACATAGGCCAGAATGAGACATGAGTACCCCTCAGTGGCTAAGAATTTTTCATTCGTTCAATTGATTTTTACTTTATATGTGTACCAGTCTGCTCAGGCTGGTCTAACAAAATACCACAGACTGGGTGGCTAAACAACATACATTTATTTTCTCACAGCTCTGGAGGGTGGAAGTGCAAGGTCAAGGTTCCATTAGGTTTCTTTCTAGTGAGACCTCACTTCCCGGCTTGTAGGTGGTCACCTTCTAGCTGTGTCCTCACATGGCTTTTCCTTTGTGTGCGTGCAGAAAGACAGAAAGATCCCTGGTGTCTCGTCTCTTCCTGTAAGAACACCAGTCCTACTGGCTCAGGGCCTGTCATGCCGGGACTCTGGTCCCATTCCCCACACAGGAACACAGGGATATGGTGAGGCCAAAAAGGAACACCAACGGAGCCACAGGTAGGGAGTCATACCACTGGATATATTCTCGATGGCAGCTGGTCGAGACACAAAAGCAAACATCCGCCAGTACCCCAACAAGGGGGCTTCCTGCACCCCAGTCTCGCTGGCTGCTGGGCGAGACACAGGAAGTAGGGTCAACACGATCCGCACTGTGCCGTCTGCTTCTCTGCCAACCAACCAACAACCAACCCCCCAGTGTAGCCATGGCAGTTATATTAGTGGCTAATGGCTAACCGATAACAGCTGACGGCCGTCTAATAACTGAGCCAGTATCTTTCCATGTGAGGCCGAGAGCCTGGAAACTGCTCTCTGGAACTCTGTCCCCACAGGGACAGAGTCCCCACATGTATGACCTCAGTTTACCTTAATTACCGCTCTAAAGGCCCTATCTCCAAATCAGTCACAATGGTAGAGCTTCAACATATGAATTTGGGAGGAAACAATTCACTTCATAACACATGTCCTACACTTATTTTCAGGAGGGGCTCAGGAATGAGTGAAGAGGTTGGGAAATCAGGACGCCTGTAATTATTTGTGATCAAATTCTTCTATTGTCCCAAGCTCTGGCCCCAACTATTATACCCCACTGTAGTGCGGGAGACCCTGCTCACTGCACCATTTGTAGTGCGGGGAGGCCTGCGGGGTCTCCGGTCCCACTCCCCACAAAAGAATGCAGGATATGGCTAGGCCAAAAAGGAACACCCACGGACCCATAGGTAGGGGAGTCATACCACTATATTCTCGCTGGCGGCATCCACCCCTCTGCAATCTGCTCTTGCTAGCTCAGCCACCATCTTCTTGCTAGACCCCATTCTTCTCTCTCTGCTAGCGTAGCCACAGCAGTTATATTAGTGACCAATGGCTCACTGGTTACAGCTGATGGCCATTTACTACCTGAGCCAGCATCTTTCTTCGTGAGGCCGAGAGCCTGGAAACTGCTTTCTGGGGCTCTGTCCCCACACCCACTATATTGCGAGACCTAAAATTTCAATTCCTGTCTTGATATCTTTGAGTCTCACAGGACCCCAAAGGTCTAGCCATGAATTTTCTGTTCTCACCAGATATACTGTTCCACCCCCTCCTCCCCCAACCCCAGCTGGTTGTCCTACCAGGTCACCAGCTGCACTCCACCTGGTCCTCAACCTAATGGGTTTCACTTCCTGGCTAGCCTGTGAAATTATTCAAACAAGCCAATCACAGTCCTGCAGCAACCAAGGGGCACCCTGATCACTTGTTACTACAAAGCCTGTCTCTCACAGCCCCTGCTGCTTCATTTTGCTCCCATGTGCAATCCTGTGTGGCCCTGTGTGGCATGTGGTATCCTCCTTATTCAGGTCATGAGCATATATGACTAATAATACGTTGTCAAACTCATCTGTCCAGTATCAGGTGTCATTACAGCAAGGGTTCCCTCCTTCCCACTGGAGTGAATAGAAGGCAATCAGAACACCCTCCCAGGAACACAAAGGTCCTTCAGTGGACAAGATCCAGTTTCTTTGAAGTGCACTAGTGACTCTGGTATGACCCTTGGGGGTCTATATCCCACCCAATTTTTTGTAAGTGGCTTTCTAACATTTTTCTTTTGACCATATTCAGTTTTCTACAGGAAAGTCTGGGCAAACACAATTTTCTCCATCTCCTGACATTTTCAGTGATGTTTTATCTGCTGTTATTGATTGGCACTCTGGGAAGCTTCCCTTAATTGGCTGTGTGTGTGTGTGTGTGTGTGTGTGTGTGTGTGTGTGTGTATGCCTTAAGAGAAAAAGAAGCTAGATATCAAGAAAAGCCCATAGTAGCCGCCAGGCTGTCATGACCCACTACCTAATACATTGAGGATAAAAGATGCATTCTCGTCTCACAAAGAATGAAACTCTAAACTACGGATATAAAGTTGGCATCATATAAAATCTGCTTTTTAATAGAACTGAATTTTATACTTCTATCTCAAAAAACAACTGTGCTGTTTTGTCATTTTTTTTTAAACTACACTATCTACTTCCAAATTGCCTTCTTTAGAGGTTATCTCAATTAAAAAAAAGAAAAAGGTTATATTTCAAAGGTTCATGCATAAGTTAGGGTGACAGAAAGCATTTGTCCCATAAGGCAGTATTAGAAATAGTATATAAGTTCACACATTAGAACTGAAAGACCTCTTTAATTGAATTATTTCACTGGAAATAGATGACTGCCATGAACCATAGAAAATAATACTTTTAGAACATTAGAAAGCAAACATTAAAACAATGTGTTAACCCACAAAAACTGTCTTTTCCATCTAGGCCTCAATTTTCATATCTGAAAAAATAGAGGTTAAGCAATGTCATAGGTCCTTTTCAGCTTAGCTAAATGTAAGATTATTTAATACAAAATATATTTTGTAAGATTATAATGTCAAACTAAAGCAGACATATTTTTATGACATTATTTTCTCTTTTTCCCAATATTTCATAAAATGACACTAATGCAATGAATTAAGAAAATATAACAACATAGAGAACAGAAAAGAGGCCATCAGTAGCTGACAGATTTTAACACAAAAAATGAGAGAATGAGACAAAAAAGATAGGATTTCAACCAAGTAGATTTAGCATGATGCAAATAAGGATTTGAGAAGAGAAAACAGAAATCATAGGGCTCTAGGTGGAGGAAAATCATCAGAAAAATTACCCAGAGCTAAAGAGAAAAATGAGTCTTTAACACACATCCACACAGTGGAAAGACTCACACTCACAAACATACATGTGAAATTTTAGATCAATAGGGATAAGCAGAAGATCCTAAAAGCTTACATATATAGGGGGAAAAAAATTACTAGATCGCCTACAAAGAACTCAAATTTGAGGCTATCTAACTTTTTGTTACTGACTATGGATACAAGAAGACAATGGAGCAATATTTTCAAAGTTCAGAGATAAATTATTTTTTTAACCAAGAATTTTATATCTAGCCAAACTATCATCTCAACATAATGGGCAAAATAATATTTTGAAACACATAGGGAACATTCAAAAAGTTTATCACAAATGTATCCATTCTAAGCAAGGAGTTCAATGGAAATGAATCCCAGGATATTAGCTATGCAGAAAACCTAGAAAGTATTTGGTTCAAAACAAGTCATTAAGCTCCTAGAAGAAAGTAAGAAAAAGAATGGAATAGATTCCATGTAATGGATAGAAAAAGTAAGAAACTAAGACAAAGTATGATACAGTCAAGAGTTAAACATACATTAAACACATTACTTACATTTCTTCAAGATAAAAGGAACCTAAAACATTGCCTTTTTTTTTTAAAGACGTTTCTTAATCTACATTTTTCAGGTAAGAAAATTGAAGCCTGCATGGGAGAACCACTTGTGGGGTGACACACTGTTTTAATGTTTTGTTTCATTTCAAATATCCTAAAAACATCATTTTCTACTATTGTTCATAGCAAATATTATTTTCCAGCTGTGAAATAATTTAGTTAAAGAAGTCTCTCAGGTCTAATGTATGAACTTAAATATGATGTCTAACTTTGAATTGTGGGAAAAATGCTTTAAAGGCCACCACCCCAATAAAAGTAACTCAAAATCCACATGACAAAGAAACAAATAACAGTAGCAGAAATAAGAAAAACAAAACTAAATCAAACCAGAAAATAGGTATGTGGAACTTCAAATGTGGTATCATATTGTGCAATTGATGACAATAATAACAAAAATCCATTTACCTTTGATACTGAGCCTGTTTTCCAATAAGGCAAAGAAGTCACAACACTAAGCCCCTAGAGAAGGAAATATAATTTGAATGCCCTTCCTTGTTCTGCAGAAAGCAATGTTTACATAGTTATATCACTGAATATGTTTCGAACTTGAGAGGCAAGTCATAGCTAAATCTTGAAAGACTTAACTATGATGAACAAAATAGCCTAATAATATAACTCAGAGATTTGAGAGATATTGTTTAAAGCTACTTTAAAAGTTGTTCAAACACGACGTAGAAATTTAAGTAAATTATTTAATATTGCAGTGGAACTGAGAATAGTGATATAAGTGTCAAACCCTGGAGAAAACAGAGAGGGAGTGGTCTACACATGACTTAACTTTGCATCCACCATGGCAAAGACTCAGTCAATGGATAATATTCAGAGTTGATGACCAAGAAAGAGTGAGTACAGCATAGTCTTCAGTTGTAGACGTGAAAAGAGAACTAAAGACAGAAATAATACAAGTTCTACCTTTGAAGAGTGTAATGGTAGATGGAATGGGGGAAGGGCAGAAGACTCTTTGTTTTTATTATGAGCCTTTGTTATTGTTTGCTGGTGGTAGTGGTATAGCCACTGCTCCCTATGTGTTTGGACACACAAACATACTACATACATATACAAGTATATTCACACATATATACATATATGATCTTTAATGCTAAGGCATAGCATATGGAATTTTTGTGAATATTATGTGGGAGTTTCTTATAGTCCTAATTTCTCTTACCAATATTGCTACTTGAACTCTAACCTATAAGATTTCCTGTGATTTGCCCCTCATCCTTTTGCCTAAATCCTCTCTCTCCCCCCCCCCCCTTACAGATCTCCTTCCTGGCTCTAGAAACCACCAAATTCCGTTGCGCTGGGTCTTTATATTTGCTCTTCCCTGTTCCTTGGGAAACTCTCCCCTCAGAGCTTCCTTACACATGTGTCCACATTGCTCAGGTCTCTGTCAATGTCACCCTCAGGACGCCTTTTCCAACATCCTTAGTGAAACAGCTCTTTTTGTCACTTGTTAAGAAACATTTTTGCTTTGAAATGTATCATATTCATATGTAATAGAGTATCCATAATGCACATATGCTTTTAAATAATAACGATAAATTAAAATGAATAATAATAATGATAAATTAAAATGGAATGAATGCATTGTATCCAAAATCCAGCTGATGGATAAAACAATATTGCACCTTGGAATCTCTGGTGGGTCTGTAACCAATCTTCTCTCGTTCCTCCTCAGATTTGGACATACTGCTGAATTTCATGTTAATAATGACCATGCTTTTTGTTGTAGATTTTTTCACATGTATTCTTGCACATTTCAGTGTCCAGTTTTTGCCTATTTTTGAACTTCACATAAATATGTGATATAGAATCATTTTATATGTGCTTTTTCATTTGACATAATATCTTTGAGAATCATCCATATTGATGAGTATAGCTGCAGTTCATTCGTTTTCACTTCATGTATTGTTCTACTCTAAGACGATACCACACTTTATGTATTCATTCCACTATAGGTGTGCATGTGTATTTCCCAAGATCTTTGTTGTTATGAGCAATGATCCTGTGAATATTTCTGCACATATTCTGGTCATGGCAAGACTCTCTAGGATTGGAATGGCAGCATCATAGGCCATGTGCATGATTAACTTTGGTAAATAATTCCAAACTGTTTACTAAAGTGGTTGCATCAATCACACTCCCATTGGTGGTTGATAAAAGTGATTGCACCAATCCGCACTCCCATTGGTGGCTGATATAAGTGATGGCACCAATCCACACTCCCATTGGTGGTTGATAAAAGTGATTGCACCAATCCGCACTCCCATTGGTGGCTGATATAAGTGATCGCACCAATCCGCACTCCCATTGGTGGCTGATATAAGTGATCTCACCAATCCATACTCTCACTGGCAGTGGGTTAATGCTGCTGCTCCTCATTGTAGTTGCCACTACAATATCATTGTCAGACATTTTTGGCACCCTGATAGAGGTGTGAAATGGTACCCTCTTGTGGCTTCTCACCATTTTACAACCCCCTGACTCTGCCCTATTTTTCTCCACAGCACTGATAACTACCCAGAATCATTTTATATTATCCTATATCTATATAATTTTTGCTTGTTTTCCTCACCAAAACATAAGCTAGATGAGGAAAAGCACTGTCTACTGTGTTTGTCTTGCTCATTGCTATACTAAACATTGGCTGAATAAATAAACCATTCTTGCCATATATGCCATAGGGAGAGTCACTGTTTGACTCAAAAATAGAAAGAGTGATGGAAAATGGAAGACGGTGTTTGATCATGGGTAAGCACTGGAAAGCAGCAGCGATGAAGAAATGACAAGAGAATAAAATGCAAGTATTCCTGTGGTTTTTTTTTTAAAAAGAAGATGCTGTAAAGTTGGAATTAATTGAGCTGTGAAGGTAGAGGAAAAGTATTAGGTTGGTGCAAAATTGCGGTTTTTGCAATTATTTTTAACCTTTTAGACCGCAATTACTTTTGCACCAATCTAATAGCATGAAAGCATGAGTACAATATTCCCGGTTGGGAGGGGGGGAGGAGAGGATAGTAACAAGGAGCGAGAGTGGAAAGCAATGGAAAAGACAGTTCCCTGCCCCCGTCACCAGGTGGCAGGATTGACCCAGGACAGTGTAGTTGCTATTCTGCTTTCAGGTGTGAAGAAAAGCACCACCAGCCAGTTTCAAGTGATTTATGAATGGAGGGTGTAGCCAGAAACTAGTACATTGGTGCCTTTGTAAGTTAGGTGCTCATAGTTTGGAGACTAATAATATAGACTGTGTCTATAGAATCTCTGTTATGGGGACCCTACATATTGAAATATTTTTAGTTGGCAACGCTATGGATATGGGTGAATTTTATTTGAATTCTTCTCTTCAGTTTAGTCCCCCAAATTAACCTAAACTAAAACAGGATTCAGCCATTTAATGATTTAATTGATACAAATATATGTGTCTAATATAAAATATGTTCTTCTTTTCTGACCATAAGACTTCACCTCATAGTTATGGAACACATTCTTATTCAAATCCGGCTTTAAAATGGAGCTGGTAGGTCCTGAGTCTGAGTTACTTTTGACCGAATTTGATGAAGAGTTGATTATTATTTGCTTAAGCCATGATCAAATAAATCAGCTGCCCACAGGCTTCCCCAGTAACATGTAGGTAATTAAGTTTCCAAAAGTCGAGACCAGTGGCGTGACTTGGCTGACGGGATGAATGAAGGATTCTCTGTGCCAAGTTTAGTACCTAATCAAACTTCACGGGCTTTTAGTGGTGAACAGAACTCCAACCCATCAGCGTTCAAGTCTATTTACCTTTGATAAAACACCATTTCCTCTTTCTAATGAAGAAAAAACAAATGATGTTTCAATATTTTTTGAAGAAAAGGAAAGAAGTGAAACGGGCTTTAGATGTTAAATGCTTCTTCCTGAACAGCTTAACACATAGATGGGTCAAACAAATAAGTTAAAGGGCAGGAATAAGGGGGAAAGTCATCATGAGAGTTGAGACCTCAAGAGCTTAGCAGACTGTCTTGGAGAGTTGAAAGAGGTAATGGTAAGAAGCATTTGATTTCTCAGAAAAGAACACTAAGGCAGAGTTTAACTTTCTCTGGATGGGGTTGGAAAGGCTTAGAGAGCACCAAAGAGATGTTGACTCAATCTCAGAATCCAGCCCTTTTGAATTGGTTGGGAGAAGATAAGCTTCCACAGTCCACAGAGGACTCTATTCCCTCCCTCCGAGATCACAATCATTTGACTTGCATCTGTGAAGGCATGGGATGGATGCCCGAATAAATTTCATGCGTTCAAATATCCACTCCTTTCTCTGGGATACTGAGGCTCAGGGGAAGTATTGGAGCATCCTCAAAATTGTGTCCTTTTCTTCTTTTGCTGGTGTATCTGTGACAGAACCAATGTACCAAATGATTTCAGATCCAACGTACACCTTGTTCACCCAAATCACAGATCTCAACAGAAATTTATCAACAAGAAATTCTTTATAACTTGAAGTGCTTTCCTAATGTATACATAGTACACCTCTGATCCCCAGGGGCTTGAAAAGTACAGTAATTACCCAGAAATTCGTTGCTTGGAGTGTTTTACTGCAGTTACAAAATGAAATGTATACATAAAAATTAGGAGAACTGTGAGATGCAATGTATTAACTAGGTATTATGGGCGTCCTGCCTGTGGCCATGATGTCATCCAAAGCCAATCAGAAGTCTCCTAGCAACCTGCTTCGAACCACAGTTCAGAACCAGGTTGTATTTCAGGGCCTGTATATTTCACAGAAGTTGTTCATAAAACAAAATAAAGACCTATACCGTATATGAAGCTTATCTGATCTGACTGTTTACATTTCATCTCACTCTCCAAAGCTTATATTTCTTCTCCAAAACAGGAAATTCTCTTTGAATAGAAATAAATTCCTAAAAATAGAAAACCTTTTGAAATTATATCCTAGGATAATACTAAACTCTGGGAGGATGAGGAACTAGAGGGAGAGACCATTTCCCAAAGAAAACTGTAACATTTCTGAAGAATAACATGCATTATTACTATTATTATATGTATTGTTATTGTATTAATACAATATGCATTATAAAAATTCTTGGCTATTCATATTCTTCTGAGAAATGAATGAAATGATATCAATATCTGAAATATTTGTTTTCTGACCACAAAATAAATGATTTTTGTTATATATAGGACAAATGTGATCCAAAAGAAAAAAAAAACTACGTATGGTAAAATGGAAATAGTATGAGTTGCATACATTAGTAAAATAAATTATTTTATTCCCAGTGTTGCTTTTCATCATTCACCCATAACTTAGTCACCCCAGCTAAGACCTGACAAGATCTGAATACTGCTTTTTCCTTACATTTAGAGGTTTTTTTTCAAATATGGCTTTTTATTAATTCTGAAATTTGGAAAGTTTTTTATTGAAGTAAATACACACTCAAAAGACATACATATTATAAATATATAATCTTTGAATGTCTTAAAAGTTTCCAATTTTCCTGTTCTTCCCTAAATTCAAATATCCAAATTTGATGTTAGCTATTTGAAATAACACAAGTCTTAGTTTAATTTCATTTGAACAAACCTAAAATAGGATTTTAATTTCAAAAGATTCTAGTGCTTTCAAACATTAATTTTTCATCATTTCCCCATTGACTTTGGCATTGGAAGAGGACTCAGGTAATAAAAGCTAGTTGCCTAACAAATACCCATTCTTTCCCTTGCCCTTATTCACAGAAGCTTGATTTTTTTAGCTTACCCTGAACACAACTTTCCAGCCCTACTTATAGCTAAGTGTGGCCATGTAATTAAGTTTTGGCCAATGAGATGTAAGTGGAAGTGTGGTAGAAACTTCCAGAAAGGTTCCTTAAAAGTAGCCTCCATCTTCAAAGATGTGTGAAGCCACCACAAAATTTCACTATCTCTTAACTTAAACTTCTATGTTTATGAAGCCATTGCTGTTTGGGTGTTTTCTTCCACATATAGCCAAACTTGATTTAGACATTTCCTGGGGTATTTCTAAGAAAAGTCATCACCCCAGAGATATACAGCTATCAACAGGTCACATACTACTTGTCATGTAAGAGGTATTTTCAATACCTTCTCTCATTTCTGCCTCCCAATAATGCCCTGAAGTAGATATGACTGTCTTCATTTTACAGAAGAGGAAACTGAAAAGGTCAGAGAGGGAAAGAGCAGCCCCCAAATCACACAACACATATGTGCTGTGACGAAGGTTCCATCCCAGGTGAGTCTGCACTCAACTCCTACACTATACAGACCCTCATCCCACATCTCACCTGAAAGAGAGAGGCCTGAGGTGCCACTGGGCCCTGACATCCTGCAGAGGAACAAGTGAGGAGAACAGATAGTCCTCGAGCATTTAGTGTGTTGTGTGTAAGACACTGTTGAGAACAACCTGGGACTGATGATACAAGGAAAGAAGGGTTCTGGCGGGTCCCCGACGCTGACAGGTTCAGGCACAGTTACTCACAGGAGGACTGTGGCGGCCTCCAGGGCACCCATCACAGCCTCTTTTCTCCTTGGAGGAAAATCAGGAAACTTCTTGCTGTACATTCAAGCAAACCTCTTTTCTGCAGGTCTTTTATTAACTTTGTCTAATAAGATCAGACCAATAAAGATAAAGGTAAACACTTTATTGCCTTGCCCTGAGCAATCGGGGGAAATAAAGGATTCTGTGTTCTAACTCTATGTAATCCTTGATTTTCCTATAGGGAAACAAATGATGAGAGTCATGTTTAGAAGTGTATGTAAATGTTGGTGCTCATGCAAGTGGGATTTTGCAGTCTTTGGCAGGAAGAGTATTTTAGGCAAAATAAGATCTTTCTGTTCATCTGTCTGTACCAAACCTGGCTATGTTGTAAGGGTTCCTGGCAGTTTATAAAGCTCCGTACTCTGTGTTGATGAGTTCCTGCTAAACTAGATCTCTCCAGCCTTGGATGGTTCCCTCTTCTACTGGCTTCCTATTGTCTGAAAACACCCAAGACGCTGTGGAAGGGAAAGACTTCATCCTCAGTGTCTCGCACAGTATTGACAGGGAGTAGACACACATTGACTGATTGACTAATGAACTGTAAGAGGAGAAAAAGAGTGGATAAGTGCACACACGAGAGGTGGATGGCCTGCGTCTGTTTCCCGACTCCTGGTGCCTATGAGACGTATGCTCTTGCTTCCGTCACTGAACCTCAGTGAATTTCGTCTGTAAGATGGAGATGACACCCACACTTCCCAGAAGAGTGGGTGAGAGAATTCAAGGATGCACGTAAGGTACATCCAATAGACAGTAGATCCGGCCTCCCATTTTATTGATTGTTGCTCCAGGGCGACCTGCCAGAAGGGGGCACTGTGGAACCAGCCAGTCACACTCGGAAATACTGAATTCTGATTTTTCTTTTTAAGTTATTTGTTGGAAATATTTGACCTACTCTATTCTCCTTTCTATAAGACATGATAGAGAAAGCATTCCGTACAAATCTTGAGATGAAAAGCGAAACTACCCCTCCTTTGCCGGGACGGGTCAGTGGGCCTGTTCCTGGTGGGCAGTGCGGTGGCTGGAAGCCACCAGCCCCGCTGGGCAAGTGCGGCTGCAAGTTTTGCCCTAGCCCAACTGCAACCTGTTTCTATGACTCCCTCCGGCACTGTGAGCCAGGACTTATCTCACTCATATCTGTTATCTCTTAACACCTAGCTTCACACCAGTGGCTGTTCAATAAATACTTGCGGAAGAAATGAATGGAAAAAATGAGTTAAGCAAACCATGCAAGAACTCCCACCACCCCTTTCCATTCTGCTCTTTTTCATCATCAGGGACTTTGTAAAAGAATGGTGACAGTCTCACTGAAATAAAACCATTGTTTTCATCATGAGGTCCAACAGTCTTCCACCTCCTGCGTTAGACTATTATGAAACCTTCCTAGTGAAGTCGAGAAGAAAAAATAAAGTAGCAGGTAAGAAGAAAGGAAAAATAAAGGGTTGGCTTCTGCTGCCCGCCCAGCCAGCTGGGCGAAGACTAGGTGGTGGACAGAGTCCCTCAGCCGGGCAAGGACCTTATTTGGACAAAGGACAGACAACTTCGTTTGTAAGGGTGCTGCTGTCACAGCTTGGACTCTGGCTCTCCCAATGCAAAAGGAATTCCAGGTTATCTGTCCTATCCAAGAGCTTCCGTGCGCACTTAGCTTCCATCACAATAAAAATCCGCTCTCACCATTGGTCTCAGAGGTGCTTGGCTTAGTGCTACGGGGCGGGATGGAGAAAAATGCAAGCACCACGCTCAGGTTTCCTGCAAGTTGCACTGGGATCCTCTTCCGTCTGCTTTGTTTGGTGTGTGATAGGAAAAAAACAAATGTCCTTAGGAATAGGACTTTTAAAAAAGAAGAAGTTCGGGGCTGTCTCCACCACCTCCTCCCAACCCTCCCAGAGGTCCTCACGCCTGTGTGTCCCCCCAGTCCAGACCACCATGGCATGGGTTGCCATTAATATGTCATTTCCCTTTCCTGTTATCACAATATAAAGGACCTTAGCGTTGACCTTTCTATCAAAACATCCTTTGTTTAGAATGAAAAGCTATTCACTGTTAGAGCCTTATCTATAGGGTTTAGCCAGAGGATCAAATCCAAAGCCAGAATTCGTTTACTTTGTATTAAATGAGCTCAGTTAAGAAGTCTCAATTTTGGCAGAAAGGTGCATTAATCACAAGGAAAAGAACAGATCTCGCTTTTCACAGCTTCTGGTTTACTTTCAATACAGTTACACAGTGAGGCTTTTGTTCCTGAAAAGTAGCACTGTATTTAAATACAGTAAATATAACAAAATTGCCTTCTTAAAATTACACAAGAGTTCCTCCAGCCAGGATGCCATAATGACCTCAGTGTTGCACCACCAACTTTACGGCTTCAAAAAGGCTCTAAATTAGTTTGGACAGATGGGTTTTATCCCGAGGAAATCAATGAGTTTTTGTGAGTCTGACTTAATTTTTATGCAGCTAGCACTTTGAGATGAAATTAAAATATGTATGAAAAACATATTAAAGTTTCCCCTGGGTCTATAGTTGTTTGTACATTTACAAGGTGTTAAAGAGATGATTTAAAAACTAACTCTATAAGGGATCAATGCAAGCAGACCATGATTTATGGTCTTTCATGACATTTTTGACACTTTAGGCCTAATGTCTTGTGCGTGTTGAACCGCTAATTATCTTTTAATTCATAAGGGCTTCGTGGCATTTTATAAGTGTAATATAATATATAGGGCTGGATCACATAGAAAAGCTCAGAGAACAACATGCTTTACACGCTTGGTTGAGTGGGTAACATGTGTAAGCAAATTTGGGCCGAACCTGCCTGAAAAGGCTTCTTCATGATGTTGTAAAACTGAATCACAGCTTTTATCTTCCCGGCTCTGGAAAATACACCGATGTTACTTTTCTAAGGTGTGAGCAGGGTTAAGGCCTTACTGGATTAGAAATCATATTTCTGATACAAACCAAGTACTTAACCAGTGCCTGGGATACAGGAAGCACCCAATAAATATTGATTGAATGAATAAATAATTGACTCTTAACTGAACCAGAAGTGTGTTTGATTCTAGAGCTTCTCTTTCCTCTCAAATCAGATTATTCAACAAGGTCCCTTTCGTGATACGATAAATATTTACCAAGCGGCCCCTGCAGGCATCAGACAGTGTTCTAGACACTGGGGGACACAAAAGGCTTGATCCAATGGATGGGGGTGCAAAGCCTCAGGGCCTGAAATGCCATGTCCCATGGACACTGCCTCAGACACGGGGGACAATGAAGGTGAAGTAACAGTTGAATTGGGACCTGGAGCCAGAGACGCGGCGCGGGTAGTATTCTTTTTATTCCCATTGTACAGGTTTCTAACATGATGCAGCTGGACAGTAACAGTACCGGGTTTTAGCTTTTGAGAGCTGGCTAGTGAGACGACAATTTTGGGGGGGAAAAGTCATCACTGGGAAGGTCGTGAGTACAAAATGCTTAAGGAATATCCCTGCCTCATGTAAAACGGCGAGTCCCTAAAATTCCTGCCTGGTCATTGGTCCCAGCCGCTGAAACTAGTAGGGAATTCATAGATACTTGGGAAAGAGATACTAGTCTGCTAAGGCACTCTCTATTTTGCCTCCGCAGCTGAGGCGGAAGTCACTCAGGACATGGGCACCATGAAAAGAGGCCCTTTTCTAAACAGATTTTATGGTCCTTGTCCACTGTTCCTGCCTTATACCAGCCCTCGGAGGTGAGGATTAGTATGAAACCCTTGTTACAGATGATGAAACTGAGTCACAGAGTTGAGTGGCTTGTTGGTTACAAAGCTGGTAAGAGGCTGAGGCCGGCAGGCTGACTGCACGCCCACCTTCCTACCACCTCACTGTTCAGCCTTTGATTCTCTTCTGAGCACAGCCCATGGAGCGTGTGTGGGGCCCAAGAGCTGTCACAGAGAGGAGCACCGGACAATGTCTCAGGGAGCCACACCCTAGCGGGGGACGTAAGACATGTGCCTACACAGGCACAGCCCAGGATGCTAAGTGTCACAAGACAGAGCAGGTCGCGTGCGGCTCATCCTCACAGAGGAGAACAAATCACGATTGCGGGAGGTGGGAGATTCCTAGAGGAGATGGATTTGTGGAGCCAAGGATCAGGACAATGTTTTGATGACAATCACAGGGAATCCAACCGAGAGTGACTGCTGTACTCCTCGTGCAAAGAAGTCTGGGGAGGCTATCACAAATCAACAAAATCAACAAAATTCTCTGATGTCCGTTCTCCACTTTCCTTGCCATGTAGCTTTGGTGCTCGTGGTTGCAGGATGGCTGCAAGAAGGGACAGTATTTGTATCAGGAAAGCACAAGCTTTACCAACTCTTATCTCATTGGCCTAAACTCTGTCACTTGCCGTGCTCAGGAGCATATGGGGAAGAAACGCCAGCCTGAAAGTTGTTGGGCCATTTTAACTCCTCACCAGCGTATACGAGAGTTTCAGTTGCTTCACATTCCCTCCAACATTTGGGATGGGCAGTCTTTTGATTTCAGTCATTCTAATGGGTGTGTAGTGGTTTCCTATAGTTGTTTTACTGTGAAACTCCCTAGTAACTAATGATATTGAGCATTATTTCATGTACTTATTGGCGATTCTTCCATCTTCTTTTATGAAGAATCTGTTTGAACATTTGGTTCATTTAAAAAAAAAATGGGTTGCTTGTCTTCTGAGCTGGGTGATTTTTAAAAAATATATTCTAGATACAAGTCCACTGTCTGATACATGTGTTACAAATATTTTCTTCCAGTTGGAGGCTTGTCTGTTTATTCTTTAAACGATGTCTCTTGAATTATAAAGGTGTTTGTTGTGATGTCCAATTTAGCATCTTTTTCTTTACTCCTAGAAACTTCACAATTTTAGGTTTTGCATTTAGGTCTATGACCCACATTTTATGTACAGTATAAAGGGAAGTGTTGGTGTCCCTTTTTTCCCCAAATAGATATTCAACTGACCCAGCACTATTTCTTGAAAAGACTTTCCTTTTTCCATCAAAGTGCTTTGGAAACTTTGATGAAAATTAATGGTCATGTATGTGTACATCTATTTCTGAAATCTCTATTGTGTTTCATTGATCTCTATGTCTGTATATTTGTTAAGATCAAACTATCTTGATTGTTGTAGCGTTAGTGTAAGTCTTGAAATCAGACAGGGTAGGTCCTTCAAATTGTCTTTAGGTATTCTAGGCTCTTCACATCTGAATATAAATGTTAGAAATCAGCTTGTCTATTTCTATTTTTAAACATTGAACTGGAATTCTAATTAGGGTTGTGTTGCATTTATAGATCAATTCAGGGAGAATTTCCATCATAGTAACAGATGTAATAATTTATCTATGAAGGCTTTCTATCAGTAATATTTATGAATAACAGCTATAATAACTATCAGTGAATAATAACCTATAATAATCTATGACGTTATCTATGAACATGACCTGTCTCTCTATTTTGTTAGGCCTCCTTTACTTCCTCTCAGTGACATTTTACAGTTTTTAGTGTAGAGGTTCTAGGAGCCTTTCCTAGACTTATCCTTAAGTATGCTATGTCAGGGATGGCTTTTGCACAGCACATAATACAGGTTGTCTAGGCAGTGGATGATAGAATGAATTAGAGAAAGGTAACACCAAAACCAGTTAAGAGGATAGAGTACTCGTCCAGGTAAGAAATCTAGCTGACGAAATTAATTAGGTGGACATCCAGTGACAACAAACACTTGCCTCTAGGGAGACTGTGTTTTGGGAAGATGATGGCACATAGGAAATGTCTTCTTGGAACTGCCAGGAGGGTGGAAAACTAAGTGTGCAGAACCCCCAAGAGAAAGATGAAGTTCAGAATATTGAACGCTGCGGACTTCTAAATTCAACTCCTATAGAAATGGGTCTCAGTGGGTCCAAACGGGTGGTTTCTGAAATGTCTTTTCCTCTAAAATGCCTTCTAAACAAAAGGAGGCCCTGTCCTTCTTATGACTGCAGATGACACAACTTGTGCAGGGCATCTGATGTTTGAACCAAGGATTGCATAGCTACCGGAAGCCTTGGCAACCACCCAGGCCATCCTGGTTACGTACAAAATCTAATTTTGCATCTAACAACATATATGTACTCATATAGATGTTATTATGTAGCTTCTTAGATGAGTGTATTAACATGCATATTAACATACATATTCTTAGATGGATAGATGTGTTAATATGCACACTGATAAACACACTTACATGCATACATGTACTACTATCCATATTAATATATATATTCTTAGATGCACATGTGTATGTCATGTCAGATCAGAATCAAAACGAGCCTGAGCCAATTCATCTTTCTAGAGAAGATGAAAACAGGAGGAACCCTTGTGAAGGAAGAGGAACTAACACTTGCTTAGCTTCTGCTGTACACCAGGCCCTGTATTAACAAGTCTCGTGATTATCCCAGCAAGTTCCTTGACTCTGAACCACTATGTGTTTAAGTGGGGATTCGGGAGATATTGGCACCCCCTTTAACAGACGAGGAAACAGGCTTCGATAAGTTAAATCCCTCCCACAAGGAGTTGAATGACAGCAAAACCTCTGAAGGGTCCTCTCTGCCTTGCAGAAAATGACTGCCGACGAGCACAGCGTGGAAAATCCCCAGGCTTCATGTTTTGTCATAAAAATCCCAATGACAAGTTCATGGAGCCAATATCACACCTAGGGAATTTTTATTTTTATTCACTCACACGGAAAAAGATGCAAATGAGTAGCATACCTGCATTTATATTTGATTACTTTCTAGTTAAAGCAAGTCATTAAACTGTTTACTCACATTTATGAGGCCCGGATTTGAATTTTTACGCATTCCAGTTAAACGGAGAGCCTTTTCCTAACATTGTGAGCTCTGTGGCCACGAGACCTGAGCTTGGCCACATGACTGCAAACCTCATGATTCACTTTTCTTCTGTGTGGTTCTCTGCCACCAGCACAAATACAGGCAGACTTTCTCCTTTCCTTTGCTTTACACCATTGTTTAATAATAACATCCTTGGTAGCTACTGTTGACCGAGGTTCTTCATATATCAGGTGCTGGGCTAAGCACTTCACACACCAAAATCTCAATTGTTTTCTTAAGCTCGTCTATTTCCTCTTCCAGGAAATTTTGCATCCCAGCCGTACCCCGATGCCCCATTCCTCAGGGGTCTTTCCCTCAGGAGCCTTCCTGGACCTCAGGCTAGGTCTGTTTTCCCAAAACTGCTCGTGAGTTCCCTATTTGTCTATCCTGACACTCAATTCACTTTCCTGTAATTGCATAATCCCACCTGTCTAATTTAGACTGTGAGCGCTGTGAGATCAGAGACCGTATCTGTCTTACTACATAATGATTTATAAAATAAATACGTTATCTCCAATGCCTACTTTATGCTCAACCCTTGACACCTGGTAGATGCTTAATATTTGTTAATTAAATAGAGTGGATATAAAGATCACTTCCATTTTATGGATAAAGAAACGGAGGCTCAGCAAAATCAAATCATTTAAGAAATATTTAGCTACTAACGTTGGAGATAGAATTGGAAACAAGTATGTCTAAAAGCTTCTTTAACTGTATTGCAGTGCTTAAAGAAACGGTCACACCCTCGCCCAGGATACAGTATGGCTCCAGTCCAGGTCTCTTCTTAATCATGAGTATATTCTTTTTTCCGGTACTTCTTACTTCTCTTATGTTTTTCTAGGAAGTATCTAGAAGACTTGCTTTTTCTTACTCTCATTCCACTAGAAAACAAACATACTTCTATTATTGTCTCCATCTTTCTTCACATATCAGAACATTTTAAGCTGGAAGAGATCCTACCTCTATGTCCGATTTCCTGCTCAGAGAGGAAAATGATTTTCCCACACTCACCCAGCTCTTAATAGCAAGGGCGAAACTAGAGTCAAGCTTCTTGGTCCTTACATTATATTACCCTAATTGGTGATCAGCTAGTCTGCTCAGAGCTAAGATGACAGTATGTGTGTGTGTGTGTGACTGTTGTTTGCTCTAAGAAGAGGAACAGTAATGGTGGGTGACGGAAGTGGGGTAGAGAAGCTATTTTTCATGCAACTGTCTGTTCCACCGAAGTCCATCCATCCATCTCCCTCTGCCCCTTTCCCGCTAGATGGTCCATGGTCATTGCTTTCATCTCTGTGTTTGCTCATTGAACCTCCACCTTCAGGGATGCCTTTGTCTTCTTCTCCAAGCTCTGATCCAAGCACATGGCAACACAAAGTCTGTTCTCAGCTGTGAGAATGACTCATGTCCTCACCCGGGTTCTCTCTCCATTTGGTTTGAAGTTCTATTGTCACAAGTCTGCTTTGTATTGGGGTTATGTCCAAATCTCTTTAATAACAGATCACCCGGACGACCAGCACTGCTGTGGTTCCCCCTCTGGAGCTCCGCTTATGAGCTGAACAGAGCTGCCTGCCTGATGACACAAGACATGGCCACCAGATCGTCCCAAGGCTTGCAAGCAGGTTTGGAAACAGAATTCGTGACAAATTATGGAAACACAAAAAGGGTATTTCGGGGGATGTATTTCTTTGTCATGGGTGAAATCCCTAGTCCAAGCATTATACTATTGCTAAAACAAGCTCTCAAAGTAGAAAATATCCTCTCAAAAGGATAACCAAACTATAATAAGTGAGCTTAAAAATAGGTGGAGGAAAGAAATTCCTTAGAGATTCCCCGGTTACTTCTACTCAACTCTGACCTTCTGCCAAGACACTCCTGGGTCGGGGGGAGCTTAGCATTGATCAGCGTCTTCTTCATTCTATGGACTATTTTGGGATGTCAGTCTGTCACTGAGAATGGGAAGTCAGCATTTCGAGCACAAAGACTGTGGCCTCGCTTTGTCTGTATTCACCGTCACGTCCGTGCCAGAGTCTTGCTGCCAAACTTATGCTCTAGCGACCCAAAGCTGCAGAACCCAATTGCAGGTTGTCCTGTAGTCACAATTCAACTAAATGAAATAGTCCAAGATTCCAAAACAAGGTGAAGACATCCAAGGTAGGTACAAATCCAGATAGGAAAGGAATCTGCTTTTGCTAGGAGGGTGTCTTCTCTTATTAGCCGACAAAATATTGGGGATTTATTGAACGTCTGTGTCTATGGAAAGTTTGATACTTTGGTCACTCCATCTGCAGCCATTCACTCTTAATGCAGTGAGAGATGTTGAGAACACTGAAGCAGCGGGCAGGATGGAATTGCGAAGGCAGATGATAACCAAGATCAGAGTGTTTGCACAGTCAAAATCAAACAAAAAGAATGAGTTTGCTTCTACGTGGGAAGTCAGCATGCCCATAATAATTAACTTCCTATTTTCCCAATCCTCTCTGTTTCCCACAAAACACAGACATTGGTTTGAAGCACAATGATTCCCATGCTTTTCTGTCAGTGTTGATTGTACTTAGCCAACCTAGCTTTCTTTCAGTTGCTTGAAAACACCACGCTTCCTCCTGCCCCAGGGCCTTTGCACATGATTCTTCCTCTTCCTGGAATGCTCTTCTTAGCTTGTTTCTTTTCCCACCCTTGATTTCCCTGCCCAATTCTTCACCTCGCAGATTCATAGCTCTGTTTAAATGCCATGTATTTTGTTGGGGAAATCTCACCATAACCATCTCCCTCCAATTGTGCATTGGATTTAATTTCCGTGTTGGACACTCACAGAGATAGCATCCTTCACGCTCATTGCAGAACACTCACCACAGGACGCTGTTCGTGTGATTATTTGATTAATATCTCTCTACTTCCGACACAATGACCTCGTTGAGGGCATGAACTGGGCTCGTCTCACTCAGATTGCTTTGCCCACGCCTAGCACGATGCCTGTCACACAGCCGTACCCAATGAATATCTGTTGAATGAACCTTTGAATCGCTGCAGAGGACTGATGGACAGTTATGTGAGGGACCCCATCAAGAATCAACTGGTGAATCCATTTCTAAACCTCACCAGGGAAGGGGAGGCACCGAACCCCAAATCACCAGCTCTCATGAAAATTCACACCCCAAGTCTGGACTTCCCCGGAATCCCCACACCCAGCTTGGTCTGTGCTCTGCCACTTTCATTTCCTTCAGTGAGTTTCAGCCAAAGGGTGCTCTGTGGTTTAATTTCCTCTTTTAAAAGCAGGTACTATAACAAAATAGCAAGAGCCATGGCTGGGCCCTAGAATAGCACACAATCGACAGCCCTATCCTGGGAAGGGTAGCCACAGACATGGAGAGATTATTAACACAATAAACCATAATTCTGCAAATTTGTACTCAGGGACCTTTTTACTGCCTGGTTGGGGACTATTTAATCTATGGCTTGACTCCTTGGTTACTGGATTACTTGGTTACTAAGTAACCAGGTAATTGACACATGAACCACAAGGATTTACAAAAGATGCTGTATCCAATATTAATTTTTTATGAACTTAGTAAAAACTCTAGTTACATATTTAGAGTTTTTTAATGGCATTTATGGCATTTTAATATCCACATTCCATATCATAACCAATTTCCTAACAGGTTTAGGTTTTCTCGTAATACTGGCTCTGAGAAAGCTTTTTTGAATTTTTGCCTTTATTGATAACTTTTTTAAAAACTCCCTGGCACCACATAAATGATACTAAAATTAAAATACCTGAAAATGTTTCCATAAAACACATGTATATTCTAGGCCTTGTTCTCCTGTGGAATTTTCATCCAGGATATTGTGAAAAGCATGTTAAAGTTGCTTTCAAGACCTGTCTTTTTCGACTTCCTGCTTCACAATTTGCTGTGTGATCTGGCCACATACCATGTGATCTCTGAGCCTCAATTTCCCTTCAAGTGACAATAATGCCTCAATTTGCACGGAAGTGCTATGAATTAAATGCAATAGTGTATGAAGAAACTTTATAACCTATAAAATGTCATAAAAATGTTTTATTATTAATAATAATGTTATGGGAATGTCCCATATTATTAATGCAGTCTTACAATTATGCCTTTGATTCCATATGTACTATGATTCTAATAACAGCCTTATAAGTACTTGAACGTAAATGCCAATCTCCTAACGTATAATTTTGTTCAGGTACTTTCTTCCAAATCCTAATCTGGAGCCCAGGATGAATGGAAGCGCCAAACATAACGGTTTTGACTTCATGATTCTAAAACCTCACCTTGGCTTGGTGCATTTCAGTCACATCGAAAGAGCTTCCTCAAGCAGGCCAGGCAGGCTGGCCATCTTCCGTCTCCCTGGGACAAAACACCTCTGGCGACACTGTGCAGAGCCCAGGTCTCTGGAGCCATAGGCCCCTCCTTGCCACATCATTAGCTTTAAAGAGACACAAGGATCTCTGTTGGCAGAAACGAAAGGAAGGCCAGCTTGGGGGTTTAGAGGCATCACTTCACCCCAAGCTCATGTTTGTATCTACAAATTGGATTTTTCATCGGGGTAAGTACCCAACTTTACACAGTTCCCTCCCTGGCAGGGTAGAACTGATCAATGTGACCCTTTGGTATTGCCAGTAAATAGCATCATTTTCAGAGGCTTCTTTGCAGGCACGGACTGAGCTGTCGTCCAGCTCTCTAAGGCAGCCTGTGCGGTTAGCCTATTGGGAAGAGAGCCCTTACCTTCTCGTGATTCTCCCACACATGATACAGAACAGACGAGCGCTAACATTTGTATGGTTCCTACCTCTATTATAAAGTAATGTACATTTATTTAATTTCATTCTTTTATAATAATTCCAGAAGAGGGACATTATGATCTAGATGAGAAAACCAAGGTTCAGAGAGGTTAAGTGGCTGCCCTGAGCTCACACAGCCAGCTGTGAGCAGAACCAGGGCGGGATGGGTTCCTTAAGCCACTCTTCTTTCCACCTAGCATTACACACTTCTTAATCATGCTCATTGCCTGTCCTGTTCCTTACAATGCGGTTTCCCATTTCTCCGAGACCAAATCCTCCCCATAACCCCACCCTTAGCGTCTTATTAACACGAAGCCCTACATAATAATCATTTAAGATACTTTTTTCCTTTTCCAAATCTAATTCAAAATAGCTTGCGAAACCCCCCCGGCTGCTACTTAGTTTGTGGTGATTCCTGGCCCTCCTTCTTAGATGACAAAGGAGCCTCACAAAATAAAGCATTTTTTTCTAAATGAGGTAATTCCTAGCACTGTGATACGGCGACTCGACTGTGCAACAAGTTAAATCCCATCAACATTGCGCGTTCACCTACTGTGTCAGAAGCTTATATAATGCCGGTGTAAGACGTCCTCTCTGGGCAAGCCTGGCAGAGAAAAGGGGCTTTTAGTTTAGAAAAGTAGAGACAGAGTCTTTGCGGTGCATCTGTTTTAATAGCGATGATATTGCTGCACATGAAGTCAGAGCGGTCTGACTGAAGCACAGCGATTCTTAAGAACTGATTTAAAAAATTGCCCGATGAGCGGTGTGGGAAAGAATGCCGTTAAACAGAGCTTTTATGCCAGTATGTCTCATTCACTGTGGGGAGAGACAGCCAGAAAGGTGGAGAAAAATCTCTTTCAGCTGCTATGCACAGTTAATACCATTTGAAGAATGTAGCCTATTGTGGGCATGAAAAGCAGAGGGAGCAGAATGGGGTACCCTGATTCACCTTGGCACTTCGTGGAGAATAAATGCCCACTCTTGAGCAAAGCTTGCCTCCGCCTCCACTCCCCAGAGACATGCATCGACTTTGGGTCTCCAGTGACACAGGTTCCCTGGGGGCAGGAGAGAAGTGAGGTACGCCTGAAATGGTCCCCTGAAGTTCAGGGCCACAGGCGAGCCCAAGAGAGGGTTTCTCATCCAGTGAGCTGACCTTGCTCTCAGGGGACACTGCACGCCGCCCAGGAGTGTTCACCCCAAGCCCCTCCGGCCGCCCGAATAACAGAGTTGCTAAATAATAGGTAACACATGTAGGAGGTTTTACAGTTTACAAAGTGCTTTTACATAGTCATTATAAGGCAGGGCCCAACAGAGAGGCCATTCCCCTTCCGGTTTTTGAGGCTCCAGCTACATTTAAAAATGCATAAATGCTAAGATAGTTTTTATAATTATAACATGTTTTTGCTGTTTGCACTTAACAAGTTAGGCCTTTAACACACACACACACACACACACACACCACCACCACCACCACCACCACCACCACCAAGGCAATTCTTTCTGATTATGCCATTGAGAAGATAATTACAGAATATTAAAAATAATCATTGAAGGCTTTATAGGCAATATGGTTCAGTAACGGGGCACAAGGTTACGGTCGTAAGCTCACTGGCTTTTTCTTTCCAGTCTGTCACTGTCCTGTGGCTGTAAACTGAGAATCCCCCAGAACGAGCGGCCGTGCACCACCCCGTGGTCTCTTGTTCCCACTGTGATAGGCCAGTTCCAGTGGCCGTCCTTCAATGGCAGCAGGAGGAATTTCCCGCTCTGCTAAACTTCGCGGATCCTATTTCAAGGTCGAATATTCTCATGGTCGCATATCCTTACACATATAGCCTCACGTTCAGCTAGGGAGAAATATAGTCTTGCCAGCGGCAGCATGACGTGAATGGCTGAATAGGCACGTTGATGGGGTGACAGGCACGAGTCGCCGAAAGAGCCAGTGTCCAATGTTGAGTGTCATTTTCAGAGGGATTCTAATACCTTGGCCTTTTGTATAACATCTTATATGATTTGGTCACAGGGTTGTAAGTTGAGAAATCACAGAGGTGCCCTCAACCCTCACCTCCTGAGAAAATCACCCTTTGGATTTAATCTCACTATTGTTGATTGAGGCATCAAATAATCGAAGTAGAGATCCAAGACAATTGTCCCTCTCGAAGATAGACATGACTTAATAAAATGCCCTACTTAAGTGGCCGAGATCAGGTCTCTTTAAAAAGTTAAGAACCCTATAGTGCTGTATAGAACTCAGACTGCTGGTTGTTTCATTAGTATTTTATTATACTTAGGCTGTGAGTCAGTCAAAGAAATCTTTGCTCAAACTACCTTAAACAAAAAATAAAATTGCTCTGTTTTGATGGAAATTCAAGAGGTAAGGTCAGCTACAATCACAGAACAAGTGGGGCTCTAGCTCTGTTCTGCAGTTATTTTCTTGGTCCTGCCCTTTTATGTGTGCCAGCTTCTAGCTGGGAGTCGTTCAGGAAGGGTCTCTTGTATTTACGCACCGCTTGCAAGCAGAGGCACTGACTGCCTTTGTTCTGGACCACATTTTCAAGGGCATTTGTATAGTGAAGAGCTTTGGAAGAGAGAGAGAGAGTTTCTCCCTCTGGAGCAGAGAGCAGGCATGCTAACTGCCCGTTATAAAAGATGTAGGTTCCCTAAACTCAGGATTCCTAGTGCGTGAATGTATCACTTGGCCCTCTTTGCATCCCTCTGTGGGAATCTCGCTTGGGGACCAGATGCAAACACGCTGACACTCATGCTGTTTGCTGTGCCATGAATAATAAAATCCTTTGTCTCTGGCCCAGGGGTCTTGTGTCTTCTTCCAGCATCCACGAAACTGTGGCTGTTTCATTTTTTAGCTTGCAAATGGGGTAAAATATTAGACCCTTCATAATACATTTGCAACCACTTTTTTTTCCAGGTGGACTTTTGCACGGATATAATGTGACTGCTATTAGCCCTGGGGCGACAGGTTTTCTTATTTAAGGTCTGTAGGAGAGCAAGAAACTCTCTCCCTTTGTTATAGAACGTTAGCCCTAGCCTTCCCTCTGACAGGGTCGATATAGGTCATGAGGCTGTACCTGGAACAAAAGAGTCACTGGGAGAAATGCAGGAGCTCACTGTCAACCCTGGGTCCCTTAACCAACCATTGGCAAAGTCAGCTTCTCTTGAATCACATGAGGTGCATAGGGATTGAATAGCATCTACATCCCTTTAGGAAGGAGAAAGAAGTAATTAACGCCAGCAACCAAGAGTCTCCTGTAGAACAGTTGTGACTAAGTTTCCCATTTGCTATGTACCTCTGCATTCAAATTGATCTGTTCTTTAGAAAATGTGTTAGCACACACTCCCTGCTACCAACATTGCATGGAGCTCTGCCAGTTGTGCTCTCCAACTGCTCATATTTCAAGCCAATAGCTACGCATTTCGGCATCAAGGGATCTGGTTCAGATCATAAATGTTATACAAATCAACCAGTATGGATTAAATGCTGCCACAGTCTATAACTGCGAAACGAGGGTCATGATTTCAGGCTGGTTAATAGACTCTAATACACTAAATGGTTTTATGAAACCCTAGTCCAAAGGCATTCATCATAAGTGTGAAATTTTATATGGTCTTACAGAAAAGCAGCAAGTCACAGACAATTCTGCCTTCTGCTCACGGAGGAACATTGGAATGTAAACTGAATGCTGACTTGGGTGGTCATGCTTCTGGGAGACAGGCCTACATTGTTTTTGGACGGTTATTTCACAGGGGAGACACACATGGCAGGGATGTGTGTATTAGCCATACTGAGGGTGACTGGCCTTTGTCCCACACCTCCCTCCTCTCTGATCCCCAAACAATGACTAAAATGCACTTCAGTGAGACTGCTCATAATCCAGTCCCCACAGTGGCTTTTGGGGAGAAAACTATGGTTCTACAGGTCAAAGTCCCCTCCAAGGTTGGCCAGTTAACTCATAAAGGCGTTCTTCCCACCGCTACGCTGGACGGCAGCTTGAAGATGAACCTCAATGCCCAGAAACATCCCAGCTATGCCATTTCCTCTCTGTGGGGCCTTGGGGATGTTACTTCACTTCTTTCAGCTTGTTCTGTCATTGTCCCTAAGTTGATAATTTTATGTATGTCCCAGGTTGCTCTGAGTATTCAATAAGATAGTGTATGTGAAGCAAAATCCCCTAAAATAGTGCCTGATATGTGATAGAGACCCCATAAATGTTATTTACTATTTAATTAAACTCAGAAACTATATTCATAGGTAACATAGTTTTGTAATGAAAGTCAGTACCCTTTCTTTTCTTAATTTAGATGCTATAAAACACAACATTTTTATCCCTTCCTTCAAAAAGATTACGTCTTCAAATTATTTTGTGACCATGGAATATACTTCATCTGTTTCGGCATCTGGAAAGTCACTTCGTAACAACAATACATGAATTATGCATGTACTGTGTGGTAGGCAGAATCATGGAACCCCAAAGACATCAACCTCCTAATCCCCACAACCTGTGACTATGTCACCTTCATGGCAAAGGGAGTTTGCAGACGTAATCAAGTTAAGGGCCTCAGAGTGGGGAGAATAGCCTAGATTATCCAGGGGGGGCCAATTTAATCCCACAGGTCTTTAAAATCAGCTTTCCCTTCCCAGCTTTGGTCAGAGGCAGACATGACTATGAAACAATGGTCAGAGAGATGCAATGCTGCTGCTCTGAAGATGGAAGAAAGGGGCTGTGAGCCAAGGAGTGTGAGCAGCCTTAGGAGCTAGAGAAGGAAACACATTCTGCTTTCGAGCGGACAGAAAGGAACATGGCTAATTAATTTGAGCCCAGTATCAGACTTGTAACCTACAGAACAGTAAGATGATAATTCTGTGTTGTGGCCACTAAATTTGTGGTCATCTGTTACAGAAGCAGAAGGAAACAAATACACTACGAAACAGCTACTTTTCTAAACGTTTAAGGTTTATGTCATGCAAACCTCACAGAAACCCTCTAAGGTAAGTACTGGAGAAAATGAATGCTTAGAGAGATTAAGTACCTCGTTCGAGGTCTCACAGCTAAAGTCAGAGCTTGGACTTAACTGCAAAACCTGACAATTTTATTCCAGGTCGCTAGAGAAAAGTTGATTCTCTTCCTTATTGTCTGCGCCATCACAACAGTTAAAATACAAGGTGTAATAAAAAAAATATATGGTGATTGCTTAAATTAAAAAAAAAAAATTATTATAGTAAAAGACACCTTGCCATTAATCCCCCTCAAAATATTCCCCCTGGCTTCAAACACACTTATCCCATCGTTCCAGCCACTTTTGAAAGCAGTTCTGGAAGTCCTCTTTTGTGAGTGTCTTTAGTTGCACTGTCGTGGCCGCCTCGATGTACTGAATCATTTTGACTTTGGGGAAAAGCCAGAAGTCACATGGTGCCAGATCTGGTGAATAAGGTGGATGAGAACACACCGTAATGTTTTAATTTGACAGAAATTGCCATGTACCAGAGACAATGTGTGACATGAAGCGTTGTCGTGATGGAGGATGATTTCTGGCACACTTTAAAACACACCTTCTCTCAATTGTAGCTCACACCCGACTCACTGCACTGAACAAATTGAAACTTGTCGCACACGGTTACTAAGGTTCGATGCGCCACTTCCTGTATTAAAGATTCCTGCCTTTCCGTTGGATGGCACTTGGCGGCAGCATTCACAGTATTTGTTGATCACACCTCATATAACTTCTGGGAACTTTCAGCAAAAGTCTCCTAGTTCCTTAAGTTCCTAGGCGTCCCTGAGGACTGCAATTCTTTTTTCCTGTTATAGTTTGATTTTTGTTTTTGCGTTTTGTTCCGGACAATCCTATCACCCTGGAAGGCCCCCAGTCTTCCCCCAGAACCAGCCACAGGTCCTCTCATCCTGCCTCCTGTTCACTGGGCAGCAATTATCTGCTCTAATCCATTCAGTTGAAAGTTAACTTCTGCTGGATTTTTTTTTTTTTTTTTTAGTGCCGAGTTAAAACTCATTTTCTCTTAATCTTCCAAGCCTCCCGCACGCTTCCCCCCTACCCCAACCAGACAAGCTTTTCAAGAGCAATGATAGTTGTGTGCTGGACAAAACTGAGGGCAATGCTGGTCAAACAATAAAAGATCAGCATCACACTTGCCCTTTCCTTATTTTAGGTGGGAACTGACCATGTAGATGAATCATCGTACAATCACAGAACATTGAAAAGGATCCCACAGATAATCTCACCCATTTTTTTTCACCCTGTAGAGTGGAAGATGTGAGGCCTAGAAGCAGATGTGGGATTTATACAGGAGCCTCCCCCTTCCCACCTCAGGGCCCTGCTACTCTATGCGGTTAGAAAAATCCCAGTAGCCACGCGGCCGGGCTTGCCCCACTTCATGCCTTCATCTTTTTAATCACTCTTGAGTGTCTGACATTTTCCCTCTCCATCTGCTGGCTCTTCCAGAATTATGGCTTTTTCAGGAACTCCTGCCCAATTACTCAAGCAAGGCCCGAGTGGGCTTTGGCATATCCTGAGTGAGCTGAGAGCGCCAAAATGTTTGTTTTGTAAAATGGAGACTCCGTTCTACTTCATATCAACTTCCTCATCCATCAATCATTTTTCCTGGCAAGAGTGTCATGGGAGGAATGTGATTGGGTCATACACAGAGGTGATTAAGTCTCTGAACTTCTAGACTTCATGGGGGGCTGGGTTTGGTTATGGCAAATGCTTACTTCATGACTAATTCGTTTTCTGTTTTTTAACCACTTCCGCCTTGATACTAGCAGGGACCCGAGGCATTGACCATGTGGGCTATTGGGCTAAAGAGGAAACATGGAAACGAAGAGCAAACATGGAAGGGAAAGAAAGGCAGGAGAAATAAATGGAGAAGGGGCGGCAAGAGGTGGAGGAAGGTGTGAGAAGATGGACAATGATGGAAAAACTAAAGAGTCAGAGAAGGAGGCAGAGAAAAAGGGAAGGGAGAATAATAATAAAGAACAACATAGAAGTGGTTAGGAAGACGTGCGAGAGACAGAATGAGAGGGAGAATGGGAGAAGGGAAAGAGATCGCCATGGTGTGGGGATAAGAGTGAAGAAACGCGGAGAATTAGCTGCCTCTTCCCCTTTCCCACGCCTGCCCCCCAGGACACTCAAACCATCCTCACCCAGAAGGGCAAAGTCCAGAGTCCTGGAGAAGGGCTGACAGTGCCAGGGACACCGGCGAACTGGGAATTGGGGACATTTCCAAGCAAGTCAGATGACATGTTCTGCTGCATCTCTAATAAAAGGTTCCGCCTATGACCATCTATAATGACAACATTTTAAAAAGCAGCCTAACATTAAGAAAATTAAAAAGCAACTTAAGTAATCAGGAGAAGTCTCTTTAAAAGACGATAAAGGGAATTACATCACTGCCCATCCACACAGCAAATCACCTGAAACTGCCTCTTCAGCACCCCTCTCTCCAAACCCCACTCAGTGTAGCAGATTTCCTGTCTCCTCCCGGTGCTCCAGCTCTCGGTCTGCCCCTCCCTCACCCGCAGCACCCTGCCCACCTCTCTTGGGCTTCATCTACTGCTGTGTAGATAGATCAGCGTCTGCCCTCCTTATCGGGGTCCAGAAATGCACAGGAAAGCATGGGATCCCCGCAGGGCTAATGTTGACACCTCCCAAAGGAGGAGGAAGTGGGGAGATGTGGGAGGAAATTGAGTTATAGGACAGGACAGCTCAGAGGGTCTGATCTGGGGACTTTTATTCTATGGGACCTACATTGGGAGAGGCCAGTTGCCACTCCACAGCATTGCCAAGGTCTGTGGGCATTTAGATTTTAGCTGTACTGCTTCCTCAAGCTGCAAGGAGGCTTATATACTAATCTGCAATTTGGAGGCTTTTCTTAAATACTTCCCCCCACCCCCCACCAGGTTTCTCCTCCTGGAGCCTTGACTGCAGAAGCCATCGTCCCCAGGAAAATGAGGCAAGGTCGCTGGTGGGGTGTTGGGCAGCAGGGATGGGGAACGAGTGAGGAATTTCAGCAGATGGGGAGTGTGAACCATCTGGCCCCCACTCCCACCCAAATATGCCAAAGTCTCGCCTGGGAAATGACCTTCCCAGGAGCCCAGTGTTGACACTGTGTCCCCAGATGGGATGTGGAGAGATCCTGGGGTTGCTTCTCAGAACAAAGTCTGTACGAGCTGCTCATCCCAACACCCCCTGGAGAGCCTCTTAGAAGGAAGGAGAGCAGCAAACGTGCCAGTGAAGAGCCGTTCTTTTCTACCTGTCCCCTTACATCCAGGCATTTCAATGGGAGACCAGGCGAGTGGGCGCACAGAAAATGTGTCATCTTCCCCACAGAAGAATGGGTTTCCATTTTTAATTCCTCAAACACAGGTCCTCCTGGCAGCTTGAGGAAGCCGTACGGGCAGACACTGTGACCCTCAGATGAGGGTGCGTTTCAGAGAGGAGGTACAGCATATAGCTGAGGTCAGGCTGACTTGAGTTCCTGTGCACTGGGCAGGCAACTTAGCTTCTTGGAGCCTCAGTTCCCACATCTGAGATATGGGTTATTATGTGATTTGTAGGGCAGTTGTAAATAAGAAACTGCACACGGTGTTTAGCCCACTGTCATCAGTCAGTACATGCTACTTACTATTGCTGTGATGGCGATTCCTTATGCACTAGGCAAATATGAACAAGCACCTACTATGGGCCAGTGGTGGCGCTACTGTTAGGAGAAAGCAGAGCCTGAGCACCGTTCAGCTAGCACAGTATCAGACTCACAGAATCATGACTATATTCTACACAGTTCAAATCCTGCCCATGGTCACCCCTCCAAGCATAAACAGCCTCTTTTTTCTTTTTCTTTCTTCGTCTTTTCCCTCTCTGTTCTCTTGTGTCTTTCTCTCCCCCATCCTCTCCTCCAGCTCTCCTTTTCTTTCCCTCCCTCATTATTTTTTTCATTTTCATCAGATCCCTCCTTTAGTCTGCATGTAACCAACAGAAGCCAAACTCAAAAGCTGCTGGGCAGTCAAACAGATCTGAGGAGTGACGTCTGCCCAACAGCAGACATTATGGAGCACCTACTGTGTGCAGGCCCCCGTGCTGCGAGCTAGTAGATTGGTGCAAAGTAATTACGGTTCAAAAGGTTAAAAATAATTGCACAAACCACAATTGCTTTTGCATCAACCTTATAGTTAAGGAGACAAATATTGGACGTAGGGTGAAAGGTGGTGACAGAGAAAATTGTAGGAATGAGGACGAGTCTACAAGAACAAGTGACAGCTAATCAGTTAGTCACAGAATATTCGAACTAGGAGTTACCATGGAGAACTCCCAGCATTTCCCATGAAATTCAGTCTTTCACTCAAAGTATTTGATTATGAAATTCTATTCTCAGAGACAGTGCCTCAGATGAGTGTACACGGAACCTACTTTGAGAACCGCTGATCTGGTCAAACCCACTCATTGTCCAGACGGGGAAACAGGCCGAGTGAGGGGAAGTGACTTCCTCAAGTTTACCCCACTACCTACTTATCTGCAGATCCCAAGAAAACCCAAATCTACTGCCTAGACTTAAGTGCTGGGCCTGTCTCTGGACCCTCACTCAGTCTCACCACCTCTCCCTGCCACCACCTCCTTGAAACTTCATGACCGTACATGGGTTTACTCAGAATGTTCAAAGTAGGACAGGACGGAGTGGAGGCTGCAGGAAAGCAGGGGCACCTAAAAGCCTCCCCCGTCCCCACCCGCTGTCAGAGGTGTGACACTGTCTTTCCACATAGCATGCTGAACCTAGCTTCCAGCAAATATGGACCCCACTGCTGTTTGCCAGCCCAGAGTACAAGCGAGAATCCGCGGGGGTGCGTTTTCAAGCCCACCTCATTGATGTGTTGGGGCTGCAGGAGATGCGGGAGCACATGTAAACATCTTGGCACGAGTAGGAAGTCGTGGGGGCCTAACAAGTGCCCCCGGAACAGGACATATTTGCAACCTATGGACAACGCTAATCCTAGTAGTGAAAGCGCAGTTCCTAGCCCCTTGGCTGACGCCATGAGGCAGGCATCCCACATGCTATTAACGAGCGAATGAGACAGTGAGGGCGTGAGTGAGTGTGTGTGTGCATGGCACGTTCATGTTGATAAATGTCTACAAACTGGAGGGGAGGCAGTTTGTGTGTAGTGGGGGCTGATCGACTGGAACCTGTCCCTTTAAAACCAAACCAACCAAAAGACTGTAAGGAAACAGACACACACACGTATGGATTTATGTAGTTCTCTAAAGACGCATACATAAACCATTTAAGCCAACAAGTCCACTTCTAGGAACAGATCCTTACAGATATGAGCAAAGATATATGAAAAAAGATGTTCCTTTTTAGCATTATATGCCCTCAGCACAAAGCTGAATGTGCCCATTTGATTAAAGACTTTATCACCTTAAGAAGAAGGAGGAAACTGCTTGGTCTGACAAGGGAAGATCTCGAGATCTTATTGTGAAGAGACAAGGGAGGTGCAGAACCATGTGTATTGTTCGCCTCAATTTATGTGTCTCAATACACACACACACACACACTCACACACGTGCACACACACTGGCTTGTATACGTACGGGGGAAATATTGGGAGGCTGTCAAAGAACCTACAATATGATGCCAGATGGGTGTGGTGGTGGATGAGGGTTTGGGGAGAAGGCTGCAGCTGGCCCTTCACCAGGCACCTTGCTTACAGTTTGAACGCATTTGAAACATGCCTGTATATTACTGGGGAGACCAAGTTTTCAACACCAATGTCACTTCACATGTGCCGTAGATGTACAGACAGACTGGAGTCCCGGAGTCGCCCATGCCCACGCCCCTGCTTGAGAAAGGGAGGCTCTTTCACTGGCTACATTTTAGGAAACTCTCAAGACTCTTGTTAAAGTAATGGCAGAACTAGAGGCAAGGCCAAGGGCAGGCTCTCGCATGTGTGGGGTGTGGGGGTCAGGGTAGCAGACATCTCCCAGTTGTTTCAGCTGTCCTGCCTGGTTCTGCACGCTCCACGAAGCATGGCGACAATTTGGCCCGAATAATAGCTGCAGATTCAAGAACTCATGGGGGTGGTGTGCGGGGAGGAAGAAAAAGTGAGCTCTGGCGAGCAGTTTTCTTCCTACACTGTAAAAACTCAGATGCCAGGGGTTGGGGGTGGGCAGGGAGATAAAACAACACCTTTGTCTTAAGTCTTCAGTGTAGCATTAGCGTTTCCAAGCTTGTACAAAACTCTTGGTGCCGTTTAAGCCTTTACATTCTGGTTCATTTTAAGCCTTTACATTTGTACACATAATATACAAATGAAAAGAATTGGAGGTTTAATTTAGAATTCGGACAAAAGGCTCAGGCACATGTGTCTCTATGAGAATGTTTGGGTGGGGGTGGGGTGGGCAGGGAGTGACAGCACATGTCACTGGCCAGTGCATACAGGCTGCTTTTGGACTTTGATTGGGGGACTCGTTCTGATTTTAACAAGTTTGCCAAGAAGACCTTCAGCTGGGCTGCATATGAGGCCCTGCTATTTTTAATATAAATGTAATGTTTTTAAATCCATCAACGGTGTCCTAAACCAGATTTGGTCGTAAGCAGCTGTGCTGAAATTGTAAAATCTCACCCTTGTGTCTGGTTTCACATCTGGTAACTCACAGCTAACAGTTACAACTCTCCAATAGTAATTAAATGTTTTCTTTAAAAGAAAAAAAACACCCACAATCATATATGGCAGAATGCATTATTAAAGGAGTATTTTGATTCACAACAACCACCGCCAGGAAGAATCCAGCGAGAATTTTATAGGTAGTTGGGTCCTTTTAGGTAGTTTTTTCTAAAGGTGTTGATCAAAATAAGTACATGTTACAGAAAGCAAAGGCAGTTTGCAATTGGGTGGGTATTGAGTAACATTAAGGGACCATAATTGCTGGTAAGGAGAATGTCTCCTCTTTGATGTCAACCATGGCTTTTCTTTTTTGTTTCAAAAAGGAAGAAACTTCAAAAGCCGTAATTTCAGGACAATAAAGTACTCACATTAATATAGGTACCCACTTTAACTGTTCTTGAGCTCAGAAAAAAACTTTCAGGGTGAGAATGTGCTAGGGAAGGAGAGAGAATGCCAATATTTGTAGTTTTCTTACCACACACCACTTTCAATGTGAATAAATGACACCAAGCACACAGATGGTACCTAACATGGCTTTTACAGCACCTGCACGTCACTAGGCAAAAACGGTTAATTCCTTAACTCACATTTCAAAATATGTGGTTTTATTTGATCATATTACTTTATTGATATGTTGTATTAAATGATGGGATTCTGCTAATAACTTAAAGATTCTGGTATACCTAGTACACTATCGAAAAGATATACAATAAAGATCTGAATTTTCCAATGCTTTCACTTTTAGGTTCACTTTTTCATTTTATAAACTCTTTTACTGAAGTATGATAAACAAAATGCACGAGTCATGATTGCATATGGCTTGGTTAATTTTTTGACGTTAGCTTTTGTCCTACCCATTTTAAGTGTAGGATTCAATGATTTTTAGTGGGTTTTCTGAGCTGTGCAACCCTCATCCCAATTGAGTTTTGGAACCTACTGATTTGTTAAATAACAATGATTAAGAGGTAGGTCGGGGAAGAAATGCAAGCAAACCTCTGAAATAGGGGGATCTAATCTGTGACACTGAGTGGCTTAGTTCTCGGCACTCGTGTGGAAGAACTGATGACCACCCAGGCTCCATATGACCCACTGGTAGCTCCTCAGAAACCCCGCAGACGTCTCCTGCACCATCAGGCCTGTCTCTCCATGTTCCTCTGCTTCCCCTTGGGTGTGAGGCATAAGGAGGCTTCTGCCATAAACACTGGTGCCATCCCAGCACCCTGGGAAGACGGGAAAGCCAGAATGAGTTGGGAGAGCACAGCTCTCAGAAGTCTGGCCCCCGACACAAATGACTGAGGGGATGTTAATGACTTCAAAATGAAATTAGCAGGGCCGGGCAGTCTGAACAAAACGGGTGCCATCTGAATCACCCAGGCCGTGGAAACCCCTGTTCGTGGACAGAAGCAAGGCACTAGTCTGTGAGCAGATAGCAGCTGTCCCGGAAGGAGTGGTGGCTTCTTCAAGCCCCTCCTGTCCTGGGTCCTGTTGCTACTTCTTCCTAGCAGAATGGGAAGTGGGGGGATATGCATTCTCCAGGAGCCACTCAGGGGAAAGGGGTGCAGAGGGGGGAGAGAGAGGCTGGCAGGATGAAATGCACGGCCAGGAGCTATTACAAAGCGCCATGCACAGAGGCACACTCACTCTGCCTGCCCCTGGGGAGGCTTTGCTGGGAGTCAGGACATTGAATTATCATCTGCCTCCCCAGGGGTAGCCTTAAAATGGTCTTTGCTGTACTGCCCTGAAGGCCAAGTACACGCTCAGGGTATCCTGGCCCTGACGTAGGAACCACTACAGTGTCCGTGAAGGAGACCTGTAGGGTATGCGGCAGATGCCAAACCTTGAAAGGTGCCTGGAGACAAGGTACAGCCCTTATCCAAGCCTCTTGGCTAACCAAGCAGCCCTCGCCTGGGAGGGAATCAAAATGAAAGCCCCTTGTGGGTGCAGAGCCTGTAGTGGAGAAGGCATTGTCAAGAGGTCTGGCAGGTGGTGTGAGACCTGCTCTAACCCTGGGTCAATGACTTCCTCTCTCTAGACCTCCTTCACTCACCCAGAACGGGAGATTTTACCTGCACATTCTCTGGCCCCACAGGTCTCAGTGCAAAATGGTGTGAAAAGCCCAGGAATCCGGAAAATGGTCAGCCACCGAAACACCTCCCTATCCATTCGGGACCACTGACTTCTCCTAGACCATCTGTCCTTTGAAAAAGAAAACGTACCCAGAGACGGGCCAGGCAGCTAGCAGTGTCCACAGTTCTTTCTGAGATGTCCTGCTTAGACCTCAGTCCCAAGAAAGCCCAAGAAAAGGAAAGCAGCTCTCCCACTGAGGAGAAAGGACCCCATCCCTTTCTCACAGATCTTTAACTATGGCTCCATTCAGAACCAGCTGTCCTTTGAACCCTGCCATGCCACGACAATTGCCATGGAGTGGTCATTTAATTCCCTCTCCCCCTCTTTCTGATGGCAAACATTAACTGTGGGCTACAACAGACCACCTGCAATGTGTTAGTCATTAGAAAGGTCACCGTTACTAACCATTTTAAACTGTGAATAGCTTCAGATTAAATTAGGTGTAAAAAAAGTCATTTCCTCTCTGTGATAAACTCCAACACCTGCAGTAAGGCTCATGTTTACCGGGGACATAAAGGACTCTCCCACTCACAGACCGTTTCGGGGAATAAAAGCACAAAGCCCCATTCTGTCAGCTATCTCTCTGCCCCGGGTAACAGGATTCTTGAAGTTTGGTGATTGTGTGCACAGCTCCTTGAGACATGTGATGGTGACAAAGACAGGAATCAAAACCTTCATTTGTGTCTGCCTCACTGTAGCACTTCAACAGGTCAATAGGAATTTCCCTGTAGTTTTTCCTGTTTTTCCCCTGCGTTTCATCTCATTTTGATGCATGAGTGTTCAGCACTCTATTCGCCTATCGCAATGACCCTGAACGGCTCGCTGTTGGCAGTCCAGCCAAAGTTAGGTAAAGCGGAGCACGTGTGGATGGCTGACATGGGAGAACGTGGGCCTCTCACTGCGCTAGGTGTCAGCGGAGAACTTGCAGACTCTCCCTCCCAGACTCTCCCTTGCAGCCTCAGGAAGCCCGTAGGACTCTCCCCATCTCACAGATGAGCACGCTGAGAGGTGAAGTCGCTTGCCTGGGGGAGGCCATCGCTTGTAAGGGGAAGGTCCAGGAATCACCCTCCCTGGCACTGCGTGGGCCGTGGCCAGATCGGCTTTTACCTGGCCCATCGCATTAGCTTCCCAAACACTCACTCCGTTCCCAGCTTGTCTGCCATGACCTGTGTCTCATGTAGCATTCAGTGTGACGTGGAAGGTTTAAACTGTATTCCGTCACTCCCTGCTTAGAATCCTCCCGTGGATTCTCATTACAGCTCAAATAAACCCCAAACTCTTCCATCTGATCTTGCTCCTGATCTCCCCACACCATTCTCCTCTTCCCTCCCCACATTCCGGCCACGCAGGCTTGCTCTCTGTGCCTGGGCACACCACATGAGTTCTCTCTGCTTCGAAGGCTCTCCCCCAGGGGTGTGTGTGTGTGTGTGTGTGTGTGTGTGTGTGTGTGTGTCCTGCTCCTTCTATGCCCTTACCTATCTAGTGCAATACTGCTGCAGCCATCCCTTCCTCACCATCCAATGTGGACTATCCGTCTCCAGCACATCACCCGTTTACCGTCTTACAGTTCTCGTCACTGTCTGAGAGTTCTCGCTTATTCTCCATTCTCCTCCACTACGCTGCACATTCCACTGAGGCGGGATCTCTGTCTTGTTCTCTGCTGCACCCACAGAGCCAGCACAGGGACATGCTTGAGCCTTATGCTTATTGAATGAAAACCCGATGGACCAATGATCCGTGGAGTTGAACCCAGCTGGCTGTGTCTCCAAAGTGGGCCTTCCCATTGCATGCCAGCGATTACTGCAGGCTCGACGCCGATGCCGGGCACACGGCAGGAAGCACTACTGGCTTCAAAGACGGTTTTACTTCTGACCTGGTCTTTCTCCTCCACATGCCTTTTTATAAACAAAACTTAATGTCTAGAACAACCTGTCTTCAGATTTAAAAGAACTAAAACTGCAATCGGCATTCTGAGGGGAGGCTTGGGTTCGCTACTTCCACACTCAATCCTTACACGGAGCATGTCTGTCCCAATTTTGTTCCCTTCTTTGTGTCATTTGTAGAAAGGTCTGTCTCTCCTACTAAACCAGAGGTTCCTTTGAAGGCATGACCACTTAGCACAGTGTTTTAGACCTCGTTAGTATTAATTAGCCTTTGTTTAGAAAAATTCACGTTTACCATGCAATCGCTTTGGTCTAGAGACTGGTTTTCTTATTGTCCCAACATCTCTTCTCTATGTTTCTTTATCATTCTTGGTTTTCTACCTGTATTTGCTATACGGCCATAGTGAACACTCAATAAATATTTGTTGCAACTAAAATAAGACCAGTCTTGCCATATAAATTGTAAAAACCTCAGGAATTTGAGAAGGGACGTACTGAGTTCTGCATTCCAGGACAGCCTTCAGATCTAGACATCACCATGTCCAGTTCAGAAGATACATATATCTCATGAAAATAACTTAATCTGAACTTTTCTTATACCATTTTGGTAGACATTTTGTTTGTCTGCAAATAACCTGAATTCCCATTAATTAAAAAATAACTGAATAAATGCCGCACATGCCTACTTTGTCACATTATTCATTTCTTATAAAGAATGACCTAGCTCTTTACTTACTGATCGAAAAGGGTTTCTATGGTCTATCGCTTATTGAAAAAGCATAAGCTATCTAGAACCCCGTGTGTTATATATGAGCCTATTTGTATTAAAAAATGTGTTTATAAAGCGTGCATTTATTTATATGGGCATGGAGAAAGGTGTGGAAGGGTACACACCCAGCTGTTAAAATCTGTCGTCATAGTGGGGTGGGAATAGAGGGTTGTGGTGGAAGGTAGTCAGTCACTGACTTTTCCTTTATACATGTATATACAGCTTCACTCTTTACAATAAGAGTATTGCTTTTAAACAGAAACATATTAGCGAATAAAGATTAGAACGAAATGCTATGTTTTTCCTGGAATGTGGCATAGAGCCGAGCTGGGTAATAATCTTCCAAGTGGTCAGGGACTAGTGAGTTAACTTTCCTTTCTTGCTCCACGTCCCTGGTGAGCCCATCGCGTGCTCACAAATCCAGTTATCAAGAATAAATGGCAGGCTGCTGCGAACTGACCCTAAGGGAACATCCAAGGAGCGAGCTCCCAGGAAGCGCTCTCCTTGGGGTTATTTATCACGTTGCTATTTTGTAAGACCGTAATATTGGATATAACATAAATGCCCTACAATAAGGGGAGGGCTAAATTAATTATGATACATTCACTGGGAAATATTAGGAATGACTAAATTTGAGGCATCTAACACTTTATGATACCCCAGAAAGTGCTTATACTACAGTGTTAATTGAAAAGCACAGTACACAAAACTGAATTCTATGAGTACAATTATATGAAACTGGTCAGCAAAAGACAAGCTTTAAAGAGACACACCCAACAGATGAAAGAGGCTTATAGTGACACTTAGAAGCACACCCCAAAACACATACAGGCAGGTTAGTGCAGGAATGTAGAGACGCTCTAGGAAAACCCCCTTAATTGTATCAGTCACTGGGGGATGTCAGTTCTAGAGTTATATGTCTAGCTTAAAATCATCTAAGAGGATGATGCTTTGGCCAATATTCTCAAATAGCCTGAGAATATCATTATCTTTTTTTTTTTTTCCCCTACCAACTGCACTGCAAGAGAGAGTTATACGTATCGCCCTAAGCGGGCTGGGGAGGGTGGATGTAAGAAAGAAAATGGGATGTTTTTGGTTTGTTTTGAAAACTTGGTCAGTATCTTGTGAGATATCAGGTATATTAGTCCTAAACATATAAGGAAATGGTCATTTTAGTTCAATTTGTTGAAAATCCCAAGGAGAAACAAAACAAAACAAAACATTTAAGGGCCACAAAAAAGAGGTTGGCCTATAGAAAATGGTCAATGGACCACTGGGCCAGGAGTCATGAAGTTTTCTATTCATTCTTTTGCTCATCCGTGCATTCATTCATTCATTTATGTCTGTTGTATGCAGCAAACTTTGGAAGACACACTTGTTAAAGCAACCTGCCCCTTGCTCTTAGGCAAGGCAGCACCAGCTACAGTGAACTGCAAAGCAGTCTAGTACAGAGTATTAAGAACGGTGATAAGAAAGGATACTACGAAGTATGAAGGAAGACCTCTCTGGTTCTTCTTGAGACAGTAGGTTGAATGCAACACAGAAGTGACCCTTGAACCATGGGGAGCCCAGTGTGGGAACTGTTAGGACGCCATGCAGTGGTCAAGGACATGAATTTGGAGGCAGCCTCAAGTCCCAGCCCCAGCAGGAAGTGTGGGACACTGGCTAAGTTATTTATCATGGATGGAGTGATTTCCTCATCTATCAAAAGAGGTTACACTATTACAAGCCTCATAAAACAAGTGTGGGACTCCAGGAGCAGTTGCCCATGCGACTCTAGCTTAGCGCCTGGCATATAATTCCAGCTAAATGGACGGTAGCTATATCGTACGTTTTACTGTGAGAAAACAACTCCTTGGCCTCAGTTATTCTGGCCAGAACAAGGCAGGTGGTATGATACCGCTGTGGAATATAATTCATTTGCTGCTTCAGGCCCTGGTGTTTGACTTGCAGGGTGTGCAGCTAGCTGCTCAAGCCTTCCAACCTGTTACAATTAATCATTTCCCTTAGAAATGTTTCCAGAGTTCATGTCCTGAGTGAATTCTGTCAGTGGGCTGTGTGGGTGGGTGAACAGAAGGGATCATACTCATGGCGGAGCCACTCTGCCCTTCCCTGGTGTGGGACAAATTAAAAGGAGATCGTGGGGCTTCTCTCTGGCTCCCACAGGCCCCTCCGGCGAGGGCTCTGGACAGCATTGTGGTTTGGGCTGTCATCACAACGAATCACTCATTTTTCAGCTGACGCTCTGTGTCACCCTGTACATCCTGACAGGGCTGGGGGAAGGACTCCTGCAGAGCAGCAAGACATCCAGAGCTGGGGAACGCAGAGGGCAGCCTGGCTGGGCTAAGCGCCGGGGAGGGTGGAATACCGCAGGCCCTGTTGCAACCAGGCAGCTGAAGAGCAAGATTCAGGTTTCAACTCTGCTCACCAGAACAGCAGGAGGTTGTCTCTGCTGCACTGCAGGATCGTGGAGGGGGCTAGCGAGGTAGCCCCCACTCTTTGAAAGTGCCTGGGGGGCCACTTTGCTTTTATGAAAGACTAATTTGCGAATAGAAAGAAATCTGAAGAGGATTTTCACTTTTTGCAAACAGGCAAAGAGCAAAAATAGCGTTCAGCATTTGTTTTGTAGTAAACCGTTGTTCTGTAGGCAGCACGTGTCCAAGACGCGAGTGGCACTGCTTTGACTAGTTAGTGTTATTTGAAGTTTTCCATGTTATTTGGGGGGGTCATCTTATGGGTCTCGGAATGCTCAAAATTTTTTCCATATAAATTAATGGTAGTTGCTTCTTCATTCTACCCCATTTTGGGTTACAAATCTTTCCTAGGAAGGCCCTACTTTTGGATAGCAAGAGAAACTTGCATTCCAAAGCAACCACGAATTCCTGCAGTCACGACAGCACATTAACCCTGATAAACCCGGCTATCCATGCACATAACAATAATGAAAGTCTATTTTTATGGAGTCCTACATTTCTTGCATGAATTACTGCTTTAATCACGGACCAGTATCATGCCCATTTCATAGATGAGAAAACTGAGGGACAGAGGGATTTGTCAAAATTTGCACAGCTATCAGGAGCTGGAACCAGGGTTCAAATCCTGGCAGTGGGAGTTCTGAGCCTGAAGACCTCATCTCTATGCTGTGCCTCCTCCCAATAAAAACACTTAAATACGAGAGCAAACGCCAGATCAGTGTGAGCCAGCTCAGGTCCTGGGTGGAAGACTGACAGCTGGATTACAACGCAGAGGGCTCCTGGAGAGGGCCTGCCTAAACGCTCAGCTTTAGCTTGTACTAGTTCCACTGGGTCAGCAATTCACTGCGCGGAGGGCAGTTGGGACAAGTAGACAGGAAGGGTTTTGCTGCTTTGCTCTCGAGCGAGGCCCTGGAGACGGGGATCCCTCTGATTTCTTAGATGGATGAGAGCCCAGAGGATGAAGACAAAGGTGCTTGGAGTGGAATTATGGGGGAATGGGGTAGAGAAGAAGGGAAAGAAAGAACCGAAAAATCTTACTATGTCTCCACCAGAATTTGGCCAGAGCTGACCCTGCTGATTCAAAAGATTTGCTCTCAACTCTTACTGTTCCAAGCAGGTTACCCAAATCTCTTTGACCTGGATATTCTCAAGTTCTACAGTCGAGCAGGTGCCAGCGAGCTCAAAGCGCCCTTTGGTTAAACACTTGGCCTCGGAGAAAATCGAAGCCAAAGCCATTCCCAAGAGCACCGGGTCCAGGTCAGCCCAAGCCCATGGGGATTTACCGGCCACCTAAGTGACAGCACCTGCCTGGGCGTTGGCGTCAAGACACAATCTGAGAGGTACATGTGCCAGAAGACAGGTAGGAAATGAGCTACAAGTGCCCCAGGAATCGTGGCTACTAGAACTCGGACATCAAACCCCTATTGATGGGCCACTGTGGTTTTCAAAAGATACCCTTGGGTGAGATGAAGATGGGCCTGGAAAGAAAGAAAGAGGAAAATCAGTGAAGAGGAAGTGAGTGGAGGAGGAGGCGACTGGCAAAGGAAGAGAAGAGAAAACACCCAGGAAGGACGAGGAACCTGGCAGGAAGATGGAAATGAAAGAGGCAACTGAGAAACTCTGAAGAATGGGATGCTTACAGTCAACTTTACATTTTTACAGGGTTCTGCTGTGGAGGTGATCTTCTGCTCCGTGATTCCACTCATGGTTTTTTTTCTTTTTTGGTAAAATGAGCTACATTCAACTGCACTGTGTAAGTGGGATTTGGGGGAAATCAAGAAAATGGGGCTGAGTTGCTTGCATGGGAGAGACTGACATGAAGTGTATGCAGAAACGCAGAGTCAGGTGTGACTAGGCAAGTTCCCCAAACCTAATCCACAGAGCAGTGGAACTTGAGCAGAACCCTCTGGAAGCCTTGCGGAAACCTTGTTTGCTGGACTCCACCTCTGGGGTCTGACTCAGCCAGTCCAGGGTGGGACCTGGGAGTCTGCCTTTCTGGCATGTCCTCAGCGGGGCTGATGTTTTGGGTTCACCCTGGAAGAAGCCCAGACATACCTGAAGGAAGGCTGAGTTTCTTACTAACTGTGGGAGATGTCCAGTTTTGTCCGAATCTCAAAGGGAAGGATGACTTTCAGGTTAGAAAGGAGTAATACACAAAAAGCCACCAGCAAGTTACCAAACAAGTATCTTGGAAGTTCACGAAGGGATGAATGTGCCTACATCCTTTACATGTGGTGCTAAGTCGGAACTGCCAGGCTCCCTGTGGGATTAAGAAGTGTGACAATTTATTGTAACGGAATCTAATTAGGGGTCAGGAAGCCTCGGTTTGAATCCTGGCTAAGACTCTCACCATCTGTGTGGCCCTGGGGGGCAACTCATTAACCTCCCTGACCCCATTTTCTCTTCCTTACCCTGGGGGCCTTTTCACTGATGATTGCTGCTGCCACCATGCCAGCCCTGGGGCCACATGTAGATCAAGACTTTTTCCCGATTCCCTATAGCATCCGTGAGGTGACAAAGGAACACACAGGCCAAGCCTTTACCCAAGGCTGGGGTCTTGCTTCTGCTCCGGGGAGACAGAGTCAGATGGAGACCTGCGTGTAGGAGGTTCACTGGGAGGCCGTGAGGAAAACAGCACTGGGCAGAGGGGAGTGCGGAATGGTGAGCAGATACCACAGAGGTTTCTGCTGAACTTACAGGAGCTCCAGAGCAAGCGTGACTCTAGCCAGTTGTCCCAGTTGGAGCAAACAGGCTGGGGCTTTGTGCCTTCAAATCTACCCGTGTTGCATTGCCCCTGGGAAGCGGGTTTAACCTTGAGCAAGGCAGCTCTCTTCAGACAAGGTGGTTGCTCAACTGCAAGCTCTCATTAGCCAATACGCCTGGCAGCTGGGGGCATGAGCGCACCAGCTACATAGTTAGCAGAGCCCCTGGTTCAAATGTATTGAGAATTTCCAGATGTCGAGACCATGCACTAAACTGACCTGGGCCCTTCTAATGGCACGTCGCACCCCAATGGCGCTGGCCTTGGTGTGGGTGTGGGTGGCACACGACAGTGCCCAGCTGGTGTTATGGAAAGGAAATAAACACACAGAGAAGCCTCCAACGGGCTAACTGGCTTACGAGAGGTGCTTCCTCTTCCGCATGGCGTCATAGCCACTGTGACAACGTGTGTTCTCAGGGCCCCCTCAGGACCCTGTGGATGCAGACACACGGGACCGGGAGGCATTCTGTGACTTTCTGATTCCCAGGCTGTTGGGTTTTGATTCTCAGCATCACGACCTTGGCTCCCCTGAGTGACAGACATGGGAATACCCATGGCCTGGCGGGTGTGGCCTTACCCCACAGGCAGGGAACCAGTTACAATCTTTGTGCCGTGAGCCCCAGCTAACGTTCCCACACTCAGCTCAGGGCCAGCGGCCTTTACTCCACGGCGCACGCTCCTCGCTCTTCCTCTGCCTTGGGCCTCGGTTGCTGGCCTCGTTCTCAGCCTCAAGGTCATGGCAGTCCCTTTAAATTAGTGAAAATGTTTCGTTTGATTGTTTTTTCATCAGCGAAAGCCCCGGTTTTCTGGACCCTGTCTTTCAGTCCTTTCAAATAAAATTTGAAGCAAGGAATAATCCCCTCTGCACAGTCTATCAGAGTTTCATTTTCTCTCCCTTTTTAAACTGTTCTAAGCCCACTTCGGGGGCCCCCAGAGCCTAGTAAACTCACTCAATGTGCTGCAGTGTTCACCACTCACCCTCACACAGGCCTTCTATTTCAGCTCAGCCCGCGTTTGCTTTCCACACTTCTTCCCTTCTTTATTCTAGTTTTAGAATGTCGGTGAGTTGGTTGGATTTCTTTTTTATTTTCTTTTACCTATTCAATGACTCGAAGTGTTTTATATTTCACATTAGGCGGTGGATAAAAGGCATCATTCCTTTGATATCTATCCGTTACTTACTCTGGAGTGTAAGACTGTACAAAACAGGCAAGACTGAGATTCAATCTTCCCCATACATCCTCACCTCAACCCTCCGAAAGCAAAAATGGGGGAAATGGGGTTGTTCTCTGAATTCTAGCTACAAAAATCCTGTATATAATCAGCATTCTGTTGAATCACCAATATATACTGTAGATAAGTAACAATAATTGATTGCATAAGCTTAGAGTATTAGCCCAGGTAACAACGTTCTAAGTGGTATCTGTGTATGTACATATATATGTTCTTATACGTATATATGTGCATGATATACGAGGTTGGACAATTAAGTTCACGAACTCATCCTAGAAAAAGTGCTACATCCCTCATTGCTGAATATCACTATGGTCACCTTCAAAGTACTCCCCTTGGGAAGCTATGCACTGACACCAGTGCCTCGTCCACCCTTCAAAGCAATTTTGGAACTCTTTCTGGAATGGCCATCAGAGCTGTCGTCGTATTCCCCTTGATGTCCTGAATGTCATCAAAATGTCTTCCTTTCAATATTTCCTTCATCTTCAGGTAAAGAAAGAAGTCATTGGGGGCCAGATCAGGTGAGTAGGGAGGGTGTTCCAATACAGTTATTTGTTTACTGACTCAAAACTCCCTCACAGACAGTGTTGTGTGAGCTTGTGCATTGTCGTGATGCAAGAGCCATGAATTGTTGGCAAAAAGTTCAGGTCATCTAACTTTTTTATGCAGCTTTTTCAGCACTTCCAAATAGTAAACTTGGTCAACTGTCCAGTTGGTACAAATTCATAATGAACAACCCCTCTGATATCAAAAAAGGTTGGCAACATCATTGCAACAATTTCACAAACTTAACTGTCGGACCTCGTACATGTACATATATCTTATTCTTCCACATATATCATATGTATCTCTTATTCTGACCATCTCAGCAATCCTATGAGCAGACATTATTATTGTCATCATCCTGTTATAATTAAGGAAACTGAGCAAGTGACTGAATGGTTAAGCTACTAAACCTTCACATAGCTAATTAAGGTACGCACACACACACACACACACACACACACACTCAGCATACTGTTTTGCAGTTTTATTTTATTTTTAATTGGAGTATAATGGATATGCAGTGAATGCACCTATCTTGCTTCATTTTATATCCATGTCCTCCCCGCCCAGATGATAACAGCACCCCAGAAGCCTCCTGTCTGCCCCCATTGCTCCCCAAAGGTGACTATTAGTCCAGCCTCGATTACCACATGTTGCTTTTGCCTGTCTTTGCATTTTCCATGGGCAGTATCGTGCTATAGGCTCTCTTCATTTCACCTTATATCTGGACACTCACCCAGTCGTTGCTGAGGATGCACTGCTGTACAGCATCTCATTATATGCTCAGATCACATTTCATTCATTCAACTGTTGACGGAATATGCACTGTCCCTCGTTTGGGACTTTTCTGCCTTCTGCAGCTATGAATAGTTTATACACACCAATTGGTGAGCGAGCACATACACTCATTCCTACTGAGAATTTACCTAGACGTGGAATTGCCGAGTCAAAGGTAAAGCTTATGTTTAGCTGTAGTACATATTGCTATGGTTTTCCAAAGTACTAGTCCAAAATTTATGTTTCTGGCTAGCAGCACATACGATTCCAGCAAGCTCCATTTGCATAAGCTATCCTAGGATAAGACATCCTCTGTGTAGGCATTTCAGAGGATTCAAATGGCCAGACATCTGCTAGAGCTGCATCACAGGACTTTCAAAGGTGCACACATAAACCCCGGCCAGCAGCTCTGGCTTCAAGCTCAGTGGTGAGTCCCATGGGCTCCCTCCCTCCACTGTGACTTGTAGATAGCGAGGCAGGCCCGGAGGAGATGGCAACAATTGCAGGCTTCATCTGCGTCATGAGAGTGAAACCCATTATTATGAAAAACATTAACCTTTCCTCTTCTGGGCAGAAATAGCTCCTGCTGTCATGGGATGCCTTGTTTAGAGAATCCTGTGGTTTCAAAAGAACTTTTTCAAGTTCCCCAGAACGAAACACAAAAACAAAATTTATCGGCTCCATAGAACCATTTTTATATTATTTGACCTGCTGATTCATCACCTACATCTTCAAGACAAGACTAGTTATCACACAAGAAGTGTCCCATGTCAAAGACAGGTCTCTCTCTTTCTGTTTTCCATACACAACAAGAGATCATTTAAAGCCAGTTGGGAACTCAGTACCTCACACCTCACTATAATTCACAGCAAGGAATATCATGGCCTCTTCCGTACAACTTTCCAAGAAATCCCACTTTTACTCATGAATAGAAAATAGGGCAGCCAAGTAACTTTCTTTGGGCAGGTGAGGTGCTCAATTTTCAGCAAAGAAATTCAGGTTGGTGCTACATGCTTTACCCAATTTGGAGTCTCATGGTACCAAGCAGACCTGCTACTTCAACAAGGATGATAACATCTGATTACCCTCTGTCCTGTCTGTCAAATCTTTCCATCCTTCTCCCTCCTAGGCATGTGCTTGGATCGCACTTCCTGGTCCCCCATGGTTGGCTGGGGTCATGGGACTAACTCTGGCCAATGAACTGTGAGGAGAGGTGATTTGGGCCACATCTGGACTGGAGGTTAATTTGTGGCCTCAGAGCCCTCCGAGCTCCCTCCCAGCCTCTGGATGGTAATAGCACTCTCCAGATGGAGGCGGTTCTGACCATATGGAACACAGCTTCTGTGGCTCGCTGTCACTGAGATTTTGTATTATTTGTCACTGCAGCACAGCCTCGTCTACCCTAGCTGACACACACTCTCTCTCGTTCAGCTCGCACCCTTGTTTAAATGTGTGCTGTCATTGGTCTTTCAATCCCGAAGGAACTAGAGACTCTAAAAGTTTCTATTAAACAGGAAGCTCTAATATGGAATGAAAACTATGTCATTCTGAATGTTGTACTTAGTTTGCCGTCACTTATTTGATATTTAAACAGTAAACAGGACACATTTGTTAAACAAGCCCTCATGTCAGTAAGTGGTAAGGAAATGTGAAGAGGAGCTAGAAGGAGCTGAGAGGAACTGCTTCATCGGAAGATGCTCGCAGGGAGATGCTGATGCAGGGGCTCCCTGGCAGGGCAACAAGAGGACATGGGGAGCATTTAGAAAGTACAGGATCAGCTATTCAGGCTGCTCCTAACAGGTGATTTCGCATGAAGGGGGCGCAGGGGAGGAGAGAAGGGTAAGGAAAGAATGAGCATCACCAAATGGCCCTCCCTATACCTCGCTGTAGGAAGTCTAGGTGCACAACATCCTGAGCCCAGAAATGAGGATGAACCACAAGGTAATGGATTGGTTTATTTCAGATCACTTTTGAGAGCCAAACAGGTCGGGTGGAAGCCATTCCCACTGGGCACAGAAACTGTTTCTCTCTCGCTCACTGCAATGCCTGGCATAGAGGAGGAGATTGATACCCTTGTAAAATGAGTGGATACACTAAGGAATCAATGGATGAGTGAGAAAGAATGTTGACATTGAAATACCCCTCACTGCAAGTTGAAAGCCATGCTTTTCTTCCTTGTCCCAAAACTCTGCCGAAAGGTTCTCCCAAGATCATTCTCACTAACAATCAGTACTAAACAGGTCCTCCAAGCTCCGGGTTTGTGACAGGCCTCCCCACCTCGGTTAATGTGCTAACATCTGTTTGCACAAACTCAGTGCACTAAGTGACGCTGGCGTGGGTGCCCACCAAATGCCAGATGCCAGAGCCTGCCTATTCCTTCCCAAGCACAGTCAACATCAGAAGAGCACAGGGGCCCAGGAGTCAGGCTGCGTGGGCTCTGTCCCAGCCATATCACTGTGCCTTTCCTCTTTTAGGGTCTGTATTTCCCCCTCTATAAACTGAGATGGCTAGGTTAGGCCCGGGACTGTGCATTAAGAATCATCAGGAGCTTTTCTAACGTGCAGACTCCTAAACAGAGCTCCCAGAGTTCCTGATGCCCAGGCCCTGCGATGGGGTCTGACAAACCTGCCAGGAGACCATGTTGAGGTTGGCTTCTGAAACCGCACTTCGAAATACAGAATCTTCAAGTTGCTCTCAAAGTCCAACATTTGGTGATTCTATCACCATAACTTTATAAATATCACACTCTCTCCCAGAAGGTATTTTTAGGTGTTAAGTAAATAAGTTGATCCCTGCTGATATGAGATGGAATAGCTAGCTGAACATCTTAACCTGCGTAAGGAATGCTCCCCACGTCTTCTTGCCAAGGGAGCCCCTGCATCAGCATCTCCCTGCGAGCATCTTCGGATAAAGCAGTTCCTCTCATTTCCTAGCTCCTCTTCACATTTCCTCAGCATCAACTGGAAAAGGCTGGCATGGGGATTTCACTGAGTAAGCCAATTCCTTAAACTTGTGTTGAGATATAGCCCCAAATTCCTTTGCAGTATTTGTTACACTCAAAAGCAATAGTTCTCAGGCTCTTGTCAAGCTCTACACTCAAGCACTTAAGGGTTTCCAAGAGAGAAAAACCACAGAGGCTGTTAAGTGGGCCCCCACTTTGCCCAGGAATACCCCAGGTACACAGTAGATGTGGCATGTGACAAATCCTTACCAAACACTGGATAAATCCCAAAGGCTGCCGTCGGGTTTGTTTTCAGGAAAGAAGGGGGGGTTTGTGATGTAAGATGCGATTTTGTTCTCTATCCCAACTCTGCATGGCCTCTGATTACTGCCAATTCCCAAATCCTTTACTCCCAAGTTTCCCCTAGAAGCCAGGTCCAGCGTTGCCTTGCTTCCCAGGCAATCTCAAATCATTTTGCCATCCTAGGTGTCCTGCTCAGGGAAATCTAGGGTTAACCATGCAGAGGGGCTGGATTTCACTCCCAGAATTCCAGTTACGTGCCTGAGGCTCAAGATGGGAAGGTGGGCATGACGCCCGCCCCATGCCCTGGAGCACAAGTGCTGAGCACACAAGATATGCAGCGTGAGGCCATGCCCCAGCGACATCCGAAATGGACCCTTTTGGAAAATTTCATGAAATTCATGACCAACTGTCATCAGCCACAAAGACGGAAGAGGCTGAAATCCTGCAGTTTGCAGCACCCTGTTTTTATATGGTTCTTTTCCTCGTTACTCATGGAGATTATGGTCTGCACCTTCTTTTATAACTTCATTTCATTTTCCTCAATTCAAATACGGGTGTTTTGCAGCTGCTGCTACTGTAACAACGACAGTAGTTCAATTACGCTCTTGCACATGTCAGGTATAGTACGGCCTAATTTAATCTTCATTACACATCGCCATATTGCAATTATACATGCTATCCGAGTGTTAACACATATTTAAACCTGCTATTCCTTTGTCACTGATTTACAAAGGAGGCACCTGAAAAGAAGCAGATGTCATAATTACACGCTTATTCAGCTCATTTTAAAGTAAGTCTCAAAGTAAATTGCAGATGAGCCAGGCATGTCTTGAAATTAATGTAGTGATAGGACACTTGTGCCACGATTCATTACGGTTTGTCAATGTGCCGTACTTCTGGAATGTGCGATAAAATTATATTAATACTCGGTGCTAATGAGATTAATGAATATGAACATGCAAGAGAAAAATGGAGTCCTTTGTTCAACTATTGAAAAAATAACATATAGGTAATTAAAAAGAATTAATCAAATCATGTACAGCCTCATTTATATTAAATTAATTTGTCTGGTTTCATTTCTAATAATTAATCACTTTTTGCAAATTACAAAGCACTTCAGGCGGATGGAAGCACTACTGCAGGAGTTCCGATTCAGAATATTTAGAACGATCAAGGTGGTCCCTGTGGGTTCATATTAATTAAGGTTTAACAGTTTGGAAAATTGTAGCAATATTTTATGATTCATGTAATTAAACTCTGTAACAAAATGTCACAACTGCTAGTTACTTCTGCGCCTGTGATTTATATCTTCCTCCTTTTGGAAAGGAAGCAGCAGAAATGAAGTCTTCTGAAACGTGCCGACACAGTCACTGGCAAAGCAAGCTGGTGGGTTCAATGCAAACAGAAGCACTTTGTCTGGGGTTCAGTGCGCCCTTCCACTCACAGATTCCACTACAGGGTTATGCAAATTAGACCGAGTCACATGACCTGACATATGGTAGAAATCTCAGGGGTCTCTTCTGGCATATTTGCTTGAATAAAAACAAAAAGGCCGAGCTGTGAGCCTCCTTCTCAAACTGAACAGGGTACACTACAAACTCCTATTGACTGAGGCCCCTGGGCTTCCAGCACCCAAACTTCCAGAAAGAAAGGCAGCTGTTACCTTGGACACGAACCGTCTGGTTTATATGACCAACAGACTTCCTGGAAACCATTTCGCTCAGTTCCTGGTGTCCTGGAAGTGGGTCTGCAATAGTAAGCCCCTATGTGTGTGCTTTCTGGCCATGGGTGGTTCTCTCCACTGGCTGCTGGAGGAGTGAAAGAGGGGGCCACTGGGGGTGCACCATCAAGGTGGTGGGTCTCATCCTCACTGTAATTCAAAAGCACCTGGGGATTCTCTCCCCTACCATCGATGTGTTGGCTTTCCCCCTTTGTCTCCTCAAACTCACTCTCTGCCCTTGTCTTCCTGGTCTGTGCCTAAGGGTGCTGACTTCTGCTGATTGGGTCTCTCAGCTCCCCTGGCAGCTGGATTATGGCTGCATTCTGCACAGGAGATGCACCAGCTGGAGATGGAAAGGCAGGAGGGGAAAGAGGTCAGGTAGGTCTTCCCTGCCTCCGTGCCGTGTCTCTTGTCCAGACTGAGTCCCCTAGGCGTCATGACAGTCTCCTTGGGCTCCAGGGCCCTGGCTCTCACTGCTCCAGTCACACTGCCGCCCTCCTTCCCTCGGCTCAGCATTGTGGATGGCTTCTCACTGCTGCTAGCTCTGGGTGCCTCACCATCCCTGTTTGGTGCCTTATTCCAACACTTCCCTCTGTAAAGAAATACTTCCTTAAAGGTTTTTCATTAAATATCTGATAGCAAATTCATGCCTGAGCCTTGGCCGAGAGATTCTAATGCCATTGGCCTGGGGTGAGGCGCCAGCATCTTTAATTTTTAAAATCTTTCCTGATGATCCCATTTCATAAGGTGGGGAACCCCCCTGAGTTAGACAGATTCTGGGAAAAGTTGGTGTCTCCAAAAACTAGTGCTAACGTGATGCTTATTTTGAGCCAATACTTTAAATATATTGCTATATTTCATCCTCATAACAACTCTTAGAAGCAGGTGCTATTAGTATCTCCATTTTATAGGTAACATAGTTGAGAGCCTAGAGAGCGTATGTAACTTGCCAAGGTCATAGAGCTAGTAAGCAGTGAAGTAAGGATCGAATCCACCACCTGCTCTATCACCACTCTTCACTACTGTATGCTATAAGAATGAGTTTTTACAAAACATTCTAAGGAATATTTTGCCAATGGGAAGAACCTGCTGGTGTACGCACAGTGACACTTAAGCATTCAGCTATATATTGGTGCATTCATTCCAAAATATTTTCATGAGCAACATGTATGTTCTAGGCACCAAGAGAGCTATACTCCATCTATCAAGGCTAGAGGAAAAAAAAAGGTTTATAAACATAAATAAACACATATGTAAATAGATAAATTGAAATCTCACACGATGAGTTGGATCAAGTGTGTTGACAGATCTCTGCAGAGTGAAAAGTGTGTTCTACCCAGGGATGTGAAGAAGCCTTCACAGCAAAGGGGACACGTGAGATGGATCCCAAAAGAAATAAAGTCATCATTAGAAAGAGGGTCATCCCGTTCCACAGAAAGGGACATGACCCACGCGTGGCTCACAATCATGCAAGGACAGTTGGCTCCCCTGGCAGAGGCTGGGCTGGAGGATGACGTGATGGTTGTAAGGGCCATTCACCCCAATCAGTTGGATTTTAAATTTTATCATTTACGCACAGAAGAACTAAAAGAGTTTGTAAGGGAGGGAAATGGCAGGATCATATTGGAGCATTAAGAAGATGGCTTCGCCAACATTGTGAAAAGTAGTTTGGAATAAGCCACATCTAAACTCAGAGACACCCTTTCAGAGACTGCTGAAATACAGGTGAGAGATGGCAGACTGAGAACAAAAGCCTCCACAATATGGAGGAAGAGGCAGGCTGTTCCTGAGGTATTTTTAACTCACTGATTTTTCTCCTCTCTCCTTTCTCCTCCTCTCTCTTGTCCGGTGCACAGAGTCTGGCTATTAAACCTAACGTGTGTGGTCTGGTAACGATGCTAGGCTGCCCGGTTCTGCCAGGCCCTTCGGGAAGCTCTGGTCCCTCTCAGCCCACACTCAAATTGGATTAACCTGGAAATGAGAAAGACCATGCTTTTTTATGCCTGTGAGCAGGTCCTAGGAATTTTGGGACTCCCATGGGAAAGGAACATACACCCCGATCAGAAGCCATGGTAGCACTAATTGGGAACATTTTATTTTGTTCGTTCTCTTTGTGGAGTGTACAACCCCATTGTTTCACTCAAGCATGAAGTCCACCCAGGATTCCTTTGTAGGTAGCCACTTGGTTCTGACGACGCCACGGCAAAAGTAATACTAATGGGAAGGAGAGCGTAACCTGCTCATAGACAAATGATGATAAAGTGAAATCTTTAAGAAATCATCAGAAAAATGAGGCAAGGCCATGTGAGCTGTCTCTCCAAAGTGACAAGGCTAAAGAAGCTGTCAAGCTACCAGCCCGAGGCCCCGGAGCACATTTATGATTTAATTCCCATTTTGACATCACTCAACACATATTAATAACTTCAGCCAGAAAAAGTAACGTCCTGGGTGTGCTTTTACAGTGACATGCCTGCATCCAGGAAGCAAAATTCTGATTGCCAATTAAAACCCAAACAAGCTCAACCGTTTCCACTCCTCGCACCCTACAACTCTGCATCACATTTCAAACAGCGCTGGGGGGTGGGGGGTGGGCGTCGTAACCTTAGTTCGGTATACTCCCTTAGAAACTGACAGCAATTTGATTAACCCAGATCTGCTCTTATGGAATTACAAAATGGGAAGGGGGGTAGGCTTGCAGATCGCAGAGTCCAACCCCCTACCTGCACAATAGTCTTTCCTGTTCCATCTCACAATAACATGTCCACTTCAACAACATGTCCACTTCAATAACTAATTCAGAGAATCTCCTACACACCAAGGAAGGCGCGTGGTTTGCCAGGGGCCTGTGGGCTTTAAATTAGAGTCTTGCTGTACCCTAGATAAATCTATTTGTCCGTCCATCTGTCCATCCATCCATCCACCCACCCACCCATCCACCCACCGACCCAGCTACCCAATCCATACAGTGTATACAGGTTTCCCCCACTATTCGAGAGTAGGTTCCTATGAAACCTCTTGTAAGCTGAAATGGCACAATTACCACTAACTTATACGAAAAAAACGTTTAGTGTTTCCAGACCCCTCAAATAACCTATTAAGTCATACCAAATAACACATACAACCTAAAATAATAGTAACATACACTAAAAGCAGGAATGGTATGCTAGAGGTACAGCTGACATAAAGTAGAGAGAGCTCGGCGGGGCCACTCTCACTTCTTGGGGTGCCGCTGCCTCCATAATGGCTCCCTGCAAAGCACACTCTGGATACTATTTTCATTTCCCGCCTGTTTCTGTATAGTAAGTTCTCACTTAATCTTGTCGATAAGGTCTTGGAAACTGCAACTTTAAGCAAAATGATGTACTTGTATAAAGAAACCAATTTTACCGTAGGCTAACTGATAGAAACAAGACTTAAGTGCCTATGGCATAGTTGTAGTCACAAAACCACCACCCAACTGCTAAATAAAGACCCCAAACCCTTCGAATGCGAAACACTGAAATTAATGGAAGCTATGCATCCATTTAAGAAAGACGAATAAAAGCAAGTAAGATTCTTCTTCTCCTACCTGCTTGTTCCAGGTCAGGGCCACAGGTGGCCAGAGCCTATCCAGGCACCTCAGGGCACAAGGTGGGATCCCACCGTGCAGAGAGCCCTTCCATCCCAGGGTCACTCACACACACACACACTCTCATTGGGACAATGCAGACACGCCAGGTCACCTAACAACGACATCTTTGGGATGTGGGAAGAAACCCGAGCCCCAGGAGAAAACCCATCCACACAGAGAGTGGCCCCGGCCAGGAATTGATTTTTTTTCTCATCAACATCATAAGAAAACGACGTTGTTCAAGGACTTGATGTAACAGTGAAAACACTGGATTTTTTTCAGTTTCCGAAAACAGGTACAAATGCAGATCTTTCATAAAAGTGAAGTGGTGGAACGCGAACTTTAGAAAAGCAGTGGATACCTGTGTGTATATATAATATCATATCATATATATATATATATATATATATATATATGATATCTTAACTATAGGATACATATCTTATACTATATAATATATATAATATATATAGGGGGGGAGGGAGGGAGGAAAGAATCAGAAGAGAATTTTCATAAAAAGGGAATTAAGAGCAACGGCCAACCTTCAGGAATGGTCTGTATCCCTTTAAGGAGACAGTGCTCTGTGAAAAGTAAGGAAACTGACAGCAAAAATAAGCACCCAGCACACTTGTGTGAAACACTGACTCCTGCCCCTTAAAGACCTCCTAGCTCGGATTCTTTGACTTCTGTTTGTGATGCTAAAATTTCTTGCTGCCTCTTTAAACTTACAACATGTTTTGGGGTTTTGCAACATGCAAGTCTGTTATTGGAGATTCTGTTGAATTATTCAGGGTTAAATCGAGATGCGAAGACACCTTTTTTGAGACAGAAAATTGGCAAACACTCTCCAAGATGCCTCACAGCCAAAAAAAAAAAAAGCTCACAATTTCTTCTGCAGCTGCTATATTTACCATAAAATTGATAATGATAAAAAAATTGTTACCTGCATAAGAATGACATGTGCCCCTCAAGAAGTTCTTTTGTCTCCAGTGTCAGTATCAGCTTTTGACAGCCACAGTTCCACCAGAGATGTGCGTCCTCTGAGACCCCGGGGTTTACTTCTATCCCTTGAGGAGTCTGAAACATAAATGGGGTAATGTGCCATCAATATTAGAAATCAGCATTAAGTGAAAAGATTCCCCTCTCTTTGACTTTCATTATAGGCCCAGGAATATTGAAAACCGCAATGACTCGGGGGATTGTCAAAACAGACTTCATACACATCAGAAAGAATTGCCTCGGCACGGCTGAAAGAATCAATTGTCTTCCCTTCCGAAATGCTGACCCAAAAGCTGAGGGCTTCTGCAAAGTGCAGTGAGATTTCCTAGAAAGCTTCTGCACGCAGCCCAAGTGTGGCACCGTGCACCAATTCTCTGGGGAAAACAAACCCAAACCAAACCATAACCAAACCCTCCTGACAGTGTTCAGCAGCCAAGGTGTATTCCAGCATCCATAAACTAAGGTAGAGGGAGGAGAAGGGGCCGGAGCAGACAGAGGAGGGTCAGCCATACCTCAGGGCTCCCACAGTTATGCCCATGGGTAAGGGTGCCTGAATCCTGGGCATTTAAGCCAAGGCTCTGATTTCTAAATGCTGATATAATTCAGTGTCAAGAAGGAATCAACGTGAGTTTCTCTAGAATTTTATCAGTGTAAGTTAGCGCCAATCAAAAGCAAGAAGAGTGACACGCTTCTCCTTTCCTGAAGAATTCTCCTTTGGACTCAACTTCAAGGCACTTTCATTTAGTTTTCCATTTCACCTCCATCAAGCACTGCCGTCCTCCCTGATCACCCGTGAATCTGAGTTGTGTGCTGAAGTTCTGAGCACTAGGTATCATGCCAACAGTTTTTCACAGCTGGTGCCCGCTAACAAATGGGACATTTGTAGATTTCCCCGATGGCTGAGCTGCAATGGAGGCCTCAAGTGACGTTTGCAGTCTTTACTGAGAGTTGCTACATGCTGATTCTACAACTGGTGAATGGTGGTGATTTGCTGCTGTGGTCATGATTACCTTCAATCCCTACAAAGCATGTCTCTACAACAAATACACCCATGCACAACACTTCTAATGTACTGATGTCCACCAATGGGTAGCAAGCTTACGGTCGAAGGATATAGTCAGGATACAGTCAGCGCAGGACCCAGCTGACAGTACAGACTGAGCCCAGGACTAGCCTGGGCAGGTAAGCCTGAAGGAAGGAAACTTTTGTAACAAGTCGTTTCTACAACTAAATAGAGACCCGCCCCACCCCATCAAAATTTACAGCACTGGTTTCCCAGACTTAGTAAACAACTTGGTCATCATAAATTATTTTTATGACAATGATGGGCTGGGTTGCCACTGAGGTGCCACGCTTTCCTCCTTTATTCGTGGGGAACACCGCTAAATGTTGAGACACAGAGCGAGGCAATACCTCAATAATTTGAGAGTGGGTATGCTTATTTTTATTTTTAGACTCTGCAAATAATTATTGAGCATAAATTTTAACCCATGCCTCTGTTATCATGATATAATTTAGTCCATGACTATTTCCTTGGGTTGCATGTAACAGAAAAGCCTATTACATTAACTTAAACATCAGTCTAGTTGTTTCTGCAACAGGAAGTTCAGAGGTAGGCAGAGCAGAGCTGGTACCAAGAATCAACAATGTCACCAGGGACCCACCCAGGCTCCTCCCACCTTCTTGCTTCCATTTTTAGCAGACAGCTTCTTTCCTCATACTCACAATAAAGCTGCTGCATTCCGGGAATAACAGCAGCATTCCAGGTAGAGAAAATGAAGGGACCAAGAGTCAAAGAGGCAGAAGGGACTTGCCTTTTCACTTGGGAAGGGTTGCTATCTCCAAGGACTTCTGCCTGCGTCTCCTTGGCCAGAATATTACCACATGGCCATCTCTAGCAACACAGGAAGCAGGAGAAGTGGTGGTTTTTTTGCTTTTTGTTTTTGTTTTTTTAATCTGGGGCACGACCACTGTGAAGAAAATAGGGAGTCTAACAGTGAGAAAGAAATGGAGATGGATGTTGGGGAACTAACATCAGCTACAATACTTATTTTAATGATTTGCTTACTCATTAATAGTCCCTATTAAAAGCTCCTTGAGGACTAGGACCACACATATTATTCATCACTGTGTTTCTTGTGTCTTCTGCAGTGTATGGCATAGCTTGTATTGAAAGAGAGAAAGGACAAGAAGGAAGGAAAGGAGGGAGGAGGGAGGGAGGGAGGGAGGGGGAGGGGGAGGGAGGGAGGAAATAAGGTGGGGAGAGAAGGAGAGAAGGAAGGGTATTAGGGAAGAAGCAAAGAAGAGTAAAGCTTAACCACAAAAGGGAAAATACATGATCAAGGCACGTTGGTTAACTACAGGTGTCCCTAGACATGCTTGGGTTCCAGGACCCCCACAGACACCAAGCTCTGGATGCTCGAGTCCCTTATACAACATGGCGTAGTGTTTGCATAGAACTTACGCAAATCCTTTCAATCATCTCTAAGTAACTTGTAATGCCTAATAGAATGTAAATGCCATGTAAATAGCTGTTATCCTGCATTGTTTAGGGAATAACGACAAGAGAAACAAAGTCTGTACGTGTTCAGCACAGACATACGATCATTGCCTAACCCCAGAGTGCACGTCAGCAACAACGGAACTTTTTCTTTTTCTGGAATATTTTTGATCTGTGGCTGGTTGACACAGGATGTAAAACCTGCAGATACCGAGGGCTGACCGTATAGGCCAAAGCCTGCCCACCACCTGATTTTGTAAAGAAAGTTCTATTACAACACAGCCACCCCCTGTCTGTTTAGCTATGGTTTGCGGCTACTTCCCCTTACAGCAGTGAGTCGTTGTAACAGAGGCTGTGGCCCAAGAGACCCAAAATATTTACTATCGTCCCTTTACAGAAAACGTTTGCTGACCCTTGGTCTCAGTGGTTGATGATATCTGAGGTTCCTTAGGTGACAGGTCTTACAAAATGTGATTTAAAAACAAGTAAGTGACATGGCACCCTACCCCCCACCATAGTCTCCTTGGCACTAGACAGAGAGGTACATCTGCCTGAACCGCCACCTCCACCCCAACCAGGCTAAGTGACTTTGAGGCAGGCGGGGGGGTCTAGTCACATAGACATCATGCTTTCTGGGGTTTCTCATGTAAAATGTCCCTCCATCATGCTCTGAGGAGCTCCCTCCCCCCACCTATCCACACGCCTGTCTAACCATTCAGCTCAGAAAATAAGACGGCTAAGTATCTGTCTGCTTACCATGGGGCTCAGTGAACACTGAGCGAATGAGTGGGCATGATGGAGGGAGTCACAGGGAGGTGCCAGCTTTCACATGTGGGGAAACGGGAGTCTGCACAGCGCTGGCCCCGCGGCTGGGCGCTGCCGGCTCACTTCCTGGGAAGAATGGAAGTCTCCCAGCATACAGGCCCCCGGGGACCTTCTGGGTGGGTGGGGGTTGCCAAGGCACAGGCCTCCTTCTTCCCAGCGAGCTAGGGGAGTGGAGAGTGCACTGGGCAGGCAACAGCACACTCCAGGCACCCGAACTTTCTAATGACCTTTCCCCTCCTGTGGGGTTTGTATAGGACAGTCACCCTGCCCGGTGGGGACGCTCCTGAACAGTCCCAGCCTCGCCCCTTCCCTTGTGTGTCCTCAAAACCAAGGCCAGAGAGACACTTCCCGTTCCCAGTGGGTTTTTAAAAATTTTTTTTATTTGGACACTTTTTCATTTGGAAACAGACGGTAAGAAGAAACGTGGGCATCATCCCCTATCAAACCTGAAAGTCTGACTTCCCCGCGTCGTCTTGTGTCGCCAAACCCCCAACGCCCCTCCCCAAAGGCGAAGGCCACCCTGAGCCAAATGCCAAACCAGCTTTTTACAAATAAACCTGTGACCAAACTGCGGCCGTAAAACTTTGAAAACCACTCTGATTGAGACATTTGGACTAATTACCAGGGGTAGCAGCTACGGGCCCTCTCCTAATGCTGTTTATTACATTCCCTCGTTACCCGGACTCCCTGGGGTTGGTTTCTGAAATAAAGATTTCATTTGAGGGTAAATCAGAACAACAAAAAATGTAGCTCATTGTAAACAATAGTATCCCCAGTCCAGCTGAGCCCATCAATATAAAAACAGAAGTCTTCCTCATCCTCTCCCTACTGTAAACACGTTAAATGCTATTTATTGTGACTACATGTGTGTGGCCCGGCCTGAGTGAAATTGGGAGCATTTTCGTGACTGAGAGACATAAACATCAAATACTGCTTCCATCATCCTTCCAGTTTTAAAGTTATAAAATCTAAATATTAATTTTAATAGAAAGGTTAGGAAATTGGAAACTGCAATCCCCACTGAAGTCATCAGAATAACACACAGCTCACAGAGGGAGCCTCGGCATTCCAAGGAGAGGAGGAGGCAGGCGGGGTCCAGACGTGGTCCATGAAATATGACATGTGTCATAAACAGAGGCTTAGGCCCCACGGCTCCCTACCAACCCCACGCTGCCCAGCGAATGTTTGTTAACTCAAAGCAGGATGTGCACAGATACGAAGAGCCAGGGAGGAGGAACAGTTAATCTGCTGCCCAGGAGAGTCACTTTGACCTTCTGCGATCCAGAGTGTGGAAAGGGGGCAGTTTGATGGCCATCAGCCCCATACCGATTATCCCCAAACCCCAGGCAGGTTAAGGCAGGCGCCCCAGAGGAACGCTCACTTCCTGGCTGCTCAAGTGCACACGGTCCCAGTTCTGGAGGGGACCAGGATGCATACATCGCAGGCCCCTCACCTCTAGACCCTGATTCACACAATCCTGTCCGTTTAGGACTAAGGACTTCTTTCTCCACCTGGCCTCTCCCCTCCGGCTGCAAAGGGCACAGGCTATGGCAGAAACCACTCATCTGAGGGTCACTGTGACTGTGGAGCAAGTAGCCTGGCACTAGATTGGAGGCCGAAGTCCTAGGTTCTAACCTCCCCCCGGTAGCTACGTCTAGGCTGGCCCTTCTGCAAGCTGCTACACCATTTATCACACTTTGCTTAACTGCCTCGTGTACCTTCCTAGCTTCCTGGTACTAGAATTAAAGACTACACAGTACATCGAACGTGCCTTAGGACAACGGTCCTCAGCGGGGGACAATTTTGGCCTGTGCCACCAAAGGGGGGTAGGGTGGGTATTCGGCAATATGTGAAGACATTGTTGGTAGACACAACTTTGGGCAGGGATGTTGCTAACCACCCTACAATTCACAGGATAGGCCCCCACAGTAAAGTTACTCAGCCCCAAACGTCGAAGGACCAATACCAGTTGGTATTGTACCAACTTCTTCTCTTGAGCTATAGTTCTCTGATCAAACCTGATAGTTTGGGAAAGTATACAAGCTTTTAAGACGTACTATTTGTACTTAAAAAAAAAGTAAAACAGGTTAGAATACCAGCCCCCCAAAACAAAACCAAGAATCTGTTTTCTAGATTTCACAGATCTTCAAAGTTCTCCCCAGAGAAATGGCCGAGACTCAGAGCCTGCCCAGAGCAGGGATGTTTCCTCTGCTTCTTGAATTGCACACCACTTGCTAATAAGACCAAGTACTGTGCCTGCTATGAGATGATTGTTCATTTTCTGCGCAGAACTAAGCAAACGTGGGCAGAACGTGGGAGCGTGGGACCTGATAAATGTTTCCTGAGTGAATGGATGATTGGAAAACAGAATAAGCTATCATTCAGCCAAGACACTCGTCTTCTCTCTGAGCCCCTCTTTCCTCACTAACAAACTGGGGACAATGTTAACACCTGTTCTCTAGACCCCATGGGATTCGTGTAAGGAACAAATTATGCAATTCCTGGAATGGCATTTTAAGGAATGCGTTTAGGGACCAGTGGTCCTTGGAATGAAAGAGACTCCATTTTTACTCCCACCCAGCTGCTGTCTCCCACGGTCAACTCCACACCCACCCAACTTTCATCCTTCAGTAAGTCAGAAAACAACAGCTCTGCCCATCTGAGGAGGACCTTAACCCCCAATGACCACAGGGTTCTCTGACATTGGGGAGGAAAGAGAGGGTAGGGTTTGCTGAGCTCTGGATCCCCACACATCCAGCCCTTGCCAGATGCCCCATCTACAGAATGAAAGAAATGCTGAACCACTCCATGCTGCTTATAGCCAAAGGATTTTCCTCCCGATAAATATCAAACAGAAAAGGAAGATGACTGGCCTCGTCCCTACTCCCCCACCAATTTAGAATGGGTTCATGCAAATGTCACAGGCCTCCAGGTGACTGAGACCCCCACTAACTCCCACCCATCCCAATCCCATCACCACCACCCCTAGCATTTCCTAAGGATTTCTATGGAAGAATAGTTCCAAGTGATAATTCTTGTTATACTGACATGAGTTCCATGGACCCATAAAACTGGAAAATGCTACATTAAACAACCTTATACAGATTTTTTTTTTTTTAACTTCCAGGACTTTTCAGAGCCTTATATGTTGGAAATTTCCATTGGCTATCATACATGCATTTACAAATTCATTTGAAAATTGAAGTTTTTGCTCTCCATTTACCTAGAGAAGATTTTGTTTCAAAAAATAGCTTGGGAAACTCTGGGCAAAATTATTTCCATCTTGACAAGCAGCGGCCCTACCTTGCTTTTAAAAGAACCAATCCACACACTTGGAGAAGGGTCCTCCACGCATAGTCTGCTTTAAATCCCAGACCCAGCTTCTTACGTCCGATGTCTTAGTTTATAGATGTTCAATGTGAAGGTTCAGCCCCTCCTGGGGAATCTGCTGCAGGTGAAGGGAAGCGGATACCATTTACTGTCCACACACTGTGTAACTCAACAGTGACTACGCTGAAAGGCTTGGGATTTCTATGTAGGACAAGCTGGCAGCTCATGCCACCTATGAGAACGTTCACCAAGTATCAGTGTTTGACAGTGGCTCAGCAGCTCAGACGAGGGAAGAGAAGGTTGAACTGGGAATATCAGGAAGGGCTTCTGGAAGGAAATGGAAACTAAGGTGGACCTGGACTATTTCAGAGAAGCAGAAAAGACCTGGGCTAGTAGTTTCAAGCAGAAAAAGAAAGAAACTGTCTTAGAGTGTCATCGGGTAGGCTCCCTGACAGAGAGTCTGAGATACAGATCCCGGTGCATAAGTTGCATTGCTGTATTTCCCCCTTCGAGGCAAGGGCAGGCTTTTTGAACCACACATCAGTCAATCCTTGGTTACAGCCTCTTGAAATGAGGGGGTAAACTTGCGGGAAAGGCAGCCTGGCAGCTGAGGATGGGTGCCCTGGCCCGGTAAAGGGGATGTGGGTGGGATGCCCACAGTGGCATCTATTATGGACAGCAAAGACAAAAATGTGTAAGTGAACACGATTTTCACAGAACAATAAGAAACAGAATGAGTATAGGAAAAGATTCGAGATGTAATATGGCGTCAGCCACAGAGAGATTGAAGGGGAGAATGCATGGACACTTTTCAGAAGCCTTTTGTGGGAGGCAACATATGCCCTAAGGTAGAGCCACCCCCCTCCTGATATAATATATTTTGAATGTGACCTATTCAGTGATTTGATTGCCTTTCCCCCTATATCTGATTTTATTGCTGCCATCCATCTACATTGTGCAAAAAACACTAACAGGACCTTTCTAGTGTGCTGAGGTTTCAAATAAAAAGCTACATGTGCAATTTGCTTTTTCCTGTCGTGTATCTTGCTGGCCTTTGGCATGCTTTTCCTCTAAAACTCTTCTTTTGGCTAAACTAAATGACAGCCCTTAGGGATACAGAGAATAAGACAAAAATGGAATATGATAATGTCCAATATTTGTAGGCTGCGAGAGGAAATGAGTCATTTGAATAATCTAAGCAATGATAACTCAGTGGAATATGACTAAGACGTTAAAAATAAGGTGTGTTTACAAGTGAATAAACTTCCTGATCCTACTGCTCCTCTCCAGAGAGATGGGAAGGGAACAGGCTACGGTCCTTGGCACCCCAGAAACTTCCCTCTATTTCCCACTGGTCATTGTGTGGTGCTCAGGCAGCCTCTCATTGCCGGTTGGTATAAAACCAGGCTCTGCCCGCACAGAGGAAGCTCTGTGAGCTGTAGGCAACACCCCCATCTTTGGGGGTCCTCTGCTTTTGTTTTCCCGCTGATTTCTAAAGGAAAGCGTAGGGACCATCCTTTCTGGAGGAACGAGACTTCATTTATATTCGTTACCATGAAATGCTCCTTTCCTAGCCCTTCCCCCAGTTTCATCATGGAATCTCAGAACGTCGACAGCAATACCTTACTCATCAGATCCCAACAATCGATTAATGCAACTCTGTAAACACATTTTGAAGTCACGTGTTAATGTCTCATAATGGCTAAACATTTCTCCTACTCAGAAGACACTGCTAACTTATCAAGGGCCTTTCTGTCATGACCCTCAGCCTCACTGCTGTAGGTTATACGAGTGCAGACTCTGGAAGACCCACTTCCGGTAAGAGACATCTGTCCATCCAGCACTTAGAAAACTTCCCTACTATTGTCTACTACCCCTTGGCATGCATTCTCACACCCTTCCAGGTGCACCCCTGCAACACAGAGGTCGGTGAGATTCAACACTACTTCTCTAAGACCCCCTTGCAGCCGGAATGCTCCATGTCACTTAAGTTCTGTGAATGAGATGCGTTCTGTGCAACTCAGAAGGTAGAATGTCGTAGGTAGTGACAGGTTTCTTTGACAAGGCAGCTGACAGGCAACCGACAATGGCTATATGTGTCTTCAGTTGCCTGGTTACATGTTCCACTGTCCGGGAACCAGGTCTGTGTGAGACAGACAGCTGTGGACAAGCGGCGATAGAAGCAGCTTCTTGTTAGGTGACCTTGAAGGAAAAAATCTGTGGCATTTTCTGTACATATATTATAGTTCAATAAAAGATCAAATTGGGGGAGGGGGAAGCCGGTATCAATCCCTTGACTTCTGAGCCACCAAATTTTTTAAATAATTGTGAACTACCCAATTCCCTTCATTTAATACCTCATGATTGTAACTGCTCGAGTGCTTCCTCTTTCCTGCAGAGCTTCCTCACCCGTCCAATAACTTCCGCCTTCGTTTCTAAGACCATACACGAGGCCCAATTTCAGGTTGGTTAAGGAAGTCGTACATCAATGAAATGAACCATGCTCATGGTGAGTGAACTTGCTGCCACAGAAGGTCGTTCAAGAAGAGGTTAGACAAGCCGTCAGCAGGGGGTGTTGTGAAGAGAGTTTAACTACCAGGCAGCAGCTTAGACTCTGTAATTCCTAATGTCTTGTCCAACTCTGAGATTCTCTGAACTGGGGATAACGGATTCCCCCAGAAAGCGACCTCTGTGAGACGGCTGCCGAGTCAGACGACTAGAGTCCCTCAGTTCCTCTGAATGACTCTCCTTTGATCTCCATTCACAGATGAATAGAAAAATATATGACTAAACAAGGCGAAGACTTGAGGTAATATGCTGACCCCCAGCAGTAGCTGTAAGTAAAGAGAAGGTAGTCCGATCTGTGATAGCGACAGTCCATGTACCCATCTGCTTAGAGTATCGTGATGCTAGCCACCGAGGGAAGGAAAAGAGCCCAGGTGGGCAGAGCCACCTGTTTATCGAAACACATGCCGGGTGGTCGGTGTATCGCCCCACTGCCCAGCTCCAGACCCAGAAGAGAATTTAACCGACACTCGTATGGGAAGAAAGTCCATACACTCCAATTGCTGTCATGCTCTGGATCCAAGGAGATTTCTTCTCAGTTGAAAAGGAAAATCTTTTTTTTTTTTTTATTTTGTTTTGCATTCGCTATCTGTCAGGCACTGTGCTAAGTGCTTTCCATGTATTATCTAATTTAACACTGAAAACAACTCCTTGATTTGCATAAATATTCCTGTTATACAAATGATGAAACTTAAATAAAAGGGTGTAATTAACTAGCCCAAAGATACCTAGAGAGTAAGTAGTTGAGGGAGCTGGAAATGCAATGCAAGCTGCCAAACATCTGAGCCTTTACTTTCAAGAACCTGGTCTCTTGCCTCATTTGTGATTGAGTCCACGGGAAAATTAAAACCGTGAAATAACGAAGGGAAAATAAAGCTCTGTTATTTCGAAGACCGAAAGGAAAAACAGCACTTTGAAAATTATTTTCTATACAAAGCGGTCTAACCTTGTAAAACTATTTTCTATTTAGAAGGACACCATAACACATAGCTTCTTTGAAGTGGAAGTTGAAAGTCACACAGACCAGCACAAAATAGGATGAAAGGAAAATTTAAAAAAAGACCAAGTTCTCACAGGGGGCGGCAAAGGCAGAATGAGCAGCAGGAGCAAAGCAGTCGAAGGAGAGACTGAGATGCTGTCCTGAAAATGCGAAAGAAAAAGCACACATGAAAACAACGTTCAAGCTAATAGACGTGCAGGGTAAAGAAGAGAGATGCAAACTTTGAAATAGCGAAAGTGGAACCGTAGCACAGACATCAGGCTTCTCCGAACTGATAAAACATGTGCATATTGTAAGGGCTCACCCCGTTCCCAGCAAAAGTCAATGAAAAAGACCAGCACTAAATCTCACCCTGGCAACACTTTCAAATTCTAGGTACAAAGAGAAACACTACACGCGTCCAAGCAGAGAACTTAAGGTTTCTTCAGAGGAACAAACTCAGGCTGCTCTTGAACTTCTTCGGAACTTTTAAAGTCCGAAGAGAATGTTATCAAAACTACAGACTTCCGAGAGTACGAGGTGAAAATAACCTAATATTAATATTTAATAATATTAATATTTGCCCACCTCAGTTTTTTCGTTTGTTTGTTTGTTTGTTTAGGGGTAGACAACAGAAAGGGGGCAGAGCTCAGAAACAAGCTGCCCATGTGCTTTGGCTGAAACGACTCTCTGCGGATGTACCACAGGCAGCCACAGGACATGAAACTGAAGATGGACAAGGCGTCAGGACGGAGCTGAGAGCAGAAGGTGACCAGCAGACTTCCCTGTGGGACAGCGTCACACACAACATCCATGCACAGGCTGCTGTGGACAATCACGGCCTCCACACGCCAGACACAGTCAACCTCATCACACGGATGCGTTTCCAAGAGCACAGAGGCCTTGCTGCCTCCTCTCATAAGGTGGTATGGCTAGAACCTAAAATGAAATTCATTCTTTTCTAAACAACTGTTTTGAGATAGAATTGAATACCACACAATTCACACATTTAACGTCTGCAATTCAGTGGTTTTCAGTATATTCATAGATATATGTGCAACCATCGCCACAGTGAACTTTAGAACATTTTCATCTCCCCAAAAAGGAACCCTGTGCTCTTTAGTTATCAATCCCATATTCCCAACCCCACCCCCAGCCCTAAGCAACCACTAATCTACTTTCTTTTTTTCTTTTCTTTTCTTTTTTTTAAAGATTTTATTGGGGAAGGGGAACAGGACTTTATTGGGGAACAGTGTGTATTTCCAGGACTTTTTTTCCCCACGTCAAGTTGTTGTCCTTTCAATCTTGGTTGTGGAGGGTGCCGTTCGGCTTCAAGTTGTCCTTTCAGTCTTAGTTGTGGAGGGTGCAGCTCAGCTCCAGGTCCAGTTGCCGTTGCTAGTTGCAGGGGGCGCAGCCCACCATTCCTTGTGGGAGTCGAGGAATTGAACTGGCAACCTTGTGGTTGAGAGCCCACTGGCCCATGCGGGAATCGAACCAGCAGCCTTCGGAGTCAGGAGCATGGAACTCCGACCGCCCCAGCCACTGGGCCGGCCCCTAATCTACTTTCTATCTCTTTAGATTTCCCTATGCTGGATTTTCATATGGATAAAATCATATAATATGTGGCCTTTGGTGTCTGGCTTCTTTCATTTAGCATCCATGTTTTAACATGTATCAACACTTTATTCTTTTTAATGGCTGAGTAATAGTCCATTGTATGGATAGAACATATTTTGTTTATGTTTAGGTTGTTTCCACCTAAAATGCAACTAATTCTTGAGGAAGTATTACCACTTATGAAAACAACTCTACTTGAATTCAATAAATCCCTTTGGTAGACACTATCCCTTAGGCAAGGTTAATTATATATGTAAATAAAATTCTTAAAAATAGAGAAATATACAAAAAAAATCACTGTGGTTATTTTGGGATTAACAGTGACACATATTTTCTATTTTTATGTATTTTTAACATTTATAAAAGGAGGTACACTATGTTAAAGTTTATGCTGAAAGTAAAAGACCTTTTCAAATATATAGGCAGTCCTGCTATAAAACTTTTGTTTCCAAAAACACACGTGTTTTCCCGATGTGATTGATCTATTAGGGAACCATTTGAACATCAAGCAAATTTTGCATATGCACAATTTCCTTTGCAAGAAACACTAGGTTAACAAATAAAAGTGCACCCCGCTGATGGGAGCGATGTAGGAATAGCCGAAACACACAAATGTACACACCTCAGACATCTACCAGCAACCTTGGTTCACTTTGCGTTATGAGCCACGGCCATCCACCTCTGGTGTTTGAACTTCCTGTCCGATTTCAGGGGACCTTCCTACTAATTCACAGAAATCCATGAGCTACAAGCTTTCCAACACCCATCTCTACAAGCAAACTCCAGGTCTTCTTCAAGGGAAAGCACCATATTATTGTAGTATTTATGTATTTCTTAGCCATTTAAGATGTGCCACATTATGCCACTATTTTTATTAGATTCCTATGTGTTTTACTTTCTTAAAAACATGTTATTGATGTTTTTAAGTGTTGCATCCCTACTCCTATTTTTTCCCATACGGCCTGTTGTGTTTTTCATTGTGGGATTTTTACACAAGGCGGGGATTTTTAGGAGCACATGTTGAATCACAGCAGGTCTGACTATTGCTATAATACCTCAGAGAGGCACTGGAAGTCAGCAGTGTGAGGGAAACTTACCTTCACTGTACTCTCCTTTGTAATGTGTTTTCAAAATGAAGTAGGTATGAGGCATGAAGTAACATTAACCAAGCACTATGACAACAGAACCGAGATTTGAAACTTTGTATTTTGTGGAAACCTAACTTTGAGGAAGCTCTGGAATACCCCTGGGCAGGGAAGAGAAAGAGGGACGCCATTTCCAGTTAAAACTAGAATTCACACAGTTCTCAATCAAGGGTCCTTCCAGAGAGACGAGATTACGTGAAGGATGTAGTAGGATACTTGGCAGAGAGGAGATGCTTAACAAAAGCTGAATGCATGGATGAGACGTGGAATACGGGGACAGATGGGTGGGTGTGGATGATGCTGAGAGAAGAAGGGTGTTTGCAACGTTCACTGGTGGTCTGCACTCAGGTTTTGGGGTAACGCCAGCACTTCAGTCCTGGGCAAACCACAGGCACAGGTGAGAAGCCGCCAGGAGTCACCAGGGAAACCTCTCGGTTTTTTCTTCCCTTGGGTCCCAAGGCCTCTAATCATTGTTGCTATGTCCGTGCAGCAAACTGTTTGATCAGTTGCATCACTTTGCAGTATATTGTCTAAAGCTCTTAACTGTCATAAATACACCCAAGTGTCTGCCAATGTGGAAAAATAAATAATTATTATGGAAGTGACGGACTTACTTTGAAAAAACGTGAAAGGCCTCTAAACCTGGAGTGTCCCACCCCACACGATGTGCGTGAAAGAAATGAGCGTCAGTAATCACTGTCAACAGTCTCTTGTAACGAAGAATTGAATCATTTATCTGTCCAGCATGTGTACATTATCATCGGCGTCTCTTCCACAGGAAGGCCTAATGGCAATGTATGTTATAAAAATAATAAGATGAGGGTTTAACAGAAATCACTGCTTAGTGCTCTGCGTGGGCGTGCCAGGCTGCGGCATCAGCAAAAACAGCCAGTCGTACAAGTTCAGGCACACCGTCCAGCTGTGTATAGTTGACTCTCTTATTGTGTATTTCCTCTTACCCCCTCTAAACAAACTAAGAGCAAAGAGCTTGCTTATGATACTTATGGGATGACCTTTCCCTACCTGCTTCAAGGATACTTCCCGTTAGGACGAACAAAGATAATGCCAGAGAGCAAACGAGTTCTAAGCACTGAATAATTGCAACTGTGCCGACATTCTCTGAAAATATTATCAGGCTCTGAGTTGCTACATATCCATCATGTCTTCTCTGGGAGAGTTTTTGCTTCTTGTATTTTTGCTTTTTTCTCCCTAAACTAGATTGATTTTAACTGTAAACGCCCAATGGCCCATGGAGTGTGCCAATTTTCTTAGTCACCTTGACCTTGAGGATGTATAGACTCCTTTGGATACCCCAAAGGATGGGTTTGGGGAAGAAGGCACGCATATGTTTGAAAGTGCTTAAGCACAAGTATGTGAATTCCTTTTATGCTTTGGGGCAAACCTTAAGCTTTAACACCCTGAGGACAGAGTGACCATTCTATGCAGAGGAGAAAATACACTGTTCATTGCTATGGGAGAGATTTTTACATTTCTGTCCTAGATAGGCTCCTGAAATAAGCTTAGCCATGTTAGCTCACGTCCAAGGGGATGGCTGGGTACTGAAGCTGGAGGACAGTCTAGGGGACTGGGGAAGCTGTTGTACTTACTGGAAGAGTGAAAACCATGCTCTCAAATCATTCTGTTCCTTGTCAGTTCTGAGCTATTATGTGTTCAAACTAAAAACATCCTCCAAGCTAAAGAAATTACAAAATGTCTAGGATATGGCCTCTTCCATTGAGAAACAGTCTGGTGGGTGATAGGAACATGTATGCAGATAGTTCTTTCTTCTGGTACAGCAGTTCTACTTTTAAGAATTTTTCCCACTAGAGTTAAATTTGCACATATTTGCAAAGATAATCTACGTCATATTGTTTATTGGTCCTAGAGTGGAAACAATCTAATAGTCCCTTCTTGTGGACTAGCTAATACAGAGGGTGCCAATAAAATGCATACACATTTTAAGAAAGGAAAACTGTACTAAAATGGTAACACTCAATATATACTGATAACAAAAGATGAATGCAAGTCATGTTTGACTTCTGCAATTACAAGAGGGGCTTGAAGTGGTTCCCATCAGCATCCAGACACTTCTGATTATGGCAAATGACTGCTTGAGCAACGTTGACAAAAGTGTCCACTTGTATACATTTTTTTTGGCACCCTGGTATACTATGTGCCACACATTGAAAAAACCGTGCTGCTATGAAACAGAAGGAGGCCATCTACGAATAACATGCGCATGACTCCGTCCCCAAGATAAATGTCATCTGCTCAGTGAGGGCTTTCCTGGCCACTCAATTTAAAATTGCAACCCATCTCCCAGCATTTCCCATCTTTTTACCTCATTTTATTTTCCTCCATAACACTTAGTACCATCTATCGTAATACATATTATGTTATCTCATATAATACATTAAATATATGTGTGTGTATATATATATATGTATATATATGTATGTATATATACATATATATATATGTTTTGTATTGTTTTGATGGAAAATACAAAGCAATAAGTAAAATAAATCACTGAGGGCAGTGATTATGTCTGTTTCTCCAATGCTGCATCCCTGGAGGTTAGATCAGGGGAGGTACATACCGTAACAGGCATTTAATAAACAGTTTTTGGATGAACATATTAATATACTCAAGTAATACAATAATCTTCGAGATATATTTTCAAAACATAGTCTTTCAAAATCTATTTCAAGTGAGAAGAAAAACAAGGAGCGGACGTAAGCCAAGTCTCCTCCCTTGAGTGCAGGGGATATAGATGTACACACGGGGCCTCTAGAAGGGTAAGTGAGAGACTGGGAAACGTGGTCTCCTCTGGGGAGAAGGGCCAGGGGATGTGGGGTTACGAGTAGGGGAGCCTTAGGTTTTAATGCATATCCTTTTAGAAACTCTGATTTTTTGTTTACTATATGCATATTTTACTTTTAAAGTTAGTTTCAGAATCATGATTAAAGCCATCAGATGATGACAGTCTGATGAGCGTCAAAAGAAGAAGGAACAGGGTAACAAGACCTGGGGGGGAACCTGATTAACAGCTCCTTGGAGAGTCAGGAGGGTTGTTCAGAGGGCTGGGGGTTACTAGATATTGTGAGCTATAGAAGCGGTAGGAAAGACACTCTGGTTAGAATGAGTTTATGGATAAGATTTAGTAGCACAAACAGCTACTTGGGGGAGTGGTTTTTACTGTAGACTTAAGAGCATGCTCCAGGGGAATCACTCAGTGGGACAAACGCAGCGTCCCTTCTCCTCCCCAAAAGTAGTTGCTCTGGAATCAAATATGGACTAACTAAATAGGTAGTTGGATTAAAAGTAAAGTAGGGGAACGGAGCATCGTGAACCTAAGACCTGGGAATCATGTTGATGTAAAGGAAAGGAAATGGAGCTTCACTGCAACACACTCACCTAAGTTGCAAAGCCTGTAAAGAACCATGTGTTTGGTGGTCCCTATGCAGTAACTCTGGGCCCCTCCAGAGATCTGGCTTGGCTGTGTGTTGGATGGACACAGAGAGTGATACTGGGACTATTCTTTTAGAGTTTCAAACCCAAATGCCTACCGAGGCCAAGTGGTGACAACTGGGATGGATGGAAGTAGGCAGGGTTAAAAAAAATACCTGGGAATATCAATCACTTCCCTAAAATTAGATGCTTGTTCTTCTATTTTCCCTAAAACACATTAATATTCTTTGTCTGTCTTTGTGTTCCAGGGTTTTTTTTGTTTTGTTTTGTTTTTTTGAAACAGGTCACAGAGAAATATTTCTTTGCTTTGGAAACAATTAAGACTGCACATGCCATGACAACTAGGAGTTGAATGACCTCTGCTGTGGCTGACGGAGGGTACCAGCCGTCCCCTGGGGGACAGTCTCTCTTCAACTCTCCTTTGTAACTAGGCAGGATTTCTGACTCAGTGTTGCCAAATCTTCTGAATTTTTAAAATAAGCTAAACATTCAAAGTGTTTATTTCAAATCTGGTACATTAAAAAAATACTGATAACCAGGTGGGGTTTATCACAGGACTGCAAGGCTGATTCAACCCTCAAAATTCGATCACTGCAATTCATCCCATGATACGATCCTATCAGTAGATGCAGAAAAAGCATTTGGCAAAGTTCACCATCCATTCCTTACTAAAAACTCCCAGAAAACTAGAAACCTCATCACCTCTGATGAACCTTACAGCCAGCAGCCTCCTGGATGTTCTCTCCAAAAGAGACCAGGAGCTAGTCAGGGATGCCCAGCCTTGCACTCCTGTTCAATATCGTCCTGTAAGTCCTAGCAAATTCAGTAAGTCTAGAAAAAGAAATAAAAGGCATTCAGATTGGAAATAAAAGTACAGCTATCCCTAGTCACAGTACGATTTTCTACATTAAAAAAAAAAAAAAAAAATCACAGGGAATCTACAATAAAAAGCCCCTAATCAGTGCGTTTAGCAAGGCTGCAGAACAAATGATCATTATACAGAAATCAACTGTCTCCCTATATACTAGCAATGAACAAACAATTGTAAATAAAATGTTTTAAACCAGTACCATTTACAGTAACTCCCAACAATGAAATCACAGATACAAATCGAACAAAATGTGTCCAGGACCTGATCACTGACCTCCATTGTGCTGAGGAAGGAGATCAAAGGTGGCTTGAACACAGACACACTGTGCCCACGAGCAAGAGTCAGTATCCTCAACTTGCCAATTCTCCCCAGATGGATTTATGGATTTAACGCAATCCCGATCAAAATCCTAGCAAGAGTCCCCGTAGATATATTCTAGTTCATTCTGAAATTGATATGGAATGGTAAAGAACTAGAACAGCCAAAGCAATTTAGAAAAAGAATCAAGTTGGAGGACTCAACCCTACCAAGGTTTTAGATGCATTATAAAGCTAGGGTCACCAAGACAGTGAGGCACTGGTGAAAAGACAGACTCATCATAGACCGACGCAATGGAATTTAAAACTCCAGAAATTTTCTGGTGCACATAAGTAAGATCAACTGATTTTTTAAAAATTTTTGACAATTCAATGGAGAAAGGATTGTCTTTTCAACAAACAGTGCTGCATAAAACTGGGCAACCACATGCAAAAAACAAAGCTGAACAAAACAAAAACCTTGACTCACTCCTCACACTAAATAATCATTAACTTGAAATAGATCACAGACCCAAATATAAAACCTAATACTGTAAAACTCTTAGAAGGAAACACAAAACTAAATTTTCATGACCTTGGGTTAGACCAAGACTTCTTAGATATGACATCAAAAGCACAGTACATAAAAGAGAAAAAATGATAGGCTTTTAAAATCATAATTAAACACTTTTTTTTTCAGTGAAGAACAACACAATTAAGAGAATAAAAAGTCAAGCCACAGATTGGGAGAATTTATTTTCAAATCATATATGCAACAAAAGGCTGGTATCCAGAATATATATATATTTTTAAAAAGCCCTTTTAAAACACAATAAGTAAATAACCCAATTAAAAAAAACAGACAAAATAGGTGAACAAAATCTTCAGCAAAGAGGATATAAGATACCAAATAAACACAAGAAAAGATGGTCAATGCCATTAGTCATTAGGGAAATGCAAATTAAAATAACAATGAGATCCTACTACACACCTATTAGAAAAATTTTTTAAAAAAATACTGACAATATCAAGTGTCAGTGAGGATGCAGAGGGCGAGAATTGTCATTCATTGCTGGAGGGAGTGCAAAATGGCACAGTCACTCTGGAACACACTCTGTCCCTACTTCAAGACATTTATACCAGAGAAATGAAAACTTAGGTTTATACAAAAAAATGTACACAAATGTTTATAGCAGCATTATTCATAATGCCAAAAACTTGAAAAAGCCCGGTGGGTGACTGGATAAGCAAACATGTACATGCATACACTGGAATACTATTTAGAAATAAAAGGGAGCAAATTCCTTGACACATACAAGTATGAATCTCAAATGCATTTTGCTAAAGAAAAGAACTCAGTGTCAAAAGGTTCTATAACAGTATAATTTCATTTCTACAGCATCCTGGCAAAGGCAAAACTATAGGAGCAGAGAATACACCGATGGTTGTCAGGGGTTAGGAGTGGGGCAGGGCTTGCTTGCGAGGGAGACGCATGGAGGAATTCTTTGGGATGCTGGGCTTGTTTTGTATCCTGTGCAGTAGATGCAAGAACTTATGCCTATGTCAAAACTCAGACAAAAAGAGTGAATTATACTGTATGGAAATTCAAAATGCTAACAAATTAATTTTTAAAATAAAGTAGGAAAAGCTGAATCAAATTAAAGAAACAAAACAAAACAGATACTTTCGAGGCCAGATGAAACCCATCTGCAGGCTGACTCAAACCTATGAACCTCTAGTTCGTAGCTCCTAATTTGGACAAATAGTCTGTTCGAGACAGACTGAAGTAGTTAAGATTTCATGTGACCTGATTTCGTAACATGGGGCCCAGAGAGGGAAAGCCCGACACCAGAGCCACACAGCAAGTTCATGCAGAGCTTGCACTAAGGTCAAGCGGCCACACCCCTGCTCCTCTGTGATGTCCTCTGATGCAGGTTGTAGACAGAGGTGCACCTGAATGACATCCCACAGTATAACCTAATTCTCATATACAGATGGTTGAGGAGGAAAAGCAGGAACGAGAAATTAACCTCATGACAAAAAGGCGAATTCCTGAAGGGGCAGCATTTACAAGAAGTATACTAAAAATCGAGACCTCGACCAACAATTCTAGTGAAAGTATGGGGACAGCAGACATAGAACGATTTAACTGTTGAAATAATTTTGTCAAAAAAATTCATCGTGTTCCAGGGAAGGCCGTGGGCCCTGACGGGTCCCCAGCAGAGACGCCTCAACGAAGGGCTCCTATTGATTCTGAAACAATCTCGCACATGATAAATGAGAAAGTGCTTCGCAGAGGATTCAGTCAAGAGAGCCTCCGATCAATCAGCTTGTCAACAGGCAGACAAAATTCAATTTTTATTCCTAGGAAACTCTTGTTTGGTGGCAGACCATCGTTTCTGTGGAAATTGCTTCACAAAGGCCGAGGGGCAGGCATGAGAGCATGGACAAAGCATGTTAAAAGTGAAGGTTTGGGGTTTATGACTGGAACTGAGGAAATGTGATTATGGGGCAGTGGCTACTACAGCCCATCTTCTTGGCCCAAAAGGACTAGCTCTCTGTGTCCTACACAGAACACAGTTGCGCCTCTATCATCTGAACCCACTACCTCGGGCGAAAACTCACTTAGACTGGGACCGGGGGCTTTGCAGAGGAGACTCAATGAGCCCGTGACAGGGCTGCAAGGCGCTTATATGGAGACCTTCTACACAGTTAGCTTAAACCATAAGAATCTGCCACGTTAGCAGGTTAAGAAGAAGTAAAATATCAGCAATTCTATATGGTAAAACCAAACAACTCACTCTTCTCTCATTTCTTCTGTTCCTTTGCCATAATATTAAGGGTTTTGAGGCACTTTTTATTCTGATAACCTTTTCAAAGTCACTCAAGCAATTAACCTCAGGGCTAGGGCTAGGGTCGAGGATTCTCGACTCCCAGACCAAAGTCCTTTCCACCAGTCTCTGCTGCCTCCTCCCCTTTAAGGAGAGAGATGCCGCTCCATGTAGCTGGCGGCCCTGAGTCAGCACACGTATGTGGAGCGTGAACTGGGTCAGGCACGGGCCATGAAGCAGTGAGCAGTGGCCCCAGGTCGCTCTACGGTCTAGTAGGCAATGCAGACACCAGGCAATTGGAGGATCATCAGAGAATTACAAGTGCGCACAGTGTCTCAAAGTGAATGCTCAGGAATACGGCACAAGCAGCACATTACAGAGGACCCGTAAGGGGACATAAGCAACAGTGTCCCTGAGTCAGTGGCTCCTGAGTTTAGACTTGAGGGATGGAAGGGACTTAGCAGCAAAAGGAGAAGTGAGAGAGGAAGCCCGGTGGTGTCTAGAGAGATCATTCCAGAGAAAACGGAGTGTGCAAAGGCGTTGGGGTGGGAGTTGACACAGCTTGTAGGGGACACAAAATAGGCTCATCTGCCTAGAAAGGAGAAAACGAGTCGGAAAACATTATAAGATAAGGGAGCTGAGGATGGCAGGCCTAGAGCACATAGGATCCTGTAGACCTACTATGCCCATAGGTCCCTTTTCTGTAAAATTAAAGTTTGGGCAAGGGCTCTCCTGAGCTTTCTATCTCATTCAAACATACACAACCTGAAAAGTGGGGGGAGGGGAGGGTGAGGTATGCCCTACTATTCCCAGACCTCCTTAAGAGAGAATCCAGCCCAGATAATCTATCAAGAGTGTTTCTGAAGATTTCCTGCTGCAAGACAATTACTGCACAACCACCCAGAGGCAGCTCCTCCACAGACTGGCAGACCTTCAACTGCTCCCAGGTCCTGCCTCCATTCTGTCCTTCCATATGCATGGCTCCCTCCTCAGGGCTCATCGTGACCCAAGTGGCCCCAGCAGATACTCCCAAACTCCTGCCACGCTGCCATCCGGTTCAGCGGGGGATGGCAGGCCTGCTGAATCTAACTGTCCAGGAGGGAGTATGTGGCTTGGAAGTTCACCAGAAATTTTCTTCATCCATCCCATGTAGAGATAGAACATGCTGAAAAAAAATCAATGCTATGCTCGCTTCGGCAGCACATATACTAAAAAAATCAATGCTGATACTGAGCCAACAAAGGGGAAAACCTTCCTTTAGAGCAGGGGTGTCCACACTTTTTTCAATGGTTTTCACCAAGGGCCATATACGGTAAAATACACAAAACAGCCGGGCCACTCACTCAAGGTGAAGTACGTATTGCCTCACCTGGTTTATTTAAGTAAACTAAATATATTTTTGGAATTTGCTGTGGGCCAATTAACAATGGATTGCAGGCTGCAGTTGGCCCGTGGGCCGCAATTTGGACCCCCCTGCTTTAGATCATCAAAACCCAATGTTGATGACTGAGAGAACAGGCTTATACAGTATTCATTACGTTTGGGGAAAATAAATGGGACTCTACCATTAGTCAACTTGCAGAAACTAGACGCTGACACAAACAACCATCCCTTGTGTGATATCCTTGAGCCCCACTGAGAAATTCCATCAAAGAGCATGCAACCGACTTGTCCAAGATGAAGGCCCCTGGACTGAGACACGGCGAAAGTATCCTTCTGACAGGAGCTAAAATTCAGACTGGCTCTTCCAAAGACTGTAATACTTTCATGTAGCCAATAGTACAGTATATACACTTGGGGTTTCTTTTACTCTTCTCATAACCTATTACCTTCCATTCTTTCCAAAAAATCCAAAAAACAAAAACAAACACACACAAAACCATAACTATACTGGTTGGATGTATTTGAATAAAGGGTAATGAAGGAATAACTTATTTACTGGATAATGTGATAAAAGCTAAACTCCTCTCTTTTAGTATCACCTATTTATTGGGAACTTTTAAGGGTAAACTATCTCGATAACGAGTTTAAATGTGCAAAGAGACTTGCGCTAGCACCATTAGCCCTGGGCCTCAGATTTCAGAGTATCTCTACTCTGGCCACCTCTGACCAAATACCACTGGGGCCAAGAGGGTGGGCCTGTGCAGAGCTCTGTCTCCCCCGGGACCACATTCCATGTACCCCGGACCCTATAACCCCGATCCATCAGCCCTGTGCATGCTTCCCGGGCTCTGATTTTTCCTGCAGGTCTGTTTCCTCCAGGTCCCAGGAGTAGGAGATTCTGTTCCTATGGAGTTACGGTGTGCCACCTTTTCGGTGGATGTGTTCACCAACATGGAAGTTCTCCAAACTCTGTAGTTCAGAGATTTTTATGGAGGCTTCACCACATAGACATGAGTAATTATTAGTTCAGCCTCCAGCCCCTCTCCCCTTCCTGCAGGATGGGAGCTGGGGCTGAAAGCTCCAAGCTTCTAATCATGGCGTGGTCTTTTTGGTGACCAGCCTCCAGCCTGAAGCCATCTGGGAGCCCATCAAGAGTTACTTTATCAGGACAAAATACATTCGATCCCTTCACCCAGGAAATTCCAAGGAATTTAGGAGCTCTGTGTTGGAACCAAAGTCAAACACCAAATATTAGAACAAGAGATGCTCCAAGTACCTTTATCACTTAGGAAATTTCACAGGTTTTAGGAGTTCTGGCCAGGAGCTGGGGACAAACACCAAAATACGTATTTCTTACATCGGAATACATAAATAATTAAATGGTCTTTGAAAAACCATCTACATTCCAAATTATATCTGCTTTACGGAAGAGATCATTTTGTGACCACTTGAAGTATGTCAGTGAGCAGCGTTAGAGATCAGAAGAAGCAGGTATTCCACATCACCAGCAAAATTCTCTATGTGGAGATAATTAGTATACGGCTCCAATAACTGTGTATAGTTTGGTTTTATAAAACACCTTGTAGAATTAAATGGCATCTATAACATGCCACCAAAAATATCCAGAGGACAATTCTAATTCTGGAGGTCCCTAGAACGAAAGATGCCTTGCCTTCTAAGCTGCGGAGCCGCGCCTCACGCAAAGTTCAGAACCTCCTGGAACCCTCTCCAGTCATGCTCTTCCTTAAACAAAAATGGGGGTGGGGGGGAAGAATGAACGACAAAAAGATCAAAAACTACAGGAAATCTTGAACAAACCAAGGGCTTGGAGGAAATTGTGCATTCTGCTGCTCTGGCTTTGTAGGAAATGGGAGAAGTATTTCATTTCAGGGCTGTGTTTTAACATGAAAAATGACCCATACTCTTTATCCATTAAACTATTAGTACATCCCAGCATCGTGGGTTTTAATAACATTTCCTTAAATAACTGTGAAAGCCTATTGGTTTTACTGTTTCCAGAAAAAAAAAAAATGAAAAGAGGAAAATATAACATATTGGATGAAGGGATCAAGCTAATTAAAATTGTAAATGCCAATAATGATATCTGACATTTCATTTCAACAATAACCAATTATCGTAAGCACTCCCCCAATAGCTATTAAATCTTTCTCTACAAACCTCATTTTTTCACATTTGGAATAACTAACACAGGTCATTTGTCCTAGCCCCTTCCATTAGTCTATGTATAAATATATATTTGGGGAGAGGTATGGCTTATATTTTGTCTAATTAGAGTATCACATTCCATGCTGAAAGCAATATTAAGTTACATTTAGGAAAACAGGAATATTATATGTTAAAAACCAGAATAAAGCTACACATCTGGTATATTTTAGTTGTGGGATATGTAATATCTCCATCTTTCCCCAATTCTGTCTACTGGAAACCAAAATGAACAACTTTAGGAAGTGTTTCCTTTCTGTTGAAACCTGAGACCTAAACAGAGAGCTTAGTGAACAGATTGAAAATGGATGTGAAAAATCAATAGCTATTGGAACCAGGAGATTAGAGACTGTCACTTCGGGAAGCAAGGATTCTGGTTCTGATGGATCTGGGGTGCTTCTCAGATCCTTGGGATACGTGGGACCTGGAGGGATTTTACTGAAAACAGCTTGGGAGAGCAGCAAGCAGTGAGTGTAGGACGAAGATGAACCACCCTGAGGCCATGGCCAGAATATAGGCGGCAACAGGCTTGCATCACAAGTGAGAAACAGGCTTCCTTCTCATTGATTATTCCAGAATCTCACAATTTTGTCGAGTGGGACATACAATCACCAAGTAGAGAAAGGTTCTCCTTGGTTAAAGGAACTTTCTCATTGCATACTGGATTTTGTGAAGACCCCCAAAATAAATTAAGTGATGGCCATTCAATGGAACTGGACTATTTCGGTATTTGTCATCACATGGTACTTAAGGACGGGAACGAGACAAGGGAGCAGCATTCTGAGTCCAGACTTGTCTTGAGATATTTTATTTATTCGTGGAGAGAACCTTGTGCAAAAGCATCCATGATCACTTCAGGAAATCAAGGCTTGGAGAAGTCTATAAAATCTGCCCAAGAAAACAGAGCTAGTAAATGGCAGGGATGGGTTTTTTTGATTCAGGCCCTGCCGACCCTGACACTTATTTCCTGCTGCTGTCCCACTTGATGCCGATACTGCAGTCACAGAAAACTTCCCGTGCCGTGGACCTTCCTTCTGCGGAATCTTTTCAGCTGATGCTCCTTCTGCCTGAAAGGATGGCTCAGTGCCATGGGTCTGCTTCCACATTAGAGTCCTTCCCTGTCCATCATTGCCAAGGCAATCTCCCCACCACAGTCCTGGTCCACTTCCCTTCTCAACACTTCGCTCTCTGAATTGTCTTCTTCATGTGTGTGCTCACTGGTGATGCATCAGTCAGTTTGACTAGAATATCAACTCCGTGAATGCACGTCAGTGTTTTATATTATTATATTATATTATATTATATTATATTATATTATATTATATTATATTATATTATATTATATTATATTATATTATATTATATTATATTATATTATATGGGTGTATATTATATTATACAAATGGGTGAATGAATGAATGAGAATGTTTTCCAGCTCAGGTCTATCTAATTCTGAAACCCAAGCTTAATCGGCTCCACCAGGCCGGCTCCTTTGACAAAAGTTCAGAGGCTCTGAAGTAAGTGATATACTTGGAATAACCACTGTGACAGTATTCTGGAAGGTGGAAGGGGGTGGTTAGCACCTTTTCCTTCCTAACCTAGGATTCTGTGAGCACCAAGTGACCAAAAGGGTCTATTCTGAAACTCAAGGGACATTGGGATTTAGGAAAAATGTCACTACAAAAAATACCCTCCAGGAACAAGTGAAAAGGGAAATAAGAAAAGGAGTAAGAATACAAGAAAGCCCACTTTTGTTTCCATTTAGTTGAGCCAGATAATTGCTAATAATACCTGATTTGACTTGTTGGGCAGCTATTATGTGCCAAACATAATGCCAAGCCCTTTGTGAGCGCATTATCTCATTTACGTGAACATCACAGCATTGAAACCGCTACTACTGTGTTTCCCTGAAAATAAGACCTAGCCAGACCATCAGCTCTAATGTGTCTTTTGGACAAAAATTAACATAAGACCCAGTATTATATATTATATTATATTATATTATATTATATTATATTATATTATATTATATTATATTATACTATACTATACTATACTATATTTTATTATATTATATTATAAAGATCCGGTCTTATATTATATTAAAATAATACCAGGTCTTATATTAACTTTTGCTCCAAAAGAAGCATTAGAGCTGATGGTCCAGCTAGGTCTTATTTTCGGGGAAACATGGTATTAGAAACTGAAGCTCAAAGGCCTTCAGCAACTTGCCTGAAGTTCCCAGAATCTCTCAGGGCTTTGCTGAGGCTCTAATACAGGTGTGTGTTCTCCAGTGCCTATGAGAGTCTGAAGTATTGAAACTACCTCAAATTCATTCTGGTGAGGAGAAGGAGAAAAAACAGGAATAGCAAGAGGAGATAGTACAAACAGGAGACCATCGTGGACAACTTCCCAGGCTAACCATGGTCCTGAGGGCACACGTACTGCATAGAGACCACACTTCTCAGCTGTGTCCCAAATCCACAGAGTAGAAGCTGTCTACACTGTCAAAAAAGAGAATAGACACAACTGTTCAATATATTTGGGTAGCTCATTCTTACTGTATCGCTTCCCAAATAGAGGATCCCAACCAAACTTTGTGTAAATCTTTGGCCTCGACCAAAAATATTGTTTTGGGCAATTAAAAAGAATTCTTTAGTGACTCCTAAGAAATGAAGAGGCAGCCCCCAAATGTAATGAATGGGTTTCTAGATCTCTAGTCTATCTGAACAGGGATGCAATCATATCTCTGTATACTGTCTTCCCATGGCGTAGCCGGCTGCATGTGTGTGTGGGAATGGCTTTCCCAGAAGCCCAACGTACATGGCAGCATGGCCAACCCTTGTGTAATCCCTGTGCCTTCTGGCAGTCCCCCGAAAATACATATTCATCTAATTCATCCTCCACTTTACACCCCTGTGGCCCTACCAGGTGCAGGAACATAACTCATAAGAAATATTAACATTAGCTGTTTATCATGGAGCTTGCAAAACAGAAAAGCAATAAAAGTGCAGGCATGCTCACTCAATTACCATTGAAATAGATATCACAAAAATTATTCAGTGTCAGAAATCTAATTTTGTATGATATTTCTATATATTTCCACTGCTAATTTTTCTTCCCTCCAGTATTAGTGAATTAATATGCTTTAAATGCCCCTCTAGCTACCCTGGGAAAAAAATACTACTTATTTAGTTGAGCTACCCAAATCCATTAGACAAATTTCCTTTACAGCAAAGCACTGATGAATGAAATGTCTCATGCTAATGTAAGAATAATCAATTTAGAATGCTTATGACAATTAACAAAGCTGAAGATACGCCTTGAAGGCTCCATGCTTTGTCAGCCCTGATTTGGATTAAACTTGCGCTAATGGGATCATTTTTCTTCCAAAAGGTATTCTTTTTAGGCAGACCTATCAATTAATATGAATTATGCATGTATAAAAGTACTAATGTCATTAATTAGACAAATTAATTTTTATGATGCAGTGGATAGACTAACACTAGATTATATGTGATAACTTCCCCACGGCGCCCGCCGATTTGAAATAAATGAATAGTTTATATTTGCGTGCTTTCCACAGACTCGATAGGGATTAATCAGGCCGTCTGTGGGCGGGAGATGGTTGAGATGTCGCATATTCTTGATGGTCTTCTCAGCCAGAGGGGTCACTCCTGAGACAGCAGAGCCCAGATTCCAACAGGGAGAAACTTGAGAATAATGCTACAAAGGGTCATGGGGGAAATTTTAGTAAACTGTAACCATTTGTTCTGGCAGGCTTTTATTGATTCTCTCCCCAAATTTACATGTTGTTGTCCAAGTAGACTAAGAAACAAATAAAACACAGGAGATAAAGAGTCGGGGAAACGGCATTTTCCTACTGTTGCATCAGCAGACATAGCTCATTATGTCGGTCAAATTTGACCGGTACAATATTTACCTTCTGACGCTGGGTCTGTTACAACTCCTAAATTTAGTATTAGTTCTGTTCATTCTCACATCCACGAAGACTCTGATTTCCTCAAGCCTCGTATGTTATCTGAAGTGTACGATGAGGAGGACTGTGTGAGCTTCAATATTTGTAAGGTTAACCATCAATTTCCTCACTCATCTTGCGATCGCTTATGATCATCACGAAGTGACCACCATGAGGAAAGTAAAGCTGAAACTCTTTTACTCTTTCATTCCTTATTTTGCAGGAACTTGAAACAGGGGTGTATTTTAAGTTTTGTACTGGGATGATCGATGACATGACCGAAAGTCGAACCATTGCATCCCATCAGGGCAAGGCCGGCAGGAATAAAGCAAGCTGATGCGACCTAGGCAATGTGCCAAAGGCGCACAAGGGGTCAAAAGTGTCTCTCATTATAAGGTCACATAGTTACTACCTGGAACACGGTAAACGTCCAACAAATGGAGATTGAACAAAATGACAAAAAGGAGCCATTTAACTAAGGACTTGGCATTGATTCTAAAAACAAGGAGCCATTGCAGACGTACAAAGGACATTTGCTCTCTATTTTCCATGTTCCTTGTTAGACCAATGATGGCATGTCCATGAAAAGCAAGCTGTCGGGGGACAGAGTCCTGGGTTCAGATCACTGATCTGCCATGTTATGGTGAGCGATCCCGGGGGTTCGATGCTACCTTACCGGGCAGTTGTAAGGTCTCAGTGATATGTGCTCATCTGTAGGGAGCGGGCTGTGAGCTGACAAGGGCCTTGCAGCCTGCAAGGTCATTCCCATGGGAAGCCTCCCCTCAGCAATCTTCCCAGGGAGAACAAGACAACACTAATGCAGCCACAGACATACAAACTTGCCAATACACAAAACAGAATGTTCTACTGATACCTGCTTGTTCTGCTAATACTTGTTTATATAGACAACTGTTCTAAGACTGTATATAAACTGTGTGTGAAATAAAGATGGCACCACTGCTCCACCATCCGTGGACGTGGACCTCCCGATCCCAGCTTTCCTGTCTCAGCGTCTTTTCTCAATCTCCTCGCCCTTCCCCCTCAGGCCGAGCCCTCCTGGCCTTGCGGGCCGCGACAATCATCAGCAACATGGTATCTGCCCTGCGTGAGCCTCCCACCCTCTCATGAAGAGGAATCAATGTCTTTACTGTTTGGATCAAGGCATAAAAGGTAATGGCAACTAGGAGAAAATGTTTCCATTGTCCAGAACTAAATACCTCCTTGGGAAAATACACCGATGGGACGAACTCAACCCCACTAAGAAGACATGGGATGGCATCCCATCCTCTCATTCAATTTTGGTGATAGTTCCACTTTTCTAGTAAGAGGTAGGTAAGATCGGAAAAAGTGATTAAGTTAAAGGAGCCCAGGCCAGACTGCCTGGGTTTAAATCTCACTCCCACGATGTACCAGCAGTGTAACCTGGGGTAACTTGCTGAACCTCCTGACACTGCCGTACCTGGTCTATAAAATGGTGATGGTGGTAGGGTTACTTGTAAACAACAGGACTAAATGAACTCAAACTTACAAAGTATTTACTTAAAGCAAAGACTGGCACATGGTATGCAAGTAATCAATAAATAACAGTAAAATTAGTTGGCATCTACTGTGCTCTAGGTGCCTTATATACATTATCTGATTTATACTTCACTGTATCCTTGTGAGATCAGTGAAAATGAGATCATTTTAGAGATGAGGAGCGTCCATTTTGGTCAGTGTCATGACGATAAGCAGAAGAAGAAGAAGGTGAACTGAGGCTTGTCTGAGAAGTTACTGCAGAGGAGTGAGAAGCAGTAGGAGAGGAAAGTCTGGGAGTTAGGAGGGGAAAACCTGTTCATTTGGAGAATCCTACAAATCGCGGGAAATGGGATGGTACTTGCTCACAAAGCTGAATATTGGGTGGGCAGGGTAATAGTGACAGCCAGTCTGGTCACGAGCTAGGCACACCCTTATGAGTAGATATTATTAACAACTTCACTTTATAAATGTGTTAAATAATGTCTATAAATCATGGAGTTGACACACAAAGACTGGCCCATCTTATGACATAGCCTGTATTAGTAACTCCTGTACCATAGGCCTAACGACTTACGTGTAAATAATGATATACCAGCTGGGGACTCCAGATACAGAATCCTCACTTTCCAGCATGCATCTTATCTCCCCACTCGTGTCTTATTGTTAACGGTGTGAGCAGGACTCTACAATCATTCCCCAGGAGTGTCTGGAGGAGGAGAACGCCTCGCTTACGCCTGTGAAAGGAACCACACTGGCCTTACAGCAAAATGATCAGTGATTATAGGTTGTGACCAAGAAGGGTCTCACTTTATAATATATATCAAGAAACAATAGCTTGTAGAGGTGACATACAATATTCCATATCAGATTTGCAAACTTCACCATGGTCTGCAATGCCCAGTACGTTTCTTAGAGGGTCAGTCTCCTAGAGCAGTCACCTGCATTTACCTGTCTAGTCAAGGCCTTGGTCTAGGGATGGTCATGTTGCTCAAGCCAGGCCAAAAACTCTAAATGACTCGACTTTTGTTGGAATGGAAGTGTCAGCTATAGGGACGATGGAAGCTTGGAGCTGGTGGAAGCTGCCACTTTAAGAGAGCCTGCCTGAGAACAAAGCACACAGGAAGCAAGAGACGGGGCAAGAGAGCTTAAACCCCCCCGACTTCTTTTACTGAGCACCGACTATTACTAACAAACCAGGCACTCTCCTAGGGGACTTGAGACACGGAAGCAAAACAGACAAAACTCCCTGCTCTCGTGAAACTGATATTCTGGTCTATCTTGGCACAAAATTGGGAGAATTCAATGAGATAATGGTTGTCAAATGCTTACCACTGTGCCTGGCTCATAGTAAGGGCTTAAGAAATACTAGCGTTTGCTAATGTTATTATTGTTAAGTATACTTACTTCTGTTGTCATAAGTACTATGATGAGGATATATTTATCCTGCCTGGCACTGCCCACTGCTGAGAACTCAAATCCCCAAATCCCAAACCTAAATGTTAGTCATTTTGTCTCGCCATGCTGCCAGAAGACGTGATGACTCCCTGCCCACCTCACTAACTCATGGCAGTGAAAGGTTTCCCGCTTCCCCCCAAAGCATCCCATGGACCCTTTTGTGCTCTGCGTGGAAGGAACAGCACAGCACGATGTACACATAAGTGGAAGGGAAGGGTGACATTCACTGAACAGTGCCAGCCCTCTCTGTTGGCAAAAGGGAATCACAAAGCTTGGAAGAAGCCATGCAAGGCTCAGCTCTATCATTGTCACGTGCTGAGCCAGTATCAGCGTGCTTGCCAGCTAGACACTTGCTATGCAAAATCCAGGGGTCTCCATGCTGTGCAGGTTGGTAACATGGCGCATCAAGTAGGGTTCTTTGATTGCAAGCATCAGAAACGAACTCCATGGGGCAGCCCGTTAGCTCAGTTGGTTAGAGCGCAGTGCTCTTAACAAGGTTGCTGGTTCGATCCCCACAGGGGCCACTGTGAGCGGCACCCTCCACAACTAGATTGAAACAACTACTATGACTTGGAGCTGATGGGTCCTGGAAAAACACACTTGAAAAATAAACTAAAAGGAAGGAAGGAAGGAAGGAAGGAAGGAAGGAAGGAAGGAAGGAAGGAAGGAAGGAAGGAAGGAAAGAAACTCCAACTAGCACAAAGCAAAAAGGGAGATAATTGGTATACTGAAGTAGTTTGCACAACACCATGGAAAAGCTGAAGTACTGGGGTAAATATTACAATTCCCAAGAGGCATCTGAGTACCAAATTTAAGACATTGTCTCTTCCAGGCATTCCCTCAAGTGGAAGCTTCTCTGTTAGGGGTCAGTCCATTCAATGTCAGACATGGCTGCTTGGTACCTGTGCCTACCCCAATGCAGGTGTATCGTCCACTGCCTTCAGCACCATCTCCCAGTGATTATGGTTGGGTCTCTCAAAGATCGGAAGGAAAACATAAAGTTTCATCTTTGAATTAGCTTATTCTCATCTCAGGGGGAAATACTGGCAAAGTTTTTTTAAAAACTGCCACCTGACTCATCCTGGTCAAAACCTGAAGAAACGAACAAAGAGATGTGTTTGGAGTTAAGCCTGACATTGTCCTGGTGGTGGAAGGTGGTCCCCAAACTCTTCTGTCGGCTTCTGTCTGCTCTTCAGAGAGCAGCCGGCTCCCAGCGCTCCCAGTGGGGAACAAGTGCCATTTTCCCATCATGCACCGTGGAAATCCAAAACCACAGAGACTTAAATTGTTAGCCTTAACCCCTACCCAATGTTTTTTTTTCTTTTTAATGAACTTTTTTATTGCAGTATAACATAGAGAAAAGTATATAAATCATACGTGTACAGCTCAATAAATTGCTGCAAAGTGAGTGCACCTGTGTGACTACTGCTCAGATCAATAGATTAAACAGGACCAGAACCCTAGAAATCCCCTTTATATTTCCTCCAAGCCAAAACCCACCTCTTCCCAAAGGCAACCATTTTCTCGACTTCTTGCAACATAGATTAATTTTATATGCTTTCAACGTGTATCAAGGGTGTGAGATAAGAGAAACTATATATTGGTGTCTGCACCGGTTCCTGGCACCGAGCTCCTGAAACCCTTGTCATTTCCTAAGTAGCAAAAGCACCAGGAGCATCTCTTGTTCTAAAATTTGGTCTTTGACCCCAGTTCCTGACACAGAGCCCCCAAACCCCTGTAATTTTCCGGGTGATAGGAGTGCCTTTTGTTCTAATGAGGTGATTCTGGGTGAGGGCTGGTCCCCAAAAAGACCAAGCCATGATCAGAAGCTTGGAATTTTCATCCCTGTCCCCTCATTCTCTTGGGAGGGGAGAAGGGTTGGAAATGCAGTTAATGATCGATCATGCCTACGTGAGGAAGCCTCCATAGAAATCCCCGGATTAGGGGAGATTCCAGGTTGGTGAACACATCCACACACCAGGGGGGTGACGTACCCCAACTCTACCAGGATAGAAGCTCCTGCACGTGGGACACTCCCAGACCTCACCCCATGTGTGTTTTTATCTAGTCGTTCATCTATATCCTTTTATCATCATCTTTTATAAATTGGAAAAATGTGAGTAAAGGTTTTTCTGAGTTCTGTGAGCAGCCCTAGCAAATAATCGAATCCAGGAGGGAGGAAGTGGTTTACCTTTGGTTTGTAGCCAAGTCGGACAGAAGTTGTATGCAACCTAGGGACCTACCACTTGCCACTGGCACGTGAACTTGGGGCGGGGTGGGGGGGCAATCACGTGGGACTGAACCTATTTCCAGATCGATAGTGTCAGAATTGAGTTAATTATAGGACACGCAGCTGACATCGCAAAGAACTGTTTGGTGTGGGAAACAAAACCCTACGCATTTGATGACCAGGAGTGTCAGAAGTGAAGTGTTCTATGTAAACATAAAGGAGACACACAGAAGGAGAACTGTAGGTTTTTCCAGTACAAGGGAATCATACTATACACTTGGATCTATTTTGTCTGTGTCTGGCTTTTCTCATTCAAAACTGTGTTCCAACCATAGGACTCATCCATGCTTTTGAATGGAGCAGTAGTTTGTCCATTTGTCGCTAATGTAAAGTAACTCACTGTCTGGACGTCCTACAGTTTATTTTCCCACATTACTGTCAGTGGCCATTAAGGTTGTTTCCAGTTTTTAGCTGCTACGAGCACTCTTACACATGCCTGGTACGCCTGGGTATGTGCTCCTGTTAGGTCTATATCCAGCAAAGACATTTCTAAGTCATAAATGTGCTTTCAGCTGTAGTACAGGTTACCAAACAGCGTTCAAAAATGGTTGTACCAACACATACTCCCATCCCCATCTAGGCAAACATCTACCACGCCATGTCTTCATCAACATTTAGTATTTTTAGGCTTTTTAACTTTACCCACTGAAAACCAGGGATGTTTGCCAAAAGCCCTCCCCCCCCCCCCCAGAAGGCTGCAATTCCAGTTTTGTCTCCCTGCCAGCTTGAGACTATCAAAAGCTCTGCCCATTGACTCTATTTCCTATGCTGTTATATACATATAACATGACTATTATATACATATATTTAACTATAGTTGACAGCTTCAGCTTCAGGCGTATGCGCAGTGGTCAGGCCTCTACAGAGTTAATGGAATTGTGATAGCTATATACGATGTCAGAGGGGTAGTAGATTGGGGAATGGGGAGTTGTCACTTTGTGAGGGGTGTAAATGTCTAGCTATTACATTGTTTTGTACACCTGAAACTAATACAAAAATTGTTACGTATATATGGTGATGGAAGGAGAACTGACTCTGGGTGGTGAGCACACAATGGGATATACATAGATGATGTAATACAGAATTGTACACTTGAAACCTATATAATTTTACTAACCACTGTCACCCCCAATACATTTTAACTAAAAAAAAAACACCAAAAAGCTCTGCCCAGTATCTTAGCCTCGGGCTGCTGCTTACCAACTGTCCAATGTTTCAACTGAAAAGTCATATGGAACATGAAATATTTCTCTGCACTTTTCTCTCCAGGCTTTTGCCCTCTTGTAGCCAGCTACCTTGCAAATTCTAACTTCCAATTTTTATGTCCCTAAGCAAAAGCTGTTGCTCAGATTCTTCTTGTGGCTGGTATTTCCTGCATCGTGCTAATGAATGAGCAAATGCCTCCGTTAGAAAGGTAGTGTGGACTCTCGGGTTGATCCCTGTGTTTCCCTTTTCTCCAGGACAATGGTTCTTTAAAGGCTGGTTGGCCTCGTTAGCTCTCCAAAGCCTTCAGATGGATTTCCAAAACATGTATCCACCTTTTCTAGTTGTTCTCAGTGGGCGGGTTAGTGTGATACAAGCTAGTCTGCAGGGAAGTTGGTTATAATAACCATCTATCGTAAAAACCGGTAATCTCATTGCAAGTATTGCAAACTCAAATTTCTACAGAGATTAGGCAGGTAAACTAAAATATGGAAAGTGTGCCAGGCAAGGACAGTGAGTGTGCAAACCACAACCCCATCTAAATAGGGAACTGCTGTGTGTTATCCATCCTCGGACTTCCCAGTAGAAGCTAGAAATGTAGAGATTTATGTGTATTCTTAGGAGTTTTAAATATTGTTAACTTTAAAAAGTTTTTTCAACCTGGGTCTGGAAATTTATCCCCAGACTACATCTAGCCATAAACTAATAGTTGGCAATCTTTTTTAATTTTTATGCTTTTGAAAATCTGTCCTTTACTAGACCACATCTCTATTTTAATTTATTCAAAGACAGTTTTTAAACGGTATCCATAGAAATCTGTGCTATGTTTAACTGGAGACATATGATTCACAGTTTGTTTGTTTGTTTCTTTTAACTTCTTGAAATTTACCAATAAGTAATGACTTACACAAATAAATATATAATTCCCCCCCAAAAAAAAAATTGCCAAGTGCTCTGTATGCATCACAGGTAGAATGTTCAATGGAAATGTACAGAAAAGGAAGAAAGATCTCTTTCAGCTGGGGGAGCTGGGAACCGAGTGGAACTGTATCACATTGTGCTAGAACATCAGAAAGGACTGAACTGGGCAAAGGAACAGAGCCAGGAGATAGCAGGTTGCTTTGGGGAACGCGGAATGAAAGGCAGTAAAGAGGCACTGCTCCACTTCAGGCACATGACAAACAAATCTGGGTTTGGCCTTGCACTCCAGAGGAAATCAACCGAAGCCTGATCCCTAAAAGGAACCACCAGTGTCTTTATCAGAACAAGCGAGAAAACCACCCACGCACTGCTGTTGGGTCAGTTCCTGAACCTCATAAACAAGCTCTGATGTATGTAATTATAACTAATATATGGGAGCATCGGACAGGGATGAACAGATGTTGGAACCAAATGAGGATACACAGAACACAACAGTGAGGTATAAAAACCTGAGTTTATATGGTACAGCTGGCTGCATTGCATGCTTTTTAAAAATTGTTTTATTTACAAGGTGTGGCATCTGGCCTTCTATTGTCAAACCCCAACTTTCCTTGCAGCTGATTTTCTCCTGATACAAAGGGGGGCTCTGCAATACTGGTAAGAGACTTATCTGAAAAGCCTCTCTGAAAAAAAGAGAGCCTAGGATGGGCGACCCAGAGTGTCCATCAGAGGTAAACAGGCTGAGTTTGATTTGTCTACATTTCAAATCCAATCTCCATGGGTCTCCCACAGTTGCTGAGGAGGCCAAGGTCACGTTTGGCTGTGCCCCCACGATGTTAGTCAAGCAGGTTAATGGACTTCCCCCGCTGAGGTGCCCACTGAGGTGGTGTGATACAGGACTAAGCAGGGAGTCCCGAGATGTAAGAACATATATGCCATTAACAAGAGTGAGATCTGACCTAAATGTGCCTTCAGCTCATTCTAAATGAGCCCTTGGAACTGTCCTTCCTCAATCAGCGGTTTTCAAACTGCCTTTGTGAATCCAGGGGTGACAGAACCCAGCACGGTGGGATCACTGAGCGTCTCGTCAACATGGTGGCTTTGTGGCGGCCGTCCCCAAGGGTCCCGAGCTCCCCGCTCTCCAGTGCTAATGTTGTTTTTACACGACCTAGTTTTTAAAGCATTTTCAGTTGGGAAACCCATGAAATTTCCTTTACCCTCAGTCTCACGTAATGTTTTGGCAATAAGCTTGAGTGGCAGGAAGGTATTTGGGTTAAAGTGTAAGGCTCTACATCTAAGTAGCTTCAGTTCAAAATTTTGACCAAGCTGTGTTGACTGGGAAAGTCGTCTAACCTCTCTGAACCTGTTGTTGTCATCAGCACCAGAGAAACCACTACGAGTACTACTACTGCTGCTGATCAAATGCAAACAATACGCGGGAAGCACTTGGCCTGGGGCCTGGCACACAGTATTTACAAAATCATATCTCCTGTTTTTAATCCTATTTTCCTTCCGTGTATCGGCTGTGATAGAGTTTAGCTGTAAACGTGCTTATATATCTTACTTATCAAGTTCACTGTTTTAGGAATAAAATGTTTCTCTCATCAATCCGTACAGCCCTTGCAGGAAGCTCCCCGGGAGTTCCCACACCGTCCCGAGTCCATCACTTCCTGTGAGTCACCAGGCCAGAGCAAGCACCAAGCAGACCTGGTCCGTGATCCCAACATTCTCCAAATGGAACTTCTCTCTATCTTGCAATTCAGTGTATATGCACATTTTCCTTCCCGACACTCAGCTGATACCTCCATCCATCCCTCGCTTTGGAACATTCTGCTTCCTGAGCTGCTTCCAGGCCAAAGTCAAGGTCTAGAAACGTAATGTAGGCATGGGTGGGAACAGTAAGCCCCCCACCCCCAAGTGGAGAGACCACTGGCAGCTGCAGACTCTCACACCCTGGGCAGGGTTTTAGCTTCTTGTAGCCCATCTCCTCTGTCCTCTTAGCCGTGCCTCCCGTATATGCCTTCAGAAACCATGATGAGGACCGGGGCAGGCTGAATCCCCAGTTCCTCCCCTCCCCCCCACTCCACCAGAGTATGACATCCGGGGACCTCCACGGCTGCCCATAGCATGAAGGAGCTGGACCTCCTTACTAGGAATATTACTTCTCCATAAAGAAAAGATTTTTCAAATCCATTAGGAGCTTCTGCGACCCACAGCCATTTAGGAAATCAGCAAATGCTCCTTGTTCCTCCTGCAGACTGTATTTTATTATTGGATTAATGTGCAAAAAACCCCTATTTTGTAGCACCAAATATTTACTTTGGAGAAGTTTTCTGGTTTTATCATGGATTTGCCTTGTACTGTCAACAAATTACTACAGTGTGCATAATGAACTATGGAAGTAAAGAAAATATACACAGGGCTAGACTCGCTTAGAAGCGTTTTTTTTTCTTTTTTCTTTTTTTTTTTCTTTTAGGGAGGGGATCAGTGAAAAATTAACATCCGGTCACCCACTGGCTACATCTTGTGACCCTGTCTCATAAATCATGCAGAAATTTTCATTTTTATTTTAAGCATATGGTCTGCTTTAAGAGTATGGGCCACATGCCTATGCCCAGAGTTCAAGTGTAGGACTCAGTTCTATGACAGAAAGAGCAGTTACAACTCCTCCACTAAGCCAGGTAAGCAGGCAAATGACAGCAGTGGTGTGGCCGTGAAGTGGCTCTACTCAGAAAGCACTTTTCGGGAGTTACATAAACAGTGAAATAAATTCTCCGTTATCATACGAGAAGTCTTTAGAGGACTAAAGTGCCATGTTCACTTAGTTCTTATATTGATACACCCAGGTGTGTCTGGGCAGGAGGAGAAAGCAATCTTCCCTGATACCTGGATACTTGATACTTCTCTCCCCACGGCTACCTCACGTGTCCATCCCTGAAGTGGGAATATGAGAACTATCTGTCCATTCAACATGGCAGCCTTCTCCCTGGGAATCAGTAAGCACTACACAGGCAGCCTCTGTTCTTAGAATTCCTGATGGATGCAGAGCACGATTTCTGAGAAGTGTGTTGACTATCTCTCCAGCCCCCTCCCCCACCTGCCTTTCTGCTCTGCCATCACATCCTGGTCTAAGCCCAGGTTTTACTTGGGCAAGGCGACTGTCCTGTTACTATACTCAGCACGAACCGGTGGGGCCTTCCATTTTTACACCGCCCCCAGAGCACTTGTTCTGAAACGCAAATCTAATTTACCTGCCCTTCAGATAAAGGCAGGAAGTTCTAATCTTGTATGTTAACCACGCTGATCTCTCTTTGTCCACCAACCAGGTCATCATCCTCTTCCAGATTCCAGAATGCCTTCTTCTCCTTCCTGCTACTTAGCTTGGGCCCGTGCCATGCCCTCTGCCCACAATGCCCTTCCTGCTCATACCACGGACCTAATTATCATCTACCCCCATCAGACCCATTAGTCCAAGGCCGCTTCAGAGCACTTTGCCTCGCCTGGAATGTCACACGTGTGTTGTCATTATTTCCTTAGTGTGTACCTCTCCTGAGACAGAAAGAGCTCTCCAAGGACGGGTCTTCATCTCCTCTCTTCCTTCTCATCATTGCATCGCCAGTACAGAGCACAGCGCCTGCCACAAAGGAAGGGCCTAATAGACGCATGTGTGTGTTAGACTGATGTCCCAAATGCGAAGCTGTGAAATGAAAGCCAGTTGCCTTAACTCAAAAACCACTTGTATACAGAAAAGAAACAAACGACTCTGGTCTTTGATTCAATATTCTTCCACGGTAACTCTATGAAAGAATAATGGATTCTGGTCAGGACACCACTATCCATTGTCTTGGGCACATCTAAGCTGGCGGCTTGATAAAGAGAAATGAGCACACAGGCCCTGGTCTACAGTAGCTTCCAGTGTGACAGTCACACTGGCAAGGCTTTAGGACTCACGGAAGCAGGACTCCTATGAGGTACGCCTCCTGTGCCACCTGGAGGCAGCATGGCTGAGTGTGGTAGGAACTCTCTGGACGTTGCCCAGCGAGGATGTCATTAGTGCTTTGTATCAACACCCCAATTCTCCTCCGTGAGGCACATGAACTTGGTGTGACCACGTAACTTTCTTTGGCTAATAAAATGGAAGCTGGAGACAGACTTGTCAGGTCTGGTGGGAGCTTAAAGAGCCAAAGCGTGATTCTTACTTTGACTATCATGGAAGCGTATGTCAAATGGAACCTTTGTCAACGTGAGTCCCTGAGTCACTCTGATGGTTACTGTGGCCAATGTAAAGGAAGTAGAGGGATAGAAGCAAGCTGTGAAGTGTGCATGCACGTGTGTGTGTGTGAATGTGTGTATGTGTATGTGAGTGTGAGTGTGTGAATGTGTGTGTCTGTATGTATGTATGTATGTGTGTGTGACTCTCCTGACACCCTGTGGTGGATTTGTATTGATAAAATACAAGGCTTTGTTGTGTTAAGCTCCTGAGGTTTGGAGACGTGGACTATGCCAAGTGAAACACCCATCAGTCCTGCTAACATGACTGCTCAAATCAGAAGGTCATGCTGATGGAAGAAGTCAAAGAATGAGAATGTGAGACTGGACACAAGTAGTAGAAGGATGGAAAACCTACTGAAAGGAGACATGCAGAATGGATCTGGAAAATAGCTCACACTCCTAACTGAGGAAGGTGGGTTAGTTCTAGAATTCGGCCTCAGGACAGAGCCTATAGTGCAGCGTAGGGGTAGGGATGGCCAGAGGCATATCGATGGCTAGAAAATAAACCCATAACCATACACACACACACACACACACACACACACACACTGTCTCACACACACTCACACACTTTACATCTTGCTTCTATCCCTCTACGTCCTTTACATTGGCCACAGTAACCATGCAAATACCCACCCTGTCCCCACAAAATGAGAATCCAAAAATACTTCTCTAACCTCAAACCCTTAATGTCCTCCTTCCTGCTTCTCCCGTCATCTCGCAACCTTAGTTATGAAATACACAGATTTTGAAAGAAGTAAACGAATTCATTAAGAGTTACCAGTGTTTAAAAACATCTCTTATTTGCAACTTTCCACGTTTTCCAAATTTTCTGTAGTAAACACTTTCATAATCCCAAACCAAAAACAAATGAACACCAGCCACTTAAAAACATATATAAGCTGACTTGTCGATATTCAGCTGCCAAGGCCAAACTTGGGATCTAACACCAAGTACAGGAACAACAAAAACCTCATCACAGTGAGGAACAGTCAAACTCTTGCCCGTAATATTCCCAAATGACTATAAGATCATGTCACCAACAGGAAACCAGAAGACAAGTTTACAATATTTTTTAATGGTGTTGAGTTACTGTCAACATTCTGTTAATTTCCCCTCACTCTCTCCAGCATGTCTATTTAATGGAGGGTGTTTCCATTGGGGAAGATTAAAGGCTGAAAATATTAGACCAGTCGGACCCCAACTGCAGAACAAATTATTTTTTACGTATTTCTTCAGGTGACAGAGCTTGGGATTAAACTGATGCAATAATAGTTGCCTGGAGGATCTTTCATATTCTGTGAATTCTATAGGACACACTGAATCCAGCTGCATATTTGGAAGAATACCATCCTGCAGTTTGAAACCAAAATTTCCAGCATCTCCACTTCGGGACATTGACAAAAAATGATTTATATTTATATAACACTTTTTATGGTCTGTTGCTTTTTTTCCCCTTAAGTGCCTTCGTATCCACTGTTTTACTCATTCATTGCATCAGCACTATTTTATAAGTAAGGCAGGTATAATTCCTGATTTATAGGTGAGGGGAGTGGGGTCTACAGGGATTAAATGGTTCATCTAAATGAGAATAACAAATAATAGCTACGGAGACTCAGGAATTCAGGTTAGGATCCCACTGCTTTTATAATAATTTCTGCTTCTCCTCCTGGGCCTCTGCTACTTGCCAGACACTTGACCTCTGTTAACTCCTTCTCTGCCCAGGATAATCACATAAATATTATCCTCAACATAAACATGGGTAAACCGAGGCGGGGTTGAACTGAAGAAGACATGTAGCCACAGCCACCCAGGGCTTGACTCTCAAGCCCTGACCAGTCTAACTCCAAAGTCCATCTTCTTGATACACGTCACAGGGTCCCTCACGAGAGCACCCACACTGATTTTAGAAGCCATCCTGGTGACCCTCAGCAATAGATATTGTCACAGGGTTTTGCAGTCCATGTAGGCCTGTGAATTAAACCACAAGCACCAAAGAATAAATGGCCCTTATGAAGGTGACACAGAAAGGGGAAAAAAAGGCACAGGACTTCTATCAGCCAGTGACTATTTTGCCTAGGTTTATTTAATTTGTTTATTTCAAGGCAATCTCCTGTTTTTGTATAATAAAAAGGGCTAGAAATGAGCGACATTGGGTTAATTTGGGAGAAAAACGGTAAATGGATGTGGGAGAGATGGTATAGTGATTGTTGGTTTGTTTTGCTCTGCAGGGAAAGATAAAGAAAGCTAATGTGATTTAAAACAAAACAAAACATGAAATATTTCCATTTGGAACAACATGGATGGACCGTGAAGGTATTATACTAAGTGATATAAGTCTAATAGAAGGACAAAAATTGTATCTTTCAGTCATAATGGAATATAAAACAAACAAACAAAAAAGAAACAAAATGGAAACACTCTCAGATATGGACAAAAGATAGGTGGTAACCAGAAAAGAAGGAGGGTGGGGGGAGGGTGAAATGGGAAAAGGGGGTCCCCAAATGTCTGGTGACAGATGGAAACTAGACTCTTGGTGATAAGTACGCTATAGTGTATACAGACACTGAATTATAATGTTATACACCTGAAACTTATATAATGTGTAATGTTATAAACCAATGTTACCTCAATAAAATAAATAAATAAATCAATACATCAAATTGGAAAAAAAAGAAAACTGATGAAAACTCAGCAACTCTGAGATTTTATTTCTGTAATACAATCAGGAGGGAGACAGAAGAAAGTGGGGGAATAAGGCTCCCAGACTGAGGCTTGGCAAAATTCTATAACCCTGTTCACTGGGGTGGGAGCTGGCCCATGGGCACACAGGCCTGAAGGTGTGTGTGTGTGTGTGGTGTGAGAGTGTGTGTGTGTGTGTGTGGTGTGTGTGTGTGTGTGTGTGGTGTGTGTGTGGTGTATGTGGTGTGTGTGGTGTGTGTGGTATGTGGTGTGTGTGTGGTGTGTATGCGGTGTGTGTGGGGTGTGTGTATGTGTGGTGTGTGTGGGGGGTAGTGTGTGTGTGGTGTATGCATGTTGGTGGTGTGTGTGGTGTCATGTGGTGTGTGGTGTGTGCCTGTGTGTGTGTGGTGTGTACGTGTGTGTGGTTGTGATGGAGACTGCTGGAAGTTACATAATGTTTAGAACGTTATCTAAGTTTCAGGTGTATAACATTATAACACAGTGCCTGTGTTCCCCGCCTCACAGACACAGAAGCGCAGCAGGGCTCCCCATTGCTCTGCCAGACCACGTTTTCCAGAGACCCTTGCAGTCGGTGGGCCAGATGACAAAGTTCTCACCTGGGATGAAGCTTTGCTTGTCTTAAGCATCCAAGTTACTCCCCACAAACGGATCAGGAATTTATAAACAATACTATAAACCATAGACTTTACTCAAAGAGACAGTAACTCATGAATGAAATCACAGGAAGCTCAGATCACCTCTTGGTCAAAAATTCTCTCCTGGTTTTCATCTAACAGACGTGCAGTAGGTAACATGTCCACATAGTCTAAGAAACATGTTTTGTTCTCACAATCTCCTCTATGACCACTGTTCATGCCACATTGCGTTAAAGCCATTTTGTCACACTGAGGGCAGGCTACTTGAGAATTTCCTCAGTTGCCATTTTTTCTCAAAACAGCAGTCTGAACCACAAACTGAACCGAAGTTTTATTTAATTTAATGTCACCCCATCATAAATCTATTTTGTCAATCAATTTCTTTAAAACAGTATTTATTAAAATATACGAGGACATACAGTCATAAAAGGCAAAGAAATCACAATTACGTATCTCTTTTCACATCCACAGCCACGTCTCTTCTGCTCTTCTGTGTTCTAGCAGAGCCATGCATTCCTTCTCTCTCTCTCTCTCTCTCTCTCTCTCTCTCTCTCTCTCTCTCTCTCTGTCTCTCTCTCTCTCTGTCTCTCTCTCTCTCCCCTCCCCTGGCCCCCAATTTTTCACAGTCTCTTTAAGGTTCTGAAAAGAATGCCACAAATTTGTTTAAAGTTCTTGGGACACAAAATGATTGAAACAGTAAGCATTTAAAATTCACATTTGCAAGGTGAACATCTGGAATGCATTCAAAACAGGGAGAAATTATGAAATGAGAATGTTATTAACAGCTAACATATTGCAAGACATGAATCAATGGACAACCTGTTTCCTAGATTCTTTGGGGGAATAACAATATTTGAAAGGAAAACGCACAAGACTGTAGAACATAACACTGCCATGGAAGGAAATGTGATTTACAACATCACCTTTCAGAGGTAAACTTTTCTTTTGTTTAAAATGCAGAGAACATCGGAACGCTCTTCTTCCCTCCTACATTTTGCTGAGGGAAGATCTTTAGTTAACGAGGAGTTTTTTTTCTTCACCAGCAAAGTGGGATTTTTCACACTTATGCTTTGTGGTAGCAAGTCTCAGCCCCACAGTTTATTTTTGTAATAATTAATAAAATATCACACTTCCTGGCTTCCTTGGCCCTGCCCAGAGAACGGGTTGCTGGTATCTGTGTGGGTGCTGTTGTAGGAAACAAAGGGATGTTACGTGAGAACCCAGCTGGGGAGGGCAGCATACGAAGGTCCTCGTGTCCCAATCGAGTGTATTCTCAGTGGCAGACTTATCGAAGGGTGACTCCGGTGCATCCTCAAACGTGTCGTGTGATAGAGACGGAGCCTGGTATTTATGGGGTCTGGAGTTGATGCACTCAAACAAACCACATCTGTTTTATTAAGAGAAACATGGTCCTCCTATTGCTCTTATTTGAGGAAAAGGAACTCACTGGGTAGCAATGAATCTGGCAAATGTGTCTCAAACTAAATGGGAAAAGCAAAGGACTCACTTTCGGGAGAAGAGTCATGCGTACACTGAACAAATGTTTCCTGGGTGCCAGCCAGGCTCCAGGCACTAGTCCTGGCAGTGGTGATGTGGCTGGGAACCAGACGAGCCTGACAGAAAATGAAAGAGGCACAGGCATTTTGGGGAGAGATCTGTAATCGTCCCAGGCACGAGTCATTCTTAGGACCCGGTCCCATTGTTAACACCCAAGGAATCTAAGGACGATGGGGTGTTCAAAACGTTTGACGTCCTGTCTCGCCGGCAGCAAACTCACTTGCCTCTAATTCTGCATCACCTCCATCTTCCTCACCAGCATCCTTTTCCACGACAAACACAATAGTAAGGATTCTGAATGCTCACTAGGGGCCAGACACACTCAATGCTGTACATGCTTTACTCCTTTACTCTTCTCAACAGTCCCATCAGTTTGGTGGTATTATTAGTTTCATTTTACAAACGAGGAAACTGAGGCGGAGATACGTTCATAACTTTGCCCTAAGTCACACAACTTATAAGTGAGAGGCCCAGGATGAGAACACAGGCGACTGGGCCCCTGAGCCCAGGCCAGAACTGCTGCTTCTCTCGTTCTACCTCTCCAGTGTTCTAGGCCCTTTCACAACAATGAACCATGTTCACATCTCTGCATGGTGGTCCATGCTGTTTCCTTTCCTAAGCCCTGGAGAACTTGTCCTATCAGGACAATAGAGAAAGCCTCCTATGAGAGCCATGATCACAAAGCATATGGGACTGAGGACCCACGCAGGTCCTCTGCTTATCCCACCTTCTGCTAAAACACAAACCTCAAAAGGAATCTGCGCCCTGACCAGGATGTAGTCTAATGCGTGAACAGAACACTTACAAGTGAGAGAAGATTCTGCCCCAACTTGAAATGAGCAAATGAAACTTGCAGTTGTCCACCTGAGTTAACATAAATAAATATTTGTTCAGTCCATGCTGTCCAGGAAACCATAGTACAGGTCAAGTAGCTTTTAATTTTAATGAGAGAAGATATAGTACAATAAAAATAGGACCTCTGCCAGCTTATGTTTCCTAAGCCCTTCCGTGATGTTTTCATAATCATCGTTTTGTTTGAAATTCAAACATACTGGGAGGTAGGAAAGATAGCAATTATTATCACCATTCGATACACAGGGGAAACTGAGGAAAGTGAAAATGAATCAGCGAAGTCATGCGAACAGTGAGGTTCCATGGGGGCCCTTGCTCAGTCACAAATCTCCGAAGGGAATGTGCCCCTTCATCAGTCACGGTCTAAAGCCCTAACAACTCGACTTCAGGTCACACTGGAGCAGAGGCTCCCACCAGCACTTCTGCTTCATGCATTGCATTGTTTGAAAGCCCAGAATACAACACATCCCAGCAAAAGGGATTGCAGCTTGCCGCCACGCTGCTGTGCTGCCTGAACACACTGCACAAGCTCTGGCAGCTCGGGCAGCGAGACTTTTATCATTCATTCACAGTAATGTACTTGGCAACCACACAGAAGGGCTTTTAAATCTAATGGCTCAGACAATATAAAAGCCGCACTACATGAGCCTTTTCAGAATGATGGGGCTGTGACCCTGTTAGGTACGTGATGCTGCCTTATCCCGGGACAAGTTGGAGCTGCAGTCCATTATGTACACCTCAAGTGTGTGCCCCTTTGCTGCAGGACCGCACAAGGGGTCGGACATGGACAATGTGTGCGGCATGAGGTTTCCGCAAAGGAGCAGGTAAATCTGCCCGTGGGTGTGCGCGTGCACGTGAGTGCACATGGGTGTGCGTGCATGCACAAATTTCTGTGGCCCCAAATGGGATGAGACAGGCCACCTGCAACATAGTTATTCAGGTTAAACAGGACTAAACTTCAGGCTGTGCATCTGGAGGGGGCTAGAAGGGGCGTTCTTCCTGGAGGTTCTAAAACCTCTCTCATTGTCTATTTGTAGCTACCAAGTTTATTTCCCACACTAAAATGGATTTAGATTTTAGGCAACCAAGTTTGTAAAGTAAACCAAGACCTTCTTTCATCAACTTTGATTGTTAGAAAATTGTCGTTTTTTAAATAAAAGTGCAGAATGTCTATCATATGGAGAATTCACGAAGTACTTTCAGGGTTCTCCATATTTATGGAGGCATATTTTTCTTGAACTACTGGCATACTCCATTTCCAGGTGACACCATCTTTGGTCCTCTTATCAGTGTCAATAACTCCATTTGGCAGGCAGCAGCTAACCCTTTTCATGTGCTAATGATTAATCAGACAAGCCTATTTACTAATGTATCAGAATGCATTAGAAACATAAGGTAATGGCGGACAGAACATCAATTCAGATATAAATGAACTGCATTTACATTGGCTACCTATTGACTTATGTCACAGAATGAAGTAGAAAATGCAATTTACTTGTAAACCATTAAAATGAATGAAAATAGAATTTCAAACTCCATCTTCAAACATAACTTTATTGACTAGGCGGTGAGCCTTCAGGGAGGGTCTAACTAAGTTTAAAATATATAAATAACACACTCATTCATTTTGCCATAAAAGAGTTAGTGTCTTACCCACTACACGCCGTGGAATTGAGCACGTTGGAACTAACACAGAATAAAGAGACGTCACCGAGCATGGTGTGTGCACCTATTAGGGTTGTCATGTTGGGCTTTTCTGATTTTAGATCTCCTCGAATCGTTTTTTGTCCAAAATCCTGCATCTGCACATGTCCCAAGGGCATTGGACTGTATCTTAGTAACCAGAAATTCAAAATTAAAATCCGTACGAGAGAGAGAGAGAGAGAGAGAGAGAGAGAGAGAGAGAGGTGAACCACTGTTAGGTCAGATAGTTATACTAGTATCATGATACAGACTGAAACACTGGGAACCAAGTTTAGGTACCTATGTTGGACTTTCATTGGCTGAAAGGGGCTATCATAAGATAGAGCAAGATTAGAAGAGTTCTATGATTACTAGGAAGTTGGGTGGATTTGAACCATGTCTTTGGAAAACAGCTGTACCTCGGAGACAATTTTTTCATCTAGGTGTTGAGCATGAAACAGACAAGATCACTTGTCACAGAGCGTCACAAGTGTACAGGAATAGAACAACCATGAGGAAACTAAAATTGCTCAAAGAAACATAATTCAATTCCAAGCTACTGTTTGTATCATTGACAGCTCAGATCCAGCCAAATGACCAATAACTGCCTTGGAATCAAAGACTTAGTTGGTGTAGTTTTGAAAAACCAGGCTTGGGAGAACCCAAAGGTGTGGGAGAGTCTTGTAAGGGAAACACTAACCCACCTGACTTTCCTTTCCTTTTGGATTTCTCCTCAGACGAAACGGCAAGGTACTAACAAAATGTGATGTGTACACAAAGCAGAATGTTCTGAAGTATATTCCCAAGAGGGAGAGGTTTGTTAATAAAGAATTTCATCTTCAAGTATGTTTAGCTTCCCTCCCCAACCCCTTGGAAATTCACTGGGCACCGTACCATATTAAAGGCTCTGAGAAGCCCTGCAGAAACAAAACAACAACACAAAACTTTTTAAAATTTTACTAATTAAGCACAGGAATATTTCTTTCCCATACACGTGGATCTCAGGTTCCACGGACACAGGTTTGGAAATATTAATGACAATAAAAATACTGAAAAAGTTAAATAAAATATGACAAGCCAGCCAAGTAAACGTATTTTATATCCTAAAGAAAAATGAAAAGCCTCTCTCCATGCTCTAACTTTTCCAAAAAGACGGAGCATTGCTCTAGGATTCCGCTACTCCCTTCGGCCTCAGCAGGAAGCTCCCCACACAGACGTTGTTGTCTTTCCTGGTGTTTGGGTCCTGTCTCCTAACAAATACCAGATTCACTTAACATGGAAGGGCACATGCCAGAGTTGGCACAGGTCTTGGGTCCTCCCCCCCTCCCAGGAAAAACAACCTTCAACACTCATTAACTGACTCAGAAGGACCTTACGCAGGTATTACAGCACATACCAAGGGAAGAATTCGTAGCAGCTTTGTCTGTGCCCAAAGAAGAACATAAAAGCTCCTCCAGTTTATTCCCAACATCTAATCCATCAGAAAACTGTCCAAAAGATAAACTGGAGCTAAGCTGACTTTTGTTAATAATGGAACAATATTGAAAGTGCAGCTTTAATCAAGGGGAAAATTTTCCAGAATTTGACAACCTTTTCCGTTCCCTCTGGTAAAGACTCCATTTTTTTTTTTTTTTTTTTCAAAATGTCTAATGCTGTTTCTTAGGTGGTGTTCAATAGAAACCAGTCTATAATGCAATGCGCTCTCTTTATGTGATGTTTAGATATGAGATTGATCTCGGTGGACACCCTGGAGTTCTGAAAGGAGGATTATTGGATTTTGTGGCTTTCTCAGATGTCAAAGATCTTTAAACAGTGTCTTGCAAAGTTGCTACATCCCGCCTGTCTGTGAAACACTTATGAACTCATCAAAGAAGGTAGACTCCATGTTAATTAGACAGGGTGGGCCAGGGGGGCTGGAAGCCCACTTCCTCCCACCATTGAGTTAAGTGCCAGGACCACATCTACTTTCATACCTTGCAAAGAAAAATAAGTTCATCCGTCTCCAGATCAATAGGGCCTTAGCAGTGAGATTGCTGACACAGGATGGGGTTCAGAATTCAGAATAGCAGGGGGCACAGAAGACGTGGTGGTAAAAGCAGGAGTTGGGCAGCCATGTTATCTCAAGACTCCGCAAGAAGGTTTTAATAGCTTTGGGCTTCGGCTAAATCAGACGGGAGCAGCAAAACGAGAGGTTGGCCTCGTGGACTGCGGCTCGCAGTTAAGAAAAACTATAAAAGGTGTAATAGTTAGGGTACGGCATGTTTCCTCTGACTTCCAAAGTGCTACAGGTAGCCATTGTGGAAAAGACACTGTGTGGTCCAGCCCACCCTTGTTTTCGTCACCTCTCTGAAGTCCTGGGGTCAGGCGTCAGGTTTGTCTAGAAGCAAACTGGACTTTACTCCGGAGGAAAAGATTAGGGATTTTTAGAGCACAAATGCCTGGAAACCGCTGCCCTGCGATGGATCTTGCCACTGCAATCAAACTGCTCTCCTTTTCAGATTTACAGATATATCAACCAGTCCATAACTGCGTATGAATACAAATCGATAGGTTTTCTCCTTTCGAGTTTTTCCTCCCGTGATCTTTTTAACAATCAGCATTTCTAGTCACACATTTATATGCAACTACAGTATAAAATTATATCTGACATGCACAGAACTCTATGGCCTTATTTCCCACGTTTATACATATGTAGCACAGGTTTATTCACCACTGTCTTGGCTGCAAAGATAGAGGAGATCTTTGAGCTGGCCCAGCGGGTCATCCTCAGTCCGGCTGCTGAGGACTTTCTTTATAACACCACTACCAAGACAACGAGATAGCACCACACACCTATCAGAACAGGTCACATCCAGAACACTGGTGAGGACGTGGAGCAACAGGAATGCTCACTCATGGCTGGTGGGAATGCAAATGGCGCAACCAGTCTGGAAGGCAGATCTAGGGAGAGAGAAAGGGATGGAGAGGAAGGGAGAAGATCCAAGTATGTGTGACTAAAAAGGACTCACGCAGCTCAACTCGCCCACCCTTATCTCAGAGGGGGCCTCAACTCCGAGCCACCCCCACACTCTTACAGGGATCTAGCTCTGAGCTGGGGGAGTGGAGAAAGGGGGTGCCTCCAGTAAAGCCCAGCCAGAGTCCCTTTCCTAGAAGGAAATATGAAAATAAGGTTCAATCTGCTCCCGGATGTTTTTGGGCACTGTCGTATTCCTAGCAGGTAGAATTGAGACTGAGCTGGGTATTCAGTAAATGCCTCAATTTCCTGTGCAAGCCCTGGAGCAGTGCTTTCCAAATGTGAGTCACAGACCGCAAACATCAGAAGCATTACAAAGGTCATTAAAATGCAGAGTCCTGAGCTCGACCCCAGGTTGTGGTATCAGACTATGGGGGTCTATGGCCCAGAAACCAGCATTTTAAGTGATTATGCACACAAAATGGAGAGACGCAAAATTTGAGGCTGGGGATTATAAAAAGGATGCCCACCATCCTAAGAATTCAAGTGAATTAAACTTCTCTTGACGTGAGACACTGTCCTAAGCACCTTGCATTAATGCCCACAGTCGTGCTATGAGGAAATACTGTGACTGTCTCCAATTTACAGATGAAAGCACGGAGCTCATGGAAGCAAGTGACTTCCCAAAGGTCATACAGGGAGGAAGTACCAAGGCTGAGGTTCCCACCCAGATGCTGGGCTCTCCGGTGAACATGGAACCAATCACACCTTAGGGCCACAAACAAGAGAAAGGACATGAATGTACGGGGTCCATGTTCAGGGGCAGGAGACCCCCCCAGGTTATGCTGGGGCGAAATCAGCGGCTCCCAGAGTGAAGCTCCCTCTCGGTGCCACACTCCCCAGAGCCAGGCAGCCCCTCTCTCTTATTCCATTATGTCTTGCTGCTTGAGATGCATTTGTGATGTTTAATTTATATCCCTTGATCATAAAGCGATTGCATCACTAAAAAGGCTGTGATGTTGATTTATACGATAGTTGCCTGTGTCTGTTAATTAGAGAAATATCATTTGGCTTCTTACAGAAGAAACACTATAAATTACAGAGGAGGAGAGAGGGGCACTCATCCCCCAAACCTATGCTGGTTCCTCTTCTTGAATCTTATTTATGGTCCTAACTGATTTTATTCCACTTATACCAACAACCTTTGGAAAAAAAGCTGTAACTTGGGTTGAGGAGGAAGGGATAGTGGAAGAAGAAAGGTGGGAAAAATTAATGCAGAAGTCATCTCTATATGTATATGACTATTGGTGTGCAAGCACACACACACACACACAGCACTGATGCAGAAGTGTAGGTCAGCAAATCTCAAGCATTCTTCTTCAGACACCCCCCTCACACCCCACCCCCAGCAGGAACATCACTGTCTCCAATGCAGGACTCTCTCCAGCAAAATCAAAATACAAGCAACTTGCAAGAGGAAGAGAGTGTCTCTGAGGAATAGTTACCCGATATTTCCTATGCAGTGGACCCTAAGCCTAGACAGGGGCTGCCTCTTTCTCCAACAACGGTTATTGATTTCGTTTATGCCTGAAGGGCAGTAAAAAACTAAAGATTTCTACTCACCCATTCAATGGTTCACGCATTCCACACACATTAACAAGTACCTACCCCATTGCAGGCCCTGGCTTAAGGCTGGGCATACAGTGGTCAGAAGAAACAGTCCCAACTCCAGACCCCACGGAGCTTACTCTCTAGCAGGGAAGATGGAATGCATCATCAGGTGTAAAACAGATCAATATGAAATTGCAACCATGTCACATGGGCTAAAGGAAAAATACAAGGGCTCAGGAGAGGATTCCTTAAACGAATAATAAATTTCTGTTCAATACTAAGGATGAGTTTACTTGGTTAAGATGGAGGGAAAAGTATTCCAGAAGGAAGGAACAGTAAGTGCAAAAACTGGGAGGAAGCAGAGTGAATCCAAAGGGTTGGAAGGGGCCCAGTGTGACCACAGTGGACAGTGAGCGGTAGGAATGGGAGAAGGGGCCAGAGAACACGGGAGTCAGAGCACACGAGGTTCTCCAGCCACAGTACAAAAGTAGCTTTTATGCCAAGAGCAGTGAGAAGCCACTGGAAGGCTTTAAGCTAGGGCAGGGGGTTGTATAATCAGATTTGCATTTTGAAAAGGTCATTGTTTTATACCTTGAAAAGACTTTGAATTTCCTGAGATTGAAAGGGCTGCAAAATTAGGTTTAGGTAAGCAGTCCCCAGGTGGGAGGAAACATTATGAAATGTCATGGCAGCTGTTAGTGGGGGGAGTCTCTTCTGGGCTGCCCTCCCCATCTCTGAGTCATCTATTTGTACCCATCAGTGTTTATGCACTGAGGTGTTTGTCTTGAAACTGGCAGAAGGTGAAAGTAGAAAAGGGAGGAAGATGGATGAATGGAGGCGATGACGCAGCATCTGCTCACTGCCCAGCCCCTGGCACTGGATGAGAGGCCACATCATGAGAGGTGTGAGAGCTGGAAGGTGACAGAGTACAGGCTGGTGCAACCTGCTGCTTCAGAGATTTTCCTCACAAAAATCCTCCTTGACCACTCAAGTTAAGGTCACTCTGAACAGGTTACCTTGCTTCCATTGTGGAATGATCAAATACGAGGTGTGCTCAAATAATACGGTGAATGTTTAAATACAAAAAGAAATTTAATACAGTAAGACACATTGCCATTAATTCCCCTCAAAATACTTCCCCCGCTTCGAACACACTTATCCCATCGTTCTTGCCACTTCCTGAAGCAGTTCTGGAAGTCCTCTTTCATGAGTGTCTTTCGTTGCGCCATATACCAGAAACGATGTGTGACACGGAGCGTTGTCATGATGGAGGATGATTTATGGCACTCTTTAAAACACACCTTCTCTAAACCGTAGCTCACACCCGACTGCACTGAACAAGCTGAAACTTGTCACACACTGTTACTAAGTTTCAGTGCACAACTTCCTGTATTGAAGATCCCTGCCTTTCTGTTGGGTGGCACTTGGCATCAGCATTCACCGTATTTTGTGATCACAACGGAAAGGCTCCATGTCTCACATTGCTTCTGGTACAATTTCTGTCAAATAAAAACATTGCAGTGTGTCCTCACCCACCTTATTTACTGGATCTGGCACCGTGTGACTTCTGGCTCTTCCCCAAAGTCAAAATGATTCGGGACATCGAAATAGCCATGACAGCGCAACAAAGACACTCATGAAAGAGGACTTCCAGAACTGCTTCAGAAAGTGGCAAGAACGATGGGATGAGTGTGTTTGAAGTGGGGAGGGGGGTGCATTTTGAGGGGGATTCATGGCAATGTGTCTTTTACTGTAATAATTGCTTTTTATTTAAATATTCACTGTATTTTTTGGATCACACCTTGTGTATTTATTCACTTCTTTGTTAGTCGTGTCCTTCACAAGAATGAGGGCAGAAATCTTTCCTTTGTTCCTCTCTTTATCTCCATAACATGGCGTGATCGTGGCCACACAGTAGGTACTCAAGAAGCGTTTGTGCAATGAATGAATGCTGGATAAATGAGTCATGACTTGAGCAGGATCAGAGGAACACGTGACCACAGGCTAGAGAAAAACATGAAGAAGGTATGGGAAGGAAGATAAACAGGGAGAGGAGCTTTTATTCTAGGGGACCAGGGAAGCCCTTTCTGATAATATTTGAGTAGAGACCTGAAGGGAGAGAGAGAAGGAGCCGTAAAGATATCTGGGGAAGTGTCCTGGGCAAAAGAAAGCGCAGTACAACAAGGACCAAGAATCCTTTGCACTTCATGGTTGGAGTCGCGGTTGACTCCCTGAGGAGTTGGAGCGACGGGCTGGGTATTCCCTGAGTGTAAGACCAGAGACAGATGTGAGGGGACTTCCTGGGCGTTACCAGCAGGCCAGTTTCAAGCAGCCTCACACATAAGACCTCTGGGAAGGGGAGCCAGAGAAAGAGAGAAAATGGTAAATGTCTAATGGGACTGCTGCTGTCAGACTGCATGTTATCAGAGGACCTGGGAGGCACCCCTCATGGGACCACTGGGGGAGGCCCCAGAAATGTGTAAGTAGGAGGTTAGGGGAGAGCCGTGGTAGCCAGGAAACAAACTCCCTTTGTAACCACCTACTAGAAAGTTCCAGTGCCATGGAGGCTGGGGGTTAAGGAGAAGAGACTTGGCTCTTGATGATTTCTGAGATACTGGGGTGCCACTCACTCAAACTGAATCCTTCTTGAAAAGTTCTGACACAGGGTGGTAGGCATGAAAACAACACAGGGAATGAAAACACTTCAGTCCACTTGGAAAGTCTGTCAAGACGGAGCTGGAAGGTTCCATGATCCTATGCAGCCCTAAATGACACTCTTAAAGCCACCATATCTCCCATTACACACCCCTCTCACTGCCCACTCCCGTCACACTGGGCCCCCTTCAATCCTCTGGATTCACTCTGTTCCCTCCCACTTTTTCACAAGCTGTTCCTTCTTTCTTGAATGTTTCCCCTCTGTCTCAATCAAGTGAACACATCCTTAATATTACACCGTATATTCCAATGTTTCCATTTTGCTCAAGATAGAAAAAAAATACAATGCAATTTTGTAAAATGACTCGACACAAAAGGCTGTATAAAAAGTCAGAGAAAAAAACTTCCAGCTTCAGTACAAAATAAGACATAGTATTACAGGAGTTTCAGCAGTGGTTATACAAGTACTAATCACCTACTGTATGTAAAGCATCAGGCACTGAAGCACAGGGACAGAGTTCTGATGTGGTTGTGACTCAAACACAGATTTCACTGCTATAGGATTTGAGACACTTGTGTCTACAGCCCAGCGCCAGCCTGGGTTCTGAGAGAAGCTATTCTGTCTGAAGCCCAGGGTTATGTGTTTGTTTTAATTACGTCCCTGCTTCTGACCAAGCAAAGGGAACGAGAAGATTCAGAAAGGGACCCCAAGTGTGTGTGTGTGTGTGTGTGTGTGTGTGTGTGTGGACAAGACCTGAAACTCTTAATTTTCCTTTCAATTTTGCAACTGTGCCTTTTGGCCTCATTTCACCACAGAAAAAATAGCCTCCGGCAGTAAGAAATAGCAACTTTGTAATGCATCTGGGCTATTATATCTATTTCTACTTTTCAAACACATTTTTTTTTATACTTTTGAACACAAATTATCCTGTCAGAGAGAGGACTCATCTAACAAATCATCTATTATTGGTTGAACTGTGTTCCTCAAAAACTCATATGTCCAGGTCCTGAGCCCCAGTATGTCAGAATGGGACTGTATTTAGAGATAAGGTCTTTAAGAGGTAACTACTAAGTTAAAACAGGGGTGTTAGGCTGGGCCCTAATGCTATCTGACTGATGTCCTAAACAAGAAGAAATTAGGACACAGATACAACAGGGGCAGAGGAGGTGAAGATACAGCAAGAAGAGGCATCTACAAGCTGAGGAGAGAGGCCTCAGGAGACACCAATGCTGCCAACACCTTGACCTTGGACTTCCAGCCTCCAGAACGGGGAGAAAATGAATTTGTCTCATCAGCTACTGAGTCTGCGGTTCTCTGTTACGGCAGCCGCTCTCTGTCCCTGTGTGGACATGCAACGCAGGCCACTTGGGTGAGACCGAAGTTGGAATCCTCCTGATGGCCACCCCACCCCCAATATGCCTGAGGGTGAGCCATCTCACAAGTTTTGCCTGCTGATTTTGATGTAGGAATATGTCTCTGTGAGTCCCCAAACTATGTAGGGGAATTTTGAGTGAGTGAGTGCCGGGATCATGTCTCATGAGACTGAAGGATGGAAACACGGACCCAGGAGAGGCAAAGAGTTTTAAAAAGAGGATGGTTTATTGAAAGCAAAGGGTCAGAGCTCCCGAGCGGGAGGGGGTCCCGAATGGGGATGCCCAGTGACTGAGGCAAAAGTTCTTGCTTTTATACCTTCCCTTGCCTGCTTGGGGAAGGGGGCTGGAGCCTTCTAATGGAATTCATCTATCAGGTTTGTCCTGTTTGCCCATCCTGAAGGGATTAACGAAATAACCCATTCCTATCTATCAGATCTGCTCCTTTGTCCGGCCAAAAGGGATTTGAGATAATTTATTAACTTCAAGATGCTGGAGTGAAGGAGACAGTCCAGAACTTGGAGTTTCAGGATATGGCTGCTGTTCTGTTTATACCACCAGGGACCTCCCTGTCTACCTAGCAACATACTAACTAACCTGTCTCAATTTTACATAATACGGTGAAAGTCTTAGCATCCTCTGAACTCTTATCAGGGGCTGAAACTCACCCCACCTCCAAGGATCCCTTTTTCTAGAACCCTGACCTCATTCCTATTCTTTCCCCTTCTCCTTTGAACACCCATGAAGCAAGCCCTGCTGTGGTTCTCAAGCAGAGAAATACTTTAAAATTATCTCCTTAAATTACACTCATCAGACATTCCTATGCTGGTTTTACCTCCAATCTCCCAAATTAGAATCTCAGGAGAACTACATGGGGACAGACACATGGCCCCGAAAAGACATGATATAATTGGAGAGACCAGGGATAAGCCAGTAGCCCGTGTGGCACTTACTTTGTAACATGCAGCCCAGCCTTAATTCTGCTCGGTTTTAAATAGTCACTCTTCCTTTCCAGAAATCCACTGTGCATTTTGCAAATCTATGCCACAGGAGAGCCCTTTACTGTCTGCTTCAGTGCCTGGTGCTTTGCATACAATAGGCAGTGAATACTTGTTGTATAATCATTGCTGAGACACTTAAAATACTGTATTCTATTATGTACTGAAGCTGGAAGATTTTTCTCTTTTTATAGAGTTTTTTGTATCAGGTTGTTCTATGAAATTGCATTGTATTGCTTCTCTTAATTGGACAAATTGGAAGCCTTGCAAATGGAGGCAGATAATTACCTGGGTGGTTCCCAATGCACCCCATTCCTAGTCACACCTTTGTGTAGCCCCTCCACAGATAACTCTGCTTGGTCATGTGACCGGCTTTGGTTTCTGGAAAATAACAAGCATGACGCAGGCAGAGGCCTGGTCAGCTCAGGTACCGTCACAATAGAAATAAATTGTGAGCCACAGATACAATTTTCAATTTTTTAGCAGCCACACTCAAAAAATTAAAACAGATGAAGTTAATTTTAAGAGTATATCTTATTTAGTCCAATAGAGCTAAAATAGTATCATTCAAAATATGGTCAATATTAAAAACAGGTACTACTGTGTTTCCCTGAAAAATAAGACCTAGCCGGACCATCAGCTCTAATGTGTCTTTTGGAGCAAAAATTAATATGAGACCCGGTATTGTGTTATACCCAGTATTATGTTATATTATATATTATATTATAAAGATCTGGTCTTATATTATATTAACATAAGACTGGGTCTTATATTAATTTTGCTCCAAAAGACACATTAGAGCTGATGGTCTGGCTCCGTCTTATTTTTGGGGAAATACAGTAGTGATATTTTACCTTTTGTCAGACTAAGTTTTCAAACTCCAGTGTGTGTTTTGCACTTAAAGTACATCTCAGTTCAGACTAAGCACATTTCAAGTGCTCTATAGCCACATGTGGCCAGTGGCCACTGTACTGGGCTGCGCAGGCTTGCATGCTGGGACCTGTCCTCTTAAAACATGTGCTGTTAGGACAGGCACCCTGGGAAATCTTTTGTCATGCAGTGAGAAGCCCCGCCCAGCCGGGAAGAGGGTCCAAGGAGGGGAAACCAGGCACAGCCATGGCCCAGCTGAGCATCTCGCCCGCTGCCACCAGTTCAACTGGCCACTGTATGAGTTAAGCCATTTCAAAAGTAGACCCTCCAGCCACACGGGAGCCCTCCCAGGTGAGGCCCGTGCAGCAGAGATGAGCTCTCCCTTTTGAGACTGCCAGAACTGCAGAATCTTGAGTAACAGCTGTTGCTGTTCTGAGCCATCAAATGATATTGTGGTTTCTTAAGCAGCAATAGATAACCAAAACAGAAGTTATCAGGAAGACCAGCTGATGGAGCATGAATGATTTTCTTCTCTCCCTCAGGCATTCATTTATGTACTTTCATTTTGCTTCTCCTGCGTGCTCAGCTGGAGCCAATGGGAGATGCAAAAGAATACGACTCGGCCGCCCTCTTCCAGGAATATGTAGGCTGGTCCAGAGTCCCTGCTTCATGGTGACAGAGCCGTAGCTCCGAGCCCGCAGGAGCTGGGTTCCAATCCTGGCTTTGCCATTGTATCAGTGTGCTCAGACTGCCAGAAGAAAATGGGTAGTTTCAACAGCAACAAGTTTACTTTCTCTCTTCTGAAAGTTAGAAGTCCAGGATCAAGATGCGGCAAGTTTGGTTTCTGGTGAGAGCGGTCTTCCTGGTCTGCAGACAGGCTGTGTCTTGCTGTGTCCTCATGCGGCCTTTCCTGTGTGTGCTCAGTGGGGAGGGCAGTCTGCTGCCTCTTCCTCTTCTTATAGTGACACCAGTCCTATCGGATTAGGGCCCCATCCTTATGACCTCATTCCACATTAATTACTTCCCTAAACCAGCCCTCTCTCCAAGTACAGTCACGCTGGGGTTATGGCTTCAACATATGAATGGTGGGGGAGGGGCACAATTCAGTCCATCACAGCCACTTGCCTTCCATGCAGTCTTAGCCAGTTCAGTTCACCTCTCTGAGCAGGTGGACTGCTATACCATTTCTCATAGGTGTGATAGAAGGATTAAAGGGGATCATAGAGATGAAAGAGGGGGTGGAAAAACAATAAAAAATAATAGAGGCCATCCTGGCCTTTTTTCCGTCTTTGTGCATTCTGGGAATCAATAAATCATGCTGAATAAACAAATGAATGAATGAACAAATTAAAAAAACAAAACAAAACTAATGAGTGGGGGAGAAAAATTACCATGATACATGAAAGAACAAAAGAGGAAAATGTTGCCGAGACCCAAGGCTTCCTGCTGGGTAGATGATGGAATCAATTATAACGACGCTGAGGAGAAGGCTGAGGGGAAGATGAGGATGGCTGATATTCTGCAAGCACGTGATGTTTTCCAGGGAACATGCAAAATGGTGAATATACTTTAATGCATATTCATTTGTATTATTATTGAAGCAACACAGCAAACCTCTGAAGGAGGCAAAATTAAGTAAGGTCTCTTGAGAGAGGGGCTGAAACCCTGCCTGAGGCATTTCAGCCGATCAGAAGAGAAGTCAGAGGTAAGAAAGAAAAATGATGAGACCACCTTGAAAAGAGGCTCCATCCTGTACCTGAGTGAAAAAAGCTGGTGCAAAGGGAAAGTTAGAGACAGGAAGTGGGGCAAGAGATTCTTGCACAATGTCTTGAGAAGGAAGAAGAGGGATGAAGAAGAAGGGGAAAGAGAGTAAAGGGAAGAAGAAATAAAGGCAGAAGCAGGGCGTGGCACCAGTAGCCGTGGCAGCGGCAGCAGCGGCAGCAGCAGGGACGGCTCCGTGGACGTGTGACATGTGCAGCTGCACAAGCCCACTGTCCAGAAGGGTCCTTGCCTAGAAATGGCTCTGTGCTTGGAGAATGTTCTGCTGTCACCATCGTTGAATTGTCAAGTTTTCATCAAGGAGCCCGAGGTTTTCCTTTTGCACTGGTCCCGCCCCTTCTCACACACGGTCCCAGAGCTGTAGTGCGAAGGCTCCCATGCACTGAGCTCACACCATGAAGCAGCATGGAGATCACGGGTGCACATGGCCTCATTCCCATGGGCCTGTGAGTGAGGAGGCGTGCGGTGAGCACAGACGGTAAGAAGCCAGGAGGGGACGGGAGAAAGCCAGTGGGCTCCAGTGGCTAAGAGGCTGTGGGACAAAGGAGAGGAAGCAGCAGCAGAGCCTGTGCACACACCCTTCTCTTCTCCAGGGAGCCCTGAGGTCCCAGAGAGAAAGCTATGCTCTGCCTGCCTCCGGGGCTCAGGATGGAAGAGACATCCTTAGCAGCAGAAAGCTGGTGTCCCAACCGACTCGGCCATATCACAACGATGGAATTCTGTAGCTCCTACACTGTGCACATGCCGCTGCTAAGCCTGTGATTTAACATACAGAAAACCCTCACGTCATTCATTCATTCATTCATTCACTCACCCATTCATTCATTCAGCCAACATTTTATGACCTGTCAGGGAATGCCAGGAGCCATACTGGTCTTAGGAAAGAAGCAAAAATAAGTAAGTTCATCCCTTCCTTCAAGAAGCTCTCGGTTAATGAGAGTATACACAAGAGTATAACGTATGTCCAAAGCATCGTGCAAGAAAGAAAGTGCTAAGTGCTGGGATGTCAGTCAGCCTGAAGACCAAGAGGCCCTCTGAACGGACCCCGAGTGGCTGGTGAGTGGTGGAAAACTGGGGCCTGATGTCTCATCTCAGTCTCTTCAGTGACCCTGCCCACATCTCTGCTCAGCGCATCTCCACATCACGTAACATGAGGCTGGCGTGAGCCTCATCGGACCTGCCACCTGCCGGTTCGCATGACTCTTCCCCATGCCTTGGGCGGGACACTCCGAGTTGGAACCCCCAGCTGAGCAGACACAGGTGCACAGACACACCAGGCTGAGGAGAGGTGGGAAGAGGACGTGGTGTAAAATGCGAAGGAAGTGAAAACTCCCACGCGGCTGGAAGCCATCCTGTACCGTAGCGACCAAGTGCAATCTCATCGAGTCGCGGTCTCGGTAGCTCCCACCTCACCAGTCCAGGACCAATTGAACCACAGACAAGTTAAGCTCCTTGTTGCAAAAGAAAAAAAAAAAAACACAACAACTCAAAACAAAAGAAAACACTGCAGCATTCCTAGAAGTTGTGGTCAGAGACTTCAGGGAAGTACTGACTAGGACCCCTCGGCTTTTCTACCTCCCCACTCCCTGAGCTTTCATAAACACTTACCATTTCATAAAAGTTACAGTTTGACACATGATTTCTAAGCTGCCAAAAATGTACAGTGTGCGTGGCCCCGCCTGTTCCAGCATGTTTTATAAACATAACAAGCTGTAGCAGCCACCCCAGATGTTTTCACAACTTATTTTTTTTTCATAATTTAAAATCTGTTCGACCTGATGTTTTTTGCTCCGTGCGCATTTCAACTGTAAGAAAAGGAAACTGAAATATTATTCATGTGGTGCTATGCTGTTACACCTAATTTCTTCTCAAGTTCACACTAAACTGAAATGTCTCTAGGAACCTTAAAAAAGGCAACAGCCGAGAAAGTGAGGAAATATGTCAAGGACTTGTAAATAAACAGCTGGCTCCCAACATATGGATTTTCTTCTATATTTTTCAGGTGCCACCATCTCCCATCCGTATCTGCCAGCCCTGCAGCACACAGCATAATTCAACTGTAATTGATAACGTAAGGGCAGATGGAGAGGACTGTCAGCGTCTCCCTGGGATCTCTGGGGACTCTGCAGAAATCAAAGCAGATGGCCCAATTGCATCTTCTTTATGTGTTGCTGCGAGCTCCTCTGTCTGCAGGATAATGGATCATTACGGCCTGCTGTGTACAAACACCAATATGCTTTTAAATCTGGTTCTCAGGCTTATGAAAAAGCACTATATTTCATATTAATTTGTGAAGCTGCACTTAACAAGGTCCACTGTTGTTAATTTACGATTTGGAAGCGGGGTGAGGGGCGGGAGAAGTTCACAGGAGAGCTCTCCCCCCCACCCCCCTCCCCCTTCTGGCTCTCCCCTAGCCACCCCCCAGCCCTGCCTCCCACCCAGCCCCTGGTGGTCAGCTGAAGGGAACACAATATCCAGATCTGCTGTGCTGATATTTAACTGAAGAATTGGATTCCAGCAGTCAGAGGTTTCCTGAAGAGGTTTCCTCATCATGCCCCTGTAGAGGAGGCTGGGTTTTAATCCCCATCAACGGCCTGATAATTTGAAGGGAAGAAGTCTCAGACTGATGCTCTCTTGCCTCCATCCTGTTTCTCCAGTGAGAAAAACAGTAGACAAGGGGAGCAGGGAGTTCACAGCCCCCCCAACCCCCCACCTTATCAGTGTTCGGTGGGGAAGGGTCCCTGGCAAAATCAGAAGGGTTTTCAATGGTACACACGCATCCATTTTGAAGACATTCTTAATCTTTGTCGTTTCTTAATTGGCAAATATTTTGACCCCTTACTGTGTGCCAGAAAAAAACCTTGGGTCCAGAAGAGCCCAGTGAAAACACAAACCACCCCTACCTCCAGTAGCTTGAGGCTGTAGAGATTGCAGGAAAACTCTCCAAGAATGTGGTCAAGCTGTTGAGCTGGCCTCAGGCTATGGCTGGAACAGGGAGTGGGGCAAATCCTTCCTGCTCAGGGACCCAGCCGCTGTGGCCCAAGGACTAAGTGGGACCTGGCCAGGTGACAGCTTGTGCAGAAACTGCTGGGGCCTGTAGGTTTTAAACAGTGGGATGGAGAACCTTTGAGGAATGCTGAACTGGAAGGTAAAAGAATTACACTGCTCCATTCAGGCTCAGGGCCTACCCTGCTCTTGGTCACATTCCACAGGAGTCTTAAAACACGCGTTGTTTTCCCTGAGATACTAGTAACGAGTGGCCTAAAGAATGGGGCTGCGACTCAGTGCCTACAAGGACATCGCAGGAAACACACTGGGCAGCTGGCCAGCAGCTTGAGACCCGGGCTGAGCGGAGGGTCTGGGAGTGGCGGGCATCCTGTGTGGACCCAGAAGTGCTCCTGCCGGCCGGCCAGCGAGAGCGGGGGCCTCACTTTTCAGTCCTTGCCTTCGGATATTAAAACTAGTCCTTCACGTCCATCGCCTCATGTGCTTCTCACGCAGCACCCTCAAGCCCCCCCAAAGGCCAGGAACAGTGAACTACAGACGAGCTGTGGGCTTGGCTTGCGTGGCCGTCTGTCGGTCTGCCCCACGAGGGCGCCTGTGAGTATGGGGAGGAAGAGACAGGCGGCCACTTGCTGACCCCAGGTTATGCCACTGCTGTGCTTCCCTTGGACGCCGGAAACCGGCTCTGCTCATGTTTTGTTTGGCTCTCACAACTTAAAACAATAATTTTAATAACAGTGATGACTGACAAAATTTAAAACTTGGGAGATGTTACCGACAGAGCCAGTTTCCAGCTTCTCCTAAAAATGTGGAAGAGCCGACAGCCCTAGGCTGCATGGTCGAGTGGCAGGCATCATTGAGAGCCGGGTATCACCAAGGCCTGCCCGCCCCTGCACCGCGACCGGCCGTGGCCTCCATGGCGGAGTCCAAAACCATACGTTAGGGGAGCCTGTCAGCTCAGGACAAATGATTCTCACTCTCTTTCCAGGTGGAACTACAACTCCATGAAAAGCAAGGCAGCTTTAATTTCACGAGGCAAAGCGTTTTTTCCCCCAGCCTTCAGATGGTAAATAACACAAATATTACTCTCACAGACAAATAAACAAAAAATAGAGGGAAACAAAGCCACATATGGCAGCCCCTAAATGTGTTTTTTCTTACTAACATAAATTAATTACATAGTAACCCTAAGTGAGACACGATGTTCATGTTCATTACCTCATTTTTTCTTTTTTTTGGTAAAAGTATAAAATAGTTCATGGTTTATCACTAAACAAATGTGGCCCAGGATTGTGGTCAATTGTCTGGAGCCAGAGGACTGTGTGACGTTTCTGAGGGTCACGGCACTGGGAAAAGACAGGAGAAAAGCAACTTCCTTGGATGAACTGGGCAACAGCAGGGAGAATAAGTTTTAACAGTTAAGATTCCCCAAACTTCCTCTTTCATCCTTTTTCCAAAGCCGAAAAATTTCCTTGTCTCTCTTTCTCTGTCTCTCTCTCTCTCTTCCTCTCTTCCCTTCCTTTCTTTCAAGTAGTGGTGAGAGAAAATATCTTGACTTTTTCCTGATTTTAGTGAGAAAGTTTCAACTTTCTCACCATTAAATAAGATGTTAGGTGTAGGTTTTTGCAGATTTTTTTCTTTTTTTTTTATCAAGTTAAGGAAATTCTCTTCCATTAGGGCTTTAGTTTTTGTCTTCATTTTCTTAAGTTATTTTTTTCTTTTTTTTTTGCTTGTTAGAGCAGTTTTGGGTTCACAGCACAATCAAGAGAATGTACAGAGATTTCCCATATATTTCCTGTCCCACACATGCTTTGCTTCCACCACCATCATCATCTCCACCAAAGTGGTGCATCTGTCACACTCGATGAACCTACACTGACATGTCACTGTCACCTCGAGTCCATAGTGTACATTACGGTTCACTCTTGGTGTTGTACATTCTGTGGGTTTGGACAAATGGATAGTGACTTTTATCCACCACTATATAGTTTCAAGCCAGAAAATCCAAACAAAGGTACAAGAGATCCAGGCCTTGTGGTTGGGGGTCTCAGCTTGCAATTTGGGGTGTAACTTCTCTTGGAGAAAAGACAAATCTTAAATTATAGCACCATTTGGTAAATGTGGGACGATTTCAAGTGGTCTCAGCCACAGGTCTCCTGGGATTGAGGAAGAAGCTGGCGCTCCTTACCCTATGCCGGTCTTTACCCCTGGAGCCACCCTCTGTACAGGGCGAATCTGGAGACTCACTGACACACACAAGATAACTCGAAACGCTTTGTGAAACTTAGTGCACGGATATCACAGGCTTGGAAGGACCCAGCCGAGAGTCAACAGCATCTTGCCAGAAAGAATATGCACCCGGATGAGTATCTCATTTCCTTCTAAAACTGTCCCTCACTTTCCCTACCCACCAAATGGGATGTCACTGTCCCCCCCCCCCCCATGAACGTCTTGAAGACAAACTGAAACCCATAAATGAGAAAAAGTTCTAACATCCTACAGGCATGAAATATTATGTGGAGGCGGTAAGGCAGTGTCACATAGGACGTGGGCTGCAGGGTGGCGAGACTTTGGCGTGAAGCCACGTGTGAGGGTTCTTACCTGGAACATGCAGGTAATGACGATTGTATAGAGGAGCTGTGAGGACAGTGTGAGATACACTGGCAGAGTGCTCAGCATTATGCCTGGCCAACAGTGTGTGCACGGAGACTAATACTGGTGATAATAATAGGAATAATAGAACAGCAAGAGCAATTTACGTGTATTGAACATTCTCCATGCTCCAAGTAGAGCATCAAATATTGGTATGCTTTATCCCATTTATCCCTCATAACTCCCCTGAGGTGGTACTCTTATTATCCCCACTTCACAAAGTAGGAAACTGAAGCCCAGAAAAAGGAAAGAATGTGCCCAAAGTCACACCAGGTGAGCTGGTCACTGTGCTGAATTCAGAAGCAGGATGCTCCAGGGGGAAGCCTCCATTCCCATCATCGCCGTCAGAGCTGAAGTGTAGCTTCCACGTCATCCAGCCCAAGCCCTGCGCCTCTACATACTCCCGCTGCGACCTCGACTACGGAGCCAGATCATTCCCGTTTTGCTTGGATGGTCCTGATGATGGGAACCTCATTACGTGAGACTCTCCATCCAGCAGCGAAACTCTATAACCCTAAGATTTCTGAAATGACTCTAGGGGTTTTGTGCCCTTAGAGATGGTCAGGAACAAGGAAAAACTGAGGAATAATCACAGATGGGAAGAGACTAAAATGAAAAACAGTAACAACTAAAGGCCATGTGGGATCCTGGATTGGATCCTGGAAGAGAAAAAGAACACTGGGGAAAGACTGGGGAGATGTGAGTAAGGCCTGTCATGGAATTAATAGTATTGCGTCAGTGTTGATTTTCTGGTTTGGATGCTGACACTGTGATTGAGGAAGACGTTAACATTAAGGGAAGCTGTATACAGAACCTCCCTATTTTTACAACTTTTCTGTAAATCCAAAATTTGTTCAAACTAAAAAGTTAAAAAAAAATGTCCAGGAAACAAAGGAAATTTGAACAAATACTGAGAAAAAAAAAAAAGGTGTTGTTTTTTTTTGTTGTTGTTATTTTTGTTTTGTTGTTTTTAAATCTGGGAGAAGCGGCAGATACCAGAGATTCCTGGAATCTGCTTTGCAGAGAACTGACATCAGAAGGAAACAAAGCATCAGCAAGCCAGCCTGTGGGGGTCCCCCTGGCTTGGAGATGTGATGGTTCCCACATCAGACCTTCCTTTCCTTGTCCCCATGCACGCTTTCTCTGCACTAGGCCCAGACGCAGCTCCCGCACCCATAACTCAGCTACCCCCAGCCTCGGCAAACCCGAGAAGCATAAAGAACACAGAGTTGCTGACGAAGCCCTCTCACCACAGACAACTTCAGACTGCGCGCTGAAGCCAACATCACCCTGGAAGACTGTAGCGACCGTAAGAGCAGGGCCGTGTCCTGGCCATCACCGGCCCAGCAAAATACATCACAGTTCTCCATAAAAGCCCATTAATGAATACACGGATGGGTGGGTAGAAGAGTGGTCATTCACTTGCCGTAACTAGTCCTCTGGGTTTAACAAATTCCATGTTTAAGATGAACTTACGAATATCATATGGATAAGAAGTATTTTAAACTGAATATAAAATTGCATGTAAAATTTGCTATGCAACTGACATTTGTGTGAATTTCAGGGATCAAATCCTTTTGCAACATGCCGTAACTATAAGTCATGATGCACTGAAAAAGACAGTATTAACAAGGGATTCTGTGACACCCCTTCAAATAAACCTAGAAAGCAAGTATTTGTTTATTCTTCAATTTTCTCCTTTATGTACCATCCTTTTGGAACTCAGATCAGATGCTGGTCACTTCCCTGCTCAAATCACCCCCGTTCCTGTATTATACACTTATTTGCTATTATCTTTCTCTACAACCTGGATGCAAATTCCACGAGAATAAGGACCCTGTGGCTTTGTTCAGTGTGTACCCCAAGAGTCAAGGATAGTTTCTAGCATAGAATAGGTGCTTAATAAACACTGGTCAAATATAGGACTATTTCTCACTCCTAAGCAGTTCCTAACAGTTAATAAGGTCCTGTCACTAATGTGATCTGTGTGCCCAGCACCCCAGTGAGGCGTTTAGAGCCTGGACTTCAGCTCAGAGCTTTGGACCCCACAAGGCTCATGGCTCCCCTCAAATGTCTTCATGTAAGGCCACATAAGTAAGCCCTGTTCAGCTTTCGGCACCCCTTCCAGACACCAAGTTAGGTGGGTACTAATCCGGACCCCTCTTCTTCCCCCCGTACTTTGAGGTATGAATGGACTGAGCTGGTTTTCTTTTTCCCTACTACATAGAAAAGTGTCTTGCCTTCTTTCACAAGTTTTCCAGTATCGGCGCCATTCCAGTGAGTACATTATAACCGCCCTGGGACACTGCATGTCATATTGTCTTGTCTCCCGGGAGAAGAATGCCCTCTATTCTTAAGTTGGCCTCGTTCTCATAGTGCCCGGACTCAATGGGATTTATTAAGGCAATTTATCACAGATGAATAGGTATCTAAGCAATGAGTCTAATAGGCAGGGACTCACTTTTTTAAAGTCAACAGATTCGGTGGTCATTTCCTTAATCGGTACTGATTTAGCCCTTTCTGAATAGTAGTAGGTCGGGGCACTCCTTGAAGACTTCACAGATTAGAAGAAAAGTCAGAAACACTCCTGACTAAAAAACAAATTCTAGGATGACAGGGAGGGTCCATCCTACTCTTCTCCCACCCCAGGCCCCAGTCTCTCATGAGGTGGCAGTGCCAGCGCTTAGAAGGTACTGACCGGTCTCCCTGACCAGCTGTCACTGGGGACAGTGCTAGAAGGCTGTTGTCCAATTCCCACCCCATCTTAGCTTTCTAATCAGCAGCAACATACACACTCCCAGCACTGACAGAGTTGCACAGTCCCCGTGCATTGTTTCACAGCCTCTGATTGGTGTTCCCATTCAGAGAGCTGTGTCTTCCATTCATAAGTGGGGAAGCTGAGGTGTGGAGAGAAAAAATGGCTGGCCCAAGCAGGAAGGGAAGGGACCAAAATGGAAACCTTGGTTTTATGTGCCCTTACTGAAGGTGGCTTAGTCTGTTTGGGCTACTATAACAAAATACCACAAACCGAGTAGCATATAAAAAACAGATAATTCTTTCTCACAGTTCTGGAGGCTGGACGTCCGAGATAAAAGTGCCAGCAGGGTCCGGCACGGTCAACTTCTGGTGAGGGCCCTCTTTCTAGTTCATTTCTAGTTCAATGAATATTTTGCTATTCATTGAGACCCGACACCTTCTCACTGTATCCTCACAAGGTGAAGGTGCTACGGGGTCTGTGGGATATTTTCTATAAGGGCACTAACCCCATTCATAAGGACTCCACTCCCGTCAACTAATCACCTCTCAAAGGCCCACCTACTAAGGCCATCACGTTTGGGGTTAGGATTTCAACATATTAATTTGGTGTGTGGGGGGGAAACACAAACATTTAGACTCTAAGAGAACATGAACTCTGGAATCAGACTGCAAGCATGATTATCCTAGAGGCTCTGCTTCCTAGCTGTGTGGCCTTGGGCCAGTCTCTGGTACTCAACGTCTCCATGCCTCAGTTTCATCGTCAGTGAAACGGGAATAGTAATAGTACGTAGTTCAAATAAAAGAGCGTATATGACGCGCTCCCTAAGGAACCCGAAACACAGAAAGTCGTCAGTAAACATTGGCTTTCATTGCTGTCATTGTCAGTCCTTTCCTCGCTGGGTAACTGGCCCTGAGTAAACATGATTGTAGACGTAAGGATCTCCAGGCCCCGCATGAGATGGTCACTTGTCTGAGCCTCCACTGCTGTGAGTCAGTTAAGAGTATTTTCATTCTTCTAGTTACAATAAAATGAGGCTAGAGTTTTGTTGTGCAGTGGCTTCTCCATTGTTTCTGCAAAGAACCTTTTACGTGAGATCCTTTCCTAAGGCTTATGTGAGAGTTGAGACACCAAGGTCTCTGACTCTGATAACTCAATTTCTTTACAGAAAATTTCTTTCACAGAAAAGCAAACTAATTCCATTCTGATAGAGAGAAGCAGAACCAAGCACATATTTAACATCGAAACCCAACTGCATGTAGTCTTTGTTTATGTAGTTCAAAAGCAGCACACCCTTACGTTGGGCGTAGCGCTCTATTACATTGCACAGGTTATGTGTCATCTATATACACTTATATTGACACATCAGTATTAGCGCAGAGTTATCCCTAACACTGCTTTCTGTGCTTCATTAGGCAATTCACAACAGTGCAGTTTTGCCCGTTCACAACGTTCAAAGTCTTTTGCCACCACCTAACCTCCACGTTGCATGCAACATGCCTTATACCCTACTGTTCTTGAAACGCCTTTCTGTTTGGAAGCTCAAAAGCCATTGCCTCTGAGATGCTGACAAAGCCAGAACGATGTAGGATGGTTGAAGGTTAGTCATCTCATTCCCCAGACGGAACAACAGGTTCCCAGGAAGGCCCCGCTCTGCTACATCCATGACGATGGGTAAGCTCGTAAAACCAAGACAGCGCCTCGGCGAGCCTACGTGAGAAAGCAGCCAGTGGCTCCAGCAGGAAAATGAGATGCACGGCTGCTCATTTTCTAATGTAAATTTTAGAAGGGAACCAGGGAAGGAGGGGGCCAGGAGCACAAACTGAATGGACTCAGAATCCGATTCAAGATAAACTGTTATGGTTTATAGGGTCAGCCACCCCAGCAGCAGGCAGACCTGGAATCTTTTACCCACACTCCTTGCACAGCTTCCACTAGAGACCACACGTGCACCAGTCCACGGTTCAAGGACCCAGTTCCTGGTGCTACTGGAAAGCAGAAGTCACAGGCGTCATGCTCCGCTCTACGAATGGCATGCCTTCAAATGGAATTCTCCAGAGCAAGGGAGGGACTCAGCTTCAAGAGAGATGGTAATACTACTGGCAATAAACAATATTTTGCTATTCATTGAGACCTGACCCCTGCCCCCGTCAGCACTGCCAACAAATGTTGAGGGCTAATGGCTAGCCCTACGTAAAGGGCCTTGAGTAGTACACCTCATTAAACATTCACAAGTGTCTTTGGGATAAACACGGTAGTTACTCTTATTTCAGCGATGACGAAACTGAGAATGTAAGTGACCAAAGATCACTCGGCTAAGAAGGGGCAGGGCTGGGCGTGCAATGCACTAGCCCAGCACACATGCACGAGACCGACACTCCTTTAGAATGTCTTAAAATATGTTGAACTTAATCTGATCTTTGTTTAGTTTGCATGTCCATCAGAGGTTGGAAACCACTCTCAGATATGAGCATTCCCATGTCAAAGATGGCGAAAAATAAAGAAGGCTCAGGTCTGTATGCAGGAGACCAGTTCCAGAGGAGTGAGTGAGAGTGAGAAACATACGAATTCAGCTCCAAGTCGCACATTAACCCCTCCCCCAAACACACCCACCTCGGAAGGCAGGAAAGAGAGGGTCAGTGTGGAAAGTGCCACAGCCTAGGTTTCTGCAGGTTAATGTCTATCTGACATGGAGTGACTTTACCCCTGGGCTGGAGAAAGGACAGAGAGGGAGGATGGAGAGGAAAAGATCAGTGAGGAGACCTTCCTGGACCTAGATTCACTGCCCAGGCCCAGCACCTAACAAGCACCCCCACGGCCACCGAGCTCCCCGCAGGGACAACCACAGACAGTGCAGTCTCACATTCTCTGATTCCACCTCCCTCCCCCCAAAGTTAATATAAAACCGCCTCACATGGGCATATTGTGCTTCTCCATGGAAATGAAGGGATTCCGTTTGAATACAGTCACGGCTGCAAAAGCTCTCTTTTTTTAAGCTCCATTGACTATCAGGATATTCAAGCCGCCCTGGAGTTGCAATGGAATCCTTGTGGGGAAAACTCAATTAAACCCGCTACAGAATGCACACACAACAAGAAGTAGGGAAAAGAACAAGAGAAGGGAAAAAAAAAAAAAAAAAAGATAGTTCTTTTGAATAATAAAGCTCCAGATTTAAAATTAGACTATACAATAACAGCCCTAATTCCTGGAAACCCAGACAGGGAACTAAATACATAATATATTGAGAGGAATTTATTTTCACAGACTGCGTCGATGTAATACGGCCTCTGGCACTTCACGCAGCGTTGGCCGGGATTTCTGACGAGTGGAAGAGGCTGTTAACCACCTTTTCATGGAAAACATACCTCCACCTCGAGTCAGAGGTTAAAGTATTCTCTCGCCAAAAGAAGCAATCCATCATACTTCATTACGGGGCAGATCTCACAATGAGTAGCGTTTGGCAGAGATGGATAACTTAATATGACTCCATGCGGCAGCGCTGTAAACGGATCTGTCATCCCCAAGACTGGTCGAGGTGGTCAGGTACACCTCCTGAGGTCCCCAGCAAAATTCTGGCTGCTGCAGGGAGGAGTGTGGCTGCTGAATTCACACCTGAGTAACAACCACAACGGGAAAAACGCCGAGCATTTATTTAAGTATCTACTAAGTGTCAGACTGCTGAGTAGAAATCTTGGCTCTACCACTTATAAACTGTGTGATCGTGGGTGGGTGACAACCTCTAGCTCAGTGTCCTTATCAAAATGGAAATAATAATACCTAACCTACCTTATGGGGCTGTAATGCACACAGAACTCTTGAGACATGACAGGCATATAGTAAGTGCTTAATAAGGGTTAGTGGTCATTACCGTAACCATCTCAACCAGAGCCCAGACGACGGTGAGTCAGAGGAGTCTTGTAGGGTGCAATGTGCAAGGGGCATGCCCTTTCAGGGTCACGCATAGCTACCTCTGTCCACCCCTCCCTTGCCTCATCCTAGTCTCTTCCCAGGTCTCAGATTCACACGCAGAAAAAGGAAGCTCGGTTACTGAAGGAACTTACTGGACTCCACTCAGGCTGGTGCCTGCAGAGCCTGGATTCACAATCTGCCCCACTAAATACTGTCATTTCACCACATCACACTTCCTGCAAAGCAATGGGAAAGGACCTGTCAACTTCCCACTTCTGGTCGGTGTCATGAGAAAAAAGGAAGAAAAAAACAATCAGATCAGAGGGAAGTTCAGGCCTGAACAGACTACTTATTCTTGGGACCAAGAGAACAGCACCCTAACAGTAAGAGACCTCTGCTGAGTCTCTTTAGCAGAGTGATTTTAGCACCCAAAGTAGGTGCTAAATAATGCAAAACTGCTTACCCTTGAAAAGTGGCTGGAGTACTGAGAACTGCATCTCACTAGTCAAAGGGAAAAAAAAGAGAGAAGAGGTACATGATTCTCTAGCAAAACCTTCCTTATCAGCTCTGTTGGGGGAAGGAAAAAAACAAGGCAAATAAATGACAAAAGCAGAGGAGCCATCAATCACGCTGTTGTTGGTCTGCCAGGCCTGGCTGCAGGCATGCAGCTCACAGGCCACCCTTTGGCTCAGAGAGGTGAGGCTCAGCCAGCTCCCAGCCAGAGCCAGGCAGGAGAGTGGAGCCAACCAGAACTACGGACCCTCCTTGCAGCTTGCCACCGACTTTCTCTGCAAGTCTGGTAAGGCAGCTGAACTCCTTGGAGTCTCCTAATTTCTAGCACAAGGCACTGAATACAGAGTCTCTGAATTCCTTCCCAGCTTCAAACTCTCCATTTTCCACAGGCGCTGAATTACATGAGCCAGAAGAATGTTCTGGGATGGAATCCCCTCTCACTTCATCCCTCTATCATCTGGAAAACTTTCTAGGTCCTTCATATTTGCCACTGTTATTTTTTGCCGCTGTTATTTTTTGCCAACAGTCTTGCCACTGTTGTTTTTTGTGGCTGATCAGTAAATGAATGAATGAATGAGCAAACTTTGAATAGCTGCAATGAGAAATTTTGTCCTTTCAACATAATGTATTTTGATGAATATGTAGGATGTTCTCATACTCTTAAAATTTTTTTTATTTGTTTTTCACTTACAGTTCACATACAATATTAGTTTCAGGTGTACAACATAGTAATTAGACATTTATATAACTTGTGAAGTGATCACCCTGATAAATCTAGTACTTTGTCATATGTGTCATTTCTCCTGTCCTTGCAATCTCCATTTGGCAAATGAATAATTGAGATTAGAAGGATGTGGATTTATTTATTCATTGGTCCATCCATCCATCCATCCATCCATCCATCCATCCATCCATCCACCCACCCACTCAGCAAACATTACTGTGGGTCTTCTAAGCATCAGACTCTGTGCAAGGGGCCAGAAATGCAGAGGCAGATAAAAGAGTCTATACTCTGATGGAGGCAGTGTATTTGACCTCAAGCAATTTATTTTAACTTCTCTGAACCTCAAGTTACTTTCCAATAAAATGGGTGTAGTGTCTACTAGTCGGAGAGCAAGTGAGGATCAGATGAGCTAATAATGTGAAGCGTTCAGACAAGCTCTGGGGCACTAGCAGCGTAAGTAGCCGCTTGGCTTATGAGCTTCAAGAACACTTGGAGTTGATGGCTGGGCCAAGTGTGAAGAATGGCTATTTTTGTCTGATTATTTTTTGTTTCTTTTTGCAAGGGGCAGATGTCCCGTGTGCTGATGAATCTTGTGGCAGCCAAGAGATGGAGAGGAGACGACCTGCACAATTCTCCATGGAATGTACAGCTGGGGAAGTGTGTGAACCAGCCTCCAGTTCCAGGCTTGGCAAAGAACACAAGGAATACTGACCAACTCACATAAGAGAAGTCCCTTTCCTTCCTGAATCAAAGGAAATGCTATAGCCCTTGGTGTTACAACCCAGATAAGCTCAACAGCTCCCACAGTGGTTCGAACACCCCGCTGGACAGGTGGATCTTTCTTCCCCTCCTAATGCCAAGCCCCAGGTTTGCCCCACCTGGCCTGGAATCCCCAGACCCAGCCCATGAAAAGCTGCTCAGCCCCGAAGAGCCAGGCCTTCAGGCAGATCAGGGCACCAGCCTGAAGCAATCTGGAAAAGTCATCGCAGAGGAAATCCCAGACACAAGGCGCCTTGTCACCAGAGTGAGGGGGACACTCACCAGAAGGGACTGCGCCGATCCCCTCCTGCAGTCTGAGCACTGTCTGCATGCAGCCCAGCACAGAAGGTTTTGTCATCTGGACTGTAATAAACCCAACTTCCTGAACTCCATGCCCCTCTGGGTCCTCCATCAATCACACCGTCCATCCCTGCGTGGACCCTGGCCCTGTCAGAGCCCAGCGCACCTGCAGCCACCATTCAGAGGCCTCAGGTGCTCCTCACGTGTGCTAATGAAAAGTGCTCTCTGGCCACCTGGGAGGGCGGGGAATGTACTCCAGCTAAGGCAGTGGGTCTCAACCCTGCCAGCACTCTAGAAGCCCCTGGGAGCTTTCACGATCCTGATGACCAGGCTGCAGACCAGGCCAGTTAAACTAGAATCTCAGGAGGAGACCCAGGTATCAGTATTTTCTTTTTTTAAGTTGGCCGAATGAATCCAGTGTGTTGTGCAGACAACGTTTAAGGACTAGTACTTATGCGTCACTGGGACTCCAGAGGCTGTTCATTCCTTCTTTTCTCACTGTCTTTCTCCCTGCTTCCCTCTCTCATTCCTTCGCTATTTACTGAAGCGACATATTCTGTGCTTACAGCCCGGGGTTGTCAGTCAGACCATCCTGACTTTGAATCTTGGCTTTGCTGCTACTAACTGTGTGATCCAAGGCAAATTATGTGACATCTCTGAAGTTTAGCTTTCTCATTCTATAAAGCGGCGAAAATAAAAGGACTTACCCAGCGAATCCTTGTCAGGGCTAAATGTCACAGATAAATGGCTTAATACAGTACCCAGCAATTAGTATGTGCTCAAGAAATGTGCACGATTCTAGTTATTACTGTAATTTTCCGAGAGCTGAGGGAGATGCTGGCAACATGAAAGGAACAACACAGGCCGACTCTTGTTCTCGCACAGCTGACTCTCTTCCCACTGCATCCCTAGGTACAGAGCGGCCCTACGTCACTGGCAGGGTGGGGAGACAGAGGTTCCCCTTGATCCTAATAACTATGATGTGTCAAGCACCCGCCACGTGCCAGGCACTGCTCAGCCACGTCACAAACACATGGGGCACCTTCCAGACAGGAACAGCACTGACATGATTCTGTCACAGGCTCTCCACCAGCCACACATGATGCTGCTGCTATTTACATTCTGCAGATGAGGAAGGTGAGGCTCAGAGCAGCCAAATATTTCATGCAGGGTCACAAGCGTGGTGCAAACGAAGCTTTTAACTAGCACTGTGCTCTGTTTCCTGCATGGACGTGGGGTGTGCCTACGAGGGAATTCTGAGGTCTGGCCTCAGAAGAAGGAGGACAAAGTTCCTCCAAGCTGGAGGACGTCAGGGGAAAGGCAGGTCCTGAGGGACCAGGAGCAGAAGGGATGAGCATGACACGGGGGGGGGGGGGGGGGGGCGGGGATGAACAGGGAGGGGTCTGGATGGATTCAGGAGTGGGCAACAGGAAGGGGGAACCCACCTAGTGGTGAGTGGGCAGTGAGACAATTTAAAGGGCCCAGGGCAGAATGGAATGTTCCCAGTTCACAGAAATCCTGGCCAAGTCCAGTGATCTTGTCGTGCCTCAGTTTCCTCACCTGCACCCTGAAGTTATGGCACCAGTACAGGTTGCTGAAAATGAAATAGCCAAATGCAAGTGGCAAGCGAAAACCTTTGAACATGCTTTAAATAGTTTGTCTATTAAAGGAGGACTTACTTTTCCAACAGGGCTCTACTACCCACAGTCAGAACAGCAATGAATTTTTTTTGTTTTGTTTTGTTTTTTTTTTGGTCAGTGAGGTCCTTAGGAAGCATCACAGAGGCTCCCACCCAGTTTTCAGTATGCAGACTCTAGGTTTAATTTAAATTCCGGTTCCAATCAAGGCTCTGCCACTTATGTACTCTCTCTGGGCCTCAGCTTCCTCATCTGTAAAATGGAGCTAACAACAGTGCTCCCTCGGTGGGTCGCTGTGAAGAGGACGTGCTGCTGTACGTGTTACACACGCAGACTGGAACTTCACGTAAACTAAGCCTCTGAACTGGGGGCTATCGGTTAGGTGCCCTAGATGCTAACACCGCCGTCCTGTACTCAAGACCTGCTCTCTCATCTCAGGCCTCACTGCTCTGAGACTCCCTGCAGCAGCCAAGCTCACTTGCACTCTTCTGCCACAGCCAGTTCCGTGTTATTTGTTTCATAGGGTATTTGTTTTCCAATATTTTTACTAAGTAGGATAGCTATATCAATGAGGTCTGCTGCTTTATTGGTTGCTAATTGCTGGGACATAATTGTTGCGACATTACTTGGTGTTCCTATAATTCTTTGCAGCCAATCAAGATGGCCGATGCTCTAATTACAACAGTGAGTTCTCAGGCACCAGCATCCAAACACAGAGTGTGCTCCATTTATAAGACTCTTTCTAGCACTTTTACAAGAAAGGGCTTAACTGACGAAAGCAAGAAAGTCGCGTCAGGAAATAAGGTTGAAAGTCATTTCATAAGTATATGTGGATACATAAAATAAAAAAGTTATAATTATAGCAGTGTATATATTTTTGGAAAGTATTTTACAAGACTGTCTCGAGATTTTTGCCCATTCCACGCAATCTCTAGCTGGACAAGAGTCAGTGTGTGTAATGATGATAATTCTGAGGTCCAGACGGATCTCAAAGGCCTCTGCGTACATCAGACTCTCAGTGAACTCCGCCTACTGCTAGCACAGCAGGCACTGTATCGTATTCAAATGTTTTCTGGAGCTGTAAGCCATCTATGTCCTCTCCACAGTCAAGGAACAAAATATTCAACCAACTAAAATCACTGAAGATAGTGACAGCCCTGGAACCACTTTGAATAGTATAACGTAACAAGTTATTATCAGTAGTAAATCCACCATCCTAACCAGATGACATCACTTTGCTTCCTTTCTCCTTTAGAGTATAACCCACACCTTTACTTTGTCCTCCAAGACTCTCCGTGCTCTGGGCCCACCGACCTCCAGCTTTATCCCCTCCTCCCTCCCCCACTCCTTTGCCATGCCACGGCCCCACCGGCCTTCTTTCTGTTCCTCAAACACACATGCTAGTTCCCAGCTCAGGGCCGTTGCCCTCTCTGTTCTCTCTGCCTGCTACGCTTCCCTCAGCCCTTCCAATGGCAGCTTCCTTCCCAAGGGAAGGTCTCACCTCCAGGGCCTTCTCCACAGTGAACCCTTCCCGAACACCTACCTAAATGCCAGTCTCAAACTAACCCTCAAATTGCTTTGCTTTTCTCTAGAACAGCCATTATCACATGTTGTATTACCGTGTTAATTCACGTGTCACTGTTTTTCTCTCCAGATAGAAGTTCTGGAAGGACAAAGTCTTGTTCACCACGGTATTCCCTACACCTGTAACAAACATGGTCCATAAGAGGTACCCAGTGAACAGCTATTTAACGAAGTTCATGAATGAATGAATAAATGAATGAATGAGTAAATGAAAGAAAAAATACTGCTTATTTCAACTTTTCTAATCGACTTTTGCTTTATCTAAGATATGTAATTTATCTACAACTGCCCTGTTTTGTATTACCACAATGTTTTCTATTATTATCTTTGTCACTGGTACTTAGTCAACTGCATTTAGTAAACATTCACAGACGTGTGAAGCATTGTATCAAATGCTATGCAGGAAAATGAAGATCAAAAGCCATTACTGCTGCTACCAGGGAGTCTTCAATCTAATTGTTAACAAGAATGAACAGATTTGGCCAACATGTGGACCAAGATATAGCAGCTTGTGGCAGAGATTCGTAGTTCCTCTCTATTGTGGGCTGAACTGTCCCCTCGTTCCCCTAAAGAATCCATCTGTTGAATTCCTAATCCTCAGCAATTCCGTGACCCGTTGGACTTAGGGTCTTTGAAGTGACAATTAAGGGTAAATGATATCACACAGGTGGGCCCTAATTCAATAGGACTGGCATCCTCAGAAGAAGAGATTAGGACACAGAGGAAAGACCATGGGGAGAAGGCACAGGAAGATCATGGGCATCGAGAAGCCAAGAGAGAAGGCGCAGGAAAAATCAACCCGCTGACACCTTGGTCTTGGACTTCCAGCCTCCAGCACTGTGAGAAAATAAATGTGTTGTTTAAGCCACCTGGTTGTGGTGCTGTGTTACAGCAGCCTGAGCAGAGGGATACACTCTCCAGTATTCGTTTGCCCTTACTTGACGCTGAGCAGCTGGCCCCCAAGCTAGGGACTGCATGTCTTGGTCTCCCCTGCAGGTAGAGGTGGACGTTGAGACTAATGAGCTGACAGCAGAAGTGCCGTGTGACGTTGGCTGTACCCCCAACTTCCTCACCTTTCAGACCCCAATTCTAACTCAAGTTCAGGGAGGCTATTGGTTGAGAAGTGCAGATGGGGAAGGAGAAAGAGACACAGGTAGGAGTGAGGGCAGACTCCATGGATGGAGTCCACACAAAAGTCTCTCTTCTTCCACAATCCGCACCTGAATTGTGTTGTGTTGCTGGGCCGGCCCACCTGGACATCCACCAAACGGCAGCCTCAAAACAAAACAAAACAAACAAACAAACAAAAAACCCTGTAACTATCCGTGGCAGGGCCCAGAAACACCAGCCGCGTAGGCTGCAGCACGAGGCAGATACCCTGAGGAGATGGGAGCTCAGAGCATCTGCCTGAGCAGGCAGATGGGGGTGAGATACTCCAGTGAGCTTCTGACAGTGGCTGGGGCCTCAAAGGTGGGAGAAGGGCATAGCAAGGAAGGCAGAAAACATCAGAAGCAAATGTAACTTACTGAAAGTTTCCCTCAGGGGCTGGTCTTACGCTAGAATGGAGAGCTGAGACGCCCTTCCACTCCCATAATGGAAAGGTCGCACTTGCACACGTGGGCTTCTCACATGGAGCTGCCCGTGAGGGGCCTCTGTGAAAACCTACCCACTGTTTTTCACGTGATGCGATGGACCAAAAGCAAATGAATAAAAACCAATGCACGCTGAATTCCCAAGAATCAAACAAGACACTAGCTTTGGGAATAAGTTACTTCAAAGTGCAAGGTCCTCAGCCCTTTTGCCAACCAGATGGCAGAGGGGGCGCCCAGGCACAAAGAGAACATAGCGGGCCAAGAGTGACGTTTACTGAGAACCGAATTATGCTGATTCCACGCACGTGGATCTCAAATCCTTTGTTGTACACCAAACATGCCTCATGGCGCGACCTGTTCTCACCCTGTAAACCCTGGCACTTTCTAAACATGGATCCCTTCCTTTACCCCTATGAGCCTGCCCCGATCACATGTCTGGGACTCATGGGCTGCACTGGAGTTTGGGGAAAGCTTCAGGGGGAGATTTTGTCAAAGATAAATGGCCAGGCCCAGTGAGCGCCCTGAGCTGGAAGGAAACCTGGGATGCGGCGCCATGAATCAGCGAGTTCCCTCAGGAGGACAGGCGGCCTGCTTATTACACGCACCTTGTCATCGATCCAAACCATACAGACATCAGGCCTCGCCCTGCAGGCAGCCGAAGCAGCAGTGTCCAATTTGTCTGTAGCAAGTTGAATCCTGGAAACCCCAACACACAAGCAGGTCCGTTCAAAGAACAAGGGTCGTGAGCCAACCTTCCCCCCAGCACCATGGGCAAGACGTGGCACGGCCCTGAGTGTCTGACTCCCGACCCCGATGTCCGACAAGAGAGAAGAGAGAAGTGGGTACGCCGAAGGCATCTTTCTGACCATTGTATTCCCAGGGCCCAGCCAGGCCCCGGGAACTGTTTGTCCAACAAATAAAGAAGTGAATTTTTAAAAAGTAAACAAATGAAATATTATGTAGGGCTTTAAATCATCTTGGAGATTATGTAGTGACATGGATAAACAGACAACTTCAAGACGGAGGGGCGGTGTAACCTCCCATGTGCCCAAACATGGAGGAGAACAACAAGATTTACTGGGGAACTCTCGAAACGTGTACCATAGTGAGGCCACTGTACTTTTCCTCCTGATCACATCTCATCTCCTCCTGGAGATTAAGGGGGGCCTGGACGCCTCAGGTACTCATGATATCAGAGCACACGAGTGACTGTAAAGATGGGAAAAGATACAAAATCTTGTGTATTTTATTATTTCAATCATCTAAACGCTACAGTCAATATTGTGATTGTTGCTATTGTTTAATAATTGAAAAAGGCAGGTAATCTGTATATGCAATAACATTTTGCAGAACAACACGCACACACACACACTCTCACACACACACACACACACACACAACTGGTGATACTCAACAAAGCCAGCGTTGTAGTTATTAGTATTGTAACAACATCCATTTCCAGGTTTGATAATGTATTACAGTTATGTCAGATGTTAACATGAGGGGAAGCTGGGTGAACGGTACATGGACATTTTATGTACTATTAATCTGTTTGCAATTTCCTGCAGGTCTATAATCATTCAAAAATAAAAAGTCAAAAAACAAAAACATAGCAGGAGAAGAATCTCCAACCAGGGTCTTTGCCTCATCTCTTCTCTCCGAATGTCCCACATGTGAGCCGTGAGAGACCCTGTCGGAGTAAAGTGTTCTTTTACAAGAAAAGCAGGAAATCTGATGAATGTGCTGGTGAGATGGCTGCAAACATTCACCTGCCTGTCTGCACGTTCAGTCTCTGCAGAAACAGAGATGAACTCTCCTCTCTGCAAGTTAAAATAAAAGCCAGTCAATCCCCATGTGTGCCCCTTTACCGCAGGTAATAAGTGGGAGCCCAGGTGAATTGCTATGCATTTCCCTTTAAATTCTTGGGATTTCAGTGACAGAGCAAGGCTCTCATCTGTCAGCAGAATGTTCCAGGCAGACCCATTACTTTAGCGCTACAATAAAACAAAGGCCATCAGGATAATCCCGCAAACAAAAGCAGCTGGGAGCATCATCCATACCAGAGGCTGTATTCATTTGCCCAGAACATTTAAAACTCTATGCCCCAGCTCTTCTCCCCAAAGTCCTTATTTCACCCCATAAAATAAATTTAAAGTGCATAAATGTATATTAAAAATATCTAAGCAAACACTTGCAGCTAAATAATGTTCACCCAGATGCGCCTATGATTTTTTTTTTTATCGTTAGACATGTTTCCTGTTCTCCCAAGTAAATATTTCACTGAAAATGCTCCCCAAGCAGTTGTTATCTTGGTATTTTCACAATAGCATAGTCTGTGCTCTGTATGTATAAATACTGTAAATAACCAGGCATTTTCCCGAGGAGACCGCTGAGTTCCCTGCGTGTTGCAAACCGATTCTCTTCGTCAGGCTAGAGAGCAGAGGCCGTGCTTAGCAGGGAGTGAACTCCAAAACCCACGTCACCGGTTTCCAGTAATCCCTTTGCGCCCGAAACCAGGGGAGTCCCTACAGAATTTGTCAGTAGGCGTCATCCGAGGGCACCACGGGATTGGGAAGAAACTCACATGGCGAGGCCGCAGACCCCATACTTAAAGGCTGTTTCTCCCACTTGTGTGACTTTGGGCCAATGATTTAATGCCCCACCTGTGAAGTGGGAAACACCAACAGAGAATGCTGCTTGTGTTTGTGTGGTGGGTCGGTCATCCCACAGTATGCGGCCCTCCTGCTTTGCTAAAGCAGAACTCGTTAAGGGGCAGCCAGCCAGGTGGCAGCCCAGGTACCCACTGGGGTTGTAAGTACCCCTGCCAAGGATGGCCCACATTCATCAAGACCCGATGCCCAGTCTCGTGACAATTTAACACTCAGTGTCCCTTCGGGCTCTAGCTGTGGAGTTACTCTACAGGAGTGATTCTCAAACTGGAGAGTGCATCAGGTTACTTGGGGGAGGAACTGGTACTTATTCAAACACAGATGCCAGGGCCCCACCCCTAGAGTTTCTGATTCAGCACATCTGAGTGTTACCTGAGACTCTGCATTTCTAACAAGTTCCTAGGGTCCGGGGACCACACTGCTCTAGAATAGGGGTCTTCAAACTTTTTCTGAAAAAGGCTAGCCGGAAATACGGTGGGCCAGAGATCATGCACGATACATTTCAACAAAACTGTTATTTATGGCCACTGAAGTTTGCATCTCATATCATTTTTACATGTCAGGAAATATTATGCTTTTTTTTCAACTACTTGAAAATGCGAAAACCATTCTCAGCTGTTGAGCCCAAGGAAAGCAGGTAGTTGGTTGGGTTTGGCCCTGGGGCTATGGTTTGCCAACCCTTCAACTAGAACACCAGGAAAGTGTGATGCTTTCAGCCCCCATTGATATAAAAATGTCTCCATTTTTCTTTCTCCATCTGTTTCTGTGTCAAAGGACCCCACTCCACCCACCGTGCTCCCCACTGGTGCTCCCCCAGCAGCCGCCTCAGCTGAGTCAACACCGCCTTGGCCACCGGGGTCTCCATAGTTTTCCCGCCCCACCCCCACCCCCACCCCCAACTGGCCTTCTCCTTTCAGCTTCACTTTTGCTCTTTTTATAGCTTTGCACAAATTTGTCTCTGTGGCAAATTTACAGCACGCACTGCTTGTCTGAACTATTTAAAGGCACAATATTCTCGACTGTGCCATAAAGCTTTCCCATTCTGTGTGTTTTATTTCTCTGTTTGAGGACCTTTTATGAAATCAGCAGCTAGGCGGAAGGAAATCATTTGCATACTTGGCTCCACACACCTGGAATTCCTTAATTTTAGGGATTAACAAAATGAGTCCAATAAAAAGTGGAGGCCCTTGTTAGTCATCTCTGTAAAGTCCCTTCATTACCTGTTACTTACGCCCAATCTGAGGGCCCAGTCCAGGAAATTCACATTGTGCAGGTCAGTTATTACAATTTTATGAACTGATTTGTAATTTTACGTGGCACGGTTTGTGTTTTTAGTGTTCCTCAAAGTTGAAATGACTGTTGGCTTCCCCTGCCCCACTCTTAAGAGGACCCCTCTCAGGGTGATCACAGAGATGGTCCAAAGGTTATGAGTGGGGGACTGTTGTCACATTGCAGCCCTGATGAGAGTGGAATCTCAGCATCAATTGTGTTGTTATTTGGCACAATCTGTGTGCAGGCCCTATAAGTGTCACTTCCCAAGCAGGGAACATGCATATCCCCTTCTGTTCTAGTCTACGCTCACTCCCCAGAGCAATGTGGGTGCTTCTCACCTTCTCCCTGCAGAATCGAAGAAAAATGCTTCAGATGCCCCTGCTTTTACGGAGAATCTGATCAAGGTCAGATTAATAACGCAGTGGCCATCGCTAGCTTTCTACAAAGGGCAGGACAACACCATCAATTCTGATTGCCAACATGTTTCCAGTTAATTCAGGGTTCCATGCAAGACTCCTTACACAATCGGCAAAACATAAATTGGTCTTACCAAAGTAGACAGTTCCCACAATTGGAGATTAAAACAAAATAAGACAAAACAAACAAAAATCCTCTCTGAAAGTTCCACTGTTTTTTTCGTTTCTCTCTCCCCCCCCCCCCCCAAAAAAAATACAACTCCCACGTCACCAGGCCCAACAGCACAGAGCCTGTCGCTGCCTGAAGTCAGCAGCTGTAATCAGGATAATTCTGAGACTGAATAATGCATGCTGGAATGCTGTTTACAGGAAATGAGCAATTTATTTTATTATCCAAATTTTAAACCCTTTTAATATGCCTCCCAAGAAGATGTCTGATTTAGAAAATTGAAAAAAAAAAAGGAACTTAGGAGAGGACAAGGGATACTAAAAAAATTTCGCCAGATAAAGAAAGGCCAGATAAAGAAACTTTAGAGAGAGCTTGTGCAAAACTCAGTAAGTAAATCCGTATCAACTCCCTTTATGTTGGTGACTGTTAGGGGCCAACATTATACTGTTTTGAGTCACAGAGTAACTGTGAAATGAAAAGCTGAACTATAGGCTTAGGTTCAGTGGAAGTAAAACAATTCATTAAATTTCATTTTCACAATGAATGTGTGTGTGCACACGCGCACACACATGCACACGTGTGCTGGCAAATATGTAAAATGTTTCTGGAAGAATCGCAGAAAAACTGCTAGCAGGAGTGAAAAGGAACAGGGGAAAGGATTTCTCTTTTCATCATGTTCCTTTCTGATCTGTTTGCCTATTCCAACGGCACACACATACTTTTATATTTTGGATCACCCGCGTTTATGTGGGAGGTGAAACTGTAAACCATTTTTGTGTTTTTCTTTATATTTATCTGTATCTTGGATGAACAAATATTTTAAAGAAACATCATTTTCAGGGCCTTAATAAGTCCCTCATCTGATCAGGAAGGCAGAGGTAATATGAATTTTATACTTGTAATTAATTTTCATTCTTAAATAAACCAAGTTTCATTCTTTTTAATTTATTGGGATGACAATTGTTAGTAAAATTACATAGATTTCAGGTGTACAATTCTGTATTACATCATCTATAAATCCCATTGTGTGTTCACCACCCAGAGTCAGTTCTCCTTCCATCACCATATATTTGATCCCCCTTACCCTCTTAAATAAACCAACGCACATGCCCTGCATATGCATATATACCAGAGACATGTCACGGACGCATGGAATGACCAGCCTTCCCAAGGCATCCATGTTTCCTAGTCCCACGCTGCCCTGCAGGACTTTGCAGTTCAGAGGACTTCTGTCTTCGTCCATCAGAACAGGACAGCTCCCACCATAAAGGTTGAGAAAATAGTCACATATACTAGCAGGAAGGTCACCAACACCCAATCCCACCTCTGGGAAGGGCACATGGTCTGATGGCCTCTCTTGCTGCCTACAGTAGCCACCTTTGCACTCACTAAGGACACAGACGAAGGGCGAGAAGAACCTTGGAGATGGTTAGTCCACCTCTGCGTATGGTAGACGAGGGGCTGGAGCTGGGAGATGTGACGTGTCTTGACCCAGACAGCTCAGCTGGCCAGAGAGGCCTCACCCTCAGGTTATCTCCTCACCACCCCTCCTGCCTCAGGGAGCCTGGTGGCCAGCTCACCTTGACTGTGTATAGTGCACCCAACGAACTCATCACAAGTGGAAGAGAAGGCAGGGTCTTGAGAAAAAGGAAACAGGAAGGTTGGTTTGGATGGGAGGCAAAGTGTTCTATGGATGCCCCCGTCCTATGGCCCGGCACTAGGGAAGAATCATTCTGAGAAATGCATGTAGGGCTGACCTGGAGGGTAAGTAGATATTTTTTGAAAAAGGGAAGGGAGTGGCATGAAAGGGATGCCTACGTGTGCTAGGCACTTTGCATTCCTTCCCTCAAATAAGTGATGTATCATTATCCCTATTTACAAATGGTGGTAAATAGGCTATTGAGAGCACACATCTCCTGGCTGAGCTGGGTTTTAAACCCATGCTTGTCTGAGTCCAGAGCCCAGACCTGAGATCTCTACATCCAACCACCTTTCAGATAAATGCAACAGATCAGGAAAACTTTGCTGACCTCAAACTTTTACTGAGTAAACATATAGATTTTGAATGTTTGCTGCCCACTGACCATGCTGATGAGGAAAGAAATAGAGGGAGATTCTCTTTGTCTGTTAGAGATTTTTAAAAAGGTGAGGGAGAATAGCACTTACTGAGCATTTAATGTGCATTAAGCAATCCTGTGTGTACTTAACATATACTGTCTCACTGGATTTAAATTAGATTGGAGGTTGATATTGTTTTAGGAAACAACCAAAGAAGGGCCAACAATTCCTACTCCAAAGACACATGGAATCGCAGAGGTAAAGAAGAGGGGAGAAGTTTTTCAGATTAATATTTCATCCAACACAGCTACAGTTTTGACCCGGGAGGTTCCTGGCTTGGGAGAAAAGATATGCCACTAGGTTTGAGCTTCTCAGATTGGGTGCCAAACTGATTCTCTGCTTCAGCGCCATCTAGAGGCTTTCTCTGGACACTCCAAACTGATGAATCATAAATCTTTAATAGTATTATAATAATTCTTTTGGATAAATATCCAGAAGTGGAATTGCTGGATCAAACAGTAGTTCTATTTTCAATTTTTTGAGGAATCTCCATACTGGTTTCCATAGTGACCGTACCATTTTGCGTTCCCAACCAACAGTGTACAAGGTGCCAATTTCTCCACATTCGTCAATATTTATCTTTTGTTTTTTGATGTTACCCATCCTGACAAGTGGGAGGTGATATTTCACTGTGGTTTTGATTTGCAGTCCCCAAGTAATTACGATGTTGAAGATTTTTTCACATACTTGTTGGCCATTTGTATGTCTTCTTCGAAAAAATGTCTTTTAAAATCCTTAGTCCATTTTTAAACTGGGTATTAGTTTTGTTTTGTTTTGCTATTGAGTGTTGGAAGTTCCTTATATTCTTTTAGAGATTAACTTTTTATCAGATATATGGTTTAGACATATTTTCTCCCATTCTGTAGGTTACCTTTTCATTTTGTTGATTGGTTCCTTTGCTGCGCAGAAGCTTTTTAATTGCAACCCCACTTCTGGGTATTTATCCAAAAGAATGGAAATCAGGATCTCAAAGAGAGATTAGCTCTCCCATGTCATTATAGCACTGGTCACAGTAGCCAATATGTGGACACGATCTAAATGTCCATTGACAGATGAATGAATAAAGGACGTGTAGTATATACATACAGTGAAATATTGCAAGTCTTAATAAAAAGAAAATTCAGCAATACGCAACAACATGAATGACCCTGGAGGATATTATGCTAAGAGAAATAAGCCAGTCACAGAAAAACAAATACTGCATGATTGCACGTACATGAGGTATCTAAAATAGTCAAATTCATAGAATCAAAGAGTGAATTATGGCTGCCAGGGGTTGGGGGAGGGAGAAATGGGGAACTGCTAATCAGTGGGCATAAAGCTGCACTCCGGCAGGATGAAGACGCTCTAGAGCTCTGCTGTGCAACACAGAACCTGTGATCCGCAATATCATACACTTCAAAATTAGTTAGGAGAGTGGATCTCATGCTAAGTGTTCTAATCACAATACAATTAAATTTAAACAAAGAAAGTACTAAGTTCATTTTTGGCACGTAAGTGCTTCCTGAACTAAATAACGTAGTAGGATGGTGGAAAAGTAATTGTGGTTTTTGCAATTGTTTTCAACCTTTTAAACTGCAATTACTTTTGCACCAACCTAATATTTTACTAACTCTAAATCATCATCATCACCATCAGCATCATCATCTAACATCTATTGAATACTTGCGATATGTTAGACCCTATACCGTTATATGTTATATATCTTTCATGCCATTCAATTCTCTCAACATTCCTATGAAGCAATCGCTTTTACCGTTTCCCTGAAAATAAAACCTAGCCGGACCACTAGCTGTAATGCATCTTTTGGAGCAAAAATTAATGTAAGACCTGGTCTTATGTTATATTATATAAGACCCGGTCTTATATTATAGTAAAATAAGACCGGGTCCTATATTAATTTTTGCTCCAAAAGATGCATTAGAATTGATGGTCCGGCTAGATCTTATTTTCGGGGAAACACGGTATTAACTCCTTTTTCATAGATAAAAACACTGAGGCTCAGAGCCACTAAGGGATTTGCCCAAAGTCAAACAACTGCTAAGCGGTGGAGCTGGGATTCAAAAGCCAAGTCTGAGGTTCTGACCACCGTGTCCCATCCCCTTTCCAGCAACAAGGCTAGTAAAGAACCTTGGTCAAACAGATGGTTGCTGGTTTATATCCTATTTATGATTTTATGAAATACAGTTTGTGGTTTTGAAGATTGAAAATTTAAATAATTTGTATTCCTCTCTTCCCCCAAATCCTGCTTCCCCCAAGCCAGAGACATTAATATTGACATCCAGACCCGACCTTCCTTCCCTACCTTCTCCCTCATTGGCTGAAGAAAAGCCACAGGCTTGGTTGCTTATCTACATGCACACCCCTTCATCTTAACACCAAAGAAAGACTGGCGTGACTATCAAACACCATTATAGAAAATGAAGTGCCAACTGGTCTCTCAGGACTCCCATGAAGCAACCCAGTGATGAGGCAATGGCAGTCTATGTGTGGTTCTGGTGGCTGCCACAGATGCCAGGTAGTTTTTCACTAAGCCCATCTTCGCTTCATCCTGAGCCCACAGTCAGACTATCACAAGCCTCACACGTACTTATTAGGACTAAACACAGTTCTGGTTGACGGAAAGATGGGGGAAGTGGCGTGTGCCACTTCTAGGACGTGGCACCCTCTCCGTTCCCGCCTTGCCCCACAATACTCTCTTCCCACTGTGCCAGCTGGAAGTCCGAACACAGGGTGACTTTAAAAACCACATGTTGAAGGTGGCAGTCACCGGATACCAAGGGACCCCCTGAATCGCTGTTTATTGAAAACAGTTCTCTGTTGATCAGAAATATCAGTTTGGGATTTTATGTGACCGAGAAATAAACTTCTCCTATAAAATGCGCTGACGTTTGGCAGTTGTTGTTTACAGCAGCTATTCTTACACTAACAAATGCAGTTATCTCTTGATGCCATCAATGGTCTCAGCTAGGAATGCATTTAGCTCAAATGACAAAACACTGCTCCTCACAGCTAGAAGTATGGGGCAGTGGTCTAGGGCTGGGAAATGGCTCAGGGACCTGGCCCCGGACCTTTCCTCTTAGATACTCTGCCTTCTCTTAGGCACCTGCCCATGAGCTTCTCACCACATGGTCTCTAGATGGCTGCTCTGTCTCCACCTAGATGTCCACACAATCCTAGGCAAGAAGAAGAAGAAAGGAGAAGCTACAAGGACGGTATGGATGATTTCAGGAAAGAAAACGTTTTCCCAAAAACGTTGCTGGCCATAACTGAGTCGTGTGCCCACCTCAAGTGGCCAGGGGTCTAACAGAGTGAATAATTGTGACAGGGCCCACTGAGGTCCTGGGAAAATGCCATGGTATTTTCTATAAGAAAAAAGGGGGCTACATAACTAGCAATGTCTGTCTCAATAATATAAAACTAATACACAGGATTTCAGCAAAGAAGAATCACTAAGGGTCCTCTGCCTAGCCACTGCCTTGTCTAGAAGCCCCCACACTTCTTCTGCCCCCAACACAGACTTTTTGATCAACGACTCTACTTTCGTTCTGCCTGAACACCATGTTGCTTCCAACATGGACACCCCCATAACACACATATAGCTTGTTTAAGATTTCACTTCAAGCTTGCAATGAATTAGCTAAGGATGCTACTTTGGCTTTTGATTGAAAAATGCCACATCTTAGAGTTGGAAAAGCACATCTATGGTGCTAAAACGTCATCTCACATTACTGACCATATTCTTTATAGTGAACAATGTTGAGACAACTACATATGGTGCCAGGTGGATACTAGACCAATCGGGGGGATCACTGCACAAATAATATAAATGTCTAACCACTATGTTGTACACCTGAAACTAATGTAAAATAATATTGAATGTCAACTGTAACTGAAAAAAGAATAATTAAAAAAAAAAGTCACCTCACAAAGCCAAGCATGATTTTGTCGTCTCACCGTCCTACTTCTCTACTGTCCTCCACCAGCTCAGCTCCCCTCTCTCTCCTATTGCTACTCCACACACAAGAGGACAGAGTCACATCTGGATAGAAAGGGGTTCTGAAGAGTCACAGGAGGACTTGCTAACAAGAGGCAAGGGGTTAAGAATGGCGATATTGAAGAAGACCCATCCGGCAATAAGATGACGAAAGGTACCAATGGCTAGGTGTGCAGTGCATTTGGGAATGGAGCCAGGAGTCTGGTTGTGTAGACTGTTTGTTCTGATGTTTCAAAAGAAAAGTACCTGTGTTTGAATTAGAAACAAACATTCCTAAGATCAGTCACCAGCTTAACCCAACATGCCACCACTTCCACTGAGGACCTGACATTATAATCGCCATACTCTTGTGGACAGATTTAGCCCCAAAGCCACTCTGGCTGAGATGAACAACTGCGCCAGGCTACAAGCATGGAATGGGTGAAAATGTTGTGTCTGGTCTGTTGGGGGCTGCACATGAGGGCGACTGCTCAAAAAGAAGCAAAGCAGATGACTGTGGCCTTGAGGTATGGTGGAGGCCAGTGTTCCGAAGGTGATTTCGAATCTTACAGCCAGTATCAATAGTCACAGGAACAACAGATGCTTTGTTAAACCAAGATGCTCAATGTCTTGCACATTTCCATTATAAATCTAAAAAAAAAGAAAAAAAAAGCAAAAAACAAACAAACAAAAACCTGTGTATTGAGCCCAAAGATGTCCTGAGCATTCAGCCTCATTAGCCCAGTCAAACCATATGACCCTCACGGCTCGGGCTGCTGGGTGAGGTGAGGTCCTGACTAGCTTTATGGAACTGGCAGCATGAACCTGGGCAATATCTCCCCAGTCCATTTTTACTGTCCCTAAAATGGGAGTAATAATATCTGACCCAATTTACATGCTAATAAGTATAACTGTTATTAATTCCAGTCTATTATGTGCCTGGCTTGGTGTCACTGGCTTTATATGCAGTCACAATCAGTCCTCACGTTAATAGCCACTGAAAAGAGAAGGTAAGTTACTCAGTCCTTCAGATGAGTACACCTGAGGCTCAGTATACTGGAACTTACGTCTCTGTGACCACAACACCTAGACTATTTCAAAGCCTGATGCCAACGAAAGATGCCATAGTGATTTGAAAGATGAACTTCATAAAGCCTTTGGGATGACGTGGAGTATTTCCTGTCTGTTTATTTTAACCTTTGCCTACTGGTGAGGAAACCAATGTACTCAATTCCATGAGAAGCATGAAGACAGTTTAGCTGAAAATATAGCTTGAAACATACGTAATATAGGCCCTTGGGAAGCCAAAGAAGCATGAGCCCGTCTTCCTATCGCCCCTGCCAGGGGGGCAAAAGGACTTCTGAGGACAGTTCTCAGAACTCTTATCAAAAGACTTGGATTTCACAACACCTTTTAGAGGTTTGACTTGTTTTATTTCACCTCTTCCTGACCGAATGATGATACCAACATGTAACTAGTTAATATTTAGCCTGTGTCTGTCTGTCTCTTGAAGATCATTTTAGGAGCTGACTATCTGGGGAAGATACCAGGATCACCAAGTAACTCGTCTACTGACTTTGTGTTTGCGCCTCCTCTTTATGTATCTGTGTGACAAGCAGACGGGCATGGTTAGTCATGCAGCTCTTTGTCTCTAAAGCTCACTACTCTGTCACCAAACTGACTTTGACCCAATCTGGCACACTAATGGAAATACCTAGAAAAATGTTAAGGTTAAATAATGCTCTATTAGAGATCTTGAAACAAAATGGCAGCCAGGGTTTTAAATAAGCATGCTTCTTGGATTTTAAATGAAAAGGGATTCCAATTATATTTGAGGTATATGTAGAAATTATAGAAATGTGTGTTTTTCCTGAACAAAGGAAACTATAGACAAGTTGTTGGGTTTTAATACTACAATAATTTCATTAGAGTAAAAATACTTGTCCCTTTCCCTTCTCCAGCTGGAAAAGTCGGGATATGTTTAATAATGGGGGATGAAACCCACTTAACAAATCTGTAGTCCACGCACTCCTCAGGGATATCCGTGCTGAATTACATTTCCACTTGTACTACTTAATTTAGGAATTGATTGAATGCAGTCAGGTAGAGAGTGTGGCTTCCCCCCACCCCCACATGTGAATGTGAGTTACAGAAAACATTGACAAAGGGAAAATTACTACAGAGATACTACCTGGTCATAGTATGTGTTTAAAGAACATACATTTTTGGCAAGACCCAGGCAAAATCTAAAAATTGTGCATGTCCCTTGACCTAAGCAATTTAACTTCTGGGAACCCATCCTAAGGAAATCATTAAGAATGTGGCTAAAACTCTTGGAATCTGATAAGTGCTATACGAAGAAGCTGAAACTAACGTCCTTGAGGGTGGGAGGGTCATATGTCGCACTGGCTGTCGCAGCCAGTACCAACCACCAGACCTACGAATGAATTCATCTTAGACTTGCCAGCCAAAGTTGAGCCACTGCGACTGAAGTCCCCTGAGTGACCCCAGACAGGACCAGCAGAAAAACACTCAGTTGAGCTCAGCGCAAATGGTTGACCCACAGAATAATCATTACAAGCCATCCCATGTGGTCCACTCCATTTGTCTTTGGAGGTAACACAAACACCGCAGACTCTGTTGCTGCCCTCGCTAAAGATCACATCAACCAACCAATATGTTGGAAGGAGCCAATGGGATGACCCAAGGTGTAGTAAACGCCACAGGTAACAATGTGTTTCCTAGGGCTGCCATAACAAATACCACACACTGGGGGCTTACACAACAGAAATGTATTGTCTCACAGTTCTGGGAGCTAGAACTCTGAAATCAAGGTGTCAGTAGTGCTGGTTCCTTCTGAGTTCCTGGAGGACAGGATATCTTCTAGGTCTCTCCTTGGCTTGTAGACAGCTGTCTTTCCCCTGTGTCTCTTTTTACGTTGCCTTTCCTCTGTGAGTGTCTGTCTGTGTCAAATTTCCTCTTTTTATAAGGAAGCCAGTCATATTGCATTTGGGTCCTCCCCCCACCCCAACCCCCACCCATGTCCTCATTAACCTGATTACATTTGTAAAGACCTTATCTCCAAAAAGCTTACATTTGAGGTACTGGGACTTAGGACTCCCTCATCTTATTTTGGAGGGACATAATTCAAACCATAGCAGTAAATATAGGTACTGTAAAGACATCTGTGTGCCAGGTACCTTTTAGGTGCAAGGGTAGAGAAGCTGGGGATCCAGAGAAAACAGACTTTGCCTCTCCTGCCTGATCCCGTCTCTCTGTTCAGAAGAACTGGCACTTGGCGCTCGTGCATTGCAATTTCAGAGGCAGATTTATTTCTCCCGCCATGAGGGACACTGGCTTCTTGGACCCCCCCTCTTGCAGCCAACACTCACTGGCTCAAAGAGCAAAGGCTGTGGAGCAGCCAGTCCCCATCCTCCCAGGAGAGCTGCCGCCTGAGTCTCCCAATCCCCAGGCCAGTGAGGGCCCTGATGGTGCTTTTCCTCATGCATAAAACACCACTGAGGCCTAATCCTGGGTGCAAAAGGCTCCCTGGCGGTCAGGGACGGATGAGGAGCTGACCCTGACAAATGAAGAGGTGGAAGGCATGGAGAGTCTGCTTGTTTGTTTTCTCCACTGAGCCCCTTAAAGCGAGAGAAGCACACCAGGGCCAATAATACTTCTGTTTAAATAATGACTGAACAATAAAGTCATGACCTAAAAAGGAACTCGAATCTTTCTTTTTGTTCTCAGTAGGTACCACCATTTCTATCGCTATATCCATTCAGTGGCCACGTCTCCTTCCCCATGAAAGTGAACGGGGGGGTGGGGGGGGTGGCAACATAGATTTTTCTGTGGTTTGTAAAATATTTTACAAATATTCAAGTGTCTCCTATAACACCAAACTTCTAACCACCCCACCTGACACCCATCAGTCACTGAATATGGGTTCCCAAAATACAAGAAAACAAAAAGGCCGAGGGCACTTAATCGCAGCCTATCGTTTCTTTTCTTTAAGGTTCTAGCACTCTTTACCGGGAAAACCATGCCAGGACTGTCCCTTCTCTTAGACCCCTACACTGGACACAGAGGCACCGAGGACCCCGTGGCATTCCACGCAGCATCTTCTGAGGGTGAGAACAGGATGGACATGCTACTCTGAGGGCAAAAGGACACGAAGGAGAATGTTGAGGTCTGAAGGTCCCACCCAGCGAAAATAAAAAAGATATGTTCTCCCATGCTGGTCCACCCTTCTGATTGGATGAACCAAGTCAGTGTAAAGAGGTGCGTTGGGCCCGGCTGTCATGGCCACCCCTACCAGACAGGAAGCGTTCACAGAATGACTACTGTGAGCCTAAGAATCAGAGGGGATCCTGTTATCAAAAACTTACGATTGCATGAACGGAGGGACAACACACACAGAAAAAATAATTAGATAATAATCAGATAATAATTAGATGTCGATGTCCTCGCGGGTTGAGCAGAATCCAGCCCACTGCACAGCTCAGTATTTATCAAGGGGTTTGACTCTGTTCTTACATTGCTTTTCTCTTGTTCTTTCTCCTGCATCTGTTCTTGAATGCTTGTCTGCTCTCTGTCCATCAGCGTCACTCTGTTCCCACCAGTACTGGTTTCCTTTTTCAACAGGTACAAAGTTTACACTTTGCAGTTTTTTAAATAAATATTTCCCCCATATCAAAAAATGACAACCCTCTTGCTCCATTTGCTCAGGTCAAAACCCTGGTGTCGTCCCTCTCTCCTCTTGGAGTTTCTGTCACACCCACATCAATTCCCATGCTTTAAAAATATATCAGAATCGGGTAACTTCTTTCCTCCCCATCCCCTCCGTGGTGCCAACACCCCCACCCCCCACCACCACCTGGTTCATCTCTGGCTAACTGCTTCCTGTGGTCCCACTATGCACACTGTCAGTTGTCCACACTGAGTAGCGAGAGAGATTCAAAATCCTTCTGAAGATCTCAGACATTCTCTATGATCTGGTTCCTGTTACCTCTCTTTACATCCTACCTCTCAAGGTGCAAAAGGATTTCATTCATTCAAACAAGCAATTGAGTAGTATCTGGAAAGACAAGCGAGAAACTGCAGTTTCTCCAAGGAGGCTTGCCAATGGGAGACCATCAGTTACACAAATGTAGGACTTCCATTTGAAGAAGAGCGAACAAAGCTCAAAGAGAGTGGCATCTAAGTCCCTGTCTCCTCCCCCTCCTCCTCTGTATGAAAATTAAATCCTGCAGTAATCATATTCATTGTACCAATTTACATATACATCGTGTTTTATAAGATCCCCTGAGTAAAGTAATTAACACGCTCTGTTCTTTAATTCTGTGTCCCTTTCTCTCCTTCCTGCTGGCGCTAGATCAGGCAGCATCTTCCCCGTGGCTGGAGTTCTGCCCCGACTCTCTGGGGTCTGTAACGGATGGGTTCATGGCGCCGTTGACTAGTGCCCCCCTGATTTTGCCTGACACACTCATAGGCATACCTCCCCCAGCCCCTACCCTCTCTTACTCTTTTAATGGAAAAACCATTAGAACTCTCTTGTTTGTCTCAGCATTGTCAACAAGAGTGGACAGACGTCTTTTCAAGAATAGGCAAATAAATCGTCGCCGGCTTTGCTAAACTGATTAAATAAACCGATTCTTGCCGCCACACTTCTGTACAGCCAATCAGCCAAGCTGACAGGCTGGTGAAGGTCTAAGGGGGTGAGGCAGACAGGTGAAGGTGGGCCTCTGTGTGAAAATTAACCTGAGTCAAAAATCTGACAAAGCAGAGAACACATGTCCAGTGAAATACAATAACAAAGCACAACATCTGCCCAGCACTTCACAGTTTACAGAGCCGTTCCACAGGCACACAGCACTTTGTTCCTCCATCCCTGTGAATTAGAACAAAATGGCTCTCCTATTTAGGGGTCACGACTATGGTTACGCAGGTTCTCAGATGCCAAGGTGTATTCTGGGACATAGTTTCAAAGCTGGCTTTGCCTTACAAATATCTATCAAAATTATAATAAATTTCCAAGATTTTCACCGTTTAGCATTTCTGAAATTGGAATGCACACGACAATGGATGTGTATGTTTAATCTGGCTGTGTTTCTTCTTCTTTTCTTTAAAGGCTATGAGTAAATCCCTGGTGTGCCTTACAGTCAGTGGTGTCTTAGCATCCAGGAAGTAGCGAGCGTGTACGTGTGTACCTGTGACATGCGCATATGTGTGTACCTGTGAGATGCGCGTACATGTGTACCCGTGAGATGTGCATACATGTACCTGTGAGATGCGCATATGTGTATACCTGTGAGATGCACATACGTGTGTACCTGTGAGATGCACATACGTGTGTACCTGTGAGATGCGCATACATGTACCTGTGAGATGCGCATATGTGTATACCTGTGAGATGCACGTACGTGTGTACCCGTGAGATGCACATACGTGTGTACCTGTGAGATGCACATACGTGTGTACCTGTGAGATGAACATACATGTGTAACTGTGAGATGCGCGTACGTGCGTACCCGTGAGATGCACATACGTGTGTACCTGTGAGATGCACATACGTGTGTACCTGTGAGATGCACATACATGCGTACCTGTGAGATGCGCGTATGTGCGTACCCGTGAGATGTGCGTACGTGCGTACCCGTGAGATGCACATACATGTGTACCTGTGAGATGAACATACATGTGTAACTGTGAGATGCGCGTACGTGCGTACCCGTGAGATGCGCGTACGTGCGTACCCGTGAGATGCACATACGTGTGTACCTGTGAGATGCACATACGTGCGTACCTGTGAGATGTGCGTACGTGCGTACCCGTGAGATGCACATACGTGTGTACCTGTGAGATGCACATGCGTGCGTACCTGTGAGATGCGCGTACGTGCGTACCCGTGAGATGCACATACGTGTGTACCTGTGAGATGCGCATACATGTAACTGTGAGATGCGCACACGTGTATACCCATGAGATTCGCAAAAGTGTGTACCCATGAGATGTGCACACATGTGTACCTGTGAGATGCACATACATGTAACAGATGCGCACACATGTGTACCTGTGAGATGCACATACATGTACCTGTGAGATGCACATACGTGTGAGATGGATGTGTATACTCACTCGCCTCTCTGGGCATGTGCACTCGTGAGCTCCTCTGCTGTTACATGCACGCCCTGCGGCCCTGGGAGAGCCCGCGTGCGGACTCGGCTGCCAGCCTGCAGTCTGCAAGGAGAGCTGCAGCCTCCACAGGCAATTACTGCTCTTAAGGGAGAAGCCAAGGAAATGTCGCGACCGCTGTTGTTGCCAGATGCCCAGAGACAGAGGAGAGACCAAGCCCTTGGGAGTCCCTGTCCCTCTCTGACCTGGGAGGACACGTTCCCCACCTCCTTTTGTGCCGCAGTTCCTGTTAGTGACAAACAAGGCCAGGGACCAAATGTATGCAAGACGGGGCCACACTCTGCATGTGAGGAAAATGCCTCATGGTTCAAGCAGGATTTCTTTACCAATCCCTTCATTTCACCTCTGTGATTTTTACGCTGAATTTTGTCAGTTTATAAATTTGCACTACAGCTTGGCACTGGGAAAGGGGGTGGATAATCAAACCTACGGGCGTTTTACACACAGACACTGAAAAATAAAGACCATTAGCAAAAAGTATAATTAAATTAAAATGCCAAGTTGCCAAAGAAGCTCAGTAAATGGGAAATATATCAAACTGTGATAATACAAATGGGCTATTTCTCAAGGTGTGAGAATGTCAATGGAATAAACTCTGATAATTTGCTGAGTTTTTATGCCAAAGGTAGAGTAATAGCTTAAAAATAAATCACCACAATAACACATGCAACTGTGTAGTGGGAGTACAATTGTTTAATCATGTTAGTACCACAAATCTGGGAAGGCCAAGAGCTGGGAGACACAGAAAAATCACTTAAAAACAAATTTCTCCTTTTGGGTGAGTTGGCCAGGTCCCAAATCCCAGCAGAAATTTTTATTATTCACTTCATCTACTTTTTAAAGTCCACTCAGCCTGATTTATTTTGAATGCATGCTTGCCAGTTAGGTTTTACATACCCAGTTAACGATAGCCGAATATTCTCGAATAGCAATCTCATAATGAGGCCACGGTTCTTTGCAGAATATTGAAAATTACTTTTGGCATGCAAGTTCGTTTTGTTAATTCCTCTTTTAGTGCACAAATAACCTTTGAAAACCTGCTTCTAGGTGTTTATGTGTCAGGACAGTATCAAAAATTATTCAATTGGCAAGTCACATGTCAACACTTCAATGTACAAAGCCTCCTAGAACCCTGATTCTCACTACTCTGCTGCCCTCTAGTGGAAAGCTGACAAATCACTGCCTTCATTTCGATTTATTTATTTCAACAGAAGCATACAATGTCAGGCATCCCCATTTGCATCACACCGTGAAGGTAAGTGACACTTTAAAAGTGGTAAATTATGAACAACAAGAAAACAGGGACCCCACTGAAATCCCTTGGGGGAACACTTAACAAAGGTGAGGTTGTCAAATATTTTCTAAGAACCCATCCATTTAAAAACAGTCACCTGTGGCTACAGCCATGCCTTGAGAATAAAAGATGGCAGCTCCCCCGGTGTTCAAGTGGCGGGTTGAATAGACTCTCTGCCCACGGGAAGTCTGGAAGTGGCTCAGTTCCTCGGTGCTAGAGTCACAAGGCACAGGCCGGTATGTCAGAGAGAGACAGGACATTTCAAGTTCACCTATTCTAATGCTTCTCACTCTGGATGACCTCAAGCACCACAGCAGAAATACTCAAATTCTTAGTTGAATTAAAGGAAAGTCATTACATACATAACAGCACAGCTGGTATGCAATTCCAGCAATCCCTTGTAACTGACACCCCACTTCCGTCTCATGATCATCTGCAGCCCAGAGAGAGGAAGGAACGTGCCAGAAGCGTACAGTGAAGGGTTGGCAAACCACGGTCGGAACCCAGGTCTCTGCCTCACAGCCCAGGGCTCTCCCCGTGACAACAGGCACCTTTTCCCCACTGTCACAGCAGCCGGTCTTGCACACATCGTCACAATCAGTTGTAGAGGGTATAATGAGAGCCAAATTATGGAAATGTGTGAATTGAGTACTTTCTAGAAATAAATTAGAGTGGATCCACATTTACTCCTATAACAAAAGCACTCCTACTTTCAATCCGTGAGTGGTAAGAACGCGTTAGAGATACAGCTGTGAAGAGCTGTCCGCGTCAGGAATACAAATGGCAGGCCATAAACACAGATGAGTGAGAAATATGTTTACTTTTCCAAAACCTGTTTCTATATAGACCCTCATTCCACCAAGCGGCGTAAACTTCATTTCAGTTGGGTCAGGGCTGCTCTATCCTTCCAGCTGACCTGGATGGGGGGAGAAAGGGCTGTGTGGCAGGAAGGCTTAGGTGAGGGGTGGGACACAGCTTCGTCCTCGATGTGGTCCTTTATGCAAGATGGCACCCACTGAAGTCCCTCTTGCCTGTCTGGTGCTGCGTCCACTGTCCCAAGGCTGCCAGTTCGGGCAGCTCTGAGGTCCACCCCAGGGCCCAGGGCCCGGGAAGTGTCCTACCGCTTCCCACCCATCTGTCGAGCCGGCCCAGACATTTCATGCAGTCGTGCCACTTGGTACCTGGGAAAGAGCATGGTTCCTCTTTGTTCTCAGATCTCCTAATCCATACAGGGTTCCCATTGCACCCCACTACGCCAGGCTCTGATTTCTGTGGCAGAGAGCCTTTGCTCAAAGACCTACCAGCATCAGGTTCACCTCATTCCTGCACCTGCTGAGCTGCTCCCCTGGCCAGGCCTGTGCCAGGTGCCAGACACCCCCACCCCACCCCCCGGGAAGCGAGGCTGACCAGCTGCCCTGACCCGATCCCACATGGGGCTCATAACTTAGACACGATGACACTGTGATCTCAGGGATGAGTAGAGTGAGGGAAGAGAGAGCACAGTAAGGAGGGATGTGATTTCAAATTGGGTGGTGAGCAGGTCCTCACAGGAAGGGTGTGTCTGAGCAGCGCTCTGCATAGATGTCCAAGCGGGGACACATTTCCAAGTCTTGGAGCCTAAAATCTCTGCTAGAACTTACTGCCTATTCTTCCAAATGGCAAAAGTGAAAACACCTTCCCCTGTGCATAAGCCATTCCGGGAGCCACGAAAGTGAATTCTTAAGTGATAGGGTACAGGGGCTCATAGGAGGCACAGCAGAAAATCACCAGCTAATATTCCAAAATATTAGTACAGGACACATAGAGCCCGGCTGGGCTTTAGGAGAGATGTCCCTCAGGAGCCAACCGTCGTCATGTGTGCTGAGGAGGGGAAACAAGACTAGGACCCAAAGTCCTAAGGCCTCCCTTGCTGTGTACTCCCAGCCTCTGGAGAGGCTGTTCCCTCTGACTCAAACACTGTTCCCTTCTTCCTCCACCCAGAGGGCTCCGTGCTTCAAAGCTCAGTTCAGATGTGCCCTTTCCTATGACAGCTTCACACTTGAGTCAGAATAAGTGGGTCCTATGTTAGATTCCAATAACTCAGAAATTTCTCAGAGTCGTTCATGCCACATTCTTTGGAAACAACAGTTGATTTTGAGATCTTCATACCCTCAGTTTCCAGAAAATTGCCTAATTAGTAATGAGTGCTCAAAATGTGCTTATTAACTGAAGGAATAAATGCAATGTCCTCAAATTAATCGTGATATAAAAACAAGGAAGAATCTGTCATCAGATGTGAGTCTTCAAATACAACCCTTCCATGATTTTGAAGACTGTTATATGGGCAAGGTAACATCTTTTGCCTGAGAAAAAATATCCTTCTCAATAACTTGACACTGTACTATACTGTCTAGTATATGTACACTGCACATTATGTTAGGAAATTACAGCATTTGCTATGCATTCCCTCAGGCTAAGCACTGCCCTTCTGGTCACCTTTAAACAAATGTGTTAAAGGAAACTTCTCTAGGAGGCAAAGTATGCCAAGTCATTTACATGTTAGTATAAAGTAGTTAAGCAGTTCAGGATTTTGCTTCCCTCACTATACACATACACATATATTCATACATATTCATGCACACACATTGGGTCTGTCTCCATCACCCATTGATAGGGAAAGCTCCCTTAGCCCCCATTTTCTCAAAATAAGGTAATGGATGTTTTATAAATGGTACTTCAATATACACACATTACGTAGTTATTACTAAGAAGGAGGAGAATGGATTCGGAATTTGGATGGATGAAAAACATAGCATGAAATATAGTGCCTGGAGCCTTCTCCTTAACTTACACCCATCTGGATGAACTAAAAGAAGAGACCCTGAGAGGCAGGTTAGAAACTAAGGTCATGGAAGCCCCCAGACTCCCATTCATACACCCAAACCACCCTTCCTCCTGTAACTACGGCAACAAGAATCTGCTTGTCTTCTTCTCAGTCCACTTTACCCGCTTTCACTTGGAGGTACAACTTTTTGAGGGCCCCAGGTTGATACCTGACACTCCTGCCCCGAGCCATAATTTAACTCATTAGATGGCAATGAGTGTAAAGCCACAGCCACACACACACACACACACACACAAAATACACTGGAACAAAGAAAAGCTGGTACTGCAAAAGAAACCAGCTTTGTATATCAGGAGCAAAAATGTTCTCTTCTGACAGGAGATGACGGATCCCTTCTCCCCACCCAGCAGGAGTGGAAACATGGCTCTTCCCCAAATCATAAAGACTACAGGCTCACGTTGAAAGGAGAAAACAAAGAAAGAATCTTGTTCCTCCCCTAAGTTACAAGCATTACAAATAGGACTGACACCTTTCATCGTCTCACTCACAACAGCTGGCTTCTCAGGAATGGCCTCTGGGGATGGCAGGCTGGCTGGGGTGCGCTGGGGGCCATGCACTGAGAAACAGCTGCTTGTCAGGTTTGCTGGAAGGACATTTTAATCAGGGTCAGAGTGAAATGGGTTTGAGAGGCTTGGACCTAGGCATGTCCTGTTGACAACAGAAAGACAGAGGCGACATAGAATACAAAATAGCATAATTTAAAATTTTCTTTGGGCACAATTTATACGAAAATTTTTAACTCAGCTGGTGCCAGAATTTTCTCAATGTATTTACCATTTCCATTATTTTAAAAACAATAGCAAACCCAAGTCTCTAATATTATCATCCCAGGACAAGACTTTTGACACTCAGAAGGAAAAAGCAGCAAGACTAATGATAAGTCAGATAGCACTGGGATCTGGGGCCATGGCAGGCTGTGAGGATTCGGGGAGCTCCAGAAGGATGCCTGGCCCAGTGCATTACTTGGAGAGATGTCCCCCACTGAGAAAATGGGGACCACGAACACGGCCATCAGCACCGGGGTCTGAGGACACATGCCCAGTCCACCTGCAGGCCAAGCTCATTACTGAGCATCTCTGAGCAACCAGGGACACAAATTCTTAGTGACACACTCAACGGTACTTGGCGTGTGTCCACGGTGTTACTTGCACACCATTTCTCTGGGCCTCTGCCAAGCCCCCATATGATGCAGCAGTTGTTGAATACAAACTGCTGGCCCTGCCCATGAAAATCACAGAAAGCCCTGCAGAGAAGGTAGGAAAAGCGACGGAGGCAGAGGCGTAGGACGGGAAGACAGATGGGGCAGGAGAGGGCAGTGTCACTTCTACACCTAGACTCCCTCCATGGTCAGTGTCGTTAGCCATTCCAAATAGCAAACCCAGATAATTCCCCATTAGCAATGAGAATTTTCAGTCTCACTCACTGGTTCATCTTAGTTCTCCTCACACCCAAAGACAAACCTAGAAGCATTACATTTTCAGTACCAGATGAAACCATAGGACAACAGTTAAAAGCTGGCACCCCACAGGACAAATGCGGCCCCTCAGAGGCAGTGTGCTTGGTCTGTACTTTCATGCCTCTTTTTTCCTTCCTTCTTTCCTTCCTTTCTTTTTCTTCCTTCCTCTTTCTTTCTCCCTCCAATCTGAAGCTCTTTAAGCTTCTTGCTCCACCAGCTCACCCTAGTTCCCACCTGGCCCACTCTGCGCCTTTTCCTTACCCACCCAAAGTCATCTGATGGGGCCACCTACCTTAGAGAGGGTCATCAGAGACCATCTTCCCCCTCCAACTCCCGTTCACAGATGAGGAAACCAAACTACTTCAGAGAAAGAATCACAGAGTGCATCCCTAGACATCTCTGCTTGCTGGAGAGAGCCAGCATTTACACTGCCATCTTGCAGAGGAGGTCCTATGTCCCCAGCCTTTAGAGGAAATGCACGAAGCTTCTGCTTATATGTACAAAGGATTCTTTTGTTGGAATGATTTCAATACAAGTCGGGCTGGCGGTCTGGCTGAAGACTGAAGGAAGTGGAGCGATGCATGGCATCCCAGAGATCACCTATCTGGAGTCTCATTTTTGTGGGGCTGTGCAGTCACCTGTGTGCCCCACCTCTAAAGGGCCCTCCAAGCGAATTATCCCTGACTGTCTCATTTCGGTTTTTTGAGTTACACGGAGCTAAGTACCTTGAGAGACAAATCCTTTACCCAAAGGAATGGCTCCCTAATGCTGTAATTTACAGCAGGATGGCATGCCTGAGGGGGAGAGGATTTGTACCTGGACCGCCCCTCCCCACCACCCCTTTAGACCATATGCCTAAAACTGGCAATGACTCTAGGACACAAGCCCGTGGGGCTATCTTTTCCCTATGATATCAAATTTTACAACCCAGTCTGAAGAACCACTTTATTTCAAGAAACAGATACTCACTCAAGCTGGCTTTGGCAATAAGGAATTTATTGAAAGGATGCTGGGAAATCTTGTGAAATCTAGTTGAGGAAATACAGCTGGTCATTTTAGGAACTGGAAAGTCCCCAACCAGCACTCCTTTTTGCCTTAGTTGGGGGACCACTTGACCTCTCATTTCTGCTTCTCTTTTCAAGCCTATCCAGTTCTGTCTGTAGACTCTTCTTTTTGGAGACTTTTCTGCTCCTCCAAACCTTTGCAAGTTTTACCCACATGTTACTACTTGTGATCCTAACGGCACATGGCCGTATAATTCTAAGGCCGATGAGACCCAGCTGTGTTTTCGACGCCATTCATATGTTTGAGAGAGACCGGTGGGCTCAGCTTAGGTCAGGTGACCAACCAGGCCAATCAGTTTCAGTAATGGTGCGAGGTCAAGTGGGTCAAAGAAAGTTGCTGAGACCTCAGCCAGGACAATTAGGGGCATTCTGAAGAGAGGGACAGCACAAGCTGCCCAAACCCTTGTCCCTCTCCCTCCCTGTGTCACAGGTGGGAGCTAGACGTGCCACTCCAGCAAAAGGACTCGACAGTTTGGTGGCAGCAAGGCTCAGCACTTCTCCACCAGTGGCTCTGTGGCTGCATTGCTTCAGAGGGAACTGCTCCATCGCTCCCTATCTGACTGGGGAAAGTGCCTTAGGATGAACTAACTTAAATCGCTAAGGACAGGAGGAGGGGAGAAAGCTCAGGAGGCAGATCTCAGGCCAATGGAAGGAAGTGCAAGGAGGCGGTGGAGGGTGTCTGTGAGGGGCGACCACCCCACACCTCCCAGCGGGGCTAGCTGGAGAGCAGTTTCCTTCCTGCAGGACTGAAGGGCCACCGTCACAGGCTCCTGGCGCCCCTCCTTCCCTTGCTCCCTCCCTCCCTTCCTACCCCACATGTCTATCATGTTGTAAGTCACACACCTATTTAGCCGACCATCCGGGTTACGGAAGGATTTTACATCTAAGCCCCTTTGCCTCACTTGGCCCAGGCTGGCTCCAGGCTTTGCCAGAGGAGGCAGCTGCCCACTGGGTACAAGGTGAGAATAGCTAATGAAACCCGCTTCCCCTTAACACCCCCTGCCTGCCCGGCTGAGCTGCCAGCGCCCGACTCTCCAGCCACACTTCACAACTAATGTCCAAGCAGCCCAGAGAGGGGTTAAATACTACTAGGTGAAGTGATGTGATAGGATGTGAAACACAATCTCACAAGGAATCCGCCACGTAAATTATGAAACGTAAGTCACAGTTCTATTTGCTCTGTGACCATGTGAACACCGCAAACTGTATCAAAGCAGAAATGAAAAGCAAAGAACTCATGGAATGATGTATCTCCATCATGGAATGATATACATCTCAACTAGTAAAGGATGGGCCATCAAAAGGTGCATGTGCATGCGTGTGTACGTACACGCGTGTGCACGCTCACGCCCAGGTAGGAGGGGGAGGGCAATGTCGTGGTGTCATCAAAGCTACTGACTGAAATTCTACCATGTGATCTCCTTTGGGCTGAAACTTCGAAAATAAGATTTTGCTTCTGACACACACACAACATACAGTTTTTCAAGACCTTCAATTTCTAGAGTCAGTAATTCCACTTACTCTAGGTCACATCTTTCTGTCCTAACAGTTGCTCTTCCAGTGCTAACGCTGCATATTCCCACGTCAACAGTCCACTTTCTTTCCCTTTCGGGATAATGGTGATCTCTGCCTGAGTCCAAAGCTACTCCCCTCGAGTGTTCCACAGAACACACAGTCAGGCCTGCGATGACCGTGAGTTCTGGGACATGCGGATGCAATACCGTGGCAAGTGTCCCCTTGCCTCCCCACCCCCAAGAACTCAGTCACTAACCGCCATCAGGGGTTTTATTGGTGTGAGTTGTGACTCACCTGGCGGCCTGTGCAGCCCAGTTTACTAAGGGTCAAAGACACTCAGCAGAGAGAGGCTTTTGAGATGCAAATGCTGAGAGAGAGAGAGAGACCATGGTTGACCTGGTTCCCAGCTACCTCTCCAGCTCCATCCCTCACTGTCTTTGCCTCCATCCCTGTCCTCCAGCCCCATGGCCTCCTTCCAATTCTCAAACCAACTCCCTCCTGTGACCATCACCCTCTACCGGAAACGCACCTTCCCCTTGCTTCCATCCTTCGCTTCACAATTCATTCTCTTTCAGATTTCAGCTCAATTATGACTTTCTCATTGAAGGCTTCGCTAACTTCATTTATTTTTTAAAATGGGGGGCTGTGATACTCTTTTATTTCTTTTTTTCAGCTTTACTGAGGTATAACTGACAAAACTGTAATATACTTTAAGTGTACATTGTGGTGATTTGATACACATATAATTGTGAAAGGAGTCCCAGCATCTAATTAACACATCCATCACCTCACATATTTATCTTGTTAAAATTTAGTGAGAATATTTAAATTCTACTCTTAGCTGATTTCAATAGCACAATACAGTGGTATCAACTACAGTCACCATGTTATACACTATTTACTTTATTCATCTTATAGCTGAAAGTTTGTATCTGTATACCAACCTCCCCCTACTTCCCCACTCCCAGCCCTTGGCACCCACTTTTCTACTCTCTGTTTCTATGTGTTTGGCCTCTTTTTGTTTTAGATTCCACATATAAGTGATACTATGCAGTATTTGTCTTTCTCTGTTGGACTTATTTCAGTTAGCTTAATGTCCTCAAGTTCCATCCCCATTGTCACAAATGGCAGGATTTCCTTCTTTCTCATGGCTAAATAATATTCCTTATATTTACTACTGTGAATAATGCGGCAATGAACATGGAGTGCAGATATCTCTTCAATATCCTGTTCTCATTTCCCTTCAATGGATACCCGGAAGTGGGATTGCTGAACATATGGTAGTTCTATGTTTACTTTTTTGAGAAACCTCTGTACTGTTTTCCATAATGGCTGCACCAATTTACACTCCCTCCAACAGCGCACAACGCTTCACTTTTCTCCGCATCCTCACCAACCCTTGTTATATCTTGTCTTTTTGATGACAGCCATTGTAACAGGTGTGAGGTGATATCTCACTGTGCTTTTGATTTGCATCTCCCTGATGATTACTGATGTTGAGAACCTTTTTTGTGTACCTGTTGGCCGTTCATTTGAATTTATTCTTTGGAGAAATGTCTGTGCATTTTCAATCAGATCGTTTTTGGTTTTTTTTACTATTGAGTTGTATGAGTTCTTTACATACGTTGAATGTTAACCTTTATCAGATTTCTGATTTGCAAATATTTCTCCCAGTACATATGTAGGCTGCCTTTTCATTTTGTTGATGGTTTCCTTTCCTGTGCAGAAGCTTCTTAGTTTGATGTACTCCCACTTGTTTGGGGTTTTGTTTTGTTTTATATTTTGCTTTTATTGCTGTTGCTTTTGGTGTCAAATCCAATATCATTGCCAAACAGATATTAAGGAGCTTACCCCCCATATTTTCTTCTAGGAATTTAATGGTTTCAGATCTTAAATTTAAGTTTTAATTCATTTTGAATTGATTTTCACGTACGTTGTAAGATAAGAGTACAGTTCCATTTATTTGCATGTACTTATCCAGTTTTTCCATTGTAATTTATTGAAGAGACTATCCTTTTCCCATTGTATACTCTTGGCTCCTTTGTCATAACTAATAGATCATATATGCATGGGTCTATTTCCACGCTCTATGTTCTGTTCTATTGATCTATGTGTCTATTTTTATGCCAATATCTTACTGTTTTGATTACGATGGCTTTGTAATGTAATTTGAAATTGGGAAGTGTGATGCCTCCAGCTTTGTTCTTCTTTCTCAGTATTACTCTGGCTTTTTGGAGTCTTTTGTGGTTCCATACAAATTTTAGGATTCTTTATTATATTTCTGTGAAAATGCCATTGGAATTTTGACAGGGATTTAATTAAATCTACAGATCGATTTAGGTGACATGGAAATTTTAACAATATTAGTTCTTCTAATCCATGAGCATGGACTATCTTTCAATTTATTAGTGTCTTCATCAGTTTCTTTCATCAATGTCTTAATTTTCAGTGTGCAGATCTTTCTTCTCCTTGGCAAAATTTATTCTTAAGTATTTTATTCTTTTTGATGCACTTGTAAATGAGATTGTTTTCTTAATTTCTCTTTCTATTAGTTCATTGATAGTGTATAGAAATGCAACAAATTTTTCTGTATTAATTTTGTTTCTGACAACTTTACTGAAATTGTTTATTAGTTCTAAAGGGTTTTTTTTATGGAATTTTTAGTTTTCTATATATAATCACATGTCATCTGTAAATAGAGACAGTTTTAGTTCTTAAATTCCGATTTAGATAACTCTTATTTCTTTTTCTTGCCTAATTGCTCAGGCTAGGACTTAATTTACACTGTTGAATAAAAGTGGTGACAGCAAGCATCCTTGTCATGTTCCTCACTAAGCTGAAGGCTTTTCACCATTAAATATGAAGTCAGTTGTGGGCTTGCCATATATGGCTCTTATTATGTTGAGGTATATTGCCTCTATACCCACTTTGTTGAGTTTTTTTCATAAATGGATGTTAAATTTTGTCAAATGCTTTCTTTGAATCTTGAGATAATCATATGGTTTTTTAGCCTTCATTTTGTAAATGTGGTACCTTGATCTCAGACTCCCAGCCTCCAGAACTGAGAAATATCTGTTGTTGATAAGCCACCCAGTCTACTGAACTTTGCTATAGCAGCCTGAACTGAGTAAGACAGTGGCTCTATCTTTAAGGGTTCTACAGATGGTGGCAAATCAGGCCCACAGGCCAAATCTGGTCTCCCAAATATTTTTGTACAGTACAGCCTGCAAGGTCACAATGTTTCTTATATTTTTTCATGATTGAGAAAACAGCAAAAGAAGAAGAATGTTTCATTCCATATGAAAATTGTATAAAATTCAAATTTTAGTATCTATATATAAAGTTCTACTGGAACACAGCCATGCCCATTCACTTATGTACTTTCTGTGGCTGTGGCAGAGTTAAGTAGTTATCTATGGCCCAGAAAGCCTAAAATATTTGCTGTCTGTCTGGCCCTTTACAGAAAAAGTTTGCCAATCCTTGGTTTTAGAGTTGCCAGAAAAAAATATATATGGTTCCCAGTTAAATTTTTATATCGGATAAAGAACAAATAATTTTTAGTAGGTCTCGATATTGTGTGGAAAATACTTACACCAAAAATACATTTTTTGTTCATCTGAAATTCAAAGTTTACTCCTCCTGCATTTTAATTTGCAAAGCTGGTATTCCTACCTGTGCTAGAATATGGCTATTTGCTCAAGCCATATCCAGAGCCCATGGATACAGAAGAGCAAGAGATACAGATGCAAAGTCCATCATGGGGACTTCGTGCCTCTTCAAATCATCAGTGAACATTTTAGATACCATCACTTTGATTTTAAACTCTGTTCAAAGGGACTTAGAGTGACAAAGATTGCTTAAATAGTTACTGAAAAATGGTTTAAACTTCATTGTACTCATGTTTAAAAAGACACAATGAATCAGGACTATGTTGAAAAATTCCCCATAAGAAGAATTCTTACTTTGATATTAAAATAGTTAGGGATACGTTGATACATTCTCAGCACATGTTTTCAAGTACATATTCATGTCCCTTATTTTGGTTTTCAATTCTTTTCACAGTCAATTTTTTACTTTTAAAATAGGTATCAGCATCCAGGGACAGAAATCCAATTCATAACATTTACATAGGAAATAACGGGGTCCACTTGGAAGAGCTTGACTCTCAAGCATCCTCCAAGAATAAATCAAGCCAAAGTCAAGGCTCTGCAAAAACCAGCTTTGGCTTCTTCTTCCTTTTGCTGAGAGCCATCTCTACACTTGCCTGGAGAGACTGAAAAGAAATGCTCCCTTCAGCGGAACACGAGTAGGCTTATGTAAGACACAGGTAAGTTCTCCATTACCGCCTGGGCCCTGGGCCGTTAATATTTGATGCACTCCTCATCATCGCTGTTTGTGTAATTTGTCAACGCCCAACAGGTCCTCTGCCAGCTATGCATTAAAACTATTTTCAAAATATGTCATTGTCAGCCCTTGGCACACTCATTACTTATTAAGATAAGAGGCCGGATGAGGTGAGCAGGAGGTGGCTTGCTTACTTAAACACACTTGACTTAACTGCAGGGGAATCAAGCAATCTAGAGGGTCATGGATGGGAAGGCTTGGGGGACCCTCTCGAGGCTTCATTGGGCAGCTAGAGAACCTGAGGCCCAGGGAGGGGAGGGACTTGGCCAAGGTCACGCAGGAGTTGTATGGCAGAGCTAGAAACACAATTCGAGTTTCTCAAGCTCTTGGTCTTCCCTGGCCCCACCATCACTACCACATTCTCCTGTTGCCCAAATTTGCCAAAAGGGCTCGACTTCCCAGGTATTACCTCTTTGAATAGCAGATACACCCATAGGGATAACTGAAACAGTGGTTTCCAAATATGGAACACATACCCCTAATGTTATTCAAGACGACTTAAGATGTCACATAAACTTTCAAAGTTAAATGATGTCTATTTTAATGCCTTAAAAACGTGCATCAAAGTTAGGATCTGGTGGGGACGTGCATCAGATGCATGAATTTGTAGGTATTATTACTTAGGTCAAAGCTAAATCATAAATAGGGATTCTATCTAAAATCCCTTTCAATGTTGCTGTTACATAACTCTTGTTTTCATTTACATATATGTGTATCTTTTTTATTATCATTTTTCAGAATCAACTTTGGTATTTCTAAGACAGGAATTAGCATTCAGGGAACAAAACGAAACCATTCACAGAACTCATACTAGCACAGGGGTTACAGACACAGCAAGAATAATAAAGGTGATATTGGAAGGGTCAACATTTAGGGGAACCCTAGGGTAGAATGCTTAAGTAAACCTTATCAGTGTACAGTTTAGTAATATTAAAAATGCATAATCTAATAATTACGTTATAACTCTAAGTTACAATATGTTACAATGCCTAAGCAATATATCATACATACAAAACCAGCAAGATTTAGAATATAAATTGTTCAAATGGTCCACGTTTGGCTCCAATGCCTCGGCTTCTGCTTTAATTCCCCGTCTGAGGCCGCAGTGCCTACATTCGCACTCATTCCCTGTGACGTACTCGTAGCTTATTCTCAGGAAATTCAAACCTAAGTGTTCAGTGTGCTCCCCATCCCTGAGATAACTGCATTCCTTTCAGACAGCCAAGGGCAGGCTCGAGTCAAGTCAAGGAGATGAAGCACGACTAGGGAAACTCCCAGCATCATTTAGGAGAAAAGGTACTGACGGTCCAGCAGTCCTGCAACATACGCATCTGCCTAAGTTCCCTCTCGTCAGTCCAGTGAACACAGCGCCAAACAGCAGCCTCTCTGGGAATTATATTTTGGTCCGGTGGGTGGTGCCTGATAGAGGCAGCTTCGGTATTCTGTCCTTTGTAACCTCCAGATCCAGAAAAGGGAGAACTGCAGTGCTGTGCAGAAGCTCGCAACAATAATGAATGATGTCAAGTTATGTGGGAACAATGTCACCAGACCCTTGAGAACAGGTTTGTTGAATTAACTAACGAACTAATTAATCAATGAAAGGAAGCACTAGAAAGCGCTCAACATTTATGCATTCACGTAACAAATTTTTATTGCGCGCCCTCTTTGTGCTTTTCGCCTGGGTGCACAATGGGCGATCCTTGTTCCTTTCTTCATGTTGCAAGCACACCCTGACATCCTGCTTACACACCAGCGCGTGTGTGCACTCGGGAGGAAGCGTCCCACACTTTGCGTGCATGTATGGAGGTAGTGTTAACACCACAGAGAGATGGAGAAAGGTTAGTGAGATTTGGAATGTTCATTCTTAAAATAATTTTTCTCAAGCAGTTAGTTCCCTGAGGTGCCCTCATTTACCTAGACAGGGCCACCCCTAACGTGTGTGCAGCACCCTGTCTATACAATCGATTTGAGATTTTTTTTAGAAGTTTATCTTATTTTTGTTTTTTTTTTCCTTTCCAATTTGATTTTTTAATGCATTACAAATTCATGGACCCATGTGAGATCAAATGACTTATTTATGAAGATGCAGAATCATGGGTGGAAAAAAAGATAATTATGTATTTGTTTACTATTATATCAATGCATGTGAAGATTCTTCCTGGTGTCCAGGCACCGACTCTTCCTGTCCAGATGCAGGAACCAACCCTCCGTGCTTTCTTTTGTCAAAGGCTTCACCTCTCGTCAATTTTGAATCCCTGCTACAAGCAAAGGTAACAGCACAGCGCTGTGGTTCTTCAGAGCACCATGGAGCCTCCCAACCTGTTTCTGGAACGATGCAGCTCGTCACGGAGCTGCTGTCCCCCAACACCTGTTTAATGGTGGTTTCAACCTTAGTTGTGAGGCGGCCTCAGCCATGTGCTTCTCCGTGGCTGCCAATGATTCGCTCAAAGTTCTTTCCTGGGCTTCGCTAACGCGTACCCCAAAGTCAAGTCTTACCCAAAGCACACAGTGTCTGTGATCATTAGTGTTGTGATCACGCTAAATTTTCTGTTTCAAATGCTATCGGTAAAAAGCAGACCATTGTACCTTCCAACCACGTCTTTCTTGAGCGCTACAGATTGCAATGGCTGCGTTTCTAAAATGTGATTGTTTTCATGTTGGCTGTCCCCTGCCTTCCACATCACCACTGGAGCAGGGGTAGGTGAGGGGTCTATGACCAGAGCAAGAAGAATGAGAGGTCCCTTTAGCACAAGGCAAGTCCATCCCTTGTCTGGTGTGGCTTAAGAATGACCTGGGAGGATACAACACTGCCACTCAGATCAACTCCCAACATTCCAAGAAAAAGCCAGGTGAAGGGAGGAGGTGTCCACCAGTGAGGACATCATTTCACCTCTCCTAGCAGAGGCCTCCATTGCCCATCTGCTGCATGTCCACCAGATCTGCCATCGTCTCTTCCAGATTTTTATTTCTCCATGTACCTATGTCAAATCCCATCATCCCTGTCTTCAGAATGTCTCTCATTTTTACCTATATGTCCATCCCGACAGCTGAAGTTCTGATCCAAGTCTGCACTGCCCACCCTTCATTTCTCTCTGCTTTCCTTTCCTCTCTATCCCACACACAGTCCTAGACCCATCTTCCTAAAATTTCCCTCCCATTGTGTCCCTCTCCTACTCATGAACTTACAATGGCTCCCAATCACTTAACAAGCTGACATTCCCTTCTTGTCACCGAACTTCCCTAGAAGTGCCACCCCCAACCTCCTTGATTTTATTTCCCACTCTTCCTGAAGTAAGCCTTCCATTTAAACCAAGAGATTCAGTCTCTCTCTCTCTCTCTCTCTCTCTCTCTCTCTCTCTCTCTCTCTCTCTCTCTCTCAATATTCTTATACTGCCTCTGATCTTGAAATATCTGTGAAGTATCTGGCATTTGGAAATGTTGACATAAGACAAGCGAGAATAAGAAGTTATCCTACATACTTGGAGACACTGGTTTCTGAGTGGTGGGTCCTTGTTATCATTACAGTAGAAGACGTCACCCAAGCAGAATGTCTAAACCACAGTTCACAAAGAGGTAGCCCTTAATCTGAACTCAATTGTTTTAGGCCCCCGCACAATATTTTTTCATTGAAGTAGTTTACAATAATACATCCACAATATAAAAGCCAGATTTCTAGCTTCTATTGAAAAGGTTCCACCTGTGGCCAGTCTTCCCACCTGGCAACAATTAGTTGGACTTGGGGTGTTCTTTAAATGAGGCAGACACTCAGCAATTCCCCCTCTACCCTGTTATGGTATTGGCCTCGTCCTTCTTAATTAGTGACTCTTTGTGTAAAGAAAATGGAAAGAAGAGAAAGGGCAGGGAGTGAAAAGTAAAAAAAAAAAAAAAAAGAGAACAGAAGATGGAGGAAAGAAAAGAATGGGAAAGGCGAAAAGCAGAAGGAAGTAACGTGGAGACCCCCAAAATCTGGGGACACAGGCTTTACGGCAGTACAAGAGCCAGTCCCTCTCTCGGCAGCTGTGTGGATGACAGTGCCCATCATAATCCCTCTCCGACCAGAAGAGATCCTGCAGAAAGTTCAGAACATGAAAGGAGTCAGATGTGTCAGTGGGGGCTGAAAAGAACTCCACTGAAGAAGAAAGGTGACATCCACAATGACCGTGAAGCACGTGGTCAAAGACGGGTGGCCACCAAGTGTTCCCACCAGCCTGTCATCAGAGCCCACCTGAAAAGCACACTTCCCATTACCTTTGTCTGTCCTCACCAGGTGAACACTCCCAGCCTGCCAGGGACCAACTGGCATACCAGTCCATGCCAGCAACAGTGCTGGGTGTCTTTTATTCCATTCGGCTCCTTTGGTGCCGAAACCTTTACATGGGCCTGTCCCTTTGTTCAATGCTGTGACCACAGACAGAACATCAAATCTGCTCAGATGAGGGTAAAAATCAGATCTGCCCTGAGAAACTGCACCCTCCCGTATCCGTAAGACGTCTCCCGTGCTTTTATTGGTATCACCCTTTCTCAGAGGCGGCAGTCAGAGCATCATGGCTGCTCGTTACATCCACATATTGACAGAACAGTTCACGAAGCCCATCTCCTCCACACCGAGGCTTCCTGTGATGCCTCGGACAGATTGGAAGTTTCAGAAAAGAATCAAGAGGACAAGTGATGTGGGCATAGAATGTACCAGTACAACAAGGCGATGATATCAGACAAGCCAAGAGTTAAGACATAAAATAAATCCTGCTTCAAGATAAAGTGGAAGGGCGACCGGGCTCGCTAACTCGTGTTCTCAGCACCAGGCTTTCATTACATAAATCTCTAGGAAATGATGGATTGAACGAGGAGAGCTGCAAACTGAATAAGCTACCTACTACTGTTGAAGAGATACACAGAGTTTTTGTCTCCTTTTGTATCCTCTAAAGTTTTATAGTTTGCCATTTTTGACAGCCTCTGACAGGTTTTCTTCTTAGTCTAAGAAGGATTAATTTTCATAAACAAGTAAATATTATTCGACACTTTGGGGCTGTTTGCCTAAAATCTGGATTCCCTGATCGGCCCCACGCTTAGCTGAGAGGCGCTGACTGCTGTAATCTACATGTTATAGGCACTGTGAGATTTAAGAAAAATAGCTCAGGCTGCAGTCGAGTCAGTTTAGGACAGATCATTATAAAATTCCATTATCACCGCTACAAGTTGGACTATTTGTCATCACAGAAGAGATGACAAGCTCAGAAATACTACATTTGTTATTATCAGATGATAAATGATATTCCATTAAAGCTGTAATACATCATCGGCAAAGCTGCAAAGAAGATATCAAACCTATCAGGACTTGACTTATAATTTAATTTTCAAAAGCTGTCAACTAAAATTCCAAAGGCTAAGCATTTTCATTTTTAAAGTTCATCTTATTTATTTTCCTCATCTGTTAGTCTAATTTCAGTGATATGGCAAAAATAACTGATTATGTGCAATGTATAATTCTCTGCTTTTGATTAGGTAATATATCAGGTGTCACTTAGGTATTAAAAATTAAATGACAGATAATAAAACAAGAGAGTCCCATAAAATACACCTTATTTTGATTTACTCGCGTTTTGAAATATAACAGTGAAGGACAGGTCAATATTTGTGAAAGACACACACATGCCACGAAAAAAAGCACATTTACCCATTACTGAGCACTCTTTCCTGCCATCTAGAGGGAAGCTGAACATGCTTTTCCATTTGGTGTGTATAAAACCTTTTCCCAGATGAACAACTCCTCTTGAGCTCAATTCTATAAATCATAATCACATACAGTATTCCTTTTCTGTGAACAAGTGTTTACGTTTCCCGTTATTATCGTCGTTACCAACATTAAGTATTCAGATGCTGACGGGACAACAACCGCTCTTATCAGTTTCTATTGGTGCAGGCGCAAAGACACGTCGTTTCCATTTATGTGTGTCTTGCTCGTGATCACAGACTTGCAAACATATCAGAAATTGTGATACTAACTATATGAACAGAACTGGCGAATTTGAGAGCTGGAGGGCAACTTCTGAATCATGTCACAGGTTCAGAGAAGAGAAGAAACTTGCCCAAAGTCACACAGCAAGTAAGTAAAAGTAATGGGAGAAGAAGCCGTGATCCTCAATGCCTACTCCAATTTCCTCGCTATAACACTATGCTGACTGATAGACAGTGTCTTACGAGAAAGGTGACTCTTAATAGTCAATATTTGGCCAAGGGTCCAGCTTATAGCTGGTGCTAGGGTTTCCAGGCGGGAATTCCTGCCCGTTCTCAGGAATTTTTTTCACTTTCCCGTTCCTGAATCCCGAGATATAAGCTGTTTTCTATTCTCCACGATGAATCCTTTCTACAAAGTGACGGCCGATACTACCAACCACCTGGGTTCAAGGAGCCGATTTTCCCGATTTCCCAACCAACTTTTCTCAGGTTTCGGGAACGGGAAAGCAAAAAATTTCCTGAGAATGGGTGGGAATTCCCCCACCTGGAAACCCTAGTTGGTGCTCCTTAAAGTTTGGTTAACAGAATGGACATACAGTGTACATACAGATGGATGGATGGATGGATGGATGGATGGATGGATGGATGGATGGATGAGTAATTGCTTAGCTCTCTAATCCTCCATTTGGAAGCCTAGTTCATATCAACAAAACCTCTGGGGCCAACCCAATGCAGTGTTTTGCAAATGTGGAATGTAAGATGCCTCCTATTACTGGGCCAACTATCTCTCAGATCTTACAGAGCACTCCCAGGTACCCTAACAAGGCAAGGGGGGTACTCCCAGGTACCCTAACAAGGCAAAGAGACTTTGCCCAATACTGAGCTGATCACAGTTACACGTCCTCGGGTGACACAGGCCAGCAAAAGAGCTGGTGCTTGCGGCACTTCCCACCACTCACAGACAGTGATGCACAAACCTGTCCAAGCAGGTGAAGCTGCAGTTACATCTCAATGGCTCTGTGAGCCACTGGGGGACAGCGTGGCTCTGTGAGACCCGACAGGGTACAGGGAAAATGAGAAATAACGGTAAGGGAGTGAGTTTTCCAAAACCCTAAGGACTTCAATTCAAAGGACTTCATTTTCTTTTTTTTTAATTATGGTAAAATGCACATAACATAAAATTTACAATTTTCACCATTTTAAGTGTACAATTTAGTGGTGTTAATTATATCTGTAATGGTTTACAATCATCATCACTATTTGCAAAATTTTTCATCACCCGAAACAGAAACTCTGTACCCATTAAGCAATAACTCCCCATTTCTTCTTCCCTCCAGCCCCTGGGAAGCTCTAGTCTACCTCTGGCTCTACGAATTTACCTATTCTAGATATAGTATATAAGTGGACTCCTAATATTTGCCCCTCTGTGAAAGGACTGTCTTTCTAGCTATAAAAGTGATATATATCTGTTGCAAGTGTATAAAGCAATATTCGAATTTACAGTAAAAAATAAATGTCCCAAACTTGCCTCATGCCTCCCCGCTCCTTCATATTTTCACCCTCCAGATATAACCACTGATGACAGTCCAGTGTGTTCCCCTCCCTGTGTTTTCACAGGAACGAACACTTAAATTTCCTGATGACTTCTAAAACAGACTCTGGAATAAGACCACTTAGATGTGTGATACTGGGAAAGTTATTTCACATCTCTAAGCCTCAATTTATGCATTTGTAAAATGGCATTGATAACAATAGGACTCTCCCCCAGCTTTGAGCATGCATGGAGATAAGGGTTTTTAAAGCATTTAGCCCGGAGCTATGTAAACAGGAATAACTCATTAAACGGTAGTTATGTGTTATATGGGTCTTTGGTTTTGAAAAGCAAAAATATGATCACATTCTTCACATAGTTCTACAAACTTGCTTTTTTTTAAAATTTTATTTTATTAAATTTATTGGGGTGACAATTGTTAGTAAAATTACATAGATTTCATTTAAACTCATTCCTCACACACACCTATTTCTTCCTTTCTTAACGGCTGCGTACTCAAGGAACTATAGTTTGCTCTCAGATGATGTCCTTCCAGTATTCTTATTTTATATTACAAAATTAAAGGAGTTTGTCATTCTGGAGCCAGCACTGTTCCCAAGGGGGTCAACACAATCCCAGGATTCAAATAATAATGATAGCCCAAACAAGACAAATCATTTAATGGCCTCCAGGTTGGTGTTGGTGGCTTTGCATATCTTATTATTGGTCCTCATGACACTGTTTTGCCTCTGCTGGAATGACCTCGAGGGTGCATGGTTCTGCCTGGGTGCATGGTGCCCACACGCTGGCAGGTGGTTTTGACCTTCTGGAGCACTCCCCCATCCAACAACAATTCACTAGGCCATGGGCTAGTCCTTGATGAGATCCATTAGTCTTGGTTTGCTCATTTTCTTTTGTCAAATTTTTGTGCAAAGAGTGGAGAAGAGAGGATGGAGAGAAGATAGCTAGTGAATGGGACTTGGAGAGAATCCATTTCTTTCTCTAACATTAACCTTAACCTTTTCATTTCAGGGGTGAAGTTAAGAAGCGGGGTCTTTTTTAAATGACTTGGATTTTACCTGGGTGCAAACAAACAGAAGTACGGATGAAAGGTAAGCGAGCTGTGACAGCTGTCGTCCCAATCCCTAGGGTACAAGAAGGGGAAGATCCTGCTCAAGGGAAGTGCAAGGTCATAGTTTTCCAACATTCTAAGCACGAAGCTCATGTCGCATATAAAGAAAATGGAGCGAGGATGGTCTAACAGCCCACAGGGTCCCCAGGAGACTAGGTCCAACTTCCCAGTCTAGCCAGGGGGAGAAAAAGCACATCTCCCATGAAATCTTGGCAACGGAATGAGTTCCTGTCCTGTTGTCCTATTGCCCCAGATAGCGGGCTATCAAGCTAAGTAAGCTGGGCGCTGTCCCGACGACCGTTAAGAGTAGTTACACGCTCTGGAGCTGGCCTGCCCTTACTCAAGTAATTCACCAGTCCCGGTAAAAAATATAGAGAAAGCAAAGTCAATTAGCTTCTACTTTTCAAACAATAGATACTGAATTTATATATTGGGATCTAAACTCGAACTCCTCATGTATAATCCAGTCGCATCAGCCAGCTTCCTATTTAAAACTTATAGGCTTCAACTACTTTCAGTGAAAGTCTGATGAACAGACACTCTTGCATTACACAGCGATGTTTTCCTGGAGTAGCCCAGGCCTAAGGTAAAGGCCTCTTGTCAAGAGCTGATGTTTGCATTGCCTGGAATTTCATCTATCCTGTTGTGTTTTGAAGATTCTTCCCAGTCTTCCTAGCCATATTTAATTCCCACTAATTCCACGAAATCCTCCCCCATTTAACCCAACCCACTTATTTCTTCTTTTAATTCCTCCACGTGCCATATTCTAGGGAACATCTTTTGGGGCATTTACCCTTTCTCTCACTGGTATTGTTTTGTTGGACTGTAAGTGTCTTAGGAATAAGCGCCATTTACCATTTTCCTTCTATGTCCATTACAAGCCCTAGAATAATCCTAACTGTATAGACTGGGCTCAGTAAATACTTGTAATCCAGAAGGTATAATCCAGAGTGAAAAATAACAGAAAAATCCCCACTTGGAAGGAGAAACACAATGTCTACTTTCCTTTTCTTCTTAACCCAATAATGAAACCCTTGGGCAAATGCTTTGTTTTTATTCAGGAGTCTTAATCAGGTGCTGGAATTTCAAGAAAGGATATCCTTTATTTTGTGTTTCCCTGGGTTTGTCTCAATTTTTGAAAATACTTCAGCTAAAACATTTTACTGAAGGAATCCTTCATTGAAAATCATACATTTTTTTCAATCCAATTTCAGCTATTAAGGGTACAGATTAGGTTTGTGTTTTTTTTTTTTTTGGTGGAAAACAGGGATTCAAAGAAATAAAACACATTCAGGTGAGTTTTAGAAAGGAAGAATGGGAGGGACAGGCCTGGGGACGGAAGAGCTGGGCCTGGGCTCTGTGATCAACAAAGGACAGAGAGGGAGGGCTCAAAGAGAGGACATCTGCCAGGCAGTCCCAGCAAGGGTCAGATCCCTCCAAATATGCCAGAGAGGAAGTAGATAGACAAAGGGGCATTGTCCAGGCCTCTTCTGGGCCACCATCCAACAGGTAAGGGTCGCCTTCTCTGATGACCATTTCTCCTCTGGCTAAGTTCCATCACCTGAGGAACAGCTGTGCCTTGTGTTCACTCCGGTTGTTCTTTCTAAGCCTCAGTTTCCCTAGCTGGACTCTTTAGTAGCTTTCCCATCCACCTCAACAAACTCGGGGCTCTGCTCCCACCCCTGCAGTTGAGCTGTCAGGGTCCTCCCTGGGAGCTGACATGCAGACAGCTTCCAAACATACCCACCACCTACAGGTTCCTAAGGGCCTTCTTAGAAGCAACACTCTCTCAGTTGCTAGAGAGAGTTGCTGGGATTCAGCCTATTTATCCATAGCAATACTCCCCCCATGAACAAACCCTTGACTGGCCTTTTTCCCTTCCCTGTCAGGTGTCCTCACTCTCTCACAGTGCTTCCTGAATCATCCTCTAAACAAATTCCTTGTACCTACGTCTTTGTCCAGGGGGCTACGGTTGGAAGGACCACAGGCTCAGACACCCACTGATTTCAGTGTCGGCCATTTTGGAGCTGGCTAGGTACAGCCCATCCCTGCTCAGTTTGCTTCCATGGGACATAGAAGGAGAAACAATGGCAGGTCCCCAGTGGAAGCTGCTGTGAAAACCATAGCCCTGAGCACCATGCTCAGCCCCCCCCACCCCCATCCCATGCATTCATCTCTGTCTTCTTTTTCAAATTTGATTTTAAATATTTACAGCATCATACATCTTCCCCACCAGATATTACTAATGAACTGTTATTGTCTGCAAAACCTACCAGATGAGTGATGGCCAACTTAAAAAGAGCATCAATGTTTTATTCGTAAAATAGAAGCTGGAAACAGAAAATGCTTCTTGCGTTTTTAGGCCTTTCATCATTATTATTATTGATCCTCTAGCAGAGAAGAGGCAGGCTGGCAATGAGCAGAATCAAGCAGAACTGGAAAGCCCACCTGGCACCAGTAAAAATTTTATAAACATGGAAATATTGATGTCTGTTTAACTCAATAAATAGGGCAAATTTCAAGAAAACATGAATTTTCAACCTGTAAATTTCAAGAACAAAGTGGAATGTTCAATATGTCACTGACAAAGAAGGAACTCATATACTGGCCTGTTCGGCCAGAGAGAAGGCTGTGCCTGCCAAGTATTGATTTGCACGACTGGGCATTGCTGTCAGCCTCCTAGACGTGACCAGCACTCTAGCCCACAGCTGCCTGGCCTTTCCTCTCTTCCTATGTCCCCACGGTTGTTTGAGGCTCCTACAATGATTGTGATAGTCAGCAGAGATGCCGGAAGGTGACTGGACTCTGGGAGCCACACAGATGGAAGTTCAAAGCTCAGCGGGCCTTATCAGCTGTGCACCCTGGTTACCCTCTCTGAATCTCACTTTATCTTTTGGGTGAGATAAGAAAACCTACCTACTTTGCAAGTCCTCAGTAGTAGTGGCTATTCCCTGCCCAGCTGCAGTAACGGAACCCACTCCCTACTGGCTAACTCTCTCTCTCCGGTTATAGACGGACCTGCATTTTTTAAATGTTTTGCTTTTGCCAAATGAATCTCCTTATTCTAGGTATTCCGACTTAGCTGAGATCATGGCATTAAATGAGTTGGAAAGCACGTACATCATGGATGTAAGGCTTGTACCAGCAATAATTCCCTTCTAGGGTGCCCAGGAGTGGCGGGGAGCCCATGCCCACTACACAGCTCATAGGAGCAGCGGCCAGCATGTCTCCTCTAGATGCCATTCTGCTAAGCTGGAATTCATAGGGTTGGAGACCATACTGGAAAACTACGCACTGAAAATTACTAGACTGGGGCTCAAGGACCTAGGTTCCCTCCTAGACCCACTACTGGTGGCTGTGTGCCCTTAGGATAATATAGCCCAGGGTCTGAAAGAATGTGAACTTGAGGTCTAGAAGTCTTGGGTTTGAAACTTGGCTTTGCTCCTTTCTTATCTGTATATCTTGGGGAAAATGGCTTATCCTCTCGGGTCCCTATTTTACTCTTTAAACTAGCAGTTTGAGGCTGTTTTAAGACTTTAACGAGATCAGCACATAGGAAGTGTTTAGCATAAGACCAGACTCACAGGAGTGCCAGGAAATGCCAGCTGTTATTAGACTCAAGTCACAGTTCCTTGTCTGTTAAACAGAATGATGGCCCTTTGCACTGCCCACCTCACAGGCCTGTAGAGAATCTCTTCATGGAATGGCTGTGAAATCATTTTGCAATCTCAAAGCATGATGTTGTCACTATTTCGGTGCCAGATTCTGGATGACCCACCTAAAGATCATGCTTCAAATTAGCATTGTCCAATCACAACAAAGAAAGGGCATGTTTATGTGGTTCCATTTAACTGTGTCCCAGTTGAGATCCCGGCCTGAGTAACAGCAGTGGCCACCCAACCACTAACCTCACAGGGAGCTGATCTCTCTCTGTCCTTCCATTGTGCTGCAATTTCCTGAAACAAGAGGTCCAGCCCTTCAAAGACAGAAGTCTTCAGCTAGACCTTGAGTTAGCAAAGCAGAAGTGAGACCCAGAGGCATCCTGGGAAAGAGGCAGCCCTCTACTGGGATGGGGTAGAAGAACGAGGCGGGTGGCGTCCCCAGGGTCACTGTGTCCCTCCTTCCAGGTTAGGCTGATTAGAAGGCAGCTCAGATTCAGTCATCACGCTCGGCAGTGTGATGACGAATAACTGAATGCCGTCTTCAGGAGGGATGAGGAAACTCTAACACAGACATTTCATAATCACCGTGTGGACAGACCTTAAATCTACCTGGTTGAGTGTCTCAGTTTCCCCTAAAATATAATGCAAAGTGTCTGGCACATATGCATAAAATACTGTTGATTTATTGAAGGAATGAGCAAATATATGGGAGAAGAGTATGGGAAAATGGATGACTTGATAAATGCTAGGCAAAGAGCAATGAAGAGGAAAAGAGAGTGTACGCCCTGCAGAGTATATTCCAGAGACAATGGCCCTGGATTCCAGACCGGGTACCAGGTTAATGAAATGAAGCTTCAGAGGAGACACCAGCTCTGATAAAGGTCCAGTTACCAGGATACAGATGCTGCCACACCCTCTCTAACCCACAGATCCATTCAGATGCCAAGAATTAGATACAGAGTGGGGCTGAGGGACACAGTAGGAATTGCAGATGATTGCTTTCCATCCCCTTCTCTCACTCCCTCTGTGCTTATGGCTGCAGAAATGACCCACCTGCTTTGGATTTCCAGGCCAGGCGGGAGTCAGAAAAGCCCACATTCTTAAAAGAGGGAAAAGTGAAAGGACAATAGGTACTTTGAAGGGTGACCATCAAGCGGATGAGGCTTATGAAAGGGAGCCTAGCCTCCCTGTGACTTCCCTGTCCTCGCTGAGTCTCCAAGAGGCCTCAGGACCCACTTCCTCTTTTCACTCTTCTCACCAGCTTTGCTTCAGTCAGTTCTTATTTGGAGCAAAGGATGCTCAGTTACAAGGCACAACTCTCCCTCTTCATCTGCATAATTCGCAGGGCTCTACATGCCTCTAATGATCTAGCTAGAGGGGAAAGAATGGGTAGCTCTCATATTCCAAAGCACTTTCCTTCTGCACCACTCCACCTGATCCAGTCCTTTCCCCAGAAGTTCTGCTTGGCCAAAACCTAGTATACACCTTCCCCCTTCTCAGCAACCTGGGGAAATTGGGTTTGCTTTCTAAGGATGTGGATTCCGTAGAGAGAGTGATGCAAGTGTTTGTTGGCATGTGTCCGTGCCCATGAGGTACACCAGGCCCCTGGGAGATGGTCAACAGGCAGCTAGAACTCAACAGGGGGTAGGAAACCAAAGGTTCTCACACAGCACCCCCAACCTACTACACTGAACCAGCCACTCTGGTAACCAGGTGCAAATTTTGCCACAGCCCCTTTAGGGTTTAACTCTCATGGGTCTCTGGTTATAAATCATCAAGGACATTTTAACTGGGTAGCACTGCACATACAGTTAATTGAGTCATTTTTTCCCAGGGTGTCAGCTTTTGCTGCTATTTCTATTCTGAACACTGACTCATACTGTTAATTTAAACTGTATGTAACTGTAGAGATTCTATTACCTTTGGCATTCTTTTTTTTTTTGTCCTAGAAAATCAGATTTCAGAACAGAGAGGGGAAGGTGAAAAATATGTCTGCTCCTTGCATTCAAATCCTTCACATACACACAATTTTCCATTGGTCTGTTGGAAGAAATCCCCACTGGTGCCATGTTCTACCTTGTTGCTCAATAAATTATGGGAGGTGTGGCTCTGGAGGCGGGAGCCCGCTTGCCATTCCTGGCAAGGGCGCTGGGAGGCAGGCTCTGCATCGACCTTGACTCAGCTGGCTTATCAGTCTGTAGGACCAGAGGATTAACCTGGGTGACCTCTAAGGCATTTCCCAGTTTTGACATTCCAGAAAAAATCACTCCTCGTTAGCCTTTTCCTGAACGTGCGCCACCCAATCCCACTTTATTCTTCCATCAATCCATTCAGCGGATCTTTACTGAGCACTTCCTTTGGTTCCCGGAATAGCGAGGTCCTTGAAAGGCTGTAAATTGCAGTGGTTAAAAGAATGATTCTGGGGGCTGAGGGCTTGGGTCTGCATCCTGGCTCTATGTCCCTTACTAGCTACACGGACTTGGACAAGTTCCTTCATCTATCTGTGCCTCGATTTCCTTATCTATAAAATGTGGAATAACCCTACCTCATAGTTATTGTAAATGTTAATGAGTCATCCCATGCAAAGCACTGAGACCGGTAAGTAGTCTCTGTCTTCACAGAGCTCCCAGTCTTCTGTAGGAGACAGATATCAATTACTCACTCAAAGGTAAAACTGCAATTATGGCACGTGTTATACATATTTCTGTTGCTATAAGAGACTATAATAAGTGTATTTAACCTAGTTAGGGAAGGTTCCCCAAAGTTTGAGCTTAGATCTAAAAGATAAACAGGAGTTCCCCCATCCCCCAAATGGAGGAAAAGGTATTTCAGGCAGAGGGATCAGAATGTTCCAAGGGCCATGGAGGAAGGAAGCAAGTAGAACGCCCTGATGCTCATGGGGTTGTCACCATGGGAACAGGCTCAGGTTATGCTTCCCTACCCCCTTGAAGGGAGGCGAGGACACCTGATTTGCTCTTGCCAAAGGACTCTGAGCAGAGGAGAGGGTGTCATTCATGGGTGAAAGCCTCAAGAACCAGTATGTAACCTGCCATGCTTTCCTTCCCTGTTCAGTGCATCACCACCGACCGTTGCTAAAACATACTGGACACATAGTAGGAGCAATAAATGAACCTTTGTGTTTTTAAGATGCTGAGCTTTGGGGGTTGTCGTGCGGGGAGGCCTGCGGGGTCTCTGCTCCCGCTCCCCATACAAGAACGCAGGATATGGTGAGGCCAAAAAGGAACACCCACGGAGCCATAGGTAGGGGAGTCATACCACTACGGTCTCACTAGAGGCTGGGTTCACTGGACGTGCGACCTGCTGTCCGTTTTGTCTGCAACCCACCGACGACTCTCTTTCACTCTCCTCCACTCTCCTCGGCTCTCCTTCGTAGCCGCAGCAGTTATATTAGTGGCCAATTGGCTCAATGGCTACAGCCGACGGCCAATCAGCCACAGCTGACGGCCATCTACTACCCGAGCCAGCACCCCTCCACGTGAGGCCGAGAGCCTGTAAACTACTTTCTGGGGCTCTGCCCCCACACTCCACCCCTACAGGTTCTCGCCTCACAAGCGTCTTCCATGAGAGTCCCTGTGTCATATTAGCCTACTGACACCTATGGACGAAAAAACGGTAGTCTTAGGAACCAACAATGGCAAATCCCTTCCATCTGGGAGGATACATGCCAGCTTCTTGTCCTGGGAAAGGAGGGTTGCTGCCACTGGCACCTTTCCCGGTTTGTGGTACCAAACCTTTATGGCAGTGCTTGGGGTCCCTTGCATAGTTTCAACATGTAACAGAACAGGGGACCCCATAATAGGCCATAGTGAGAGCACATAGTTTCCTCAAAATCATCCCGGTATCGGGACCTCTGTATACTACAGTCACTTGAGGTGGCCACTCAGCCACCACCCCTGGCGTCACTTGCAAATCATGAGTCAAACCGGCCCCCCATGGGGCTATCAGACCCAACCACCGACAGTGGGGGCTTTTGACCTGCCAGGGCCAAGTCCATTGCTGCCGTTCCCCTGCTTTCAAGCATGTGGGTGCTGGCAGCAAAATGTTCCATTTCTGCCGTAGCCTGGCTTTAACAGAGTCTCACTGGTGGTAACTTGTAATTGAATGGGAGCGGCCGTTCGATGTAGCAGAGCTTCTACTGGCGCGGCCCTCCCTTCCGTGGTCTCTCATTCAGGACTCTCAGGACGTCCCATAGACGCGAGGCCCAGTCACGCATCGTGGGAGGGTGTTTTGACACCGGAGACCTTGCTTCAAAAGACCATTATAACGTTCAATCATGCCAGCTGCTTGTGGATTGTGCGGGTGTGAAACAACCATTGCACGTCCATCCTGGCAGCCCAGCGCTGCACTTCTTGCCCGTAAAATGGGTACCCTGTCACTTTCAATGACTTGGGGCGCCCAGTGGAAGCTGCTGTGAAAACCATAGCCCTGAGCACCATGCTCAGCCCCCCACCCCATCCCATGCATTCATCTCTGTCTTCTTTTTCAAATTTGATTTTAAATATTTACAGCATCATACATCTTCCCCACCAGATATTACTAATGAACTGTTATTGTCTGCAAAACCTACCAGATGAGTGATGGCCAACTTAAAAAGAGCATCAATGTTTTATTCGTAAAATAGAAGCTGGAAACAGAAAATGCTTCTTGCGTTTTTAGGCCTTTCATCATTATTATTATTGATCCTCTAGCAGAGAAGAGGCAGGCTGGCAATGAGCAGAATCAAGCAGAACTGGAAAGCCCACCTGGCACCAGTAAAAATTTTATAAACATGGAAATGTTGATGTCTGTTTAACTCAATAAATAGGGCAAACTTCAAGAAAACATGAATTTTCAACCTGTAAATTTCAAGAACAAAGTGGAATGTTCAATATGTCACTGACAAAGAAGGAACTCATATACTGGCCTGTTTGGCCAGAGAGAAGGCTGTGCCTGCCAAGTATCAGTTTGCACGACTGGGCATTGCCATCAGCCTCCTAGACGCGACCTGCACTCTAGCCCACAGCTGCCTGGCCTTTCCTCTCTTCCTATTTCCCCATGGTTGTTCGAGGCTCCTATAATGATTGTGATAGTCAGCAGAGATGCTGGATGGTGACTGGACTCTGGGAGCCACACAGATGGAAGTTCAAAGCTCAGCGGGCCTTATCAGCTGTGCACCCTGGTTACCCTCTCTGAATTTCACTTTATCTTTTGGGTGAGATAAGAAAACCTACCTACTTTGCAAGTCCTCAGTAGTAGTGGCTATTCCCTGCCCAGCTGCAGTAACGGAACCCACTCCCTACTGGCTAACTCTCTCTCTCCAGTTATAGACGGACCTGCATTTTTTAAATGTTTTGCTTTTGCCAAATGAATCTCCTTATTCTAGGTATTCTGACTTAGCTGAGATCATGGCATTCAATGAGTTAGAAAGCACGTACATCATGGATGTAAGGCTTGTACCAGCAATAATTCCCTTCTAGGGTGCCCAGGAGTGGTGGGGAGCCCGTGCCCACTGCACAGCTCATAGGAGCAGCGGCCAGCATGTCTCCTCTAGATGCCATTCTGCTAAGCTGGAATTCATAGGGTTGGAGACCATACTGGAAAACTATGCACTGAAAACTACTAGACTGGGGCTCAAGGACCTAGGTTCCCTCCTAGCCCCACTACTGGTGGCTGTGTGCCCTTAGGATAATATAGCCCAGGGTCTGAAAGAATGTGAACTTGAGGTCTAGAAGTCTTGGGTTTGAAACTTTCTTTGCTCCTTTCTTATCTGTGTATCTTGGGGAAAATGGCTTATCTTCTCGGGTCCCTATTTTACTCTTTAAACTAGCAGTTTGAGGCTGTTTTAAGACTTTAACGAGATCAGCACATGGGAAGTGTTTAGCACAAGACCAGACTCACAGGAGTGCCAGGAAATGCCAGCTGTTATTAGACTCAAGTCACAGTTCCTTGTCTGTTAAACAGAATGATGGCCCTTTGCACTGCCCACCTCACAGGCCTGTAGAGAATCTCTTCATGGAATGGCTGTGAAATCATTTTGCAATCTCAAAGCATGATGTTGTCACTATTTTGGTGCCAGATTCTGGATGACCCACCTAAAGATCATGCTTCAAATTAGCATTGTCCAATCACAACAAAGAAAGGGCATGTTTATGTGGTTCCATTTAACTGTGTCCCAGTTGAGATCCCGGCCTGAGTAACAGCAGTGGCCACCCAACCACTAACCTCACAGGGAGCTGATCTCTCTCTGTCCTTCCTTTGTGCTGCAATTTCCTGAAACAAGAGGTCCAGCCCTTCAAAGACAGAAGTCTTCAGCTAGACCTTGAGTTAGCAAAGCAGAAGTGAGACCCAGAGGCATCCTGGGAAAGAGGCAGCCCTCTACTGGGATGGGGTAGGAGAGCGAGGCGGGTGGCGTCCCCAGGGTCACTGTGTCCCTCCTTCCAGGTTAGGCTGATTAGAAGGCAGCTCAGATTCAGTCATCAAGCTCGGCAGTGTGATGACGAATAACTGAATGCCGTCTTCAGGAGGGATGAGGAAACTCTAACACAGACATTTCATAATCACCGTGTAAACAGACCTTAAATCTACCTGGTTGAGTGTCTCAGTTTCCCCCAAAATATAACGCAAAGTGTCTGGCACATATGTATAAAATACTGTTGATTTATTGAAGGAATGAGCAAATATATGGGAGAAGAGTATGGGAAGATGGATGACTTGATAAATACTAGGCAAAGAGCAATGAAGATGAAAAGAGAGTGTACGCCCTGCAGAGTATATTCCAGAGACAATGGCCCTGGATTCCAGACCAAGTACCAGGTTAATGAAATGAAGCTTCAGAGGAGACACCAGCTCTGATAAAGGTCCAGTTACCAGGATACAGATGCTGCCACACACTCTCTAACCCACAGATCCATTCAGATGCCAAGAATTAGATACAGAGTGGGGCTGAGGGACGCAGTAGGAATCGCAGATGATTGCTTTCCATCCCCTTCTCTCACTCCCTCTGTGCTTATGGCTGCAGAAATGACCCACCTGCTTTGGATTTCCAGGCCAGGTGGGAGTCAGAAAAGCCCACATTCTTAAAAGAGGGAAAAGTGAAAGGACAATAGGTACTTTGAAGGGTGACCATCAAGCAGATGAGGCTTATGAAAGGGAGCCTAGCCTCCCTGTGACTTCCCTGTCCTCACTGAGTCTCCAAGAGGCCTCAGGACCTACTCCTTTTTCACTCTTCTCACCAGCTTTGCTTCAGTCGGTTCTTATTTGGAGCAAAGGATGCTCAGTTACAAGGCACAACTCTCCCTCTTCATCTGCATAATTCGCAGGGCTCTACATGCCTCTAATGATCTAGCTAGAGGGGAAAGAATGGGTAGCTCTCATATTCCAAAGCACTTTCCTTCTGCACCACTCCACCTGATCCAGTCCTTTTCCCAGAAGTTCTGCTTGGCCGAAACCCAGTATACACCTTCCCCCTTCTCAGCAACCTGGGGAAATTGGGTTTGCTTTCTAAGGATGTGGATTCGGTAGAGAGAGTGACGGCAGTGTTTGTTGGCATGTGTCCGTGCCCATGAGGTACACCAGGCCCCTGGGAGATGGTCAACAGGCAGCTAGAACTCAACAGGGGGTAGGAAACCAAAGGTTCTCACGCAGCACCCCCAACCTACTACACTGAACCAGCCACTCTGGTAACCAGGTGCAAATTTTGCCACAGCCCCTTTAGGGTTTAACTCTCATGGGTCTCTGGTTATAAATCATCAAGGACATTTTAACTGGGTAGCACTGCACATACAGTTAATTGAGTCATTTTTCCCCAGGATGTCAGCTTTTGCTGCTATTTCTATTCTGAACACTGACTCATACTGTTAATTTAAACTGTATGTAACTGTAGAGATTCTATTACCTTTGGCATTCTTTTTTTTTTTGTCCTAGAAAATCAGATTTCAGAACAGAGAGGGGAAGGTGAAAAATATGTCTGCTCCTTGCACTCAAATCCTTCACATACACACAATTTTCCACTGGTCTGTTGGAAGAAATCCCCACTGGTGCCATGTTCTACCTTGTTGCTCAATAAATTATGGGAGGTGTGGCTCTGGAGGCGGGAGCCCGCTTGCCATTCCTGGCAAGGACACTGGGAGGCAGGCTCTGCATCGACCTTGACTCAGCTGGCTTATCAGTCTGTAGGACCAGAGGATTAACCTGGGTGACCTCTAAGGCACTTCCCAGTTTTGACATTCCAGAAAAAATCACTCCTCGTTAGCCTTTTCCTGAACGTGCGCCACCCAATCCCACTTCATTCTTCCATCAATCCATTCAGCGGATCTTTACTGAGCACTTCCTTTGGTTCCCGGAATAGCGAGGTCCTTGAAAGACTGTAAATTGTAGTGGTTAAAAGAATGCTTCTGGGGGCTGAAGGCTTGGGTCTGAATCCTGGCTCCGTGTCCCTTACTAGCTACACGGACTTGGACAAGTTCCTTCATCTTTCTGTGCCTCGATTTCCTTATCTATAAAATGTGGAATAACCCCACCTCATAGTTACTGTAAATGTTAATGAGTCATCCCATGCAAAGCACTGAGAACTATAAGGAGTCACTGTCTTCACAGAGCTCCCAGTCTTCCGTAGGAGACAGATATTAATTACTCACTCAAAGATAAAACTGCAATTATGGCACGTGTTATACATATTTCTGTTGCTATAAGAGACTATAATAAGTGTATTTAACCCAGTTAGGGAAGGTTCCCCAAAGTTTGAGCTTAGATCTAAAAGATAAACAGGAGTTCCCCCATCCCCCAAATGGAGGAAAAGGTATTTCAGGCAGAGGGATCAGAATCTTCCAAGGGCCATGGAGGAAGGAAGCAAGTAGAACGTCCTGATGCTCATGGGGTTGTCACCATGGGGACAGGCTCAGGTTATGCTTCCCTACCTTCTTGAAGGGAGGCGAGGACACCTGATTTGCTCTTGCCAAAGGACTCTGAGCAGAGGAGAGGGTGTCATTCATGGGTGAAAGCCTCAAGAACCAGTATGTAACCTGCCATGCTTTCCTTCCTTGTTCAATGCATCACCACCGACCGTTGCTAAAACATACTGGACACATAGTAGGAGCAATAAATGAACCTTTGTGTTTTTAAGATGCTGAGATTTGGGGGTTGTTTGTTGCTGCAGCTTAACCTATCATATCCTGACTGATAAAGGAGGTCAGCACAATTGACAATGAGAGAGTAAGGAGTTTGGGGTGAGGTGAGGCAGGGACGTATTTAAGGGTCATGTAGTTAGAAGCTTTGTGGGCCATGTTTGAGAGATTTGGTGTCATGCATCCTAAGAGCAAAGGGAAATCACTGAAGGATCTGGAGCCAGGGGGTGGAATGACTTCATATGGAGAAGAGATGAGAAAGAAGCCCAATAAAAAGGGAGAAGAAATAGATGGACCAGTCAGGAGTCTGTTACATAGGCCAGGCAAGAGCTCATGATAGTTTGCAGACAAGGGAAGTAGTAGCTATATCTGAGGTCTACTTAGGAGGTTAAAATTGATGAGATTTTGGCAATGAACTGACTATGGGTGTTGAGAGAGGAGGAGGTTTGCAGGTTGCTGGCTTGTCCAACTAGATGAAAGATTGAGCCACTTCCTGAGATGGGGCCTAATAAAAGAGGAACCCAAAGCAGGGTTTCCGTTTGCTCAAAGTTTCTAGTGTCCAGGGACAGTTTTCAGCAAAGGGCTTACGCCAATGTTCATTCACCAGCAAGAAAAAAGTCAACCCTAGCTGAAAAAGCAGGTATTCTGTAAATAATTCTAAGTATTTCATCATTGAAGCAAAGAAAGGATTTGCTAAAAAATAAAAAATAAAAAAAAAATGGCCCCGTCTTCACGCAAGGAAAAACATCTAGAGAAAATATTTTGCATGTCATTTCTGTAGACGCAAGGGAGTTTTCTTCCCCATGATGTATTATGATAAAAGGTATCAGATTTTATATTAAGAAACCAAACAGGAAAGAATGAAAATCTGCTTTTTCTGTTTGACTTTGTGGGAAGTAGTAGAAGTGACACAAAGCTTAGAGTTAGGGGAGGCTGTGTTTGAACCCCACTTTCCCTCTTACTAGCTGGGTGATCTTGGGCAAGTTATTGAGCCTCCTTAAACGCCAATTCTCTCATCTGTACAAGCAGGTGTTAACAGCCAGATCTCAGCTGCTGATGAGAATGAGATGTGATGACATATGAGAAGAATGAAGTGCAGTCCTTGGGACATAGTAGGGGTTCATTAAATGTGATTGTATAACAGGGATATTTATGGGGGTTCGTTGCGGAAGTCTGGGATCTGGGTAAGGCTATCCACTCCTCTCTCCCCGTGGAGACCCTGCTCAAAGCACTAATTATAAGGAGCAGTAGTTAGCTGGGATTACAGGGGCTGCTTCAACTCCCCCACACAGAGTTCAACGCGGGGCTGGGCAACGCTGCTCAAGCCAGAGAAGCAAATGAGCAGTCTGGCTTCATGCTTTTCCCTTGAACCTGAGGTGGCCAGGAGTCACAGAGAGAAGAAGCAACAGAAGGCAAAAGAGGGTGGCCAGTCCTGGCTCTGGCTCTTCCCAGATTTCTTGCCTTATGCAGACAGTGCATACAAGCGAAGGAATGTGTTTCTGTTCTCCTCTTTACCAGAGTGACGGCGCACTCCTAACAGGTGGGCCAGTGACATTAGCAAACAAGATCTACTGGCAGATCTAATAACTACGATTATTCTGAAGCACTGTTGTATATAAATACTATTTCAGGATCCACGTGATATGATATGAAACTACCAGGGATTTCTCTTTGTGAAAAAAAGTACAGGTACTGGGAATACTACTGAGGTCCGTTTTGCACATTCATAATTGAAGAATTCAAGTTGAAGTTAACAGAGGTGTTATGTTTTCCTCCCCAAGTTCATTCCCCTCCCCCGCTGAGCTTGTACCCACGTACCCCTCCACCACAGGGATAATTATCCCTGACTGTAGAGACAGAGCCTCTGCTTACCGGAAACCAGGTGGTCACAGGGGATCACTGTAATGCATATCATTTCTTAGGCACTTACTGTGTGGACCATGCAGTGCTAAGTGCCATGGAAGCCATTTTTATCCCCACAACAAACCTGTGAGGTAAACACCATTACTGTTCTCATTTCCAGACAAGGGAACTGGATCAGACAGCATTTGTGATCGGTCCTGCGGCAAGTAGCCAGAGAGAGATGGAACTGGGATTAGAACTCCCGCATGTGTCAGTCCAGTCCCCAGTGCCACCCCCGACTCAGCAACAGCCTTGATTCTGGCCATTCATCCAACCAACAGATGCAGGCTTGACCACTTTCAAAACATCCCTCCACAGGCTATGCAGGTAGGAGAGTCCTACCTGTCAATTTTTCAAGGTACATAATGTCCTAGAAATATTCAAAGGTTGTTGAGACCTTGTAAGGTATTTAAGAATACTTCAGGGGAAACTAAAACCTCCTAAGAGCGCTGCTTTCTCATTGCCAACCTCAGTTAGCCCTTCACTGCATTTATCTATTCAATGCCAATAAAAATAAAAGCCAAAAGAACTTCATCGGCAGGAAGCTTCCCCTGCAGGTGCCTACTCCCAGGGTAATGGCGTGAAAATCTTTAAACCAGCACCTTCGAGGACTTCCCTTCTTGATTTACTATTTGAAAAATCAAAATATTGTAAACTTTCAAAGGCTGCTTTTCTGATGACAAGCAAACAGATTAATGGATTTTTTTATTTAATTTTTTTTTTTTTTTACTGTTTGTTTTATTCTGGTTGAAATCTAACAGATACTTTACATCCTCAAGAAATTTCAAGTTGCCCTCTAAGCTCTTATCTGACATCTAACCAATTTCTGAGTCTGACTGGGCTTATCCAGGATATAACTACAGATTGTTCATTGTCAGAGAAAAGATTTTTGCCCCTAGAATTATATATGTGTATCTCTCAGAGGCGAAATGATCAATGAGAGAGGGTCGTGAGCTCATTCACAAATGTCAGTGCATCCTTTCTCTCCAGCTGACTGCCAGGTTTCTCTGAAAGTTAAAAAAGGAAAGAAACTAATAAATAAGTTCTCATTACGCTTGGAGTGGGTTTAAAGAGGGATCGTAAAAAGTATACTGAAGAATTAATATTGAATTCCCAGAGCTCTGTGGTATTACTGCTTCTGTTCTTGGGTTATTATTAATGGTACGCAAGGCTAATTTCCTAGAAAGTATGGAAGCATAATTGTTTCCATCACTGGATCCTAATTACCCATCTTCACATTGCCTTAGTTTATCAGATCAGCTTTTATCACTCCTAGGAGACAACAAGGTTTGGAATGAAAGCTAACAGAACTGGCAAAATGTTGCTTGTTTATTCTAAGATGAAAGAGAGATAATGTTCACTATACTGGGTAATTTACAAGTGCGCCCTTGTAGATGGGCCACAGAATTAGGAGACACGGGACAGTCCCCTGTGTTGAGGAGATTACGGGATCTAATGTAAGCAAATCCTACAGCACAGTGTATATATAACCTGTGGTAATTTTGTGTTCTTTTTTGGCTATAGATAAGAAATATTTGCCAGAGGTGAGCCAGTTTGATCTGGTTTGTCCTAGGGAAGATTAATGTCAAGTTGGTTCTGATAAGTGGTGCCTCTGTGGTGCGTCCCTCCTAGTTGTTGTTCAGACCCATTCCGGACTAGATAGGTGTCTCCTAGAATGAAACCTATAAAGGTTCCATTGAGGGACCATTCTTACACTAGACCTTCTAAGCTCCAAAAGGGCAAGGACCAAGTCTCTTTCTGCTCTCCATTGTGGCTTCCATATCAACTGGCACATAACAGGTGCTCAAAAATATTTGTTCATTTCAAGAATGTAATCATAGAAACCGTTTTGAACCTGAATTGATGGGCCAGATATCATAAGATAAACAATCTCTGCCTCTTCATCACATATGGGGCAAATTATGTTTGGGTTCTGGTCCATCTTCAATTAAATGGAAAGAATAAACACACTACACATGCTCAGTTCTTATAAGACCAAGAGTCCCCCCATCCCACCCCAGGGAGCTCTCCCTGGTGCTGTTTACCCAGAATTCCACCCAACATCTTGTTTGATAAGGTCCTTTAGTAGCAGAGCTTCCAGACATCTGATCATGGAACTAACCAAGGTATGCAGCTATCAAGTCTGTGTCCCGCTAAGGTAATAGGAGTATAATCTCTAACAACTTGGCTCTTCCTCTTCCCCCAGGGAAGGTTGTGGGAGTTGGGTAAAGGGAAGTAGCTTCACAGCATGGACAGTATAGAAGGTGGAGAGGGAAAGCAGGTATCTGGTCTCTGTTTTCCGTTCAGGCTGATACCCTCTGAGATACCACCTCTCTTTGATCTTCGGCCATTGTTGTACTTAGGTCTCCATTTTCCCTTTGACCCTCAGCTCTTTCCGGATGGGTGGCTCTCCAGTTACTTCTGAGACATGCTTGACACTGAGATTTATTTTGTTTCTCCCAGGACTTTGGAACAGCACCATCTCTGCAAGCCTGTTTTAGGTCCCTCCCATAATTATCTGGATCCTTCCCTCTGCATTCTCTCAGACCTGATCTTGACCTCCAAGCCTAGTCCAAGGAATTCTATCCAGGCTCTGGAGGAACTAACTCAAGATGTGTCTTCCCAACATCTTGCCTATGCTCTTTAGTCCGTCAGAACATAAAATCCTGGGACTCATTCTTTTTCTCTGCATTCAACTGTTTCATCCCTTCTCTGATGCAGCCTCTTTTGGAGCATAGAAAACCTAACTTCTTGAATGAGATCAGGTGATATACAGTGGCACAAGGGCAGGGGTGGGAAGAAGGAAGTAGGGAGATCGAGGGAAATTCTGATAGATATTTTTTGTGAGGATAGCTTCCATAATCCTTTCCATCCTCTCACACTGCCCCACTGCCATGGGACTGCTGCTCCCCATGAAGAGGTGAAGTCTATTTCTCCTCCCCTCAATTTGGGTTGACCTTCTTTCTTTGACCAACAGAATGCAGAGGGAGTGATGTTGTGTGACTCCCAAAGCGAGGCCTCCAAAGTCCTGCAGCTTTCACTTTCATCCTCTTGGAACGCGGTGCCATAATGAAAGAAGTCAGGCTAGCTTTCCTGAAAGCTGGAGAACAAGTGAAGGGAGAGGCTCCAGCGATGGTCAGCGCCAACTTCCTGACGGGGTGTGAGGCCATCTTGGACCATTGAGTCCAGCTGAGCCATCAAATCACCGAAGACACATGAGTGATCTCGGGCAAGACCAACAGAAAAGCCTACTGCTGAGTCCAGCCCAAACTGCTGACCCACAAAATTATAGGTAAATAAAACAGTAGTTATTTTCAGCCACTAAGTTGTGGAACATGTTTTTTATGAGGCACTAGATAACCGATACAGACATAAAACACCAGGAAGAGAAAAGCTGGGTAATGTTGCGATGTATTATTGTGGTATAGCTATGCCTTAGGTTTTATTGCCAGGTATTTCAGCATCTCTTAATGTCTATACTTGTACACTATTTGTCAGGAAATTTGACAACATGTAGATTTGGCACTTCTCCAAGGAGTCTAGGGGAGAAGCGGAGGGTGGGAGTGACGGGGATGACCTCCTGGTATTAACACTAGTCTGTGGATAGGTATAGGTAATAATGAGCAACTCAGTAAAAATTTACTGATATGCCTATTACATATCCATGCCCATGGTATGAGATACCAAAACAATCCGATCCATCCAAAAATTTTAAAACCTACTTGGTCAAATATTTAAACCATTTTCCCTTCAAAACCAGAGTTACACCTCTTAAGCTAATGTCCCATGTCGAGAGCACGTCTCTAAGGATCGAACAACCTATCCACTATTTCTTCTGTCGCTTTTGGAATAGTACTATAGTTCCCAGAGAAAAAACTATCAGCTGGAAGCATTTATGATGGGCTCATTGAAATATCGCCAATAATTTATTTTCTGTGTAACTTCAATTGATCATGAAAACCCGTATGAGATCCATTTGTTAGCTCTGGGCTTGCTTTGTGATATTGATCAAGTAGATTCTTTTGTGAAAAGCTACATTGATTAGTTTCCTGACAAGCTGTTAAGGCCACTGGCAAAGCTGTCGCTGGTGATACTTGCAGTTGGAAGAGTGGGGCTCACCTATAATGTCTTTCTGAAGGGAGGCTGAATGGAAGGTAGATGAATGCAGACTACTTTCTTTGCCCCAGGTAAACACCCACTGATACATCTCCCAGCTCCTTTTCCCAGGGGAGAAAATTAATACCCAAGCACTGAACAGTCTCTCCTCCATCCTGACTTGGCGTCTGCACTGGAAAACCCACCTGAAACACCGAGACTGTGGGACGAGTCTGGTCCCTTTTAGCCGCCTCGTACAAGTACATGGTTGGCAGAGCCATTCTGCTGTTTCTCTTCAGAACGGCAACTTCCAAAACCCCACAAACAGAACCCCAAATCTGGATGGAGGATGATCAATATGCTTTGCCATGAAAAATGCCATGTGAACCCAAGAGGGGTTAGAACAATGGGCCTCGGTGTGTTCTGACAAAAGGACACCAGACCACAAATACGAGGACACCTGGCAATTCCCATTTCTTGACAACTGAAATTAATGAACAGCTTGCACACCCAAAAGAGAACAACACGCCAACCTGAAATGCCACCTCTGACAAGAGCTAAGCGAGTCTCTAGAGTTGGCGGTGGGAGGGAGAAGGGGGTGTCGGTGCTGGTACAGAGTCTGACGCTGGCTGGAGCAGCTTTTCCTGAGGCGTATGTTGTAGAACACACTCCCCCGAGACAGCCTTCAATAGGGTTCCATGACTAGCTAAGTTTGGCTAAACGTTTGAATACCTGTACACTTATCTGAGAAGTCCCATGGGTTACATGGGACAGAAATTGGTCACGTTAGCTGTCCCTGCGCCTATGTGATATGATCATTAATCCAATCAGGTGATCACTGCTTTGACGCTGTGGTTGCTCATCTAATAACAAAGGGTTAGGTCCTGACTCTGCCACTCACTAGCGACATAAGAAGCTGGGGACCCCCACTGAGCCTCTGCCTTAGGATTAAATGAGAGAATACGTGTACACGTCATTAGTTACCTGCAGATAACAGACTAATGCTCGTTGTTAATGTGCTCTGACAATGGGCACCTGCTTTTAAAAACCCCCAGCTTCATGTGGAATATTCCTATTGTTAGGCAATGCCTCTGGGCTGTCTTTAACGGGGGAGGAAGAGTGTAAATAGAAAGCTTAACCTAAAGTGGGACAACAAGAAAACAGCAGATTGAGCACCTAAGTTAAAACTAAATGTATTACAGAAAGGGATTATTTTACTACTGTTATTCCATGACAATAATGAAAACAAATCAATCCAGAGCTAATTCGTTAGTGGTTTTGTTTTTATCAAAGGCTTGTCGATTGCCATAACATAGGAAACAATGGGAACACTTCATCATCACCCAACAGGCAAAAAGAGAAATCTGACCTGAAATTCTATTCTACCTATCTGTAGAATTTTCTCTGACCACAATCATTCTGAACTTAACCTTCTACCACAGAAGTACCGAAGGCAGAAAGACCAAAAGCCAAACATCACTTTCCACTGAAACCCTCACACAACAGGGAAGTCACTTTTATTTCTCAAAAAAGGAATCATAGAGAAAGGAGAGGGTTGACAGTGTTTTAAATTCGTAAAGACTGCAAAGTATTTTCACCACTATTACCCATCATTTAGGCCTTCTAGCATCCCTGGTGAGGTCTGCTAAAGAGGTCTCCATTGTGTAGTGGAGAAATCTCAGACCAGTGTTTTACCCAGAGTCACACAGATGGTGCCAGGAGGCTCGACGCAAGCCTGGGTCTTGGGTCCTCGAAGTCTAATCCTTTTTGATTTCTCAAAAGCAGAGCCAAAACTCAGATTCAGAAGGTGACAGAAAGGAAACAGGTTAAAGCTTCACTGTGATAGAGTTTGGTTGGAATCATCTTAACCTTCAGTGGGTTAAGTGGCAGGTAAGTCGCCAGAACAGTGAGTGACAATGGAACTCCATCAAGGGAAAACTAAGGGTAAAGTCATCCGAATCCAAGACCGATAGCTCCGAGGTCCCTCCTGCTACCCATTCAGACCTGGGGCTCTCTCCTCACCTGAACTGCCCCCGGTCTCAGGAAGGTAGACTGTGGGCAGTGCACCTCCCAAGACTATTGTCTGAACACACGTGTGCAACTCATGAAAAATTTGGTGCCACGTTTTCCAAGGAGAGAAATACTATTTTCTACTTATTGACTTTTTTTTCAAATCTTCTTGTCAGATGTAATCTTTTATCAAATTGCAGAACTGACATGTATCTGCCACAACCACTGAAACCAGTGAGAGAATATAAATCCATATAAAGAAAATGTTAATCACCTGTCTTTATCTCCCACAAAAGTAAAGTACACCCGCCTGCTGTTTTTCTAGTCACATCTTTCTAACTTTTCTAAAATACACATTGATGTAAGGGATTTGGCGTTGTTATTGTCACTTGGTGCCTTTCTCACACGACAATAAAGCACTGATAGTCCTCTGGGTCAATAGATAGAGATTTAACTTGTCTATATTAGGAAACATTTAATATTCTGCAATAGGATTACACCAGAATTTATTGAATTTTTCTCTTATTGATGGACATCCATTTATTTTTTGTTGTTGTTGTGTTTTGGTTTTGACTTTGCAAATAGTGCGGTGATAAATGTCCTTATTCACACAAGTCCCACAGCTGTTATTTCATTAGGATAGATTTTCATATCAGGGATTTCCAGGACAAAAGCTATATGTATTTTAAATTTAAGGTATGTTGTCACATTAGAAAAATAAAATCCAGAAGGATTAAAGATTTAAATTTTAAACAGAAAATAATAAAAAATCTTAGCTTCACAGAAGAGCTGCCACTAGCTACTTAAAGCCCCTGATTATGTCTTAAGTAAACGTGAATCCATATCAAACCAAGATGAAAATTCTACCTTTGAACTAAGTTTAAACCAGACTTGCAGATAAGTTCAGTGAGAGAGAGAAAGATAGAGACACAGAGAGAGAGAGACCCCCAAACCATGAGGCAATCTACTTTGTGACCCAGCTGAACACCAGGATCCAATCAACTCATCATGGGTCTCAGGGACGCCATTACTCAATTTCATTTTTATTTATTCTTAACAAATCCTGCTTTATGCCTATACATCACCCAAAGATCTCCCAGTGTGGTGATCTGGACTGGCACTCCCAAGGGGCATGTTTGAGGAACAATCAGTGACCTCGTTTGGTCAATCAGGGCCTTCGTTATTTTGAGTGAGTGTCCCAAAGTGAAGGGGAAAGCACGGTGTTCTAGATGAAAGAGCAAAGTCTAAGAGGCCATGCCGGGGAGAAGAAATGAGAAAAAGGCAAGCAAGCAGATGGGAAGATACTAGGAAAGAACTGAAAAAAACGTTTAATGAAGAATGCACTTAAGTTTTTGGTATGGGTGACCAGTGTGAATTCCTGATCCCCACCCCCCCGCCATAAAACCTTCAGAATAATCTATTTATGAGACTTTAGAGTCTGACCATTAATGGGGGAGGAAAGAAGATGGGAATAAAGCAAAGCAGTTCCAAGTCTGTTCTCAGGGTGGGCAGGGGCTTCCCAAGGGAGACTCTGTCACATTTGGACAGTTGGAAGTGCTGCTCAAAAGTTAGATTAAAAATAAAATTGCACCCTAACCTAAAGTCCCTGAACCTCTTGTTCAATCATGGTTTACAAAGCAGCTAAAGAAAGGAAATTTTTGAGCAACTGATCAAAGCAGCACTCAGAATGGAACCACTGATTGAATATTGACCTCGGCAGGCACTGTAATTGCATCTTATTGGCAAATCATTACTAGTTTATCTTAGTGATAGAAAGCACAGATTGAAATTACGGAGGCACTTACTTCTCTGGATCAAGTGAAAAAATCTCCCTAGCCTTTAAAAACATGGCAGGCGTGTGGGGGGAGGGGGGAGGAGGATTCTCTTCTAGGGAGATTAGAGGTTGGCGGAGCCAGCCTCCCTGTGACGGCGGGAGATAATAGCATCCCCGACGCCATGCCCGTCCTCATACTCTTCAAACACACAACTCCAGCCACACGTCCTAAACAAGCCTAATTTACCTCCCCACCCCTCATGCACTTCCCTCTCCTCTGTGTTATTCTGGTACAAGGCACTGTGGTGGTTAGGAGTTCAGGTTCAAGCTGTGTGAGCTATTTACATTCATCATCGCTTCTGACCCTCGCAACAACCCAGTGAAGTGAGTATTATTACTACCTCTGTTCTAGAGATGAGGAACCTAAGACTTAGAAATGGTCAAAAGTTAAATACAAGATAAAAATGAATGAATGAATGAATGAATGAATGAATGAATGAATGAATGATAGATGATAGACATTTACCTATGCTAACCTACCTTATACCCCAGTAGGTAATAGGTAAGGATGTGCTGTCCTTTGCCGTCTACTGCTCACAGGGACTGGCAAATCTTTTGTAATGGGCCAAAGAATAAATATTTTAGGCTTTGTGGGCCCGATGGTCTCTGTCATAACTGCTCAACTCTTAGTCCAAAAGCAGCCATAGGAAATAAATATGTGAGTGGGCATGGCTGCCTTCCAATAAAACTTTATTTGTAAAATCAGGTGACAGACCAGATTTGGCCTGTGGCTGTGACCTCTGTTCTAGAATGTAAACTCCCTGAGGTTTGGGCATTATTCCAACAGGCACTATAGAAACATACAGTGTTTCTCCAATATCTGTGATCTGGTTCCAGAACCTAGGTTAAAAAGGGCCATCTGCAGAAATCAAGACAAATTTATGCCCCCATCCCCAAAAACTGCCCTTGAAACTACCCCTAATAGATGGTTGTTCACATCTCCAGTGACAGGAAGCTGACGCCTGCACAGGTTACCCATCGTCCTCAAGGGTGACGTGAGGTTTTAGGGTATTTCTGTAATTACATTTCTGTGTGCTTGACTAATAGAACACTGCATTGATAAATTTTCAAATACTGAAATCTTGATGCGATGAGCACCTTCTGTGCAAAAAGACTGGACAATTTTTTCTACAGGCAGTATTGTACCAGGTATCTTCACTATATCCACACTAGCGAACATAGGAACTTCAACTTTAAAATAGCTTCTCACCCCGCTGGGGGGATCAATAAGACTGATTTCATTTGCAGTGCTCCAGTGTAAAAGCATCTACGCCATGTGTATTCACTGCATTTAATACGCATGCCTACTCACAACTGTGTTCTCCTATTTTTCCTATTGTTTTCTTAGAATACAAGGACGCACAGAGAACTGAACACTCATCTTGAAATTTCCACAGAAGGTGAAGTTTCCTAGAACAACATCCATCCATTTGTCCTTTTAGTCAGATATGCACTCAACACATGTTTGCAAGCATCTACACTGTGCTTGGTCCTAAGGAAAAAGCAAATACACGAGTTCCTGGTCACCACAAACTTAAAATATAGTTGGAGAAACAAGGCAGAACAGAAGGTCACAAAAATTAGAAAACTGCATTGCATATGGTCTTGTGGTCGCGTACAAGTCAGAACACTTCTGAGAACGTTTACTGAAATTGAACTGCCAGATGAACTCCCAGAAATTTTACGAGTATAAAAGTATTTAATATATATTAATACAGATTAATATAGATGCATCCTTTCTCACTGCAGGTTCAGACAGCTTTCCACCTGGACTTTTTCAGCTGAAATGTGGCTTTAGTTAATATTAACAGAGGAAGAGCAACTTGCCATTACAGTAGACCACTATGCCTCCATTTGTCATAATTTGGGTAATTGGGAAAGCGTTTAATGTATTTCAGAGAAAAAAACATTTTAAGCAAGTTAGTAGCGTAATGAACACAAGTTCTTGAAGTACTGCTGTATGTGCTACCCCCAAGTTGGCATTTATGGAATCTGATACTCACTCTTTAAAGTGCTCTGACTAGCACTTTGCGATTTACATTACATCACCTAATAGTAGTACTAACTGATGGTAACACTAGTTTACTCCCAAACGCTTTACACGTAGCAGCACAGCATTTAATCCTCACAAGCCACCCCACAAAGCAGACTTACCATTACCCCTACTTTTATAGATGAGGACTCTGCAGCTAAGAAAAGTCAGAAACTTGCTCTTGTCTGTCAGTTACAAATGTCTAAACCCCTTGACTCAACAATTCTACTTCTGGGACTTTTTCCCTGCTGATATATTTGCAAATATGAAAAATTATTTATGTGTAATATATAAGACCATTAACTTCAGTGCTGCTTGTAACAGACAAAGGCTTATTCAGTTTATCTATTTCTCCTCGTGAGTTTTGGTAGGTGTGTCTTTCAACTAATTTGTCTATTTCACCAAGGTTAGCTTAAGAGTTGTTCATAATCCTGATATCTTTTGAAATGGTGTATCTTAGACAAATGTTGACATTTCTTTTACATTTACTGAAGTAGTACAGATAGTTATCTTCTTTGAGCTAATTTTAATAATCCATGTTCTTAGGAAGCGATCCACTTAATCCAGGTTTTAAAATTGGTTTAAGGTTCCAAATATTCCTTCTAGTCTTTCTAAATTCTTAACATCTATAGTTTCACTTTTGTTTTATTCCAGAGGTTTTTACCTCTCTCTCTTCTCATCAATTCTCCTTTAGACTTTCAGGGGAGATGGGGTCCCTTTGACCGTCTGAAGAAGAAGCTTTTGATTTATTAATTGCATTTTGTTTTCTAATCCATCGAGTTCAGCTTTCATCATCACTAGTTATCTCATTCCTTTATTTGGATTATTTTGATGTTATCTTTAGTTTCTTATGTTAATTATTTAATTCACTTCAATTTTTAAAATCTTTCTTGTTTAATAACTTAAATACCCACAATGAGCTACGTACTTTTCTAAATGATTCGCAAACTTGGGTTTGAGTTTCTCTAAGAACACTATATTTTAGAATCTGTTAGGTTTTCTTCACGGCCATAGGATCAATATTGACCAATGTTTCAGTTATAAGAAAAGAATGCGTATTTGCTATAGATCATAAAGTTTTATACGTATTTATTAAATTAATTAGCATTCTCTTTACCTTCACTTCATTAAAGACTTATCCTCACTTTCAAGAAGCATCTTACAGAAGAGACTCTTTCTTGGGAGGTCTAAAAAAGTCATATTGTATTTGCAATACCCCTCTTAGTTAACCTTTCTCAGAAAGAAAAATGTCTGAATGTCCTGATGGCCACAGGTAATACTCTGTGAACCAAATCTAATCAGGTGTTCACTGCATAAACAAGTTGCTGAGTTTTCTGGAGTAGAATTTGATCACCACAAAATACAAACAGCAAACCAGCAAAAGACTGTTCTTTTCTGTATTTCCAAGGAATGAGATTCCAATAGGTAACAATGCAGCCATTTTATAAAAAGGCTAATAGGCAAAGAACAGACATCTCATCTAGACTCACTCCTACAATGCCCCTCATGGACGTCCTCCTCTACGTGCCCACCACGATAGCTGTTGTGCCCAATTCATTCAGACCTTGTACGAGCTTCGGAATGGATGGTTCCACTTGCTATCTCTGACCCGTCTCATCATTCAACCCCAACAACCTAAACTCCCAAAGCATTCTTCTGAGGACAGCACTTCCTTCAAATTTCCCCGCAGAATGAAGTCAAAACTTCTTAGACACTAAATTTCCTTGACAGTAATGCCAGCCCTCTTTTCTAACCTTTTCAACCTACTCATTTCCACGGACCCTTGGATCTTCCCAGACTGATAAACTCATGAACTGTATGCCCATTTTTTAACTTTCCCATTACTAAGGATGCTCATGTTGAAAATCTTTTGTTTCCTAAAATGAAATAACATACATCCTGCTATACTCAAAGCCATGGTTCCTTGGTGACTTGTGAGGTACTAGATACTGGTGAGTGCATCGGACTTACTTCTTTCCTTTAATCTTCTTCACCACATTTCAATAAGAGAGGCAGTGTTACTACCACTGGTGGTTTAACACACAGTGACTCGGATGCTTAGAGGAGCTGAGTCTGAATGCAAAGCATACTTGATTAAGAACTGCATTGGACTCTCTTTTAATTGTCCTGCCACGGCCACGACATTCCCTGCAGCCTAGACCAATCACTCACATAGAGCGGGCATTCAATAAACCCTCCTTAAGTGAATGAATAAATAGTTGAATGACTCAGGGAATGTGGGAATATATGCCAAAATGCTTTCGAAATTATAAATTACTATGCAAATATTATTCATCATCCATAAAATCACCATTATTGAATTACTTATATGAGTGACAGTTTTTTTCACTTAATTCTATGCTTTGTATTAATATATGCTAAGCGAACACTGATACACTTTTTCGTCAATTGTTTCTCTCCCAAACCCAGGCAGAACCTCACCTTCCATCACGTGAACCTCACGTCCAATGGCAAATATTGACAATAAGCAAACGTCATATTGAAATTAGCCTTCTAACATGCATGTTATTGGAAAGTCAGCAGAAGTTCAAAACAAACGACTATGGAGGGCGTGTGGGGGTGGGGGTGTGCATGCACGCGTGTCTGCCCAACATTTTCAAACATTTGTCTGGCTACACTCTGCAGGGTAGACCAGTCCCAGGAGCCTCCCGACCACGTTCAATCTCCAACCACACACAAGCACCAGATGTCAGTGTTGTGCAACGTTCAGGCTGACTGCTGGAGGAGGCAAGCTGGTGTTTGTGGCTTGCAGACAGAATGACAGTCATTTACACACACGAACACAAACGCCCTCAGGGGCTGGATAAGTCTTAGTGGTGCACTGCAAAGAAACTGTTCTTTGAGGAATTAGGTAGCACCTTCTGCAAATGCAACTGTGAGTCAAGGGCGGGAATGAATGAGCACAGGATGGACAGCAGAACTGCCACATTCTTCTGGCCCAGAACGAGATGGACACGTCCAGAAAGTCTGGTCTGACTCCTTTGTCACAGCTGTTGTGAGTGACAGCAGAGGAAGGTCTGACCAATCCGTCTCGTGTGATTAATGAACAGGACTTCAGATCTGCAAGCCACGTGGTCAGACGGCCAAACTCCTAGCATGTCCTCGAGGCCCGGCCTAATCTGGCCCCTGCCTGTTTCTGCAGCCTCACCGGGAACGGCTCTCCATTCTCACTACTCCATCCACGGATCTCTGTCTGCTGTAGGCACTATGTCCCCTCCAAACTCAAAGGCTTTGCTTGTAATGTTCTTGCCACTCCCTTGACTCCCACTCTTTGGATCTCAGCTCAAATGTCCCTTCATCAGGAAAGGCCGGGTCCCATAGGTCAGGTCTCTTTATTTATGGTCTCACAGTGTCCTTTCATTTGCTTTTAGAGACTCATCACAATTGGCAATTATATATTTGATTATTTGACGAATGTCTATGAGTACACAGTCAACTTCAGCTAAGATAGAAACTCCACCAGAGCAGAGAACATGGTGGTTTTGCCCCTCACAGCTTCCCTAGTACCTAGCACAGCGCATGGCGTCAGTATATAAATGCCAAATGGGTCGATGAATGAAGAAACGGGTAAACCGGTGAACAAACAAATAGATGAGTGGATTCCACCCACTCTTGCTCTCAACAGACTTCCATGTACAGAGGAACACATACAAGGTAGGGTGGGAGTAGGGGAGTCCATCTCAGGTGGCCGGAAGTGTGATGGTCCCTCTGTTCACAGGATCCTGAGAGGAACGCATCAGGCTAAGCGACCTAAGAAATGCGATCCGACTTGGGCCTCCGTTATGGTAGCAGAGCTGGAGTCCTCTATGCAGCAACAATCTTCCGTCTAGCATTCGCGACTGTTAGTATCACGTACCGGTCCTATCAGTTAAGAAAGGAGGTCTGGTGGCAATTATATGAGGAATAGTGGCCTTTCCTCAGAATAAATAATTTGAAATCTGTTAAAGAGATTACAGACACAGAGAAAGATGGGCTGAATTTGTTCTTCTGTGGCATATGCCCAAAGGGAAAAAAAAGAAAATCTGGTTATTTTTCTTTCTTCCACAAGATGGGGCAATCAGAATAGATTCAACGACAAAGGGAGCAGCACTCGTGAATGCCTGTTCGATGCTTACACAGCTCCAGATTCAGTGAGACCAGAAAAATGGAGCCAGGTTTGAACTTGTTTATGCAATTGTGTAACATTTCCTAAGAAAATCGGGCCTGGGCCAGACAAGAATTAGACAAGACAGAGGAGCCCAGGGCAATGCCCACTCTATGGTCAGGTCAAAGGATCCTGCCCTGCTCCCAGAAGCCCAAGCATTGCAGCCCCAGGGAGCTGCAAGGGTCTCGGGCTCAGGAACAGCTGCTGCAAAATTGAGCAAATTTACCACACAGAAACATTGCCTCACATTAGGAGAAAATTCTGGATGAGATATAATAACGTCTACTTTGAACTAAATTATTTTAACATGATCAATCACAATGTATGGATTTGGCCTCTTCATATCTTAGCCTGCTGCCTAGTCTGCAATGATGTCATTCAGTGGGACATCCCATAACACATTAAGGCCCTACATAAAATAATTATGACACTAGAAAGCTAGCGTTTTATTTTTTCTACCTATGACCTATTTGTACATAACCCGTCTTGTCTCTACCTGGTTCTAGAGCTGTTGCCAGGTCATTAGAAATTTATCCTTGGAAAGAACTAGGGAGACATGGGCTCGCCAACAACTTCTAGATTAAATAAGCGCTCTTCAGAGAGAGAATTGATATTCGTGTGGTGTTTTTATCGTCATTATCTCATTGGACTCTCCTGGTGATGTTGCAGGTTAAATATTACTTTTGTCATCACTGTTTCACAAATACACACTATGAGATAGTATTCCATATGCACAGCAGGTGAGCACTGGAGCTAAGCATGAACTCAAGTCTTTGGATTCTAGCTCTCATCCTCCATGGTGGGGGTGATGGAACAAGAGAGAGTGGAGAAAGGACTTATCAAAAAGTGCTATCACACGCTTGTATGAGGGCCAAATACACATTGCATAAGCTAGGGAACCCAGCCAAACTGTCTTAAAGAATAAAGGAAACTTATTGTCTCACATTCTAGAAAAGCCTAGAAGTCCTAGTTGCTCCAATGATGTCATCATGGGCCCAGTCCTTGAGGTCTTAGGTCCATCAGCCAGCTTTACCGCGTAGCTTCAGTGGTTCCAGTGTATCTTTGTGATAACAAAATAATCCAAGTAGGCCTGGGTCTCATAGGGTCCCACTGAACCACACTGTTTAGGAGAAAATGGTGTTTCTCCCTAAAGTTCCCCCTCCTGTGATTCACCCTCTGGTTGGCTCAGACTAGGTCCTCGGTCCATCTCTGAACCAATCTCAGCTAGGAAGATGGGTGTGGCTTTTTGGCTTAATCCAATCAGAATCCCAACACTGAACTGGAAGCAGCATCAATCTCACCCAAACTCCCATCGCTAAGAATGAATGAGTGAGGCATTGTCTAAAAGGAAAGCCAGAAGGAGGAATCAGATTCTGGGAAATCATAAAATAGATCTACCTTTTCCTGGAATTTAATAAATTATAAACCATTGGTTCTTTGAATAAATAAAAATCTGTGAGAGTTCTAGGTCTGCCTTGACCACTCTACAAGTATAAGAAAAACTACAGTAAAATGTCCTGAAGAAAGCCTTAGGTGTTAGCTTTAGAAAACTTAAAAAACAGATTTATTGAGCTGGTGCCTAGAAAGCAGGGGATTGCTCAGTAGCCCTGGAGAGAGCAAACTTTTAAAGCTGCTAAGTATTAAGAGGCTAACGGTGGGATAAATGAACGAACAGGAAATCTTCTTGGGTTGGAAACTTGCTAGGCCCTTTATGTTAACATCTATAAGGAGAAAGGCTATCAAATTAAACCTGGAAGCATATTCTGTCTACCCAGCCACTTATTTCTCCAAGCTAGAGTTTCCTCTTTTGTACATGTGTTTGGGGTGGTAAGAGCTACCTATTTCACAGTGTTTTGTCAGAATTAAAGGTAATAATGTACACGCAAGCCTTTGTTAATATAAGTGCTACACAGATGTAAGAATTATACTGCTGGAAATTTTAGTTACAGTTTTAAGTAGCTGTGAAAGAAAGAACTGTCTGCCAGAAAAAAGGTTCTATATTGACCTTTCCAAACTGGGTGGGTGTTAATTACATGGACCTCATTTGCAGGAATCTCCCATTAGCTTCACTCCATCGATCTCAAATCTCTTAGAAGTTTGCCAATCACACTCCACGTAGTACATAGTGAATTAGTCGTACACACTAAATAGTATGCATGGGTCTATACACCTGTTTTCAGTGTTGGCTAATTAGCCTCATTTGCATAGCAGATGATTAAGAATTATCAAATAACAATGTAAAATGTTGCTATTCATTATAAAAGAGCTAAAAGTTCTGAAAGGCAATGTCTACCATTGCTTTGTGGAGCTGACTTAGAAAGAAAACCCTTATAAAAAGAACATCTTTCCAATTTCCTGTGGGATATCATTTGTGGTGGTCCAATAGATATTATCAAGTAGCACTGCCTTAGGGGAGTGCATGCACAAGAATTAGAAATATTTTCTTGGATGTGGCTAGTTGGGTGTCACGAGCCAAACATTATAGTTTTCCTGTATAAAACATGCAGTTTTATAGAAATCACAGCTAACTCACAGTAAGAGACAGACATAGAATGACGCAAGGAGCAAGACTTAAAAAAAAAAAAGAATTCCTGATACACCGGTACGTTTTCTCTCACTTTATCTCTCAACGGGAATCACTAACCTAGTCTCTTACATTTTTCTCATGTAAAAATAATTCACTCTGGTTATTGTCTTAATATCTTAAGTTCTATAAGAAAGCATTCATGTGTACCCATAATGCTGTTGGGCTTTGAAAAAAGAACAACATGGAAAGTTCCCCCCTTTTCTTTCCAGGTATGAAAACCTTCAGTTAATTCCATCAGAGTTAGGATGTCATTCTTACCACCTCAGCTCCACTAATGACCTCTGCCACCAATATTCTGTGACAGCAATGTAAAATCAAAAGAGAAGAGTCTTTTTCATATTTAATATGAAACAGAACCACTGTTGTTCTTCAGGGATTTTGCTTAGTGTTTGGGATGCAAACATGTTACTCTGCATCTCCAAGTTGCTCTCAACATAGCTAAAATCAAAGAGAAACTGTCTCCAAATTTGTGATCATATGAGTATATTCAATCCCTAGCCCTTAGAAATATCCTTATTATAAATATGGAAGTTTCGGGAATTCCTTGCCAAAATCTCCCTTCCTTTAACATTCCTTTATTACTCAGTAGTATCATGAATGTTCTTTATACAGAATCACTTAAAATTATCCATTAGCTATGTCTTTCAATATCTTTTATTTAACTCCTGAGAATTATGTTGTTCTTCTATTTGGAGGTCATGCTTTAACTCTTGATATTTGAAAGCACAACTTTTAACATATTCATTTATAGTGAATATAGTGAGTTCATCACTGTGGAAGGTATTAAAAAATAAAAACTCATTGAATAGTAATAATAGCTGATTTTTATGCAGCATGTATTATGCCCAAGCACTATTCTAAGCACTTTACAGATACCGACTTATTTAGCCTCTATATAACCATAGGAAGTAGCTCTATTATTAGCACCCATTTTACAGATGACATAACTGAGGCTCAAAGAAACTTGCCCAAGATTACCCAGAGGGTAAATGCCAGAGCTGAGATTTTTTAATCTGGCTCCATACTCTGGACTCTAAACCAATACAAAATATTCCTATGACATTAAGGATTTGGAAACTTGATTTTAAAAAGCAGAGAAATGATATCTCACTAAAATCTGTTCAGGGATGTAATTATCTGCTATGTCGAGTTAAAGCTAATGATCCTCATGGTTTTGAATGATACTGATTTGGTAGGGATGGAGGGAACACTTATCAGCGTCTGAGCCAATTTCTACAGTGAGATCTTAAATATGTATGATCTGCTTAACTAATTAGCAACCTTGTTCTCTTCTCTGCATCATGTTTAACGTGTCCACAACTGTGTGGGTGAGTTAGATACACAGCTAACTCAGGAGCAAGAACCAACATAAAAACCTGAGTCATTTTTTTAACACAAATCAAGATGATATTTAGAGCTAGCGTCTGTCACTTGCTTCATTCAGAACGATGAGGGTATGTTGAAGAAAAGTGAGGAAAGAGAGAATTTATCGAGAGACTTTTTTCCCCAAGGGACACAGTCTGAAGAACAGGATTTCAGTGCTGCCAAGATTCTCTTTCTTTCCCTCAGTTCTGCTTCTCTCTTTGTCAGCTTCATTCTTTCACCTCAAAGCACCTTTATCAACATAACAAAAATCATGCCTGTCTAAGCTTCCTTTATTGGAAACTTCCGGACTTTATCTCCCATTTCCAATTTGAAAAATTCTAGGGAAAGATTGACCTACAGTGGGTCCGGTGTCCAACCCTACATCAATCAAGCATGGTCAGAAGGATAAGGTCTGATAAGAACATGGTAGTCGGACGTGAAGGTTTAGAGTTGGGAGCGTAGGAGTTCCCAAAATAAAAGGGAGCTTACTTCCAGAAAGGTGGCCCTGGGCAGGCATGTCCACAGAAGAGACAGGATTAGCAAAGGTACCAGTCTGCCCCTTGACCAGCTGTGGGAGAGGAGAGGTCAAAAATTCCCGAGTCTCAGCTTTGTTTACTCTATAATAATAACAATAATCTTGTCTATTTTACCAAATTGTTGTAAAAATTGCCTGAAATGCGTGTGAATGTACATAGTAACTTGAAAAATATTACGAAATTTCAAGGTATGACTGCTGCTATTACTATCTATATAAGTAACTAAATTTCTCATTTTTCACACTGATGCCTGGAGTCGCAAGTGGTTTGAACAAATTGAAGCTCATCTAACATCACAGGCTGTGAGTGTACTTCTTCTCAAGCCGTACTGCAGTCCAGCTGTGCACGGTTATTATGCCAAGTTCATCAAGGGATGGAGGGAGAGCAGGGGGCGGGGAAGGCAGAATGAGACTCAGGGAAGGGAGTAACGCATCCAGCTATCCTACTGGTTAGTCTACTTTCCAGAGATCTTCCTTTTCCTTCCTGAGCTCCAATTCACTGCTGTACGCTGGAGACAATTATTAGTTAATTAATTTCCATGTGGACAAAGATGAGGGGCAGCTCATCTTAATAGGTCAGCTACGCGTCACCCCGAAGTGAAAACCAGCAATGGAAAGAATGGTAAGTGATCAAAGGACTCAGTAGTATCATAGTATGACGCCTCTTCTGAGTCAACACGAGATGTAGGGATTCAATTGCTGTCGGGATACCAACGTCATGCTACTGAATGATGAATGAGTGACTCTTGTAACTCATGTGTTGTTTCTATGCTGCCTACCTTTCCCGACACATAGTATCAAAGGGAGACTCTCCAATTGATACAACATCCCATTTACACCACGCACTGTACCTTCCTATGCATGTCCCCACATATCATTTATCTAAAATGACGCACTTACAGTCTAGTAGAAACACTGCAGAACTCGGGAGCTTGATGTACTGGTTACCTCAGAGTTTGGTGGCTTTGGGAAATTCCTGGCCTCCGTTGCTTCATTTGTAAATTCGGGATGATAATATCTATCTCAAAGTGTTAGCCTGAGGCTTAAATGCAACATTTTTTTATGAGGAACGCGCTAGGAAAATAAGTGCTACATAAATATGAAGTTGTTTTTTCCACAAGGCCCTAATGAAAATCCCACTAAAGGATGCAAAACTAATATAGAACTATTTTCATTTAATGAAACTAAGACTCAAAAAATTCCAAAGACTTGACCAAAGTCACTCATAGGACGCTGAAAGGTACGGTGTTCCAGTTCCACATCCACTTTGCTATGTCGTCCTGGCAATGGTCCGCCAGAGAGAGATGTCAATATTTTTTTTTCTGAAAATATAGCTTTTGGCCTGCTTTATTTAAGCTGGGGAAAGAAAATGTAGTTGGAGACATAGCCTGAGCGATTTCAACAATTCTGACCATCTACCTAATGTCCATGATGGTACATATGACAATAGCTACACTTCTTCAGCATGCCAAGCCCTGAGCTAAACAACTTATAGGCACTAAAGCATGTAACCCTTACAACAACCCTATGAGGTGGGGGTGATTACTGCCCCCATTTTGCAGGTGAGGAAGTTGAGGCACGTAGGGATTAAGCCCCAAGTCACTTAGCACTTGGCAGAGTGCCTATTCAATACAGGTAACTTAGCTCCTGAGTCTACAGTCCTAAGCATTATGTTACACCATCTCCCAAAGATGCTAAGCTTAGGGCACCCTCTGATTATGCCGTTTCAAAACTCAAACAAGAAAAAGATGGATTTTATCCCAAGATTTGATCTGTCCCTTACAATATTTCTAGAGATTATCTCACTGGTTCTTGACTTCATATGGCTGTTCTCCAATACCTATCTTGTCAGCATTGATCTCAGAGGTTTAAAATCATTCTGCAGGTTGCAAAGCTAAGCACTTGTCTTTCTGGGTAGTCCCACCTGCTATCTGCTTTGTCAGTTTGAGCAAGTGCGTGTTCCTGTGTAGTCAGAAGTCCCGAGGGGAGACGTGCCCGCTTAGCGCCGTTTTTGCCTCTCGGACTCAGGAAGAATACCTCTCCAGCAGCAAGGATGGTATCAGAGGTTGATGGCTCCCCAGATGACAGCAGAGAGAAGTATTAGGGAGTCATGCTGAAAGTGGTTTTAAAGTATGCAAATTCAGAAATAGATAATGAGAAAGAAAAACAATTTAAATCAATGATACCTAACCAATGCTATACATTTGATCAAATGACAAACCTTAAAACACAGCTACCGTGTTTCCCTGAAAATAAGACCTAGCCAGACAATCAGCTCCAAGGCGTCTTTTGGAGCAAAAATTAATATAAGACCCGGTATTATATTGTATTATGTTATATTATATTATGTTTTATTATATTATATTATAAGATTGGGTCCTATAGTAAAATAAGACTGGGTCTTAAATTAATTTTGGCTCCAAAAGACGCCTTGGAGCTGATTGTCTAGCTAGGTCTTATTTTTGGGGAAACACGGTATCAATACTTGATCCACCCCAGATGAGGTCAACCAAAACCCCTGGGAGCAGGGCCTTGCTTTCAGTACTGCAGGCATTTTCCATACTCGGCAAGTGAACCTGAAATGGGAATAGCTCGTCCTTTGGTCTCAGTTCCCAGGGACCTCTCACAGTAGAACTATCTCACTGCACTGAGTAAAATTTAAAATAAACCGTAAAATCATACTTAGCATATACAATTTTTTAGATATTACACATTACTGTATGTATTATAATTTGTAAGTATATTCAGCGATTGGGGTTTTTTTGCCCCAGCGTGGTAGTGGGCATAGGCTCAGACTCAGGAGCTGCAACGGGCATTCCTACCACATTTAGTTGGCTGAAGGCTGAACAGGAAACGTAGCGAGCACACCATTTTGATGGGAGGCTAGGCAGCCACCAAAGCACACAGCTTCTTTTGCCCTCTCATGCATTTAGGCCAAGCTTGGCTGCTACAGATAAACGGCGACATGTGCCCTTGACCTTTACATAGGGAACCCACAGCCTCAGTCTGCCGCGTCTTTTACCATTCTAGTCCCACGAGCCACCCCCCAACTAACTCATCACTCGCCCTTTCCAGGAGCAAGCTCACAGATCAGAGCTTCCCAGCACACAGGTGGACACAGCAGCTCACATCAGTCTTAACTCTGTCATCTAAAGAACTCACCCTGGAAGGAGAACTGTTGGCTCTTAAGTCGGCTGTCTACACGACTAAGCAAATGGGCTGTGGATACCTATGGATCCGCAATATTTTGAAGGACGATGTTGGCCATGTGAGAGCTTCACCGTAGCAGCTACTGTTAAACCTAATCCCGAAGGCAGTTGCAATTTTGCAATCAAAATTAGCAATGAGTTTCTCTGGGCACCTACCAGTGAGTTTAGTCTCCTGCCTGGCTCGAGAGAGGCCCCTGTTTAATTGGGTAAGTGGGAGATGCACGAAGCCCCTCTATCAACTTCTCTCGGAAGCAAATGCATTTATTTATCTTGTGTGTGCCCATTACACAGAGGCATCAGGAGAAGGCTCACCAGGGTGCTAAGGAAAAGGCAAGAATGTGGAGGGAGAAGAAAGACCAGCACTAAACTGGGTAGGTGCTTTGGTAGCACCGTCTTTGTAGGAACAAGACCTACTCCTGGGTGTCTCAAGCTTTCTGGCCAGGCCACACAGCAGACTCCGAAGACTGCGTCGTGAGGGTCCTGGCCCCACTTTCTTACCTGTCAAAGGGGAAGAAACCTGAGGGGCTCACCCTCTCAGCCTCCCCACCAGCTGCTCTGCTACCGTGGCTTAACAATGGCTGCTGCGGTGTCTGTCACAAGAAGCCCTTCATAAATTCCAGTTGTCAACATGAACTCATTTTTGCTGTGGGCGAAAGGGTGGTTCATTGTCCCAATATTTGCACTTGGCGAAACCATATCCACAGGCGGAATGAGCACTATTTATTTATTTATTTACTTATTTATTTATTTTATTTAATTTACTTATCTTTCCAAAAATGAACTCAACGTGTCTGCTCTGAGAATCTAAGGCAACATTTTCATAAAAGCTGCAAAGTACAAATAGTCCTCTTTGAAAAGAAGGGGGGGGCTCAGCCTGTAGAACAAAGCCCCCCTTGGAAGACTGGCGATTCTAATTTGGAACCATGTCCCACTCCCAATTCCAAATCTGCATCATTAAACCATGAACGAGCGAAAAGTAATAATTGTGACTGAGCTGCATATTTCTTAATGATTTTCTGTCCTATACCCCAAGAAAATAAGCCAAATGCTTACTCAGAGCTGAGGGGGGAGAAAGGGTGGGACTTGGTTTTGCAATTTCTTCTTTAACTCTAGTTTTTCTTCTTCCACTGAAAGTGTCTATAAAATTTTTAAAGGAAAGTAGGTTGCTAAAATGTACTTAATTTGCCATGATAGATTGAGTCCATGCTTCAGTGACTGTAATTGAATCTGTGACCTATTTCTTTAGTAAAGTAGAAATAGTCTCTGGGGTTTTTGTCACTACCATCTTTTAATGAAATTCAAAAAGACTGTCAAAATGTCTACACTTTTTCTACTGGTTGTTAATGTTATTACTTTACAATTTGTTACTTTTTAATTAATCTTAATAAATGTGTACACACTCCACCTGGCTGTTAGAAATGCTAGACATTGATTCTTCACTGTCATAAGGCAAAACGAAATTAATAGGACAGAAAGGGCAGAGTGGCCAGGAAAGATCAGGGCACATTTTGTTTCTACTTTTGAAAAATACTTTAAAGCATCTGTTTAAAGAATCTACCCCAAGAGGAGGGGTGCACAGAGTGTCAGCAGCAAAGGGCTGAGGGGCTCTCTGCCCCACGGCCCTCCTCTTGCTGGTACCGCCACTCAGGGCTCCAACTTTGCGTATGGCCTGCAAATATGACAAGCTGACAGCCCCGGGAGTCGTATTTTATTGACAAAATGTAAGAGAAAATATGTTGGGCTGCTTTTGAGCAGTGGTGTAGGAAGGTGTTACAGAACCAGATGGTTCAAGCTAGTTTTTCATTTGCCAGGACGATGGGAAAACACTGCCTGCTCTCCAATTTACATGGTGGCGGCCGCTTAGCTGTGTTTTCCAGGGGCAGTGGCACCTCCAGAGTCCCCAGGGCCCAAGGCTCCAGGTGAGTTCTGAGGTCCACCTCCTACAGAGTCTGGGTTGAGAGTGGGGAACACGTCTTCAGGACCTTGTCATGGTGCTGTCAAGACAAAAGCTTGGCAGTGGCTTTCAAACATGGCACCAGACCAGATCGTCAGCACTATCTGACCTGCTGAATCAGAAACTCAGGAGCTGGAATGGGGTCCAGCAACCTGTGTTTTACGGAAGATTCTGGCATTCACTCAAGTTTGTGAACCACTGGGCTAGAGACAGGAGATGGGGTGGCTGGGGCAGAAATGTGGGGTACATGGTGGAAAACGAGTCATATTAGCATCAAGTTGGGAACCGTCAGGTAAGCTCTTGTTTCCCACATCTACTCAGGGCTCTCCCCACTCTTTGCCCTCAACGTTTCCTCTGGCTGGACAGTGTCATCTCCTGTCCCTCTTTTACCTCTTCCCAATGTCTACTTTTCAAAATCTTAGCCATTGTCCAAGGTTATCTGGTGTGTCCCTTATCCTAGGAAGTCTTTTCTGACTGTTTCAGGAGCAGGCAATCCATTTATTCACTGAAAACCCAAGGCTGTGACTTCTCTTGCAGCATTTATATCTAACTTTGTGCCCCAGGAAATGAACCCTTTGGGGGCAGATGTTCTGCCTGGTCATTGGTAGATCCTCATAATGTCTGTGATGATGCACGGAATAGAGGAGATGTTAAAATGGCTTCTGAAACAGGACATTTAGCAGCAGAAAATGTAGACAACAACCAGCTTATCCATATGGACTTGCTAAGCACTTCGGTTTTCCCCGGTGTCCAGTAGTCAAGGGAGACCTCCATTCCTGGGCCAACAGATGGACCTCATCGTAGAAATGTTCTAGAGATACAACTAATGGTTCAATTTGACACACACTTACTGTGTAGGCTGCCAGGTCTCTTGCTAAGTGTTCGTGGCTTAGAGATAAACAAAATACAGTCCTTGTTTTTTTAAAACCTGTATTCTAGTATCCCATAAACAGATCCTTTCAAGGTGCCACCACAAGAAGAGAGGCCTGCACAAAGTTTCATGCGAGCACAGAACACAACCTTCTTGTACCCCACTCTGGAGTTATCAGGAAGGTTGTCAGAAAAGATGTCTGAGTTAAGCTTTGAAGACCAAGGAAGACCAGCCAGGTAAGGAGAGCATAGAAAGTGTTCCAATAAAGACCAGTTGCAAAGGCATGGAGGTATCAGACAGTATCATGGAAAGGGGAGAGGGGTACATGGATTTCAAGTACTCTGAATTATTAAAGCGTAAATTGCTAGTTGGAGACTGGCAGTCACTGACCAGGGGACCAGATCACAGAGAGCTTTGTTGTCCATGCTAAGGAATTCGGATTTATTCTAGAGGGCGTGGAGAACAATGCAAAAGGAGTAGTGGTTAGATTTGTACTGTAAATAGATCATCCTGCTCCAGTGGTGAGGAGAGGTTCAAAGGCACGAGGTTGGATGATGATGAGAGAGGACAAGATGAGCCCCAGACATCTGCAGATTTCCACAGGGGACACGGAGAGGGATTCACTCTCAAATCAACTAGAACAACGAGCTCTTTCTCACTAGGAGTGAAAATGGAGCACAGCACAGTTTTAAGTGAGACACAGCAGACCTTCCCTGGTAAAGGGAGTGGTGGACAGGCTGGTGGGATAGGCTCATCTCGGATAAGTGACTATATCACGATTGGTAAGGATTTCCAGCCTGTACACTCGAACCTAACGGGCCACAATGGCTCGAATGGGCAGTCATCGATTAATATCAGCCTCTCCTCAAACCTCCAGACAGACTGACTTGGGGTCACTACTGTTCCCTTTCTCAGTCTTGCCATCTAAATTTTTATAATTTCCTAGCACGTCACGCGATCAACCAAATAATACCCGTTTTTACTTTCTTAAGGCAAATCTGGAAAGAAGGTTTTTTTCAATTACTTCCTCTTCATGCTGAGACTTAAACCACATGTAATAATAATCACAGCCATGGTATTGCTGCTGAGTTATTTAAAGTCCTAAAGAGCAGTTTGTTCCCATTATCAGGTCCCCAAGGTCCTAGATTTGTGAAGAGAAAACAAGAATCCTGAAGAATCTTATTACTCAGTGGAAAACTAACACTTGAAACATTTCTCCTAGGATTTTCTGGTTGAGAAAATCATCATCCTGCATTGTCCTGTTGACTCATGGCTGTGATTTTCTGATTACTGGTGTCAACTCCAGGAGCTCAGGTTCAACATCAAGCTCAAGGTCACCCAGCTAGTAAGACTCCAGAATCTGAACCTAAGACGTGGTTCCTACGGCCTTACTCTGCTCGCCACTTCACACTGGGACAGAATTCCTTGATCAGGACGCCTGGAGGAAGGAAGATGGTCAGCGAGATGGAAGGGGCACTGAGAAAAATGGACAAGATGGACGATTTAGCTTTGGCACCAATACGTGCCCCTTTTAGAATCTCTCCCCCCAAGTGGTACATCTCCTTGGAACACTTTCCAGGGAGAGAGTGGGGACAAAGGGACAAAAGAAGATTGACATCTTACTTAATCAGTGTGAAACCACACCATCTATTCAAATTCGAGTCCAGCTTCAAGGCCTAGCACAAATCCTGAACCATTCTTCCACTGCTAGATTCCAAGGGAAAGTAAGTGATTACAAGCTCTATCAAAAAAAGATAGCAGACAACCCAGGATTTAATGACATCCTGTCACTTGCTAGTACTACTGTTAATCCTGCCTCATCAACAATGCTAAAATCTCAGCTATCCAGAAAACAAATCCATCAGAGTGGCAGAGTTTTACAGATAACTGAGGATTTTCTTCCTTAGGCTTTTTAAAAAGTGCAAATATTTTGGCAAGAAGTATATTAATGGTATATCTTATGTACCTCTTTTTAAACAATTAGTGTGTTAAGTACATCTTTGCCACCCATTATTGCATTGTTCCTTATTACTAAGTGTCCCTGTATTTATTACCCTCACACTCTGGAGACTGTTGCTTTTTATCTGTTTGTCAAATCTCTCATCTCTTACTTGAGAGGCTTCCAGCCATAGTGTGCCTGCAGTAGAAATCTATCACCTTCCCATTCACTGTTCTTAAAGTGCTATGAACTTGGAAATCAGAGAATTCTGTTTGTTAGATTTGTACTCAAAATATAAATAAATAGTCTCCAGTTAGAGCAAGAGGCACTGCCTCATTCTTTGGGCTGACCAAAGATTTAATTCGCTTCTTGACTGTCTCCTAGCTAGATAAGTTCCCTGGATAACTGAGTTGGGGGTGGGGGGGGACATTCTATCCACTAGGGGCTGTTTTCTATACTCATTAGCTGTTGTTTCCTACATTATCCACTGTGCGCAACTCAATGCTGAGCCCACAGCCAACACTAAGTAAGCTGCTTGTTGACCACATGGTCTGAACTGCACAGTGTCTAATGCTGACCAAAAGAGGCTTCACACTCGCTACTATTTTGATTGCCCTCTGATTGCCTGGTATACGAAAACGTGAACGTGGCATGGTTGCAATTTTGCAAGACTTAACCTTTGTAAGCCGACTTAAACTCTTTCTGGAACATGGTTAGTTGTAAGCAAAGTAAGCAGCTAGCCTTAAAGAAAGAGTGTTGCAACCTCCAAAGGGACCATGGGTTGAGTAGCCTGTGAATTGAATGCCCATATAACTGAAAATAGGTAATTGTTAATTTCTACAAACTTCATTTAAGATTGTTTTGATTAACCTCATAGAACTTCTGAGTGGGGCAGGGAGGGAGGAAGGGAAGGAGGGAGGGAGGGAGGGAGGGAGGGAGGGAGGGGGGGAGGGAGGAAGGAGAGAGATGAGAGACAGAGAGAGAGAGAGAGAATGATTCAAAACTTGATCCAGATAGACAATACTATGTCTCAGTTTCCTTAGTGTTTTATTTCAACCCTTTGTGGAGATGCTATAAGTAAATATCAAGAAATGGCCATAGAAAGGGAAAATAAACAGAAGATACACCTTTTAATCGAGTATCAGTGAGTTTGGGAAATTATGAAACCTAGAAAACCCACTGCAATGCTGTCAAAGGGAACTTTTGCCTCCTGAAATTTCTTGCCACTCTCCTCTAGCCTTTTCTTTTTAGCATTTTGGAAATGAGGAGAACGCTAGAATCTACCGGTTTGACCATCCAAAGTCTATAAACTGGGAACTCTTCATGGTTAGAGTGCCATAGTTTTGCCCCAAGTCACTGCTTCTCAAAGGTGGCACTGAGCACCCTTTCCCACTGAGATCTCGTTATGCATGTGTCATCTGCGTACACAATGAAACTCAACTGAATTAAATTCCTCCCTTTAAATTAGCCTGGATACACACAGGGAGGGGAGGGGGGGTTATTATTACAGAACTCAAGTAATTAATTTTGTAAGTTCTATGAAATAGTGAAGGAAATTATGCAAATGAATTTGCAAACAATTAGAACAGTGAGAGCTCAAATATGTGTATTTGTGGGAAAAGAAAAAAAAGATAAAGTGAGTCCAGGTCAGTTTGTTAGTCTCGTGGAATTTCTCTATCCTGATAAGCGTGATGCATACATGTGATGGAAGTACTAAATAAAATCTCAGTCAGACACTGAATAACTGCAACGCAGTATTGGCTAGATGTTGATTTTTTTTAAAACATCATTTTCAGAAAATATGTTGTGCTCAGTATCCTTTTAGTCTAATCTCGTAGCTAGGAGAAATTATTTTAATAACCACAATTCTCTCCTATATTTATATAGGACTTCAAGGTTTTCAACTTGCTTGATAATCCAGAGATACTGCAAGAACCTCATCCAGAAAATGCCATCTTTTTAGAAAAACAAAGGTTGAGACAAAAATCTTTTGAGGTTAAGTTTCCATTCACCAGACAATGCAACCCACGCAAATAGCATAAACCCTTGGCATGTTAGATAATCAAGTTTTAATCTGGGTTTATTACAGTATCTATTACTTGAAATTATAAGCTAGGTATGTAAAGACATCTCTGGTTTGAGCTTCAAATACTCATACACATGAATTTGAGAAAATGTTATCAGCATTGACATTGGTATAAAAAAAATATCTACAGGAGGAAATATTATCTACATATTGCTCCTGTAGTTCTGGGTTTCTAACACAATCGTATGAAATAATTTGAACTTACAGGACCCAGCCTTCACCCTAGCATGGAGTGTCTCAGCCCCGGCACTGTGCACATTTGGGACTGGACAATGCTTTGTTGTGACAGCAGCTGTCCTGTTCACTGTAGGATGCTTAGTAGTATCCCTGGCCTCTACCCATGAGGTACCAGTAGCTTGTCTGTAGCATTTGACATTGCCAAGTGTTCCCCCCAGGACAAAAATCCCTGACACAAAATAAAAAGTGATTACAGACATGGCATAAAAAAAAAAGAGAGATCCATGGCACAATATTACAGAGATCTAACACACACCGTAACTGGCGTTCCATGGAGGAGGAGGAGACGACACAGAAATTAGACATGCTAAAAGAAAAACATGGCTGAATTAAAGGAAAGAAAGACCCAGTTGAGGCTAAAAAGGATTGTCTGTAACCCGGGAAAACACTGAGATAGTCTGGTAATAAAATTCAAGGATAAAACTAAAAAGAAAGAAAGAAAGAAAAGAACATCTAGACAGGAAAAGGTACAAAGAAAAATTTTAGCCACAGACTTGACCAAATAACCACTAGAAAACTGTTTTAAAAAGTCCTCAGATTTGAGTTGAGTCACCAAAATAAGTCATTCTTTGCTTGGACGTACTTTAGAGGTGGGGCCCATGACGCAGGGGGCATCTCCACCTGCTGGAACCGAGCTCAGATTCTAGACCACGAAATCAGGCCCTGCCGAAGTCAAGGCTGCCCCTTGCTACTCCTGGAGGACGCCCCCTCCTGGACAACTCGGGACTCTGCCTAAGTACCCACGCCCTAGCCAACAGGGTTTTCATTTATGGCAGAAGGGTCATTTGAATCGGCAGTAAATTTGATTCTGTACTAAGCTTTAGTCTTCACTCTTAATGAAGATTAAACAGACTTTTGCTGGTTAATTGGGCATTCCTATTTCTTCTTATGTAATTACCGCAGAGTACACTGCCCCTTTTTCCTACCATTTTGTTCATTTTTCAGGTTAGACTATAGCTGTTCTTTGTGAACTGTCAGATGTGCTGAGAGAATGGACTTCTCTGGTGTGTATTTTATCTTTTCAATTCGTTACTGGTGCTTTGCTGAACCGAAGCTTTTCACTTTTATATGGTCAAATCCTTCAGATTTTCCTTTACAGCCTCCGGGTCCCTCACTTTCCTTGGAAAGGTCTTTATATCACTTTGGGATTGTGATATTCTTGTGTTTCTAGTACTAGGATGGCTGAAGCGCAACTGATTATAAGAATTCAAATGCTTCTGACCCAATGATCGAAAGAAAGCTGGAAACAGAATGGCACTTTATAAAGGGCGAAACACATAAACACAAAGATTATACAGGCCAAACAGCAGCAAAACGGCAGTTCCCTAGGTTTACAAAGAAGCCTTTGTTGACCTTACCTATGATTTGAACAGACATACATGACGGTCCTATGGAGAGTTAAGCTGCCTCTTTTTGTGCTCCATCATGCACACAAGCCCATGTACACACGTATGTATAAAAACCTGGCAACTTAATGACTGAAATGAGGTTCTTCTGAGTGCTTGGAAAGAGAGAAGATTGACGAGAACCCGCCTTCTTCCTGAGTTGGCAATTCTGAGTATCCAACACCCATACCTCCTCAACCTCATAATCAGCTGCGACTTCCAGATTAGAACCTGACTTTCTGGATTCTGAAACTTTATAACCATCCATTCAATTCTCTGCCCTTCCAGGGCCACTAGTCCAGAGCAAGTCCCAAATAGAGACTTTTCTCAACGACCGCCCATGATCTCAACCCTGTACCCTGCCTTTCTGGGTTAAGCTTTCCTTGATGGATGGAGCTTGGTTTAGACTCTGGTACTCAAGCCCCACCCACTCCTGAATGACAGGCGCCATCATGCTGTTTAACTGGAGGGTCTCTCTTGTGACCCAGGCGGGTGGCACACAAGGATTTCTGGTTTACCGCTTTGAGGTCCTGCAAATTGCTGGGTGCGTAATAGATTTTTAATAGTAATTCTAATAATAATGGTTACCATCTATTAAGAACTTCTCATGTGACATTGAAGGTTTTGAAATGTCTTCAATTCCCCCAATATCATCACTCTTTTGTTATTACTATTATTTTCCTACAGGAAAAACAAATAAGACCCTCAAAACAAAATGATTTCTTTGCTGATTTTGGAACACAGTAGAAAAGGCTAAGTGTCCAGTCCTGCACCCTAATTTCCATCCAGCCTGGTGGGCTTGTTTCCAATTACTATGAAGCTTACTTAGCACAGTTAAATTTATTGTCTCAGATTCCCTGGGTCAGGATGTCTCAGCTGGGTCCTCACAAGGCTGGAAACAGGATGTTAGCCATCCACATCTCATCTGCAGGTTCAACTAGAAAAACGTCCACTTTCACGCTCCTTTGGTGGTTGGAAGAATGCATTTTCTTGACGCTGTAGGACAGGTCCCCATTCCCTGGCTAGCTATTGGCCAAGGACTGTCAGCAGCCAGAGGCTGCTCTCAGGGTCTGGCCACATGGGCCTCTCTTTAAGCAGTTTACAACATGGCTGTTCTGCTCTTCAAGGCCAGCAGGAACGTGTCTGTTTCTTCCTTTACAAAGGGCGCAACTTTTTAGGAACTTAACCTGATTAGATCAGACCCACCCACGAGAATCTCTCTTTTGATTCACTCAAAATCAACTAATTTGAGACCTTGCTTACAGCTGCAAAATCTCCGCACCTTTCTCATATCCTATACCTGGCCACTCACCCTAAGGACCGAAAAGGGTGTAAACACCAGTGCCTATCACACCTGTGGAACCATGACTGGGTCAGAGATTAGAGGGAGTGCTGTGGGAGAGCACGTCAAACCCCGGATGAATGCAGGGGAAAGGCACAGAGACATAACGGGAAGAGGTGGCCCGGAATGAGACAAAGAAGGGAGGAACATGCTTGACTGCCAAAAGAGCCCCTGCTGTACTTTCACTGCTTCCTCACAGGCAGAGAGGGGGGAGCGGTAGGAAGAGTTGACTATTCAGTTTCCAGACAAAGGTTGTCCTCTATATCAGGCCACTCCCCCTAAGAAGAGGCATCGTGTCACTGGCTGAGCTCAGACCAGGAAGGGTAGGTCAATTTCATCTTGCATCACAACTTTGATCAACTGGTAGAGTCTGCACATGGTGCTGAGCTGAGAAGGATTCTGAAACTGTTTCTTGGTTCAGCAGGAAAGCGTTCTGTGCTTAAGCAGTGACCTCTGTCATGAACTCTGGATTGGTGATTGGATGTGAAACAAGTATTGGCCGTCTCTGCCTTAAATGATCTACCCTATGAAATCTCAACAAATGTTAACCGTAAGGGAAAGCGTTTAGGAATAGCCAGTGTAGAGTGTAGGGAAGAAATGACCTTCTGTTTCCCACTCATTCAAATGTCATTTTCCTATTTAAGAACTTCCATGAGGAAGCTGTTTACTTTGAGACCCAAGCCATGAATGAGTCCTTAGGGACTTAGAGGCACATAGAAGAATTGACAGACCTTAAGGAGTGATGGATTCAGAAGCCCCTTGATGTCTGAAAACAGTATTATAAGTGTGAACTACTTATCAACTCACACTATGCTCCCAAAGCCGTATGTGTCTGATTTCCAAGTGCTGCTCAAAATCCTCATAAAGGAGGAGGTGTCCCCATTAAAAAAAGGACTGAGTGACTTCCCAAAGAGTCACATGAGCCACATCCCATTTCACAGAGAAAAGTGCAGGGTCATGTCTGAGTCTCCAGGCCTCTGCCAAAACTTCTCATTTCAATTAGAGAAGGCTCCTGAACATGTTAATAATATTGGGAACATTTGGGGTTCCTTGTCAGAGCCATCTAGCTCTGCTTTAACATTCCTTGAAGCTTGGCAGGGAGAAGTCACCTCATTTTCACAACTTCACAGCATTCTTTCACATCATGAAAATGCCCTCATGTTTGTTATTCGTATAACAAACAAAAGCAAGAAAGCAAACCCATCTGCAGAACAGAGCCATATGAAGCGACATTAAAATGCTAATGGATGAGCACAATGCAGGGAAAACAGCACATTGCCGAGAGTAAAGGGAGCTTGGATTTCATGCAGACAGGTCCTTCGAACCACATCCTGCACCACCCGCTCCATCTGATGGCCTCGAGACAGACAGCACCAGCAGGACAGAGGCAGAAACCAAAACGTCATGCCTCCTACGCCGTTATTGTTCCTTTCAACTCTTTGACTCGGTTTTTCTTGCAATGGCACAATATGAAGAAACAGCCCCTGGCAATGCTTTCTCACAGAAAATATCTTTTTTTTTTTCTTCCCTCTCCAACCATTCATGTGATGGAAGTACTTGGATACAGTTGGATACAGACAGTAAGATGTAATTACCCTTCGGGGCTGCGCAAGGAGAGACTACACCACCAAGATTCACACTAGATCGAAACCAAGACACTTATCCTTTACATACTACTAGACAGGATGCATGCTTCCAATAATCTCATCCCTTTTGAGCCAAATTATTTGTCTAGGCATTAAGGGTAGTTCTTTTAATTGCACTGCTATCCCTTAGGTGTAGAACGTAGGACCGCTACATTGAGGAATCAATTTCAAAGATCTTTGGGAGAAAACTGAATTGGATCCAATGCAATCAGGGATACAGAACGTCCCTGAAATTTGGAAAAGAAATGCAGTTCCTGTAAGAAGCTGCTACAGAAATGAAGTAGAGCAAGATCTGTAAGAAATCCCAAGCACCTCTCTCCACAAAGACCTGAGAGGTGAGTTTGAAGAAAAGGTCTTAATTCTCTGCTACTATTCCAAATGCTTCTTTGAAAAATAAGAAACAGAAAAACCCTCCTGTATGTTGTGCATCCATTAAGTCCAAGCCATAGTGTGCATTGATTTTCCTGTTGCCATGGCAGAGGGAATGGTTTCTATGTTATGATGGCAGGTGCCATATGTTCAGCTGCAAGTCAACTGCTTCTATCACAAACGGGCCAGAGAGTATGGGGGATTGTGTGGCCTCACCTATCCCAAGATTCCATTTAGCAGTGAATTGTCACAGGAGCCCCTGTTCTGGGCCTGACACCCACTATGAGCCATCGCCGTGGTCTGTAAAGAACCATGTTTGCATGGTTCCTACATACAAGGAACTACCCCAGGATGCTGCTTAGCACCCAACCCCAATGAAGTATTTATTAACTGACAAATGACCTATGAAGGGATCTAGAAAAGATTTAGAGCCAGAAAGGGACACCGTCTTTAAGGGAGCTACTAGAATGACCGGTTCCATCTCTTAGGAAGCTGGAACTCGAGACGTGCGGAGGGAATGTGTAGTGTACATTCTGGGACCACACCTGGATCGAAGAAGGGTTAATCGTTGGACGTAGATCCTGAGCATGTTCTAGACTGTGAAGGTGCCTGGACCCCGTGAAGCAACCTCTCAGAGAATGGGTGGGGTACGTTCTTGCCAAACTCTTTCTCCTTACAGAGTCCCAGGCTGGCTGTTTCACGGTCTGACTCAATGGAACAATCATGCACGTATATGTGATAATGTTGCCAATTAGGACTCGACTGTCTGAATACTCATGAGTGTTGTGAATGTCCAAGAGACTACTTTTTGGGATTCTTTCTGTGAGTAAGTTGGCTGTTCATTGACAGAGGAACTTACTTTTTTCTGGAACTCTATGCTGTGCATTATTAAGTCCTTGGGGCAACAAGCTAAACGATCCTTGAAAGACCCAGAGCCCTTTCAAAACATCCCCACCACGAGGAAAAGACTCTTGGCACTCAGATATATGGCCCCCACGGCCTTTTTAAAACATCCATAAGCATAGGAGAAATAGCAGCACAAGCTCGGCAATCCATACTGATTTGTTGCCTTTCTCATGGGTCATAATTAAATTATGTCAACGCTCCACATCACACTGCTGCACGTTTTCTAAATAACACGGTGATAGGGATTTCCTTTCTTTATCGGGGTGTCAAATCAATAAGGAAAAGACAACCCACTAAACAAATGGGCAAAGGACTTGAACAGACACTTCAAAAGAGAATTCCAGACAGCCAACTAACCAGTCAAAAATGTGCTTCGTCTCTAATTCATAATCAGAAAAACACAAATTGAAACCACAGTGAGATAGTACTATACACCCACCAGGTTGGCTCAGATTTAAAGGCTTGGCAGTATCAGGTATCGATGAAGATGTGGGCATCTGGACCCTCCTATGCTCCCAGTAAAATGTAACTGGTAGCACCAATTTGGAAAACAGCGGGCATTATCCAATAAATGTGAAGAGATGCAAATATTATGACCTAGCATTCATACTCTAAAGAATGTGTGCCAGAGATAAGAGTTTTATATGTACACCAATGAGACTGCTCACAGCAGTATCGCTTGGAACAGCCCCAAATAGCAATTTCCCAACTGTCTGTCAATACTAGGCTGGATAAATGAATCCATTAATCATCAGACACGTGTATGGAACTGAAAATGAACAAACTCCAGCTAAACTTGAAGACATGGTTAACTATGGGGGAGGGAGAGCTGCTGTCGGAAGGCACAGAGCAGGTGCTTGACTAGATGGTGCCCACGTCGATTTCCATGTTATATGTGCGTGTACACACATATGCTCTCATACACACACGTGCACACACACGCACTTCACTCTCCAGGAAGTAATATTTCACAATTTTAAAAACATTAAAGAAAAATCAGTATCCAACAGGTGCCTCAAGTAAAAAGTAACAAGTCTGTTTTGGTGAAGACTTGATCCAAACGTTTGGAACGTAATTCAAACAAACGGCAGTAGCCATCGAGGAACTCATTTTTCATTTATCTATTTCAAACTTTCGTGGAGCTATCTGGATTGTCTAACAGCTCTTTGGGATCATGAGTTTCAGAGACACACACAAAGAAAAATTGTAGAAGGACCAGAAAAAGAGTTCAGAGAACTGAGGTTCTTTGGGAAAGGGAAAAACAAACAAACCAGAATTGCATCCTTCGTCGGAAGGGGGCAGGAACTCAGGAATAGAGGGTCCTCATCAAACTGTGTGTTTCCTCTGATGAGCTCTTGTTATGGTAATTATTATCGCTCCAGAGATGTTGATAATTATATTTAGACAGGTTTTAAAGCAATATTGTATAATATTTTCCCCCATTTAACACCAGCGTCAGAGCTGATGAATACTCAGTCAGATGAAATGCAGGGCTGCTGGTTTGTCCACAAAGTGTTCCCGTCAACCGTGTAAGTAAGTTCTATAATGTATACATTATAGTTGGGGGGGGGAAACACACTCTTTTGGAAAGGACCGATTCTTGGTGCATAATCAGTTCACATTGAATTTAAATGACTTTTGGTCCTACACCGATGCTGATAAAATACTTTCAAATGTACAGAATATTAACCAAATGTTTATATTAAACAACTCCTTTCAGGTGAAAATGCGCTCGGTGAAGCGTAGCTCCCTGGAGCAAGTTAGTGAATATTAACGTTCAGCAGATCATAAGGAGCTACAAGTCCTCCGGTGGAAGAGGCCGCGGGGGAGATAAAAGAGCAAGGTTGGTGGATGGGCCCTGCCAGGGGAAGGTACAATCACATTGGACATAACCTCATTGAGATGGAAATAGAGTTTGAAATACATGCAACTGGGCTGCCAGGAACTGGGAAGCAGCTGTGGGCTGGGAAGGAAGAGCAGTGAGCCCTCATCTGTTTCTAAACTCAGCTGCGCTGTAGACCTCGGCTGGCCTCAGACCTGCCGGGGGCCCCATCGGCAGACAGCTTTACAGGACGTGCCTCACAATTAATACCAGCCAACTGCCAGTTAATCGTAGGCCCCGGTTTGGGGTAAGTGACGGCTGCTTATCACAAGAAGCATTCGGACTTATAGTAAGTGTTACAGTACTTCAAATCTTCCAGAGCACACCGTCCATTTCCAATTATCATTGTTTATCTGCAGGTTTCAGGAAATCACGTGGCTTGTATGGGACAGACTCATACACAGCATCCAGTGAATATATACATCTTTCAGAGGGAAAATAGCTTTTATCAACCAGACTGGAGATTAAAATGAACACACTGCATTTCTGTTGGCGGGAGAAAGGCTGTACTGGGGAACATGAGGTCCAGGGCTAATGCTGGTGGGATTTGGGTCAGCTAGCTCCACACAGGACTCCCATCCCCCTAGCCATAAAAGGAGGATATTAATATTTCTGGTAATCAGTGACACGCTTTGAGCAGCTTGGAAGAACGATGCTCTATAAGCATAAAGCACTGGTTTTTAACCTAGACCTAGTATTAATACTGTTTTCAAGTTTAACACATGTTTACATTCTTTTGTTGTGGTGGTTATCCTCTGATTGCATTTCTAGTAGCTGCTTTTAAAATGAGTAAGGTTAAATATCCCCAGATTTATTCACGTTCAGAATGAATGAAGAGAGAAGGAAATGCTATTATCCCCATTTTACAGATCACAGAATTTCAGCCCTGAAAAATCTCTTGCAAGAAGACTTTGCATCATGATCTTGGAGGTGAAGCTCCTCTAAATTATTCTAAAATACTGACTTTCTCTAATTTTCAAACACTAGTTCCAGGAGAGTACAGGATTTTCCCTAAAACTATTCAAATCTCTCTAATGGTATTTTATCTCTACCTGAGGATCATAAGCTTGTAGATCCATAGGAGGCCATGTCACCCAGTGGCCATGCTTGGCAGATAAAGTGGATGCCGGGGCCCAGAAAGGTACGTGACTGGCTCAAAATCAACACAGCGGATGGCCCAGCCAGGATTACAATCCCCGTTGAAATCTCTTCCCTGCTGTGTTAAATCCTCTTTGGGTTTGTTGTCAATCAGATATTTATCAAATGCCCACCATGCGTTTGGCCTCTGCTTGGTTACAAGGCAGACATGGGACCATGGTGGACACACACTGATTGAGTGCCAATGTCAAAGTGAGACTAGGAAAAGGAATAAGCTAAGATTCTTTCTTCTGCTCCAAGAGCTTACAATCCAATTGAGAAGAAAAGTGAGAAAGATGTTCAATAGTTAAATCACCAGATAAGACAACACAAACACTGTCACCAGGCCAAACAAAATGAATTCCACACTTATGAGCACAGACCAGTGATTCCCAATGTGTGTCCTGAAAAACCTTCATCCCACAAAATGGGCTCTACGTAAGCAAATAAAGTTTCTGTGATGAAATAAGTTTGGGGCATGCGGCACACTAAGGACACTGCCCTCTTGTAGTCAGAGACAGTTCCTTTTCAGTGCCCTGAGAAGTCTCCCCAGAAGGGAATCTATTGAATAACTTCCAGTCTTGTGTTCCTAGACTGCTTTGATTGTAAGACCTTTTCAAGGCTTTCCGTGGACGTGGCCTTGTCCCTGCCGTGTCTCTGGGATGCTAGACTCCAGCCACACTGGAACTACTCTAGTATCTTTACAGCTCTGGCTCTCAGCGCAGCGTCTGGCATGGGATCCATGCTGTTTGCTGAGTGACTGTATGGACCGCTAGGTGCTGTGAAGGAACACAGGGTCAGTGAGCCGTGCGCCTGTCCTCGAGGACAGCTTTCTCAAGCCTTAACGTTCCTAGGAATCCACCTGGGGACAGTGTGAAAGGGACTTTCTCATGCATGACACCTGGGGCCGAGTCCGACACTCTGATTTTCTAACAAGCTCGTGGGGGAAGCCAGTGCCGCTGGTCCCAGGATCACACTTTAAGGCCACAAGGAGGTAGGCGCTCACTCATGCAAGGGGCAGACACCACGAAAGCACGGGATACTTTTCACCACAGCTCAAGAACACAGTGCTATGAGAGCAGCAGGGAGGGCATGATGGACTTTGCCTGGGTAGAGAGGCGTTGGAGCAGTGCCTAGTCAACGTCACGGGGAGGGATCGTTTGAGAGGAGCTTTGGAGAGTGAGTAGTGGTTTTCCAGGCAGAGGAAGGAGGGACACTGGGTTGAGTGAGCACATACGAAGCGCCATGTAGGACGTGGTCAGGGAGCAGTGACGGAGGAGCACATGGTACTTAGTACCGGCAGGACTGGACAGAACAGCATGAATCTAGTCCAGGAGACACATTGCGCTGGACTGTGGAAGGCTCTGAATGTCAAAAGCTCACACATTTCAGGTGGGATTCCGGAAATGGTAAAGTGGTGGGAGAGACTCTTGGTGGGAGGGTGGAGGCCTTCCGGCTGCCCTTTCACTAACCCATGAGCCTAACGTGGACCCTTGGCGGCTCCTGGATTCAGCTCTGCTTTCAAATTGTAATGGGAGCACAGAAGTTTTCATAATCCCATGATTGATAAGGCATAATCAACCCCTTTCACTGGATGGAGATTAAGCTGTTTTTAAAAAGCATTTAGCATTTCAAGAGTTTTTTTATAGGCATCTCCACATATCTATGAAGCTACAAACTTTATTTAGTATGTACAGACAGACTACTACTGCTTTCAGGGTTGTACTCTTCCATTCTGTTTCAAATTTCAGTCCAGCTGTTCTGGAATCTTTTATTTTAGAAACTGGAAAACCAGGGCTATTAATAGAGTCAGGCAGCTAATTTAAATCTGATAATGTGCTGACACTTGGCTGCACACTTAGCACAGATGCCCATGTGTACGCTGGGTATTTCTGTGCAAATGTGTACATGCATATGTAGAAATAACAGCAAATACTATGAAGTCACCACTTATTATTTCACAGAGCCACCTGGGAATTCTCCTCTGCCTCACAAATAGGACACACTGTGACATGCAAAAATCATTTAGAAGATGAATTAACCTGCAAGCTGAGGGGTCAGAGTTACTAGATGTCGGAGGATTATAGGTGCACACACCCTTCTTCGGGACAGAAAAGAGATCCATAGAAAACCGCAGAATTCTAGCTTTATTTTCCCTCACACACCTTATCCTGCAACCGACTCGCTATCGACCATACATATCCCACCTTTTCCTTATTCTTTCTCATGTCATTCCCTGTGTATGGGATAAGAGTTTGGGCTGTGGAATGATCCTTGGGTTTGCGTTCTAGCTCTGCCACTTTCTAGCTGTGCGATTTGGAGCCAATTACTTACTAAACCGAGCTGTTTCCACATGTGTACAGCGGTGAGAGTCACTGTACTTACATCGAATAACTGTGGTGAGGATCAAATGAGAGAGAGCAAGAGAGCACGCAGCACAGCGTGCAAACCGAGTCCATGGGGAGAGAAGTCAGGTGAGTGGCTGCCTGCAGTGGAGAGCCACCGGGAGTTGCTTGGCTGGGGGCACGAGGAAACTTTCCGGGGTGGTAATCATAGTGTATGTCTCCATGGGAGTTGTGGTTACAGGCGTGTATTTTCCCTGACAAATGGGAGTGATCGCTATTATTCCCTCTTCTCTGTATCTAAATACTATCCATTTCTCAAAGTTCATCTCAGACACATGTCCTCCATGAGGCCTGTGACACTGCCCCCAATCAGAAGAGATCCCTTTTGACTCTGAACTAACATTCTTGTGTTTAGTACTCCTATGACGCTTGGATTCTCCAGTGTTCAGGTCTCGCTCTTTGTATAAATCTCTCATCGGCACGACGAGACTGTCAGCCCCTTGAAGAGGCACGTGAGTGGTCTTCAGATCCTGCACGGTGTACACAGACCCATACGTTCTTCACCCTTCCAGTAAACCACTGGGAAAGAGTGAATTCAGGGTAGCCCTACTTATGGGACACATAAGATTGCCCTGCCCCCCATTTCAGAACCTCAGTATATTCAAAGGTCTCTCTGATTTCCATAATCGTAGTTCCCTTCTGGCTTTGGCTATTGCCTCCAGGTAGGCTAAGTCTGTTACCTTGGTCAGTCATGAAATTCTATGATGTTTTTTATAATTGACAGATATACATGTATTTGCCTTAGACACATATGTGTGAAATAGACTTTACTGAAGACTTGGGGAGCTGGGTTACAAACTGGCGGGGCTCGTACCACAGCAACGTCAAGCACCGCACACAAAGCCAGCCAGTTCTTATACGTCCTTGCAGCCTCCCTGCCATAAGAGATCTTATACCGGCACCTTTGCCCAAATTCTGACACTGGGAAATAAGCAAAAGGATAACCACGTAGCCTTTCAGTGTCATGCTGGACCATTGTCTAATGGGCCCATCCGAAGAGCATGTAATTCTTTAGGGTAATGCACCTTCATTTACTTGACTATTCACTAGGATATTTCACAACTCTTTAAGAGAAGATATCACCTTGTTAGACCAGTGGTTCAAACCTTGGTACGTAACAGAATTACCTAGAAAGCTAATAAAGAAAACAGAAGCTCAGGCCTAGGAAAGTAGTTTAGGGTTTGCATTTCTATAATTTTAGCAAGTTCCCAAGTGATTGTGACACGTGGCCAAATTTGAAAACCACTGTATAAGTCTGCTAGCAATGATGTAGATTCTGGTCCAAAAACGATACAAATACACTTTTTCCAGTAGAGATACTAATAATTTCTGTCTGCTTCCAAGATTACAGGTTTTATTTTGTTTTGTTTTGCCTCATAGCACATTAACCAGTTTTGTATCTAACTTGACAATCTTATTCCAGCATTTTTTCAGAATGTGTATCTGATTCTGAATCTATATCTATATTGCGACTTTTTAATTCTCTTTCACCTTGCTGGTTCCTCATTAAATGCATCAAATAAACCTTTGGCAAGTACTCAATGTATATTTGTATAAGAGTCAAGTTTTCAACTTCTGAAAACTATACTTTGAAACCAGGAGATACCAATATGCACCCAAATTTGAGATTCTCTGCTATAGATAGAAGCCAAAATCCTGGAAGGCATCCAGAAAAGCCACTGTTTGCTCCACACCATGCATAACAATCTAATTATTCCTGTAAGTCCTTTGTGAGCCACACCTCATAATAAAAATTAATATTTACTGAGTGTTTACTATTGCCAAGCACTATTCTAAGAGCGTTACATGCATTACGAGCTCTTTTAACCATCTGCAACACAAAAAGACAGGTACTCTCCTCTTCATTTCAGTTTTACAGATGAGAGAACTGAGGCACAAAAAACTCAAGAAACTCATCCATTGTCACCGAGTTGATAAGTGACCAAGCACAGATTCCCACCTAAGGAATGTGAACGACATACTTTGTGCTGCCAATGCCCTTCATGGCTAAGTCATGCATTCTTCAAAAAGGAGCTGGAAAGATCCACCGTGAGGGTCATTTATCCAGATTCGTGGAAGCCCTCCTCTGGGTATCTGAATTATTTAAAAAATCAAGGCAAGCCAAAACTTCACACTCTTACAGTTGCTTCCTTTGACCAGGCTATAACACACCCCCTCACTGTTCCCCCAACCCCCATATAAGGAATCTTCTCCATAGGGGCAGGTGTCTAACATCTCAGTGAGTATCTTACAAACAAACCAGACCTGTAACTCCAACGGAAACCTCTACTGGTATTGAAGAGGAGACATTCAACATTATATGGAAATTTAAAACTTTTGTCACGTAATTCTGTGGATTCCCAAAGTACAATAATAAAAAATATAAAAATAAAAGAAAGAAACATTTTAAATTTTCTCCTGATTTAAACTCATATCCAAATCGACATTTGGGCAGGTCCATCAAAAAGCACTTGGTGAGAAATCATGTGTGCACGAAGTGCTTTTTATACCATGAGCAAAGGTCTGAATTGTAAGTAATATTGGCAAGAACAAGCTATAAGTTAAGATGCAAATCCAAATCGAGTGTGCGGTGTTCTGGCTTCAAGCCTGGTAATTGAATTTCCAGTTTATTATCCTTAATGTTTTTTAATGTGAGTTTGCAATTCAAGTCATAATGGAAAGCTGCTCCTCCAAATCTTTCCCCTGAAGCACTTCCAGGAACAATTTCTTTTCAGAATCAAGAAATGGTTTTGGGTCAGGAGTGCACGTTAACTTTTTCAAACTCTAGAAAAGTCTATTCCAGGGATTCACTGAACCACATAACAGCTAGACCTTATCTGGGCCACTCCCGCCGTCTTTTTCCTAAAACTAGCCCTGCATCAAGGTTAAGGACTAAACTGTCTTCTTAATGAAGAAAGAGGTTTAAAGGTGCTGGCTATCTTATTGAGATAATAACAGAAACAATAAGCATAACTCAGAGAGGTTTTATCATATTGCACGTCATATTCAGCTTTATGCATTATTTATTCCATAATGTAACTCTCATAATAGGCTTACAAAGCAGGCTATTGTCCCCCAATTTCTCATAGGGAAACAGAGGTTTAGAGGGTTCCAGCACCTTTCCCACAGTGATATAACTAGAATGGGGACTTAGCTAGGAATCACACCCGAAGCTGCCTGCTCTGAAGTTTGTGCCTTATCACCAGTCTAGGGACTGCAGAATTTTGCTTGTCTTTAAACATTATTTAAATATTCTTGCCTGTGTGGATGTGTGTATGTATAAATACGAGTATGAAGAAAGCAAAAACATTCCACAAGCCCATTGCCTACACACGTGCATGGCATGAAAATCCAAGTGTAGTAATAGCATGAGATGAAAATTAAAATCTTCCCTCCAGCTCAGTCACCACAGCTAACCACTTGTATATTTTCTTACATACTCTACCAAGAAAAAGTACTTTGTATTGACCTGTGAAATATATATAATTTCCTTCTCCATTTTGTTTGTTTGGCTTGTTTCCTCCTCCATATTATTCTCCTCCATTCACGGGACAATCCAATATACACTGACCTACCCAGGCTTTTTTTTTCTTTTTTTTTCCTCATTATATCTTGGTGCTCTTTCCATAATAGTGTGTGTGTGAGTGTGTGTTTCAACAATCATTTAGTATTCCATTAATGTAGTTAACTACCTCCCAAGTATGTTAATTTAGGTTTTATCGTGTGTTTTTTTGTAACGAAAATCTTTAGTACATGGGTATTCTTATGCTTACATTTCAACATAGTTTTGCACGTATACTTCAGGGTAAATATACAGCAGTCAGATTTTTTCAGTCAAGGATCATGTGCATTATTTAAAATCCCTGTAGACACTGCCCTCTGATGGGGGCTGCATCACTTCACCCCCCACTAACAGACTGAGTAGCTTCCCACGGTGTCGCCTACTTTCACGTCCACGTCACTTGACGCCCCCAACAGTGTTATCAGACGGGTGTAATATGGATGTCACCCTTGTTTCTAGTGCAAGTCAAAGCGAAAACCCAGATGTTGTGTTTCTAAGTACAGAACCCTTTCCACGCACAAATTATACTTTAAAGATACATAAAAAGTCAAAGATACATAAAGTCGCAAAGATACATAAAAAGTCAGTACCCTCTGCTTGCACCTCTGACAGGTAAAGGCAACAAATACACTGGGGCGTTTTGTTTCCGGGCTCTGGGATAAGGGCTTTAACTAAGTTTCGAACCTATTAAAATACTACTTACTTGCAGTTTGGGATTGAGCCATGACTTTCTACTGTTCAAAGACATTTTCCTTGGTAACAATTCCGTGGAAAGAAAAACGACTTGAACGTTGGATTTATTAAAAAGCCCCAAAGGTATGTAAACATCAATTTACATTTTTCTTTTTTATAGAAAAAAATATAGCTAAGTGTAAATAAATATCAAACATGTGGTTTACATTTCCTGTAAGATGCATGTGGGCTTTAAACACTAATGGAAATACCTGAGGAGAAACACTGCACAGTGTGGTGCATCTCAGACAGGTAGGCACTTTGGAGCCGGTCAACAGGTGGCTTGCTTCTTCTGAACCCTCGCATGAGATTTCAGAGGCGTCAGCTTCGGAACTCAGGGTCTACCCATTTGGGCTTACGACTTGGAGGGATGTGCGACCCTTCAAAGTTAAGGAGGCCTCTACCACGAATCCCCACCCATTCAATGCACACCTACTCTGTTCTGGAAACCAGAGCTATAAAGACAAATAAGAGGCAGCTCCTGTCCTCGAGGGGCTGCAGTTCTAGTGAGGAAAGCAGATACGGAAGCAAGAAGGACAACGGGATGTGGTCCGTGGGGTATTTCACAGTCGGGTCGGGGCAGTGCACAGAGGGACAGTCACCCTCCCTGGCATGGAAGGAGCGTGAGGGGAGACACCCTCATGAAGGGCACAACTAGCCAGAGACCTGGAGCATCAGTAGGAGTAGCTGGGCTGAGAGTTTGCCGAGGACACCCCAGCGCAGAGAGCAGTCTGTACAAGGGCAGAGGATGGGGAGCGTGGCTTTACAGGGAAGGCGGCAGTCCCCTTGGCCTGGAATGTAGAAGGCCGTGGAGGGGAAGTAGTCAGCAAGAAGTCAGCAAGGGTAGCCAGCAGCTATCGGAGGCTGCTAAGGCGTTGGACCTGTATTTCAAACAGCCAGTAAAGGGTTTTAAGCACAACAGTGTTGGATTTTAGAAATATTATTCTGTACAGATTGGAGAAGAGAAGTCCCGGGGACAAAGACATCAGTTAAGATACTGCTGCTGAAATTCCATGAGAAACGATGAAGACGCAGCCTAAGGGATTAGCAGTGAGGACAGAGAGAACTGGATGGATTCAAAAGGTTAAGGTTCAGATGCCTACATGTGGTCAAGGGTAAAGGAAGAGTCAGGGGTCACCCCTGGAGTTTTTACCTGAGCTTAGACATTCAACCTCAGGAATGGATATGTAGTTGGCAGTTGGACAGGAGGCAACATAGCCTATTGAAAAAGGCACTTCCATTAATTAATCTACTTTGCTTCTAAACATAAAGACAATAGAAATGAGACATATTAATAACTCTCCACATAAAATGTTAAAAGAATATGAGAACCCTTGGAGAGTATTAAAGACTCCCAGAAGACTCTACAGTATAATGGAAGGAATTTCTCTCAAAACTTACATTTGAAAATATCACTGGAGAAGATGTGAGGAAATGGAAACTCATATTCACTGTTGTTAGAAATGCATATTGATACAATCCAGAAATTTGACTTCTCTGTATAAACCCTAAAGGAACTCTGGTGCACACACACATATATATATAAGGATGTTTTACTGAATCACCGTATTTTTTTTAAAATCAGATACAATTAAATGTCAAAAGGGAAGTGGATAAATAGTGGTATATTCACATAAAAGGACACTATTTTTCTATTTATATTAATAAATTAGGTTTCGATTTGTTGAAATGGATACATCGCAAAAAGATAATTTGAAGTGAAAAACATCAAATTGCTGAATGATATTTACAGATGATATTAAAACAACCAATTGTAGTATTTATAGATACTTCGCAGTAAATACATTAGTAGGAGATACATAAAGGACTTGGGACATCTACTTCAGGAAGAAAGGGGCAATCAAAGATGGGTATAAAAGGGCTTCACAAATGTCTGGTTTATTAAACCATGTATTGCGTTTTTCACCTTTTGCACCATTGACATTTTGGGGAAGGTAACCTTTTGTCAAGAAAGATTCTCCTGTGTGTGACAGGGTGTTTAGCAGCAGCCCTGGCCTCTACACACTGGACCCCACTAGCACCTCCCCCAGGCATGACCATCAAAAATGTCTCTAAACATTGCAAAAGTGTTCCCTGGGGACAAAACCATGCTTGGTTGAGAACGACTAGTCAGTACATTGGTGTTCCTTACGTTATTCCTTATACGTGTCTTTTTGAAAGTATGCTTCAATAAAAGGGGTGGGTGGGGAGAGAAGGGCACCCCTTCAGCTATTGCTTTAATCAGCTGGAGCATGTGTTGGTGCTCAGCCATCAAGATGCATAGAATGGACCCCGTCCCCAAGATGTCTAGTCAGGCAATAGGGTGTGGAGGTGAGATCTTGGAATGTGGCAGACCAAGCCCTAAGGATGGATCCAAGACAGATCAGGACAGATCTAAGGACAGCCCCTCACTCCGCCACACATTAGCCAGGAAAAGCTCAGTTTCCTCAAGTCTACAAGAAGTAATTTTCGTAAAAGTGAGATTTTACCTCCTGGAGCTCTGAAACACAGCAAGCACGCGATAAGAACAACAGTTACACTGCTTGTTGTTTTCATTATTTGTTGCACATAATGAATCGTATAAATAGTGTCCACGGGGTCCTTTCTACCCTCTCATTAGGGGGTCAGCCTTTTTGTTGGTGGCCATAAGGAATAGGAGAGCAGTTTGTTCACAGCAACTGCCTGTCAGCTCCTACAATCTCAGTTCAGCTCACAAACACCCCGTTTTGCAGTCACAGAAGCGTCCCTCACCATGATGCAAAGGGTGCAGGCCAAGCAACATGAAACAGCTCCCGTGCCTAGTGACACAGTGGTAGGTCCCTAAGAAGTTCTTACACACTCACTTAAATGTTTGTGCTCTTTCTGAATCAACCCCCCTCCCCACTTTCTTTTCTCTCTCTTCCAATCCTGCCAACGCGTTTGTCGGTCCTGTGGAACGATATCTGACCACACCATTCCTAAGAGATGCCTCCTTGCAAGCTCAAATGAAAACTGATAACATGTTCTCATATTATGGGAAATGTTCTGGAGTCTTGGGCAAACTTGTTTGGCACTTGAGCAGCCTTTCTTGGTAACAGTTCTAATACTAGTTGATGTACTTCCAAATATATGCAAGTTGTATATTTTTGTAATAAAATCTTTGCAAAGAACAGAAATTTATTTTCCATTATACCCCACATACTATCGTTTATAAGCCATTTTTTTATTTATATTGTTAAATTCAGTACTGAAAATAAAGACACATGTTATGGGCAGCTATATGCCACCTCATTCCATATGCCAAGCAGCTACAGAGTCGCTACAAGAGTTAAGGGAGAGGAGAAGTCTTCCCTCTGACAATGTAAAAGCCTAGAATAGAAGGAAACCTCTGAGCTGAACCACGATGAATGGCTGTGATTTGGCCAAGCAGGAATGGATGACAGGCAGTCCATGTTTGCATAAGAACACACACAAATTAAGGCAGAAAAGTAGGGCATAGGGCCAGAAATAGGAGAACAATAATTCTGGTTTGATCTAGAACACCAAGCCAGGACTCCACAGGATTCCCTCATGCTGTTTCACTTCACAATTCATTCAACAATTGACTGGGTGGCACCCGAAATGAGCCCAGCACATTGCTAGGTACTGTGACGTGTGTAACCTTGATCTTTCCACACTAAACAACAAATCAGTAATTGTGGAGCTGTCAAGATCCATTGGTGGGGGGAGGGGAGCAAAGTTTATATTCCAGAAATGGAGGAAAGATTCTACAGTGTTGTTTATATTACACTAGTGTCAAACAGTATCACCAGTACGATTCAAATATGTCATCTCAGATTTGGCTCCGTTCACTAACATATGAGGTTATATATCATCATGGCTTCGTGTCCTCCGGGAAGGAAAATGACCCAAGCTCTACCTTCATCAACCCCCCACTTCCATCACAATACATGCTCCAAAGACTATCTGTGTCCTCCTGGATGAATTCAATTCACAGAAATTAATTGTTTCTAGAGTTCTTTTCATCTCTTGAAATACACAGTAGCACATCGGGCTGAAGCAGAAAGCTGTGAGAACAATCCACACTGCTGCTAAATAATCACATTCACTGGGCTTTATCGGGGCTGCACATGCCTTTCATCTGCTTTTAAAAACATTAAAACTCAGTTAATATACTTCTAAAAATGAATAAAGCAATAGAAAAGGAACACATTAATGACTATTCGCATAACCTGTTACATTTTTCACCCAGTTTATTATTTAGTAATGGAAATCAAATTAATTACAAATATTGGGTCCTGACGACATATGCATAATTAGTTTTTAATCTTTACTGCTTGAACACAGTTGAGGTGCAAAGAAAGCCTTCTAAGTGCTATCTGACTATATTAATAGGCTGCTTAGAGGTAAACTATTGTAATTCAGATGCATTTTATTCACACATAACTCTGACAGTTCTCTTGTGATACTTAATAATCCAATACCAACATGGATTGAAATGGTTTAGCAAGCACTTACCAGAAATGAAAATTAGTATCTACCAAGAGATGATGTAATTTTAAAAGAAACACAGCTCTCCAAGCTACGATACTACAGCACATGGTTTTCAAAGTATAAAATTCACCCAAATATACAAAATCAGTGTTGTATTGAATGGGTGATGACTGCAATTCTATACCCTGTAAATGTAAGTAAGTGCACTGTCGAATAATAATTACGCCCCCAAATCTACCTCACTGTGGGAGGGCACCTTCCAGATTGAGATGAGCCTCTTTGTTTGACAGATGAGAATGTATGGGACTATCAGAGAAGTTGTGTCTTATCCAGGTCCCACCCATAGTAAAATTTGTCAATTCTCGTCCCATATGTGATCCTCTATGCTTCATGGACACGCCAAGCGTCCCTTTAGGGGCTACTGCGAGACAAAGAAAGGACTGAGGTAGCATCCTCCAAAAAGTGATTGATGGGCAAGGCACAGGATCCCCTTTATAAGCCAGAGCCTGGAATTTCATCATTATTAATTACCGTGTTTCCCCGAAAATAAGACCAGGTCTTATATTAATTTTTGCTCCAAAAGACACATCAGGGCTTATGTTCAGGGGATGTCATGCGGAAAAATCATTCTAGGGCTTATTTTCCAGTTAGGTCTTATCTTCAGGGAAACACAGTATTCCTTGGGGAATCTTAAAGATAATTATATTATCTTTTCTAAAATTTCCTGTTGATAGAATAGTACTTATAGAAGTAAGAGCTTAAATCACCAGATCACACCTTAATAGAAATATTAGCAAAATAAGGGGAGAATTACCACGAAGCCAGTAACAGAGAGGTAGGATGTCTGAATGCACAAACGTGGAAAATGATTGGCGCCAAATATAAGGAAGAACATTCCCAAGTCAGAGCAAAGTCAAATGGATGAAGGTGTGTTGGAGGCAGTGGATTTTCCATCACTGGATGTGTCTGGGTAGCAAATGGCCTCACTGGTCAAGGATGCTATACAGCTCATTTAAGAATCAGCTGAGAGTTGGCCTACAAGAATAACTCTAAGTTCCTCTCTAACTCTGAGATTCCATGACACATTGAGAGCAAACTGAACCAATCAGATGTTAGGGAGGTAAGGTGGGATAACACCTAAGACAAATTCTACTTTGTACATTTTATAAAGTAAAATTGCCTTGAGAACAACTGACTCGAAAGAGAGAAGACTTGTTTGAAAGCACTGAGTCCCTTACCATGTCCCATCAAGTGGCATCTGGAAGTGAGGACAAAGGCACTACTAGATCCCTAGGATGTCAGACATACCTCCAAGCCTTGAACACCTTGCAGAGGTCAGAGGTCATGAGGTTCCTTTCAATTCCCATAATCTCTGTAAGGTGCAGTCAAATACAGGATTCATTATTTTAACCAGGGGTAGAAAGCAGTAGACTTATTCACAGGGCACTGAAAATAAATCCATTATTATTACATATATTACATATGACATGTACTATTATTCTATTTCTCTAAACTTTGGTCCAAAGGGATTATAATTTTTGTGTCTTAGAATCCTTCATAGGTATGCTTAATGCTCAGTAAAACTCATACACATTAATTAATGTAAGTAGGTGTGCATTTATTTATTTTAAATAGCAAAGGGCCACACCTCAATGTGTAGAGAAGTTCAACACCCAAGACACCCCTAGTGGCTATGGAACGAACTGCTAGTGTAGGGCCCAGCATGAACCAAGCACAGGTCAGCCTTCCCAGGAAGTGTGCCATTGCATGAGTTATAAAGCAGGGCTGGAAATCGGTGTTGTGGGGCCTGAAGCTTATACAATTTGGAGAACCGTCTAAAATATAATGAATAACCAAAACTATGGATTCAAAAATGAGGTTCAGGACCTTGCATACAGCCTATGAACGAGAGGGTTCCTAAAGAATAAGCTCCATGCACATCCCGATAAAGACACGTCTGGGTGTGTCAAGAGGCGTGCCAAGAATTGAACCCACTCACCATTCACCGTGGCCTGGCGACTTGAGGTGGGCAGCGCCCCCAGACTGGTTGCCTCCATCCAGCGACCCCATTTGGCTAATGTGTGTTAAGTTCATTGAATAGAATAAGAAAATGTTTGGGAAGCACTGTTCCTGGTAACCTGGCGAGCATTTTGCATCCTGTGACTACAAATTATTGGATATTCCTTTAAGCTAGACCTGGAAAGTGTGACAGAATATCCCTCATGTTTTCTAACTCTCCAAGGAATTTTTTTTAGTCTCTTACCTAATTGGTACCTCAAAACAATTCTGCAGGGCAAAACAGACTCTATTATCCTTGTTTGATGAGACAGTAAGCTGAGAAGTATCTTTTGTCATTTTTAAATGAATGTCCTTTTCGTGTGCTTCTTTCTCTCTCCCTTTCTTAATCTCCACTTCCATCCGAACATATCCAAACATATCCAATGAAATTTTCAGCACTTCACAGGAACATTTTTAATGTGATTACCATCCTCATGCCACGAGGGCTGATAATGGCTCACGCTCACCTGCGCAGAAGGAATCCCAATACCATTTTGAGTCTTTTGGTCAAGAGTCCATAAACACCAGGTGTCTAAGCCAAAAAGTACTTAAGATATTTGGTATGTACTGTTATCGTTTCCGATGCTCATTTATCAAGAGGCCTGCATAATTAGCATGTGCCCAAAAAAATGCTACAGAGGAATATTTCCAATTGGAACGACAATTCTTGTCTTCCATGAAGTCTATCTACCATGGCTTAAAAAAAGATGCTTAGTTTTCTGTGCTGACAAGTCACAGGTGCCCCATTTGTGTGTCAAACACAACAGTATTTCCAGCTTCTTCTGTTCTTTCTGGGAAGATCTGTGAGGCAGGTGAGCTTAGGACTATAACAAACTGGGTTAGCATGGAGAGCTTTTTGCCACATTTATTGACATTGAATGCTAATTGGTCCCAGAGCTGTAAACAATTCCAAGCTACAAAACAGTGTGCATGATGGGTTTCTCTCCTTTTACTAGTCAGAAGTCGCCTCGAAAAGCACAGATGCTGGCCTATGAAAGGTACGCTCTTTGAATTATCAACTGAATGAATGAATGAACGAATGAAAGAAAGAACAGATACAGACAAAATCCCCCATTTTTGGTAGGGTTTGGTTTCAAAACTAACTTCTGGCCTGCCACAAGCTGTTACTGGTCACAATATTATTTGCAATCTAGTATCAGTTAGCTCATCTGTACAAAATCTTATCCAGCCACTTAGTGGGTAACATCTCCAACCTTTGGCCTTTCCACATCTCAGAACTTTCACCCTACTACTTCCTTTGAGAGCATTTGTATCTAATTTTTCAGGTAAAGGAATAAAGTCGCCTAATGAGATTGGATAACCTATTGTTATGGACTGAATATTTGTGTTCCCCAAAATTCATACACCGAAACTTCAACCCCCAATGGGATGGTCTTAGGAGGTGAGGCCTCTGGGAGTTGATTAGGCCATGAGGGGGAGCCCCGATGATGGGCCCAGTGCATGTTGGGAAAAGCACACGCCTGAATGCAGCCTTTGACCCCCCGCCCCCTTGGCCACATAAGAATGGGCCTTGGTCTGTAACACGTCCCCACCAAGAGATGAAAAATCCTCACAGCCTGTGGGGGACTCGTCACCTCAAGTGGGAATAACTTTCCCTGTTTCAGACTCAATGTGCTCCTTCGTTCTGCTTATGTGTGTGTGGCATATGCCCCCTGCCCAGCCCGAAGGCCCTGTCTGTCCTCTTCAAGGAGGAAAAAGCTCCTTCTGTTGCAGCACTGGGGGTTGTGCACACGCGTAACGCCCTGTGTTGGCTGCCGGGAGGGACCCCATGGCCATGGGGGACCGACACCCACTGCGGAAGCTGACCTTGCTCTGTCTCTTCTCTACGGGACTAAAGCGTTATTCCAGCCAGCCCTCGACTGTGTTGTGTTTTTGTTGGTGACAAGATGCAGTGGGCAGAAGTACTGAGACGTCTACTCCTCACAGTTGGCAGCAGAAGCCCTAGTTAGACAGTATCCTCTGCCCGGTGAGAATACAACAAGGAGATGGTCATCTGGAAAGCAGGGTGTGGGCATTTTCCAGACACCTCACGTGTTGGCGCCTTGATCTTGGACTTTCCAGCCTCCAAAACTGGGAGATATAAGTGTTTGTTGTTTAAGCCACCCAATCTATGGTGTTTTGTTATCGCAGCCCCAATTGACTTATAAACCTGTGAAAGGTTGGGAATAAGGAACACAAATAAGTTTCACTGAGAATGTCATCTTCAATCCATTGGTAGTGGCTTCTTGGAGTGTGATGCTGAGAAGAGAAGCTGCATCCAAGTTCAAAATCAATCAATCAATAAATAAATAAAGGAGAGGCCTAGGAGACTAGACTCCAGGTGGTGAGCACACAATAGAGTGTACAGATGTTGTGTTACAAAGTTGTACACCTGAACCTTGTATGTGATTAACCAATGTTATCCAAAAAAACTTAATTAGAAAAAGAGAGGCCTAAATGATTAGCAGTGTTTGCCAGAGACACTGAATAGGAAAGTGGCAAGAAGGTGTGCTATATTTTACTGATCCTAACTGAGACCTGTGTTTTACTCACTCTAGTCTCCTACCGCTCTAGTTTCCTGTGGAAAGGAACCATCACTTCCCTTTAATCCTACAGAACCAAACCGAAGCACGCCTTAGGTGTTCAGTGTGGATTCATTCATTAAACTGACTAAGAAAATGGCCTCCCCTCTGGCTATTTGACAAAGATCATGATGCTATGATGATGACGAGAGCAACAGTAACAACAAAAATGACAAAATGTTTTGGCTTTTATGAGCAAGGTTTGGATCTCAGACATGTAAATTCTCCATGATGTTCAACCTTACCTCCCCAATGGAACCAAAGGAATTTAATAAAATAGCATTCTTTCCCATAGAACCATCTCTCTCACCTACCCCTTTACTTGTAGTTGAAAATCAAATTTGAATGCTGTGTCTTTTCATGCGTCTTCAAGATTTATTCATGAGTCACAGCTGAATGCTCTATGTGTTGTATTTATGTGAACAAACACACATTCAAAAAAATAAAAAAGAATCAGTTCCATTATCTAGATAGATGTGTGTTTGTCAGCATCTGAGAGAATATCCATCCTGGATGGTATACATATTCAGCCACTCTTTGTAAAACATCAGTCAGGCATTGTAAGACATATAACTACAGCATAAGCAATGACCTTTAGATATGTCTCCCCTCTTATTATCTACACACTGTGAAATAGGAACACGTTGGTGCTGGAAATCTCTGTAATATCGGTTTAGAAGCTATTTATTTCAAATGTATTCTGCTTGGTGCACCAACCATAATTTTATTAACAATGGCACTGTATTGAGACATTAGTCAAAGAAATTCTAACAGGTATTCACTCACTCCGTCCCACTACCCTACACACACACACACACACACACACACACACACTATTGAAAAGAATCACAAGGCTCTGTTTTTCTTTTTCCCCCTCCCAACAAAAGCTCCTATGGTCATTTAAAATCTTCATACCATTTTTTCCAATTAAATTTCTAAAACCTTACCCAGTGTACAGTGTCTTCCAGGGACACGGCGTCCACAGGAACTATACAAGCCTTGTCATCTATTGAATGACTCAGCCATAATAATTGACTTACCCTTCCATTCTCGAAAGGGCCAATGGCACTTAGAACAAAACAGGAGCTTTATTTGGGGTAGACATTGTCCCCAGGATTTTTCTTTAGTTGTAGGGCATAGTACAGTGGTGCTCCAGCCAAACCTAACACGTGCTGAATGACACCCAACGTTAGAAAAACTGGCGGGAGAAACACTGTTAATGACATTTGATAAAAAATAAAATTGTAAGATCATCTGGGATATAAACCTGTGCAATTAATCAAGCTTATGCCAACTAGACTTTTCACATCATTCACCTTAAAAGGGAAAAAAAAAATCCACTGACCATAGACGTGCTCTGCCTTCTCCACAAGAGAAGTCTTGAAACAATTTTTCTACTAACTGCGTGAACATTTTACAACGCCTGTGTGAGTTGCCATGGATCCTCCCCAGGCAGAAACCATAAGAGAGTCAAACATGCTGTTTTCCAAACCAAGCACAAGCCTACGGAAGGATCTCATTTCATCAACGATTAGTTTCCTAATGCTGCTATAACAAATTACTATAAGCTTGGTGGTTTAAAAAAGCCACACGTTTATTCTTCTATTTCTGGAGGTCAGACGTCTCGAATGAGTCTTAGTGATAAAACCAAGGTGTTGACAGGGTTGGGTCCCTCTGGAGGCTCCGTTCTGAGCCTTCTAAGCAGAGAATCCGTTCCCTTGCCTTTTTTTGGCATCTGATGGACACCTGTATTCTTTGGATGTGGCCCCGGCCTCCTTCTTTAAAGCACATCAGTCTAATCTCTGTTTCTGCCACTCATATTGCCTTCTTCTCTTCTGAAGTCAAATCTCCCTCTTTCTTGTAAGGACACTTGTGATTACAGTTAGGTCCCACCCAAATAATCCAGGGTAATCTCCGCATCTCAAGATCCTCAATTTAATCATATTCACAAGTCCCCTTTGCCACGTGAAATAACATTCACAGGTTCTAGGGATTAAGATCTAAATATCTTAGGGCAACATTATTCCACAAACCACATCAACTAATTAACTTGTTTGTCAAAATAAGATGGAAATAGAATTGACTTCTCTTTTAAAATTAGGCATTATTCAGAAGGAGTATATGGAATAGAATAACTTGTAAAAAAAAAAAAAAAGTCAAATCTGTGACATCAAGCTGAGTCCCTAATATGGTGTTTTCAGCAATTTCTTGGAAGTGAATAAGGATTAATGTTACACTATTAAGAATTTGGAGGCAGAGTCTATGGGCTAACAGGGTTTTTAGTTGCAAGCAACGGAATCCAACGTCAGCTAATTTAAGGAGAAAAGAGTGTCATTAAATGATCAATGAATCAATGGGAGGCTAGAAGGCTCAGCTCTGACGTTGGGAAGAAACCAAGAGAGATCAGACATGAAAAACATAACGTAGGTTACACAAGAGGAACAGTTTGACTCGTATGATATTTCTGGACTTTCGCTAAAGATACTTGATTGAGGTGCTAAGCTTTGGTTATAAAGCCAAGATGCCTGGGGTTTCATCCAACAACATGCCTTACTAATAAACCAAGACAAGTTTCTGAACATCACAGCCCCAGTTTCTTCCGATGTAAAATGAATGAGAGTACTCAATACATAAACTTATCATAAGGATCAAATGAGATAGTGTATATAAATGACTTACAACAAACAGGGTCTGACACATACTATTCAAAATGGATTGGAGCAATCGTCAGCCTTTATTAGCCTTGCAAACCCAATCATGAATAATTTCCCAACTGTCCTTGAGCCTTCCTCACTTTCCCAAGATTTAGACTCCTACATGGAATCACCTGAATCCATCATTCCCCAGCTTTCGAGGATTGAAGCAATAAAAATATTTTCCTTTATTTCCATAGGGAAAGAAAAACGCTACGTCACCCACTGAGCAGTATCCCCCTAAATAAGAAGCCAACGTGGACACTGAGTTGAAAATAAAGGAAAGACAAAAAGCTCCACAGCCAATGTTGACAGGTGCACGGCAAAATCCCACTCAGAATAGGAACAGTCAACTAAAGGGGACATGGGGTCAGCAGCCACATCCAGTGAACAATCCAGTGGCCACCTGATCATTCCCCCCACTTTTTCCTGTTAACTTGGTGGCCTCAATGGATTTTGTTAATCCTTGCTTACTTCTTTCATTTTGATAGAAGTGTAATTCTCAATTTTATTTTTTGTATACATTTAAAAAAATTTTAAACACCGAAAAGACTAACATAATTTATGAAAAAGTCTACTGTACATGTATATTGGACATTTTTAACTTGGATAAATATTGTTAAAATGGATGCATTTCATATTTGGAGATGGGGCGCACGGTAGGTAAGGGGGTGAGGAACAGGCTTTTGGTCATGATTATTCACCTGAAGTTATTTTATTAGAAATTCAATTTTGACCTTCAGCAAATACAGAAAAAATTTAATAGCAGTTAATTCTGGGTGATGGGACGACATGTTAATTACATTTTCCTGGTTTCTCAATTTTTCAGTTTCTCAAAAATATTCCTACCAAGTTAAGCTATAACAAAAGGGGAAACAGCCACAAAGTGTGTTTTAAAAGCCCGACTACTTAGTCACATGTGTATGTACAAACCCCTAACGTGGAGAGGAGCTAGAATACTTTCCAGTTGTATGAAACAGAATTTAATAAAGAATGCACTGACTTCACTGTATGATCCAAGGAAAACAGAAAAGTCATACAAATAGGAAAAAGACTGCACAGCATGGAAGAGGGAACAGCTCTGAATAATAATCCCTCCGGTGTGACGCTGCAACAGCTCTTTCTCCTCCTCTAACACGAAGGCCACGGGCTCTCGAGAGCAGTGGGCTTTTCCTCATGTGCTGAAGTGGAAAACACCCATCCAGGAACAGCCAACCAACTGTAGTCACTGAGGGGCTTTCTGACCAAGGCAGACCGGGCACAGGAGCAAGGCAAGAAAGGCCGTCACTCACTCATCCCTCTACCGCACAGGTCACAGCTTCAAACTACAAGAAATCTCAAAGGGGCTAGTCCTCCATGCACACAGATGAGAAAACTAAGGCCCAGAGAGAGGCGACCAGTATTCCATAACCAGCGCCACACAGCAAAGAACTGGAACCTCGGTCTTTTGAACCCCTGACCAATGAATATTAACCCTCTCATGATACATCATACGACAGGCTTTGACATCTGGCCCCAGCTAACTTTCCATTCCAGTGCCAATCTGCGACCACGATCACATGTTCTAGTTTGGATCCCCTAGCAGGGGGACAAGCCTCATTTCTCCCCCCTTTGGCACAGTATGGCGACAATGCCTCCAAGGAGGGTAATTTGTAGAGCTTCCCACACTTAACGGATCCCACAATTCTTTACTGGATTATTTTTCAGGAGTGACCTTATACTTTGAGGAATGCTGGGCTAAGTCAAATAAAAGTGTATTACTATATCACGAGCTCATTAGGTTAAGCAAAGTTAGCAGAATACAGAGGGACGGGAGAAAGGCTCTCATTGACCACTAAAGTAGTTTGGGGGTTTGTTTGTTTGTTTGAACACACTTGTATTGCATGATCTACCAGCTGGAAAACACCGTTGTAAACAAGGAAAAGTTACCATCCATGGGATCATTTTATCTGCTATCATCTCTGTTGATTTCTGCCTCTAGTGCTTCGCTCTTTGAGAAGACCCACATACTGAGAATCTGATTGCTGGCCAATTTAGGACTCAGGGAATCGACTAGAGATGACTCAGTTCTTGAAACAAACTAAGCCCTCACTAAGTGTTGGAACCAGTGACTAGATGATTGGATGAATGGTGGAATAGCTTTCAATATGGACACCCTGACTTTTTTTTTATAACCCTGTCCATTTGGTCCATCAGGCTCTTCCTCCTCCCCATAAAATAATAATAAAAATAAAATAAATAAATAAATAAACAAATAAATAAAAATAAAAATCACTGGTGTTTTCTTACACAGACAGTGTATTAAAGAAGTGTATTGAGAAGAAAACCGAAAGACTCAGAAAACTGAATTCTGATCATTGATTTTTGCCTCTGAAACTAAATGCTCAACTGAACTTAAAGCTCAGCTCTTCAGCCCAAATCCTCCAAGGTCAACGGCTGCTGTGGGGACCCCCAGAGCTGGCCTGCTCTAACGTGCTGCAGGGGAGCGTGGATTGAGCAGAATCCCTGGGGGCAGGTGCTTGGAAACACACAAACGCCCCCCACTCCCAAACCTATGATGTACAGTGCAAGAAACAGTCCATTTGAAATACATCACAAAGCACATATACTCCTTATTATTAAGCAATGTAAGCTGAAAATGTACATAGTACCCAGTCTTTTAGCTTGGAAATCATGTGAACTTGTACCATCCATTATCTGCCCACAGTTTGATTTACTATGAACACCAGTGTTCACACCTACTGAGGTTTAGTCCCTTTCACAGTGTTATCTGAATTTTTTAAACTATACTTACTATGGAAATTTCTAGATAAACCTTAAGAGTGTTTTCTTATCTGATTAAGGAATAATATACAAACACTATACAGAGGTTGGCTGCAAATCTTGCATAATGGAAAAAAGAAACATTCTGAAACACCATTCTGAAGAAACAGAGATAAAGGGAAAATGGAAAACAAACTTCAAAATGTGTCACAGGGAATAAATTCCTACCAAGAAATATGCTGTCTTCTAAAGTTAATGTTTATAACTTGGGAAACACATTTTATTTCAAACAGAACAATATAGCAAATGCAAGGAAACATAAACTTATACATATCAACTTTTAAATTTGATGGGACCAGTTCTAGAAGCTTGGTATAAAGATGCTGTCTGGAAAAATAAAGGCTTGGGGAAGTATTAATTGGCCCCAATGGGTGTTCCTTCTGGGGAAAAAAGAAACTGAAAGCTCAGATGACATGCTTCCCTGGGCTCATTATATGGTTTCTGATCCTGAGTTTTAGTGGCCAGCATCATTCTTACACCTTTATAAAATTTTTAGTAAATTTTTCCCATTATCTAGCAAGGGCACTGATTTCTATCCAAATAGACCTGCCTCAGTCTAACATTCAAGACTCCAGAATTCAGTATCACCTCAGCAAGCCAGCATCAGCCCCTCAGCATTCTCTTCCTCCACAATCTCGCCCCCTCCCAAGGGGTCTTCTTGTTACTTCCAATCGTAAGCCAGCACGCTTTAATCAGCTCTCTCGTTTACTGCGTTTCAGTACAAAGCACAGAAATCCCAATCCAGAGAGATGTGTATTGTACCATGGAACTCAGGAAGTGAGAAATGAAGTGGGCTTGAAGGACTCAGTGTGCTTCAGGGTCTCCACTATGGTGGAGATCTCTTCCACCATGGTTCTCTGATTCCCTTGACTATGTTCTACGCTAGGCTGGCATCATTCTAAAGGTGGCTTCTCTCATGCAGCAGTTCCGGGTCTAACATCAGCACACTATGCTGATCAGAGAAAAGGAGACTAAATGAATCACCACGCCCTTGGGGGTGAGGTGTTGGGGTGGGGGTGTGTGGAATGACTGACTTAGGTCATGTGATCCACTACTAGACGTAGGAATGGAATAAATTCCCCCAGAACCACATGGGTCCATAAGCAAATGTCAGGGGCTGTGAGAAGGTGGAAAAGGAGATGGCTATCGAGAGGCAAACACCAAGCACCCACCTAACATGCTTCTCCCTCCACTCTGCACTTTCCCTTCACTCTTCTTGCTGACCAAGTTTCTCATCCTTTGGTCTTTCTTCCATTTTTCAAAAGATTCCCCAGGACATGTCCCCAAATGAAGGTAATCATGGTACATGCAGTAGTTTCCCACCTTCTAATTAATAAAATTCTGGGAAAAAAATAGTGTTGTTTTGTTTTGTTTCTTGTTGCAAGATCAAGATTTCTAATGATTAAAGAAATAGTATCAACTGAGTTGAGAAGTAAAGCAAAGGTCTTCTTTGGAATGTATTGTCTTCCTAGTGCTACTGAGGCAGAATTTAATGTGGGAAACCATGGGCATGGGAAACTACAGAGATGGATGCGGGGGTATATGGAGATGGCCTGGGAAGTCACATGTGTTGCTCCATTGCATCCAGGCCAACTCAGTGAAAAAGGTTATGTTGGAAAGTGAGGCTTAGGCACGAGGTCAGCGTTTCATGCCAGAGCACACAGCCAGCCAATGGAGGTACTAAATGTCCAACTCCAGCCTCTCTGCCTCTCTTCCCTACAATAGCCTGCCTCTGTTTTACCTTGTACTATCTCTGTGTATCTGGGCAGAAACCACTTATAGCCCTCAGAAGTCTTATAAAACAAAAGGCACTTTTTGAAGAAAAATAAAAAGTCACAGTTGTGATTTGCATTTTTCTGATTCCTCTTAACACCATCCTGTTTTTAGCATCGCTGCAGTTTTGCCCTCTAGTAGGCTGGGGGTGGATAGAGATATCTGTGAGTGAAGATGGCGATTTTCTAACCATCCTACTGGGTGCCTAATAACATGCAAATCGAGACCTGGGGAGAAGAGAAGTTCTCTGTCCTTCTCTTTACAAATAAAGTGTTATGGTGCCACTTGCGGGGATCAGGAACACCATGCTGGGGCTGCATCTGCTCTTTCTGACAGCTCCCCAAAGAGCCCGGCTTCTTCTTTTTTTGCAAGCCAGCAAGCTGTTCTTGGAGAGCACAAAACGAAACCTGCTGCAGGGGGGGAAAAGTTTCTCTGACAAGCGAGAAGAAATTCAAAAATCTCCAGAAAAAATAAAAAACCAAACTCTATGATAGCAAAACCCAAGCTCCTGTTCTCAATAAAGGAAGCCCTTTTCAGTGAGGAAGAGGAAGGACTGAGAACTCATTGACCCTGGTGACCAAAGGTGTGGATGTGAGAGAGGCCACGGGGCTGGAGATGGCGGGGAACTGGAGAAGGCACGCGCTGTGTCAAACAGGAAGGCACTGCTCAGCTTTAGCCATGGGCTCCTGGAGGAAAGAAGTGCAGTCCCAGCACGGGTGGTCAGTACAGTTTTTAAAGAGACGCTAGAATGATGAGTTTTATGTGAAATCACCCAATTTTCAAGTTTTCCAAATTATTATTTTGCCAGCCAAACTGAATAGGGTTCTTGTGGTTGAACGTTCCTCTTTCAACTTCCAGAATGGAGGAATGCTGGGACTATGTCAAACACCTGGGCTTGGTCTGCAAAGGAGGAAGTCCTTGAGAAGGAATAGAAAACTCCAAGGATGAACAAGAAGACACCTGGCGCTAAGGAACTACGGACCCCATCATTACAGCATCACACAGAGTATTTTCACTGCCCTAAAAGTCTCTGTGCTCCATCTATTCACCCCTTCATCCCTGTCCCCCCTCCCCCGGAAACCAAAGACCTTTGTATTGTCCCCATTTGTTTTGCCTTTTCCAGAATGTCACACAGTAGGAATCATACCATATGTAGCCTTTTCAGATTGGTTTCTTTCACTTAGAAATATGCACTATCTGGATGCAGCACAGTTTGTGTGTCCATTTACCTAGTGAAAGATGTCTTTGTTGCTTCCATTTTCGGCACTAATAAAGTGAGACTAAACGTCTGTGTGCAGGTTTTTCTTTGGTTGTGTTTTCAACTCCTTTGGATAATAACAAGGACAAAAATCACTAGATTGTATAGTAAGACTTTGTTTAGCTCTTAGAAATCATCGCACTATCTTCCAAAGTGCCTGTACCATTTCGGATTCCCACCAGCAATGAATAAAAGTGCTTGTTGGTCCATATCCTCACCAGCATGTGGTGTTATCGGTGTTCCTGATTTGGGGCATTTTAATAAATGTAATGTTATGTCATTGTTTTAATTTGCAGTTCCCTCATGGCATGATGTAGAGCTTCTTCTCATGTGCTCATTTGCCATCTGTATATCTTCTTTGCTGTTGTCTGTTAAGGTCTTTGGCCCTTTTTAGATCAGGTTGTTTATTTTCTTATTGTTGAGTTTTAAGAGTTCCCTCTAAATTTTGGATAGTAGTTTTTTATCATAATTTTTTGCAAATTTTTTTCATTCTCTTGCCATTGTCTTTCACAAAGGATAAAGTTTTCGTTTTAATGAAGTCCAGATTATCAATTATTTCTTTATGGATCATGCCTTTGGTGTTGTACCTAAAAAGTCATTGCCATATCCAAGGTCATCTAGGTTTTCTCCTATGTTGTCTTCTAGAAGTTTTATAGTGTTGTGTTTTACATCTAGCTCTATGATCCATTTTGAATTACTGTCTGTGAAGGGCATAAAGTCTGTGTCTAGATTTATTGTTTTGCTTGTGGATGCCCAGTTGTTCCAGCACCATTGGTTGAAAAGACTATCTCTACCCCATTGTATTATTTTTACTCCTTTGTCGAAAATCAGTTGTATTTATGATGGGAATCCTTTTATATGCACAACTGTGTGGATATAAAAACCACTGAACTAAATACTGTAAATGGGCAAATTGTATGTTATGTGAATCATAACTCAACAAAGCTGTTAAAAAAAGACTGTGGCTTCTGTCTTGGGTCCCCCTTGCACTTTCTGTCACTTGCACTGATGAAACCAGCCGGCATGTTGTAAGCTGCTTTATGGAGAGACCCACGTGGCAAAGCACTGAGAGAGTCCCCAAGCCAGAGAAGAGCAAGACGCTAAGGCCCCCAGTCCAACAATACACAGGGAACTGAATCTGGCCAACAACTTTGCCAGTGAGCTTAGAAGTGGGTCCTTCCCTAGTCCAGCCTTGTGGTGAAACCAGCGTGTACCCAACACCTTGGCTACAGCCTTGGGAGGGAGTTGATACAGAGGACCCAGCAAGTCCATGCCAGGTTTTCTGACCCAGAGAAACTGAATCATAAATGTTCTTTTAAGCCATGAAGTAATATCTTATGCGGCATTAAATAATGAACACACTGAGCAATACCAAACCCTTTTCCTGGTAATAATTTATACCTCTTACCAGCAGTGAATGAAAGTTCCCAATCCTCTGTGTCCTCACTGTAACTCGTTGTTTTTTTTACCTTTAGTATACATTTAGTTTACCAACTGAGTGTGAAATAATATCTCAATGACGTTTTATTTTGCGTTTCCTAGCTTACTAATGAGATTGACCATCTTTTCGTGTTTATAGGCTATTTAAATATATCTTCTATGAAACATCTGTTTTTATCTTTTGTGCATTCTTCTACCTTTTCTTTGCTTCTTTTTATGATTAAAGCTGTTTTCAAATATATTGTAGATACTAATTCTTTGTCAGTTATATGTGATGCAAATTCTTCTCCCACTTTGTGACTTGCTTTTCATTCCTCACTGTGATTTTTAGTGAGAAAAACTGGAAGCAAATTTAATATAATCAAATTCATCTATCCTTTCCTTTATACTAAGCACTTTTTGAGTCTTAAGAAATCCTTTTCTACCTTGAAGTCATAAGAATATCCTCCGATATTTTCTTCCAGATATTTTATAATTTGGCTTTTCATATTCTAACTTATTGGATCTATAAGAAAGTTTTCTCTTTCCAGAAAAAAGTTCTTCTTAACTTTGCACTATCCCCCGTGTTTCCCGTTCATGCTCACTTCTTCCTCCACCTTTCTCTTCTTCTACCCAACGGACGATCTATAAGAGGTTCGATAAATAATTTTTGATGCATCTATACAATCGGGATGTGTAGCTATTGAAGAATGAAACAGAACTCTATGCTGAGATGGAAGAACATGTTGGTAAGTGATACAGGCAAGTTGCAGAACAATACAGCTACAAGTGTGTGAGAGTGGACATGTGTAGGAAAAACTGTGGAATAAACATCAAACTTACCAGTGGCTATCTCAAGGATAAGACACAAATGAGATTATAGGCTTTCCCTATCCAAATCTATAATGCTTGGTGGTTTTGCAATGAGCATGTATCAGTCTTATAATTTGGAGAAAATAAATGTAATGAAATGTGAGGCACAAAAGAAAACCTACACATCATGCATTTGATAAATATCTTCGAAGTGTAGGGGCCATGTCAAGCATTGGGGAACACAGCAGAGACAAGAAGACTCCAACCTTGGTGGCAATACCTTTATACCACTTGCGTCCAATTCCCCACCTCTCCTGTTGTGCCTGTCCTAGTGGTATTACTCTGTAACATGAGTTTTCCCTTCTCTGTACTCCTACACCATTCACGCCCTTGTCTACTCACTTTAACCCACATAATAGGATTATCTGATGTAAGTCACTGTTTCTTCCTATACAAACCTCATTTCCCTGAACAAATTAAGTAAGGGTTCCTAAGGACACACACCATTTTACACATGCCAAACTCTCCCCTAGCAGCCATCAGAGTAGACAAAAAGAGAGCGGATACTCAATAGACATTTGCTGATTGACTTGGATGAGGGAAGTTGGGATAGGCCTTTTGGGAAGAATCAAATTTCACATTTTCACTTTAAGAAATGGGATGATCCTGACTCATACTGCAATCTGAGAGAGAGAAAAAATCAATATCCTGCACAAGCAAAATAGGGCAATTGTCATTGTAACTATTAGAATACTGTAGGCATGAATCGATTGTCTCCGTGCTTGTTATCCACTTTGTGGATTATCTGTGGTCACACTGATGTCCCCAGTTGGTGGCCCTCTCTGGCCTGCAGCCTTCTGCTCAGCGGCAGTACTGGTGGGTACCCAGGGGACAGTGACTAATTTAAATATCAGCTCAGAGCAAAATGCAATTAGGAAGATAAATCTCCTACAACGCTACCACACAATGTCTATTCAGACCAAACAATAATAGTATCGTCATCTATTGTATTAAGTGCTCCATGACTCTGCTCACCTCAGTGACCATGAATCATAGTTTTCTCATAAGAAATATTTTTCTTGTAAAAACATTTAGTTTTCCTTATAAATCTAAACATACCATAGCCTAAACATACCAGATGACTCAACAATCCCACTTCAAGTACACTTGGTATTTACCCGAGTGAAATGAAAACTTATGTTCACATAAAGACCTGTTGAGAGTGGCTTTATTCATGATCGCTCAAAACTGAAAACAAATGTCCTTCACCTGGTCAATGACTAAACAAACTGTGGCATATCTACACAATGACATGTGACTCAGCACTAATAAGGAGAAACTACTGACACCTGCTTTGGCACAGGTAAAATTCGAATGCATCCTGCTTGGTGAAAGAAGCCAGACACAAAAGTCTACACACTGAATGATCTCATCTATATGGCACTGGAAAAGGCAAAAATATAGAGACAAAAAATGGGTAAGTCAGTATTCAGGGCTGGGGGTGGAGAAGGGCTTGAGTACAAAGGAGCAAAAGGAGCATTTTGGGATGATGGGGCGGTTCTATTTCTTGAATATGGCGGTGGTCACACAACTATGTGTGTTTGTCCAAACAGAGAGACCTGTACCCTGGAAAGCATGAGTTCTCGTGTATGTAAAATATACTTCAATAAACCAGACTAAAAGCCAGTTCACCACTCCCTAAATCTCAGTATTTCCTTCCTTCCATTGAGCCCCAGTGAGAAAACCCCAGAGTGGGGAGCCCTCCTTCCAGTTGCTGTTGATAAATGCCCTTTAGAGTCATGGTTGAACAAACTCGCCACCTCCCTTCCGACAATGCCACTACAGGTTTCCAGGTACCCACCAAGGTGTATCACCTACCCTCTAGGAGGGATGCTCTAGCTAGAGCTTCATTTGTAATGTGCTTTTATTTTAGTAACTTAAAAAAAATTAATTCAGGGTTTTTCATTTGCATCAGGCATTGGGTTTGATAAAGTAGCTTAAATTAGCAGAAGAATCACACACCTGTGCCAAATTTTCATATAGATCTGCCTCAAAGACTCTGACTCAGGCAAGAATTCGCATCCAAAAACAATCTCTCATTTCACCATGTACATGGGTATGAAGGAAATATACCACATTGAAGGAAACAAAAAAATAAAAAAGTAAAATCAAAGATATGGCATTTATGGTTCTCCACTCCTATCTGATTATGCAGCAACTCTCAGAAGACAAAACGTATGTCAAGTTAGTGATGAATAGGGATCAAAAACCAGTCCCAATTTCCTCTGTTATGTCTATCCAAGAAAGACTGGATTGCTTCAGGCATTCGGTGATATGTCCCATGCTCTGTGGGTCAGAACAATTTGTGGATGAAATTCTAGCCAGCAAACAGTTGTGAGCCTCTGTGAGGTGCCAGGCTGTGTGCTAGAAACAATGGAATATATAAGGATGAAGAAAGCTGTGGGCTTTGTTAATGAAACTGAAATTCCATAGGAGCGACAAGCACGGACACAGCTCCATGTGACACACAGCCAAGTGCAATCAATGTTATATTAACATGAGGTCACGAAAAACAGATTCACTTTGATGGAGTCACTGGGAAGGCTTCCTGAAAGAGGTGGTATTTGGTCTAGGTAGGCTTTCAACAGACGGTGATGGAGACAAAGGCGGCTCTGTGAGCGGGGAACAACGTGAACAGAAAGGGGTAATACGTAACTGGAAAACAAACGAGTTGGTTGCAGTGAAAGCTGAAGGGCAGAAGGTGGAGAAATATCCTGCAGAGATACTAGAGGACATGAATTCCAGGAGGAGAATGTGGCTGAAGGACAGCAGGATCACAGACCAGCTTTTATAGGCCGTGCATGAGCCACACTGGGGGAGGCTGAAGAAAGGAGAAATTTTAAAAGCCTGTGCAGGGAGCCAGCCTACCCTGGAGTTGGGGTCCAGGCCTGCTGTCTCAGAACTCAGACTTGTTTTGCACACAATGGGTGTCTATACGACAGCCATTTTTTTCTCTTTTCTTTGCTAATACAACCCTAATTTTGCTTGGTCAGCTGTTTGTCCAACTTTAAGAGATGAATTATTAACTGTCTAAGACAGCAGTTTTCAAAATGTGGTCCACAGACTCTAAAGGGTCCCTGAGAACCCTTGAGGGAGTCTGCAAAAAATGAATTATTTTCATAAGACTACTAAGACATTATTTACCAGTTTCACTGTGGACCAAAAGCAATGGTGGGTGAATGAATAAGGCAGGGGCACCAGCAGCCATATACTGCTCACCCCTCAAATAAAAGTTTCATTTACAAGTATCCTTAGTAGAGCAAAAACTACAATGAACTACCAGTTCTAGTAAATCTTGACCCTTGAAGGCACATCTCTGATGAAGACAGAGGAGTACATGAACCATTTCTGGGCAAATTGTAGGACTCCGTCCAAGGAAAGGTAACCTGTGCGACGGCGTGTGTGTTATAAGCTGAAGTAGGTGCTTTTCACCATGGACATCATTTTTATGTAAAACAACAACTGAAATATCTTGGTTATTCAGACTTAGGTTGTGGTAGACAATATGAATTTTACATTTCGAGGAAAACAACTGATGGTATTTGCTGCCAATGATCAAATATGAGCTTTAACGTGAAAATTAAAAGTTTGGAAACCTTGTATCTGCCACTGATAGGTTCACAACTTCCCAACACGTAAGGACCTTGGTGATAAGATCATTACTAATATTGAGGAATATGATTTTTTATATTGTATATTGAAATGTAACAAGAAGATCTGCATGACTCAATAAGCCAATACTTTCTGAATGACCAGTGTATGATATTACAAAGTCACATGTGGGCAAAAGATCCCTTTTCAAATTACACAAGAGGCCAATAGATTTTGAAGAAACAGAGTACAAAACATGAACGCGTTTTCAGATTTCATATTGCAATGAACCTTAAAAAACTACCACTTGGTGAGTTTGGGTAGTGTCAATAAAAAAATACCCACAATTATCTACAAAGGCTTTTAAAATATTCTAACTTTTCTAACTACATATCTGTGTGAGGCTGGATTTTCTTCACATACTTTGACCAAAACAACATGTCACAGCAGATTGAATAGAAGCAGATCATGAGGGTCCAGGTGTTAAGCCAGATATTTACGAGATTTACAAAAACATAAAACAATACTACTCTGCTGGCTGTTTTGTTTTGAAAACCAGTTATTTTTCAGTAAAAGTATCTTAATATGCATCTTGTTTCTTGTTATTTTAAATCAATTAATGAGTATTTTAAAAATTTCATCAGTTTTAATTTCTCATGTGGCAAATGTCAATAGATATAACCCATATAAACAAACCTCTCTGGGGTCCTCAATAGTTTTTAAAAGTGAAGACAGATCCTGAGACCCAAGAGTTGGAGAACCACTCTGTTAAGCCAGTTACATATATATAAATACATATATAAATAAAGCGACCCTATTTTCCTATGCCACCTACTCACTTTCCCAGCTTCTCTGGAAGTTGAGGATGTTGACATGACCTAATGCTAACTTACGTGTTGAAAAAGGGAGTCCGCTGGGGTCATCTAGGAAGACATTTCCTTCCTGAAAATGATAGAACAGTACAGAGAAAAGGCCCTTTGCTACTTCCTCTTTCGCTTCCTGCGTTGGGTGTTTCTGTGTGAAGACATGATGCGTCCGACTGCGGCAGCCATCTTTCAGTAGACTGATTACTCACTAAAGTTGGCAGACAGAAAGCACAGAAAGAGACTGTGTCCTTTGGAACATCATTGAGTCTGCTCCGAGATTTTTTATAAGGCAAACAAGAAGTACTTTCAAGAGTTTAAGCCACTTTTTTCCAGGTGTAGAAAAATATTTCTAACCTTTCGTCCTTGGGATAGTGTGATAATTGAAATAATGCAAGTAACAGACTTAAAACAGCCCTCGACTCATGGTAAGCACTCAAAAAGTGTCTAAGGTAATGGATGTAAAGTGTTGAGCCACGTTCTTACTTGCACGAAAACTATTTATGAGAAATATTTCTCAATAGTTCTCACATAGGAGGCTGCCTCTAGCATACTTGTGTTCATATTCTCTTGTTATTCTTTCCCTGGTTGAAATAGGTTGGATAATTAGATAGTTTAACTGTTATTATTGTAGTAAGGAGGGAAAAAAAATCAATGTTTCTTGATGGCAAAATAGAACTTCTAAGGAATTCACATTAAATTTTATTTTCAGTTGTCATATTGTGAAAGGCAAGAAGTTTTCCAAAACATGCAATTATCTATAATTTTAGTGAACATGCAACTGTTTTCTATCTGTGACATTGCTATTTTGAGGTATCAGTAGGCACGAAGCTTACACGCATAGCTGGATACTAACCAAAGGAGAATCTAGAATACAAACATTCAGAAACCTGAAATAATTGTAAGAGTATTTTCAGACACTCAAATATAATAGAGGGGAAAGAAAAACACAGATGGCAGGTACCCAGACTGATATTCGTTCAAGTGACAAAAAACAAACAAAAAGGATGCTGACTGATCCCAGACTCTACTCAGGAGCAACATGCCTGCCCCAAAGAGCTGTGACTGAATCTGAAGGCGACACTGAGGAAGTCAGTACAGAGGTGGAGAACAGATTTGGAAGTCTTATTTTTCACTAGTCAAACTATGCCTAAAACATTATACTCTGGGAATCTTTTCTTACAAAGAAATTTTATTAACTCAAGGATACTTAAGTCCACGATATTTGCGCTTTTCTAGGTCACAGATTCCTATGGTAAGTTGTTGACCCTTTGCCCTAGGTGAGTTTTCACCGAGGCCAGTGTGGTAAGGGTACAGTATGTCTTACTGCGCCTTAGCCTGACATGGGTTTGAAAGCTGGCTCTGCCATTTGCTGGCAGCATGACAGTGAGCCTCTTTAATCAATATACAATTTTGTATTCAATGTTAGGAGGTTCCTTTACACTCCCCTTCCACCCCAAGCCCACCCAAAGAGCCTTGACTCAAACTACGTGTCGTCCATTTACCCTGGTAGGGTGACCAACTGTCCTGGTGGGCCCAAAGTTGGGGTGCAGGTCTTTCAGTGCTAAAACTGGAAAAGTGCCAGGAAAACGGGAAAGAACTGGTCACCATCCTACCACATAGAAGACAAGAAAGAATGGCCAGAGGCCACCCGTATAAGAATGTCTTTGCATTGTTTTGATTTTCAGTTGTTACTCCTGTAGGAATGATAAAGAAGAGGAATAGGGGCGGGGAGAACTGGAATCCATTCTGCAGGCACTTTGACAGAGGTCCCCACGAAAGAAAGAGTGAATATGGGTGGTCATTCAGAACAGTCATGGGACTGGGGTATGGGGCCCAACAGTCAGGAAGCGAAAGGAGGGTACAGAGTATCTCCCTGGCCTGCTGCTCACAACGGGTTGGGGAGCTCAGCAATAACAAGGCCTTAGGGGGGTTGCCACCAGAGGCATCACAGCAGGAGCAAAGGCTCTGGAGTTGGACTCGGGTTTGAATTTCAATTCCGCCATCTACAAGGCCTGAGCATTTAACCTAATTGATTTGGCCTTCAGTTATCCCATCTTTACAATGGAAATAACAGTACAGGGTTTCCGTGAGCACTCAGTGGATTCATGCTTTTAGAAGTGCTTGGCACACTGCTCTGGAATTGTTAGCTATTAGATGTACTATCATTATGATTTCCTATGGAAGATACTTATAGGGACTGATGACGCTCAGCCTGGAAAAGTGATGGGTAGGGCTGACGGGTCATTGAGAGTTGTCTTTAAATATGTGCAAGGCTACCACACAGAAGCGGGAATCACCTTTCACACAGTAATGATTACAATAAAAACACTCAATACCCACACAAGGCTCTCCAGTTCCTAATGTGCTTTCCTATGTACTAGTTCTAGTGACAAAACCAGAAGCAATGGATAAAAGCTATAAGAGGGGAAGTTTTTATAATAGATAATAAAGGAAAATGACTATCTCGAGACCCAGAGACTTTCCCACTCTGGAGTGCTGAAGCAGAACCTGGAATTTCAGAGAATGGTGAGACTAGACCACAAAAGCAATTTATATGATTTGGCAGGCAGTTTACAGTGACAGTCGAAAGCATAGGCAGTGTGCTTGGTCCAAATCCTGGCCCCATCACTGAATAGCTGTATAATCCTGGGCAAAATACTTAATCTCTCTGAGCCTCAATTATCAATTCATTAACTTGAAACCAATTCTTGCACCAACCTCAGAGTAAAATAGAGAGCCATCAGTGAGATAATGCACCTCAAGCAGTTAATCGGGTGCCTAGAGCACGCTGTGCACTCAATAAATATTAGCTAAAAGGGACCGGTGAAAATTTGGAATAATTTAAGTGTGAATATTTCATTATTTTCTAATCATTGAAAACTGCTGAAGTATTAGCAAATATATTAGTAAATATCAGTTGACCAAATATTTAACTGTGATCATTCTCGATTTAAAAAAAAAAAAAAAATGGAGTTGTAGACTAAATGACCTAAATCCACAAAGTATTGTCTGTGGTACGCTCTGTCACTGCTTCTCCAAAGATAGTCACCTATGATGTATAGTAACACGCAGTACTTAATGGATCAAGAGATTTGACATGGGCTTTTTAGTAATAAATCCATGGTCCAAGAAGGAGGAATTTTCCTATAACCTTTTCTCCCCAAAGAGCCATTAATAAAAAATAACTGAGGATATATTTCTACTAAACCAAGATTCCTGGGATATAAACCTTTATTTGAGTCACACAGAGTCCTTTACCCCGACCGAAAAAGTCTGGAATGATTGATGAATCCTGCCGGAAGACTGTCACACATTTTGCCTCGTGCCAGTATGTACATTTCATTTGTAGTAAACCTCAATGTGAGTATCTTTCAAGCTCTACCTGGAATTGGGCAAGCGTAAAGCAGGCCTTTCAGCTTATTTAACAGCCCTACAATTTGAGTCCCCATCCTGCATCAACCCACGAGGTCACTTAGTGGGAATGGGGAGAGACCTTCCCCTCTCATTACATCTGATCCACCCATCCCAACCCAAGCCCGAGGAGACCTATAAACTTGGGCTCCAGAGAAGAAAGTCTAGAAAGTGATGTCAACAGAAATTTCCCGATTGTTGGTTAATTTGGAAGCAGAGCACTATGTGAAGAAGAGGCTATTCAAAGCAAAAGTTGAACTCATCTGAGCCAAAATTATAGCTAGTAATTATTTTGCAGCTTGAGTTGAATATAATTGGGCAAGTGAAGCTTAATGTATCAAACAGTGGCTAGCATTTCCAACAGTAACAGCACCTCATTCTGCATCTGAGAGGAACTTCTGAGTTTATGTCAAATGACTCATCCAGATGAAAGAATTAAAAGAAAAAGATAAAAATAAAACAAGGATGCTAGAGGCAGTGTGAATTTGGAGCTCTTAGAGATCAACCAATCTAGAGCAATAGCTCTCTGGTATTTTAAACAATTTATCTTTAAAAAACAAAACCAAAAAAAGAAAAACAACTTTTTTTTCTTTAGAGGGACATACACATACACACACACTTAAAGTTTATTCAAAGTATTTATAAAACCGAAAACACGCCTGTATCAGTTACTGACAAGTCCATCAGATATCTAAGTAGAAATAGAAATGAAACTTCCCTGCTTCCTTTTTCTAGTTCATCTTGCCACATGTTTTAAGAAGGAGCGAAAGTACAGCTATCCCTACTGTTTAAATTGCCAACTTGTTTAGGATACTGTGACAAGTACAGGTGTTGTTAACTGAGTTCACCTTGAATAATTCACTTGCTGCCTGATTTGGGGGTGGGGGAGCAGGTGGATTTACATTTCCTCTAGCCAGTCCCCTGAAATGCAGTCCCAGCCACAAAAGACGATATGAATAATCTATGTCTCCAGAAGCAAGAGACAACTGCCAGAGGTGGTCTCTCTTTTCCCTGGATCTGAATGTACAATTTTCCCTTAGGCCAAAAGAAATTGCTCCCTAGCCAGACAGGACACCCTGGAGAATCCCATCGGAAATTATTTTTGCTCTTTCAAAAATCTACACATTACCAAGGGAAAGGCTTCCTTCACAAGGCCTAGACCTGGAATGGTTAGGAAGAGGGCGTGTAGCTCTATTTTGCCACTTCTAAACAATATCACTCAATTAAGCAACTCAAGAGCTTGCCCAGGGTTAAAATTATCCTCCTTATGTGCCTAAACTGTTCTCTTCACACCTATTACTTTACCAAGCGAAACTCATCTTTTCTTCTTTCCATGGAAAACAATCCTTAAAAGCAATAAAAAGCCCACCCTCCGTGCATTCAAGAGAGGTAGAGGCCATTGGGGAAGAGGGAAGCAGCTGTGAAAGTCAGAAATGTCATTGGGAGAAACCTCTCATTCGTTCTGCCCAGCTCAGTAATCGAGACAGTGAAAGGGGCCAGGCACGTTTTGCCCCGTGATACAACGTGAAATGAATTCGTACATTTATATAAATGATCTGACTAATTGGCATTTCTAAGCCCTCTCTAGGTAGTAGCTTTCTTGTTAACAAGCTGCGGCGTTTGACACTGATGATATAGGAACCTCAGAAGAGAAACTGCAAGTCCATTTCTAAATTCTTTATTTAGTAATAGAACCCGAAAAATTTCTTCTACTACCTGTACCTCTGGACTGGCATACAGAGAAGCTAACAATAAAAGTTTCTGAGAACTGCCCAAGCTGAAAATAAGAACCAAAACATTCTCAAGGAAGAAAAAAGTAGATTTTTAAAGGATGTACATCATTGCAGAAGTAACTGATTTGACGGCCAGTGTGGGAAATACACAAGATGAGCCCAGAGCATCTTGTAATGGCAGAAATAAAATACAAAAAAAAAAAAAAAAAAAAGCAAAACAAAACAAACCCCCACTGATGGAGACATAGCAAAGGGACACAGAGGCCAACTGAAAGAGTCCCCGATGGCCAACACTGGGACAATATGAGCAGCAATAGAAGTAAAATAGTATTGGCTTCTAACTTAAGGTATAAATTAAATATCCTTGAGTCCATTCTGATATAACTGGTTGAGCAAAAATAATAATAATAATCATGAGGGAGCAGAGACAGATTCCTTGTTCAGAAGAATCGCAAATCATGAAATGACTCTGCTCTCAGGAGGGGAGCACAGCTCCCCACTCCTGAAGTGCGGTCTGTGCAGTGACTTTCTTGCAAAGAGGACATTAAAGAAAGAAGGGAAAGGGGGAGCTTTACAGCTGGACACCTGACAAACCTACCTCAGCCAGGTGATCGGTCAGTATCAACAGTGACAGGTCATGTTGATAATGCGTACCCTTGATACTGTGTGGTGAAAATGGCAGTCCCCTCTGTGGTCTTCCTCCCCCAAACCTATAACTCTGGTCTAACCATGAGAATAATAGCAGGCAAATTCTAATAGTGGGGCATTCTACAAAATGTCTGACCAGTATTCTTCAAAACCATCCAGGTTGTCTGAAACAAGAAAAGCCCAAGAAAGAGTTACAGCTGCGAGGAACCTAAAGAGACATGGAAAGTGAACGTAATGTGGCATCCAAGAGCAAATGCTGGAACCGAGAACAGACATTAGGTAAAACTAAGGCACTCTGACCAACATAAGGACTTAAATTATTAACAATGTATTGATTGTAATTGTAATAATGTGTCGATTGTGTTAATTGTAACAAACGTATCCTGTTAATGAAAGATATTAATAATGGGAAACTGGGAACTCTGTATTATCTTCTCAATTTTCCTGTAAATCTGAAACTGTTCTTTAAAAGTAGTTTTTTAAAAGGGATGCATAGATAGCTGTGTGAATAAGATTTAGGACTTAGGAGAGCAACCACAAAATACAGAGTGGAACCAATCTAATATTTCGTCTTTTTAGTGCCTGAACTGCATCCATGAAAGTCAATCCAGTTGCCATCCAATCAACTTAAAAAGTCGCTCTAGTTAATAATGGCCCATCCGAGGTCCACCTCCATCTCAGTCCTTGGGCCATGAAGGCAATTAAAAGGTGAGGCAATGTGCCAAGAATGGTTTCCCTCTTTACAGACAGCACCTGGATGGACACACATCTCATACCGCAAAACTTCTTCTACTAGCAAATCTGTTTATTATTCAGCCCCTCAACAGGCACATTCCTTCAACAAACATTTATTGACAACTTCCTGTTACAGGAACTGTTCGAGGCACTAAAGATACAGCTGAGAACACAGGCACTCTCTCATGGATCTCACATTCTGGGGGCAGGTGGTGGGGGTGGGAAAGTAAACAGCAAGCAAGTCCATTAATGTCCAGTCACTCTCACCCATCAATGACCACCAAACCTTTGAAGATGTACCTTCTAGCAACTTCCACGCTTTCTTGATTGCATGCTCCTCTGCATCCCTAGGCATATTCTGTGACTCCATCTCTTGGATTTAATGTATGAGATCTTTGGCTCTTTCTCTAAGCAACTAGAGGAGGGAAAGTTTCTTCTCACAACAAACTCCAGCAAGAATCCAGAATTCCACTTCTTTGTCTTTCTAGATGAAGAAAGTGAAGCTTGGTGGAGTTAGATGACAAATTAGCTAGGAAATGGACTCTAATACCAAATGTCTCCAATTGAGGGTTCCTTCTGTCATCCCCACGGCACCCACTATAATGTTGTAAAACCTACAGATTTTTGAAAAAGCCTTCTCAGTCTGATATTTTATATAAATATCCAGATAGGTATTCTCGCTCTAAAGACCTCCAGGGAAACATGTCAGCTACCTAGGCGTTCAAGTATTGCTCAGTTGACACCCCAGAGAAATCTGACTCCTTTCTGCCTGTTACCAAAGCAGCGAGGAGTTAGAGAGTGAAACAAGGACAAAAAGAAGAAGATTTACAGCCTGTGAAAGAAGTATGTGGAATTCTTCCCTTTAAAATCTTGTGACATCATATCCATAGAAGACGCCATTTTCCCTCTGATCGCCTGTAATCCAATTATCCCCGCATGTTTTACAGAAGCAGGCCAATGTGGCACCTAACGAGAAGAAATGCTGTGACACTCTTTGAAGAATATTACCCTGAGAAGCTTTAATCAATTACAGCAATGATGGCTGGTAGAGTTGGCAGGGCCCTGTCACCTCTGACCTGCTGGCCCCTGTGAATACTCGATGCTATTTTACCTGATAGTCTAATTTGGGCTTGTCAGTAATTAAAATGCATGAAACTCCATCCACGATTAACCCCAGGTCTCTCCTTCTGGATCCTTAATCTCTTGCAAAAGGCTCTCCATCTCAACAAAATGTCAATGACTGTTTTGGATACTTGGATGTGTATAGATTCAGCAACAGAAAGAAGAGGTTGTAATACTTCAGAATCCCCTTTGCGAGATGGAGTTGGAGCTGCAGAAAAAGCTAGTCAGCTATAACTATTTCATGAGCACCCACAAAACTGTCAATACCTCCTTGTCAACAAATGGACACTGTGAAAGAAATGAGTAATTAATTTAGGCCATATCTGAATTATCCATGTTATAGGTATGAAGGTAATATTTGTGACGATTGTGAAGTGAAATGGAAGATGCGAATTATATGTAAGGTAATCAACCATGTTAAAAATATAAAAAACTGGAAGGAAATATATACCACACAACAGGGATTACCTCAGGGTGTTAAGATTTTTCTACCTTTCAGACTATTTTCTAGTTATCAAGTTTTCCCCAATGAGAAAAAAACAAAACCTTGAAAAGCATTTTTAAAAGACTAAAAAAGATAATAAAATCTTAAGAGATGATCCCAGCCTTCTGTGTGTGTGTGTTTCCCCCTCAATACACCAGAAGATCAGGTCCCATTGCCGCCTCCCCTCCTTCACTCTGTTGGTTAAGAGGAGAACCTGTCATAGGTCTAGGTCTTATTTTCGGGGAAACACAGTACTCGCAGTTATAACAGCCAGTGTTGGAGAGCGAGATTCAGGAGTCAGAACACCATGCCTTCTGAGCGCAGCTATGGAACGTGAACTTGGGGAAGTACCTGACTTCCTTGAGACTCAATTGTGTAGCGGAAATGACAGTGGTGCCCACCTGGGACAGTTGTCGGCAGGTTTAGCTGAGATCATGTGAGAAATGTGTGATGGTGCAAATTGCTGTGTGTTCACTAAAACCTTGTCCATCTTCCTGGACGCAAAGCCAGTCTACACTTCCCAGCCGCTCCTGCAGTTAGGTCAGGTCAATGACTGAGTTCTAGGAGCTAATGGAATCTGAGTGACAGTTATGTGAGCCAGGTCCACAAAAGCCCCCTAGACGCGAATCTCCATGATCTTTCTCTGCCTGCCAGCTAGTCGTAAGGTTTCTGAGGCTGTGGGGGTTGGGGGACCCACAAGGTGGAAGAAACCCGTGTCTGTCTGCTGCAGGGAGCATAGCCAAACGTTTTACCCTGCTACTGCTCACTGCACTTTTCGGAGTGAAAAAGAAGCTTTTATGATGTTAAGCCTCTGAAATGTGGGAGTTTATGTAGCGCCTACAGCAGCTAGTATGACACTAACGACGCCGTATGCATAACAATACACTTGGCGTGTACTAAGTGTCAATAAATGCTCGATAATACTGTTATTATTGATAATTGGTGAATCCTGTCTTAGTTTTCTCCGCCTGACAGGTGACTGGAGATCAGCTGGGGGACGAAATGGGAGCTGAGCTGATGGACGTGGGTCACAAAGTGTTTCTCCCTAAGTCATGAGAGTTGATGGGTGAATCAGCATCAGCTCATTTCAGACAGACATTCAAGAGCAATCTTGTGAGCCCCACGCAGCACCTCCAAAACGAGCCACCTTGGCTCCCCCAGAGCAGGGCCTTTCTCACTCGGAAGTAGAACCTGCGATGCTCTCCCTCGAGCTCAAGCCCAGATCTATGCTTAGATCCGAGTAAAAAGCATGATTTAAGGGGAAGGCCCTTTGGGTCCCCACATTTCTTCCTTGTGAAATGCTAGGGGATCCTATTTCCAAGGGGAACTCCAAAAGCAATGGTTAACCCAATAGGAGTTCAGGCTGGTAGCGTGACCGTGAGGACTCTTGAGCCCACAGGGAGGACGTGGTGGCCAGATTCTCCTTTGTCCTCTGCTGTAGTCCTCCGCTTTCCCTGAGATTCCAGATGCTTACAACATTGAGCTTTGGAAAGACTGCAGGGACTCCACATACTTCGCACAGATCCTTTCTGCACACAAGCCATGCTGGGCTGAATAAGGCCTCTCAAAGGTGCCCACGTCCTAACCCCTGGAACCTGTGAATATGTCATGTTCCATGGTCAAAGGACTTTGCAGGTGTGATTAAGTTAAAGATCTTGAGATGAGCAGATGATCCTGGATTATTCAGACAGGCCTAACGCAATTACAGGAATTCTTGTAAGAGGGAGGGGGGAGCAGCCCAGTGCATAGCGGGAGATGTGACAACAGAAGAACAAGGCTAGAGAGCTTTGCAGAAACAGCCATGAGCCAAGGCACGAAGGTGGCCCTAGGAGCTGAAAGAGGCAAGGAGACAGACTGTCCTCCCAGAACCTCTTGCAGGAATCAGTCCTGCCAACACCTTGACTTTAGCTGAGGGAGACTCATTGTGGACTTCCAACTGCAGAACTGGAAGGTAATAAACTTGTTTTAAGTGTGTGGTAACTTGTTACAGCAGCCATAGGAAACGAATACACCAACCAGTTAAATAAGCATGTAAGTGGGCCTTAGTTTTCCTTCTCCACTCTAACAATCTCCCTGTCTTGAATGGATTGTTTAATCCACTCACATTTAATGTAATTATTTGCATAGTCTGCCCTTTTACTCTTTGCTTCTGTATGTCTCACGTCCCTTTCATCCCATTTCTCTTCTATCCTTTTCTTCTGCATTGAGTGAATATTTGCTAGTGTAATATTTAATTCCTTCAGTGACTTTTTTTCACTATTTTTGAGATATATTCTAAGTCATTTCTATAGAGTTCTTTAATTATACTATATTAATATTTAATTAAATTAGATTATATTAATAAATAATGTATTACTATTCTTTAATATCATGCATATATTAACATATTAATACTAACTTATTTCTATTTATACTAGCTTAATTCCAGTGAGATAAAGAAATACAGAAACTATATGGGTCGAGCTCTATTTCCTCTTCCCTTTTTTATGCTATTTTTAAAATGTTTTACATCTATAAATGTTACAAACTAAACAATATACTGTTATAACTATTAGTTTATATAATTTTGTTTAAAAGAAGCTGAGAGAAGAAGGAGAGCAAGTTTGTCCTGTTAAATGTATTTACAATTTCTGATTCTTTTCACTTATTCCTATAGATTCAAGTTACCATCTGGTGTCATTTCCTTACCTCAGTACAGTTTTGTCCCCACCCACCTCTTCTGTACTGTTATGAGGAATTATATTACATATGTATATGTTATAGGCCAACATGTCATTATACATAAGTTTTATACAATTGCTTTTTAAATCAGTTAAGAAAGGTGGGAAAATATGCATTTATATTGTATTTTGTAATTACCTTTACTAGCGCTCTTTGTTTTTTTCTCATGGATTGGAATTACTGCCTGGGGTCACTTGCTTCCATTTTGAAGAAGTATTTTTTATAAGGTGATTCTACCAGCAATGAATTCTATAGTTTTGCTTTACTCTTATAGAGGAAGATAGGAAATTGTCTTTATTTATCACAGTCTAATAAATAACAGCTGTGAATGTCTTTTACCTTAATTTTCACATTTTTGAAAGATAGTTTTGCTGGATTTAAAATCCTTCACTGATAGCTTTTGTTTTGTTTTTCCTTCCTTCCACTACTTTGAGTATGTCATCCACTGACTTCTGGCCTTCGTTCTTCCTAATGAGGAGTCAGCTTTTATCTTATTGGATCCCCTTGTACATAATGAGTCATTTTTCTCTTGCTGCTTTCGAGATTATCTCTTGATCTTTAATTTCAGCATTTATACTATGATGTGTCTCTGTGTGGATCTCTTGGATGTGGGGTTTTTCATCGAACTGGAGAAATTTTCAGCTATTATTTCTTCACGTATTTTTTCTGCCCCTCTTTCTCCTCTCCTCTGGTACTGCTGTGTATATGTTGGTATGCCTAATGGTACCTCACATTTGATGCTCTGTTCATTTTCCTTCATTTTTCCCTTTCTATATTCTTCAGATAGCATAATTTCTATTGATCTGTCTTCGAGTGCACTGATTCTTTCTTGTACTAGTTCAAACCTACCATTAAGTCCATTGATAATTTTTTCATTTTAGTGATTGTACTTTTCAACTACAGATTGGTTGTTTTATATAGTTCTTATCTCTTTATCAATATTCCCTATTTTATGATACATTGTCATCATACTTTACTTCTTTAACCATGGTTTCCTTTAGTTTTTTGAATATATTTAGAATGACTACTTTGAAGTATTTCTGTTAACCCTTACACATGGTTCCTTTCACAGGCAGTTTCTGTTGTCTACTTTTTTTCCAAGTTAAAGCTTCCTATTTCCCTTTGTCTTTGCATGTCTCAGCATTTTGTCTTGTGGGAAGATGGGACATATACTGTAGCAACTCAGGGTACTAGTGCCCCATCTCTGGGGATTCTTGTTGTTCTTTGTTCATTTTGTTAATGAATGGCTGGACTATTTTAGTGAATTCTATTCCTTACCACTGTACTTATGGTGTGTAGCTTTTGAATGTTTTAATAGATCTTCTTGAATAAATGTTTATTTACTATATGCCCTTAGGAAGTTTTTCAGATATTTTAAATGGTTTTCTTAAAATAATTTCCAAAAATTATGTTTGTTTTGCTGCAGAGTAGGTTCATGAAATTAATCATGTTGCCATTGCAAAAATGGAACTCCACTATTTCATTTTTATAAGCTAGTAAAGCATAAGCAAGCAAGGTCAGTCTGGAAAACTAAAAAATAGACCAATCTTAAGTAAAACTCCCCATAAAATGTTAATAAAATGAATTTGGCAGTTTGTTTTTAAAAATAATAACCAATCTTACTTAGACATCGTAAATTATGCTAGGAATTCAAGAATGGTCCAACATCCTATCGATTCATCTTAAAAGCAAGTTGCAGCATAATACAGATTGCATGGTACTATTCATACATTTAAAAAGTACTGTTTCTATGTTTTTATGAAGGTGGTATGTATGTAGTAAATGTAAAGTATAAAACTGGACCACACATATAAAATTTCATGATAAGGTTTGTATCTGGAAGGGATGGAAAGAAAATGAAATAGTAGCAGTGAACATAGTCAATTTTGATTTGATCTGATGGATATTTGTGACAGTATGAAGAATATTTTTCTCTTTTTATATTTCAAAATAGAGAGATGATAGATACATAGATAGATAGAGCTTTTAAAGAGGTAAGGAAGGTTATGTTAAACAAGGCTGTTATGGTGGGCCCTAATTTTACTGAATACACAAAGACACACTAGGGATGCTGCACCCAGAGGAAACGCCATGTGATGATACAGTGAGAATGCAGACGTTTGCAAGCCAAGAAAAAGGCCTCAGGGGAAACCGCACCTACTGATACTTTGATCTCGGACTTCTAGCCTCCAGAACTGTGAGAAAATAATTTTCTATTATTGAAGACACCCATTCGGTGATACTTTCTTCTGGCATTCCTAGCACACTAAGCAGGTGGAAGATAGATAGATAGATAGATAGATACACAGATAGATACATAGATAGATACACACATACATAGATACATACATACATACATACATACATACATAGATACATACATACATAGATACATAGACAGATACATAGATGATAAACGGACAGGTAAATGGATAGAAAAACCAACCCAAAATGAATGTAAGTAACACAACATGCTATTGTATTTTTAGGATCTAGTTATAGTATTCACATATGGGCATACACGTATATGCTGGAAAATCCAGGAAGGTTTATTCTTCCTTTCATATTTTATAAACTTTTAAGACAAACTAGAGTATAAACCCTTGTTCTGTCTTCTTACTAGCCATATGACTTTGAGCAAGATTTCTTCTTTTTGCACCTCACTTCCCATGTATGTAAAATAGGGATAAAAAAACCCTATCTCCCCAAAATTGTATGATAATTAAAGGATTTAATACGTATAAAGTGCTTCATTCAACTTCCCGATTTATAATAATTGTGCAGCAAACCCAAACCTGGCCTTTAGCCTCTTTCCCTGCACATCTGCAGAAAACACTACTGAGAAATACTCCTGTGTGAACAGTTAGAGCCAAAATGTCAGATTTACACCACAGTGCCTGGTGCCAGCGAAATATCACCACTGGTATTTCAAACGCTCCCCTCGACCATGTTCTCCTTCAACCACTGGCCTCCCCAGTGGGAGGTAGGTTTGGAGCCACCCAGTCTTGAGTTAAAGTCCCAGCTCTGCCATTTGTCAACAATATGACCTTGAGCCAATCTTTTAACTTCTCTGTGCCTCAGTCTCCCGCTGTGTAACATGAGGTTAATAATCCCTACCTTTATGAGTCACTGTGAGAAACAGAGATCACACTTACCAGCACCTGGCGTATAGGAGATATTCAATATACTAGAATCACTACCATTGTTTTCATGATTGTTGTTCTGATTAATCATTACAAGAGCATTTTCCTCACACATAGTTTTAAAAATCAATATTGATGTATATATTCTATTCAGTATTATATCATCCCCGTTAAAAGAACATTTATAAAATGTGGCCACAACATTGGTTACCATCATTTAGACACAGGCTGTTTTCAAATGGACGTGCAGCATGAATCTCTCCTTAGTGGCCAGTTCCTACTCCCAGCTAGGGCCCACTCTAGAGTAGGGAAGAAGTTAATGTCCTAGGGCCAGTGGACCCTAATGAACACAAAGCTTTTAGCAGGAGATCCAGAGGTGGAACGTTACCCAAGTCAGAGTTATTGAACTACAAGACATTTATTTCAGACTGTTTCACAAAACAGCAACAAGCCTGGGCTCTAAGCCTGTCTCAGCTTTGCTCCAATTGCCTTCTGAATTATTGACAAACCTAATTAACCCAACAATTGCTTAGTGATAATTACCATCTTTTCTTAGACCACAGATCTGATCCCCAAGCCTAGATTTGTTAAGAAACCTAAAGCGATAGCAACAGCAACAGTCAAAACCTCCTGTATCTGTAGTAAACATCCTGTCAATTAAACTCCTTTATCCCTCAGAAGGGACACATGTCAATTTAAAACAAGAATTAACCTTTTAATTCCAATTTTCCTTTTAAAACTTAAAGTTAAAAATAAACCAGAAAAACTGATAAGGAACCATTGCTTTTAGGTCATGAGAAGCTTCAAAACACCCCCAGAAATGCACAGATAAATCTTTTGATGAAATAAGATGTTTTTTAGCAAACACAATGTTTATCCCAAAGTGCTTTCAGTGCTGTCAGCACAAGCTTGGCATGTGTATAATGCAGTTTACATCAAGCTCAAGCCCCAAATCTGGGCAGTTTTCAGAGAAGGCACCCAGAAACCGTATTGTCTGCATTATTCACAATGCTGGAAGCAAGATCAATAGCTGCAGTTCACCAGCGAGGTTGCAAAGCACAGCGAGGAGTCACTTTGACACAGTGAATTTAGCGAGAATGATGTGCTTCTCTGCAGAACCCACAGGGCGGTATTCTCAGGTTAACAAAGACGATAATGAAGTAGCCGCCTTCGGGCCAGAGAATACCACCTGGGAACCATTCTTACTGGGAGGGAGCTCTGTGCAAACAGAATTCAGTAGGAGAAAAACCACAGTGGAGGTACTGCACACCCCAGGGGGCCGTGGAGGAAAAGTGTTCACAACAGAGCATCAGGCGTCAGGCGCGGTGCATCCACACCCCACCCCCACTCCTATCCCCCAGCCCATCTGGAGCCCACCAGGTCTTACGTCAACTGAACTCCTGGGGGTCTGGTTCTGCCAACAGGAAGGCATGGCCTGTAGGGTTCTTCTTGGAAAACAGAACCAGATAAGGACCATGATGGATTTATCAGATGTAACCAGGTGGGATGTGTACCTGTGAACCATCGGGTATGTGTACATGTGATCTGGAAAACTTAAAGCTAGTCCCTGAGAAGAACATCATTGTAAGTAGATGATTCGTTAAATCCCTCGGAGAGGTCATGGCACAAATTTAATTGCTCTTGGAAGTGATTCTTTAAGAAAGAAGACACAAAGATGTCAGTGAGAATAACCTCACCGTTATTAAGGGTCGAATATCTAATGGTTAACTAACACCTAATTTAAGCACAGACATAATACTACTATCAGTAGTAACAGAAAGAAACCACTGTTTCTTGATTGTCTATTAAGCACCAAATGTCATACCTAGTGTTTTATTTCATTGCTCCTCCAGTAGACCATGACGGATGGATAACGCCCATTTTGCTGATGAGAAGTTAAGCCTTAGGAGCAAGACCAGCCACATCAGCATGGCCTGGGAACCTGTCAGAAATACACATTCTCAGGCCCAACCTCAGAGGTACTAAATCAGACACTCTGGGGCTGAGACCCAGAAACCTGTTCTAACGAGCCCGACAGGTGATTCTGATGGCTGCTAACGTCTGAGAACCACACCCTGGAACACTGGTTCTCAGCCTTGGCTGCACATTGCAATCACCTGGACAGTTTTTAAAACTACTGATGCTTAGGTCCCATCTCTAGATACTTTGATTTAATTAACACGGAGTGCAAACTGGGTATAGAATTTTTAAATACATCCAGATAACTGTAATGTGCTGTCACGGCCCGCAAGGCCAGGAGGGCTTGGCCTGAGGGGGAAGGGCGAGGAGATTGAGAAAAGATGCTGAGACAGGAAAGCTGGGATCGGGAGGTCCACTGTCCATGGATGGCGGAGCAGTGGCGCAGTCTTTACTTCACAGTTTATATACAGTCTTAGAACAGTTGTCCATACAAACAAGTATTAGCAGAACAAGCAGGTATCAGTAGAACATTCTGTTTTGTGTATTGGCAAGTTTGTATGTCTGTGGCTACATTAGTGTTGTCTTGTTCTTCCTGGGAAGATGTTGAGGCGAGGCTTCCCATGGGAATGACCTCGCAGGCTGCAAGGCCCTTGTCAGCTTACAGCTCGCTCCCTACATCTCTCCCTTCTCTTTTTTGCTTTAAGCTGCGGCCTATGAGTCTCATATATAGAACCAGAAAAATAGAATTAAACTAAATTACCCAAGTCTGACAAAAGTGATTATGATGTAATAGTAATTGTTATATGTACCTCTCCAGGGGACAAAACCTTATGTTGAAACTTACTGAAAAGAATAGATGGAGAACTGATGTTATTACATCAAGAATTACTCACATTGTTGAATATAGCCACAGAGGCAGAAGCTCTCTTAGGCCAGGGAGAAGGTGCGGATTTATGTCCACCTCTATCAACCCCAGGAGTATTTCGATGACCCCTATGCGACTGTGCCTGTCTTAGGTCGTTCCTTCCTTGAGGAATCTTACCCGTCATTGACTAGCCAGCCATCTCTTTGGGGTCGAGTTCTCCAGACGGCCCCCATGCGGCTGTGCCTGTCTTAGGTTGTTCCTCCCTTGAGGAATCTTACCCGTCATTGACTAACCAACCATCTTTTTGGGGTCAAGTTCTCCAGACGGCCCCTATGTGGCTGTGTCTGGCTTAGGTTGTTCCTCCCTTGAGGAATCTTACCTGTCATTGACTAACCAGCCATCTTTTGGGGCCAAACAGGGAGGCACATGGTGTAAGCACAAAGGTGAGGTAAAGTCCCCGAAAGGATCTGTCTCACAGACATTTTTTTTCTTATTAAGAGGGCTTGGCAAGAGACTCTCTGTAAGGTTTTATACCCGGTGGCTATATTTGTGTTATCTTGTTCTTTCTGGGGGAAGATGCTGAGGTGAGGCCTCTTATGAATGACCTTGCAAACTCCAAGGCCCCTGTCAGCCTACAACCCACTCTTCACAATGTGCAGCCAAGAATGAGAACCACTGCCCTGGAAACTAATTTTCCCAAGGTTCCCCTTGGGAGATAATAAAAACAATGAAGCCAAGATTCAAACTCAGGTCTGAGAAGATGTGTACTCTGTCCACACATACTTGCTGCTCATAGCCTAGACCAGGAGCCACAGCACCTGGGGACTTGGGAGGAATGTAGCATCTCCACCGACACCTCGGAACTATGGCACTGGCATGTCCAAGATCAGTAGGTGACCAGCATATGCAATGCAGTTTGAGAGGTGGGCTACTACTCACTGCCAATTATACCAGGTAGCCATCAGTGCCAATTGGTTTAACAGTCCTTACCAATATGGCAGGTATTATTTTAAGAAATTGACTAAGATATCTTTTCTCATCCAATCCCTTCTTCCCACATCCGTGTATCCATTACTCTTCTGAGTCCATCCATCAACAGAAACAGCTGGTTATTGGGTGGAAGAGGAGGCTTACACAGTTCAGGGAGGAAAAAGTGAACAGAATTTTTGAACATGTGTTTTTGATATATGGTACAGGAAGAGAGAAAGAGGGAGAAGAAAGGAGGGAGAGAGGGAAGGAGGCAGGAAAGGACCACAACCAAACAAAAAATAGTGAAAGCCATCACTTTTCAGCTACATGAACCAGAAGATAAAAGGTCTTTGAATTCCAGAACCAAGATTCCAGGTACAAAACCCACGCTATAAACGGTGGACGGGGAAAGAACGTGCAATGAGAAACCAGCCATTCCCTACTCCAAAGAAGAGTTTGTCAAGCAGAAGAATGAGAAATAAATACAATGCAATACTAGGCAGCAGTGGGAATGAGTGATGGAGCTACAGGCAGGCCAGCCACCTGCACGCATTTCACAACTATAATGGAGAGGGGAGAAAAAAGGAAACTGTAGAAGTATACATAAAAACTTTAAACATGCAAAATAATACCTTACATTGTTTAGGAATACATATGTTTATAGTTAAAGACTAACCCAAATACATGAAAATGATAAATACTAAATCCCGAAGAGTGGCTGCCCCTGAAAAAGAGGGGATACAATTAGGGAGGGACATACAGGGAGACTTTAAGTACTACTAATATTCTTAAGCTGGGAGGTAGGTATATGGGTCTTTGTTATAATAGTCTTTATACATCTTTGTATGTCCAAAATACTTAGTAACTTTTTTTAAGAAGAAAAGATAAACCAGTTCTCTCTGCTTCCACCGTTTGGGATTGGGGATTGAAATTCTCAAGCTTCATATGAAACCACAATAGCTTATACTCAAATTGCTATGTTCCTAGAAGAAAAGCCCTCTCCCACATTTGGAATGCTCTATTAATTTCTGTCTGTACAAAGTAATATTAGGCAGATCAAATTACAACCCCTGCCCACCAGGGGTGTGAAGCCTGGAAAGGTTAGGAGAATGCAGGAAAGAGTAAATTATAACTTTTGTCTTAGCAGCGTTTTCTGGGCTGCGACTTGGTTAATGCCTCGGGGTGGGAAATGAAACCCCACTGATGTCCAAGTGATCTTGCTTGAAGTGCAACTGAATCAGTAACAGATGCTTCTAAGTGCCAAGCACTGTTCTAATCTTACTGAATTAGAACATAGATTGATGCCACTAGGTTAGTGCAAAAGTAATTGCGGTTTTTGTAATAATTTTTAACCTTTTAAACCGCAATTACTTTTGCACCAACCTAATGTTATGAATTTACAGCAATCCTATGAGGTAGGTACTATTATTACCCTATTGTATAAACACAGGAGGGCCATGTGTTTACCCAAAGTCGCAAAGCTAGCGAAAGTTGGAGCCAAGATGCAAGCCAGCTCACCTGCCCCTGGAGCTCACACTTAAACACTCCACCATGCTGCCTTCTAGAAGTTACTGATACACAGAGACTTTAAATCAATAAAACAAAGATCTTTCTAATAACAGAAACTTCTCTCGAATGGTAGGAAACACCTGAAGTGGCTGAGAGGTCTGTGTCTGTAGAAGAATTCCAGTAAGGACGGAGAAAGAACCTCACTGGTTATACGGTTGTCCTAATTCCTCACGACTAGGAGAACGGCCCCTGGACCAGCAGCATCCATGGGGAGCTTATTAGAAATGTGGGAGCTTGGGCCTCCACCCAGATCTACTGAAACAGAACCTGCATTTTAACAAGTCCCCCAGCAGAGACGCATTCATCTAGATCCAGGTTTCGAATCATCAGCTTGCAGTTTCTTGCGCCCCACCCCAAAACTGATAAATCAGAATCTCTAGAAATTTTTTTTTTAATCTATTTTTAACAAATGTTCTCAAGTGCTTTAGATAAGCAGTCAGATTTGGAAGTCAGTGGTTGGGCGGGCTTCAGAGGGACACCTCCATCCCCGAGACTGGGTGATTCTGGGTTACCCCTTTTCACCTTCCAGGTGGGGCCCAGGCCCATCTCCCGGTCACCTACTGCTGACCTGAGGTACAGGGGAGGCCCTAACACGGTCTGCATCTCCCATCACTTGCAGGGCCTGGGTCGTGAAGCCAAGGCCTTTATCAGACACCACACTCTTCGGAAAGGCAGGGAAACGGAGCCCCGATACATGGACCCTCTATGCCTTCACACGGGGTTCAGAGGCTGCCTCTTCCTCCCCCCTGAGCTGGAAAGATGCTGCCACAGACCAGAGGCACAGGATGGACCTGCCGAGTCAGCTTCAGCACGCGCCCCACGAGGCTGATGAGAGGGGAGGGCTGGTGGGCCCGCCTGCATCTCCAGACTAGAGTGTCCACCCACGGGTCCTACTCCAGGTCAGATGACACCCTCACGCCAGAAACGCCACTCCATTTTCAAGAAACAGTAAGTCAGAAATGCTCCATTCTCACACTTTTTCTTTTCCTTGCTTTTTATAACTACATTTTTAAAATTCACCCACAACTGTCCATTGTTTTTATCTAGTCATGTTTGCTTCAAGTCTCCTTGAATGGAAGAAGCACATGCCATGTCTCAGACACCAGACCCCCTGTTGTCTTGCCCCCCACATCCAATCTCTTGAACAAACTGCCCTTCCTTCTCCTGCCCAGTTCGTGCCCCCTTTTCATATGTGCCCCATGAATCCGTAAACATCCTTCCAGTGCTCCAAGCAGGAAATAGTAAATGCACTAGTATTAATTGTAACTAGAAATTGTACACAGCCAGTTCGCCCTGTGATGACTTGTTCGCCTGCCTCGCCTGCTAAATTGTACGCCCACAGGCAGGCCTGCGGCCGCCCTCCCCCCACTGCAGTCCCGTATCTAACAGACTCTGAACACACTGGATGACACCTAAATAGTTTTTGAATAAATGTATGAAAAACTGAAAAAGTAAATAGATAAATAACCCAAGTGCAAGTGGGAAGGGAAACCCCACTGGGAAGAAAACCACCAAATATTTTCAAGAGCCAGTTAGGAACATTGGAAACACAATAGGCTCCGGTTCTGAAGCCAGACTTCCTGGGTTTGAATCTGGGTTCTTCTCCTTACCAACCACTTGATTTGGGGCAAGTTTCTTAAATTCATTTTTTTAATTAAATTTACTAACAATGGTTAGTAAAATTACATGGGTTTCAAGTATACAATTCTGTGATACATCACCTATATATATCCCATTGTGTGCTCACCACCCAGAGTCAGTTCTCCTTCCATCACCGTATATTTGACCCCCTTTTCCCTCTTCTCCCATCCTTCACCCCCCTTACCCTCTGGTAACCACTAAACTGTTGTCTGTGTCTATGAGTTTTTGTTTCTTTGTTTTGGTCCTTTGTTGCTTTCAGTTTTATATCCCACATATGAGTTAAATTCATTTGACTCACCTTCCACTTATAAAAAGATGATAATAACAGTACTTTCCTCAGATTGCTGCTATGACTAAATGAGTTTATAGCTGACCCCTGAACATGGGGGGTTAGCAGTTGCGTGCGCGCGCGCACACACACACACACACATCCCTGCAGTAGAAAATCCACGTATAACTTTTGACTCACCCAAAACTCAGTCATCCATCAGTATCCATGGGGGATTGGTTCCAGGAGCACCAATGACATCAAAGTCTGTGGATACTCAAGTCCTTTATATAAAACGGCATAAAACAGTGCATACAGTCAGTCCTTTGCACCTGTGGATTCCCAACCATGGATCGAAAATACTGTTTCGATGCACAGTTGGTTGAATCCATGCATGGGAAACCCTAGGATACAGAGGGCCGGCTGTATATGTATTGAAAAAAAAAATTACGTATAAGTGCACTCGCACTGTTCAAACACGTGTTATTCAAGGGTCAACTGTATAATGTAAGGACGTAGCGCCTTGTATGTGGTTAGCATTGCATGCATATTCACGGTGTTACTTAATTATCTCTGCATCTCTTCTCATCTAACTTGTGGAAATACTGAACACTGAGCCCATACAAACGCCCAGGTCGCTGTTGCCTCTGAGGGCCCTTGGGTATGTTAACTGTCAAACTCAACGTGGGTGTTAAGGACAGAGCAGCAACGTGGCAAACGCACACAATGCTGGTTGGGGGAAGAAATGCTAGAGGAAAAAGGCCACATCCCGATTATGTGAAGTCATGTATGTGGATGGAAAGAAGTCTGCTCACAGGCCACGACCACAAAAATGACCATAAAGTTGTATGATTTTGTTTTGTTCTCAGCTTTGTTAATGTTCTTTTGAGGCAAATCTGAGCTCCCCAAGATTCCAGGAATCTTGCCAGCGCCGAGCCAGGGCTCCTGAGGTGGGGGTGGGGGTGGGGAGAAGAATTCTGACACGAGGTCCTGGCTTCTCTTTGTCTATGGCATTCCTTCATTTCTACAGAAAAGGTTGGGCAACTGGGTCATAACTTAGTCATAACTTCCTTCAGAGATTTCAGTGTTCCTTTGAGTCTAGATGACATGACAAATATGAAGAAAGAGGGAGTGGAAAAGAGGTGTTTATCAAGACAACTTAACTAGAGAAGAAGTGGCTGTCAAGGGCCAGCCATCCCCGAGCTACAAGGAACTAGAGTCAATTCTCTAACTGGAGTCAAATAAACTAGCAAGAATATATCCACAGACACAGTGTCTCCCATCAGGAAATCATCTTAAGCAATGGAAAAAAGATTAATTTTATTATCAAGGGAAATATCCTCAAATTCCAGCATGACGACTACATTTTCACCAGGGGACACGTGTATTTTTTTTCTTTTAGCTGAAGCTCTTCCAATACAATATTCTACTGCTGCCTTTGAAGGGAAATGAATATATGCCCATTAAATTTCCGTTTATTTGGAATGTAAGATGTGGGCAGAGAGAGAAAGGAGTTTGAGGCAGGTGTTCACCATAAGAAAATCTCACTCTTATTCCCAAACGGCATTCCAAGCCCCCGTGGCCAATAAGGATTGTAGTTAAATCCACCGAAGTCCTTAGAAAATGGCTATTGAAACACATTAGCAGAGTAAGTGGTTGGCTGCCTCTCCACCATTTTGAAGGAACCATACGGAATCAAGTTTGTCTCCCTACATTGCTCCTGCCTTCCTTTATTCATGCATTGATATCTAGTGAATTCCTGGTAGGTCTTTCAAACAATGAAAGGATTTACCTGCAAATAAAAGCTGGCTCTCCTGGATGGTATAAAAGTCTTCATGCTGCTGCTGCATCAGGACACCCTGCTAGGACTGTTTTGTTTTGCTTTGTTCCTGTTTTAGTTGCATTAGGCTGCTTTCCTCGGTAGGGGTGCCAGAGCCAGTCTCTGCTCCTGTCACGGAGAACTGAGGCATGGTCACATACAAATGGAAGTACAGAAGAGAATTCAACTGATTCTAAAGTGATTGGAGGGAATTTGTCCAGGAGAAGATCCCTGTGACTGATGGAGGGAAACCATCCAAGAACCCTCACTGTGGAAATGCGGGCGAAGAAAGACAATGGTCAGGTACGCAGGTCAGGGCTGTACCCTTAGAGGATGAAAGACTTTGGGGTGGCACTTCTAAAGGCCTCCATGAAAGAGGGGAAACTGAGTCTAGAGTAGGAGTGTGGCTGTTGGGACAGATTCCAGTTCTGCCTGGGCTCTGCAAAGATCCTTGCAATCAACTTCCATCACTCCCAAGCAACTGACACAGGTTTGGTCCTTACACCCAAGGAACCAGCTTGGCTGACAGTATACAGAGACCCCCAACAGGGTGAAGATACCTCAAGCCCAAGAAAACACCAGCAAATGTGTGAGCCGGGCAGTGTGGTCCATGCTGCAGGTGCGTTATCTCACAGGACCCGCAGCCTAACTTTGTAAGGTAGGTGGCAATATCCTCATGTTTGAGGAGAGAGGCCCTGAGAGGTTAAGTGCATTGCCTAAGGTCATCAAAAGAGCGTAAGGACAGAGCTGGACACAAACCCAGACCGTCTGGTTCGAGAGTTCATGCTCTAACACATCCCATCACGTGTATCATTGTATTTATTCCCACAACAACCCTGTGAGGTGGGTGTGATCTCCTCTCCTTGAGGTTGATAAACTTGAAGAGAAGTTGATAAACTTGACTGGGTGACATCACTAAGATGGAAACCCCACGTTTACCTATCTTGGGAGGCCAGACATTTAATCACGATGTTTAAGGAAACAAAGAGAGCTTCTCCTAAACAGCACGCAGCTCAATTCTGTTAAGACACGTCTTCACCAAGAATATTGGTGGAGGAGGGTGGTTGCTCGCATCTTTTATTTTAAGCAGCACAGGAGGCTGCAGCACACAGGATCTTTATTTCCTACCCAACATCACTGGATGTTTTCCACAGGATCCTACTGATCCCTGTCTTCTGGATTTACTCCATACAAAACATATCCAGCCGGGGGAACGCTTCACTGGCAGACGCTCAACCCTCCGGATATTTTAAAGTTTCTTTCCTTTTTACTATTATTTTAACCAAGAATGTGCCTTGGCTACTACTCGTTTAACAATGGTTCAGCTGATGGAGAAAGGCATTTATGAGAAGGGATGACCCAGCCAGTGAGCAGACCATTGTATCTGAAATAAAAATCAATTGCCCACCATGCAGATTGCAGAAGAAGCTGCAAATAAAATTACTGTAAATTTAATTAAAACATTCCAGCCATGTCCACACATTTGGTATTGATTACCTGGCCTGCAATTTCGGGGAGTTAATTAACACAGCCTGTGCCTGGACAACAAGGGAAATCCAGAGCAGGCACTGGTTGTCCTAGCAACAGGTAGACGAAAGCAGCTCACAGATTAAATGGAAGGAAATACAGAATCTTATTGCATTAGCCTTAAATGCAATGATTTTAAAATATGAAGAGGCAACTTAGAGTTCAAAACACACTTCATGAACGTGAGTCATGGTGTGTTTCTAATTGGGCCAGAATGGAGTGTTTGTCCTGACAGATGGGAAGACAGAGAGGGAAGGGTGGAGACGAGGGTCCCTTCAGACAATCCATTACAGTGAGAGCATTCCCTCAGCACTGCTGGCTCGGGTACGGGCCCTGCAAGAATTCATTTGAAACAAGAAAGAGGCCATTACGAACAATCTCCTAGATCCGTAAGTAGAATGAGTCCATTTATTTTCCCGGCCCCGGAATGGAGGCATCCTATGGGAAAGATGCATTCACTGGGCGACCAGTGAATAGGATCACCACCGTGGAAACTGCTTCTGTACCCCATTACTACACCTGCCTGAGGCTACTGCCTGGGTTGTGCCAAGGGCTCTCTCCTTCGCTGCCCTGTGCCAGAGGTTTTATTTTTTTCAGACCGGAAGTAGATTTCTGAATTTGATGGGTACAGCAGAGGATAACTGATGACTGATGTCCGTAACAAAAATTAAACATGCACTTACAAAGAGGTGACATAATTTATGCATATTATCATACAAACTGAACCTCGCCTGCACCATCCACCCTTCCCCCACCCACACTCTCACACCCCGTTCTTGGATGCCAGAAAATTCCTTATTGAGTCTTGTATTCTAGCTTGGAGTTTTGCAAAACACCAACGGACATACTATAAGTGCCCCTCTCTTTTCACCTCCCAAGCAAATGGAGTGTGTGTGTCCAGGGATGGCGTTGGGGCTGGGAGGGGGCATGGAGAGCATGGGAGACGGGGCTCTGGAATCAAACTGCTTTTACTCAAACCTGGATCTGACTTTTATTAACTCTGTGACTTTAGGCAAGTTGCTTAACATTAACCTTTCTGAACCTGTTTCTTCAACTGTAACAGAAAACTCAAATGACTGAAGACTGAATGAGCTATTAACTGAAAAGGACCTAACACAACGCCCGGAATGTAACGCATGCTCAAAAAACGACAACCTTTTATGAGGATGACTACTACGTCTTTGTTCTCTGCTCCAACGCTGCCTAATCTTCTTTGCCGTTTGGAAAAGCAGCAAAGAACAGGCAGAACGGCCTCTGTGCTAGAGTCATCGGCCATATGTTTAGACACAGGTGTTCAGTTCCATCTTTCCTAATAAGACAGCCATTAAAATTGAGATCACAGGGCGCTGTATTTCCGGAGACAAGGAGAAAGAGGAGTCCACGGGACCGCCAGCTCTAATTCTCCAGCCCAAGGTCACTGTTCAGCCACCACTGGACCCTCTCTACGTGTGTGTTACATCGGCCTATAAAGTGGCGTGACGTTTCTCGGGCTGCAATTAGGAGAGTGCACACAGACCTGTATCTCTGTGTGGGACCTCATTAAAGGGAGGGATACAGTGAAGGTTGGCTATCTTCATAAGGATGAGAAGAACCAAATTCCCAGACAGCCAGGAGGCTAATGAGAAACAGAAAGCACTTTCAGCACCAGGGATAAAAAGGGGAACTATTTGGGAGCAGACACTTGTCAGAAGCTTCCCAAAATTTGCAAAAAAGAAAGAAAGGAAAATACAAGCTTTCATAATGAGCTTAAGTTCAGAGGCCTCCAAAGAAAACGAAACAAGTGCAACAAAAGTTTATATTATGTTAAAACCAAAGCAGAGAACCTCTCTCTCATTATGCAAATTTTAGCTGAGCATCAACAAGACTGTGTGAGGAAGGAAGAAACATACTCCTTAATTACGAGTAGCCCCACTGGTCCCATTCATTTTTCTACGTCTCATTGTTCCATTTATCCAGCAGCTTTTACTGAGCGCCTGCAGGCTCCTCGGTGCTCCCAAGTGTGGAACTCAAGGGGAAGCTGGTTTGACTGCCAACTGTATGCATTTCCCCTCTGGTAATAGAGTACGCGCCCATGGCCATGCACTTGGGCAGTGGTCACTGCCATGTCTCCCATCCCATCTCGGGGATGGTCCATGATGGGCACAGGAACACAGCCTGATCAGAGCCCTGCTCTCAGACTTTCTCACTGGAGCTGATGCCCAGATTTCTCTTTATTCTGTCGTCAGAGAGATGTAGGACTGTCTCAGGGCTCCACCCCCCAGCAAAGACAGGAGAATGACCACAGCAAGAGGAAATGAAGTGACACACACAGAGAAGCAGAAGTGTGTGTGTGAGTGTGTGTGAGTGTGTGCGCGGGCACATGCTTATATGTGCATATGAGACAGAGAGAGAGAGAGAGATGAAGGTAAACTGTCTTCAGGGTATTTGATTCCCGGGATCTGTAATACCTAAAGCCAACTTCACTTTCGCCCGTTCCTTGTTTGGTTATAAAAGCCAAGAAATTACCTATTACTTGGCTTCCTATTACTTGCAAACCAAAGTATGCTAACAAAGAAGGTGAAATAAAACAAAATAAAATAGGCCATGATCTCAACTTTCAAGGAGCTTAAAACCTAGTTAAAGAGCCAAGTGCAGCTATTTGAACCGCTTACCAGCACAAATGCACTTATAATATCCCACATGAATATAAAACGCCGCAGAACAGAAGACTCTTCTTCCTAACGGCTGTGTTCTGTGTCTCTAAACAATACCTGCTATTCTCTGTTTCACACTGACTGCTTCATTTCAGTCCTGACATCAGTTCTTGAAAGCACGAAGACGAGGGCCCAAACCCCATGGAAACCTATTAATCCAAGGCAAATACTAGGGGCCCAGGCTGCATTTCCCAGAGAGGGTTCCCTGGAGGAGCTGAATGGCGTGCCCTGTGCCTAGCGGAGAGCCTAGGGCGTGGCAAGCACTGAGTACGTGGTTCTTAAAGCAGCGGATAAAGCTGCCTACAAACCTAGTCTACTGTCACCTAAGTCTGAGAACTGTTTCATGCTTTATCCTCTTCTTAGAAATCCCCCGCACAAATGAGCAAAAATCAAGGCTCTGGGAAGTGCTGCAGGAAAGAAACAGTGTTTACTCTGTTTAGTACACTGTTCCCCAAACCTGTTATCACTAAGGAACCTATTTTGCCCCATTGACTCCAATGAGCCCTCCTGCCACGTGGAACTAATGTGTGGACCAGGCATGGGACCACTGGACAAGGGCCACTGGTTAACGCGCAAACCTCTCCCACAGCCTCGCCCAGGCACAAGGAGAGCTCCCAGCAGCACCTGCTCCACAGCCACACCCCATTGCTATTTCCACAGGTCGACTTTCCCAAGGGGCAGGGGCAGGGGGTGTAGCACCTTGACTTGGCTGGGAGACCATCCCCAACCACTCCTACCACACACACAGCCTCTCCAGCCCCAACGCAAACGTTGGACAGTGATTTTTAACTAGAGGACATTTAAATACCAAGCAAGGAGAAGAGGCTCGAATCCCAATATAGCAGGCTGGCACAAATTAGAAAAGATTAATTGAGTCAGACACACACTCTTTGAGTCATTTTTAGATAATCAGCAGTTCTCACTGGCATTATCCTAATCCGGCACTACAGTGGAAGAACATTCACTCGATGGCTCTCATGGTCAACTCCACAGGAAGCAAATAAGCTACATTCGTGTGCAGAAAAGATCAAGGCCAGGGCAAAAGGGGCAGAGAGCTAATTCTGGGTACAAAATGCTGCTAGAACTCAGGAGCTCTGCATCTTTAGGAAAACTGACATTCTCCGTAAAAAAAAATTAAGTAGTTACAATGATTAATTGCATCCATTTGAGTTAGTCTTTGCAAAAAGGTCCCCAAAAGCTGGGCTAAGGAGTTGTTGCTCAGAAGTTCTTAGCCCAAAATATAACAGGGTGAGTGGCAAAATGGGGAGCCAAGAGAGCTCTGACCTTTTCAGCAGTGGCTTTTTATTTTTTTAGATGTGGAAATTGAAAAGCCGCTCTTTTCAAGAAGAGGAAGGGGAGGGGTGAGGGCAATCACGCAATCCCGATTTAGGGGGGCCTCTTTAGCCAGTCACTTGAAACTTTTGTTATGATCAGCATCACAAGATCTTCCCTGACTGAAATGGTCATCTCAGGAGTTGATCTGTCCAGGGTGCTTTTCTTCACTGTTCTAGAAACAGAGCCTCCACTTTATCTGAAAAATTACTCATCCTGTACTCCATGTGGCTCCTATAGTGCAGCCAATTGCCATGACCTGCCCCATCCCCAGGGGCTGCTTTACGCACCACTATCAGCCAATCACACTGTACGATTCCCTTGGTCTCAATGACTGGCCCAGGGATAAGCATGTGACCCACGTCAGCCAACTAGAATACTTCCTCCTCTCATGGTTGTCCTATAAATTCTGCAAGGAAAAAAAATCATTTTTCCCCACTAATGAGTTGGACTTATTTTTTTCTAGAGTTGATGGCAGCCATCTTCCCCATGTGACGTAATGGAGAACAAGATCAACACAGAGAGAATGAGTACAAACAGATGGAATTGGGGAGGCAGCTACAGTGAGACAGAGAGACGTCATGACACTAAGTTCCCCATTTTAAGCATCCTTAAAGCCCCGCAATTCTCTTTCCTTAAGATTTTTATAAAAAATATGGCTAGCATACAACATTAGTTTCAGGGGTACACCACACTTATTCAACATTTACATACCTAAAGAAGTGATGACCATGACAAGCCCAGCAACCGTGTGACAATGTACCAGCTACCACAGCATTACAGACTACATTCCCTGTGCTGTACCTTACATCCCCATGGCTTATGTGTTTAGATCTGGAAATGTCAACCTCTTATTCCCCTTCACCTTTTCCCCTGTTTTAATTTTTCAATTACAGTTGACATTCAATGTTACTTTATATTAATTTCAGGTGTACTGCATAGCGGTTAGACATCCATACAATTCAAGAAGTGATCCCCTGACCAGTCCAGCACCACACACAGGTGACCACATTTCCCAGGCTTCCCTCTACATCCCATAATTGCCCTGCAACCACCTGAACCAACTTCTCAATCCCCCCACCTTCCGCACCGCCCACCCCATCTATCATCCCGATAAATCCAGTACCCACCTGACTCCACACACAACCATTACAATACCACTGGCTACACCCCACATTACTAAAGCTAGTTTATATGGGCTTTTCTGCCACAACTGAAAGAATCCTGACCCATACAGTGACCCCCCTGCCAAAAAAAATTAGGTTAGTTTATCATCACTGAAAATGGCACTAATTACATTTGCTTTTTAATTGTCCATCTCGATGAGTATACAGTGGCCCACTGAGCACTTCCAGAGCAGGGGAACCATCCTTTATCCCCAGCTCCTCAACCTCCCAATGACAACTGGTTGGTGTATTCGTTTCCTATGGCTGCTGTAACAAATTACCACACACTTAAAACAAGTTTATTACCTTTCAGTTCTGCAGTTGGAAGTCCACAGTGAGTCTCCCTCAGCTAAAGTCAAGGTGTTGGCAGGACTGATTCCTGCAAGAGGTTCTGGGAGGACAGTCGTCTCCTTGCCTCTTTCAGCTCCTAGGGCCACCTTCGTGCCTTGGCTCATGGCTGTTTCTGCAAAGCTCTCTAGCCTTGTTCTTCTGTTGTCACATCTCCCGCTATTCATTGGGCTGTTCCCCCCTCGCTCTTACAAGAATTCCTGTAATTGCGTTAGGCCTGTCTGAATAATCCAGGATCATCTGCTCATCTCAAGATCTTTAACTTAATCACACCTGCAAAGTCCTTTGACCATGGAACATGACATATTCACAGGTTCCAGGGGTTAGGACGTGGGCACCTTTGAGAGGCCTTATTCAGCCCAGCATGGCTTGTGTGCAGAAAGGATCTGTGCGAAGTATGTGGAGTCCCTGCAGTCTTTCCAAAGCTCAATGTTGTAAGCATCTGGAATCTCAGGGAAAGCGGAGGACTACAGCAGAGGACAAAGGAGAATCTGGCCACCACGTCCTCCCTGTGGGCTCAAGAGTCCTCACGGTCACGCTACCAGCCTGAACTCCTATTGGGTTAACCATTGCTTTTGGAGTTCCCCTTGGAAATAGGATCCCCTAGCATTTCACAAGGAAGAAATGTGGGGACCCAAAGGGCCTTCCCCTTAAATCATGCTTTTTACTCGGATCTAAGCATAGATCTGGGCTTGAGCTCGAGGGAGAGCATCGCAGGTTCTACTTCCGAGTGAGAAAGGCCCTGCTCTGGGGGAGCCAAGGTGGCTCGTTTTGGAGGTGCTGCGTGGGGCTCACAAGATTGCTCTTGAATGTCTGTCTGAAATGAGCTGATGCTGATTCACCCATCAACTCTCATGACTTAGGGAGAAACACTTTGTGACCCACGTCCATCGGCTCAGCTCCCATTTCGTCCCCCAGCTGATCTCCAGTCACCTGTCAGGAGGAGAAAACTAAGACAGGATTCACCAATGATCAGTAATAACAGTATTATCGAGCATCTATTGACGCTTAGTACACGCCAAGTGTATTGTTACGCATACGGCGTCGTTAGTGTCATACTAGCTGCTGTAGGCGCTACATAAACTCCCACATTTCAGAGGCTTAACATCATAAAAGCTTCTTTTTCACTCCGAAAAGTGCAGTGAGCAGTAGCAGGGTAGAACGTTTGGCTATGCTCCCTGCAGCAGAGACATGGGTTTCTTCCACCTTGTGGGTCCCCCAACCCCCACAGCCTCAGAAACCTTACGACTAGCTGGCAGGCAGAGAAAGGTCATGGAGATTCGCGTCTAGGGGGCTTTTGTGGACCTGGCTCACATAACTGTCACTCAGATTCCATTAGCTCCTAGAACTCAGTCATTGACCTGACCTAACTGCAGGGGCGGCTGGGAAGTGTAGACTGGCTTTGGGTCCAGGAAGATGGACAAGGTTTTAGTGAACACACAGCAATTTGCACCATCACACATTTCTCACATGATCTCAGCTAAACCTGCCGACAACTGTCCCAGGTGGACACCACTGTCATTTCCGCTACACAATTGAGTCTCAGGGAAGTCAGGTACTTCCCCAAGTTCACGTTCCATAGCTGCGCTCAGAAGGCATGGCGTTCTGACTCCTGAATCTCCACTCTCCAACACTGGCTGTTATAACTGCGAGTACTGTGTTTCCCCGAAAATAAGACCTAGCCAGACAATCAGCTCTAATGCATCTTTGGGAGCAAAAATTAATATAAGACCCAGTATTATATTATGTTATATTATACCCGGTATTATATTATACCCGGTATCATATCATATCATATCATATCATATCATATCATATCATATCATATCATATCATATCTTATACCTGGTATTATATGTTTTGTTCTGTTCTATTCTATTCTATTCTATTCTATTCTATTCTATTCTATTCTATTCTATTCTATTCTATTCTATTAAAAAGACCCAGCCTTATATTATAGTAAAATAAGACCAGGTCTTATATTATTTTTTCTCCAAAGGATGGATTAGAGCTGATTGTCCAACTAGGTCTTATTTTTGGGGAAACATGGTAAGCACTGTCCACATGAGGGTCACCAACAAAATACAGCACAGCCTCAGGTTTGACTCACCAGAGCCAGGACCAGCCATGGGTGTCAGTCAAGGGGGTGTCAGGAGTGCTGCTTCCTCCTTAGCCTGCTCTCTACTCTGTGCTTTGTCCCCCTGCCCAGGCTCTATGTAAACTTGGCGTCCCCCGTGCTTAAATCCTTGCATTTCCCGTCCCCGCTAGGCCGCACATCAGACCCTTGCTGAGGATGCATGGGGGTTCATGAGTGACTGTCTGACGCAGTGTGTTTGTCTCGCCGTGGGTGTCTGTAGCTTTGCCTCAGCAAGGAGGGTCTACCCGGGGGACACTTCCAGCATGGAGACTGCCCAGGAAGGACTTTGCATATGGTTCAAATCTTAACTGGAGTGGACATTCCTAACTGGTCCTCCATGTAGTGATGGAGACGGCCATTCAGTTTCCACCCTACCCTCTCTCCAGTGGCTGCAGATGCTCTAAAGCTAAATATTCTACTTCTCAGACTCCCCAAAGTTCAGGATGTCATCTAGATTTAACCACTCAGATGCACAAGGTTTGGATGGTGGCAGGGAGCAGAGACCATGCTTCTGCTGCTGCTTCTGGCTAGACATGCCGTAACAACATTTAAGTTCTTTTACAGCAGGGTTAGCAGAAGTCCAGGGAAGGGACTCATGGATTCTGTGGGCGTCCAGAGCAGGATGCAGAACACAGTTTTGCTGGTGTAGACCCAGAAGCGGCACAGCTCTGGAGCCAATGGCTCTGATGGCAGCTTTCTGTTCCCAGAAGCACACAAAGGCGATGTGACCAGAAGCCAGCACTTAGTAGGGCAGCTTTTCAATTCTCCACTTCCTGAGTCTGAGAGGGGCCATTCCTTGTGGGCCAACTCTGTGTTGTTCCTCTGGAAGTCATTCCTGGAGCCTGACCCCTGCTCTTCCAACCATTTTCTAAGCACTGAATGTCCTACATATTGCTTTCTGCTGAAAACAGCAATTCCTGTGTCTGCCACTGAGCCCTGACTCACAGCCCTTCCTTCTCCACTACCAGTCCCACTCGTCAGCTGCAGCCCCATCCTGCCCCCCCCCCATCCTCCTGGGCCACAGTGGATGGAATATATAAGCCAGGCCTACGCCAATGAAAGGCCAGAGTCCTTGGCACGTAGTCACTGCTTCAGGGGTGAGCATGGGACACAAGCCTCTCCAGTCAGAGCGATTCGCAGGGAAATTTTCTGGGAATGCGAGGAATAAAGCGTCTATTCTGCCTGATTTGAAGCTAACAGGATGTGGAACTGAGAGGCAGAAGCAGACATCTTGCATCCATGAGAAGAAACCAGCTGAAAATGAGTCTCCAAAGAGAACTCTGAGCCAAGACATGGACAATAAGAAACCACACTTTGGTGGCTTGATATCCCATATCCAGCTGCACCCAAAATAAGGTTAACCCTTAGGTGATTTAGGTAGCTAGGCTCAGAGGGAGTCACACTTTTTTTTTTCCTATAAGACAGTCTGGGTTGCATTACCAACATTTGCAATCAAAAAGTCCTGATTGTCATACTACCCAGTATAGTAGTTTATGCTATGGGCCTGTCTCTCCTTGTACAAGTCAAAGGGTAGTGCAATGCTTCCTGGGAAAGAACCGGTTACACATATAGACAGCAGAACCTGCAGCCAGAAGCTACCACTTTGCTCTTCTCCCTCCCCGTGGGCTGCCCAGGGCCCCTTTCCTTCTAGTCTGTGGACCCGCACCCTGAGGATGATCCCCCAGAAACCACCGTCCAAAAAGTCCTCGTCTGTACAACTCACCCCACTAGCTCGGGTTTCTGACAGAGTTTGTTTGTTTGTCACTTACTGTAATTGATTTGTTTCTCCCTAACTGTGCGCTCAATCTCAATTCCCTTGGCTGCAGACAGAAAATCCGGGGCCGAGAGCTCCAGGAAGTCTATTATTAGCTGCACATCGTTTGTCATGTGAGGGAGCGGGGGTCTGGGTGGCCATGTGGAGGATGAACGGTTTGGGAAGAGTGAACACAGGAACTGGGGTAGTTTTGCCCGGAGAAGAGAAGTTTGAAGGGCTCTTAGAGGGTCGAGAAGGAATGTGAAGGAATATGCAGAATTCAGTGGACCTGCCACACCGTTGGACGCAGGTTCCCACTGGCAAAAAATCCTAGCCACCCAAACTTGCCACCACACTTCTGTAGTAACTACTGTTTCTCGGCATAGTTTGGGGTTCAAAGGGTCTTGGAAAATGATTCTTTCTTTGCGAGGAATTGGAGAAAAATCACCGTTGTGAAAGAGACATCAGGCCTTACTGTGGCCCTTACCTCCCCCAGACACCCAGGGGGTCCTGTGTTCCACCTTCCTGGTGCCCTCTGCCACCTGCTCTTCCAGAGCAGCTTCTGGGTTCCAGATCTCAACTCTTCCTGCACCAGACCAAGCCATCCCTGTTCCCGGGGTGCTCAAGCAAGAAAGCAATGTGGTCTGCATGCACGTCTACCTCTGCCGATGCGCTTTATCTGTGCTCTCTTCCCCTTTTCACACCAGACTCTGAAGACCACCTATGTGCAGGTTTTTAGGCCACATGGAAGGTCAGTGCAAGGGGGATTTGAGGCAAGTTCTCACATTACATCACCACTCTGTCACTTGCTTATCCCATGAAAAGGAATCTAGTGCCTCCTCAAAGATAGCGAAAATGAAAGGAGCAATTCTGTAACAACGCCCAGTGTAGCCCTATATTTATCTAGCACAGGACAATCACCCTAAATTTAAACGTATCGATTCATCTCCTTTGATCTTCCCAGGCGCTCAGAAGGTCTGCAAGGCAAGTAGTTCTATCAGCTCCACTGTGCAGGTGAGGAGATGTCCAGGGACAGAGATGTCCAGGGACTTGCCCAAGGTCAAGTAGGTATTATAAGGTAGAGTCAGGACTTGGATTCAGATTGCCCAGCATTTAACCCAGCCCACCCTTCATTCTTGTCTGTGGTACACGATGTCCAATCCCCTACAAGATTCACTGGCACCTGCGAGCTCTCCATCGGGTGTCCACCATAATTTGAATTGGTGGTGTCAATTTATGACCGCCTGGTTTTGAAGCACCTAAAACAATAAAACTCAGCAATTTACCATGTCAGACTATCAGGAAATCCTGCCTTTTTGTCATGCCATCACCAAGAATTCAGGGAAAAACTAGGCAGAAAACAGACATCTCGAGCTTGAGATAACCCACCATAGTTTCTTTCTGAGCAGAAATGGCCAGATGTTCTTACATTTCTGGAAAACAGTGACCATCCTTTACTTTAATGGTGTAACAACTGATGTGAAGACACAATGGAATCTGAAGACACCAGAATGTACATGCCATTCTCCTGAGTTCCCAATTAGGCAAAACTGTGAACGGTGATGTTTTCATAAAAGCCACCAAGAAGTGAAGAGTCTCAGAGGTGAGGACAGAAAGGCTGTGATGACCAGATCAGAAACCAAACTGGAAATCACGACCAGCACCGTGTAACTGCCCCCACTGCAGTATCCTGACCCTCACTGTGTCTTGTGTCCCCCACGGAAGACTTCAGATTTATTCAAAATACACAAGGACGTTGGATAGAGGCGCTAACTGAGCAGACTCGGCACCATTTTTACTTTCCTTCTTCACTCGCTTTCAATATTAAGATTGAGGCATTGACTGTTAGATATTCTTCCTGCAGGCTAGGGCAGAATATTATAAAACGCATTTGCAAGCAGGCTAAATCATGATTGACAAAACAAAATTTGTTAATACAATGGTTTGAGGCACTTGACAGAAATTTTTGTCAACAGTGTAGATTAAGGGATTCAAAAAAAATGAAATTTGCAGATGAAATGGCTTTGATGTTGCTCATGAAAAGCATTTTGTTGACAGACTGGATCAGAGTGAAAAATGTGCATTTTCTCAATGCACAGTTTTAAGTCTTTGACAAAACACGTATTAGTCCTGCTGTTTCTGCTCACTTGTCATATACTCCATGGCCTTGCCTTTAACCACACAAAGGGCTTGGGTGTGAACAGAAACAACAGAAAGCCACCTAAATAAAGTGTCAGACTGGTCACATGCAGTCATGAGGTCTGGCCATGTGATTTTTCCAGTGCTGACTGACACATTATTTTGTCCTACTCTCTTAATTCACCTAAGAATAAGATTCTTTCTAATTTAGAAAAGAGCTCGTGTTATCAGAAAAGCTTTGGCTATAAGCAGCAGAAACCAAAACAAGGCTGATCAGCATGTTCCCTGGACCAACAGCATCAGCATCTCTTGGAAAACTATTTGAAAGGCAAGTTTCTGGTCCCCACCCTAGACCTACTCACAGGTGGGCTACAGCAATCTGTGTTTTAACCAGCTCCTCAGGTGAGTCCACGCACCCCAAAGTCTGAGAGACACTGACTTGACCAAGAGCCTAAAAGACATAGATTGGTTCACCTAAATGGAAAGTTCATGGGTACACATGAGGCTTCCAACGCGGTTGTAGCCAGGAGCTCAATGTCATTAGGACCCTAGCATCCATTTCTTTTCTTTCCTCTAGAGTGGCTGAACTCTTACATATCTTCTTGCTTCATGGTGGCAAGGTATCGGCAGCTCCAGGCTGGCTCATCTTGACTACCACACAAAAAAAGAATGCATTTCCCCTGATGGCTTCAACAAAAGTCCCGGGATGGAGTCCCGCCCCGGTCTTATGCCTTTCCCTGAACTCATCACAGTGGCCTGAGGATGTGAAACTCTGAGTGATCAATCATGGTTTACATGCAGAGTGGTTTGAACTCTAAAGCCACGAAGAAATAGAGAGGAGGAAACAATTAAATGAATGTAGGATGACAGAGGATCACATACTAGGCAGGCAAAACCAAAATGTCCACGAGAGGCGTAGTCCTTGGCCCTCCATTAAATTCCAGGTTAAGGTAAGGGTGGCTTCCCTAAATCTACACACCTTACATTAGTGTTACTCCAGATACTAAAGGTGGAACCTCACCCTCTTCCTCGGGGCCCCTCTGGCTTCTTGGTTAATGCAAAGAGTGGAAGATGAGTTCTTAACCAATGCGATCCAAAAGTTGCTAGCAAAGGAAGTGGGAGAGAGATTACTTAGCAGGGCCTCTGTGCCTCTAAATAAAGAGAGTTCCTAAAGACTGATGATGGGGAAAAGAAAAGATTCCTTAGGGAGCAGAAGGCACAGCTCTGCTCAGATTGGGGCGGACGTGGGGGCAAGTGGACATCTTTGATTCTGATGCCATGTAGTGTAATTGCCTCCCTCAGTAGAGCCTTTTAGTTCCCTGTAGTTCAGAGAGGAATTTATTTAGCAGAAGAAGAAAGAACTCATGTACACAGGTTGGCTTCCATCTTTAAACCAAGACTGAAAGTTTGAGCCGTCATAGTTGTGCCATCTCAGCAATCCAAATTCAGTGTTTTACAAAATAGAGAGAAGAAAAGAAAACTTTATCCATTCCCTGTATCATCATCTCTATGCAGAGCAAGGAAATGTTTCCCTGTTTTTGGAACAAATGCTCTATGATTAATCTCATTCTAACTTGAGAATTGCTATCAAGAACAAATGTCTTGTCAAATGCCAGTGCTCATAACAGTGTTTGCAGTCTAACTTGCTGTTTGTGCCCTGCCCCCTACATTGGGATCTCCGTGTGTGTGTGTGTGTGTGTGTGTGTGTGTGTGTACATGTATCACACTGAATTAAGTGGAAGGAGTGTCCTGCTTCCCATGTTTCCTTTCTATTATACTATTAAGTAGTCCCATTGCAGCAAACACTGGCTGTTCTCTGGTTTCTATGCCAGAACATTTGTCCCCTCACCACGAGTCAGGCTGTTGACAAGATGCGGAGTTTTAAGGACTATCTCAAGTCACCTTTCTCACTTCTGCAATCTAGTTATATAAGGATGACCTTGAGACATTTTTACCGCCAACTCCCCCATGTGACCACCAGAGGGCAGCAGAGAACACAATGATGGCACAATGGCCATTTTGTCCAGCCTTTGTCTTCAGCTCTCCCGTTCCCTCAATTTTCCTAGCTTTCATCCTTTTGTTAACTTTGGCTTTATAGGTACAAGTTTCAGTAAGGACAGCTTGGTTTCTTTTAGAGCAAAGAAAACCATTCATTTTTTTTTTTTTCTAACTTTTCACGTGATTCCTCAGAAAAATAATTTCATGGGTGAACCAAATTACTCAATGTTTATAAAATGTTGTTTTGTTTTTTGTTTTTTTTTAAAAGATGGGCTCTCCTTTCAAAAGGAAAAGAAATAAAATCTTATCTACCTATATTAGGTTACAGCCTTCCTTTCTGAGAGCCTTTTCTATAAGATCTTTAACTGAGCTCTTCTATCAGTCCCTCCAGCCTCCATTCTTCTCCTGATCCAAAATCCAGTCTGGGAAAAAGCTCTCATTGGAAGGATAATTAAAGTAGATGAACAAGTCCTTCAGTCTCAGTTAATCCCAGTAAGCCTAATTCAGCTTCTATAGATGGAGGGATAAGTATGTTCTCCCATCAGCGTCATTCATAGCTGGACTGCAGCCTACACCAATAAATCACTCCCCAGATAAACGCAAGGTCATGGAGACCAAGTTTCTACATAAGTAAGATTTAATTTGGTCTAGGTTTGATCCAATTGCACAGGTCAAGGAACCGCTGCCCCCCAAAAAGGCTACTTAGAGCAAAATTTCAGGAAGAACCAAACACCTTGAATCCCTGCAAAATTTCTCTTCAAGTTCCAGGAACATGCCCTTAAGTTGACATGAAAATTGGAAGAGACTTTCAAAATAACACTTTAGCAATAACTATTAAAATGAATGATTCCATTTCTAGAAATCTACCCTACATAAATATACATAGATATGAATATTCATACTAAGATACTCATTGCAGCATTAGTGTAAGCAACTTTTTATACTTAAAAAGAGTAATTGCATGAGAGAGAATAGAATATGGTGAAATGTCCATTTATTATAGCAGATAATTGGAAACAACCTAAATGCCCATCAATAAGGGATTGTCTGGATATATTTTAGTACATTCATATATGATACACCACACAGCTAAAAAAAAGAATGAGGTAGCTATATATTTAATAAAAGGGATAAGTGACTGAAAAATATTAACAATGTACCAAAAAAAATAAAAATACATGCTTTTGGTTTTAAAAACTACATGTGTATGTATGTAAGTGAATGCAATACAGATTTGTATTTCCCGTGTCTGGAAGAATTTACAACTGGCTTGGGGCAGCACTGTAGATATGAAAGAGGGTTGAGAAAGTAGAAATTTCAGCATATTCTGTTATCTCTCGTGCAATTACTTTTTTTTTTTTAATATAAAAAGTTGCTTACACAATTAGTCAATGTCATACCTGGTGACTTGTGATATTTTTTGTTAACTAAAACTGTAATTATTTCAGGCACTATTTAGTACCAGGTCTTCATATCCCAAGGACAAAGTAATAGTCTTAAGTTTTCACTCTTCAAAGATTTTTGGAAACTAATGTAACTGCTAGCATGAACAAATGAAGCAAATAAGAGAAATGGAATACACATCGTTATCAAACTGAAAATGAACAAATGCCCTCATTGTTAGAGTTTGCTCAATGCCCCCTCATTCCCAAATGCAGACGGGGAGGCCAGCGAGGTCACTGGACATCCTGAGCCCATAAAAGCACAGCCCAATGCCCTGGGTTCCCTGACCACCTCACGGAATAAGCACAATATTTATCAACCAAAACCAGGATACTTTTGAGGCTGAAAGGTGGCACTATTCATAATTACTCTGAGGCAACAGCTGCAAATCAGGACTGTCTGGGCCAGGTGGATACACAGTCACTGGTCCAATCCCCTCAATCATACTGAATTCCAAAGGAGCCTACTGTGAAGATGGCACACACACCTTTGCCCCCCACCCCCACCGCGACAGATGAGGGTGAGGGCCTTCTTTCCAATTCTCCCTTAGAGAAGTCATTTAATGTGCAGTGGTTCTTGTTATCCTAATTGAATATTCTTTAACAATCATCTTCCTTTCTCAGAAGAAACTTGTCTGGCCAATAATTTAATCAGTCCTGGGAGAAATCAAACCAAAATAGGATGACAGTGCTTTTCTAACGTTCTCTCAGTGACTCTCTGAGCCCTTGCATGGTGACACAGACATTCAGTTCTGGCTCTCCAGCCTCCTCTGGCAGGGGTGCCAGATTTAGAACGTGAAAATACAGAACATCCAGTGAAATAAATCTGACTTTCAGATAAACATGCAATATTGGGATGTATTTATACTAAAAAAAAAAAAATTGCATGTTGATCCAAGAGAGAAATTTAACTGGGCATCCTGTATTTTATCTAACAATCTGTGACTTCTCACTCCACCTCCCTCTTCTAAAGGTCCAAAACACGCTCAAGATTGGCCGGGCTTTTAGAACTTGGATGGGAACCAGGGGAGAGAAGCCGCAATGGAACGTACAGAGTGACCACATGAAATATTTCCTCATTCCTACCCTATGGGAGGCACCTTGAGCCAGTGATCAAACCAAATTTCTTCGTCCTCCAACTGCTCAGCAGGAAATAGAGAGAAAAGCCAATTTTTCTGGTCAGTCTGTCAGCCAAGGAGGGCATCCTTACAAATCCTTCGGCACCTGACCTCGTCACCTCAATCTCCCACCATCCCCCTTCCTCTATTCTCCTACCTTGCCCCCCGCTGCAGGCCTGCTATGCCCCCCACAGCTCCCTGGACCACACCACCCACCGGTGGCTTTGTTTGGGCTCTTACACCTTCCAGGATCCTTTTCTCATGTCAGCCTGACAAAACCCTACTTCCCCTTTAAGTCAGCTGGACGACAGCCTCTCTATCCCGCTCACTTGCCTGATTTTCTTCACGTCATTGATACCACTTACCATCGCACGCTGTTGTTCCATTTCCTTGTTTGTTGTGTGTTCCCCCCTTTACCATGGATGGCCCACAAGGTCCAGGACTCATGGCCTTGACCACCACGTCTCCAGTACCTAGAAGAGTGTCTGGTGCTTACACACAGCGGGAGAATGAATGGATGGCGAGTCACCTCCACTGGGAAGCCTCTCCTTATCAACCTCAGGAAAAATTAGTGACTTTCTTCTTTGCAATTCCACAGCCCATGGTCCACCTCATCGAGGCATCCATTCAAAAAATAGTCATTGGGTACAGACCACGGGCAAAGCATTTAGCACATCAAGTAACTTAGTTATATACTTACATATCTCCACCCTAATGAATGAAATTCTTGAGGGTAGAGAATGACTTATCCATCTGTGTAATGGCCCCAACAATTAGGACAGGGTTAGAGATGCTTTACATGACTATTTGGGGACATGTAGGAAAAAGAACATGATCTATTCTCATTTTATTTATAATTGAGACAGAATATTCTTAAATTGCTCTTATAAGAGAATTCTTTTATAATGTAAATACCTACTTTGAGTAAGTATGTGGGTGGATCAAAGGGGAGTTTCATACTTTGCAGGTGGAAGTGCCCATAGGTGGAGCCTTTTTGGAGGCTGGTCTGGCTTGTAAAGAAAACCTGACAGTACGAGGCCCTTTAACATCCCAATTTCTCCCCTAGGAATTTGTGCTAAGGGAGGGAAAAGCTCACAGAGGAGGTTCATGCCATCACTGTTTATAAAAATGTGTGGGTAGAAATAACATGATCAAATATTCAATGTGGAGCTATGCAGTCATGAAAAATCATTTGTTAGAATATTTAAGAATGTCAAAAGATATTCAAGATCAAATATTAATTGAAAAGAGTATTAAAAGTAGTATTCCCAGTATGATTTTGATAAGGAGAACACATACATACCACACACACTCACACACATGCACACATATACAGGTGTGTGGAATATCTTGTTTCCCCGAAAATAAGACCTAGCTAGACAATCAGCTCTAATGTGTCTTTTGTACCAAAACTTAATATAAGACCCAGTCTTATTTTACTATAAGACCGGGTCTTTATAATATAATATAATATAATATAATATAATATAATATAATATAATATAATATAATATAATATAATACCAGGTCTTATATTAATTTTTGCTCCAAAAGATGCATTAGAGCTGATTGTCTGGCTAGGTCATATTTTCAGGGAAACACGGTATATAGCCAATATGTTACCAGTAGCTAAATCTGGGGGTAGGGTTATAGGTGCTTTCCACTTTCTTCATTTTCGAATTTTTTTTTAGTATTTCAAAGTTTTTATAATAAAAATGCATTACATTCAGCACCAAGTATGAATGTTAACTATGGACTTTGGGTGATAATGACGTGTCAGTGGTTAGTCCATCAATTCTAATAAATGTACCTCTCGTGCTGGATACTGATAATGGGGGAGGCTGGGCTTTATGGGGTGTGGGGAACTCACGCAGAAACTCTTTATACTTTCTGCTCAATTTTGCTGTGAACTTAAAACTGCTCTAAAAAATAAAATCCATAGTAAAAAAAAATGTATTGCTTTGACAATAAGAATAAATATACCTAAAAGGAAAAAATAACTGTCTTGAGAATTGGTGAGCAAGTAAAGCTGGAATGAGCAACATGAGGACATCAGCCATGCTGAAAGAAGGCAGCCAACAGCCCAGAGTCTTGAAATCCTGGGGCTCTGCTTGCTGGCTCTCCCGCCTCTGCCAGGAACGCAGCCTCATGTGTTCCTGAGAGATGGGGAAGACCTTGGAGAATGTTCGGTTGCACACACATACACAGGCACACACACAGACACATTCTTTTTTCTCCCTCACACACAGACCTCCTTACTCACACTCACAGAGGAAAAGCTACCCTAAAACCTTCTCCAAATTCCCTATCAGAAAATCCAGCTCCAGGGATCTTGTGCTTCCCAGAAGCCTGATCAAGAAAGTACTCTGGGCAGTTTCCAGCTCCATTTTATGAGTCTACAACACATCAACTAAGTGTTGAGATTTTTGAGATTTTCTTTGGGGGGCGAGGTTGTTTTGATTGGATCTGGAAATTATTTTACCACTGAGAATTCACCCCCTAGAGGGTAACCAAGAAAGTTGAAGTTTCTGATGAAACCAGAGCGGTGATGGTCAATTCTGGAAGCCCCAGAACAAAGGAGAAGATTTACAGGCAACCGTTCGCTGTAGCTCCTTTAAAAATGCCTTTTCCCTCCCATTTACACCTGTAAGCTTCTTGTTCCACATCGTGGGCACTGCAGCCCTCCAGGGTCAGTTTCCCCGTGGAAAGTAGGCCCAGCCTCCTGGCTCAGGTATGCACACTGCTACTGGGAAACACGTAGGAACACCATTAGAGCACTTGGTTATATGGGGAGGTCCTGTGAGGCCTGGTTATTCTGGGAAGCAGAGAAGGCATATCGCTTAAGTATTTTTAGGAGGATGAGAGAAAATGAGTATCGGAGCAGTACAAAGGAGGTACACAGTAGGCATACCTGAGGAGTGGTCGTTGTAGACAGAATTGCTATGGATTGGTATACTGTCATCAGAATTAAAGGATGGTGATGAAATCGGACCAAGGAGACTGAGGCTATATATGTGCCGGGTCACTAGATATCTGTGTGTCCATGTATTTTTTCCTCTCTCCTTTTTAGATTTCAGTTTACTGTCTCTAAAATCAGGGCATTGTGCTAGAGGCAACCTGTTCCCAAACCCAACCGAGCATCAGATTTTTTAAAATACAGATCACAGGACCAACTCCCTGGGGCTTGGAGTCCTAGGCTCTGTGTGTCTTTTAAAGACACCCAGGTGTTTCGACATGGACACAGTCATCGAACAAAAAAGGGTTTGGGCACTGCTGGTTTATATGTATCACTGGCCTTTTCCACTTCTAACATTTCCTTGTTCAAAAGGATCTAAAGGATGCCCAAAGGACCACTGAGTGGGGAGATGTGATCATCCAAACCTTCATGGATTTTAAGTGAGGAAATACTGAATATGGCCTGAGGTGATAGACAGGTAGATACCGTGAGTGCACTGTTACAAAGCTTAGATCTAGGGTTCACAGAAAATAAATCTGCAGGCATACAGTTGCCCTTTCTGTAATATTTACAACACACTCAAGTCTTTTGGTTGGTGAAAAATACCTACTCGTCCTGGAACTTGGTTTTGTACATTTAAAAATACCATCACCAGAATTTCAAAATCATCCCGCTCTGTTAATGTCAAACACATGAGGGAAAGGGCTTACCTGCCATTAACATAAAAATGCAAAACTTCAGTACCTAATCAGCACCTCTGAACAAAGTTATTCCTATCAGCCTTTCTCATTCAAGATGGCACTGCTGTAAGAACTCAGAGCATCTTTGAAGGTTACCCTGAATAATTCTTCAAGGAAGAATTTTGCAGGAATATAGAAGTTACCACCACAACCAACTGCAAACTGAAAATTAACTTAATAGTACTGAACACAGCACAAATCTTCATGAAACACTTGATTGGTCCCAAGGGTTACATGCCATGTAGGATCTGGGGAGAGTGACGGTGACAATCCTTGCCAGAGGGGCCCTCATCTTGGCAGTATTTTATCAAAACTTCATTCCAGTTCATGGCCCTCCTAACCCTGGTGGCAGACAACTTAACATGCGTCACGCAGCTTGTCCTCAGAGAGGACGCCGAGGTAGCTCTCTTTGAGGAGCCATTACACTATAAGGGGTAATGTGAAGGTTGCCGTAATTGGCCACACCTCAAATAAGGACATAGGCTGAATGTGTTTTCATCGTTTTAGGACTGGGGACAGCATCCTGGGCCACTGGGATGGCTCTTCTGGCTGGGTGTCTCCGTGTGTGAGTGAGACTCACTGACACTATACGTCTACCTGCTGCTGGGATGTACCCAGTGAGATGAAATGTATGCAGTGCTCAAGTGTCTCTACCTTGGTACCTAGGGAAGTCGTCCTTGGAGTAAAGGAAGAACTGGACAAGCGAACTGCTCTTGGTTTCTGGCTCAGTGACTGCGCGCCCTTATTAATTAATTATAAATATTTCTTGATCGCCTCCATGTGTTCAGAATTATTCTAGGTTGCAGAGACAGAGAAAGGAATAGAGGTCCTGTTCCCATTGACCTTACACTCTAGTAAAGCACAAGAGAAATCGACAAGTACAAAAATGAGGTAATTTTGAACAGTTGTTAAGTTCTGCAAAGGAAAACAACAGGATGACGTTGGAGACGGTGATTGGGAGAGGACTACTTTAGATAGATGGGCAAAAGCAAAAAAAAATAAAGAAAAACCCTCTCTGAAAATTCTGCAGAATTTCAGTGATTCAGGCCCTCAGCTTTCTCACCTAATAACTACCTATTTCTTACAGCCAACACTCAAGATCCAGTGTTGAAAAATGCCCAGAATCCATTGAGCCCCATCTTTATCTACAAACCAGATGCTTTCCCCAAACAAAACTGTTTGAACGGGGACTTTGGCAAAATGTGGGGAAAAATTCATTGGGAGACTAGCTGAGGACTAATTAACAATTATGCTCACTGAGTCACCTTACCAGATACCACATGGAAGATGAAATGACAACCAAAAAAATTAAATATTGTAAGTCTACCTTTGAGGAACTTTCCATATGTTAGGACGCATACAGTCCATCGTTTGGAGTATTTCTATGCCAAATAGCCTCGCGGACAATTAAAGCTGTGTCACAGCTCTCTGAGAAGTGCTTTCTGTTTCACAATGTGTGCTCAGCACAATCGTATGAGGTAGGCTGTATGTCTCCATTACACAGGTACGTTTAGAGAGGTGATGCCACTGGCCCAAGGCCACACAGCTACTAGGGAGCACCATCTGGACATGAACTCAGATTTTCCGACCTAAGTCATGACGCTTTGCTCTTCCACATAGCACTTCGGACTAGGAAGAAAGGGCGGCTTGTCTCTAAGTCACATTTTGCGTAAGGTATAAAGCAAGGTAAGAATATAGAATGGACCCATTATCTTGGGGTGAGTTGTACTGGTCTGGAAGAGGGTAGTAATCTTAACACCTGACAATTGTGAAGCTCATTATGCTGTTGGAAAAATTTCATATAATTTATACTATTTTATTCTCACAATCACCCAGTGAGGGTCTTCAAGAGTCTATTGAAGCCTCTCTTCTACAACATTCTAAGCCATCACAGCTTTCAGGGACCAAGAGTGTCCAATTCTGAACTCAGATTGTTCTACTCTGACCTAATTTCGCTGATTAAGAGTCTTGTGTTGTTCTTGGCAACAACTCTCTACATACGATACATCTCCCCAAGGAGATCACAGGCAACATGTGGCAGAACTGTGTGTCCATCTTGATGTAAAGCACGTGATAAACTAGAATTTGTTAATAAGAAGGAGGAAGAATTGGTATCACAATCTCCACCTTATAGATCAGAAAACAGAAGCCAACAGGTGTAACATGGCTTCCTCTGACTCAGCTAGTTAGAGGCAGAATCACATCTGGAAGCATCATCTCCAGAAAGCCAGCCTACATTCATTTGTCAAAATGCTCCACCCCCACAAATCCCGTTTCCTCCAACTCACCCCTCAGGCATGCTTAGCATTGAGAACTACAGGCTCCAAACTGGGGATCAGGCAACTTGGTATGAAGATCTGACTTTGAAATGAATAAATCTGGGAATTTATCTTGTTTAATCAACAGAGTTATTCACTGCCTACTACATGTGCTCATGAGCACACACACATTGTTTCAGGCCATTCCAGGAAAAAAAAATGATATTATTAAACACATTCTATGAACCTAAGCTGTGTATATACATATCATTCATCTTTGTAAGAAGTCGATTTTGTGACCTAATTTAACATAATGAAAAGAGTGACTTGCCCAAGGTCACCCTGGTGGCAACTGGCAAGCCAAGATTGCTTCATGTCTTCCATGAACATTTGCTCTCGGTCACCCCCTGGGGATACCGCAATGACCGAGCCAGGCTACAGTGCTAGCTCTCGCAGAGCTCAGGTTTCCAGGAAGAAAACAGACAATAAACCAGTAAACACACACATTAACACGATAATTAGCATTGGTTATGCCCGTCATAGAATCACACGAGTGAGTAGTGTAGTCAAGAGCGTCACTACGTGACCTGAGATCTGAATGTCAGGAGACACTGGTGCCGAGACTTGGCAAAAGAACTTTCCAGGCAGAGGGAACTACAAGTGTAAAGGCCCTAAAGAGAGTTGGCATGCTGAAGGAACAGAAAGATGACAAATACGTATGGGGAGGAGTGAATTGAGGGGGAGACCGAGGAGATGAAGTCAGATGGGTAACCAGCTCATGAAGAATGTGCCAGCATGGGAAGGACTCTGGATTTGATCCCAAGTGTGACGGAACATCATGGTAACTTCAGCTCTTTATATAGAAGTGATTTGAAGAAAACTTCCTTTGTTCTACTTTTCAATAAACAAGTTATCCATATCTAGAGGCAGTATTCATAAAATAACACAGAAGAAACAAATTTCTAAGAGACCAGGATGCTACATGCTACAATTAGGCAAATTTAATTTAGGCTTGCCCTGGAATGAGGAATTTATTCAAAGGAAAATGTCTTACCCTTTCCATCTTTTAACCTACAATAACAATATGCCTAATTACTTCTATGAACACAATTAAGACTTCTAGTTTTGTTTTGTTTTCGTTTTTGTTTTTTTGGCAGGGGGGGTTGGTAAATGAACATTTAAGCCTTCCTTTGTAGAGAGAACAAGAACCTGAAGAGAGGGTTTTAAGCAGTGGAGAGGGGTGCAGCCTGAATGCCGTTCAGGGGTGTCCCTGGATGCTTGCGGTAAATAGTCTCTAGGGCCATTGGTTGGGTGCATGACTGTTGTCTCTTAGAATCCAGACACTCCCCTTCATCTCAGAGTTCAGGATTGATGAGACTTGACATAAATATCTACAGGTTGGGAAGTGACAAGCACTAGAAGGGAGAGGAGGCCCTCCTAACTCCTGTTTTACTAACTCTAAAGTTGAGGAATTATTTGGTGGGTGCAAAAATCATTGCAGTTTTTGCAATTATTTTTAACCTTTTAAACCGCAATCACTTTTGCACCAACCTAATAGATTTGGTACCTTCCTGCTCTCAAATGCGTATGCTTTATTTTTGAGAGCTGTGGGCACCTGGGTCCTTCCTGAGCACTAGCCAATCCCAGCCCGCTGTCACATGTTCTACTTTTATGCCCTATCACTCCCACCCGGTCGTCCCCTCCATCCTCATAGGTACCTGGATGGCACTGATGGTCTGCTCTATTTTCCCTCTCCCCTTGGGCTCCTATGTGCCTGGAAAAGTATTTAGTCACCTGCTTTCAGACAGCCCGGCACCAAAGCCCCAGGGTCACTATGTGTCATCAGGCGTGGTGACTACTAACTAATCTTTCTCCTGAGGGGAGTCAACGGGCCCCAGAATAGAAATATCCTTCCCTAGTGTACCCAAGGGCAGTGGAAAAAACCCAGGCTTCTCACGTGAGATCTGACTGTGTAATTACAATTTCAGGTAGCAATCATTAAGCACACACCCCATCCCTCAATTTACAGATAACCATCTACCTGTAGGTGCACATACGGGCCAGCAGAACATGATCCATTCCCAGAGCTGTGTCCTTTGTTGGGGTCACCCAGCCCAGAAACACCCACCACACCGTGGTCTTGAAGAAATGATTACCATTTGTGGTTCTAAATGGGACCACATTATTTTCTACAAGTGTCAATTTTCCCCTGCAATATTACATTTTCCAACATTTAGTTTTCTAGCATTTTGCCATGACTATCTGTGTAGATTAGAAAGGTTCTTAACTGTTATCTGTAATAGATTTTGCCTGTAGCAAAATTCATGCAGGCATAATAGAAGAACAAAGTGTACTCGGATGAAATTGCAACCATAATTTCCAGATGCCTGACATTTATTGCTTATTGCTATTAGAATTCAAGTGCCTATTTGTTTTGTACTTTGCTTTTATTCTTGCATCACAACATATAATGGAAAAAAGATATTTTAAATGTTGGGTTAAGTATCACAGATCAACACAAGGCACCAACATAATCAATACTACTTAAACATACTCCTAGGCAATTAATTTTTAAAGAATCAAATTGCTGTACCACATCAAAATTTATAATGATACCAGAAACGGTGTTACATTCTTTATTGTTTAATTAAAAGCAACATTTAGCACTCATGCAGCTAACGAAGGCACCACAACAAAAAAGCGTTTGCTTATCATTACGGTGAGGGAGGTACAGCTGACGCTTTACATTTTTCATTATTAAATGTTCATTGTACTTTATTAGCTAGTATGCATTTATCAAATTACTGGAAGCAATCATAAGGAGGGCTGCAAAACGCACATCCTAATATAGCCATCCGACAGTGTCTGGTGCATTGCTGATACTTGAAATACATAGAACTGTCAGCATTTTAAAAGAAGGGGGGAAAGTGGGTGTTATGGCTACTGTATTGATAAAGTTGAATCTAGAAAATGGCATAGAGTAAAACATGCATAGCTTCAGGGAAAGACATAAGAAGATGTATGTACAGAACAGAGAGAAGAGGCCTAGGAAATAAAAACAAACACAGAAAATTATGCTGACAAGCCCAAGCTGAAAGAGAGAGGGAGGGAGGGAGGGAGGGAGGGAGGGAGGGAGGGAGGGAGGGAGGGAAACTTTCCAATCTTCTGGGTTCAGACACAGAGGAGTGAAGATTCAAGACAGGTGGGCAATGATGTTAAACTCAGGTCAGGATATTTGGCCAGTACAGAGCCACTGCCCAAATGTTAAGACTGTGTTCAGGCTCTTAGAAAAAATAGTAGGTGGAATGAGAGTGTCTTGCCCAGACTATCAAGTTCATGGACCAGCTGGACTGAATTAAAGAATGTCAAGGGGGCCTGGAAAGGACAGAGAGACCAACTGGGCTCCACCATGAACCCCTTTCATTAATTTCCCTCTACAAACTCCACATTTGGAAAAATTTTGTTTAACAAACTGCATTTACTCTGTAATAACTAAAGTGGAGCTGTTGAAGGAAAGTATATAACTTCTAATAGGCTTTTTGCAATATTGAAAGTAGCTTTCAGACCCCATTGCTATGGTTCAGACCCCAATCTTATCCTTTTCTTCTATGGCTGATAAAAGGATGCTTTCCCTAATACTCCTAACAATTGAGCTTGACTCCAAAGATGGCGGTTACACCCAGGAAGCAGTGGGCACTGGCCTGGTCTGCAAAAGCAGCTGCATAAGCATGTACTTTCTGTGGGAAAAGACCACAGCCTCATCAACTACCAATAATTCTGCCCCCTGGCCCAGGACCCTGCAAATTTGCACATCCCCCTTGGGGTAAGCTGTATGACTGTGTAAGAACCTATAAGGCCTGGATTCTAAAACCAGATGTCCAGGCAAGTGTTCTCAGAAGTACATATGGAACTGGGGGTTCCAAAGAAACAAGGCACAGCCACTCCCCTCAAGGAACCTATCAAAAGAAGGCCTGTGTAACAAGATACAAATTGTGCACAGAACTCTGCAGTTAGGTAAAGAAAGTACAACTCCATTTTCTGCAACTGAACTTATCTTCTTGATGATGTATTGACCCTAGTCAAAAAAGGGAGGGAAAGGATTTAAATGTGCCATCTATTGGTATTTCAGTCTCTTCTGATTCAAATAGTCTCTTTTGGGTAACTCAGTCTCTTTTTGGTAAATAAATCTTGAGAATGTCTTTGTGTGCTCTGTATGCACATGTGTGTATAAAAATTTATGTCACACCATTTAGATAACCATTAAAAATAGCTTATCACTAAATTCAAGATACCATGACATTTGGTTCATTAGTGAGGATTGGACCCAATAAGAACAACAGATAAGTGTGAATGAGTGAGAGAGAGAGAGAGAGAGAGAGAGAGAGAGAGAGAGAGAGAGAGTGTGTGTGTGTGTGTGTGTGTGTGTGTGTGTGTGTGGTGAGGAGGGATGGGGGTTCTGGGTTGAATCAAGAAAGATTTCCTAGATCTAGAATGAGTTTGAAGACAGGCTATGGAATGTGGACTCAATCTCATAGACAGACTCTATTGCTGCAGAATCAGAGGCCCCAGGGTAAAACTGCACAGAGAAAATGATTCTAGCAGGTTTTGTAGAACTGATTGGTAGGAAACAGCAAAACTTCCTGTTCTCTAATCCAGGCATGGGTTCATGCAGGCCCAAGGCAGCGGTGATGGGACTGGAAAGGGAACATGGACACAGTGAACACTGACGAGGAGGCCATCGCATAGGCAGGGCCAGGCCAGGAGAAGGGAGGCGGGAAGAAAAAGGCTGGCGTTCGAGAGGAACTGCTCGGCTGACGTGTTTCTTTGAAACACTGCCTTTCAAGAGTCAGTAAGACATTCTCAAAAAGATGTGTTCTCTCTAGATGTCTGGATATTTGTGATACAGATTGCAAGTAAAACAATGAGACCGACACAAATGCCAAACCACTGTATGTGGCATTTCCTTAAAACTTACTATATACCAAGGGCAGGAGAACAAAAGATAGGAGAGAAAAATATGTTCCAGTCCTAACCTCTTTTCCCCAAATCACTAAATGGCTTGACACAATAGGAGGGTAACTTGTTTTTCAAGGGAATGATTAAAAAAAAGATATGGAGAATAACATAATCGATTCTTGTACACCCACCAGAGGATCACTTTTGAAAAATATGCTTTGAAGAACAATTAGCTCAGGGGAGCACTGAGCCAGACCACTCAACATCAAATGTAGTGTTGTTCTTCCTCATTAAGCCTTCAAAAATATTTGTAAAGCATTTTCTGTGACTGTTTTACTCCTTTGTTTTTTCAAATGGCAAAGCAACTCAGCGGATCCCACAAATGCCCTAATTTTTTACCTAATTTTTGAAAGAGAAATAACACACAAATGTGGTTTAAAAATCCAAAGAGGACATAAAAGTATAAAATCAAAATGTACCAGGGTCTCTCCTTCCCCAGCCCTTTGTATATCAAAGACAGCTGTTGTTAACGGCTTGTCGTTTACCTTTCCAGATAAAAAGAACATAAAACCACATTTATGATGTTATTTGTAAATTCACACCAGGGTAATCTTAGAGACCACTTTGTAGCTTGCTTATTTTGCTCACTTACGCATCATAGGAGTATTTCCATGTCTATACACACATCCCAGCCTAACACACATTTGTAACAGCTGGATGGATGCACTGTATTTATAGTCAGTCCCCTGCTGACGGACACATAGGTGGTTAGCAATGTTTTGGTATTACACTCAGTGTTCAAATGAATCACCTCATACACAGGTCTTGGTATAAGTTCATAAGAATATCCAAAAAGTAGTTTCCTAGATACTGAATTTCTGGGTCAAAGGAAATAATCACTTCTAATTTTAGTGAATATTGCCAGATCGCTCTTCAAAATGATTTTACCAATTTACAACGCCACCAGAAGTTGTAAGAGCACAAATTTCCTTATACCCTTTTCAAGCTGACCTACAAATCTGACCTAGTATCTGCCTTATTAATGAGATATTGATGACTATATGCCATTGTCCACCTGGTTTCTTTAATTATAGAGTATGATTAAATATATTTTAAAAATAAATTTGATGTGTAACATTGTGTAACTTTAAGGTATACAGTGTGTTAATTTGATACACATACATATAATGACTACTGATGTAGTGATAGTTATATAATTAGAGTACAATATTATTGTCCATATTCATTATACTGTGCATTAGATCTCTATGGCTTATTTACTACTCGTTACAAGTTTGTACCCTTAAACACCGTCACTCTTATCCCCCCCATTAAATATCCTTTTGTAGGGAGATTAGCCCTTTGTATTTCTTTTTTAATAAACCTGTGGAAACTCAGGAACATGCTATTACAAACCATTTTTATCAAATGCCTTCCCTAGTTTTACATTGAAAATCATGACCTAACAGGTTTCCCGCAGCTTGTAAAATTCCGAAAGAGTCAAGTCTCGGTTTCAGCGAGAATTCACAAGAATTCACATTCCCAGCAGACATGACCAGAGCTGAGGTTGTCTTATAAAAGGAATAAAATAGGACCAATGACATTTACATCACACTCAACTTATGCAGCACAATAACAGATGGAACCACCTGAAAAGAGAGCTATTTAGTGTCCTGAAGGAGAGGTCTGATCAAAGAGAAATGACTGATGGGTTAGCAGTAAGATTAATGTAAGGATACTGTCTGTAGCATAACCGAGAGAGACAAGTAAATAGCAAGAAAACATTTTATCTGAGTTCCTCGATATGCCAATTTTTTGAAATAGTTCTTTCTACATTCACAAAGAAAGAAGTAACAAGATGACACCTACAGCAGGTATAAAAAAAACAGATGTCACATGTTCAGGTCATTTCACCTGTGATTAAAGAAATCCAATGCATTACTATCTTCAAATCCAGACTGCACATTAGAATTATCTGGAGAGCTTTTTAATCATTTTGTGCCTGGGCCTTACCCCACACCCACTGAGTCTGGTTGGACCCAAGCATTGGTATTTTTAAAATCCCCCGGGAGATTCTAAAAGGCCGCTAATTTGAGGGCCTCCTCACAAAGAGCACCCTCTGGGGTTTAGCTGTCCTCTCAAGGTCTTCCTAAGGTCTGTACCTGATCTACAGACCCCTTTCCTGAAACCTCATGACTACGCCTTCCTAGGATGATCCGAAAATCAGTATTTGGAATGACATCTATTAGAAAGCCATGTCTACAGAAACGTTAGCCACATCAGACACAACAGAATACAGTGAAGGCCAAGTTTGGTGGGTCCTTGAAGCAATTAATATTTTTTGGGGAAAAAAGTTGTTCTGACTTACTCTAACTGATGGGAATATAATCTAGAGCTATTTTAGCAATCTAAATAAAGAGTCTCAAAGATGCACATGTCCATGGACCCATAAATCCATTTCTAGAAACCACGGGTATGTACAAAGATGTATAAAGGAGGATATGAATTGCTGGACCGTTTGTATCACAAATTTGGAAACAATTCATCTAACGAACACTAAGTAAGTTCAAGTTCAGCTATACAATGGAGCATTACACACTCATGTAAAACAATATGCTTAAAGTATAATATGGCTAGCAGATTAGTCATTTATTGATTGACATGAAATGAATGACACGAGAAATACTCAAAATATAGTTTAAGTGAAAAAGCAAGTTGTAAAATTCCACCTGTAGTATGATCTTTTCCTTCATTAATGATGTAACTGTAACACATTAACTGAGGGCTTTGCTCATTCCAGGTATAATTCTAAACACTTTACAAATATTAATGTATTCATCCTTACAACCCCAGTGATATTTACTACTGTTGCCTTATATCAAAGATGAAACCACTGGAACTCAGAATGGTTACCAATGTGCCTGAGGTCACACAGCCAACAAGTGGCAGAGCTTGGCTTTCAAATTCACACACTCTGGCCCATAGCCCATGCTCTAAACGGCTATAGCATACTGCTCATGTTGATTATATGCATAAAATATTTTGATTATATGCATAAAATAAGACGAAAGGGAAGTTTTATTTTCTACCCTTTGCTAATAAATACTGTTTTTTCTATAATGAGCATATGCGACACATAGTTTTTAAAAGTTAGTCTATTTTTAAGGAATGGCAAATCCTTTGACAATACCAAATAAAAATCAGAAAGAAAAAAGACTTAAGGGGATAGGAATGCAATTCATAGAGGGCAGCTGGGCATCGGCCTGGTAAGGAAAGTTGGGGAGCCGCGCCAGAGTCTCTGAAACTCAGCCCCGGGGCCTGGCCTGATGGGTACTTTCCCTACCTGTTCTGATACACAACAGAAGATAGGAATATGCAAAATGAGGAAGATGGCAGCAGCCAGAAGGTGAACTTGTGAATCCTGCAGGGCGAGAGTTCTTTCAGGGTAGGAGAGAAATTGTGAGGAGAGCTGCGTAGGGAGGAGCCAGTGAGGAGACAGCAAACATGCATGCGAGTGGAGAGGCTGGGTAAGTGGGAGGGTTAGTGAGCCTTAGTGGGAAGGAAGCAGAGACAAGACACGACTTACAGAAGGCCTTCGGGAGGGGGTCTACCAGTGTGCTTCCCCTTTAAATGTCCCTGTCCTCTGTGCGATTTTGATGAGCAGCTGGGGCTGGGCAAAAGCCAAACAAGAAAAAGTTGGAGCAGTTGACTTATTAACGAAGAAATGGAGCAACAGGACACGTGAAATGATTTGAGAACAGTTTGCTGGAACTCAGCGGAAGCTAGCCACCCAACGTCTGCGGAGGTGCGAGGCAGCCCAGTTCCTCTCCTCGGTGACTTTGGTAGAATTCAAACGCAGGGCTCGTGCCTCTGGCACAATGCCCTTCCCGCTGGCCCAGTGCTCTGGCCTTCTGGCTCCCTGTGGTCACAGGTGCCTGCCAGCCAGTGGCGCTAGGCTGGAATTCTCCCATTTCAAACAAAGCTTCAGTGGGTAGAACTGCTTAGGAAAGGAGGACACTCATTCTGAGTTAGGAGGAAATTCTAGAATGTATTAAAAGGAAGGCAGAGGCTATATTACTTTTAGGATCCTATAGTCATTCAAACTATGATAACAAATTCAACGTATCGCCTAATAAAAATACTTTTGGAATAAGTGACTGATTTATAACTGATATGTAAAATTTTGCTTCTCAAGTACTTGAAGGTGCTAGAAAACATAAATTAAAACATTCTTTTCAATATTTTAAGTATATCACCCCATTTTATTCCCACTTTCAGCATCTATTTTAAGGATTCTTCCTTTCTTCATAGATTCCCCCATCCTTATTACTGAAAAGATAACGGTTAAATAAATAAAGTTTCACGCGACATTTTGTTCCACTTAGCAGATGCACTCAATATTTTCACACGTTCACAGTTACAATTACAGCCAAAGACCACATTCAAGCCAAAAAGTGACTGTCTTTCACAATCATTCTACAACCAGAACTCTCAAATGAATGAGTTTAATAGCAGATTCCACCTCCTTTGGACACTAACCTCTTTCTGTCTTTAGATATAATGTATGATACCTGGGAAGCATATGGAAATTATGCACAGACATGCACCCGGAGTGTAAAATCCTCGTTGAAGAAATAGCTACCCTTACAGTAAGTAGTCATAGAACTTTTTTGCCTCCTTATTATTGCAGTACATAATTCACTCCTCTGCAAGTTCAAACTGCACATTATAGAACATTAACGTCGGTTTTCCTTTATAGCAACCTATCACATGGTTAGCATTCTCATTTATAACTGAAATTACTTTTATTTCTCCAGCCATTTCACCTAACTACCTTGAATCAAATGGGAAAATGATCACATATCCAAAGTTACAGAAATATGCAGTAGTAAGAGTTGGCTGGGGCACGACGTTATCCCAGGGTGGGCGTGCCCATCTCTGAGGTCAGTGGCCCTTCTGAAGCTACCAAGCCAAAGGGAGGTGTGTTGGAGCTTCCTGACTCCGTGCAGAAGCGGCCTCAGCAGGGGTAGAACTGAAGACCAGCCATGGCTTCAAAAAGACTACAGTCCCCGGTCCGCCCCTGCCGGCCTCTCTGGTCTTATCATCTACCCCTTGGCTTGGTCCACTGCACAGCAGCTCCAATAGCCCCCTTTCAGTTCCTTAAATAAAGCATGCGCCCCTTGACACAGTGTCATTGCATATGCTGTCCTACTTCCTGAAACATTACTTCCCTGACCCTGCCTTCCATAACTAATTCCACCTCCTCAAAGAAAGCTAATTCAGTCATTACTTCCTCAGAGGAACTCGTCCCTGGCCATCCTGACTGAATCACTTTGCTCTAGTATACAATCTTGGGCCGGACAATTTATTGAATTTTTTCTTACATATACATATGTGATTTTTATCTCTTTGTCACCATTCCAAGCCTGTAGCTTGGCCTTTTCTGTTCTTCCTTGTGTTACCAAGTTTTGTGGAGCAGAGAGCAAAACATCCTGTCTTTGTCAAGAGTTTAAGTCCCCGGAAGAGATGACACTAGGCATCCCCAGAGGAGATGGAGGAGAAGAGAGCAAGAGAGAATGAGCTCTCCTATAACAGTGGGGACCTCCTCTTTGCTCCCAGACAACCCCCCGAAAAGATGTCCTCTCTAGGACAGCTGCATGGCATTTCTACAGAACTTCTTAGAGTCCAACAGCAGCACGCCTTGTCCTTCCAGGACACTTCTGCATTGGACAACAAAGAGACCAGCGATGAGCCTGGAAACTGCTGGCCTTACTGCACTGTCCAGGTACCACCCAAGCAATGGCTTGTAATTGAAGTGTTTACTCCCATTTAATATAACACAGTTATTGATAAAGATTGGGTTTAAAGCTACCATTTTGTTATTTTTTTCTATTTTATTATTCTCTTCTCTAATCCTTGACCCTCCTTTCCTGTCTTCTTTTGTATTCATTGAGTACTTTTTAGAATTTCATTTTTCCTTCTCTATTGGTTTTTAATATGTGTGTGTGTCTTTTCGATGGCTGCTCAAAGAAATCACAATACATATATATTAAATGAGTCAATGAGTGGTGCAACGTGCACCCACCTACAATCCACCCCACTAATCCTCCGTCAAACCTAGAACACCATGAGCGCTGGCACAGCCAAAACTGATAGCATAGCAGACGTAGGAAAATTCTCTAAATTCCGGTTTACACTGTGATATTAAAGAAATTGTGTCCCAACTCTCATACAATCACTTCCTGATCTAGCTGCATTTTTATTCCTTCCTTACGTCAATGAGCTCTCCATCTAAGAGAATATACATTTTCTTCTTTAGCTGTATGTCAGAATTGCCTGTGAAGATTTGAAACTCTATGGATACCCACCAGATCCTGTCAGAGACCTACTGAATCCAGATCTTCAGGAAGCTCCCAAACCAGCTAAAGCTGAAAACCAGTACCTTACTGAACGTCCACTGAATTCTGGGCACTGGCTATGAGCGCTGTCCTTTAATGCTTCTCAGCTCCTTGCCACAGAGCAGAATCCCTCACAGCAAGGCACAGGAGTGGCTTCTCTTCTGACTAGGTGCAAGGCCGGAAAGGGGAAAAAATCAGGAACGCATCTGAACCTAAAAGGCTCATTAGGTTTCTAATAGGTTTTATTTTTTCCCTTTTATTGTTTGGAGATTAGCCTTCTTGAGGTACACTGTACCTCCCATGGGGGAAGGGAGAAGAGGAGTGTTGGAACTGCAAAGGCAGAACCTAATGACAGTAAAAGGAAATTATGAAAAACAAAGAAAAATAAAGAAAACTCTTGTCAACAATGTACTAGAAAATATTTCTTCTAAATCGGAGCCTTCTCTCTTCACATCTCCGCTCTGGGCTCTGTAGATACAGCAGACTATGGCTTGTGCATTCTTGGAACGCCTGCATTAGTTCTAAGCCACTGGCCCCTCTCCACTCAGTGTGAGCTTTGCTGGGTCGGTCACGACCAGCGAGCAGAAGCAGTGGTCGCTTGCCGCCACACGTGGCATCTTGGGGCTCTCTACAAGGCCACGGAACAAATCTGCAGCCACAGCCCTGGACCAGCCCAGGGGACGCCTTCCTCTTTCCCACGGGGCAGAGCATGCTTTGGGGTTTACCACCACCCCTGTAGGCTTGATTTCATTGCATCTCAGAGGCTCAGCAGGGAGAATGGGAGCTTATTGCTCTGGTTAGGAAACCCAAAACCCATTTCCACACATTTTTGTTGTGCTCGAAGCTGTACAGTCCAAGAGAAGGAAAGAAAAACAGAAAACTACCACAAGGAGTGGTACATGGAATAACTGCTATGTACAAAGCTATTCTAGGGAAATACACTAGTGGCCCTAAAGATAGCTTAGACACTTGCTCCAAATTACTAGTGTTATATGTGAGCAGTGCAACAAGTGTTTGTAATGTGTAGTTATACCCTGCTTTTGTTTTTATTCCATCCTTTGCGTGGCCAAGAATCATGGGATTATATTTCACGTGGCTGCTTGGAAACTGAGGTAATGCTGTAGTTCGTAAAAACAGGCACCAGATAAATAGCACGGGTTTAGTAGTTGTCAACAGCCAGAATTCAAAATGGCCACCAAGCCCTCCCTCACCTGTTGGCCTGAATGCCAGCCAAAGAGGAACTGAGACTTCACACACAGGGTGGAGGCCTGACTGCATTCCACTGGTGTGCCCTTGCGAGCTGTTCACACTAGCTTGCAGAAAGGCGTGCTGGGAACAGACAAAGAAAGCTTCTCCCAATCCAGAGGCTTCAAATTGGAGGCACACAGGCTGGATATGACCTAATCAGGGCTTTGCTGCCCTGTGAGGACCTGTGTATGAGTCAGAAAAAGGCATTCCTTCCTCTAGGTAGACGTACTCTAGGACCCTCAGCTGAAACACAGCCTACCCAATCATACATGGTGGCCTGGTGGCCAGACGTGCTTTGTGTTTTTAAAATATCACAATATTTCACCAAAAGAAAAACACGAAGATGTACATTTTCTTTTGAGAAACGGGACTTGGGGAACGCTGAATTCACATTCCCACAGGGCAGTTATCAGTGAAGATGAAGAGCAGCTGCCCACCTGAGACAGGCCGTGCTCTCCAGTTTACTCCACGCCCGTTACCCTTCACCTGGCCCACGCCACTCACTGATTTAACCTGCCAGGCACTAAGGGCACTGGAGTTCACAACTACTCCAAGGTCTTCAAAGCTTTGTTCAACACATACCGTCAGTTAGATTTCCTTCTTGCCTCCATGAAACAGTGAAGAGATTCCATGGGGAGCGCACTGCCCTTACACAGAGGTTAAAATGGTAGCATCTGGAGTAAGACAGCACTGAGTTCAAGGAGCTCTTCTGCCACTTCCTGCCTATAGGACCTCCACCACTCTCCCGCCTTTCCTTTAAGGTCTAGCCCGAATGGCACCTCTTCCAAAAAGCCCTCTCAGATTGCCTCCACTGGCAGAGCTTGGCACAAAATAAGTGCTCAGTACATAACCGGATATTATTTTACTTCTTTATCCTTTCCAGTGCCTTGCACAGGGTAGACGCTGAATGCATTTCTCAGTCCTGATGGCAGGGTTACTACTGACTCTTCAGCCAATCATTGCAGAGGTGAAGGATTACACTTGGCAGCTCCCAATACAGAATGTCTGGGGCAGCTCATCTTTTATTATATGACTAGGGGTATTTATTCTGGCATAAACGTGAGGGTAAGCCTTTGGGGCACAGGAAAAGGTGTGATTACAGGATAGTTAGTAGCCCTAGCTCGAGAGTTTAGATCCCTACTCAGCCCTCAGTAGCTGGGCAATCAGTTTTTTCACCACTTCGAGCTTTCTCACCTGCAAAATGAGTCTAGTGTCGGTACATGTCTCAATGACAATTCAATAATCCACCTCTTAGCAAACTGCCTGGCACATAGTAAGTGCTCAATAAGGACTCAAGATAATAAAAAGAGGAATCTAGCTGCTGGTATGGACATGTCTCCTATGATGAGAAGTACATTCAAAAATCTTCTTTCACCCTGGCTGGGAGGTTTTCTGGGGATCCTTGTAGGCTCTAGAGGCCAAAGAACAGACAACGTTTCCTTCTTCCTCAATCCTAGTGTCTGGGAAGGGGTGGGGGGGCTGAGGCCTGGAGTCCAACCCTGGTATCTGGGCCCACCGCCTCCCATGAACAGCTGCTCCCCTGGCCCCTGCCACTCACAGGCAGGCAGGGTGAGGGAGGTGGATCTGAGCAGCTGACCCATGGGACCTACAGGTCAGACACAGGCTGGGAAGGGGAGGGTCCCAGCGAGCAGCAGCTGCAGTTTGCTGGGCTGGATTCCCTGGGGGTTATTGGTTTAAGTTTCAATGAAATGATTTTAATTCAGTGGATCTGTGTTTTATGTTTAGTTTTTTTCCAAGAAAAAGATTTTCAATCTAGACCCAGAGCTCCCCAGAGGTTGTTGATAGTAATTTAAGTACTCAATTATTTGGTCTGATAGGAGAACAATTGTTAGAGGTCACAGGCCTGACCAGGGGATCACGAGCCAACCCCCAAGACACCTCCTTCTGCTTTTGTCATTTTATTTCATTCTTTTAAACAAATAATGTAGTTACATGATTCAAAATTCTAAATAATTGTCCTCTACTCATCCTCATCCCCAACTTCATTCCTCATGGACAATGACTTTTCCAGTTTCCAGATTTGCTTTTGGGATCCTTCCAAAGGCTTTTTTCCACCCCCCAAGCAGGCAAAGATGTGACTACACACTTGTTATTGTTTTGTTTTCTGTGTTTCTTTTAAACAGGGAATATTTCTCAGCTCCCTATGATAACTGCTATATTTGTGCTTCCATCTGCTAAAGTAGATGCTGAATTTAGTGACATTTTAAATGAACTGCTTTTATTAATAACATCTGCAGTCATCTGAAAAATTGTTCTTACAGGTGTTTAAGACCACCTATATGACATTGTACTGCACAGCTGCTAAAAGAAATAAAGCAGATCTGCCTGTACTGGTACTAAAAGATCTAACAAGATAAGTTTTGAAAGAATTATTTACACTTTGATACCATTTATATAAATGATTCCAAAATTCTCTAAATTCACTGGGTGCCTCATAAAAGTAGACAATGCTCTCTGGAAAGTTACGTGTCCAAGCAAGAACAATGGGAAACAGAAGTCAGTGGATGAGAGCCGGGGTGGATGGTCAGAGGGGTCATTATCAGAGTACACACTCTGCTGGGGCAGACCATTAGGTGGCACGGCTTGCTCACGGCTGACATCAACCTGGCTGGCCAGTGCCCATGCCAAACTATTGTTTGGTATTTTAAATATCACCCGTGGTCACTAGTTTTATCTTTACTTTTCAAATATTTTAACAAATGAATTCCTGTATTTCTTTGAAATTCAAAGTTTATATGTAAAGGACTCTGTGTGCAAGGCTTATGTATTTTACCCATGAAAAGAGCTGAGGGCATATGGCTGTGTAGTCCACAGACTGTGACCCACTGGCCCATAACCCAGCATTTTCCAAAAGCTAAGGGATGCTCCCTCCACACTGCCAGGTAGGCTCAAAATGCATCGGGAACTCCAGCTCCAGCCTGGGAATGGCCCCTCAGTGAGCTAAGGTGGACTAACTCCATGCTGTTCATGTCCCAATCCAATCTTGTTTCTCAACCTGGGCCACTCGGATACCGAGAACTCGGGCAGGAGGATTCCTCCACTGTGATTCCCTCCTTCCAGGCTGCAAAGGCAAGGGCCGCTCATCAGAAGTCACGACAAGTTTCAGGGGTCAACGAAGTTCACCATAAAAAACCAGATAGTGCTTTTGGCATTGTGGGCCAGATGGTCTCTGTGGAAGTCACTTAACTCTGCCATTGTAAAGCGACCCAGTGAAGCAGACTGGCTGGGTTCCAACAAAACATTCTTCACAAAAACCCGCCTGTGGCAGGCCATGGTGTACCAACCCCAGAAGTTGATATGAACTGCCAAGATCCTGTCTCTAACTCCTCATTGGCCCGAGGGATGAAAAACCCAACACCAGACTTCTGAACCTAGATGAGACCTTACAGACTAGATCTATACAGAGCAAAAAATGCCAAAGTGATTCCACCCTTACATTTCCCAGGGACCCCAAAGATAAAGGACCCTCTGAAGGTGTGTGATGTTCAACTTCCTGTACTCAAGGAAACTCGCTGGGCACACGTTCACCCCAGTCCCCTGACGCTGGCTGTACACTGGAGCCAAATGGAGAAGCGAAGTTTCAATTTGGGTTCTCAAATCTATTTCCCTCTCTGCATCGAACGCTTGTCTCCTTAATTTAAGTAGAAGTATAGAGAACTGAAATGTAGAAGTCAGTCACAAATCCTACCTGGGTTAGGCAGACTTTCCCTGATAAGACCCTATCTATTGTAAAGCTCCCACATCACACAAGAAATCTATCTTTATCTTAAGTAATAAGCATTATGCCAGTCAATCTTTCCGTGGCAGGTTGACACATCATTAAACCAAGGCATGAGGATTAAAAAAAAAAAAAGGCCCCATCAAACCATCACAACTCCCATTTCTTTTATACGTAACAATACAATAATGGCAACTCTTAAAATTACAGGATGTCCTGCATTCAGCCTGACCAAGTGGGGTTATTCTCAGTTTTCTCCGAAGCTGTCATACCAATTGGACTGCCAATCTCAAAGATGGTGCTGAGCAGCTCAAGGAACAGAGTAAACAAAGTAAGAAAACATCACAGACGCAATCATTTTCAAGTCCTCCTAGAAACTGTTCAAAGTTTTTTTGTACCCAATCAGAGACAAGGAGAAGTGGAGGAAGATCTAAAAACTGTGATTAGCGTTTTATTATTTCCCTCTTGCTCCCAATTAAAGAGGGGTTTCTTCTTTCACTAGAGATGCACAGTTATTAAATCATGATGTCTTTCTTTAAAAAACCAATTTATAGCAGAGGGCTCCATACTGCTGCCACTTCTGCAAGGTTGCTTAGAATTGCTCCATGCAATGCTTTGACTAATTAAATCACACAAGAGATTGTTTCTTAGTAACACACCTGGTCCACGCTTTGTTGTTGGCTTTCATTAAAGCACTGTGTCTCATGCTGCCTTGTAGCATGAAAGGGTATTAATCAGGTAAATGGCCATTAAAAGTCATATCAATGTTTGCTGCACAGTGATTATTTTCCTAAATCTTGAACAAAGAAGGATTCTTTGAAATCTCAGGGCTGGCCTCCAACCACAGGAGAGAATAGCCACATTGAAATGCTTTGTTTTTCAACCTTAACAAGAAGGAGAAAAAAAAAAAAAAAAAAACGAGCAAAATGCAAGGTGTGGCAAGAAGTAAGATTACATTCTCTTTGTTCCACTGGGCTATTTGGGGCAAGGAGGGACAAGCTGAACGAACTGAAATCAGTGTACCGCAAGTGGGGACAACAGACCAGAAGTGCTCTCCAAAGGCCCCCCCCCCCCCCCCATTTCCTGGGAGAGGAAAAGCTCTACTTTCAAGGCAATGCTGCTAATTAGGTTGCATTTCAGAGCTCTAGTTAGAAATAAAAATGCCCAGGGAATCAAATGGTACTTGCATACTAAACTGAAAAGGAAAAATGTCGCTAAATGTTTCCTTCTGTCAACAAAGCTCCCTTTAAGGTCTCACTGATCAGGTTCTGGAACTACCTGGAACGTGGTCATGCCCATTTGATCCCCCCCGTCACTCTGCCCCTCGGCCGTGAGGCAGCCTCTGAGAATCAGTCTGTATTTATATAGCCAGGCCCCTGGCAGCAGAGCAAACATTCCATTTAGGAGGGTGGAGATGGCTGCATACGTATACACTGGAAAAACGGAATGGTCAGCCAAAGCACCTACCCTGGACCCTGCAGCCTCTTCTTCTTTGCGGCCATAAATGACTGTTTGTTCTGGATTGAGCAAGTGGCCTTGTGGAGGCTGGGATAAAGCACTCTGTTTAAGAGCTTCGGCTCCAGAATACAAAACCTGGGGTTGGAATCCCAAATCTGCAACCCCATGGATGTGTGACTGAACAAATTACTTATACCCTCTGTTCCTTGATTTTCTCATACGTAAAATAACAGTAATAATTTCCTATTGCTGATATGAGAACAGAATGAATATTTTACATACAATAGTCTAAGATACATACATTGTGTAACGTATGTGAGTCATATATATGATGTCTGTAAGTCCTCGATAAATATTAGCTATAACGCCCCTGGGAGCTGCCAAAGGCTTACACAGTATACGCTTTGATTAAAAACTCAGCACCTATGGAAGACTCAGTAACTACATACTCTACGGTAAGTCACCGTTGTGACACTGCACTTTGAGAAAGGGGTGTGCGCTTGAATTGGTTCTAAGTCTATAGAGAAACTAAAGCAATGGACTTACGGTTCTCCCAGCAGGTTCCACAGCAAGAGGTGTCTGTCCAAGGTCAAGTGCACCGTGCCGGGCTGCCCTCGAGGCCGTTGTCCATGCTGACCCCTGGACACGAGCACCCACGGGAGTGACAGGGCTGAAACTCTCCACGCGTGGGGCCGTGCCAGACCAGTGTCGGCGCTGTTTTCTATTCCCAGGGAGCGTGTGGCTCGGCTGTGCCCGACAGGGCCCTCGGATGGACGTGGGCTTTGGGCATCTTCTCCCTTCGGCCAGTCAGGGGACTTCACAGACACTTCTGCAGGAGAGAACCCGCAAGCCAGTCAGGAGCTGCAGGTGACAGACGCGCCAACGCAAATTAGCTCAGCAAGAAAGTAGGCCGAGGGCCGCCCAGCTGGAGGGTCCAGACGCGGGTGCAGCTTTGCCCACGTCCCAGTCCACAGGGCCGCCGTGCGCCCCCGGCACAGCTGCGTTCCCGGCGCCTCGCTCCGTGTCCCACCACCTTTGCCTATGATGCGAGCCCGGGCAGCACGCCATCCAATTAACATCTCCCGGGCTCACGGGAAAACGTGCCCCGCATTGGCCGGGATCCGGTCACGTGCCCAGGCCTGACCCACCCACCCACGGAGGGCGAGACAAGTTCGTATTCTGATTGGCCAGGTCAGGGTTACAAGGTCCTCGTGGTGATGTAGGTAGAATCAGAACCACCTGACCTTCATTGCTGAGAGTTGGGAATCAAGGTGGTTACAGAACTGAGACGCTGCCACAGGAAGTGAAATGGCAGATTCACTAGAATGGGAAGGAGGAGGAGGCCTGGAGGAGTGGGATGGGGACAGGAGGAGAGCAAGAGGGAAGGTGCTGTCTCCTCAGGTGTCCGTTAACTGTTCTGTCGGAAGGGGACTGCTGACCCTGAGCTGACGTGGACACCTCTGACAGGCCCGGCCAGGCCGCAGAAGCTGACCTGCAGCTCGCAAGGCGGGGGTTCTCACAGAGACTGCACGTTAAGATTACCTGCGGAGCTTTTCAAACAGCTCAGGGCCTTAACTCCACCTCCAGAAATTCTGTTCCAATTGATGGGGTGAGGTTAGGTAGGGGTATTTTTTTAAAAGCTTCCCCAGGTGATTCTGTTGTTCAGCCATTTTTAAGAACCATTGTCCTAGGGCATCTGCCTTCCATTCTTCTGTAAACTTGTTTGCAAAAGAGAGGAGAAAGTCACCCAACTCCCAAGAACCCTCATCCTGGCTAACGAAACCAATCTTCCCCACTCAAGGTTAGGGGAATTGAGCCAGGAGTGCTTGGGAGGAAGCTGGGGGGCTGCTCTGTTGGATGATGTGAGAATAAGTATATTAAAGGGTGTCACATTATCTTCTCACTGTTTTTGCTCTCACACTGCTCTCTTTCATATCTTTTTATCCTAGCCTTAACAGCCATGATGCCATCATATTAGCTTATAATACAAATTGTCAAAAAGGTGGGAAATGTGCTGAGGAGGAAATGATTCTCCATGCCCACCAGGTTCATTTCTATTCCTTTTCTCCAGAGAAAGGAGGGAGACTCTTTTTATTGGTTGCAAGGAGACACCATTAGATGTTTGTATGAGTTCTACTTTCAGTAATTACAAGAAGAGAGTTGCCATTTAAGAAGCCAAGTGCAAATAACCAGCGAGCATATTAACTGTAAGCCATCTCCACTTGCTGGATTAAATACCAAGGGAATATAGACCCGGTGCTGGGTTACTAATCTCCTTTGATTCAGTATGTGGCTTGTGCCTACTAGGTTCCTGTTTTGGTTTTACTTTTTCAATCTGTGATTTTCTTGAGCCATTTAACAGGCTCAAGAAAAGCTTAAATTCATGGGTTTGTAAGCAAGAAGTTAAGATATGTGTCTTGAGGTCATCACCAGTGTAGGCATATTACATTCACCCCCAATAACCATCCCTTAATGCCAAAAGTAGAACTAGTACCCTACCAGGATGCCCCTTTGGTCGACCAAACACAAAAATTTTATTCGTTAACATCTAGAGGACTCCCCCAAATGCCACTGTCTTCCCCTTGCTTTCCCGTGCTCAAGTTTATTGTCATCACGGAGGTTTTGGTGCATCTTTTATTTTGTTTTTACAACCTCTCTTATATTTGGGAACCACATCCCACTTACAGAACACTGTTACATTTGTTTTCCTATTTGGATCCTCACAGCCACCCTGGAATAAGGAAGACAGTGAAGGACATGAATGCTGCTAATGATTCCATTCTTTAAGGTTATGTCTTAATTAATCAATGAGGGTACAATTCCAGAACAGATTTTTGAAGTGCTTTTAACATATGATCAAGCATTAATGGTCTTCCCTGATGGGTTCATAACATTTTGACAAAACCCAAAAGCACAGATTTTCATTACCCAGCATCGTGTGCTACAGACACCCTCAGCTGGTCTTTGACCCCACCATCCCATTAAATAGGGATCAAGTTCAAATCCACATGGGGCCAGGAGAGAAGAGCAGTTGCATGAGTAGGGCTGGGCTGGGACTATGGTAAACAAGGGAGCACAGTCCACTTGTTGCCATGAAAAAACGAGGGCCAGGTGTTGCTAGGTCTTTTACTGTCTCAAGAGAAACAGTTAATCCAGAGCTTTATGTAATCTCCCTACTTTAGAATTATCATAACTAATCTTTTTTACTCTCGCTCTCTTTTTAACTCTACATGCCAAATAGGGCTTTTTTTCCCCCCTCCCCCTGGATGGATTTAATTCTGAGCTGTCATCTGTGGCTCCCACTTATCCCTCATGTTTTCCATTTTCATTAGGTCAGGATTGGCAATGACAATGTCACTTACTCAAAACAACCAAATCACCATGTCCCAGGAGTTCCAAATGGCCATGTCAAATGATCTTTCCTCGTCTCCGAAATCCCTTTGCACCAAACAGTTTTGACTACTGTCTCTCCATCTATTCCTGTTGTACTTTAATTCTTACACCGTACATGTCCCACCAAACGGCTGGTATTTGTGTCTATGTTTCTCTCCTACTAGACAGTGGGCTCCTTAAAGCTAAAACTATCCTTCTCATCTTTCTGTCTCCAGTCCCTAGCTCACCATGGACACTCGATTATTACATAATGAATGTAGGAAGATTTGCACCACTACTTCTAAAAGGAACGAATCTAGTGAATTAGAGAAGTAAATAAACACTATTATGATGTTGCAAACAGACACACACACACACGCACTCACACACACACACACACGCCACCTCTACCAGTATCATCATCACCATGATTAAATCCTATGGTTGACCACCAGGGAAGGTGCTTAAACATGTATGTTGGGCTCTTGAACCACATTTCCTCCTAGTTTTTCTGGCCTTTCACCATCTACCTCTATTCTATCAGGTTGCCCTGGACCCCAGCCAGAGGGGTAGGGACACAAGCCCCCTCTTCCATGTTCCTGTGTTGCTTCCTGTACCCGACACCCTAGCCCTTCTCATATCCTATTTATTTTACACAGCATCTCAAGACCCATCTTCTCCCAGAAGGTTCCCTGGCTGCTTTAGCGCCAGAGAATCTCTTCCTCCTCCAAATTTTTGTACCGAATGTAATCTAGCCCTTCCACTTTGTCATTTTGCTACATTCAATCTTTTCGACTTTTAAGAAATTATCATTATTAAAAAATGCCATTTAAAAATAGTTGTTTGGATGGCAAACATAGGAATCAGGGGATGGACAACTTCAAAGTCACAGTAACAAGTTATATTTTCTGCACTCGTTTTAAGAATAATAGATGTTTGCGTGTAGCTATGCAATGTAAACATCATTGATCAAATCCAGTATGGAAATAAGTTTTACTTCTGCTCAAGCAAAGGCTTTTGTTCTTTATACACACTCTTACCAGCTTTTTCTCATTCATTCAGCAAATTTGTATTGAGCTCCTACTATGTGCTAGGCATTGATCTAGGTACAAGGGACACAGCAGCAAACAAAAGACAAGATCCCTGCTGGCACTGAGTTGACATTACAGTAGGCCAAGTAAACAATTTCAAACAGCAGTTAGTACCAGGAGGAAAATCATCTGACAGGCTAGAGATTACCTGGGCCTGTGAGTCAGAGGCGCAAGCTTGGTGAGCAGACGGAACATGCCAAAGGCAGTGTGCAGAGGCGCTCCAGCAGGTCCGATCTCAAGTACCGTGTTTCCCCAAAAATAAGACCTAACCAGAAAATGAGCCTTGGCATGACTTTTCAGGATGACACCCCCTGAACATAAGCCCTAATGTGTCTTTTGGAGCAAAAATTAATATAAGACCCAGTCTTATTTTTGGGAAAACATGGTACAACAGTGGCCGTTTTTTCTTTTTAAGTTGCTAGTTCCTAGACTCTGCTGGTTGCCTAACTTTATTTTCACCATTTTAACGGAAGTATAACACACCTGCAGGAAAGAGCAGACTCATAGTATAGCTCAGTGAATTTTCTCCAAGTGAACATGTGTCTGCCCAGATCAAGAAACGGAACATCACTGGCCCCCAGAAGTCCCCTGGCCCTTTCAGTGACTAACCCTCCACCTTTTATTAGTTTTGCCTGGTTTTTAAATGTGTATAAATATAGTCATAAAGTATTATTAGTCTTCTATTGAGTATACTGCAATTTATGTCACCATTCTACTGCTGATGGGCATTTGATTATTTCCAGTTTTTGACCAATAAAAATACTGCTATTATGAAGATTCTTGTTCTAGCCATTTGGTGCATATATGTATATATTTCTGTTTACAACAAAGGGTGCGTGGATGCTGAGCTTTAGTAGATACTGCCGACGTAGTGGTACTAACTTAAACTTCCAAACAAGCCGTTTAGGAAGGCCCCATCCTTCTGTCTCCTGTCTTCTGCATTTTAGCTTCTGGGAGAAGACTGCAATGGTAGCCAGTAGGGTGTAAATTTGCATTTCCTTGATAACTAATGAGATGCTCATTGGCCATTTGAATAGCCTCTTTTGTGAGAATCCTAAGTCACTTTTCCTTTTTCTATTGGATTAACTTTTTCCTTCCATGTGATTTGTGGAGTTTTCTTATATATTCTGAGTATTTATCAGATCCATCTTGGAAATCAATTAGCTCACTCTGTGGATTTCTTTTTCACTCCCTTAAAGTTGTCTTTTGATCTACAAAAATTCTTAATTTTATGTAATAAGATGTATCTTTGTTTTCCCTTAGATTTAATGTTTTAGATGACCTTTAAAGAAACCTTATCTCGTGAAGAACTAGAGCTCTGGCTACACAATGCAGGCAGGGAGGAGTCGGTTTGGTACCCAGGTGACCCACTTGGATTCTCATGGATATCCTTTGGCCAGTTTCACCTATAAGGACACAAACACAGATGTCACGGCTTGGAAGAGCCTGGTGACCAGGAGCTCAGACTGCTCAGCAATGAGGATCTGGACCACATCACCAGGTAAGCCACTGAGCCAGGAAGAGGTGCAAGCTAAGGTGAGGGGGATCTAGAATGGCAATAGAAGAGGCGAGTGGTGAATATCCTTTACAGAGCTGAGACCAGATACCAATGGTGTGGGCTGCAGACTATCTCACTAGCCTTTTCCTCTTAAGTTTCCCTTTGGAAAAGAAACTCATGGGAATCCTGGAGGAGTGACTCCCACAACTTATATGAAGAAATAAATATATAAGTGGTACAGGGGGTCAATGGTAGTAGACGCCATCTGCCAGGGTTTGCCTCGGGACCACAGACATCTGATGGGTTTTCCAGCCTTGGAATGTATTATCTACCTAACACCTCTAGTTCTCTAAACATTTTATTCCCTTCTTCCATTGTCTGGCATAGTCATTCTTCACTCTGGCATTTCTGGCTTCCCTGGCTTTTCTACTTCATTCAATGTAGGCTGTTACTATTTCTATGACTGCAGAAGTCGCTCTAGCAGTGTGTCTGTGCCATCGTGCAGGGTCCTTGCCAGAATGTTAAACTCTGTATCTTGACAATGTGTTCCCAAAATCAATAAATTCTGTTTTATCGAATCTTATGTTCTCCCCTTAGATCCAGCCCTCGCAGAATACAGTCCCATGCATGTTTTCTGGCTCTTGCTGGTACCTATTGGCTAGGCCCTGCACCTTCTTTCAAGTCTAGCCCGTTTTCTCCCTTATCAGGCCCAATATAACCCTGCCCTGGTTATCTTGGACTTGACCTTTGTTATTTACAGACTTACTGGCCAAGAGGAAACTGGAAGCAGATCCTGGAAGAGGGGTTGGCATGTTTCTTACAAGGGAGCAATGTCTGCTAAATCCAAAGAAGGGGGAACCAGCAGTCCATTAAAAGAGGTGTGCCCCATTTCTATAGGTGCAGAGGTTCAGGTGAATCTTTAGTTTCAAGGTTTCAGTCTGCTTTAATTCTCTTCCTGATCAGGACCCAAGTGTGCTAGACATGCTGTCTTAGTTTGTTCAGGTGGCTATAACAAAATGCCACAGACTGGGGGGCGTATAAACAACAAACATTTCTTATAGTTCTGAAGGCTGGGGAGTCCAAAATCATGGTGCCAGCAGATGCCAGAAACCTGCTTCCTCTTAGAAGGTGCCTTCCTGCTCTGTCCTCACATAGCAGAAAGCTCTTCGGGGCCTGTTTTATAAGGGCACTGATGCCAATCATGATGGTCCCACCCACATGACTTACAGGCCCTACCTCCAAACCTTAGGGGTTAGGTTTCAACATATGAATTTGTGGGGGCTACATTCAGACCATAGGTTTAGAGTGCGGTCACTCAGGATGCACTCCTAGGTCTGGTCTTCAGCTGGCTTTGCTTGTAGGTTGTAGGAGATTAAAGCCTCTTTATACGCTACCAAGGAGGCCCTCTGGATTTCCTCCTTACCTTTTAATGACCAGTTTATCACTTTCAGCCTTGTGTTATCGTTTCCCAAAAGCATTAGTGGAGCTCAGCAACAGCTATATCCAAGACTACTGTCCTTTTTGTTATGGTTACTGCACGTTTCTCGAATGCCTGGTATCCCACCAGATTGTGGATTCCCTTCTGCCAGTATATACTCTCAGTTTACCTCCAGTAGAAAGTCTAATAATCTCACTGCTGCCTCATGCCAAGGGCTGTCGGTGGTCCACCATTGATGAGTCATCATTGCCACTCAGGCAGCAGGTGACCCAACTCCAAGATCCCACCTCAGAATCGTTTTTTCCCCCACCACTTTGGGCACCAGCTGTTGCGGGTTCGGTTCCTCAGAGAACAGAATTGGAGATGGAGACTAGTCTAGTGGAGGCTTATCAGGCAGATTATGAGACCCACTTGCAGGCAAGGGATGTGAAGGAAGCAGGACTGTGCCGAGGGAGGAGTTGGACCGGGAGGCATCTCAACAGAGGCCTCAGCCAACTCTATGCAGCACGGACGCGAGGATGCTGGAGTCGGCGTGTCGGGGCCGGGATATGCTTCGCTGCAAAAGTGGCTGAGGCTACTAGGCTCACTTCTCTGCACTTCCTTCGCTCCAGGATCTTGACCTCTCAAATCTTCCTACCTCGGTATGTCCACAATGCTGCCAAAAAGATATCTTTTTACACTTTTTTTCAATGTTTCTAGTCGTTCTTAGCAGGAGGATTGGTCTGCTCATCCATGAAAGGTGGAAATGGAAATGGAACTGCTCCCCATATTGTTATAATAAACATCTGACCAATAAATGCAAATTGCATTCTGTAATTAATCGATCTCATATCCAAATATTGTTAGGAATATACGTTCTGTAGGAAAACACCTGTGCATTCTTATATTACACTCTATTTCCTCTCTGCTATATAGAAATCTTCTTAAAGACAAAGACAATGGACCTTTGAATAGAGAAGCAAATGTGGATCCAGGTACTGAAAGTTTATTTATTTATTTATTTATTTATTTATTTTTCTTTTCTTTTTTATTGGGGAATATTGGGGAACAGTGTGTTTCTTCAGGACCCATCAGCTCCACGTCATTGTCCTTCAATCTAGTTGTGGAGGGCACAGCTCACTGGCCCAACTGGGAATCGAACTGGCAACCCTGCTGTTCAGAGCTCACGCTCTAACCAACTGAGCCATCCGGCCACACCCTGAAAGTTTATTTATGCAATTTGAAAATCACTAAAATTATCATGACTTTAAGTATGTTAAGAGGTTCTCAGTTAATATAGTCTATTACTATCTCTATTATTGTAAGCTCATTATTATATTTCTGTAAGACATCCCTCAGGAAAACAATAAGTAAAATTATCACAGTAATATAATTGACTGAAAATGGCTTAGCTGTTGCCCAAATTCAGCAAACTTAGTTTCATGGACAAAGCAATCATCATGTAAAACTAACTGCTTGATTCTCTGTTACCTGAAAAACTTAGACTATCATCATCAGCCTTATCTTAATCTCCTTATTAAGCCCAGGAATGATCTGCTTTTAGACCAGACACCCAGATAAAACTACAACACAGTCATAAAATACGTAGGCCAGCAAAGGAGGGTTTATGTAGTCACTAAAGCAGAAAGATTATCTAATAAATCCAAAACTCAACCAAATTTTCCACTTTCTATGCTTAAATATTTTAGAGAAAGGTAAATATTGAAGGATGTAAATTCTTCCCATTTATCTGATTATACATCAACTTCATTAAATGGTTTCCTGCCGTTGTTCTGTTTTATTTCAGGAACCTGCCGTGTCACACAATTTCTAGGAGATCATATTAGCAAAAATGGCCCATGATATTGAAAGAGAAGTGAAGTCACCTGGACCAAACTCTTTGGGAACTTTAACCGCACTTTGAAGAATTAAGATAAATTCTGGGTACAGATGGAAGGGATAGTGATAGCAAACCTTCAATGGCTAGTTAGCCTGGTTACACTCTGCTCTGAAATGTCCTTTGTTAACCTGATCTTTCTATTTAGAACTCCATTACCCTGCGTTTAAAACAAAGGCACCCCATTGAAAGCAGGCTCTAATTGCTATCTTTCAGCAAAACAGCATTTACCAAAACAAATTTATCACCCCCGTGATGCGTGACACACAATTACATTTGTCATTGCTTTAATTGGATATTACATGTCAGTGGTGACTCATCAACTTCAGAAGTTATGAAAGATGGATTCCTTACTATCATACTTCAGTCTGCTCCAAAAACCAAAACTAAAACATGGTTTCTTTCTCAGAAAAGGCAGAAGCTACATTGGGGAGAAACACAAATTCCTGTTTTAGAAAAATAACAATGTATTTCATTTATTGACAGCAAAATGATTTCCTACAGTGTTTCTCATTACCCCCAGATCACAAATGAGTAAATCACTGTCAGACAAGCCAAGGTTAAAACTGTGTACATTTTAACAAGGTGCAGAAAAAGAAAAGAAAAGAAAAAAAACTCCATCACTAGGAGAGAATTGTTAATTCAGAGAATTTTTCAGATTCTGTGATCTGATAAGCTCTGCAACCCAGTCATTGCTGAAATTAAATTAGGTTTCAGAAAATGAATATTTCATTTTTAAGATTCTGTTGCTTAGAGACCTGGGAAGAGAAGGCTGGTTTAGCCCAAGACGGGAGAGATGTTATGAGGACCAGCATTTTCTACTCCTGGAAACTGCCAGAGAATGCCTAGGAAAAATTACACAAGGGAGGTGAAACAATGTGATGGTACAAATGGATTCATTACAAATGCCACAATGCATGTTATTTCTTCCAAGCTAAGGAAGTCTTTCTCCACCTTTCACCCTTATTACTAAGACCTAAATTGAGCAAAATATCATACCATAAATCCTATCTTTTGTTGTAACAGACACCTTTTTTTTTTTTAAAAAAAGCAAAGGAAATGTATCCTCAGTGGCAAAACAAAGGATGCTTTTATTACCAAGGTGGTTCAACAAGTGATAAAGACACATAAAGTCGTATCTACATGTTAGATGGATCTACACTCACCTGGCAATGTTTTAATCAGCATCATAAGCATCGTATACATGTTCCTTTCACCACCATTGAAGCTAGAGCTGTTTCAAGAGATCTTCCACTTTAGGGGTGTACTAGAATGCTAATTGTTTCCCAGAATCTATAATAACAGAACCTTCTGATGGCATGTGACAACCCATCTAGAGATTAATTTCCCAGCCTTCTAGGTAGGTAGGTGTGGCCATGTGACTAAGTTTCTGACCAGTACAATGCAGGCAGAAACCATGTGTGTCACTGGCAGATCGTGTCTCTTTTTCCTGCTCCTTCTTTTCCCTTCCTGTGGGCTGATATGTGAAGGTAATGGTGTGAGCCAGATTAACCGGGTGGAGCTATCCTTAGGACATGACAGAGCAGCGTGATAAAAGTAACCTAGAACCCTACGATCTCAGGGAACAAAGTAACTGAACAACCTGCACCTTCTGCCCAACTCTGGACTGCAACATGAGAGAAATAAACGTCTGTTTCATTAGTCTATACTTGGGGGTCTCTTTTTACAGCAACGTAGCCTATACCCTAACGAACACATTAGATTTAGGTAGACATGGTCTCAAAAGATAGTTTTCCCTCCTATCATTGGTTCAACTGTATCACCATTCTAACCTACTCTTGATTCTCACCTTCCTTTTTCTCAGTTCTTTATAGTAGATATAAGTTGGGGTGACAGCCCAGCTCTCCAAGTCTTTGTCTGAGCCACATCTTGCTTTTTGAATGCTGCCAGCCCCTACTTAATCCCTATCCCATTTGGAACTCTAACGTGGTGCAAATGTGACATGCTTCCAAATGGGACGTGACCATGGCTCCATGACCATAGTGACGGCCCAAGAAATAGCCATGTGACACAAGCTGCGACAGTCAGGGTTCTTTCCTGGGATCTTCCTGGAGAAGATCTCTGTGGTGAAGTAGAAATTCCCAGACTTGTAAAGCCCGTTTGCAATTTTAAAGAATGAGGCCAATGTACAGAAAGAAAAGACAAGCCCCCATGATTGTCTCCCATTCTCCCAAGCCAGGAGCCTACACTTCACAAGCCATGTAACAAAAAAAGAGGTTTATTTTTAAAGTTATTTTGGCCTAGGTTACTTTGAACTGGGTTCTTACATTAGTAGAACTGATTCATGTTGAATAATGATTAATGCTCTCTGCAAATTAACCTCATTATTGCAACACTGTCCTTACATGCTTAAAATGGGCCGTAGGGTTCCCTCCCCCGCCCCGCCCGCTCCCAGAAGCATCAAGAATCAAACAGTGAAAGAGCAACAAAACCCAATGGCATCTAATATCTGGTTATAGATCCATAGTCCATGTACTTATATAATCAAATGTTACTTTTCAAATCCTGATTTTATTCTTCCAGGTTACACACGAGTTACTGGAATCATAAATGCTGTCCTAATTTTGTGACTGCCGGGCTACCCCAAATGGTCAGTTTAAAGCAGAAGCACAATCATAAGAGAAAAGTTTTCTTTTTTTTTTTTTTGTCATTTATATTCAGCACAGAATATGGAGGTTAACCACCTGGAAAAAAGGAAACACTTTATAATGTGAAACCTAAAAGCATATGTAACACCATGAGAATGACTGCTCTTTTCTCTACATCTGAATGTTAGAAAATGAAACGGTTGAAAAATGATCTGTTCATAAAGTGAGGACCATCTTACAGGCCAGGTTTGATTAAAGAATCAATCTCGGTGATCTAACTACATCATTTTAAAAAGAAATTGAAAGGGAAAGAGGCGACCACTTCTAACTTTAAGAGTGAGGCACTCTGGGAATCCTGCAGAGATGGATGTAACTGGCTGCATTAATGGGGAGTGGGTTGTTTCCATGTTGCGGAAGCAGTCATCTGATCATGGAAGATAAGGAACTCTCTTTGAATAACTGATGAACAGTAATTCTCCCTGGCAGACGGAGACTTAATTTTAACCAAATAAAACTACTTGCTGAAGAGGGTGCAGGAGCCATTTCTGAAGTGTGAGAGTGCATGGGCAATACACATTTAACAAAGAATTTCTTTCATGTTCTTTGGCACCAGAGCTACTCCCAAGAATCAAAGTGGAGAATAATTCCTATGACGAATAAGGGCTGACAAGGGCCACCACCTCAAAATTCTCTCTCCAGCTGCCACTCATCGCTGATTGACAGAGTAGACAATCCCTGTTGGTGTAGCCTCAAAGATGAACTTATTTTCAATCTAATAGCCAGTAGGAGTGTGTTCTAGCCTTTCCCATGGCTGCTGAGCTCAAACTAATATTCTGTGTCTGGAAAGAACCAAGAGAAGCCTGTAAGGGAGAAAAGTGGCCCTAAGTGAGTCGTGCTTTCCCATTTTTACTGTAATTCTTAATTATATATATTCTTAATTATGTATATACTCTGAATTATATATATATTCTTCATTGTTCATAGCATAACTATTTTTCTTTGGGTTATGTCTCTGTCAGTGTCTGCCAATTTACAAGGCAGGATCAATAAGTAAGTTACTTTCTTCTCCAATCAAGTAAGAAATAGTGATCGTGTAAATGAATCTATAGAACTGTTAGGATAGAAAGTTGACAGCACCAGACTCTCTTTCCCAAGAGGTTTCAATCCATTGGAGGGGAAGCCAGGACTCAGAGCAGGAAGCAATACGAAAACTTAAAAAAACAACCATTCAGTTGACTCTATTTCTATATAAGTGAAACAGGTTGGTATTTCTTAAATTTTAGTCACATCCATGCTAATCTGATGTGGTTTTTCTTTTACCAAACTCACATGCCACTGAAATTATTATTATTTACTCAATAATTTTATGTAAATGAAATCACATGGTTTCCTTAAGTAACACCACAGTCAAAGGAACATTTAGATCACTACCATAAATGGAAACATCATTTTTCGTAAGTCAGGAAGTATACAAGGAAATACACTAAAACAATGTTACAAAATTTCAGTTGGCTATGTTTGCTGCTGAAAACTGAGACCTGCTATGTACCTGTATAAGCTCAGATAATATTTCTTTCACCCAAGTCATGGCACCACCAGTAGTCTGTGCTCCATACTTAGGGAGCTACTAGTTAGGAAATAACAGTGAAAGGGAATCAGAAGAGGGAGTGATCTGTGGGCCCAGTGATCTGCTAAGGCTTCATGGAGTATTTAGCATCTAGTGGAGCTTGAATTGATAGGATTGTCCAACTATGGAGCACAGGGGCAGAAATGATTTGGACATTTATGGGGAAGAGTGAGACATGGGAGTAATGTAAGTGGTGCCAAGCTTGCTTTTTTAATTAGCCACCATATCTGACCTAGGACTTCAGTAATGGAAGACAACATATACTAATCATTTACTATGTACCAAGGACTAAACTACGCACTTTCATGTACGTATCCTCTTTTGGTCCTAATAATGTAAGGAAACAGCTATTATCCCCATTTTATAGATCAGGAAACCGAGGCTCAGAACTAATTCAAGGCTACAGAGCTTTGAAAGTGATGGAATGGGGATTCCAGTCCAGTGCCTTCTGGATCCAAAGCCCATGTTTTCTACTTCACACTATGTTTCCAATGAAATCGTGAAATAAGATCCATGGGCCATGTTGGGTAATGAAAGGACTGTGTAGTGGGAGGTAGGAACACAGAGGAGACAGTCCCAGTGGCTAAGACCCTGAGCAAGGAAGGCTAATAAGCCCCCAGCTGGATGTGTGGATGCTCCAGCCTCTCCTTCTCTTCTGCGACTCTTATAGTTTGTCCTTCAGTAATGAAAACAAGAGCTTCAAGGTAGGCCTGCCAGCTCCGAAACTGGAAATATCAGCTATGCATATCAGCAGCATCAGTGACCAAAACTTGACCTTGCGGAGTTAATCAGTAGAAAAACTAATCAGTTGGAAAAATGCAAATTTGTTTTCTGCCCAGAGTTGGAAACTCCTTGCACGGAGCCACTCCTTAAATTAAGCTCAGGGTGGTGACTCAAAATCTGGGTCAGATAAGGAACAACGTTAGGCTGTAATAAGCAAACCAGAGAGCAGTCGCACTCTGAATCCTACCATTCAAGACGTTTGTATTAATTTCTCCTTCGGCCCCTTAACTGTGTCTACAGAACAGAAAATGGCCAACTCCATTTGGATTAGATCGTTTTTTTTCTAGATGTCATGTATGGACGTGTATGGATGAACATTTCCTTATAATGCATTTTGGTTTTGAGTTTGAACGGTGCACTTGCTCCTTTAGCCCAACTGTTAAACTTTAAGCTGCTTCTTCTTTCTAAGTAAACAGTAGATTGCTACACGTATTATCTGGGTCACAAGATTCCAGAGGTGAACATCTCATGGACTATCCGCATCTCTCACTACCTGGAACCTCTGGGTCACTAAGGCTGAGACACCAGAACTGTGTGTTTTTGTTTTGTTTTGTTTCCAAAATGCCAATTACGGTTTAAAGCATGACTGTCACTCAGGACCCCAGTGGGACAAATCAATAATGGTGCTTCATTTTCTTTCCTTACCCTCCTCCAACTGGGGGAGCAACTTCAAGAAAATTGACACTGTCTCTCTACACGTTGCTAATTTCCCTTCCAGTGTGCCTTGGAAAACTGTGTGATTGATTTCCAAGCACATCAACTTAGAAGACACCTGCCAGAAAGTGCCACGAAAGGAGAGGGCACTTGAAATGCAGAGTATGTGCCGTAGAAGGGTCTCTAATTCAGCACTTCTGTCTTGTGATTAAATACTCACCATAGGATAGAATTGTCGAGAATTTAAAAATGGAGTGCCTTAGGATTCAAAATGAAGATGATTTTGACTAACACATCCATTTCTTTATGTACCTACTATGTCTGTGGCACGGGGTCAAACTGTTGGATGTTCCTAAGTTAATTGGACACAATACCTCAAAAGGCAAATGCTCTAGCAGGCAAGGCAGACACATTATTACCAAACAGTGAGACTAGTGCAATTATAAGAGTATCTACAAGGTGCAAGAGTAGTGCAATTTTTTCTTTCTCCCCCCAAAAGTTTTAAAATTAACGGTGACTTAGGCAAGACTCTTTAACATGGAGAAAAGATGGTGGGGGGGAGGCTGTGGATATCAACTGCTGTCTTCAGATAGTTGAAGAGCTGCCACAGAGAAGGCAGAATAGTATCTCTCTGAGTTACTCAAAAAAGCACATCTGGTTAAACATTTATAGGACAGATTTTAATTTGACATAAGAGAACTTCTTCCTAAGGAAAGGAGGCTAGCTAGCTTCACTGAGAAGCATTGAGCCATCCTATTTCCATGCTATGAATGGCCAGTCATACACGGTTTTTCCTCTTACTGGGCATGTTTCCTTGTCTTTGCCACCTACTTGCTTTTCTGGCAATGTCCTTTATCCTAATGCCCTGTGAAGAGACAGGCCCACTAAGCCACCTGGTACTGCATCACCCATCCCAACCCACCTAGCTAATTGGTCCTGAGTGAGACACATACCCCGAGGCCAGGCAACCGTTGGCTGGCTAGCAACTAGCTATGTTCTCTGTCCAGGGAATTGGAATTAAGAGTCACAAAGACCGTGGTTGTTTAGTCCTCTGTAGGTATGTATATGTACTATGTGTGTATAAACGCTATGTCTATATGTATGTACACACACACACACAATTGTGTTGTTTATGTAAGAACCATGGGAGATCTGAAGAAAATATGGCAAAATGTTCACATTGGTTAGATCTGCCTGGATAATGGTGTCAAGTATGGTGCTCTCTAGTTTTCTGTGTGTTTGAAATATTCCACAGTAAGTTGTGTTTTTTTTTTTTTTTTTTAACGATTTCAAAATGGAAAATCATGAACTTGGCACCTGAGCATATCAGTAGCTGTTCCCTGGCGAGCTCATCAGATCATTGAGGTTGTAGCTGGTTTTTGTGCTTCTCATAGTAATGCTGCCTATTATGGATTGTTTAAAAAAATAAAGACAATTTTACAATCAGCCCTGGGTGTTTGAAAAAGAGTTCCCCTCTGTCTGAATTTAGCGTTCCTTGAGTTGTCCTTTTATCTGTGGGGAGGGACTGGGTTTGACAAGAGGAGTGTCACAAGAGAAAGGTGAGGGAAAGTCTATGTTGTCTCCCCTGGTGAAGGGGGCTGTCTTTAACAGTCTCTTTCCTTGGATTCATAAATGGATTTCTACCTCATCTTGCAGTAAATCTGAGACCAAAAGAATTCATAGAGCCTCCTAATGCACGTAATGCAGCATGACTGATGAAATGTGGCAGGCACAACCCAATATCTAGTTTTCTGAAAACCACACTGAAATGAACCATCCTGGCCAGAAAGTTAAAACAATGCACAGGCTTAAACCACCACCAAAGTTATTTTCCTCGATTCAGTCGTATTCTCAGGCACTTTGCAATTTGGACTACAAAGCACTGTCTGTGTATTTTTGATAGTGGGTGACAGCTACTGTTATTCCCAGAAACTCAAATTAATGGTTTTGTTAAATCGACTTTCACCACCGCACACATAGGTTGTCTCCCGGGGGGATCTGTCTAAAGGTCTAAGCCAGTTTCATGTACTTCAAAATGAGTGCTCTTAAGCAAACAGCAAGAAAATTGGTTACCTGAATCTTGAAAGTCAATTGGGGTGCTGCCTACAAGGACATAAGAGGGTCAGAAGAAATAGGTATAAAATAAGAACCAACTTCATTGGCCCTTCCCAGCATAACAATCATGTCAGTAAAATAGACCATTGAGTCCAAGACAATGGGAAAGGCTGGAATTCGGAAGACTTTGCTTCCAGTTTAGTTCTTTTCCTCAGTGTCTCTCAGCCTCAATTGTTCCATCTGTAACTCTTGATTCCAGCTTCCTGCCTAGTGATTCCATATGTGAAGATGAAAGGAAATTAAGATGGGAAAATATTTTCTAAATGGTAAAACACGACATATGTGTAAGGGCTTCGATTACCTTCTAACAGTCAGTTGAAATTTTTGTTTTCCAAGTTGGTGACTTGGACTCAGTGAAGACAACAGACTAAACCACACCTGACTTTTCAGGGTCTGAGTGTCCTGTAACACGAGTGTGACCACCCTGAACTGAGCACCTTCCAAAGCCCTTGTGAGAAGCACATGAGAAAACAGATCAAAGTCACATTACAAAATTAAAGGGCTGGGAGAAATATCAAGTTCAGTTCTTGCTGATGAGTGTTCTGACCACCTTTCGAAACGAGCAACCTCCTGTAATATGTTGACAAAAGAGGCAAGGAAATGCCCGTTCTGAGCATCAGTGGCCCAAGAAGTGACTGGAGGTCTCATCTCATGAGTCAGGTATATCTCAATTTTGGAATATTTCAAGTAGAAGTCGTGGTTTCCTTTTCTTGCTTTGACTCTATCAGAGTCACTTGGAAAATTGCCACTGCTCTCAATTTCATTTTTTATTGGACATTCTAAAATGAAAGAGTTAGCCTTTGCAGAAACATGTTCATGATTTGGGGAGTCTGAAGAGTCCTTGTAAAGGAAACTACAGAAGCTACATTACGTAATGGCCAGGGTCTTCTTTAGGGTAAAAGCGATGTGTTTCCTTTGGCTGCAGAAATTCTCCCAATACTAGCCTGTCTAAAACATCTAGAATCAATATCATCTACTCAAAGATCATAGGGAAGAACACAAGGGGTTATATCAAAACCAGAGGCCTACTTTAAGTGCTTGAAAACTAAAAAAGAAAAGTCACGTTTGACAAGGCTTTGATTCAGATTCTCACAAAGCCCTTGTCAGAGAAATGTAGCAACAGGCATGAAAGGTTAGAGATCCCTGGCCCGGGGGCAGGCACTTCCTTCCACGTTTGTTTATTTTCTGGTAACATGGAGATAATACTACAGCACTACTCTTTGCTGAACAAGGCTGTTGATGGGAGTGTGGTTTCACAAGTATAAAGTCCTCTAGAAACGCAAGTTATGTTGGGTCCACTGGTGAACAACTCAAGGAGTTGGTTCTTTTCTTCCACTCTGTGCTGGCAGTCAAGGTAATAAGACTTTCACATGCAAAAGCAAAGTTTAAAGCTCTCCCCACCAAAAGAATATGTCTTGGCAATAACCTGTGTGCACGAACGTGGGGTCCTCAACCGGTGTACACAGTCCCTGGTGAAGTACTGTTCCAAGAGGGTCTCTGTTTCCTCTAGAGTTTCATCATATGTGTGTGTGTTTATATGTATATCATAGTTAATGTGTGTGTGTGTGTGTGTGTGTGTGTGTGTGTGTAAGCCTATGTCTGTGAATGTGCACAGAAAGTACACAGGGATGTTTCATCAAATCACCGTGACCCAACCTCTTTCTCTTAGGAGAAGCATTATTTCCTTTCCCTTGTTATACTTCTCCCACATAATCTGTAACTCATTCTAGTTGTTCCCATTTGTAAATGGAAGGAAAACCTGTGATGTATTTAAACTGAACAGTCTTATCTCAGACAATGTATTCCCTCAAGACATTTATTCCCAGGAAGGTTGCCATTCCTTTACGTTTCTATTCTGTTCACTCTCAACCTCTGGACGGCACTGAAATATTGATACTTTGATTGAGGTTGGGAGGGTGACTCTGAAGGCCAAAGTTCAAAGATGGCAACCCAGAGGTTTACTGTTTTGAGAAATCCTGAGCCATTCTTTGATGTTGGGAAAACAGTGATAATATGTTCACTGAGAAAAGTAGCATGCCACAAGTTTGCCATCCATTGTCGCCTTGCTGCACAGTGGCCAGTGGACAATTCCTTTCTCTCCACTGACTTATTGCCTAGTTGGTTGAGTGTTTCCTGATAAAACTCAGAACATTACAACCCTTCCAGTGATGGCAATGGGCCCCTCCACAATGCTGCTTCTGGCTCATCAGGGGGCCATCTCTAATTTTAGCAAAGGGCTCTACCATTATCACAAACGAGCCAAACCTAACCCGATGAAGTACAATGTTTGGTTCATGGATTTTCAATTCAATTTTAATGAAGTTCATATTCTCCCAGTATCACATAAATGATATCAAAATTTCCTTTAGTTCTTAAATTCTAGGATTGCAATGTTTGCTGCAAGGACGTATACGTTTCTTTCTGTTAGCCATTTGGTAAATAATACATTTTTTAAGCCAGGTTGATTGCCATGGAAGCAGTTAAGCCCAAACCAATCAACCCAGGACTTGAAATTTAATGATATGTTAAAGAGCTAACCAACAATAGAGCGAGTACAGCTTGGTCTTGATCACAATAATAAAAACAGATCTTGCCAAGGCTTCTTTAAGGTGGAAAAAGCTGGATAAAATTTCATCGTCTGGTCCTTTTTTCTTTTTGTGGGGGAGGTAGGAGGGATTATATGCAACACCGTCAACTTCTCCTGTGCAGTATGCAAAATGCCCTCAAAACTGTACGCCTCAGTGCAGTGGCATATTTCTGTGATTTTACAGTATTTTTGTACATCCATTATTATTTACAATGCGTATGCTTAATTTGTTTTACAAAACGAATTAAGCTTTTAAAAAAAACCTTCCATAGAACTCTTTTTGTCACCAACTTGTGAGTAGGATTACTATATAAAAGGAGTAGGAGGGTGGGTGGTGATTGATAATTTGTCTGTATGAAAACTTAGTAAAAATCAACTTCCTATCAGTATCTCTAAAGTGACAACTAATCCAACTTCTAAAAAAAGAAAATAAGTCCCCTAGAAACAGAATTTGTACATACACATGGCAATCGATGGAGAGGAAACAATATAAAAACGTGCTTAATCATTTCTTTCTTGCATTCCATCATGTGTGTTGGTGTTTGGTGTGTAAATAGGGTGGTTTGTTGTGGAAATACAACAAGCGTACTTTGACTTCATGGCCAAAATAGCAAACAAATGGTGGTTTTTACAGGTTTTAATACTTATTCATTTCTTTTCTTAAAATGCAAGTGTGTATATGTGTGTGTGTGTGTGTGTGTGTGTGTGTGTGTATATATATATATATATAGTTACTTGTGTATTCACAAATAGATATAGATATTTTCATCTTGAATCTCCTTTTGTTTTCATTTAAAACCAAAAAGTTTATTTAACACCTGAAGTTTAAATACCAGATTTTTACAGCCAGGATGCAGAAAGCAAGAAGGCTAAAAAGCAGTTGCTTCTTGCACACATTCTCCCCAAAAGCGTCTTATCTAGCTCTGACCCAATTGGCCCAAACCGTCTTCTCTTGTTCATTGTACTTGATTTGGTGTGTCACCTGTCTCTTGTTTGTCTACAGATTAGCACAAAAATGTCATTGCAAACTAAGTGAATAGGGCACAGCCTCAGCACCTGCCACTTTTAAAACTCTTTAGAAGATTCCCTTGTTTATTTTGTAGGCACCCAGGGGGGCACTTAAATAACTGCATTGAAACAAACAATGCTGCTGATGATTAAGGCGGCTTTTCACATGAAAATTCACTTCAGAAAAATGTTTTGCAGATGTACTGAAGAAAACTGTATCACTAAGAACCACTCAAAATACTTTGGTGGACCAAAACACCTTTATATTTCTTCTGGCAGCCTGCCAAGTTCACTGCCAGCTTGAAAAGAATTCTATAGCTGGAGGCTAGAGCAGAAACTGCAATGATTTAAAAGAGAATTGGCTACAGTAAGAACGATAATGCCCTATATCGTTAAAATGCAACTGGCATCTTAGCCTCCCTACAGCTCTTTGAAAATGTGCTTACTCTTCAACTATTTACAAGGAAAAATGTGGAGACAATTGAAATCACAGAAAATAAAAATTATCTTAAAGGACTGAGAAGTATTTGCCAAGTGATTTATCAGTAGTGCTTTTAAAATAATGATATGTTCTCAACTGTTAAATTAATAAGAAATCCATGCAGAAATTCTACTCATTATAAACTCGCCCATCAAACATAAACCATTTTCATGATGTCCTAAATTAATTAATGCAAACTGTAAACACAAAACAGTTGGCTTAAAATTAAATTGTAAATACAAAATGAGCAACATCTCGGTGTCATCGGTTTATCTTAGCATTTGACAGAAACAATATCTTTGGTTACTTTTCTTTTCTGGGGGATTTTGGAGAACTAAGATTTGGTCTGGCAAGCTAAGGGAAATCACAGAAAGTCAATGGAAATTAAAAGGGCTCTCATGGGTGTTTCCACAGAAATACAAGAGAAAAATCTGTCCAGTGTTTCGGATTTATAGTAAGCAGGGAGGACATGTCTTTACGTTTAGGGCTCTACTCACTACACAACAACCACTTATTTCTTCTTTATGTAAGAATGAGTAAAATTCTGCTCTCATTTGGGTACATATACCTCCCCACTTAAATTTGCTCTCATTGATGCAAAAATGTCAATGGGGAAGTCAAGAGGAATTTGCTAGAAAACTCAACACGGAAACTGTGGAAATGACATTCAGTTTAGCACACCAATCCTTCACTGCACACCAAACCTAAATAAGTCATGCACAGGACTTGGCCTCAAGAGGCTTAATTCACAGGAGAAATAGATGCATAAACGTATAGTAATGTCCAAAGTTAAAAAGTACTGTCATGGAGCTGAGAATCGGTGCAGTGGGGTCATCAAGGAGAGAATATTTTCTAAAAATCTAAAAGCGTGTAATTAGGTAAATACTGAAGCATTGAGGACTTCTGGTAATTCTAATCCAAACTTCACATTTCTATGCCCCACAACCACAGTCAAAAAAGAATGGATTCCCAGTTATACTTGCCACTAATTAGGGACTTCTTTCCCCATTGCGTAAACAAAGAGTCACCTGTGAAACATGAAAAGTCAGGACTAAAATAACCAACTGCAGAGTATTTAATTCAACGTGCGTCTAGCATTTCATTCTCTCCTCATGGTTTCATGTCCCATCAATATACTAAATCTATACTCAAAGACTGGATTCACCTCCTGAGTTCTAGATCCGTAAGCCTGACTTTCTTCTTGACATTTCTAGATGAATCTCTGGCATCTCCAACTCAACATATCCCCAAATGAACTTATCACCTCCCATAAACATACTTAAACCCAAACTCTGTCGTTCATAACTAAACCTACTGTCATCTAAGGCCAAAGAGTGGGCCTCGTTCTTTGTTTTCCGTTCTCTATTACTCCCACTCATGTCCAATCAATCTGTTGAAAATACCTGTTGTTTCTAACTTTGCTATATGCTATATGCCCTCTGCTTCCTACACTTTTGTTTTTCATAGAGATTTTAAATTGCACAAAATAAATAAAAATTAAAATGGAGAACTTATAAAAGGTGCCCATTTTGTTTCAACTTCACTGAGGTGTAACTGAAGTACATGAAATTTCTCATATTTATCAATAAAATGTACCATTTGATTAGTGTTAAAATACCTATACACACTGTGAAACCATCACCACAATCAAGATAATAAATATTTTCATCACCCCCAAAAGTTTCTTCATGCCCTTTTATAATCCATCTCTCTCTCCACCCCACCCCTAGTAACCACTTGTCTGATTTCTGTCAGTATAGATCAGTTTCCACTTTCTAGAATTTTATGTAAATGAAATCATACGGTATGAACTCTTTTTTTGTAAGGCTTATTTCACTCAGCATAAGGATTTTGAGACACATCCATATTGTTGCATGTATTAACAAACTTTGCACTTTACCAAGTGATGACATCTTTTAAACCATTCCTTCCACTATCATAATCATTGCATTAAAGAAACAGCATCTTAACCATCAAAAAGGAGAAAGGATCTGTATTCCAAATAAGGACAGTTGTTCTCCAGAATGAAAAACTGGCAGTGTTCTGCTGACAAAGAGTGGGGTCCTGAGGCATAATTGTACAAGCCCCATCACCCAAAGCCAGTGCTCTTCGTGGCCACGAAGGGGGAAGCACTGCCCCTCACAAAGCCCTGCACCCCTCCTCATTCAAGGAGGGAGAAAAGCAGATTCCTCTTGAGACCTGTTTCCATGGTAACCAGCTAGCAATTGACAATGTGGCGGCAGTGGGGCCTCCTGAAAGGGAAAATATTCAACTGAGACCCGGCCACGGAGAGGCCTGAGAAGGGATAGCTCCTACCCAAGCCTCTTGAGGAGGCCCCACGAAGCACTGGGCTGTCCCTGTATTGGGAAAGGCCCTGGTGGTTTTCCAAAAAATGGATGGAGAGGCAAGAGGGGCATCTCCGAATCAGGCTGGTCCATTACCTGGCAACTGGTGAGGCAGTGGTGATCACAGAAAGAGCATAGAACCTAGATAGACACCACCCTTCAAATCAGTGCAACTTTGAGCAAGTTTACTCATCTCTCTAAGGTTCAGTTTCCTCTGTAAAATTAGGCAATACTGGGGCCTTCTGTTGGACAATTCCAGAGGGCATGATTGAAGTTATAGTCCGTATTTGCCTACCTTTATTCCAGTGAGCCTGCACTTGCCTTCCATAATGTTTCGAGGACCCAAAGGACAGAAGCAGGTGTAAAGTACTTTAGACGTGGAGGGAATGGAAGCCAACAACATTGGATAAATATATTACAGGTGAGCGAGGGGCTTAAACCCAGAGGCCCCCCCCACCCAATTCCTCTCTAGGACATCCATCAAAGGAAGCCTACGTTCCCAGCATCTGTGGCTCAATGTGAGAACAAGAGTATCAGTCAACACAGTTCACACCGTCTCCCCTATCCTCGCCCAACATGGTCTACCAGATCTCTGGTTATTTACTGGTGGTTCCATTCAATGACAGCCTGAGGGCAAACACACACACACACATTGGTTAAGACTCCCACTCTGGTGGCAGGCACACCCAGGTTCAAATCCTAGCTCTGCCCTGAAAACTAGGCCATCTTGGATGGACTATTTAGCATTCTCAAGCCTCAGTCACTTCATAAGAATAATTAATTTCATAGAGTTGCTACAAGAATCATTCTGAAAATATGTATAGTGTTTCAGAAATTCAGATGTTTCCTGGGTGAGGTAGAAATATTCTTGGGGCCTTTCTCTTACTCAGTCCTGCTCCAGATACTCCGTCTGCTGACAAAGAGGCTGTGAGTAACCCAGTGTAGGCCTGATGCCCTGCTAAACGGTAGGGAGAGTGCAAGGCCCACGACCAGGCAGCTTGGAAAAGTAAAATGTCCACATCTTTCTCCGCACGAGTAACCCTCACAATGACCTGTGAATGTTCACAAAAAGACAAATGGCATTTTGGAGAGCCTAATTCAGTAGCTTCATTTAGGGCAGAGTTATCCACAGGCTTATCTGTGTTGCTTTGTTTTTAAAGATTCCTCAGGTGACTCTGCTGTGTAGCCAAGATGGAATACCACTAGAGATTGGCAAACTTTTCCCGCGAAGGGAAAGATAGTAAATACTCATATTGTAGACTCTGTGGGCCACATGCTACATTCCCCGTCACACATCCTTTGTTTTTTTCCAACTCTTTAAAAATCTGAAAACCTTTCTTAGGTGTGGGCCGCAGAAAAACAGGCCATGGCCAAATGTGGCCCACTGGCCGTAGCTGGAAAACGCGTGGCCCTTGAGTTTCTGTGATCTAAAACATTCTTGGTTTGACACAGAAGCCAATGACCACATTGACTCCACACCCCCTTTGTCCAACTTGGTGATCCTTAAGCCTTTATATTCGTCTGCCACCCTCTGCACGGCTAGCGAGCTACTGCAGGACAGCGTTGCAGCTGAGGGCAAGCACGCGGCCAGGCTGCAGAGTGAGGAGAGCTGGCAGAGCAGCTGGGTTCCCTCCGGAAGAGTCAGCACCAAGCCGAGTCAGCACCATGCCGAGCTCCAGCGTGGATCTGTGCCGCTGCTGTCAGAGTGCCACCATTTACAAGTATTTATCGAGTACCCTTCATGTAATTCATCCTGCAGAAACTAGAAATTGCTACACTTGCAAGCAATAAACTTTTGGCGGTTAGCCTTCCGAATTGGGACTCTGTACCATTCCTGAGCGGAAAGCCCTCCCTAGTAGGTGAAGACAGGGCCTCCAGTCACTGCATTTGTTTTAACACAGCCCACTCCGCAGAGCCATTGATGGAGACCCATTAGATACCGTCTTTCTCGTCGCAAACGTCTGATCCCTTTCCCAACGTGCAAGTGGGCATCCTTAGGGCAGCCCGGGCACTTGCTCCAGGAAGGGAACTTAATGCCCCCACAGCTCATACACTGTTGTTTAGATTGTGCCGCAGGACGCCAGACCTCGCAGGTCCCACCCTGATGAAGCAGAGCCTGAAGGAGGCGGTTGTAGAGCCGCTTTCTTCTGAAGCCAGAGTTCTGAAGACCAGCTCCCTTGTGTTGTTGGTGTTTTGATGTCCCAGTTTCACCTCACTTCTAGAGTATTGTCCTTTGAAGATGTGAAGTTTCAAATGGCAACGTAGCAAATCTACCTGAAGCCCATATTCGATATGGAAGACCCATTTTCTGTGACATAAGATGGAGACACTTTTATTTTACCAGAACTCTTAAGAAGGGGACTACTTGGAAAAGTGCTTTGGGTTAAAGGGGGCATGCATGTGGGTGGGAGAGTTTGGTGTGACACAAAGCGAGGAATTACGTGGTTTCTCTCCTGAGGGAGGGAGGAGGAAGGGAAAAGGGAAGGTGAGTATATCCAGGAAGCCAGGGAAGCACTCGCTCTCCAGGTGGCCTTGCTCCCAACTCTCCCAGTTCTTCAATAATGTTATGAAGTTCATCAACTGCTCATGTGCAAATGAATTTTCAGTGGAAATAGGGAAGAAACTGAGCTTAGTGCTGAAATGGATACAGGAGGGACAGAGCTAGAGCAGCATAGGTGAAGGAGGAAATAGAGCAAAACAGTTAAACCCGAACATCTTTGCAAAATTATGGAGAGTGATCGAGACTTTCTCAAGACAGGGTAATTAGTGGCTATTTAAAGTTAACTAAAAAGCCATATGACATTATTTTTTATTTGTATTACTATTAATTTCATAGGGGTTTCACCTGACTTCAGAGTCACATCTGTTTGTTCTAGCTCACATTTTAGTGCAAGAGTAAGTACCAAGTGGTAGATTTATTTCTCCCTTTTAAAAACAATCAATAACCAGTTTGCAAGGCCTTTGATAGAAATTCAATGACTAACATAAGGTTTTACTTTATCAAGAAGCTGGATATTGTCAAAAGCTATCCAAGAAAGTAACTGATTCAGAATCCAATTGTCAAAACATACACTGGGCACTCACTGCATGCAAAAACATGTGCAAGATGCTGGGGTGGCCAAGAGAAATAGCCGCAGTCTCCCTCCTTGGGAGAAATGTCAGCAAATGGCAGGAGTATGGGACCAGAGGTGTGATTCCAACGTGCATGATACAAAGACAAACACAGCCAAAGCCATGGGACTAAGCAAGCAAGTTGAAACAAAAGCAGGGCTTCCTGAAGTTCCACGAACTACATTGTGGATGCTAGAAACCCCCAAAACTCCAGCCTACCAAAGTCATGCCAATTTGGGGTGAAGTGGAAGCTTACATCCTTCAGTGGAACCCCCAAAGGCTTTCTGCCTGAAATGAGTTAGTACGGTGGACAGAATGACCAGGAAGGGTCTGTGAGGGACTTTCATACCCAACCTCCAAAGTGCCCCTTGAGGAATCACTCCAGAGGACTCTCAGTGATCTTCCAAAACAGCTTCTAGGAAATAAACAAAAGATATGTTTTTCCCCAGAGCCAGATGTCCCAGTGGCCTGGAAAGACATCCTGGGAACTGCCTCGGAAGGGACAGATTAGAGATATAGCTGCAGGTAGGAGGCAGCAGTGAGGAGTGGTGAGTTAAGCTCATGTGCATATACTCCGTAGACTGGACTGAAAGCAAGCCAGGTGAGAATGAGAAAATGGTTGCCCCAATTCAAATTGCACTCTCCCCTATTTTAAGCGGAAGTACTCTATCAGTGCAGTATCCATTGGTACATAGCGTATGTTCAATAAATATTTGTTAAAAGAATGTACCAGTATGGAAATAAGATCTTCCACATGGTGCTATTCACTCTTCAGAGCCAAATTATAGTTACAGTGTCACTTTAAAAGTCAGTAGTAGTAGTGCTACTGAGAACATTTTCACTGGGAGTGAAGTTCTGAGGATTCTGAAACTCGTCAGAAGAGGCAGGCAAGACCAGAGATCCCGATAAGTAAAGTGATTAACTGAGAAGCTGCGTGGGGGGAAGAAAGTCTCAACTTAGCCAGGGTTCAGAGATAACAGAAAGTTTTCACCAAATGAAAGGTGACTGTGAACAGACTATCTGTCATTGACTTCAATGAGAGCTCTCGGACAGAACAGGCAGGTTCAGATAGTTCTTTCAGGTGAAGACCTCAAGGGAATTCAGCTGGTGTAGGCAGCCCCCAGCCCCCATGGGAATCTGGCTTATTTCTGGGAAACCTGAACAAGAAAGAATCCATAGTTCTCAAAACTATGCACAGAGAACTGTACTAATGAACACAGGAAAATATAAAATTTCTTGGATATGTCAACTACCAACACATGTATTTTCAGGTGTGCTCAAGAATTCAGGTTCATGAAAGTGTGTCAAGAAATGGAAATATTCTTGTTGGTGGTGGTGGTGATGGTGGTGGTGGTGGTGGTGGAAAGGGGAACAAAAAGAGTAAGAATCGTAGCTCTCTCTGTTTTTATATATGACAAAGTAGGAACCCAGAAAGATAAAGTGGCTCTCTCAAGGTCCCACACCTAATTAGTAGTCAGTCTTTCTTCACAGCTGTATATAATATTTCATCACCTGACATATTATATATTTTCCCACTGGAATACCATTTCTATTAAAATGGGGACTTTGTCTATTTGTTCACTGCTATATCCTCAGTTCCTAGAACAGTGCCTGGCACAAAGCAGGCGCTCAATAAAAATGTGTTAAATGAGAAGATGAGTGAAATCTCCAGACCTTGCCCCAATACCCTTTAGATTACACCATCCTGTTTCCTAAACCGATGGGCCCCTGGACCACTCATATTAGCAAGTATTTACCATGTCCACATCACATGCCTGGCATTATGCGAGGTTGCTATTTGGGAAGAGGGCATGTGTTAACGAGGATTCTTTCAGAAGCAAGATGCAAAAACCCAATTGAAACTAGTTTAGACATAAAAAGCTGTGTGGGAGATGGAGGAGATTCATTATTTCATATAACTGGAAAGTTCAAGGGCAATGCCTACAGAAATTACTTGAACCAGGAGCACAAGAAAAAGGCTATTTGGATTTTATTACCCTGTCCATCACTCAAGGGTTTGCTTTTTCCCTGCATTGGCCTTACTCTTGGTCAGGATTTCTTTAGACTGTAGCCCTGGTAGTTCCAGGCTTACATCCTACTCCATTAGTAGTGGAAAGAAAAGGCCTTCATCCTAATACTTCAAGCAAAACCCTAGGTAGGGTTCCCATTGGTCCAGCCTGGATTAGGCACCTAATCACAATGAGTTACACTGACCAATGGGATGCAGTGATTTGCTTAACTAGGTTTGAGTCATGTGTCCGCCCATGGACCTTGGAGACAGATTCAGGGAGCGCTTCCATTATTGTGTGATGAGTGCGCTGATAACAGAAGCCTGGGTATCACCGAATTCACCTCCAGGAGCCCCTCTCATATACTGTGTGGAGAGAAATCAGGGAGTTTATTGGAGGGCGTGGTGTCTTCTGAGACCTAGAGGATGAGTAAGCACTGTTCAGGTAAAAGTATAGGGGTTGGGAACAGGTTGGAGGTGGTCAGGTGTGAAGTCTATAATCTACGCAGAGGCATCGAGCCACGCGGAGCTCCTTGCTGCCTCCGTCTCTGCTGTCTCGTTCAGTGTAATCATCGCCTCCATGTGGAATCTCTGCCTCTCCTCTCTGCTGACCCCCATCCCGCTATCCTTCAAGGCCTGAATAACACATCATGCCTTCCAAGAAGCCTTCTCTGATCCCTCAGATAAGAAGATAGCTCTCTCTCGCTAATCACATGAACATCCAGAGACAGCCTGAAGGACCACCCCTCCATTACAACTTCACTGAGGGTCACCTTAGGCAAAGCACATAAAAATGAGTCCCGTGAGACACAAACATGCATTCAGTAAAATAACAGTACTGGGGGGAAAAGCACCAAAAACAATTTATGTCTTCAGTACATGCTCTTGGGAAAGTACAAAATGAAAGGAACCCCACAGATACACAGCAATTCCTTTATCATTATTTTTAATTCTCTTTTCTTAAATTTCTCATATTCAATACTTCTCACATCAACCAGTTTCTATCCAAAACAAACCCAACTTGGCTCCTATGCTCTCTGATCACTTTTCTCTGCTTCAGTGAGTCTTTCTCTCTCCTTTTCAGTATACTGATGGGGGTGGGGGGGATGAGAGAAAAGCCTGCTAATACATATGCGTTTCTGCCCGCCATCACATTTAGATGAGAGTTTGTGCTATTAACATCTTCTTCACCAAGCCTGTGATTAATGTTTAAGGCAGAGAGGTTCCTTGCCTAATTTTAAAAGCTTCTACCAACGAAGATTCCCCCAAAACATCAGACTATTCTCTCCAAGTTAAAAGAGTATACTCTTTTGTAACCCCCAATTTTGTTCCCATTATTATTCAATTATTTAACATTTGTTGAATATGGAATATGACAAGTGCAGAGAGAGAGGGAGAGAGAGACCCTCTTACTGAAGTTCAGAGGCCCCGTGGTTTTCTCCACGTGATATTGTAATGTATAATAAGACAGATATATTTGGTCTTTGGCTGAAGAATTAGTTCAATCCCCAGTGGGCAATGATTAAATATTTCATGCCTATGTAAGAATCTGAAAGGACAGGGTTTGCACAGCTTCCAGGTTGGTGAACACGTGGAGATTTGGGGAGAGTTGTTCTCTTGGAGAGCGTATGGAAGCTCCAGGTCCACCTTTCTGTAAGCATCTCTTCCATCTGGCTGTCCCTGAGTTATAGCCTTTTATAATAAACCAATAATCTAGTAAGTTAAATGTTTCTGAGTTCTGTGAGTTGCTCTGGCAAATTAATTGAATGCAAGGAGAGGATTAATTGGCAGTTCTGATTCATAGCCATTCAGTCAGAAGCACAGGTGACAACCTGGACTTGTCATTGGCGTCTGAAGCAGAAAGTAGGGGCAGTCTTGCAGGACTGAGTCCTTAACCTGTGGGATCTGAAGCAACATCCAGAAAGACAGTGTCAGAATTGAGTTGAATTGTAGGTCACCCAACTGGTGTGGGAGAACTGCTTGGTGGTGTGGGAAAATCTTCCACACACTTATGATCAGAATCAGAATTGTTAGCGTCCAAATATGAAATTACATTTCCAGAGGAGGTGACCATAGGGAAGGCCTTCATCCATGTTTCTTAATCTTAGTAGTGTGCTATGGAACTGCTTAGACAAAGGAGTTCCTAAGGTCAGTCTATAGAAAGTTTCATTAGGTTTGCCAAAGGGCAAAGTCTGTTCTTCAGCATTGGTCTGTGTCTTTGGATACTCTTACAAATACAGGCCACTGATCAGAAGAAAAAACAATCACAAAAGAATTAGTAAATGCCTTAGAAAAAATAAAACATTCCCACCTCTGGAGAAACAGCCCAGCAGGAGGCCTCATGGCAGCAGGTCAACAGATCATTTCTGTACACAAAGCAGAGCGTTTTTTGATTAAGGATCTCGGAACTCTCTAGAAGGGGCCAAATATCAGGCCATGAATAAAGTTACTACATAAACACAGGAAAGACTCTTGACCCATAGTTTAAGAAGGAGTTAAAGTTATTTCCTTGAGAATTAAGCAAGCAATAAATCTTCTAATTCACAAGAATGACCCATGTTCTCTCACCCTTGCCATCTATGCAATTTTTCTCATTCGGTATGAAAAGAATTATCAAAATGTATGCTAGAAATATTATTAAGAGCTGGCCTGCCTGTTTCAAAATTGCTCCCAGGAGGAATCTACACGGCAATTCTGGATAGGCTATGAATGTGATTGGATTAATTAGAACACATCAGAAAAATTTCAAATGGGGGAATATAAAAATTCAGATGGATATTATTCCCAAGAATGCTCTTAATATCGCAGAGTTACCATATGAGTATTGAGATAGTGTGATAATTCGCTAACTAGCCCAAGAGTCTTCACAGTAAATTGGTACATAGCTATAAACACATATAATTTACTCATTATTTAATTCTCAAATACCTATTTAAGGCCTAATATGAGTTAACAGAGCTTAGGTGCAAGGAACACAGTGGTGAACAAGCATACCTTCTAGAGAGAAACAGGAAGTTATTTCATACGGTCAAGATGGTAATAAGAGGCATAAAGAAAACTAAAGTAGGATAAGAATATAGAGCGAGGTGAGGGTTAGGGTGGGATTGTCATTTTATATAAGGTATGCCAAAGCTTCTCCAAGGAAGTTTCATTTTAGCAGATCTGCATGTGGGGACAAGCTATGAGACAGCTACAAAAATGTCCCAGGTGAATGCACAGGTCTTGCAATGGGAATGAGCTTAAAGGTCTAGGGTGATGTCATGGAAATGGATGACTAAAGCAGGTAATGTGGAGAAAAAAGAAGCATGGAAGGGAGGGAGGAAAGAGTGGGACATGTCTACAGGTTGGATGGGTCATCCTTGTAGCTGTTGGACTCACCAAAAATGGTAAAGACATGATTATGGAAGAGACCTATTGAGCTGTTTAAAATGTCAGTGAATGGGATATGGGGTGGCTCAGAATTAATAGATGATTATATCAAAGACAGGTGGTGGCAGATAGTCTGATAGCACGTATCGCAAAGAAACTGGTGTTTTGGGAAGAGGAGATGGGTAATGACCTAGAAAGAGCAATGATGAAAAGAAGGAAATGATCTGTCTTCAGGATCTGTCCAAGATTGTGGGGAGCAGTGTCCTCAAAGGGTAGCCAGACCTCAGAGCACAATGCCATAGATAATGTCAAAGAAAAGGATACAATAGATTGCATTGATGATCACGAGTCTCATAGACCCAGGTAGAAAGGTTTAGGAGTTGGAGAAGCAGTGGGAAATCAAAACAAATTTGGAGCTTTACAGAGTCATATGCACTCAGTACTTTACTGAGTATCGTAATCAGCATATACTCATTCTAAGGCATTAAGAATAAAACAATGTAAAAACATGTCAGAATTCCATCACCTTCTAGCTCATGATAATGGAAAAAAAATAAAATGGATAATAATAAAGAGCCATCGAGACAAAATACTAAAAAGATGAAGCATTCCAATTTCCTGCATTTTCCTCCTTACCCATCAGCACAGCATTTAATTGATAACCAGCTTTATTAGCTACTCTAACATAAAATTTAGAGGTTGACATCTTATCTAAATGAACATTGAGATTTCAGCCAGCAGCTGCACTTCCAATTGATAGAAATTTTAAGAGCTGAGAGATAAAACTGACTTCTCACACCCCAACAGCGCATGTCAACTTGGCCAAGAGAATGTCTCCAAGACGCCTTCTGCTGCAGTGCCAAGGGCACGTCACCCAAACGCACTGAGTTTTCTATTTTGGTGAGCAGAAGGGGAAACGGCACTATCAGATAAGATAACATGATGAATGCTTTCAGACTGCACACATACTTTGTGAGTCCCGGAGCTCTAAAAGTTCCTTGACTTAGCGGAAGCCTGAGAAATTGGTTCGAACTGAAGATGGGTATGTAATGTGAAATGGGTCAAGCCTCTCCCTCACTCAGTACCTCTGATATATCGTTCAAACTGATCAGCTTAAATTGCAAAGTGAGTTGGCTCCTCCAAGCTCACAAGGTTCATGCTTCTCCTTGAACTTCAAAGATAGCTATTGACAGAGTGTGAGGAGCTCGGGTCCTTATCACCAATTGTTTCATTAAGGGACTTCATCCCTTGCAGGGGAGTGAGCTGAACTTCTGCTGCAGTTAGGAAAATAAGGACAAAGAGTAGAACAAACAGAAGGAAAAGAAAATATAAATAAAATACCAATCAATACACCTACAAAGTAATGAGATGGAGAGAAAAACATAATGAGAAGGTACCAGGGGTAGTTTTATAAAGTGGGCAGTGCCTCTCTCATAATTCAAGTAATGATTCACTCCATGTTGCATATTATTGTGCTTATGTTGAATTATGAGGTTCAGTTCTGAGCACCGCTAGAAAAAATTCATAGCAAAGAACTTCATGCACCAGAGAGGAGGCCTATTCAGCTTTCTTTTTATGGTCATTGAAATCTGTTAATTCACTATCAGGAAGAAAGTGTAGAACAAGCAATGTAATTTCACAGTTAATATAAGAATAGTTGTTTTTATCAACTATAATTATATTTTACAGATATGTGCCATGATATCCTCATTTCTGGCTCTCCTGAAACAATATAAAGACATTTGGGGAGAATGCCTTTTTAGATGATAAGTGGGGTTTTCTGGTTTGTTTGTTTTTTCACTATTTCCTTTGTCCACTCAATTATCCTTCCCACTGGTAGAGGTTTTGCCATGGATTTCTAGAAAGGGCTATGTTAGTGGAGACAGTAGACATCTCAGCAGTAACTAGTACAGAGAGAAAACCCCAGGAGCCTTATAAAAACCTCATAAGATAGACCTCGGCACAAACTTTGGTATCTGGGGGAACCTTAGTTTGAAGTTGAATTTCCCGACAACTTGAAAACATAAGAGTTCAGTGTCAAATTAGGTTGATTTATTTTTTTAAAAAAGAAATGAATCTTTTGTGTTTGTGTTCTGTGATCCATACCTAATATACATGGTCATATCTCTGTAAATGAATATAAATGCACACACACACAAACACACACCTATGTTTGTGTTGTATCATACAAGAGTGTCCCACAACTGCAGACACTCAGCCGTTAACGAGGCTACTTTTCAGTATTGTGGTAAGAGTGCAAGGGCCAGAAGAAGAAAGGGTGTGAGAATTTTTAAAAGAGGAAAAAAAGACCCAAGAACATTTCCGATACGCATTTTCATTTATAACCCAATTCACATTGATTTCTTGGCGGTTACTCGGACAAGGTGTTGAACTTCTCAGGAAATAAGTGTGGTCCTGAATCATAGCCAACCATGTAAACAAGCAAGAAGTCACTCTCAACTTGACAATTTAGAGAAACTGAGAGTCCTGGTCCTTCCTTCCTCCTCTCACGTTTTCCTTCCTCCCGCTCCCCTCTCTTCCTTTTTGTTTTACAGCTTAATTGACATATAACCAATATACAAAGAACTACACATATTTAATGTGCACAATTTGATGAGTTTGAACATATGCAAACACCCATGATACCAGTAAACAATCAAGATAATAAGGTACATCCAACACCTTTCATAGTTTCCTTGTGTCCCTTTGGTGTTTGTTGTCATTGTGATTTTACGGCAAGAACACTAAGATGAGATCTATCCTCAACAAACCTTGGAGTGCACAACACTGAATTACTAAATGTAGGCACCAGCGTGTACAGCAGCTCTCTGGACTTACTCATCCAGCATAGCTGAAACTTGCCTTAAAATAATTCAGTGCAATTACAGTGACCACTCTAATTGGCTGACCGAGATTTTAACTTCAAACATAAGTCACATCAAAGAAAACAACAAATCCACTCATTGAATATTGAATGAGGGCCCAACATGGGTTGCACGTGAAAAGCACTGGGCATACATATATAGTACAAGGCTGAGTCAGTGACATGTCCCTGTGCCGATGGAGATCTTATTCTACTAGCAAATCTGGGTTGAAAATTCAAATAGGAAACTTCTAGAACAAAAAGATGTGCTTATTATGATTTGCTGAATTTGGATTCCATGAATGGAAAAATTAGGCCTGGAATATCTGCCTCGAACACATCAATCTATCTGTTGCCAGAGCAGATTTTTCCTGTGGTGCTCTAATCAGTGTGTCCATGGTGTCTGTTCTTGACCTAAACACAGAGGCAGCACTCTGGCGTTACAGGATGGCGGCCATGGATTGGGTTGGGGCTGGCTGGTGGCCTGAGAAGTAGCATGACTGAGAGAAAGGACATTGGACATTAGAGACAAAAAGAGCAAAACAAACCAACAAAACCCAACAACAACAAAAATACTTTCCCAGAAGGTAACAGAATAGAGAGAAGCAACCCTTGGAGGAACGCTGAGTCACACAGAGCAGAGCTCTGGAGAGAAAAGCCTTAAATCTCGCAGTTAAGAGCTCTGTCTTTGGTACCAGGCAATATTTCTTTAGGCTGTAGGGTCCAAGTTGCCTTGGTCAAGAGATTCTGTGAATTCCATCTGTCCTGATGTAGCAAGACACACAAATTTAAAGTCAACCAAAAAGAAAGCGGAATATGTATATTGCATTTACACGAAGAGCATTTCTTCTCGGGGAAGTGAGGCACTGAACATTTACTGCAGGTTAGAGAATTTGTTCTTTGTGGAAATCTTCCAGGATCACCACAGCTCTGCAGTAGACGAGATGACATCCCAAGATCCGTTTCTGCTCTCAGAGTCTGCTTTACTATTCACATCCCAAAGCTGGCATTAGAAGATTCGGGAAGAGGTCCGTTGTTCGGTTTTTAAAAAGATTTCAAACTTCTACTTAAGTCTTCCAGCTTTAAATCATTTTTCTTTTATTCATTCTTCTGAGGTTTCTGAGGGATTGCCAATACTTGACTCTGCTTTGACAAAGCTATCCTTGGGTATCAGATTAGATAAGACGATGAATTGTATTTAAGACTCCACATAAGTCAAAAGCCCAGGAGTTTTATTGGAAAACTTTCTGAAACACAGTTCAATCTCATAGCTAGTAAAGAATGGAGGGGGGTAGGTTTACCTATAAAATAATCCAATTCATTAATGTTGCTGGGGTTACTGAAACCCAGTAACAGGAAGGTGGTCTACATTTTTCCCCCCAAATAAGCCTATACAGCCAGCAGAAATCTACTCGTTTATGGGAGGAAAACATTTCTTTTCTAAATGGAAAACATCTAGATGATGGCCAGGGATAAAATTTCCATACTTTATAGATTCTAAAATGTGTACTTTTTACCTTTTTGCATCTGTGAAATTGGGTGCATAGCACAATTGACGTGGGCCAGTGGCAGACATGATGTACTTGTCGTTGTCTGCTCAAGGGCATGAACACGTGTGGACTGGGTGTCAAAGGCTTGTAAGAAAATCCTGGAGACAATAGTAGATTCTCCTGAGCAAAATATTCCTTACCAGGACTCCTAGTGGTATAGGACGTGCAGCCATCGACAACCCTGATGAAACGTTACTTGAAACATGTTCAAGGCATCAGCAGTGAGGATGCTTTAGGAATATCCTAACAAACTCATTTCTACTACGTTTTGCTTTCTTTGTGTAATAAAGGTATGTCTAAATGAGTTTTTAAAAAAACTCATTCAATAGGTAAAAGTGAAAGTTCTGAGGGATAAGAAGGCAGGGCACCAATTTAATTGGCACTGGTTTTCTTTACTGTCTTAATCATACATAAACTAATGGTTTGACTTCAACCAGGGATGTCTTAGATTTGATGAAATATGATAATGATCAAGTAGGATGACACAATGCTTATGAACTCCAGTTTTCACAGAAGATAACCTGGGCACACATTTTGAGCTTGACAATGTATTCTTTGGGTTGATTTTCTCAAATTATTCACGTTCTTGAAGCGTTAGTAGCTCATCTAGAAAATGCACATGCTTATTTCGTAGCAATGATGACTGAATGAGAAAATGCCTGTAGGACACTTAGCAGAGAGAATACAGCACTTAATATGTGACCAGCTCTCAATCCTGATCTGCTCTGGCAGAGTCCTCACAACAGTGTAGCCTTTTGCCTTTTCCCTTGGGAACAGGAGGCTCTGAGAGAATTGTGGGGGTTTTGTTTGTTTGTTTGTTTTGTTTTTGTTTCTTTCCATTTCTGCAAGGTCATTTTAGTGGCCAAAGGGGAGAAAAATTCATTAATAAAATCATCATCAAGTTAAACACACATAATCAGTGCAAACTTCTCTCGTCACTGTGGAATACTGTACAGGTGTATTTACAGCCACAGCAGGCCAGATGAGGTCACCAGGAAGTAAGTGGAAGGGCTGGTCAGCTTATCAGGGGTCAAATATTAACCAATGGGAAGCAAGAGATGGGTAATTTCTCTCTCGTTTCACGACTATGTGGTTCTTCCTTGGAGCCCTTCTGGAAAAGTCCAGTGTGCCAAGCAAATTTACTTAGTGAGGGACTTGCTGTGTTCCATTAGGGCTCATTGAGAAGTGGTGGCTCCAGGAACGCATCTCCTCAAATGCTTTACATCATTTCCTTTTTCCTCACCTTCACTGCTGTGAGCTTGTATGGCCCAATTCACGGTCAAATCTTTGATATTTAATATTAAATCCTTGCTTTGCCTCTGTTTTCTATAGAAGTCGAAACATTCTCGTGACCCACATGTTGGTTATGATGTTGCATTCGTGGGGTGTCTTGGAAATGTCGGTCTGAAGTGTTTCTAGAATCAGGCAATGTGGTTTAGTCAGATACAGATGAAATTGTGCAGCCTGGTGTCCTAGATTCAAGCTTTGGCTCTAGTTCGTATTAGCAATGTGACCTTTCGTCTTTCTCAGGGGTCTAATGGAAAACAACGTGACCTGCCTTTCTTATCTTGAAATACCATCATCAGGATCAGGAGAGATAAGGTTTGAGAAAGAAGTGTGTAAGCCATAAAGTAGCACACAAATGATACTTATTGTAATTGAACATGAATTTGGTCCAATGAACTCTGTTGCCTTTCTCTGTAGCACAGCGAGTCCCTCAAAAAGTAAATTTGCTTGGCACACTGGACTTTTCCAGAAGGCTCCAAGGAAGAACCACAGAATGATGGAAAGAGAGGGAAGTTACCTGTCTGACTTCCTCCTGTCTCTTGCTTCCCATTGGTCTCGCGGTGTAAATACACTAGAAACTTAGGTGCGGTCCGTTAATCCCGGGGTGAATCTGAGAAGAACACCAGAGGGGCTACCCTTGTGACCTCATGGACAGTGTCTTTCAGTGTATGCCTCCAGGGAGTAAAGTGATGCGTGTTATAGGATGACAATCTCAACCTGCTTTGTACGTGTGTTTATTTTTTAAATAAAGCTACAGAACTGAAAGATACAGAAAGTCACAAAGGATGATGTAATAACCATCACTGTATCTACTTTATTTACTATATATTTATATTTTAAAGAAATAAAACAGTATAGATTAACATGAAATAACATGTTTTCCTCCCCATGCCTTCTTTTGAGACCATCATTTTCATGACTTTTAAGTGTATCTAATCCATGTTTTGTATTTTCCTACCATACATATAATATACTAAATGCATACATATATAGTAGGTATATAGTATATGTATTATAGTAGGTATATAATATGTGTACTGCTCTATGTAGTGTATATATGTATTATATACAGTGTATATATAGTGTGTGTATGTACGAGGTTGGACAATTAAGTTCACGAACTCATCCTAGAAAAAGTGCTACATACCTCATTGCTGAATATCACTATGGTCACCTTTGAAGTACTCCCCTTGGGAAGCTGTGCACTGACGCCAGTGCCTAGTTCACCCTTCAAAGCAATTTTGGAACTCTTTCTGGAATGGCCATCAGAACTGTCATCATATTACCCTTGATGTCCTGAATGTCAGCAAAATGTTTTCCTTTCAATATTTCCTTTATCTTTGGGTAGACAAAGAGATCATTGGGGGCCAGATCAGGTGAGTAGGGAGGGTGTTCCAATACAGTTATTTGTTTACTAGCTAAAAACTCCCTCACAGACAGTGCCGTGTGAGCTGGTGCATTGTTGTGATGCAAGAACCACAAATTTTTGGAGAAAAGTTCAGGTCATCTAACTTTTTCCATGCAGCCTTTTCAGCACTTCAGATAGTAAACTTGGTTAACTGTTTGTCCAGTTGGTACAAATTCATAGTGAATAATCTCTCTGGTATCAAAATAGGTTAGCAACATCGATGCAACAGGTTCACAAACTTAACTGTCAGACCTTTGTATGTGTGACGCAAAAAAATTCAAATACTCAAATGTTCAACAAGGAAGCACTAGTTAAATAAATCAGAGCCATGAAATACTATGCAGCAATATTTTACAAGTAAGGCAGAACTATACAGTCATGGAGAGTGTATGAGATTTACTCTCAGATGAACCAAAGCACGTTACTGAAGAGTATGAGTTGTCTGATGTCATTTATATACCACCTTCCTTACACACAGAATACATCTGGAAAGATATATCAGAGACCATTAACCGTTTGGGATTGGGAAGGCAGACAAGAGGGCAGATGTTCATTTTTCTTTTTGTAAACTTTGGTCTTAAAAAAACACACAACAGAATGTATTACTTTTCTAATTAAAAAATACTAGTAAAAAGCAAGGTGTGCAGTGGAAGTTCTCCCAGTAAGGGCGGCAAAAGAGAGACTCCAGGATCGAGGCGGGAGGAGAAGTGTTGCAGAATGACACAGGTGGATGATGCCGTTTGGGGCGATCAAAAGCAGTGAATTTGAGTCCTGCTTCTCCCATTGAAGATCACACATGAACATCCTTTACAGCCACAGATGGGATACATGGCTCAATGAGCAATGCACGCTCTTCGCCTGGCAGGGCGTTTCCTCCCTGTTCCACCTGTTCCTACCTCTCCTGCTCACTCCCCAGCGCCGACCATGGCGTATCCACCCTCACCCACTGCACACTGTTTCCTCGGTGTGCGCCTGTAGTCACACCTATTCTCTGGCCTGCATGCCTTCCGCCAACTCATTGTCTAACTAACCACAGACATCACCCCCAAAGCAGCTGGAGGACCCTCCTCTGTATTCCCAGTGCACCTGCTCCATTCTGCTCCCTCACAGAGGCATTGCTTTTGTGTGGGCCCCTCCCCACCCCCACTGCACTCTCAGCTCATAGCGGCCTGTGATTTTGGCTGATCGATCTTTGTACCTGGCCTTGGGTAACTTTAGTAAAAGTACAGGTAACCCCATAAAACACGGCACTTCTACAACACAGTTTCACTCTAACACGGTTTAAGAATTAAGAGACATCATCTATAAATCCCATTGTGTGTTCATCACCCAGAGTCAGTTCTCCTTCCATCACCATATATTCAATCCCCCTTACCTTCATCTCCCACCTCCCACCCCCCCACCTCAATAAATTTAATATAAAAAAAAAAAAGAATTAAGAGACATCCCTGAGCAACACGAAACGTAATAAAAGCTTAGAAGTGATGATGAGGAAAACATTCCTTAATACATACTAATATGCTATACTTTTGGTGAAAATTGCTTTAATAAAGACATGTCTCTTAATTATAAAAATATGATAGTACGTTTTTTTAATTTTTGGAACCTAACCCCCTTTTTTTACTAGTTCTTTGTTTCGTCTAACACAGATTCGCATAACACGGCATTTTTTAGGACACTAACAACCATGTAATACGGGGGTTACCGGTACTTGTTAACCAAATATTTACACCGTGTCCCAGCCACCTTCTCTATAAATGAGGAAGCTGAATTATATTTCGTTCAATTCAGCAAGTACATACCAACACCACAATCCCAGGCACCTTGCTTGGCTCTAGAAAGAACAGAAAAATGGTCTGGCCCACTAGTGGGAAGAATGATCTCAAGTCCCTAAAAATCCGGTCTTCTGTTTCTCACAACCAGAATTTAAAAGATAGGAGTTCAATGTTTGGCTCTGCCCTGAGTGCTGAAGGATCCTGGGAGTATCATTGTAGCCACATGGGGAAGTTTCTGGTGGGAAACACACTAAATGAGGTACCCTGCCCTCCTCAACGCTATTTTTCCTCATATTACAATATACTGTAATAGGGTTTACTGCTCTCTAATCATGCCATCTACATAATTTATCCTTTTAAAACGAGCCATAGTCCCCAAAGACTGCTTCCCTATTGATATATCAATCGTCAGAGGGTATTTTTAAGGACATGGCAACATCCTTGCTATACATTAACCTACACAAAATCAATCCATTTCCAAGTTAAGCGCAGCCCGAAAAAAATCACTAATGGAGCTCAGTGTAGTTTGTTCGTGCAACGTGCAGTCAGGAATCATGCATAATGGAATAGTATAAATGCTAAAAGCAGCTCCCACAAACTAATTTAATCTTGGTTTAATGGACAGAGGGAACTGATCTTCAAAAGAGACTGCCAATGAGATTCTCGGGGGCCTCCCAGGAGCTGAGAGCAAGCTCCAATATTCGCTTTTGGTCAGCTCCCCCTTTCAACCAGGGCCTATTAAAGGCAATCCAATATTGTCATTAAAATTACGAACAACTTGTGTCAACCTCATGGACTAGGTAATATAGATGTCTCCATGCATTTGCATAGATCTCTGGGATTGAAATTTTTCTCTCTACCTTTCATTCAGCCCATGGGCTTCTACCTCTGTCAAGGGAATCGTTTACACTCTGAAAGATCAGAAAGCTAAGCGGTATCCACCAACCCCCAGGCCATGCCAGAGAGACAGTGTCCGAACAAAGATCTGGGACGTGAAGCCTGGATACAATCAAAGCCCAATCACTCTGCTGTAGCTGGCTTCCTGGGGACCTCCAAAGCCCCTCAACGTGCACCTCCCACCTGACATGATGGAGTAAGGACAGCACTTGCCCACGCACACAGTGGTGTACACACACACACACACTCCCTCGCTTGTGTGCGACAAGTTTCTATCAGATGATCTAACATCAAATCTAGCTAAGTAGATTGTAGAATATCCAAACTGAAGGACCTTAGAGTGTATTTACTTCAAGCCACATATTTTGTTTCAAATAAATATTGCTAACTGACTTTGGACTTTCAGAGCCAGCCTATAGAGAAAGCAGAGAAAATGCAGCTTTGGTGTGTAGACAGCCTACACAATGTGTGGGTGGGAGAGGCAGCAGAGGGTGGCGCTTGGAAGTGGGAGGAAGAGATGGGGGCTGAGGAGTTGATATTGTGATCGTACATGTCAAAGGAAAGTTGATGAAATAAGAAATAGAGCTTAAGCAGTGTTATTCAGAGTTAGAGAGGCAACTAACACATATAACAATACAAATTTCAAACAGGAGGACGACATAAAGGGGAGAGGTCGATATAGGCGAGCTTTAGCCTCATCTTCCATATGGAGAAGTTAATAGATATTGACAGAGTGATAAATCAAGAGATGGACTTGTGGAAGTGGTGCCCAAAAGAACAAAACCCAGAGATAGTCAACAGATTTTGTCTTTGTATGATAGGACCGGAGTGGTCAGGGCGCTTTCCTTGTGCTTCTACATTATTTTGTTTGTTACAATGCGTAAAGTATAATTTGATTTTTAAAAACTTACTGGTAAGTCTCTGCTTCTGGGAAGCTGAGCTGGGAATAGGGAGGAATGGAATAAGGCAATGTTGCTTTCGCTGGAAAGCTGCTGGACTCTTTGTGTAAAACCATGAGTCTTGTAGTACGACACATTAGTATTTCTATATGCAATTAAAACGATTGGAAAAGCTATACAATAAACAGTTAACAGTGACTACTTCCAAAGCAATAGTATCCAACATACTTTCTATAACAGAAATGATCTATTTCTGCATTGTTCAATACAGTAGCCACGAGCCACATGTGGCTGTTGGGTACTTGAAATGTGGCTCATGCAATTGAGGAGCTAGATTCTTCATTTTAGTTCATTTTAATTAATTGAAATTTAAATGTCAACATGTAGCTTGTGGATACCATATTGGGTAGCACAGCTAGAGACTCACAGGAGGTGCGAAGGACTTTCTTTTTATTACTTTCTACATTGCTGTATTATGTGAAATTCTTGCAATATGAATATGATACTTTCATAATTTAAAGACCTCAGAACTTTTCCATTTGGAACAATCATGAAAAAGCAAGAAAAAGGAAATGCTCACAAAGTAATGCATTGGGAAGTAAGCCTTCTACAAAATGGTTTAAAATATTCTGCAAAAAACAACAAAGTAGATAAATTCATACATATTCTCCGGGATGCCTTCCATCTCTGACCTTTTTACATGAATCACCAGAGCAAATATCCTTGCATCATCCCCTCATACTGCAAGCACTCAGGTTTCAGCTCTCTCTGCTCTGCTAAATTAATTACTACTCTTTGTTCTGCTTTCAAGCTTTCAAAAATGCCTTGACATCTTTCATCTGTGGCCTCTCCACTCCTGTTCTCTTTCTTTGTTGGTATACATGTAGCTGTAGATACAGATAAGTAGTTTTTATTCCTTCACTTTCTGAATGAGTGTGTAAATACACATGTGTTCTATTTGTCATGTTTATTGTGACCCAGAGGGAAGAAATTTACCAAGACTTTAGTGGCAATATGATCTAATTCGCCTAACCCCCAGCCTGATCCCTTTCCATTCACCAAGCTGTTTTACCATCTGGAATCCGATCACCTCTCAATAATCAGGCAAAACAATGACTCTGCCACTACTTTTTAGCTATGAAACCTTGATGGGTTACTTAATCAATAAATCACTTAACCTCAGTTTCCTCATCTATAAAATTGACATAATAATTGAACTGACCTCAGGAGATTGTGGTGAGGATGAAATGCGGTACTGCACAGAAAGTGCTCCGTATAGACCCATCAAATAGAAATCACTCAGGATAGGGTAGCTGTTGTTATTTTAAATGTAGCAAAACTAGGAATTCTCTGCCATGATTGTACAAGGAAAGGTATTTCTAGTCTTCTCACTCTTCAAGTATCTCTCTCTCTCTCTCTCTCTCTCTCTCTCTCTCTCTCTCTCCCCAGCCCCCCTCGCCTGTCAAACCACTTCAGACTGATAAAATTAGAGGTACAATTACTTTTAGAGAAATGGCAGATATACTAAGAAGCTATGTTGGTAGGCAGTATTTTTCGATGCAAAATGATTTATAGCAGCAGGAAATAGCCCATTTCATAGTACAGCTCATCTCCTTATACACAGTAGATAGAACCAGGCTGTAATAAATTGTACCCACCACACATAGGAGGAGGCCCTCATGAGCATGGCTTATCCACACCAAACATGAAGGCCATTCCCAGCTTTTCCCTCTTTTTTTTAATAGCTTTATTCTTATTATAAAAACAATATGTACACATGGGAAAGAATTCAGAAAACAATGGTAAAAATATATTTCATTTATAATCCTACCATCTAAAACCACCCAAAAATAATCTGTTAAAATTTTGATATATAAAAATTTGGAAAGGATATGTATATAGATGACAATCAAAATCAAGTTAAAGTCCATATATACATATATATATATAAAATATAACATATATGCAAACATAATTAGACATTATATAATTCTATAAATTATAACTCGAAATTCTAAAAGTATAACATAGACAATATATAACTTCATAAATAAATAGGCTCAGATATTCCACAAGGATTTAAAATATGCTTTTTATTTAACTATGTTTTATGGGCCTTTCTATGTCAATAGGCTTATATATGTATCATTTTTAATTAATATAATATTCGAATATATGCCATAATTTTTTTATTGATTGCCTACTGATAGACTTTTAGAGTGTTGCCTGTTGTTGCAAACTGTTTTGTTTTTACTATTTAAACTCTTTTGTGATGAATGTCTCCATACAATCATCTCTGTGAAATCACTGGGTCAAAGATAAGCACATTTTTAAGGCTTTTGATATTTATTGGCAAAATCCTCAAAAAACGTAGCCAGTCAGAGGTGCCATTTCCCTCCTCCTCACCGACATCAGATATTATCAGGCTTCTAATTGTGGCCAGTCCGGTGGGTGAAAAAAAGAACATCTGCTTCCGGTTTCAATCTTGATTCATTTTGATTCGATTATTTTAATACTAGTGGGAGTGCATATCTTTTCGTATGTATATTGTTCATTCCTATTGCTTTTTTTTTTGCTAAAAGCTTAATGCATTTTTCTTCTTCTTGGGGAGGCAGGACAAGGAATGGCCGACACACCTCTAGAGCTACGTATAATATTTCAATATTTCTGTCCTTTAAGTCTCGCTAAAGGAACTGCACACCCATGAAGTTTATGCAGAATTCTTCAGCCATAATTAATATCCTCTTTAACTTCTCAGAGTTCTTTTTGTAAAACCATCCTTGTGGTTTTAAAAATACTTTGCCTTGTTCTATAGTTAGTTGTATCATTTTTCTTCCCCCCCCACCACCACCACTTTCTTTTCCTATTCAGTTCGAAATACTGAAGAAGAGAATGGGATAGTCAGAAGATTAGATGCGATTAAACACATATTTATTGTGTGTGTATTGGTCATGAAGTAGATGTGTATAATTATAAATATCAATGCTTACTTTATGTAGTAGGCCTAGCTCTGCTATGGACAGTGTCCAGTTAACACTGAATGTCAGCAGCTAAACCCAACAAAGCTGTATTTGTTTCTAACTGAAAGTCCAAAAGGGGCCAGTGGCACTTCTTTATCTTATAACTATTCTGTCTGGAACACGTGGACTCCATGGTCGCCATGGCAGGGAAGGAGGAAGATGGAGGAGACACACAGGCAGTTACATATCTGGGCTTGGAAATGACATGCATTTCTCTATTAACAGTCCATTGGCCAGAACCAGTGACATGGCCCCAACACAACTGCAAAGGAGCCTGGGAAACCAAGGGGAGCACGGGGATTTTCCACGAGCATTACCTGTCTCTGCCACAGCTGGCTTTAATGTTTCAGAAATTTCGCAAGCATCAGCTTATGTCTATTTGTGATCTAGGTAAATATAATTATGTCAGTCTTCCAGGTAAGGAAAATAAGTCCAGAAGAGTTAAGCAACTTGCCTAAAATCACTTAGCCAGTGAAGTGGTAGAGCGGGATTTAAACCCCATCACTATGACTCTGAACTCCATCATCTTAATGAGTAGATTATGAAAATACAATTAAGTAAATAACATGAAGATAAGCCTCAGTTTTGGAAAACAATGTGCTGAGTCTTAGGTCATGGAAATCTAGCCGTACCTGGGTGAGCGATCTCTTAACGACGGAAAGGCAATGCTTAGCCCCTCCACACAGACTCCGTACATGTTTATGGCTGAGTGGGAAGATCCAACTCAGTCTGTGCATTAAAAAAAATAAATCACGATTCTGATTCTATTAGGAAACTGTGCCTTCATTTCCTGATCGCAACTAAAGTGAAAATGGCTGAGAGCATTTTGTAAAAATCCATTTTGCTATTTAGTACAGTTTGTCAGACTAGAGAAATGGGATTGAATTTCAAAGCCACAGGCAAGCTGGCTGCAATCTGCGGCTACACAGTTGATGGGTTTTTTCCTTCTTTATTTACAACTCTTTTGATAAGCCTTCAGCAAGTTACATAGGTTGTCCTAGCTGTATCTCGTTTGACTGGATTAGAATACTTGATGACAGTTTGGATAAGTTTGAGGCAGATGGTTCTTGACATTTTTCATGGCATCAGTTACAAACCATGCAAGAAACTCTTTCATCCTTTGTTTATCCTTCACTTAGAAGCCACTATAGTAGATCGTTAAACTTTCATTTTTCACAGTGCTGATTAAGGCATACTACAAGGCAGATGTTACTCCGTACCATTTTTAACAATTTACATTTAGCACCAAAACTGGCTTTGTACTTGTTCCAGTGGATCCATTCGCTTTTTTAAAACTTCAAGGTCAATCTCTGAAATACTGTGACTCCCTTAACAATGAAATGTTTTGTAAAGTTCTCTTGGTTACAGAAGCCCTGCTCCTATTGCATTTTTGGTATTTGCTAGTCAACACACACACAACAATACAATAGTTCTCTTCCTCAGATGGGTAAGAACATTATTTAAATGGCAGTTATTAAATAAAGAGAAGAATCTTTAAAAAAAAATCCAAATATAACCTACCAGAATATCTTAATTTTTACGAAGGCAGTTTTAGAATCAGAAATGATTGACAGTTGTGAAACACAAGATTCCTTGAACCTCACAGCTGAGATGCAGAACAAAGAGTAAGAAATATTTTTCTTTTATTTCTCATGTTTTAGTGATTTAGTAAATTGCATACCATTTAGTTCAATCTAACACAAGTAAGAGTAGATAAAAGCATCTTTAGCTACCATGCAATATTGACAAATAAACTCATTGAATGCAAATTGTGACAAAATTTGATTGTACCTTAGGAAAGCACAGCCTGTCACTTTTTCGGTTCTGGAAAAATTTCAAAGTACATCCCCTTAATAGACAAAAGATGATATCCTGCCCAGGAAAACAAGTGTATGGGAAATCTGGAAGACAATCTACCTGAAGTAGGCTCAAATGTATTCCCTACCTCACTTGAAAATAAGGATTTGAGACTGGATTATGGGTTATGCAGGCTGGAGTGCCATTTTCCCATAAAGAACGGAAACAAAACCACACACGACAATAACAACAAATGAGTAAACAATAGTATCCGTGATCTTCATTCTACCATTAGCAGAACCGATCCACAAACAAGCAGACAACTTTACGGCTAAATGGGACTTTTGGTTACAGAAGCCCTGCTCCTATTGCATTTTTGCAAGATCATTTGGTCTAGCCCTTGACTAAAATCACAGGGAAACTAAGCTCTTTCTTGCCTTACTCTTACTTCCAGGGGAAAGAAGCAAGAAGGGTACAGACAGCAAATAATTTGATTTCTAAAAGTAGTAGGTCCAGAGCTTTAGATCAGCCTTTGTGTAACTCAGGGTAACCATCATGGGGTAGCCTGTTCTGTAATGAGCCCCCTTCCTTAAATACCACTGAGCCTAATGGAGACTCTGAAAATTGTAGTAAACAAAGGAAAACCGATGCCGATTTGCAGACTAGGCAAAGGAATCAGCACAGATCAAGTGCACTTACAAATGTGTTTCTCTTTCTTACCGTGTTTTTAGCTAATATGGGTCTCTGCAAAATAGTATTTACCTTCGGTTATGTTTAGTTTACCCAAACCATTCAATAAAGTATGGAGAGGAGATAGTGTAGGGAATCAGGCAAACATGAATAAGGGGAGTTGTTTCACTATAGGTTTTGTTATGATTCAGGTACGGTAAGGCCAGCAGATCAGAAGGCAACTGCCCTTAAAAAGATAAAGTGTTATACTCACTGATGCCAAGAGGAAGGGGCACGCCATGGGGGGAGAGAGGCCACGTGGGGAAACACTGGGAGGAGGGTGGGTCAGAGTAAAAAGGTTTAGGATTGGCTAGTTTGGATCACTTCAGCAGGCTCTGGAGCACAGGGGCTGTCTCTAGTTCTCTTGTAGCTCGCCCTGGGGTTGTTAGAACAGGAGGCTAGTTGCCTGAAGTGTAAGAACCCAGTAAACGAGGTCACTGGGGGTGGCCCCTGTGTGGGTTGGTTTGAGTTTGTAAAGCACACTCCAGGAGAACTGAATACTATCTCAGGAGAACTGAATACTATCTCCAGGAATTCACTAAGCCTGGGATGGGTAGTCCTCCCGAAGTCAGTAAGGCCGCAGATGTCAAAGCATCAGAATACAGAAAATGAAAAGACATGGTTAAGACAGGAGAGTAGGTTTCCCCAACCCCTCTGCCAGGATAGGCCAAGTGCACTGAGACGACAGCCAGCCTCCAAGCTCCAGGTGGTAACAAGTGAAGACAGAGGGGTGGCACGTGGCTAAGCCAGGCGCAAGAAGCAGAGCACACAACACTTAGTAGTAACTGCCAGGAGGATAACGCAAGACTTGTATTACTTTTCTGTTGTTGCAGAGAGAGTTACCCCACAACACAGTGACTTCAAACAACATTTCTTTTCTTATCATTTCTGAGGGTCAGGCATCTGGGCACAACTTAGGTGACTGCCCCTGACTCAGAGTCTCTCACAAGGCTGCATCTCTAGGCTGGATGGGGGCAGGGCCTGCCTCCAAGCTCACTCAGTGGCTGCTGGCAGGCCCTTGCTGGCTGTTGGCCAGAGACATCAGTGTCTTGCTCCATGGACCTCTCTAGAGAGCAACTCCCAAGATGGCAGCTTGCTCCCCCACCTCTAGGGCTCCAAGAGAAAGTGGTAGACAGTGAGAGAGGGTGAGAGAGGTTGAGCAAGATGTAAGCCAGAGTCTGCTATCATCTAACTTTGTAAGTGGCATCCCACCACTTCCGCTGTATCGACTAGTTGGCAGTGAATCAGTAGGGCCAGTTCATACTCATGGGGAGATTAGACAAGATGTGACTACCGGGACGTGGGGCTCGTTGGGGGCCATTTTACAGGTGGTCTACACCAGGAGTGAACAGAAATTTTAACAACAAACAAAAAAGCCAAACCCAAAAGAAGCAAACACGAAACCTCCCCTTTCTAATTACATAATAAAAGACAGTGGTCCTTGTAGCTACGCTTGGGTTACAATTGCTCCCATTTTATAGATGCATCTAGGGAGACGTAGTAACGAACTTTTTAGCTAGTGTCCGACAGGACTAAATGCCAGGCCTGCTATGTCATCTAATCTCTTTAAAACACAGCCAAAGTACAAACACAAGAAATGGTAGTCCAATAAACGGTAGTTCATAGTCTGGAAATTCGTAATGTTCTGTGCAAAGGGCTAATTAACATGTAACAAGATGTGCAAAATCAATAATAATCTTAAATACACAAATAAGTACAAGTGTTGATGCTATAGTTGTTTTAGTCTTTCAGCTTGGCAACGATTAAGTGGATTGATATTATCCAGTGCTGGGAGCATATGGAGAAAAGACACTCTTACACTCTGTTGAAGGGAGTGTAACGGGTATGAAGTTTTGGCAGGCAATTTGGCAATACCTAGCAAAAGTTAAACTTGTGCAGACCCGTGGATCCAGCAATTCTACTTCTGGGAATTCAGTCCAAGGAAATAATCAGACAAGCACATAGAAAAGTATGTGGATAGTTATTACTGTATTATTAAAAATAGATGATAGATATGTGATAGATGATAGATGATTGATCGATAGATAGATAGATAGATAGATAGATAGATAGATAGATAGATAGAAACAGTCACAGTGTCTACAGATGGTGGAGAGATTAAATTATAGATTACATAAAATACAGGCATCCATTGAAATGGGCAGATATCTGCATTTATTGACAAGGAGCTACCTCCATAGCATATTGCTAGATAAAAACAGCAGGGATATGTAAAAGAATACACAGCACTCCATATATAACTGGAATGTTTTATTATCAAATGTTAACTTTGTTTTCTGATAGGATTTCTGGTGATTGAGACTTTTTCTTTCCGTCTTTATTTTCTTAGATTTCTACAGGAAGTATGCATACCTTTTGTAATAAGAACTAAACAATAGAAGAATTAGTTTTCATGGCTCCTTTTTTAGGAATATGTATGGTCCCAAAGCCAAGCATAGCAGCTGATTATATTTTTTAAGGTTTAAAGGAAAGGTCAACACAGTTAACATCCATTCCCAGTGTATTAAACATCACAGAGAAAAGGTAATGAATAAAGAGCTGAGGGCTTCAACAGGGTAAGCTTTCTTTGGGCCAGAGCAGTAACAATGCAAAGTGGAAGATCTAAGACACTTTATATAGCTCAACCAACACTGAAAAGCTTCTCCCACTCAAAACACAAGTTTGAATCAGAACTATTGGTTCCAAACAATAACTTGCTTAGATATTATAATAATTGTCATAAAAAATAGTTCATGGAACCCTGTGCACTTGACTTTTCAGCCCTCATGTATCTGGATCTTTCCTATCCTAGACTCAGATACAAAATGGGCTTCTTCCTTCACTCTGAACCCAAGCCAAGAAGACATCTGTGCCCTTAGCCTTTCCAATATATTCCATCTGCTATTTTCCCAAGTCCAGAGCAATATGGAATTTACATTGCTGGCTTTTGTATATCCCCTTCGTTGTGTTGTTTTATAAAATGTGACTTTTCTAGAGTTACAATTTTTATAAGGAAATCCCAGCCCTTGAATGTTCCCATTTGGGCAATAATAATTGGAAATTAGGTTGGGACTATTGCTTTAACTGGCACAGACATCAAAACTTACCTTCTCTACAAAGGTCTGTGAAATAAGCTTGCCATTAGAAGGTACTCTAGTCAAACAATTTCCTGCTGCTAAGTTAAACCAGCATGGTCTTCTACCTAAATAGAATAGAATGGTGTCTTTGGAATGAAGGAGACATTTGTTTGGCATTCAGCTTGCCATGCAGAGAAGACATAGGTCAGGCTGTCTTTTTGACAAATCAGTCCTAAAGAACAGATCTTAGAAACAATAAATATATCATATGTGTTCCATAATCGAATAGAAAAATGGCCCTACTCACTGATCTTCTGTCTGCTTTGTAAATAGAAAAAATAACCTCTTATTTATATCAAAGGAGGAATTTAAGTTGTTTTCATGATTAGATAACATTCTCTCATAATTTTTCAAGTTATCATGACACAATTTGATGTGTTTAAATGTATGTCTGGCTTTTATCGCCTAGATGAAAAGAGTATTAGCACTAAGATGAGTATAGGAGACATCCTGCGATTTAATTATTCTAAACACTCTTGTGTCTTAGCACACAAAAGATAACAGTTAACATACTGCGAAACATCTACTGACATACAAGTGAAGACAAAGATAAAGGATTTAATTCCAAAGGAAAAACACACTTAAGGAAAAGCTGCTGTCATGGGGTTTTGAAATGAAAGTTAGGAAACGAAAATATTAATAGTGAGCTATGTAGGAACATGATTGAGGGCAGAGTTTCTGCTTCAATAGTCCCTCTTCTTGCTTCTTCTTTATCCTCACAACCTAAGTTCTTGCTTTTCCTTCCCCTAGTGGATTCATATAAGCAATCTATGTTCATATCCCAGGGTAATCCTATTTTTACCCTTGGAATAGGCGCTATTTCCACCATTTGATTCACCCTCAGAGAATCTTCTCTCCCTAAAAAGTATGCCTCACTGCAATGAAACTGTGCAAACCCCACAATGGCCAGTCCATGTGGGTGCATAGCCTCATTCTCTTTTCCCATGCTTGACACCTCCTGGGTTTGGAGAAGCGACATTGAGCCCATTCCAATCACTCTGCACTTGTGCTCTAAGATTCATTGTAGTCATATAAAGGAAGATACAGAAAAAGAGGTGCCGATGGGGTCCAGCTTGTCCTCACTTTCCCTTGCACACAGCTCTTCTTCATGACCATAGGCCTAACTGATGAACAGTGACCCTGGCTCACCAATAGACAAGGGCGCAACAGCCTTGCAGACACTTCTTTGCCAGATTCCTTTTGCAGCCCTACTCCAGCAGCTGGGCATACTTGGCTCCCCAGATTTCCCTACAAGTTATGACTTGTTCCCCTGTGCCCATGACGCGGAATAGCTGCTTAGTGCCTTTTCTCTGATCCTACGACTCCCCTTTCTAGAGTTTACTGCTCCAGCTCCGCCCACATTTTGTCAGATCCAATCCCAGATAAACTCCCCAGTCCGTAACAGTCACAGTGGTTCTGCTCTCTGGTTGAACCTCAAGCCATTTACCTGAGTCTGACCATGATTAACCCAACTAAAGAGACCAAGAGGCAAAGGAATATGCAAATCAAGTCATTTTCAGAGCCGTGGAGGCCACAGGGAGTGATAGGCCTTGGGGATGCCATAAAAGTGCTATAGCAACAATTATTCGTTGAGATGGGTGACTCTCTACATGTAATAGAGGAGAAAATTGAGGCACAGAAATTAAAAACATGCCCAAGATCAACTAATTTGTGGAGCTATAATTTGAATCTTCTGAGTCAAAGCTCAATTTGTTTTCATTAGGCCATATAAAGACGTGATCCTAGGATTACTGGAAAGATGTGAGAAATGTAGGTTTTGTTTCATGGAAGGTTATGGGATGAAATTGGTATGAATAAGTAATGTCTAATACCCAGAGCTGGCTAAAAAATAGAATGGCCTTTCTTAGAAGGCACTGCGTTCTTCATTAAGGGAAATAGTCATGTGTAAGGAGACATATCATCATGGTTAGAGCTATTATGAACAAATTCCAGCATTGGGTAGAGAACCTTAAGTAAGTGTTAAGGTTCCTTCTAACTCTAAGATCCTGTCACTCTCCAGAGATGGCAAGGTGTTTTCCACTTTGTTTTGACCACTATGTGTTTCTGAAATTGTAGTTGTTTTTTTTCTATGCCTTAGTCTTGAAGATGCTCTCCTGAGGGAGAAAGCAAAGATATTTTCTGGTTTCTGGTTTAGAAAATAAAAACCTTTCCAAGCCTCAAGGCCAGACATTAGGGAAAAACAACTCATTAAGTTGGCAAAATAGCGCCAACTCAGTTTAGAGGGATGGAGAGGTGATTACAGACTGCATATAGTCTATAGTCTATATATTACACTAAAGAAAACAATTTCTGGCCTACCAAAAGTATACTTTCTTCCTCTTAAAAAAAATACACACACACACACACACACACACACACACACACACACACACAAACAGGCCCAAGAGACCACAAAGGAAACAAAGTACTCCCACTTTAACGGGATTTTAAAGTGATTTTAAATAAAAGTTTGCATAAGGATTGATTCTACCCAACCAGAGTTGGATTTGTAGATCAAAGTGATCTTTCTTTCCTGATTCAGAGTAAAGATCTAACAGAGAGGCAACTTGGAAAAGTAAAACCATTTTAATATTCAGTCCTAAAGACCATTTTGGAAACAATCTCTGTATCTTTAGAGCAGGGGTGTCAAAACTGCAGCCAGCGGGCCAACTGCTGCCTGCAATCCATTGTTAATTGGCCCGCAGCAAATTCCAAAAATATATTTAGGTTACTTAAATAAACCAGGTGAGGCAATACGTACTTCATCTCGAGTGAGTGGCCTGGCTGTTTGTGTATTTTACCGCATATGGCCCTTGGTGAAAAACGTTGAAAAAAGTTTGGACAACCCTGCTTTAGAGACTCTCTAGAAAGTGTATCAATGAGATTTAAAATGTCTTTGAGATAATATAAGGGAATTCCTTCTTCCTACTTTGGAGACCACAAGTGCTTGGACTCAGTTTGTTGGTTCCTAAGACATGATAGGAAACTAAAAGTTGCCCCAAAATCTGGAAATCAAGCACATGAACATAGACGTTATAAATACAATGGAAAATGTGATAAACAAATATAGAAGGATTTCAGAAAAGGTCGTATGTACTCTCCCCCCCATAAAACATTTTTATATTTCCCCTTCCTTCAGTATGTCTCTCAGTTTTTCCATTTTTATGTTTTAGATTAAATGCCATCTCTAACCACCTTATATAATGTGGGTATTGTTTCATTATTCTTTATCAAGATACCATGTTTACTTTTTTCCTAGCATTTATTACAGTTATAAATTTATATTCACTCTTTTGATTGATTATGTACTTTCTGTCTTCCCTCCATAATGTTAGCTTCAAGAGGGTAAGAATGATATCTGTATTACCTGGAGCTTCACATAGTATTTGGCATTCAATTGGCATTCACTAAATGATGGATGGATAGATAGATAGATAGATAGATAGATAGATAGATAGATAGATAGATAGATAAGGTGGATGATGAACAAATGAGAAAAAGTTTCATGGAGGTGATCTAACAACACAGGTTTTAAAGGATGGGCAAAATTTGGCAATTGAAGACAGTAAAGGCAGGAAAGAATGCATTCTAGGTATAATGGACAGCATGAAAAGAATGGCACATATATGTAAGGAAGTAGGTCAGCAGCTTCAGAGAAACAATGATTCCCACGTGACATGATTAGAGTCCTCTCCCCAATCCATTACCATTGTTGTCATTTGAAATGGGCAGGATATGGGGTAGAACAGAAAAGGAAATGTCAGTCAATTTGTCATTGGTTAGTTACTTTATTTGTCAACGCAATCTTTTGCAATTCTTGAAAACTACGCAAATAATGTATGGATACATTTTGGTAGCAAAAAAAAAAAAAAAGATGCAAGAATTTTAGAATTGTATAAGGCTAAAAATGAAACCCTTTACTTCACTCTGCCCCATTCTTTCTTCCCTGCCCAGAGTTAAACACTTAATTACCGGGAGAGTATATACTCCCAAACTTCTCTAGTGCAATTGTACACACTCACCACTACACACATATAGTCACACATAAATCAACGACAAATCTGTAGCAGGGAGAAAGAAGCTCATTATTCATAGCTAAGCACGTGAAGGCTCCCACTCCGTGCACCATGGGAATTCACCATGGGTTTGGGGCTGCATCATTCCCCACTCAGAAAGTAGCGCTGCTCCCTGAAGCTCAGAGGCCCTCAACTGTCCTAGTCACAGGTGGAAAATGGGATTTAAGAGCCATGCATTTGGCAGGAGATGCTGTGCAACTGTGTTTCACACTCTGTCCACACGAGGGGCTTTTCTTTCTAGTCGCATAGCAGTTCTCTAATCTCTATCAGCTTTAGGAACTGACTCTGTCTGAACCCCTAGCTCTGTCCTCATTTAAGGCACTTGCCTGGTCTGAAATTCTACAGACTGCAACCATTCAGGCAAAAAGAATTTCCTGAGTTCCTCTGTACTCAGAGGCTGCTCCTCTTCCCGTTGCTTTACGGACAGTAAGCTGGTCTTTCCCCAGTGCTTTGTACCCACAAAGAGATGCTGGTCTTGGAGGAGAAAAGGGAGCGGCACCTGGAAACAGATCCCAAACGATGGGAGAAGCCCCCGTGAGCTCTCTAAACATTGTGCACGGTCCACTCTCTACATATCAGCTACCCAGAGCAGACATTACAATCTAAGGCCTCAGAAACAAACCCAAGCTCTTGTAATAAAACAAATATTTCACAGTTCATTTAATCCAAGATATTGAAAAGACCTGCAGCGCCTCAGGGTTATTGCCTCCCCCGGGATGCTGCTGTGTTTGAGTAATACAAATGCTGTCCCCTTCCTACCTCAACAGATGCCCTGCCAACACCAGCCTCCCTGCTCTTCTGCTTGTTTTCTGGAATCCTCACTAGATTCAGTCCAAAGGAGGCTTAGGTGGGGCTCTCCACCCCAGGGGTTCCTTATCATGGGAACTTGTATTAAAGTGTGGCTGTGGCATAACTACGGGTGAAAATATATGTGAACTGGACTAGTCATTCCCTATTTACTGAGTGCCTAGCATTGGTCCAGGTCATGAGGATACAGCAGTGAACAAGACAAAAGTCCCTGGCTCTATGGGGATGATGTTGTTGTGAAGGAAAGAGACAACAAATACGTAAGTATGTCATATGCGTATGCTAATGAGTGCTACGAATAAAATTACTGGGGAGGACTGGGAGCTGCGGGGTGGGAGAAGTACAATTTTAAATAATGCGGACAGGGAAAGATTCCCTGAGAAAACGATATTTCAGCAAAGACCGGAAGGAGGGGAGAGAGAGAGCCATGTTGATTTCTGCGGCAGGACTTTCCCAGGCAGTGATAGCAGCAAGTTCAAAGGTCTTGCTTGGGGAGACCTGTGGGGCGAGAGTGGCATGATCACAGAAAGAGTGTTCAATGATGAAACTGCTTAAAGCACTGCAGTAGTCCCCCCTAACCTATAGTTTTACTTTCCATGCTTTCAGACCCAACAGTAGTCCGAAAATATTAAATGGAAAATTCCAGAAATAAACAGTTCATAAGTTTTATATTGCACGCCATTCTGAGCAGCATGATGAGACCTTGCACCATCCTGTTCCATCCCACCCAGGATGTGAATAATGCCTTTGTTCAGAATATCCACGTTGTATAAGCTACCTGCCCGTTAGTCACTTAGTAGCCGTCTCAGTTATCAGATCAACTGTGTCAGAACCACAGTGCTTGTTTTAAGGAACCCTTATTGCAAGGTCAGTAGGAGCCTAATGTTATATCCTAATACCTACATCATTCACCTCACTTCATCTTATCATATACGTATGTACCATCTTACATCATCACAAGAAGAAAAAGATGAGTATCGTACAATATGGTATTCTGAAAGAAGCCACATTCACATAACTTTTAGTGCAGTATGTGGTTATAATTGTTCTATTGTACTATTAGTTATTATTAATCTCTTACTGTGCCTGGTTTACAAATTAAACTTTATAATGGGTAGGTGGGTATAGAGAAAAGCAGAATATAGAGGGTTTGTTACTATCCGTCGTTTCTGGCACCCACTGGGAGTTCCTGGAACAAATCCCCCACAGACAAAGGAGGACTATTGTAACAGAGAATTAGATATTTGTCCAGTTTTAAAGACTTTAATGTTGGATTTGCCCTGGCTGTAAATCAATTTCAAAAGAAAAGTTTGAAGGCAAGTTCAGCTCTGGAGTGAACAATGAAGGAAGTTTCATATGCACCCCACCTCATCCTCATCCCCTGGGAACTGTCGTCTGTCCTCATTGGTGGCTCCCTGAAGACCTGCCATGTTCTTACACAACACTGGCCATGTTCACTCCACTCAGTAGGAGGTACCTGACCAGTAACAGGCCACTGAGTCTCCTCCCTGAGAACCTGTTAGACTTGAGACTCAAAGAATAGAAGGCAGAACGTCTCTGATGGCAGAAGCTCTCAGGCGTACAACTCAAGAGTTGTGAGTGGCCATACTTTCTACTTTGCAGAAATGATGGAACATGAGACCAATCAGCAGAGAGCAGCAAAAGCAAAAACAGAATATTTCAAGTTGTATTCAAGCTCCTGCTGAATTCTATTTATGTCCCTACCCCTCCCGACAGTTAGCTTATTTAGTCCTCCCTTGGATACAGGGAGACATGGACTAGAGCAAGTAGAAGCTGCTGAAGACAGAGGCCAGGTCTCATGAAAGGAAAGGAAAGCACAGCGCAAATCTACAGGGCAATTGGAGACCATTGTAAATGCCACGTTGTCTTACAGTTCCTGAGTGTAACACGCAAAACAGCCTGTCGTCACCACCCCTTTTCCCTGCTGATAAAACAACTGAACCCACCATGAATCACATTGACCTCAATGTTTCATTGCCCTGCAAAGAGGACCCACAGATGCAGTAGCCAGGATAAAGCTGGGGCTCATGATGCATTGGACCTGGACAGCAGATCCCCAGACCCACAGATCATCTAAACTACCTGGGAAGCTGTCTACAAAAACAGATGTTGGCCATCATCCCCAAACCTACTGAACTGGAAAAGCCTGGGCAGGAATGCAGGTACCTAGATGTTCCAAGTGCGTCCCAGGGTTAATAATGATCCAGCCAGTATAAGGAACTGCTAAGGGGTCTGTTAGGTCAGACCTTGGCCTTTCTGCACTTGTAAAGAAAGCATGAAAAGCAGCTATGGACAAATAGTTCATTCCAGCACATGGGCCTGTTGGCTGTTCCTTAAACATGTCATCTCAAGGTTTATGCATTTGCTGCGCCCTTTGCCTGGGACCTCCCCCCATTAGACATGGCTTGGTCTCTTGCTTCCTTTGGGTATTTCCTAGAATGTCACTTAATCCCTGGCTTCCCTATCTACTATTTCAAACTCCCTCACTCCCATTATTTTCTTTTCACACTGATTTTTTTCTGTATTAGCACTTATCATCCTCTAATATGTTATATATTTTATTTACTGTATTGTTTATTCACTCTCGCTCTCACGCTCACTTTCTCTCTGCCTCATTATAATGTAGGCTCCACAGGGGCAGGAACTTTTGTCTGTTTTGCTCACTGCTATATCTCCAGGACCTGGAGAAGTCCTTGCCACAGAGGAGGTGGTCAAATATTTGCTGAGAGAACAAACACCTTCTCAGCCATGTTTCTGCAGTGGTTAATGGTCCGTTTCTCATTGATGAATAGTCAGAGTCATTCCGATCCCTCCAGGTAGGAACCTGACTTCCAACAAGTTAGTTAACCTTCTATACGGTGCCCAAACACATGCTCTCTTGCATCCAAACTGATTTCTACATGCTTGAAAAAGCACTCGATAACGGTTATTTGGCTGAGAAGGGGCTGACACTGGCCAAAGCAGAACCCGAGGCCAGCTGGTTGTTAACTGACAGCAAGATGGCACGGAAGTGCACACCTGTGTCAGAGAGGTCCGGCTCTGGACCCAGACCAACGCCTGTGCGAAGCCTCCGGAAGCTCTGTGTCTTAGAGAGAAGAGAGAAAGAGCTTCCTCTGTGTCAAATCCCAGAAGGTTCCTGTTTCATTTCAGAGTCTCTAACAGGAAGAAAAGCACCAGGGGAAACATGTACTGAAGGTGGAGTGGGGGTAGGGTTCCAAGGGGAGGGTCTCACACGTGCTTTTTATAGAAAGTGTTCCATGTCTGTGTAGAGAAGTTAGTATGATCCAAACATTTTCCATATATCAAGTTAGAAACATAGCCTCAAAGGCCATTGCACAAGGGGGTTCGGGGGGGAAAGGTGAGTTCTATGGCTTGAAAAAGAGTGCTTGGCCCCAAATTATTTTTATTTTTCTGGTTACCACTTCTTCAAGGGAAGGCCCCAACAAGCATAAAAACTCACCTTTCCTCAGCTTTCCAATGAGGAACTAAAGGTGGGAAGTGAATCCAGAATGGAGGTGAGCCCTCAAGACTAACTCATATTTTTCCACTTTCCAGAATGGAGGTGGGATACTGATGCTTGGTAATTTATTCTCAGCAGCTAAGTGGCGCACACCTGCGTGGCCCATCTCCCAGCTGGAAGAGCTGCAAGACCCAAGGCTTGACTTTTATTCCTTCCATCTCGGAAGGATTTACATTAACCATTAAACCAGGGGTGTCCAAACTTTTTTCAACAGTTTTCACCAAGGGCCATATGCAGTAAAATACACAAACAGTCGGGCCACTCACTCAAGGTGAAGTACGTATTGCCTCACCTGGTTTATTTAAGTAAACTAAATATATTTTTGGAATTTGCTGCGGGCCAATTAACAATGGATCGCGGGCCGCAGTTTGGACACCCCTGCATTAAACCATGCCCCAAGTGCCCCAAGCGAAAGGGCAGGAAATCTTGTCCCCTGTCCATTTTTTGGCCACCTCACCTCTGAACAAAGCTGATGCTTCAATGTTAGATTCTAATTGTTGTTCCTGTCCATACCTTCACCTGCATTTCCCCATCCTCTGCCCTACTCTGGGCCACTTACCTAATCTACTTATTACCTAAACCTCAATGCATTCCCCTTTATTTCTCTCCTCTTTTCCCCATTGTATAATCTGCAGTATCGCCAAATCGATCCTTCTGAAATAGAGTCCTGATTCTCTCAACTCCCCAAATCTTCCATGACTCTCAGGTGCCTAAGACAAAAAATCTTACCTGGGCTTTCATCCTTATTTCCTATTCCTCTCCAACAGGTAAGGTGGTCATATAAGTTACTGTCCGTACCAGAACAGGTTTATCTGGGGCAAATGTTAAGTTGAATGGGATTGTTGAACAACAGGCCTAAGTCAGGAATGTTCTGGGAAAACAGATGTAAGAATCACCCTCCCTGTAGATACATATCACCTCCAGGAAACGTTAGTGCTCACCATTCACTACACATGCCCTGAACTTGACTGCTTCCATCTTTGCACGTGACTTCCCATCTGCAGAGAGTACTCTCAACCATATTGCTACCTTTTCCAACCCTGCCATCTGTCCAGATGCAGCAAAGGACCTCCTGACTCAAGAAGTCTTTCCCGTGCCAGGGGGGAAAATTGTAACTCCCCTCTCCTTCCCACTGAACATTATCTGTAACCCTTTTATGAAATTTAACTATAATACACATACAAAGATATAAGGGACTTGAGGGGGCTTCCATGACCACTCAGTCCCTTAGTGTAACCACCTATGTAAAATGAGTACAAAAAAATAGGTGCTCAAAACTAAGATAAATGTTTGAAAAAGATAAGTGGCTTGGAAGAGGCTATCTAACGAGGCTGCAAAAATAATAAAAGAGGTCAGCACTCAGTTGCTTCTTTAAGTTCTCATTCCTCTTTAAAGAAGTGAAATAAAAATTATAGCCAGTAGACCCCAGGTATGGTTTAACGCAAAAAGGCAACTTGAAACTCCAACTAGGGAACCCACACCTAAAGAAAAGGCCTTGGCCTCAGAGGTAAAGACTATAAGTGTAGTTTACACATGTGTGAAGGGTGGGGTGGATGTGTTAAGTCAAAGTAAAGAGTTTGGGGTATATAAGGTATCAAATGTTTGATAATTCTGAGAATTAACTGACCTTTCAGTAATCTGAAAAACCTGTAAGTTCCATTTACGGCTGATTAAAGGGTTAAAAAAATAAATCATGTTTTTGGTTTTCTCACCAACATGCCCACAGTACTGCCTTTATGTAGTATGCCTTCATTTCACTCGATTTTTCACCCAGAATCCAAATAATTTCTCCAACACTAGTTCCATTTGTAATGAGGGGTTAGGATTTTGGCGGGGGCCTGAGGGATACCAATAGGACATGGATAAATCATTTTAGTACTACTATCCCTTCTAAATCACAAATGATTCTCGTTTTAATTATTTTTACAAGCAAGAACCTGCCAAGTACAGGCACTGGGATTGGCACGTTCCATGTTCCTTTAATCTTATAGAAAATATCTCCCCCGTTTTACAGCTGGAGAGGTTCAGATCAGTATGTGTATTCTTTAGTGCAGAATCACTTCAAATATATTTCGAAATAGTTATGTTCCAATTCTACTGCTGTGGGAAAAGCTACCCCACGACGTAGCACCTTGAAACAACCATTTTTTTTCATGTTTACTTCCCTGGATCAAAACCCAGAGAGGGCCCAGAGGGAACGGTTTGTCTCTGAACCACAATGTCCGAGGCCTCTGCTAGATGTTCTTGATGACTGAGGATGCCTGGATGGCTGGAATCTGAAATCACATGGAGGCATCTTCACTCGTGTCTGGCAGTTCCTGGAGGCTATTGACTGTGTCCTCAGGTGGACCTGTTGGCTACAGCCCCAACTTCACGTGGCCTGGGCTTCCCTGCAATATGGCAGCCTCAGAGTGGCTGAATTGCTTAAACAGCACCACTAGGCTCCAGGGGCAGGTATCTCAACAAACTGCAGAGAAAAGATGCATTAGCTTTCACTACCTACTTTAGGGAGTCACGGTGTTACTTCTCCCACATTCTGTCTAGGTCAAGGGGAGGAAAAAAAGAGAAAGGCTATAGATCCCTTCTTTCAATGGGAGTAGTGTCAAAGATTTCTGTGGCCATTATTTTAAACCATCAAAACATAGAAGTAATAACTTTTAAGTGTCTCTTAGAGCAATCCTGCTTCAATGACATATTTTTACTATTCATAACATTCTAGCTATTTATCTTTATTCAATTAAAAAAATAGGAATGATGAAATAGTATGGAGGAAGGGGTTGTAAACCCAAATGAATACACAGGCCATGCAGCTAATATGAATGAATAAAAGAGGCCAAGTATATTAATTGGGAGTTTCCCTCATCAAAGAGATGTGAAATCTCCTGATTTTTAAAAACATTCTGTGGGTAAGAAGGATACTACATACATGCCACTGGTTTGCTATTCCTGTAATTGATGGATAATACTAGTTTTATTCAATAAATATCTACGAAAGTGACTACCATTTGCCTGGAAGTTTTCTAGGCCCTCTAAGTCACTGACAAGCTAATTCCTGTTCTTTGTGAGGAATGAGTTTTCCCATATCATAAACAAAATTCCCTGGTTAGAAGAAGAAAATGAATTTACTGTTATCTTGAGCATTGACTTTGCAGAAACAGAAATAACTACCCATCTGTTCTAAAACTTTACAGAATCATTATTTGTTCCATTAGCACCATGGATGGGCTGTCATCAGTAATTGCCCTGTGTGCTGTGAATACTTTCACTAATATTGTTGTCAAATTTAACTCCCCAAGTTCTGAAAGATTAGTCAGTCAGTATTTAGACACTTTACTGCCATATTCACACACCTTGTACCTTACTATTAGAACATTTTAAAAGTGATTGATTCTTTATCTCTTGTAATGAGTGTATAATGAATGTGCCCTCACCTACTGTGGTAAGTCATCCCAGGAGATATCTCAAAGCCAAAGGGATTGCATAGTATTAGTAACCCTTCTTGTTATTATAAATTATTCATTAAAAAATAACCTTCAAGGCGTTCATTTCCAGCCAAGATGTAGTAACAGGGAACTTTGCTCCTGAAATCAACTAAAATGCAGACGAAATATATGAAACAATGGTTCCCAAGCCACTGGGCATCAGTCAACAAAGGACAGTGGTACGTAAGAGGCAGGAAACAAATGAGGCAAGCCCCACAAGTTGCCCCAGATTCCTCCATTGAGAGAGTGCTCAGTCCATGGCACAGAGAGGGGAAACCCACATGGAACCAGGCAGATTCCCTAATTGTGGGTGTGAACGTGAGGCTCCAAGGAGAGCGTGACAGCTAGAGTTCGCAAATGGAAATAAAAATTATCCAAAATGAAAAAGAAAAATGAACAGAGCATCACTGAGCTGTGGCACAATTTCAGGCAGCATAATACAGGTGTCATTAGAGTGCTTGAAGGAGGACAGGGACCGAAAAAATATTTGAAGAAATAATGACTAAATTCTTTTTCCAATTTAACCAAAACTATAAGTCCAAGAATCCAAGAAGGTTTATAAACCCAAACAAAAGATACATCACACACACACACACACACACACACACACACACACGTGCGCGCGCTCGCACCAAGGAGCAACATAATCAAACTGCTTAAGAAAAAAGAGAAAATCTTAAGAGAAGCCAGATGAAATAGACACAATATATACCGAGGAAGAAAGATAAGGATGCTGGTAGGTTTCCCCTGGAAGCAATGCAAGTGAGAAGACAGTGGAGTGACATTTTTAAAGGACTGAAAGAAAAAAACTGTCAGCTCTCTACACAAAGCAAAAAACCTTTCAAAAGTAAAGGCAAAAGAGGAACATTTTTAGACAGGAGAAACAAATAAACAAACAAAAGGAAGAATTTAATACTGGGATCTGCACTACCAGACATGTTAAAGAAAGTCTTTCAAGGAGAGCAAAATGCTAACAGATGGAAATACAGATCTACACAAAGAAATAGTGAATACTGGGAATGCTAACTATATTTTTAACTATATTTTTTCTTATTATTTAAATCTACAGTAGTCCCTATCTGTGGGGGATACATGTCCCAAGACCCCCAGAGGATGCCTGAAATCACAGATAATCCCAAACCCTATGTGTACTATCTATACTCACATACCTACCTATGATAAAGTTTAACTTATTAATGAGACACAGTAAAAGATGAACAACAACTAATAATCAAATAGAATAATTATAAAAATAGACTGTAATAAAAGTTATGTGAATGTGCACATTCATATTCTCTCTCTCTCTCTCTCTCTCTCTCTCTCTCTCTCTCTCTCTCTCTCGTAATTTTTATATTAGTTTAGTCTAAATCTATTCCTGAATCTGTGGAACCATTCCTTACTTGCAGTAAGAGGCTTGGTGTCACTCATTTCAGGGGATTCCTTGCTGTGGGCTTCATACAGGCTCAATGCTTTCTGGCACAACACGTTGCTGTCAACAGGAACGCGTTTTCTGTTGATGTCTTCTACCCACAAATTTAATGCCTCTTCCATCTTAACTAAGCACTTACCACGCACTGTGGCTGTAAATTTTGCAACTTGACATGCGACAGCAAAAGTAGCATGGATTTCTTTTTCCTTCACAATGGCATGGATAGAAAATTTTTCCTTACCATAGAGCTTAACCACCTCAGGATATAATTTTTTTTTCTTCCCTTATTGAGAACTTTTCACCTTTTCACTTAAAGGAAGCACTTTACAGTTTCTCTTTGGCATATCCAAATTGCCAGTATCACTCCACTTTTGTTTTGGGTGCATTATTAAGTAAACAAGGGTGACTTGAACACAAGCACTGTGCTACCTTGACAATCGATCTGATAACCCAAATGGCTACTAAGTGACTAACAGAGAACAGAGAGCATCTACAGCAGGGAGACACTAGATGAAGGGATGATTCACATCCAACGTGGGATGGAGGGGCACGGCTTGAGATTTCGCCACACAACTCAGAAAGGCGTGCAATTTAAAACTTAGGAATTGTTTATTTCTGGAATTTTCCATTTAATATTTTTGAACCACAGTTGACCACAGGTAACTGAAACTGTGAAAAGCAAAACCACAGGTAAAGTGGGACTACAGTATTTAAAAGATAAACTGTCTAAACAAAAATAATAAGAATGGAATGGGGGTGTTATAACATTTGTTGAAGTAAAAGGTATGACAAAAGTAGCACAAATACTGGAAGGTTAGAAATGAAAGAATACTGTTGCGAGATTTTTATAGCATATATAAGTGATGTAATATCACTTGAAGGCAGATTAAGGTAAGTTTAAAATGTATACTGTGTATGTATACATAATGTATAATGTATACTGTAAGCTTTAAAACAGTAACTATAATATCAAAACAAAGAGTTACAACTAATAAGCCACAAAGGAGATAAAATGGAATCATAAATAACACTCAGTCCAAAGGAAGGTAGAAAACAGGGGAAAGGAACAAAGAACAGATGAGGTAAACAGAAAATAAATAGCAAAGTGATAGATTTAAACTCAACCAGATTGATAATCACATTAAATATAAATAGTCTAAATAGTCCAAATAAAAGGCAGTTATTGCCAAATTATATTTCTTTAAAAAGTAAGACCCAACTATATGTTGTCTATAAGATATCAAATTTAAATATGGAGAGACAAATAAGTTAACAAGAAAGAATGGAAAAATTGTTTACCATGCTAACATAAATCAAAAGAAATCTGGAGTGGCAATGTTACAAGGTCTATTTCAGAGCAATGAATATCACCAAAGATAAAGAAGGTCATTTCATAATGAAAAAAAAAAATCAATTCATTAAAAGAGCATAACAATACGCAACATTTATAGACCTAACACATCTTCAAAATACATGAAGCAAAAAGTAATATAACTACAAGAAGAAATAAACAAATTTACAATTATAATCATAAAAAATTTTTACACCTCTCGCTCAATAGTTAATCAAAGAAATAGACAGAAAATTAGTAAGGGTATAGAGAACTCAACTAACTACCCACCAACTTAACCCAATTTAGAGCGCTGCACCAAATCACCACAGCATACTTACGCTTTTCAATTTCACGTAGAACATTTACCACAATAGGCCATATTGAAGGCCATAAAACAAGTTACTACATTTTAAAGGAATCAAGTCATAAAAAATGAGTGCTCAGAATCCAATGGAATTCAATAAGAAAGTAATGATACACAAATATACGGAAAACCCCAAAACATTTGAAAACGAATACATTTCTAAATAATCCATGGGACAAAGAAGAAATTAAAATGTATATTAGAAATCATTTTGAAATTAATGAAAACAGAGGCATAACATAGTAACATTTTGTGGAAAGTCACTACAGTAATACTTAGAAGGAAGTTTATAGTCCCAAACGGCTAGATTAGAAAAAGAAGAAAGGTCTCAAATCAATGATCTTACATTTCAAAACCCTTAAGAAACTAGGAAGAGAATTACAAACGAAACCCACTTTTGTTTGTTTCTGTCTATCTACCTGCACTAAAATGTTAGCCCTGGGGAACAAGAAGCGGGCTGTCACACGTTGTGTTCCCAAGACTTAGCCCACAGAAGGGCCTGACCTATGGATGCATGATGTCGGTTCAACAAGGGACTTGCAAACTCGCTCTGCAGTGAGGAGTCACAAGCCTTTCAGTAGCCGCCAGAAATCCAAGCCGTGGGCTTTCCCATATCTCTCTGCTTTGCTTTTCTACCTTGCACACCAAAGCCCTGGCTTTCTTGTTCCTTAAAACATGTGTGCTGTGTTAGGGATGAGAGGAGGGGTCTCCAAACTTCCAGTTTTGCTTCACAGACAGCTCTCAGGTAATCTGATCTCCTTAAGTCTACCTGGCATCAGAGTGGCATGATTTCAAATGATCCAAAGAAGCCTGCTGTTTATAGGAAAACACAAAACAAAGAACCCCAAAGCAGCAAACTTCCCTTTGCTTTTTCTTGCTTAGATATGAATTTTCTCATTAACAATGTTACCATATCCACCAAGAGTCAAGACCACTTTCCTGATACATTTTATGACGTGTGTAAATACAGTATGTAATTCGGCAGTGTGGAGGTACGCTGGGGGCAAATTCAGGCTGCATTACACATTTGCTGGGTTTCCATGGCTTCATGTATCTTTGTCTGTTTATAAGATGGAGAGAAAGATCAAACCTAATTCATAGGATTGTTGGGGGGATTCAATGAGACATTCCATGAGAAGGACTGAGCATAGTACCTGCTGCGTAATTGATGGCTCGATAAATAGTTGTTTGTAGTGTCAACAATGATTAATGAATATGACTAACATTATTAGTACACCTGACATCTTTTCACCTTTTATACTGAATACAACGTTTGTGAGGTTCTGGCCCGTGAAATGTGTGGTATGCAAAAATAATGCATAATGCTCTCAGCGTATAGTTTACAGGAAAGCAAGAAAGGTGAAGGGGGCATTTCCAGTCTTATTCTGTCCCGGCAGCCATTGCTCCTGGCTGTCATCATTAGGGAAACCCCCTGGACCACTGACTACAGTAAGGCCACAGAAGGCACACCTCCGTGCTCAGCTCTCCCTGCATTTCCTTCTCCTGTGTTAGAGGAGGTCATGAAGGCCAGTCACCAACCTTGGTGTTTCCTGGAATGAGACACGAGCAGACCACAGAGGGACAAAGGAGCCAGGCCCAGTGACTGCGTGGTCAGCGTCTAAGTGAGCCTATCCTTCTGAGGCCGACCCGAGCAGGAGCACTGGTCCACCTTCAGGCCAGAGACCAGGTAGCATGTCTGAGCCCCCAAAAGCTTTCTCATGGCAGGAGAAGAAAGGAAAGCTGTCAGCTTACACAGCTGAACAGAGGAGGCTCAATCGACAGAAAGCCCCCCTCATTCAAGTAACGTGAGACCTGGGAGAAAGAGGCAAGAGAAGAGCTGGAACCCAGTCAGGTTTTTTGTGTTTTGTGCTTTTTTTTTTTCCTTTCTTTCTTTCTTTTGCCAAAGCTCCTATTGGGCATGGGAGGAGGGAGGAAAGGGGAAGGTTTGCACGACACAAAAGAGTCTGCTCAGAGCTGATGCCAACTTGGTACCTTAGAATTACTGAGTTGCAGGGTAGAGAGAGTGGGGGCCTCTCCCCAGCTCCCAGGAGATGAGTGAAAGTGAGCCTTTCAAAGCCACTTGTGCTGCGCACCATTAGAAATGAGCACAACGCACGCCATTTGGAATCGGTGGCCGGGGGCTTCTGTTTGGGGATTTTTTTTGTTGTTTGTTTGTTTTCTGCATTTAGTGGGAGGGAATAAAAAATAAACAATAGAAAGAAGATGTTAAAGAAGTAAAAATAGAGAGTGTAGATTGGTAGTGTAGTAGGATGAAAAAATATCCTTCATTTAAGAGCGAGCAGGGAGTTTTCCTCAAAGAGGGAACTGTATTTGCATGCAAGTGGTGTGTGTCTCCAGGCCGCTCTGGGTGGAGGTATGAGTCAGTGAAATCAGAAGGCAGGAAACCTGCTTGCATAGGAAGTTCAAAGGGTTTAGGACTGGACAACACAGCAAGGGGTAAGCATCATGAGAGGTAGAAGCATGCAGCAAGGAGTGATTATTGAGAAATTCATGCAGATTTTAAGGAGATTTCAATAGACAAATGGATAAAGAAGATGTGGTACATATATATACAATGGAATACTATTCAGCCATTAAAAAGAATGAAATCTTGTCATTTGCAACAACATGGATGGACTTAGAAGGGTATTGTGCTAAGTGAAATAAGTCAGGCAGAGAAAGACAAATACATAGGATTTCACTTATATGTAGAATCTAAAAAACAAAATAAATAAAACAGAAACAAACTCACATACAGAGAAAAAAATGATGTTTGCCAGATGGGAGGGGTGTTGGGTGAATGGGTAAAAAAGGTGAAGGGATTAAAAAGTGCAAATTACCAGCTATAAAAACAGTCATGGGGATGTAAAGTACAGCCTAGGGAATATCGTCGATAATATTGTAATAACTAGTTATGGTTTCAGATGGATACCAGACTTATCAAGGTATCACTTCATAAGTTATGTAAGTGTCTAATCACTACTTTGTACACCTGAGACTAATATAATAGTGCATGTCAACTGTAATTGGGAAAAACAAAAAAATTGATGTCTTGAGTGTACTTCTATGTTGTTCACAATTTTGAAATGTCGACATCTTTGCCACCCAGACTTGGAGCAGGACTTATCCGAAACACCGATGCCTGGAGAAAATGGTTCTGGGTAATCAAAGTAATGGGGGAGGAAGGAAGCAGATAAAGAGAACAGTAGACAGATAGGGTTGAGAGTTCACTGAGGGCAGAACCAGGTGCCAGAGAACTTTCACCCACTCCCACCTTCCCCCTCTGCTACTCCTGCCCTCACCCCATTACACACACACACACACACACACACACACACACACACACACACACAAACATGAATTCCTACAGGAAAACACTGCCCTTTTCCTCTGCACATGGGATGAGAGCTTGTGCCAAATTTTATTTAAATCCAAAGGACTGTGTAGTAGCCGATCCTTGAATTAAATGAATTAGCACACAAAGCAACACTAGGTCCCTGAGAACTTCTGAAAAAAATGTATTAGACAGGACTCTTTCAGTTGCAAGTTGGCTTAAGCATAAAGAGCGACTTACTGACTCAGGAAACCCAAACCATGGAAAAAACAGGAGTGGAAGAGATTTTAGGATTGACTAGATCCAGAAACTCAGATATCACGGGGATCCTCATCTCCCATCTGTACCTCTCTTGGTGGATCGTTTCATTTTTTCCTACCACGAAGAGAACCTAGCCCTGCAGTTTCCAGAGGAAAACAATTCACCTAAGTTAACAAAACACACCCAGAAGATGTGGGGAGAACTTGACACAGTGGATGTCATGTTTGTAAATGTTGATGCCGAGCTCTCTGACTTGCATAATGGAAAGGTTGGGGGTACCCCTGAAGAGCCCAGAGGGGGTGATATCATGGAGGACATGCAGTGTAAGCAGACCTATACTTGTCAGCTCTATAAAAAAAGGATGCTCCTGTGATAAATGCAAAGACTAATCACAAAGATATTAATGCTGAGTGAAAAACAAATCTCAAAACATTATTACATTTACGTTTCTATTGATGTGACTTGCTGAAAGAGGCAAAAGTATGGAGAACAGATCAGAGGTTGTCAAGGGTGGAGGGAAGGTTTGACCACAAACAGGCATGGTCTTGCAGGGAGTGATGGCATCGATTCTAGTGGTAGTTACATGAATTTATGAATGTGTTAAAAAAGAAAAAAAACTCATCAAATCACACACATGCACACCAATTTAAAAAAAAAGCACACAGAAATAGGAAGAAATAAAGTAAATGGCACAGGTCAATAATCCAAGACTCCAGAAGAAGTCTTCTTAAAAATATTTAATTTCTAGCTAAAAAGACAAAATGAGCAAATTCTGGAGAGCCACCACTAAAAATAATACTAATTCCTGTCATTTGTCAAGCATTTACCCTGTGCCAGGCCCTTTATTGATGGCTTCCATCATTGAATTGTCCCAACAATATCATGAGGTAGATTGGGAAGGGCTGTCAAAGCCGAGACATATAAAAGCCAGAAGAATGGCAGAAGCACTTCCTTCTCTGTGGGGTCTGTACCGGAAATCAGAGTTCCAGGTACACAGCGACACACCATTTGTCACAACTGGTTTGTTGCTTATAAAGATGAAAGGGTGTTTTTTCATGTGTATTCCTCGTCGTGACAACAAAACCGGCTCAGCAAGAACTTAAGTGATGGTTCATCTGCGTTCATCATTTCTTGCTGCCATGTGGTACCCGACACCAAATGGCTTCAGATCCAAACAGACAGTGTTGGCAACTTGTCTCCATAAGGAAATGGGAGGTAATTGCCTAGTCTGAATAGTTAAACTGGGTCAATCAGAAAGGTAGTTAAGGCCCAGCCAGGATTACAGAAACTTCCCTATAAAGGAAACAGGTTGTCAGCAGGCCAGGAGCTGGAGACCACTAATGTTACTAAACCTGCAATACAAACTTTGTGCAGCATCTACAGTTAGGGTTCACTTTCAGCATCCTTCCAAAGAAGGTGTTTTCTAGGAAACAGCCTCCCCAGGGCAGAGGGAGGAGACCTAGTCCTCGTAAAGTGCTGACCTTCAGGTTTCATGCCGGTCCACAGAAATTTTCACCAATGCCTGTTTGTTTACCAATTGAAAAACCAACAACCTTAGTGGGGCCTCAAAGCTCTCCCATCCTGCCCTGCCTGGTCCACAAAGCAGGAAACTCAGCCACAATCTTCCCAAGTTTCATTTCTTATACTCTCTGCCCCCAGAGGGACGATGGCTTCCCCAGCTCTGCATTTTCCAGGAAAAACTCTTATTGGTTCACCCTTGGTCAGATGACCATGCCTAGACCAATGAGCTGTGACCAATGAGATGGGTACATGGGGTGGCAATATTTCCAAACCAAAGAAAGCCCTTTTTGACCACCCCGAGGGCTGTCTCCCTCCTCTGAGCTCTTATGGCAAAAGCTAACATTTACTGCATACTTATTATGTGCTAATAATAAGTTTTCACAATTTTGATTTAATGCTCAACGAGGTAAACATTATTATGCCCACTTAGTAATTGGGAAAACTGAGGCACATAGAGGTTGTGCAAATTGCCCAAGATCACAGTTAGCAAGTGGTAGAATCAGGGTCTGAGCTGTGACCACAGTGCATTCCTGATCATTTTTGGAATATGTACTCACTCATCAACTCTTCTGGTACTCACATGCCTCCTCTAAGAGCATTTATCACGCCACGCTCATTCCCATCTCCCCAGCTAGACTGAGGGTGGAAGCCAGGTCTTCTCACTCTCTATATACCCCACATCTTAGCCTCGGACATGCCCTGCAATCAAAGCCCAAGAGTGCCAGGGCCCCAGGTGACAAGCAATCAGAGTGCCTGCCAAGGAAGAAACAGATGGGTCTGTTAAATGGTGAAATCAAGTCCCTGCCACTGTAATGGCAATAAGCATGCCACATAAAATAATTACTTCCAGTTTGCTTGGCAGGTTGGACAAAGTCCGAGGGAAGGTTAATTTATCTTTCACAGCTTAGAGCCTTCAAGCTGTGGTTTCCCAAGTGAAAAGGGTCTCCCTTCAATGAGTCTTTGCAAGATCCATTTAGTCATGACAGAATTACCTCCTCATCACTGAGTGGCAAAGTCTATTTGGAGTCCACTTGCCAGTGGGGGACCAGAACGGAGGGGATTATTTAAGTCACAAGGAAATTTAAGTCTATAGCAATGGTCTATGGGACAGTAGGTAGGATGCTGAAATAGTTTCAAGTTCAAGATGCCAGTTAGTTGTTCCATGTAGAATCTGTGCAATAATTTTCTCATCCAAGGAATGGGTACAGTAACACTGGGACAATCTATTTAAGGAATATGACAACTATTAAATGAGATAAAGGTCACAAAATAAAACTTGGAAACGTAAAAAGTACTGGGAAACTTCAGGAACAGAATCCAGGCATTGATGGAGCCAGGCATCTTGGGCTAAGCTCAAATGGCAGAGTTTCCTGTCTTTTCTGCCTTCTAATGCTTCTACCTTTGTACCCTTCATTTCTGTTTCCCGAGGCTCTGCCTTCCTCCCTTTACACCAATCAGTCAAGGTTGTTGCACTGAAGGGATCAGAAGTGACAACTTTTTTGTGTGTCTTCAATGACCAAATACCTCCTCCCATTGAATGGCCAAGTTCTAATCTTGATTAAGAATTTGGTGGCATCATTATGAATCTCTGACCCAATTCAATCCAATCTCTTAAAATAGACAGGTCAAGACGTTCATCCCCAAAATGCATTACGTGGTGGCCCCAAAAGGATCCATTCCTAATTCCGTCTTGCCGACTCAGCCTGAGGTAGAAACTACTCAGTAGTAGCAAAGAAAATCATTTCATACACTGGGAAGAGAAACACATAGTGGTAAATGTTTTGAGATTTGTCAGCAGTGGAAGACATCCAATATTCTTTCCAAAGGAATACAGAAACAGCCATAATCACAAAAGTGAAAAAAAGCAAAAGTATTTTAGTTGATGTGGAAAATGGCTTTAATTACCCATTATGTTTTGAGGCAACATGTGTTCTTTTAGCTTCTCCAGGAATCATACTCCCTTCTATGCTAACAGAGCTCTTTGTGTGTTACTTTCCCTTCCCCTCTCGAAGTCCATGTAGTTTTTACTGAATTTAGAATTCATGGTTGACATTTCTTGTATTTCAATACTTGAAAAGTGTTTTACCACTTCTTTCTCACCTGATTTCAAAGGAGAAATCCACTGTCATTTGAATTGCAGTTACCCTGTAGGTAATGCCTTGTTTCTCTGTGGCTGCTTTCAAGATGTTTTCTTTGTCTTTAGTTTTCAGAAGTTTAACCATGATGGGTCTTGGTGTATACTTCTTTGTATATATATCCTATGTGGGGTTAACTCAGTTTCATGAATGTGTAGGTTTATGACTTTTGTCAAATTTAGAAAGTTTTCAGCCATTATTTCTTTGAATACTTAATACTATTTTCTCTTTCCTCTCTTTTTGGGGTTCCAATGACACTAATGTCAGCTCTTTTGTTATTGTCCCACTAGTTCCTGAGACTCTGTTTTTCTTCCATTCTGTTTCCGCTCCCCCACCCCCTGCCCCATTGTTTAAATTGGGGAAACTCTATTGATCTATCCTCAACTTTACTGAATCTCTCCTCTGTCATCTCTGCTCTACTATTGAGCCCATCCATTGAATTACTTTATTTCAGTTATTTTGTTTTTCAGTTCTATCATTTCCATTTTGTTCTTTTTATAATTTCTAATTTTTCTGAGATTTTCTACTTTCTCATTTGTTTCAAGATTCATAATTGCTTCTTAAAACATTTAAAGATAGCTGCTTTAAAATCCTTGTCAGATAATTCTGATTAATCTTGATGTTATCATCTGTTAATTGTCTTTTGCCACTTAATTTGTGATTTTTCTGGTTCTTGGTACAATGAATCATTTTTTTATTGTATCCTGGGCATTTTGGATATTATATTATGAGGCTCCAGATTCTATTTAATCTTCTTTTTCCAGGCAGAAAGTCCTCTTATTTCGGTGTAGTATGAAGGCTGAGTAGGTGTATTTGTTCATCTTTCGGTTGGGCCTAACTGACATCACCCCCAGAAAGTAGAACAATGATTCATACCACCTTGCTGCAAAAAATGGGGTTAGGGTTAGGGTTCAGCTCAATCCTCAGCCTCCCAATATCCTTCCTGCAAAAGTGAAGCACCAACTCAAATCAACTCATTATATCCAAGATGGGGTGTAAGCTCAGCTTTCTACTGAGGTGGTGGGGTGAGAGAGGTGCAAGGCTGGGAGCTGACACACCACCTTGTTGCTGCAGGGTATGTGTGAAGATCAGTGCCCTGCTGATTCCTACTGGGGAAGGGTGGGAACTAGAGTATCAATTAGCTCCACCTCTCATCACCTCATTCCAACTGCTCATGGGGTAGAAATTCAGAAGAAGCCGCAGAAACGAGAATACTGACTCGCTCTGCCTCATACTGCCTCATTCACTCTCCTTGCTGTGGGTGGGTATGGAAGGTCACCTCTCCATTAAACCCCAATGACCCAGAAGTTGGGGAAATTGGAGGGCTAACTCCAAATTACACTGCTTTGTTCAGTCTCAGTGATGTTAAATAAAGGTGGAGACTCAGTTCACCACTGGACCTGGCCAAACACTGTAATTTGACCACCATCTTCCTACCCACCGCCCCTCCCCCCCACATACACACACACACACAACCAGTGGTTTTTTGAAGAAGGGACTGAAATTCAATAGAACTCAGTATTGGGATTTTGTGGCAATAACAGGGAAATATAGGTTACTAAGAGAGCCTCTCCCTTTGCACTGGACTTAAAGTGGGTGGGAATAGGCCTGGGACCTACAGACACTACTGCCTAAAGATTAAAGAGAGTTTAGACCCCTTTGGCTTCCCACTGCAGTAAACAAAGTGGTTAGGTACACTGGCCTGATTTCAAAATCTAGCTCAATTAGGAGACTTTGTCACAACATATTACTAACTAAAACAGAGATAATGAAAGTATGTCCATTATAGGGTAATTTCCCAGCGTTTAATGAAATCATGCATATAAAGCAGCTCAACCAATGCTGGTATGTTGTGGGTTCTCCCTAAATGGACGTCACGATGAATAGTTGATAATGATTGTTAACGGCAGGGCAATGTCTTCTATTTTTACCCTTCATAGGAATGAGTTCATGGCAAGTGCCTAATAAGTATACTGGCATTGACCAATGTATCAGGAAGAAGTGGGTTAAGCCCTGCTAACTCAATTTCCTATCCCACCACAATGCTTGTTTTTACATAAAGATTAGAGCCGGCTGACCAATTGTATTTTCACCATCTGCTGTAACACAACATAACGTGACTATCTCTTCCACATCTGTCTCTAGGTATTCCTGTATCAAAGCAGTTTCCCATGGGACTGACATCCTTATAACTGCACAGAATAAAAACTCTTTTATCCCTAATGATGTGGAGACTCTTTCCTCCCTCCTTTAGTCATCTGGTTTCCTATAGCAACTTTTTAAGCATGCCCCCAGTAGAACCTGGATCCAAATACTAAAAGTTATGAGGTTGGAGAATTGTCAGATGACACAGATACCAATATTGCCCTTCTAGACTCATAGTAAGCCTTCCGACATAGTTAAATGCCGACAGGTTAGTGATACTCTGCACTCATGTATATGGTAAAACCTGTCCCTTCCAAGTTGACAGAACCTGAAGCAAAGACGGGGCTTTGAAGTGAGTGTATCTGAGGGAAACTGTGTTGAAAGAGCTTCTCTTATTCTAACCCAAATTGTCAGCACCAATGATAAAATTGTTCTAGCATTCCCCTTTATCTCATTCACCACTATCTAGTTAGAACTTTTCATTCCACTTTGGTAATAGGTATTAGTATATCTGAAATCCCATTTTTATTTGTATCACTGATGCTTGAGATATCATGTAATTTCTTTTTCTCCTACACTAACCTCTCATTAATCTATTTTGTGGCAGCCAACTTAGTCCCATTCCTACTCCATTCTATCATGTCTTTATTACCCTAAAGTAGTACTTCTCAACAGGAGGCAAGATTTTGCCCTGCCTCCCCCAGGAGACATTTGGCAATGACTAGAAACATTTTTGGTTGTCACAACCAGGAGGGGATTTGTTGGTGTAGGTCAGTGCTATTGGCATCTAATGCACAGAGGTCGGGGATGTTACTAAATATCCTACAATACACAAGCTGTTCCCATGTCCCAAAGAATCTGGTCTAAAATGTCATAGTGTCAAGGTTGCAAATTCTGCCTCATAGGCTGGAAAACAAGATTATATTTCCAAGATAACCTTGTAGCTAGAGTTTCACCTGTGCTCGATTAGAAAGCAGAAGTGAGATCCATGAAACCATAGTTGTAAATTCCTCCTGCAAAGTCATTGGGAGAGGTGTTTAGTTCTTCTGTGGAAGCTGTGATTCTGGTTCTAGTGTCAAGTGTTAGCTAGATTCTGAGTGTCAAGTGTTAGATAGTGTTAGATAGCAGCATTCAGTTTTCCACTAGAAGTATCCCACGTGTAATTGGATGTTTTCCGTGGCTCCTTTGCTCCTAGCTGTGTAGCATGAAATTTTGCTTCTCTGGCCCTCCTAGAAATTCTTGTAAGTGACTTAATGACCTATAATAAATCCTTTTCTGCTTAAACTAGTTAGAGTGCATTATTTTGTCTGCAATTAAGGACGGTAAGTAATACAGTAAATGATTATAGGCAATCAATCTTCAAGAAAATGGAAATATGAGATCAATTAGAATCTGGTTGAGTTTCAAATCAATGCAGATTCAGTTGGCATTAGAAGATGCATCTCTTGTAAGTTTTGGGAGGACTAAGTGGCTGCTGCTGTAGATTATTACAAGGCACAGGAATGAAAATATGGGAAATAGATTGGTGTGTGGTAAAGGTGGCCACAAATTCTGTCACTCATCCAGCTGTCCCTCTTTCCTTTGAACCTAGGCTGTCCCTGTTATTTGATTCAATGAATACAAAGGTAACAATGTTAATCCTGTGTAACTTCAGAGGCTGGGCCTTAGAGCTGCAATGTCCACCTTTGTCAGAACACTCTCAATTTGGAATCCAGCCACCATGCTGTGGGGAAGCCCCAGCAACCATCAGCAGAGACTACAGCGAGTATCACCAAGACAGCCTTTGCTGACAACCTCAGCTGCATCTTCAACCAACATGTCTGCATGGACCACCAGCCATTCTTGTCATGTATACTAAATGTCCCAGTCCCTGTTGGCCCTCTGATTGTTTTCCCAGCAGTCACCATCAAATCTAGTTGATACATAAAATTGTGAGAGATGGTAACTGGTTATTGTTTTAAGCCACTAAGTTCTGGAGTGGCTTGTCACACAGCAATAAGATAACCAAAACTGTTGGCTAGATCTCATTGCACTAGCAAGCTTAAAAAATAAATGGTACATTCAAGATTTAAGTGTTTTACTCAAGGCATAGCCAGAGAATCAGAGTTTCTATGACTCACCTGGAAGAAGACTACAAAGATGTCAAGTCTAATCCTGGGAGACACTCAAAATGCAACATGGAGGGAATAAACAGCCTCACTGGATCTCTTGTGTCCAAGTTAGAGAAGTGATTCCAACAGAATAGGATGTAAAAAAAAAAAAAAGAAAAAAGAAAAGAACGGTAACATGTGAGAGAATTTGAATGACTCCCAACGCCCTTAACCTCCAAACCTGACCTTCTATTGCCAACAGAAGCATTCCTCTTTCTCTTCCTGATGGAGCAGGCCCTGCCCACTAGAACAACCAATAAAGGTACCATCTAAGGTAGTTACCATCACAGGAGTACCAATTATTGCCTAGATTCAATGTACTACATCTCATAGGCTCCAGGCCCCAAAGTAGAGTCAGAGCTCAGTGTGCCCTGAGGCATTAGTTACAGGATAAAACCAGAAAAGAAGGGGCACACTACAACTGCAAGATTTTACTAAATTATGTCAGCAAATCTTGGGAAACCATGTGGGAAGATTACAGATTAAAGAAGGGACAACAATTCTGAAGGACACTACATTTAGTGATATGAGTTTATTTGCTAGTGAGTCTAAAACCAGTGGGCTCACTCAAGCAGCTGAGAGTGTTCCCAAAAGGTTGATAGAAATCTTGACTCAGTGGGGGCCTACTCTAAATAAAGTTGATGTTCGTGTAACTTCTTGGGATAATGTAGAAGGAAGACTCCAACGATGTAGGGAGAAAGAAAGGTTGAAATAAATTTGTTATATTTCATTCAGTCACCCACCTTTGAGAGGGTTCAAAACATTTCCTCACCAAAGCAATGAGAAATATACTGATGTGAGGAGTAGCAGAATCTTTGTAAGCACTGCCGTGGCTGCTCATAAGATAGAACAGAAGATGCAAGACGCTGCCATTGAAAAGAGCTTCCTGTTTTCAGGGCGGTTGACAGGTAGCACCACCACCAGAGGCAAAATGAGCCTGGTTGCCATAATAGGCAGCATGGCTGGGAAAATGATCATCATGGTTCTATGTGGGGAACTTGATCCTAGCATCCGTAAGACAACCCACTAAGGTCCAACGTGATCTGCTTCATCCATAAACTCTAGACCAAGAAGTTTGACTTGTGTCAGCATGACAGAAAATCATGGTGCTGACCCAATTCTGAGAACTGAATCTCATAATTGACCCAAAATCCCTGGCAAAAAGAAAAAAAGAGGGAAACTCAGTGCCCATGAGGAAGGAGTCTGCAATAATATCACAAGTGTGTGTTGCAAATCTTCCTCCTAGTCTTCCCCAAAGGAATATAATGGCCTTTGCCATTTTAACTGCATGGGAAACGGGAGCTATACAGACCTTTGTGGCATCACTGGACTGCATTATGCTGAATTATCACTAACTCCTGGGACCTCACAAAACAACTGTGAACTGAAGATCAGAGTGGGGCTGTTGGCGTTTAGTCCTGTGTTATCTTACAGTGGGTTCCGTGGCTACATGAACCCATTTGGTTATTCCCCCCAGTTCCTGAGTTCACAGGGGGAATAGATATTCTCAGAACGCCTGTGGAGCAAGAGGTTCCTGGGGAAAGGATCAAAGGCAACCTCCTGGAGCTCTCTTCCATACAAAAATAGTAAACTGAAAATAACACTAATCTCTATAGGAATGCAAAAATGAACGCCACCAACCAAGTCTTGAAAGACCAACCTTATCACAGACTTATTTAGTTTGCCCATTTAATCTGTGCAGAAGATGGATGAATCTTGGAGAATTACAGTGGATTAGTCTAAGCTTAATTAGGTGTTGACTTCAATTGCAGCTACTATTCCAGATGTAGTCTTCTTAGTGGAGCAAATCAATACCGCCTCTGGCACCTAGTATGCAGATATTGATCTGTCTAATGCATTTTTCTCTATCCCAATTAGCAGAAAACACGAGAAGTAATTATTAAGTAACCCATAAGGCTGCCAATTTAGAGGGACTCCACAGCAAAAGAAGGCTCTTGGGCTGGTCCAACTCAGCCAGTCAGCCTTTATGAGCCCTCAGATCCAATGATTTGATTGGCTTGATTTATGATTGATTTATGTTGTAGGACGCTTGAGACAAGGAAAGTGAAGAGAATCATAGTGGCGACCCTTAGGGACTGGTAGCCAAGTCAGGTTCTTTTCAGAGCGAGCATGCTCTTTTCCCCCATTAAGGAACAGTCCACACCTCTGGGTGGTGCGGACTTAAGGGTCTGGATACTCTAGGGGGCACTACTTTCTTCCACGAAGGACACAACGGTTCTGCTGAATATGACGTTGAGACTTCTTATTGGCCACCCTGTGTTCCTTAAAAGAAAGTGTTGTCTAAGACGATTGGTCCTTGCTGTGAGATGGAGAGAGCCGTCTTTTGTCACATAATGGGAGTGAGAGAAAGTAAGAGGTGAACCCAAAGCCTCCTAGAGCTGCCAGTGCCAGTGATAAAAATTAATGAGCGGTGGCAGAAACACCAACCTGGTGATACTACTGAGGCTCAAAACCCATAGAAATGAAATGACCCGCGAGATGAACCCCAACAAGCTGGATGCTGATCGAGGCAAAGGGAATATGGGCTGCGATGCTCAGGAAAGCAGATTTAGATACCAACTACCACCTCGTGACACCTTGAAGAAGCAAACACTGAAGAGGCTACCCATTCTTTTCTCTTGCTCTAGTATCTACACATTTATTTGTGTCAACTAACTTTACTTTTGTTATTATTACATATGGTATATGTTCATAATGATTACCTTTACAAATTACGCCATCGCTTGCAAATATCAAGATAGCATTAGGACTGCAAAAAGAATGCGGTATCACTCGGAGATGGATGCAATGATAAGGATTTCAATCTTCCCTTTTGGATGTAAGGGTGAACATTTTTGCTTGTTCAGGAGGTAGGTTTCATTTATATTAAGCAAGAGCATGTTACTCATGCTCTTATTTTCTGAAAGTTTAAATGGAATAGGAAGACCAGGTATGGTGTTTAGTAACCAACGCAGTGGAATATGACAGAACATGCAGAATGGCTCACACACTACTACTCCAAACTCCTAGCATTTCTTCTTCACAGTGGAAGCTAAAATGCTCTTCAAAGCGAAAGAGCATTTTCCAGAGTCTCTTGCAGCTACTTACTTCTGTAACAAATATCAGAAGGTTGAGTTGCATGGCTTTTCTGGAAAGCATAGTAGAGGCACTTTTTCCTTCTGTGGTAGTTGTGTCAAGGTTTCTCATGTTCACTCCCTAGCTTTATGGGTGCTGAGCCTTTTCCAGCAGCAGAAGCAGTGTTCCAGCTGGAATCACCATTTGGTAGGGTAGAGCATTTCTGTCAGTATGGAGCATCCAGGTGTGGTTCCTCAACTCTCCTAGACCTTAAATAAGTCACCATATAATATATCAGAGTGGATCTGCTGTGTGCAACTAAATCTCTGATCAATATATGGAGAAAGTTAAACATTCAAATAGAAACTTTTAGCTTAACTTTCTCTTTCTCTGGAAAGGCTTCCCTCATCTCCTTTGAATGGACATATTCTGATAATAATCTCCTGTAATTTACCCATATCTAGTAAGAGCACATAGAGTTTCCTATGAGAAACTGCCCTCTCCCACTCTCAGCCGAGGTGGTTTGGGCATGTGACCCAAACCTGCCCAATCAGCATAATCTATGTCATTGGCAACAGTGGTTGGTTCAAGAGTGGACTGCAATGCAAAGTCAGGCCAATGAGAGCAAGGACTTTTTGTTGGAACTATTACAAACAATATGTTCTTGCACTGGGCTCCCTGATGTGAAAGAATATAATCTGGACCATCTTGCCATATTACTATCACTTAAAGAGAAAATGAGAATAAAACCAACAAGAAGCAGAATTCAGAGATGGAAAAAAAGAGATCAATTATGATGATATTATTTGGCCATATCTTTATAAAAAACAAAGAACAAGAAGTACAAAGAAAATGTAACATCATCTGAAATCCCACCAATTCAGAGATAATCTCAGTTAATATTTTATGACCACGCTTTCATATACTACTAAGAAAGAACATACACATACAGTTTTTCATAATTGGGATCATATATATACCATTTTATTGTAAATGTTTTTCTTTTTATTCTATAATTTAATTTTGTTTACATCTCCTTTTCCCTCTTCTCCCTGCTTTTCATTCCTCCACTCACCTCTCAGCAACTGATATTAAGGGCCTAGTGTTTTGTTTCCATACGTTTCTTCATGATCAAACAAAACGTGTATATGCACCAATATATGTATTTAGAATTGTGTGGTTACTGTTATTTCTAACTATTGCATACATGGTATCATACTCTATACCTACCTTTTCCATCTAGCTTGTCTCACTTAACATTATAGCAATACAATACGGAAACCCCTCTAAGTTAAACGATAAAATTGAACTCATTATGTGTATTGGTCAAAATGTATCACATCCTAGGGATGCACTACATTTCATCCATTACTTGGTGTTCAGTTTGTTTTATTTTATTTTTCCCTCCCCTCACTACAAACCATGTGAGAATACAGACAACATTATATACTAGTGTCTTTGTTTTTAGCAGCCAGATTACCAGGAATGGAGTTGCAGGCTCAAAATAGCAGTGTTTCACTTTCAAGGGGTATTGCCACATTACATTCCAACAGGCTGCAACAATGTCCGCCTCCATCAGCCATGTCTGAGTGCCTCTTTTTCTGGCTCATCACCAGCACTGGGTGATAATACACTTAAAATGTTTGCAGTATATCTGTGATTAGAAATGTCACTGATCCGCAGTGAGGTTAAGCATCTTTTCATATGCTTATTGGCCATTTCGATTTCCTCTTCTCTAAATAATTCTGAGTTCTTTTTCTTTTCTATTATTAATTTGATGATGCACAAGATGCAACCCACAAAAATCACAAGATAAATACTCTTTTAGAAAAAATCTGGAACATACACATATATAGATAAACATGCAAAGGGTGCCAAAAAAATGGGAAACACATTTTAAGAAAGGAAAAAACTGTATTAAAGTTACACTGATTTGAGCACCTCTTGTAATTACTGAAGTCAAATGTGACTTGTATTCGTATTTTGTTATCACTATATATTAAGTATTACAATTTTAATACAGTTTTTTTTTTCCTTTTTAAAAATGTGCACATTTTTTGGTACCCTCTGTGTATATGACAAATATATATGACAAATAAATGGTGAATATCTCCAATATTAGAAGAAGGCCTTTATGATTCCAAACTTTCCCCTTGGGACAATGGAACATGCCATGGAGAAGAATGAAAAAGCTGGTTGATCTGCTCAGAAACTTATAAATCTCCCAGCGCACATCGGAGAAGAGTTTGGACCACCACTCCCCCCCACACACCACAAAAAGAAGCCCAGTGGAGAAGAGAACGTTTTGTTCATCCAAATAGGAGAAGATAACGGAAAATGTGAAGATGATGAAGAGAAGAACCAGCAGCTTTAAATAATAACGAGTCAAGGCCGGGCTGTGCTGCCCAGGCTTGGAGCCGAGGTGGAAGTGGATCAGAGCCTGACAAAGTTCCCCCTTCATCTGCCCTTTCTGTGCCTCCCATGCTGTTCATCACTTTTAAGCACGGGGGAGTCATCTCATCACCCATAGCACGCAGAGGCCCAGATCGTCTTCACTCATTTGTTCTTCCACAGCAGACATAAAAAGCAGGTGCCTTTGTGGTCCACACCGCTGGCAAAAAGACCAGAGTCACAGGAGAAAAGGGTTTGCAATGACTGTGAGAGCCTGGCCCACTCCCTTCTATAGCTGCCAAGCCTTGCATTGCGCTTGCATTGTTCTTGAATTGTTCAAGTTGCCATAACAACATGTTGCTGTTAAATACAAAGATGAGCCCACTGATCCACTCCCAATAGGGCAGTTGAGATTGTTTTCCTGCACGTATGATCAGTAATTGAGACGTCACCAGAGAACAGTAAATGTGGCAGAAACTTAGAAACCGAGCAGGTCAATACATAGTATGCGTATGTGCAGTCTTTCCTCCTTCATCCACGGCAGGCATCACCAATCAAACACAGCACTGTTTCCTTTGGGACAGACCCCAGGTCTTCTGAGTGTGCTATATCAGTTACTCTTTTGATCAGAGCCCCTTATGGACAACAGCATAGGAATACAAGACCAAGTGGCAAGATCATGGCTCCAACTGTGACCAGGGCTGAGTGATGTTAACTGGGTCACGGCCGCAGTGTGATGGAAGCAACAATGTTGCTATGTTCTAAGCAGACTCTTCCACTGTAGCCTTGTGACTTTGGACCCATGCCTGGAAAAGGCACTCTTCTTTTCTTTTTTTTTTTTTTTTTTTGCTGTAAGATCCTTTGCTTTATCAGATGACGATCTCAGCCCTGTACTTAATGTGGACAAGAACCACTTTGCTTGGCACAGAAAAACTTTCTTCAGGACCACGTGCTGTATCAGTGGAAAATACTGCGTTTTCCCACCATAGCCAAGCACTACCCTTATCGCAACAGGAGCCAAGGAAGAAAGTGAGCAGCTCAGTACAACCTATCTCCTCCACGAGGCAACACTTAACATTCCCTCACACATCCTGTTACCACCATCACCACCAGTAACACTGGGCAAGATTATGGAAAAGATATAGGACGACATCATGGTCTCTGATGACGATATTAAAGTTACCTAACTAATAGGAACCGTATACGTTCACTGTCTCATAGAATTTAATCAGCATCTGCGAAATCCTCTCGGATTTCAGAGAGAAGGGTTTGGGGAAACAAATTCAACAGCACATATTCAAAAATATATTTTTGGGGTGGTCGGTTAGTTCTGTTGGTTAGAGCACAGTGCTCTTAACAACAAGGTTGCCGGTTTGATCCACACATGGGCCAGTGAGCTGCGCACTCCACAACTAGATTGAAATAACTACTTGACTTGGAGCTGATGGGTCCTGGAAAAGCACACTTAAATTAAATAAAAGTTTATATATATGTGTGTGTGTGTGTCTATATATATATATATATATATATATATATATATATATATATATATATATATATATTATTATACATATATAAAATGTGGCACAAACTTTCACATCAGACAGACATGGGTTCTGGCTCTGTCACTAAATTATATGACCTTGGGCAAGTTACGTAACCTCTCAGCACCTCAGTTTCTTCAACCATAAAATAAAATGTAGATAACAATGAGATAAGGAAGGTAAAATACCTACTTGGCACATAGTAACCTTTTAATAAATTTTTAATATTATTAAATGCTTCAATATTAAGAATGATAAGCAGTGAATAGTAATAATTCTTATTATAAATATAATAGACTATTATTTCTTCAGCCCCCATAATTGCTCTTGCAACTCTTCTAACCAATTCTTAGACTCTCCCAAATGAGAACCCTCACAGAAAAGCTTTTAGTCATTTCATTTCTCAGGGAAAGGCCATCCCTTCTCCATCTGTCCAAGAGATTTCATCTTCAGAGCCAATTAAATGTCTCCTTCTGGGAAGCACGCTCTCACCACTTAAGAACCGTCTTTCTTCAGATGGTTTGTCTCTGACCTTCTAAACCATGCACTTTGTCACTTTCAGTCAACACATAAGTATTACGAGCCTACATGTTTAAAGCATTGTAACCACACTGTCTCACATCACGTGATCGCATTTTTGCCCTCACATTTGCTGCTCTCCCTGTCTGCCATGTTTTCCTGTCTGCTCAACTTCACATGACTGAGTCCTTTTGCAGGCGTCACATCAAGTGTTACCTCTGCTGAGCAGTCTTCCTTTCCAATCACATCCAAACCGCCCACCAGTTACTCTTCAATCTGCTTTCTTCATTTGTTTACACAACTTTCCATATTCCTCCTCTACTGGAAGACAGACTCCATTAGAGGGGAATAAAGTCTATCTTGTTCATTGCTGAATCCCCAACACATAGAGAACTACTTAGCACATAGCAGGTGTTCAATAAATAGTATATGGAACAATAATTTTTCCTTTTACTTCCAGAAAAACCTTAGAAGCTTCAGGGCAATATCTTCTAGAAGAGATATTCCTTTTATAGTCACTTTTCTGTGCCTGAGACAGTATTACTAAAGAGTTGAGTAAAATAGTTGGCAATACATAAATTCGATGGGAAATAATATCAGAGTGTGCGTCCTTGGCATATGCTCACTAGATTATAAGCTCCTTGGGGGTACAAGTCATCTCTTTTTCATCTTGTGCTTCCAGTAACGCCTAGCAAGAGCCATGAATTACACACATATCAGAAGAGCTTCGCAATATCAAATGAAATTGAATAGAGTCGCACCAACATCTGCAGAAATATTCAAACACAGGCAAGAGGCAACAATAAACCTGCATACTCATACCCCGTTCCTCTTCAGCACTGGCTTGGGTCTTGGTAAAGCACCGTCTATAATTAGGCATTTTGTTCTTTTTACATCAGAGGAATGAGAAAGGAACCCTTACTGTCTGGGTGGCTGGGGAAGCAGAAAAGAAACCACTGTCTGAAACAGAAACGAAGATGCTTCGATTCTTTCTGTTTTATCACCAGAACCCTGATTACACACGACAGTCTGCCTCTCATCACTCATAAACGCGCCCTCTTGTTAGTCTAACCAGTGTCATACCTGATCAAGTCTCTCTCTTTACACAGGGAGTCTGGGCTGATGAGAAACAAGGAGACACATTTCATGTCCCAGAGACACCATGTAGCTGCTGCAGCGAATGGCCCCCTCATTAGCTCACCTATGAATGAGGAGGAAAGTGGTGGCTACCATTTAGTGAGTGCATATTACGTGGCGATTATGTTAACGGGTCACATGTGTTATGCCATGGAATTCTTACAAAAACCCTGTGGCTGGGTATTGTTTTTATTCTTATTCTCCTTATTCTCATTATTACTATTACTATTTTACATATTTTTTAAAAGCCAAACCTGGGATCGGCGAAATCTAAATTTTGCCTGTAGTTTGGTTCATACTATCATATTAAGGTCATTTCCTAGTATTAATATGTCCTTTTGAATCTAAGATGTTATCATGAGGGAAAGCTGGGTTAAATTGTGCAAGAGAATTCTCTGTACTATTCTTACAACTTTGGATGGATCTAAAATTATTTCAAAATAGATTTTTTGAAATAAAGCCTTTTTTAAAATAAAGATCCCTGGGACATAAGGAGGTTAAACAGTTTGCTCGGACCACGAAGTTTGTACACGAAGAGGTCAATTTGAACCCATGTTCATTTGGTTCTAGAACCCAGGAGTTATCCACCAAGCACAGTGCTTACAGGCCAAACTCCCTGGCTTTCCACCTGTTCTCCTTTCAGGTAACACAAGCTCTTTGGTACCATGCTGTCCTTCTCACCTTGGCTATTGGAAAGCTCAGAGCTAAAGGATGCCAGATGCAGCATCTGTTGACTGTTATTATTGGAATATCTATTTCATTCCTCTTAGGTCAATCTCCTTCTAGCATCCATCCACTTTGGTCTTTCTCAGATTCATTTCATTTATTCATTTATTTTTAAATGTTTTGTCTTTTGGTAGGTCACTTAAATCCTTTGGGAAAAAATGCAGTAAATGAAGTTAAGGGTCTTTCTCCTTAAACTCCAAGAATACTCTTACCCTCAAGTTTCTGAACGTAGACATCAATTCCTACCACCCAGCTGGGATCCCACAGTCCAGATCCTAAGAGGCAGAGGCACCCAAGGCAAGAGATGAGATACAAAACAATGGCTTCAGGTGGCAAAAGGGGAGAGGCCTTCCTTAGCTTCATTTTATTTTCTGAAAATTAAATACTTGGCAGGGTTTTCCTTCAGCTAATTAGCATCCCTTCTTAACATTTTAAATAACTGCTCATTTAGAATAGTGAATGATTGCTCTGAGATTAGAGTATAGGGAAAATCTTTCTGTAGGGAATAATCTACTTATGCGGCTGTTTGTTTGAAGCAGAGATAAACAGAGATTTTTTATTTTTTTTTTCCTTCTTGATCTGTCAGGCATAAGAGAGAACAGGGTGATTAATGAAACTCTGCTTTTCACCAGTAAATATATGACTTCAGATACCAGCTCATAGTTGTTGAGTTTTCTGGTTTTCTTCTTTTCTCTGTCTCTCTCTCTCTCTTTTTTTCTTCTTTTCTTCTTCTTTTTTTTTTTTTTTTAAACTATAGGAAAAAGAAAGTAACACCTAGAGATTCTAGAGTCCATTTAAGTCAGTTCCATTGTGAACTATTTTTGGTTCTTAAAGTGGTTTAGGTAATTTTTCATTGGCGCTACTGGGAATGCCACTTTGTGCTGTTATTTATAATCTGCAGAAATTAATTATGCTGCTAATTAATGGCTTGCAAACAAATTATTGCTCTAGGAGTTATTTATTCAGTTATGAAAGCACAATTTCAGGGTTCTACATAGATTCTTTCTGACAGCTCTTTTATTTCTTACTTTGGTTTCTGAATTGTTCTGCTTGTAAGGTTCAGTAAAGATGTGCTTAGAAGGGATGACAATTAGTCAGAATCTCAGTAGCCAGTAACTGGGTCAGCTGCTCTACTGGGGGGAGGAGAAAGGCAGGAGGGTTGCATAGCACGCTTAGCATGCGCCCTGGTGTTGACAAATTTCTTATATGAGTGGCAGCTCTTGTAACATCCACAGCAAGGTTTCACAGGCCCATTTGTGCATCTCCCAGGCTCTTAGGAGAGCCCGGGGTTGGGAGGTGGGGGGGAGGCGAAGGGGGGCGGGAACAATGCTGACATCAGACCTGGAAGGCAGGAATGTAAACACATGTCACATGTACTGCCACTCCCTACTCCCATGCTCAAGGCAAACACTGGCTCACAGGTCCTACTTCAGCCTCTGAATCATTCTCAATACCATCTCCGGTGGCCATTACCAACTGTTGCTATCCCTAACAGAAGGAAAGTGCTGGCCAAACTGAGTGGTTTGATATTCCCAACTCAGATAATCAACTCTCATTCCTAACCAGGCTGTGGGATTGGCCAGTGGGATGAAGGAAGCTGTAGATAAGAAGCTCTTTCACCCTTGGCAAGACCTGAGTGGGGCACTCACGATACAGTCTGACTCTCACTGACCTTGTGTTGCCCAGGGAGACACCAAAAATCTGGCTACTGGCAAAGACATGATCCAGCTCTGAGTGAAAAGCCATGACGCACAGTTCCCCCGGGGCGAGGAGTCCACCACAAAAAGTGAGAAGAGCACTGGGACCTGGTTCTGATTCTCTGAATGCCTTTCAGTGACTGTAAGATCCTGAGCGAGTCTCTTTCTCTCTCTGGTCCTCAGAGTTTCATCTGCCAAATGAGGGAGATGCCCTCGAGTCTCTGAGATCCTTCTTGGAGGCACATGGAGCCATCCAAGGCCAGATCTAATTCAAGTTGAAAAATGAAGATACTAAGGACCTCATAAACCACTCCCGCACCTAGTTAAGGGGGGACAGAGCTGGGCTTCAGAATCCAACTGAAGATTAAAGAAGAGAATAACAGGAGAAAAACAAGTGTGGAAGTCACCATGTTGGCTTCTGATGGTTGCCACATACCAGGTAGCATTTACCGCTAAATTCAATGGAATCAAAACCACCCTGTGTCTCTGGAGACATTCAGGCCCCCAAGCTCCCCTCACCAGCATCCCTAGAACCACATCATCCCTTCTCTTAACTCTCGAGCACACCTCTCACGCATTCCAGAACCCAAGGCCTAGCCCATTTTTGGCATATGTATTCACTTTCTTTAAGCCCCTTTCTTAAAGCTAAGAAACAAGGACCCACATTCACCTCATCAGAAAAGCCCATGACGTTGGCCACTTGTCCCCACAGTTAGACACTCCCATGATGTCTGCGCTGGAGTTCTGCCACAGGCCAGACCAGAGGTCCCTGCAGTGTAAACCATCTCTCCAGACCTCGCAGAACTCAAGACCGCCAACCCGAGACAACACTCAGACCTCAGGCTCTATGTTCTCAAGGCAACCAGAGCCCGTCTGACCTTAAACATAACTTCTTCACTCCAGCTTGGAGGTAACAAAGCGTCAAGATCCAAAAACTGAGTGACATTTTCTGAATTTCCATCAGCAGGTTTAACCAATAAAAATGTCCCTGAATGTGGTATATTTTATTCACAAAGTTCTTTCCTGCTCATTTTAGCTTCCTTGAGGCTCACCACCAGCCTACGAGGCATGAAGGTTATAATCCTCGTTTTAGAGATGACATTCAGAAAAGTGAAGCAACAGGCCCAAGATCCACAGCTCAGAAGTGGCAAAGCTGGGTTTTGACCCCATGATGTATGATCATCAATCCTGTGCTGTGTCCACATCATGGGTCCCCTGATGTGTCTTTGCTCAGTGATCAGCGCCAGGAAACTGAGAAGCGAGGCTCCGGCCATCTGATGCGGCGTCTGTGACGCTCCCTTTCTTAGGTCCCTCCCCGAGCAGTAGATCCCCTGTCTGGGGGACCTTTCGGCCTTTTAGGAGGAGGCTACATGCAGCAAAGGAAAGCACCTGGGGTGAATTTGAATTCTGGCCCTAACCTGATTAAATGTCTGACATCAGACAAGTCCCTTAAGTTAATTGAGGCTTTGAGCCTCGATGTCCTCATCTGGAAAAGGGCACCAGTGAACTCTTACCATGCACAGGGACACAAGTACAAAGATACAGGGGAAGGAATTTAATCACCCATCTGTAGGAGGGTGAACACGTGGACTGATGCTTAGTCATAGAATGGAATACTCTGCCACAGTCAAAATGAACACACTAGATACGCACACATCAAGATGGACAAATTGCAAACACTAAGCATGACTAAAACAAAGGCAAATGAGCAGGAGGTGTGCAATACAATACACGGCGTTACTCCCATATTTTTATGCTTACATGCCTATGTACTGAAAGGATAAAAGCATCCTCGGGAGTGACATTCAATAACCTCAGAATATTGCTTCCCCTGCCGAAGAGTGAAAGGGAAGGCATGTGAGGCGGAATTTCGGTGTTTCTCCATGGGTGCTACATGACTGCCTTTAGGTCCAGCGCACGTTTCCAGTAAAGTCTCAGGAATTTGGGGGTTTTCACATCGAACCCCATTTTAGATGTACCATGTGGATTCAACCTGTAATGGAGCCTTTGGTAAACCCTGCGTTAGCCAAGGATTCCTTCTGTTGTGTAACTAATCAACCTCTCACTCTGTCTACGAGTCTGTCCTAGACTAGTATTTAGAAACTGTGTTCCGAAAGATGCTCATTCATTCAATATATACTTAGTGAGGAACAACTCTGTACAGTCGCTGCACTAGGTGGGCGTGCACAGAGGTAAACAAAATAGATATGGATTCTGTACTCTGAGCACTTACAGCGGGGAAGAAAACTGAACCAGTAAACTGTGCTAAATTCTGTGAAAGAGACGAACAGCATGTTATGATAAAGAATAAGGAAGAGGAGGCAGGGTGTTTCAGTTATCTATCCTCAAACTCAAAATTCAGTGTCTTAAAATAACAATGTATTATTTCTCACAATTCTGTTGATTCACTAGAAGGTTCTCCTACTTCCCGCGGTATCGGCTGGGGCGCGGACATGACTGGAAGGTCTAAAACAGCCTTCTCCATCGTCCATGGGGTCGCCGGTGGGTGCTGGCTGGAAGTTCAATGGGGCTGTCGTCTGGGAGCCTGAGTTCTCAGCCACCCAGTTCCCGCCATGAGGCTGCCTGAGCTTCGGCAGCGTGGTGGCTGAGTTTCAAGGAGTGTTGCAAGTAGCAAAGATGGAAGTTTCAGATCTCTTAAGGCCCAGACTCGAAACGACGCTGTCACTTCTGCCACATTCTGTTCGTTACGCTGCTCTCGAAGTGTTATACACGTCTCTAAGAAGTCTTACAATGAAGAACGTATTTCACTTACCTTTTTAAAAATGCATCTTTTATTTATTTGCATCTGTACATATGTTTCATTTATATTAACCCAGTATTTTCCACAGAACCCCTGGATCTAGCATTTTTGCACTCCGTTTGGAAAATGACCGTTCTAAATTAAATACATTTTTATAGATTAGAGTTACTTAAAGCAGAGTCCACATAACAGGTTTGTCATGTTCTTTGGGGGGAAAAACGTTCTGCGTAAATCAGAAAAATTAATAAACACTGTGACACAGTCTGCATGACACAGCCCAGGCCTGGGAGTCAGGGAGGGGGTTTCAACAGAGAGGGGAAGAGAGGGATCTGGGCTCTGTCACCTGCTCAGGCCTCCCCAGACCTTCAGCATTTCTCTGTTAATTCTTCTGCTCAAGGAATGACAAACTCTGGAATTTTAATTTGCATCTAGAGTAAAAATCTGCAAGCAAAATGCCATCAACCTATAATGCTACAACCACCTGGACAATTATTAGAGATGAACTGCTGTGAGTTACATGAAAGACCAAAGCACCCCTCTTGAACACAATCCAGCTTCCAGCCGACAGGCTGTGATGTTCGGCAGCCTCGGCGGCCGTGTTACAATTGAATTACAAGGGAAAACAGCTCTGTGCTGATTTCATAATTATCATGATCTACTATTATGATCCATCACCAGCAGAGCAGTTGGTGAAGCCCCCATAAATCACCATTATTTATATTGCAACAAATCACAAGGAAGTAGCATCAAGAATCATAATTCACACTCACTTCAGATGGTAATTACCTATCTATGACAGCCTAGGTATGTCACGAAGGTAGCACAGGAGGCAAAAAAAATCGTAAGCTGCACTGTCTTGAAGACTTGGCTTCTCTAAACCAGCTTTTAAGCTTTGCAAGGAAGGAGGAGTTACGTCTAACTATTTCTTCCCCCCAATATCACCCTTGGGTCTCCTCAGATCACACCCCAAGTGGCTGAAGTTCTAGAGTCCACCTTTGGGATGGACACTAACCAACGTTACAAGCTCTTGACTGGATGCCATGTCCTGTGAAACTCAGCTAAAAAAAACTGAGGGAAATAAGACCCACAGGAATGAAATAGCAGGAGGATTGTCACAGACCTGTGCTGCCTCATGAGGAGTTTAGTTCTGTCCCCAGTAGTGTGCCAGCAGAAGCTAGACAGCCACATGCCTTAGACAAATTTAAGGCTCCAGATAAAAGTTGGATTAGATAAACCATGCACAAATATTTTTTGACCTGTAAATTCTTAGGAGCAGGAAGAATGCTATGCCGGCCATATTGGAACCCAAGGAAAAAGGAAAAACCAGTGCTATCGATCCTGTTTTTGTTTAAAATTGTGATATGTTGTTCATCATGGATTATTTGGATTTGTTTTAATTTTTTTACATATTGCGCTAAAATATTTGATCTTCATTACTGAGTTTTGGGGGCCTTCTTAAATTTTGCACACTGGGAGAATGCATCAGCTCCTATCCTAGGCCTAACCTGCGTCATTTGCTCAATCATCCCATGAGGTAGATGAATTTATACCCATTTGGGGGATGAAAAAGCTGAGGCTCAATAAATTGGCCAAGTCTTGTTCTGGATGGCTCCGATAGCTCACTGAGAGGAAGAAGGAGTTACAGCCTTCATTTATCTCCTTCTTTATTCATATTCTATACTATGTCTCTGAATAAAGAAGCTGAATTAGATTGAGTTCCAGTTCAAAGGCAGAGATCTAGCGTAACAATCTCCCATTACAGACAAGAGATTGGCCTCATGTCCAACATGGTTCTTATTCACCTTAGAGCAGGATTCTTAGCAAAGGGTCTAAAGGAATCAGTTGCCTTGATGGGTCCATGAACTCCCCAAAGTTATAAGAAAAGTTGTGTGTGAGTGCATGTGTATAAGTGTGTGTATGTGTGTACTGCACAGAGACTTTACAGGTGTTGATCCCCAAAACTTTAGAACCACTGCTTTATGAGACCTTGAATAACTTTTAATGTGAAGTCTTACACTAAATGACCCATAAACAATCTATTAGTTGTATTTTTATCACAGCCAAGGAGTCTCCATGAAAACAGCATGTGGTTATTGGAAACACAAGTCCAACAGAAGCCTTACATCGCATCGTACCTCTCTAGAAGCTCGGTTGGGCATACTTTTTTTTTCTTTTTCTGTTTGTATTTTAGCCCCATTTTATTTACATACTGACAAAAGTGAGGATAGGAAAAATTGTGACATGTCCCCTGTCCCACAGCTGGGTCACCACCGGGCTGGGGTCAGAGCTAAAGCTCATCTCCTGAGCCCCGTTCTCCATCAAGCCAGCCAGCTTCCATGAGGCAAGCACCCCAAGGACCATGGCTTGGCTGAGTGTCAGCACCGGCTTACCTGCTCTACTAAGGTCCAAGTTCCCGATACACAGACTCTAACGTTTCACAGACCTTGGCTCCATCACATCTGGGATGCAAACCCCAAGCCCCCATTTCTTTGCATCTACTGTCAAATATGAATAAAAGAAGATATTTGGTGGAGCCTTCCTGTACTAAATCAGGGACTCCCTCTCATTTGGGACTTGTAATTCAATACTGTGTAACTGGCATGACTCCCCCCAGTCACATGACCTCTCTCTCGGGGCCTAATTTCTAAAGAATTTCTCTCTAAAGACAAGCATATTTAGTGGTGACTATTCTTTAAAAATAAAGCCAATCCAGCTTCAGAGAGGGCACACGAGGCCTGGTCTCAGAGATGGTAAATGACCTCATTTGGAAATAAAATGGCTATATAGCATCGTTTTCCAATAATTAAATTAGGGGAAGCAAAGAGAAATGGTGTTGAGGATGGCAGAGCCGGATAGATAAGCCTTAATGGGGTCTGAGGCCTCAAGGAAGAAAAAAGATTTAACAAGGTAGGAAAAAGATATCAAACTAACTCACTAATAAATATCCACCTACAATTCTAAAATGGTGACGGTCTCTTACACAGCAGCCTGTTGTGCATTCAAGCTCACTGAGCGCCAGAAACTGTGCCAGGCACGCTGAGGGTTACAGAGAGAGATAAGAAATAGCCACTGTCCTCCAGGAGTTTGCAATCTAGTTGGGGAGTTAAGCACAAAACAAGCGACCGATCAGTGAGGAGGAATGCAAGATAGCATGTAAACGTGGCACCATTATTTAGAGAAGAGCGTTACCAGTGTGAGTTAAAATAGCAAAGGAGGGAAAGGCCTCCAATTCAATGAGCACCAAACTATAATCTTCTAGGAAGATATTTACCACCTGCCCTCTAGCACTTGCGACTTGGCATTCTCGTGCAATCAGGCTCATTCAAGATGACTTTGCTGTATATCCAAAGGACAAATATGTTCAAAGGCGAAGGACATTCTACTAGTGGCACTGCATATAGACTCAAAGAGGGCATTAAGCAGTCAGAAGCACGTTGGATCTTTTTCAGAGCCTTTAAGATGATGAGGGAAAATAGAAAGTCAAGTGCACATTTAGAGTGGAGAATTGCCTCCAACATCCTTCCTGCCCCTTCTATGGTTGGGGTTTAAAATGTACCCACTCCCTCCCACCCCCAGATGTAGAAATGCAAACAAGAGCCTGGAAGAGTTATATACACAGTAGGAGTGCTAGGACTTAAGACATCTGGGGGAAAGGTAATAAACCAGGAGAGAAGGGACGGGGGAGAACATGGAGAATTCCAGAGGAGATAAAGAGTTAAAAGGACAGAGGAATTAGGAAGAGAAGCAGTGATGGGAGGACTCCAAAAGGGGATGTGCTGGCCTAAGGTCTTGGTGGTGAGGTCACTGTGACCTTAAGAAATGCAAACCGGTGGCATACAGACATGGATGCAACCATGAGCAGATTTTTCACTTCTGTCTCCACCCTTCCATCATCCCATCTTGACTCTATGATTTGGGTTTTCATCCCCAGAAATATCAAGTGAAGAGCTGTCTGAACCTCTGCTGGGTTTTGTTTCTGCGAGAAGTATGCTGCAAAAATGATGAAAACACAATAGTGGCAATTTTTATTGAGCAAAGTAAGTACTTGACATGAACTCACTCATGTAATGCTCACAGGAGTCAACAAAGGAAGGACGCAAATCACTCCCTCTTCCTCCATCAACGAAAGGATCCTGTGACCAGTTCGGTGGGAAATTTGGGGGGAAAGAGTTCATTCTTACGGGAAGCTCATCTAGAAATGAAGAAACAGCTAGGGGATTGCCCTGTCTTCCTTCCTTTCTTATCCCCTCCCCTAAACATCTCTACCTAAAGAAGACCTGTAGAAACTCCATGGGCCAAAAGTAAAGAGGCTGGTATCAAGTTAGACTCATAATTCAACCCCTTGCTCCACCCCAAGCCAATGCACTTCTCTCTTCTATGAAACAAAGGAAACAGCCAACACCTTTGATCAAGACATGAAGACTTCGTAAGAAGTTTCCTTGACAGAAACTCAAGTTTGCCTTCCCCATGGGTATAGGGGCTGCTTTTTCGTGTGCATGTACACACACACACACACACACACACACACACACACACACACACTGGCCCTCCTTATTGGATAGGAGCATCCTTCAACCGCTGGAAATTTTCTCCCACTTGGGCTCCTCCTTCCGGATACTCGAACCCTCCCCGAGTCATCCTTCCAGTTACCTTGCAGGTAATGCCCGGGCCTTCCCAGCCCACTCAGACGTACGGCCCCAGTCCCCCCATCTGTTTTCCACACCCCCAGACTAACATTGGCCCTGCGCAGTCACAAGTGAGCCCAGTTCGTGTTCCTGACCATTGATCTACCATCAGTTTTTTCCCAAGCCCGAGGCATGCGATTATCTGCAAAGCTGACTTACAAGATAAAATCCCCAGGCCTCTCCCCTCCCCCTCCTCCTCCAACAAGCAGACATTGATTTTACACAGAATGTGCATGGCTTTGATGGTGTTATTGCAATCAACATGAAAAATACCACCACAGTGCTTATCCGGACTCGGCGTTGTTTTGCCTCATAGCACAAGTGATTGTTTAAAGAGGCTTGACACTGTTGGAGTCTTTTGTTTTATGGATTTTGCAAAGCATTGCTCTTTGTCTCCTGGGCTGGCAGAGGAGAGAGCTCTTTTTTCAAGGGAATGGGCAGTGCTTTTAGAAAATAGGATCCAAGGTGTGGACTAAACCAGAGATTCCCTTCAGCTCTCACGTTGACTGGCAGGCGATGGTTCCTCAGGACAGGCGGCACCTAACCGGCCTGTCTGTGCCTTTAACTTCCTTCCTCCAGCCAGGTGTCCCCTGAACATTTATCCCCATCTGTTTTCGATGGTTTTCTGCCATTTGTATTTCATGCTGATCTTAACTAACTAAATGGGTTTGCTCTCTCTCTTTTACCTCTCTGCCTCTCTCTTTTCTCCACATCATACCCTCACGGGCAGGAATCCAGAGACCCAGGCACCATTCCCCATCTCTTCTCTCCCTCTGCCTGTGATGACACAGTTACCTGCACCACCCAGTATGCCCACCTCTGCCATCAGAACGGTACCCCAAAAGGCAGGAATTGTTCAGCAGTTTTGCTGTACCTACCTATGGCTTGTTGTCCAAGCACATGATCTCAAACCAGGGCACTAGTGACATTTTGGGCCTGACAATTCTTGGTTTGAGGGGAATGTCCTATGTTTAGCAGCATCAAAAACATCTTCAGATGTTAACGAATATCACCTGGGGAGCAAAATCACCCCGGTTGGGAACCCCTGCACTAGGATACCACAGGGTTATGAGACTCACGTAACACAAGTTCGTGAAGAGGGGGTAACCTCAGGGCAAAGTGAGCTGCAGGGTTTTACATTTAGGATCACTTACCCATCATGCCTTTTTCCCTCTATCTTCTAAATTCTCGCTGGGGCCCCTGTAACAAAAGACAAATTAACAAGAGAAAAGCATACAAATGTATTTACTCTAAGTTTTACGTGACTCTGGAGATTTCATAAGGAAAAGAAGACCTGAAGAAACAGTTAAACTTGAGTGCTTTTATCCTAGATTTGATGAAGAGTGGAGAGTCATGGAAAAAAATGCTAGAACCAAAACAGGTGTGAGGGCAGAGTGCTAAACTGAGGAAATTTAGCATTGTCTGCTACTACAGATTTTCTCAGTGTCCCTCAGTCCTGGGAGATAAGGACCCTCCTTTCTTCCCGCTATAGCAAGGGTATTTCTCACCTGATGGTCTTATGACCTGCTTCAGGACTAGGTCAGAAAGTCCTTCCCGCGCCAGCTCAAAGTGGTCCTATCCCATTTCACGAGATACTGAGTTGCGTTTCGGAGACAACAGACTAAAACCGCAAGTCATGTAGCCAAAGCATGCGCAGAGGAGGGAACTTTGATCTGCTGCATCTGGAACCAAAGGCTCGACCCATCCCCGCCCCACATGGAACCAGAAGACCAAGACTTAGCCAGAACTGGGACACCGGAACCCTTTTAGAAGCAAAGGGGCTGTTTTCCAGGAAGACCCGGTACTGATGCCCCTTTCCATAAATGGCCAAGTTCCAAGGTCCTCCAATGAAAGCTTGCCCCACCAGCGTTTCGCATACCTGTTCCCTTAGACGCTTAAAATCCCACCCCAAACCCTTGATTAGGAGTTTGGGCTTTTGAGCACTAGCTTCCCGTTCTCCTGGGGGGTGCCATTCTTAATAAAATAGCCAATCTTTCTCCACTGCAGTTCTCAGTGTTTAGTGTTTGGGTCTGCCAGAGTCGGGTGGATGAACTCTTTCTGTTTGGTAACAATTTCTCAAATTCCTTCAGCTTAAAATATTCAACATGCCAAGGTGCTATATCTTGGGGTAGCAGGTCCTGAAGCCTTCAACCCATGCTTTCTTCACTTTGCCTATAGCCACACAACCTCCCACAGGAAAGGATAAAAATGGGGTACATTTGGGAAGGCCTGGATTTAAAGGCTATGAAAGAAGGCGGCAGGGGGAGGGGAGAAGTTGAGGTTTTTACCATTTCTTCTCTCCTCCACCATTGCTTCCTCTGGCCCAACCTCATGCCTCTTTGTTCAGATCTTGCTTATAACCCATATTTTTTCCAGTGCAGGCAACCATTTCAGCCTCCCCCAACCTCTCGGAGGCTCTGAGAAGGCCTGGAGCCCTCTGACTTATTTCTGAAGCCGGAGAATTTGACAGCAGGCCAGCCTGGCAGTCCCAATTCTGCAAAATTCACCCTGTTTTATTAATATTGCACATAACGAGAAGAATCAGCCTGAATGGCAGCTACAAAGTCACTCATCTCCTAAAATGTGATATTTGATCACAGGAGGATTTTGCAGTGGGATAGCTTATAATCCTAAGTTTAAATCTTTCCTGAATTTTAGAGGTTCCAGTATCAAAATCCTTTTAGGATTTTTCAAAGTGTGTAATCTGTTTAGGAAAAAGAAAAAAAATTCTTTGTCCCTTTCTTTCTCCAAAAATAGGCTTGCTACATTTTAAACTTCCTTTCAGAGAAAGAAAGAAATGCAAATGCCTTTTTTAAAAAATTATTTTTGTTGTTTATTTGACTTAAGGGGCAACCGTTTCTAAGACATTCAACGAAATATTCATACTAAAATAAAGTGAAACTTCTTTCAGTGACTGCAAATACATCCAGAAGAAACATTTATTTTACAGGGGATTAAGGAGAGAGAGAGAGAGAGACAAGACGCTATGTTGACGAAAAGAAATTAGAACTACACAAGAATGAAATACACAACTCTCTTCTTTCCTCTAGGCCTCCAGCAACCATAGGAAAGAGCAGGCTGGTTGTTTATTATAATTTAAATTAGAGGGTGGAGAGTAAGTGTTCCCTTGAGTTCAGGAGATAGGGAATGAAAGGGAGGGAGGAGAAAGTAGAGAGCACAGAAAATGAAGCTAGAGGGAGGGGGCTCAAAAGGCAACTGAAAGTATGGCCTGTGCTCAGCTGTCTGAGCCAGCCAGACACCCAGGGTCGCCCTGGGACCTTTCCGACGATTGAATAAAGGTTGAAGACAGAAAAGTGTCCCCAAAGACAGTCCACAGGTAAAGAGTGCCTCAGAATGGCTGAACCTCATGGACACATTTTTCCATGTGATTTTCATTCCATTTTCGTCATCTGTTATAACATAAAATTTCATCAACTGTAAATGTCAGTTCTTCCCTTTATTATTTGCTAATGTCATAAAAATCTGAATTGTTTGCTTTGTTAAAGGGCTTGCTGGGCATTGGCTTTTCCTTTTTTGTACTTTACTACCCCAAATGTGTGGGGTTTATTTATTTAAAAAAAAAAAATCCCTTTTGAAATGGGATTTAAATAACAGAGCAAGGTTTGCCATTATCATAAATGTATAAAGTGCTTTGTGAGTAATAAAATGGATCATGGATTCAGGATAATTCAAACTGAAATGTTATGTTCAGTATCAAGATTAGATTACGTTAATGCAGTTCATTTTAAATGGTTTAAAGGCCATCAGATGCATGTGAAAAGAATCTGTATCATAACTTAGAATAAATAGACTGAGACATTTGTTTATAATGTCAGTGCTAAACAAATCTATTACTACATTTCTGCATGTAGCGTTATATTACCATTGCTATTAAACAAACAGAGCATGAAGATAAATTATAGCTTTAATTATAAACATTACCTTGGCGTATTTATTAATTTAAAATGGAACAATGTTCAATAACCTTAGGTTATTTATATCAGCTAACATTTTAATTAACTTTGTTGTATTTATGCGTCTTAGTAATTGTTGCTACCGGCACATGGAGCTCCTTGAATAATGGAGGCAATCTAACCTATTCCTGTGCATATTACCCATTAATGGGATGGTAACATTGTAACTCCTGCCAGAACCAGATTCTGCTGCGCAGGCTCCTTGGATGAAGAGCCGGAGTCTCCACAATTTGCCTTTCTCCTTGGAAACCACCAATGGGGAGAACCTGGAATTCCTGGACAGACTGTGGAGAAAGGTGGCAGACGGGCCAGGAATTATCTTGTGAATTAAGAAATAGCAAGCATCTTTCAAAAACGTTGAGCTGGAGAGCTATCACCATTGAGCAGATGGCATGCTCCAACTAAATACACCCATCACAGGTACGCATCTCGGTTATAAGACTCAGACAGGCAATGACTATCACAATTCTTTATTTTTCATTAATCTTAATTTTTCCTTTAAACTTTCATTGTAAGAGGTGGATGGGAAATCCTTTCACAGAGTTTGGTGACATTGTACTGAAATTCAGAATGCAGAACAAAAAGAAGGGAAGATCCAAGCCCACCATGTCATCTACTGATAATCTCTTCGTCGGCTTTACCACGGGTCTCTTGGAGCCTCATTGCTACCCATTTTTGTGCCACGAGATGTCTGTAAAAGCTGTACAGTGCCTGCGAACCCCAACCTCTCGAGTTAGATCTTCTCTAGGCAGTCTACTCTCTGAGGCCTGGCCATCCCTTCAGGGATCTGGCTCAGAGCAGTGCTTGGGTCAAGCACCTCAGGACAGCCACAGGTTTTTGCTCTTGTTCAAAGCCAGGGGGACCTCCACTTCTCCCCACAGCTTTCTACCTAATTCCTAAAACATCTCTTTTTTTTGTCCCTTTCATGATGGACTTTGTCAGTCTATGAAACGCAAAGACCAAAATATTCAAAACACAAAATTGTATTCCTCTGTTCCTGAGGGCAGGGAGGGCTTAATCTTTACATGTTACCTCAAATTCCAAGACATTGTGGGAAGAAGAAAGTCTGATTATGTGGGAATGGGGGGAAGAGCTGTGAAGACAGGGATCTCTCTCAGCATTCGTCCTCGTATTTGTGTGCCCATCACATCCTTTACTCTTCCGATCCCAGCAAGTCCCCACTCTAGCCGGAGGGTCTCTGGACAGAGAGAGCACATTAAGGAGAAGAACTCTTTCTTTTTCACACGAATATCTCTAACCCTGAACATACAACTGGGTGCGTGGAAAATGCAGAATATACATTTGTCGAAAAAGCCAAACAGGTAAAAAGTAATGACCTCTGCAACAGGTAACAGACAAGCCTACTAGTTAGTGTAACAGGACCTGCAGCCAGGTCACTGCAGGAAACAGGAGGCTCCGTGCGGAAGGTCAGCATCTCCCACTGACCTGTAAGGGGTCTCCCTCTAGACCTGATACTGGAATAATAACAGGGCCTAAAATGTTCACATTTCCATGACAAGATTGTGAGGGGATCAAATGGAAAATGCTTTAAGATACATGCAGAAAATTCTTTAAGGAAACATTCTTCTTTTATCTACTGAGTTTTAAAAATTATGTTTCCCCATTCTTAATAAAAAATGTAGCCAAATGATGGTGATAGAAACACACACACACACTCACACATGCACACGCACACACACACTCCAGTTTTCACCTGCACCCTCCCATCCTCTCCAGAGACCCCTTTGCCATCACCTCCACCTAGAGCTGGGAGATAGAAGATAGAGCTGGGAGATTTTCAACCCACCGCTGATCAGCCAGGAAAGCCATGAACGTCTCCAGGTGTCTAAAACGTCCCTCGTCATCTGTGGACCAGGGCCAGTAAAGTCGCCTTTCCCCACCTGACCAGAAGGCTCAGCGCACCCAGGGACACAATCAATATGAAGACGTGTGGGCAGAAACAATATTCCATCTGAATTAAAGGAGTTACTTTATTTAAAAACTTTTTTCTTTGGGAGGATTCCTACACACAAAACATTTGTAGCAACAAGGTCCCACACAGGTTCAGAAGTGCTGGTCATTGTTCGTGGCGAAGAAGCCGGATGTCCCCTGAGCCGGATGTCCCCTGAGCCGGATGTCCCCTGAGCCGGATGTCCCCTGAGCGTCCATACTTCGGTAGGGAGATGGGTAAAGTGAGGTATACGATGACGGAATACTAAGCAGCAGAAACAATGAGCTCTAATGACATAGGAACACAGAGAAACTTCAGTCTCTCTTTACTCCAGTGTTGAGTAAACCAAGTTAGAAGTCGAAGAAGGTTTATCGAACGATCTCATGCTGTACATGTAAAACAAACACACAGAAGACGACACTATTGTATTTCAGGGATGTGCTCTCCATATATGTACAAACACGTGTAAGGTAGATTAGAAGCATGTGTATTTAAGACAGTAGCAAGGACAGCTTGAGCGGAAAGAGACAAGGGACTGGAGATGCAAGGTGGTGCAGAGAAGAATCAAAACTAAAAGAAAAATGTTTTTCAAAAAGTACAGATAATAGCATGTCATGAACTGAGGAATAAGAATTACCAAACCCCTGCACTTGACACATAAATACTCATTTGTTTAGGGAGTAAAGAAAGTGCTTATATTTGTTTGCTAGGGTTGTCATGACAAAGTATCACAAACTGGGTGGTTGAAAGAACAGAAATGTGTCGTCTCCCAGTTCTGGAGGCCGGAAATCTAAAATCCAAGTGTAGGCGGGTTGGTTCCTTCCGAGCGCTGTGAGGGAAGGGTGTGCTGAGGCCTCTCTCTCTTTGGCTTGTAGGTAACCATCTTCACGTGCACATGTTGTCCCCTGTATGCCTATCTGTCCCCACGTTTCCTCTTCCTATAAGGACACCAGTCGTGTTGGATTACCCATCCCCCAAAGACCTCATCTTAACTTGATTAACTCCATAGAGACCCCATCTCCCAGTGTGGTCACATTCTGAGGCATTGTTGGTTAGTGTTTCAATATAGGAATTTCGGAGGGGACACAATTCAATCGTTATTGGTGCTATCTCTCAAACAATTTAGACAGAAGTGGATATGATAGTCTAAAATTTATTTCAGATGTCTCAGACTGTGGTTCTGGAGATGGTAAAACACTGAAGTTGAAGATTAAATGGAGAGTTAGAATATATATTTCTTAAAATATAAGTACAAAATAACAATATTTCTAAATATGTAATTTTACAAATTCATGATTTTTATGTATGTCTAACTGCAGTAAAATAAACATAATAACATATTTAACTATTTCTAAATAGTTCTAAAAGTTTATAAATTTAAAATGGCTATAAAACTTTTAATCTCCAGGATATTAAGGTATTCCCCATGGTTGGCTTGTTTAGTATTCAAATATATAGTGTGGGCTAGCTAGAAATGTACGTGTTTACACCCCTCTGGTTTGCCTACTGCCTTCTCTAGGACGGGCCCCCTCACTACTCATTAAGAATTAATCACTCTTCTTCTCGGTAATAATTTGCTCATTTATTCTATTGTTACATGCTGCACTCATTTCTAAAAACTATGTTTGTCTTCAGTATTAGATTGCGACTTTCTTAGGGGAAGGGACTGCTTCATTCACCCTTGCAGCACAGAACCTGGCCCATTTTTTCTATCAATTAATAAACACTGTGGAGCTGAACTCAGCTATGATTGTCTTTGTTTCAAGTTTTTATTTTCCTTTTTCTTTTTTCAATGACATAGGTAATACATGTTTCTTATAGGAAACTTAAGCAAGTGGATTTTTTTTAGGTTGTCTGGAAGGATTCTTTCTAAGAAACTGCACACCCTATAATAAATGTCTGTCGCTCTGAACAGTATAATACGTAAATATGATAAACAGAAAATTAAAAAAAAAATTTTCCTTATTATCATGTGTAATGGCTATACCATGTCGTTGAATGGATGTCATAATTGATTTTACCTAATTGCCCAGCACCAACCCAACGTTCATTTTCAAGTTTTTGGTGTTGGAGACACAAGTAGAAATAGTTAGAAACCAATAACAGAAGATTTTAACAGACCACTCTCGTGGTCACGTACAAAATAAGTAGTAGTATGAAAGATTTGAACAGCGTACGCATAAGGAAGATCAGGTCTTGAGGGTAAACGCTGAAATGTACACGTCAATAAGGGAGACTCTTCCTTTCCTCTCAAGCACACGAGGAATCATTCATGAAAATTGAAGATCCACTATTTCAGAAATAACATATTAGGTTCCATAAAATAAAAAGAATACAAATGGCAGTCTCAGCTCTTCTTGCAATAAAATAAGAAATAATCACAAAATAAAAAACAAGTGCTTCTCTCTGAAATTTAAAAACAACTCACTTGACAGTCTCAAGTGCAAATTAAAATATCAACCAAAGTTGCAGAATTCGAAAAACATTAGAGAAAATGCTACATATCAGAATGTCTGGGATATGTAATTAAAGGAGGTCAGAGGACAATTCATCGCATTATATATTTATGTCAATAAAAATGATGCCATGAAACCAAATTCCCACCTCAAAAAAGTAGGAAAAAAACTAAGCAAAAACAAAGCAGAATAGAAATAATAAAGATAAAAGCATAATGAGTGAAATTCAAACCTGATACACATTTAAATTAATAAGTAAATCAAACTATTGTTTCCTTTTTTAAAAAAATCAACAGATAAACAAACCACTAGGTAATGTAATCAGGATTAAAAGGCTGGGGGTAGTGGGAAGAGGGGAGAGGATACAAATACATAAAACAAGAAATGCCAAGTGGAAAATCATGAGTTAGTTCTAGGCACGTGGACTTTAAAATACTTGGGGGAGATCCAAGTGGAGACGTCCAGTAAACGTATGGACATAAGTCGAAAACAGGTCCAGTCTGGAAATAGTGAGGGAGTGGGTGAGAGTCCCCCGGTGGGAAGACGATTGGCTGGCTATATTTCCTGTTTACTCTCAGGTCCATCCTCTGCCCCTTACCTGCTGACTATAGTTCAATTCCCAGGTGTCATATACTGCTAGCTTCTGCCTGGCTTCACCCAGTGAGAGACCCTGGAAGGGACAGGACGGAGAAGGGAAAAGTCAGGAGATTGAGTCCTCTACCTCTGTTTGTAGTCACTTCTTTAACAGTGGCTGCAGCTCCTTCTGTGGCTCCAGCTCCCATGAGTAGCCCTGGCTCTGGAGCTTTGCTATTGCCACCTGCTCCATTATTCCTCCTGCCCAAGGAGGCATGGAGGTTATCTGTTATGCTACTTTCTGGGTTGCCTCAACTGCCCCCCACTTGACTTTGCAGCTCCCCCAACCCCTTTATAACCAGTTGCCCTTATTAACTCCTTCCGTTGGGCTATCGGCATTGGTTCCATTGCCTGAGTGGAGCTTGTGTGTCAGCTTCTCACTGCTGAGCAAGAAGGGAAGAACGCAAAATGCAAATTGGGGAGCCCCAAGCTTCAAGGGTGAGACAGAAGAACAGGAGTTTTTGAAGGAAATAGAAAAGGAGCCATCTCCAAGGCAGGAAGAAAAAAGAAAACTGCAGTTGTTTCTGTGATTCTTCTTGTTTCCTCCACAACAAATGTATATTTTAATTAGTGTCTCCCAGAAATACAATGTTGAGAGCCAAAGGAGTGCGGGGCAGGGAGAAATCCTGGGGATGCCTCCCAAACTCCTCCACAGGAATGTTTGTGTCTGCCAGCACCCAGGGCACTAGCTGTCTCTTAGAACAGGGACCGTCCGCCAGACATAATATTTAACTCAGTGGCTGGGGCAGGCTGTGTTTATAATCTTAATAACACACCAGCTTAACCAAGTCAGCCTTACTACCTTAGCTATCGTTTAATTGCCTGTGGTTTATATCTTGCATATTCAGTGGTGATGTGATTGAAAATGTAACGATTGAGCCACTTAAGCAAGGAAAAAAAGAAGACAAATATTAGCACACATTGCATGAGAAACCCAGATTAAATAAAATAATTTTACATTTCATCAGACGTTTTTCCCCCCAAGCTACTGAATAAAGCTTGGGCACACATGCCACGAGGAAATTCTCTCCGATCTGAGCTTAACTGTGTGTTTTTTCCCCATCGATGGATTTGTATAGCTGTGCTTATAAAACCGGCTAATGAAATGTGGCTCATTAACCTGTATTTATCTGTGTGGAGTACCTGTTGATCCCTGATGTTTCTAGAATTGATTATCTCCTTCCAGGTGCATCTCAAAGAACCCTGGGCTGAGTAGACTTTAATGGATCTGTTGACATTTCCAAAGGATTTTAAATTCCAATCCCTCTTCCCTGGCCACCAGTCCCATCTATTTTGCTTGTTCCCTTGGGAGTTTCAAATTGCTTTATCTTTGCCCCCAAGCAGAAACTATGACCTAACAGGGAACTTTGACCTCCCCAGGGCTGCCCCGGAGCTTCTGCAGCCCATCAAAGTGGTATGGTGGTCTCAATGACAGATGGTACTTACTGCAGTCAGGAAGTGAGTAAAAATGAATTGTGCTTTCAGGAACTGTGCCATGTGGTCACTGAAGGAGGCAGAGCAGGTCCCATAAAAGGCAGAGCCCACGGGACACCCAGTGGCTCTGTCCGTTGCTGCCCACGCTTCCTGGGCAGTACCCAGGGCTGACTTGCTGACTTAGCAGGTGGATGCTCCATGAGGCAGGGGCTCACTCTGCTTTAGCGCTCCCAGACCCTGGCCCATCGTAAGTGCTCATTACTCATTTAATGACTGAATTAATGAACCTTGAGTGGCACTAATTTAACATATTTAGAATGACAGTCCTAAATATAGGCTACAAACTTCCAAATATGAAAAGAATTAAAAATCATGTATGTCCCTGCCTTTTCTTTGGAGGTAAACACAGCGTCAAAACCAGCCTCTGGAATCAGACAGTCACTCCACATGTATAAAAGCATGGCTGAGTGGGTGACTTAGCATCTCTAGGACTTTGTTTCCTCGTCTATGAAGTGGGGATAATCATGGTAGGAATATTAGAGGGTTGTTGCAAGGGTTAGATGACATAATACATGTTATATATTAACAGGAGTGGCAGCTCTCAATACTGGGGGTGCCAAAAAAATGTGTACACCTGACTTGTATTCACCTTTTGTTATCTGTATATATTGAGTATTACAGTTTTTTCCTTTCTTAAAATGTGTATACATTTTTTGGCACCCTCTGTACATAAGTTATGGTACTTCCCTAGATTTGTTGAGGAGATAACACACACTCTTTAAAAAACTTTTTGAAAACAAAAGCTTAAAAAGCAAAAGAATGTTCCAAAGGATGCTTATTTAATTCAGAAATTAAAAGTATGCAGAATTAGCCCACTGCTGACGCTGCCAAAAAGGAAAAAATTGTGTCCATGAGCAAGTGACCCAGAACCATAATATTTTCACAACTGAAAAGTAGGACTATAACCTACCCCCTATGATTGTTTTTAAGATTAAGTGAGACATAAGACATCTGGTATCATTCCTGGCACGTACTAAGCACTCAATATATCTTAGTTCTTTTCACTTCCTTTAGTCAAACTCATATTCATAATAATCACTCTATAAATATGTAGAGAATAAAAACAGAATTCACCATTCAAGACACTTACCCTTAACCTGGACACAATCTAATTATTCACCATCCATTTTTCTTCCATAGACTCCAATTCAGCATGTAATTTTTGAGTAGCTGTTATGTTCCAAGTACGGTACTAGACAATTTTACATGTATCCTCCAAAAAAGCTGTGAGAGTAGATTTTCAATTATACAGTTAGAAAGGCCTACATGGTTCTTTCTGTGTGTTATTCAACACGGGCCCATTTGCAATTAGGAACTCAAGAGTGACTTTTGGATGATGAGAATGATCTCAGAGAATCTCAGACTTGAAAGAGAGAAGAAAAGATTGGAGGAAAGTGCAGTTGCCCTCCCTTTTTATCATGAGCCATAGGGGCATTAATAATTGTGCCCTTTTTCATTCAAAAACCATTGCTTAAGCCCCTGGCATTTATTATGTACCTGGCAATGGCTAAGCACTGGGCATATTGCACTAATCAAGAATGACAAGTTTTCCGCTCTCACAGAGCTTAATTTGGAGGCAGGAGACATCAAAAATGCATACAGAATTAAACAAGATAATCTCGATAGTGATAAGTGTTATAAAGAAAATAAAACAGAATGAGGAACAGCGCCCAAGGGTGGGGAATTACTTCAGGCATTTCACGGAAAGGAAGGCCTGCTAAAGGGTGCCATCTGGGCAGAGACCAAGAAGGAGCCAGCAATTTGATTCAGGCAGAAGAAAGGTTAGAATAAGGACCCTAAGGAAGGAAAGCAACTAGCATGGGTAAGAACACATAAAGGGCCAAAATGGCCTGCAGAATGAGAAAGCATCATTTGTAACATGTCTGGATTTGTGACATGCCAACTCAAGAGATGTACGTGGTCACGGAAGTCAGGCTGTATCCATCATCACCCTCAAAGACCACCTTTCATGCAGTGTAACCGCCAGAGGCACCTCAAGGCTCCTGGCAGGTTGTGTCCATTACCTCCCTTACCTCATATCCCACTGCCCTGCTCTCCTTTTCTCTCCACTGTAGCCACACTCTCCTCCTTGCTGCTCCGTTAGCATGTCAGGCAAACAACCACCGCAGAATCTTTGCACTTACTTTTCCTGATATCTGGAAATCCCGTCTCTGAGATACCCATCCACATGCCTCCCTCGTTTGCCTCCTTTAGGTCACCACCCAAATGTCATGTTCTCCCTATTAGCTTACCTAAGGGTCCATATGCTACTAGTCATGGATCTAAATTTCTCTAACACACTATTGGTTCATATTAAACCCTACAGACAAAATTCCAGGGTCTTTTTTCTTTTTCTTTTTCTTAGAGGAGCAAAATTTTGTATTAAAGTGAAAGTACAGCTCTCTTACGAGAGGGGTTACCTGACACTGGGATGCCCCAGGGTCTTTTTTCACATGAAAGACTGAACAGGTTGGTTAGCAGCCAGTCTTCCACTTTGATTTGAGGGGCTGGAAATAAAGTTAATGCACACGCCCATCATCTGGATTCCAGGCCTGCTCTTTGCTGTTCTTACATCTTCATTCTTTTCTTCAGCATCGTACGCCTTCCTCCAAGCAGAGTATTGGCCATAAATATGATGAGATCAAGTTCTCCTCTCTCTGCCAGATCCTCAAATGTGTGCAACTGGATAGACCAATGGCAAGATCCTTGGGACTCATTGCCAAGAGTTAATACACACTCTTCGGAGACAGGTTTTTCAATGGCTATGAAATCACCAAGTTTAATACCATTTATTTGCCATAAAGTCTCAAATATACTTTTCAAATCTTAGCTTTTTCTGGAGAGTCCACATTTGTTCATCACGCTGTTTATTTGATATTTTCACTTGGATATTAGGTAATCTCAAGCTCAACATGCCCACAAAACTCCCCATCTTTCCCACCACAGTAAAAGATGGTTCTGCCATTTTTCTCATGCCAAAGAGCTAGAAGTCACCCTGCTTCTTCGGTTTTCCTAATCCAGTTCAACCCATGATTAAGTTCTGGGGAATTCTGCCCCTAAAACATATCACAAATTCACCTCCTCTACCACCACTCTAGTCCAACATGGCAACTTCTTTCACCGAGAACAGCAGCCTCCCGGGCTCTCTACCTGTTGGGCCACTCCAACCCATTCCCAGCACAGCTACCAGTGTGATCAAAACAAAACAAAACAAATAAAATCCATATGATTATGTCACTTCCTTGCCTAAAATCCTTCAATGGCTTTCCTTGCACAATCAGATGAAATTCTAAATCCTTACCTTGGCCTCACAGCCCAACCTAACCTGAAGCCTGTCCCTGCCCTCATCTCCTTCCACTCTTCACCTAGAGGCTCATCTTAGCTTCTAGATCGTACCTTAAGTCTTTTTTTTTTTCCTTAGAGAGATCCTCCTTGAGCACCCAGTAGTCCATTCATTGCTCTCCATCACATCCTCCACTTGAAGTCCTTTCAGGGATGACATATTGACGTGTTATTGTTCATTTGTATATTGACAGTCCCCCTGACTAGAACGGAAGATCTCTGGGGACAGGTAATGTGTCTGACTTGTTTAGTGCTGTACTCCGGATCCTGGAAGAGCACATGTGATGTAGCAGGTTCTCAATAACCATTGATGGACGACAGAACACTGCTCAGCCGGCAGATGCCCACCTTGCACACAGCAGTATCACAAGAAACCAGGTCAAGGGAAGTTAAGATACCCTAGTTTATTGCATTCCCTTGAACTTCCAGGCTAATAATCATTAAAAACAAAGTAGAAAGAAATGAAGTTATTTCTGCATAGCTTGTTAGCTCTTGGATCATTGCATTCTTTATTCAGTGCTCACTAACTAGCTGTTTATTAATCTATTTTTCCTTTATTGGTTTTCTTACATTACAAAAGCAATGCATGTTCATTGAAAAAAATTCTAATAACACAGAAGTGTGTAAAGAGAAAAAAACCTATGTCTGTCCTCTCCTCCTGTTCTTATTTCCCAGGTGTAACCTCTGTTAACAGCTTGATAAATAGCCTTCTTTTTTTCCTATGTATATACATGTGTGTGTGTGTGTGTGCGCGTGTGTGCGCGCGCATATAGTGAGAGAGAGAGAGAGCGCGAGAGAGACTCCTATGTATATGTAGCTTTAAGACAAAAATACGAGTGTGTATGTATATATACATTTTTCACTTACCATATGGTAGGCATTTTTCTATGTCCATACAGATTGAGCTACTATAATATATATTTAATGGTTAAGTAGAATTCCATTGCATTCATTAATTTATTTATTCAAAATATGCGTAATTATTTTATGAGCAAAGAAATAAAAATGTGAGATTATAGTTAAACAAAATTGCAAAATATTGATAGTTGTTATAGCCTGGTGATGGCACACGGATCTTATATTATTCATTCTACATTTACGTATATTTGATAGTTTTCATAATGGTTATATTTAAAAATAAATACTAAGCAAACCTCATATTAATGCTGAATTACTGAATGCTCTCCTCTGAGATCATGAACAAAATAAGGATGTCTGATATTACCACTTCTTATCAACATTGTAGTGAAGGTCCTGGGGACTCTAATAAGGCAAGAAAATAAAAGGTATAAGAAATAAAAACAGAAAGAAAGAAAATAGTAATTATTCATAGATGACATCATTTCTTATAAAGAAAATCCAAAAGAATCTACAAAGTGTTAGAATTAATCAGTGAATTTAACAAGGTCTCTGATTACAAGGTTGATACAAAAAGTTCAAGTGCATTACTATCTACCGGCAACAAAGAAAAAGAAAATGAATTTTTAAAAACCTACTGAAAACATCATATACTTAGGAATAAATACTGTGAAAGATATGTAAGCCTTCTACAGTGACAACTATACGACATTGAGAAAAATTAAAGAAAATCTCAAAACAATTACTTACTAAGCACCTTTATGCTGTATGTCAGAAACTGGTAGACTGAGGCTACAGTGATAAGTAAAAACAAGACACAATCCCTGTGCTCTTGAATTTGCTGTCTGGTGGATTGACCAATATTCATCTGATAACCATGCAAATTAATGTAATACTGCAAATGTGGAATGCGTTACAGGAAAAGGTAGAGATGGGATTTGACCTAATCAAAAGACAAGGGAAGAGTTCTCAAGCTCAGCTCTAAGGGAAGAAAATGAATTAAATCAATGCAGGGAAAAGAGCATTTCAACAAAAGGAACTGCTTGTGCAAAGAGAAAAAATGAACCATAATTAAATCAACCATTCTTGATATGTAATGTTTATTTAGGTCATGTGGTAGACTGTCTGCCAAAGAGACTGTAAAGATTCCCCTCCCTTGGGTTATACCCTACCATATAGTCTCTGAGTTAGGCCATACGACTTGCTTTGGCCAGTGGGATGACTGTAAATATTTATGCAAACAGAGACTTAAACAATGTTGTACACAGGATTTCTGTTTTTTGCTGCACGTAGAAACCTGAGACCACCATGTGAACAAGCTCAGGCTAGCCTGCTAGAGGATGAGAGACCACATGGAGCAGAGAACACCTGTCCCACCTGACTATCCAGCATGCAAACCTCCACACATGTGAGGGGGTGTGGACTCCTAGATCATCCAGCTGCAAGCCAAAACACCAGCCAACCTCAGATAGAAGAGCACCAAACAGAGACCAGGCAAGTCAGCAGTGAGCAGAAGAAACACCCAGCCAAATCAGAATTATGAGCTAAATAAAATGGTCATTGTTTTAGGCCACAACATTTTGGAGTAGTTGTTAGGCAGTAAAAGCTAACTGATGCAGGTGAACTGTAGTTGTTGGTCTTACAAGCAGTGCTTTAGGAAATGCCTTTGCATTTACATCTTGGTGCACCTGGCACAGACCAAGCCCCTAGTAATTCATACCATTATTGGCATTAAGATAAATGAGGAAGTTGCACAGATGAGGAAACTGAGATGCAGCTACATTGAACTGAAACACGAAACTCAGGCACGGGCAAGAGGATATTTGGAATTAGTATCCAGGTCTTCAAATCCCACTTCAACATTCATGTAAATCCATCATGGTCCTATCTTGCTCGTGGAGAAAAAGCAACACATTTTTCAAAGTCAAAAATCAAAAAAAGTTCAAATTCAGTTTGCTGGGTTACAAGCAGTCTACATTTTTTTTTCTTTAAAACTCGTCCCTTTAATCCTGACAACAAACCTGAGCTTGTCAGACTTTTAGGAAGAGCGTTCCAACAAGAAAGACCACTGGGTAGGCTGGCTCCAGTTTCAAAAGAGAAATGCAGTAGACAAGCATTTTTCCTGACCCGACTGGTCCGATAGTAGCCAAAATCACAAAGGGCCAAACAAAGATGATGAAGTCTCTTCAGCCGGAGATGGCAAAGTTTGTTTTGTTGTCCAGTCTGGGGAATTACCAAATACTGTTTTCCTGGAACCTGGAAGGAGACTTAGGCAGACAATATGAATTTCAGGAAAATATTTTTGCCATTAATTATGTCATAAGCAAAAGAGTAAAATAAACTGTTTATTATCACATATAAAATGCTTTTGATCAGTCAACTGAAAAACTAATTTCATTTTCTCATTACACTGCCTCAGGCATCCTTTAACGTCAATTTTTATTATAGCAAAAGCAAGGAAATTAAAATGATCAGTTACGGTGCAGAGAGAAACATTTGCTTCAGAATTTTTAAAAGTAAGAGTAATAAAACACTGAACCTCATTATCATTTATAATAATCACAAGTCATCTGGTGAGAGAGAAATTCTGCTCCAAGGATCTAGAGTACTGCCCTACCATCACTCTCTCCTTCAGTCCTTGGGACCCTCAGGGTTGGTCAGCACTAAAAGAGATGCTAGGGGTCCTGTCCACGTGTCTAGAAGAAATTGAATTTCCAGTCCAACTGGCTCAAAGTTTCACAGATGGCCCAGGGTGTAAGAGGGCTCCATTTCTATGCAGGGAAATTAAAGAAGAAAGCTATTCAGAGAACTGGGAAAGCATGGCCTTGGTCTCAATCCTTTGGCCCAACAGCTGATCTTGTGAAAAGAAACATGATTCAGTAAAAACCAAGACGTTAGAAGATGTGGTTTCCCAACTGGGCCCCACCCCTTACAAACTCTGTGATCATGAGTACCATTCACAGACTGAGTGTCCTGAGTTAATATTTATAAAGTGTAAACAAGGCTATGTATGTGAACGCACTTTGTAGAGTAATAATCAAAGCCTAGTTCATGATGGTTTTCAAGATAATTCTGTGGCTGGGTAGACTTGGTACTTGGTGGCTTCTAGTGGAGAATCCTTGACTGTGAAGAGAACTCTTGCTTTGTAGCTATAGGAAAAGGAAGCTACTCAGGTAGGAGGGGGACAGAAGAGGGAGGAAAAAGGCTTTGGCAAGGGGATGATGGCAGACCCTCATTGATGGCTGACCCTCAATGGTCAGATTGAATGACCTGGTTGAGGGTGCCATAGAAAGAGGAATAGGGAAAAACTGAAAAAGCTATGACTCCATGAGACTTGGGTGAACGTCCTGATCTAAGGCCAGGGTGACAGAGCTGTTTAGGGGCTGTGTCCTCTCTGACCCACTTCTACACACACACACACACACACACACACACACACAATGCAGCCCTGGCAGTCAGATGCAGTTACATTTCACGGAACACAGACAATGATGCAAGCCTTGACAAGATGACGAAGGAAGAAGGAATTGAGAAGACTTGCTCTTCGGTACATATAACCTTCCCTGGCTTCCCCTCTCAAAGCTGGGAACGTCCTAAAAAGCTCAGACAGAGTTCCCTTATCATGACTGCTGTGGCTGGTAAGAGAGATGCATCTTAGCTTAAGCCAAGCAACCTGTCCACTCTGGTTGCCCCGTGGAGAGACCGCTATCCTAAGAGTCAGACAAACACCTCCATTTTCCCAAGCTGTCCAACAGAGCTCATTTTTGAGCAGGTGCATTCCAAGCAGATCTATATGGCAGGTAAAGAGACAAAACATGTCTCAAATAGACCTTACCCTCAGGGAGTCAAAAAACTCTAGCATGAAGCACCTTCAAGAGGATATAGAAAATACTGAGTGTGTGTGTGTGTGTGTGTGTGTGTGTGTGTGTGTGTGTGTGTTAGGAAGGACTGACAATGTATTGGGGGGCAGTAGGGGTGACAGCTTGAGGGTGTCTTCTCAGAGGTTCGGCGTAAAGAAGAATGAAGCATGCTCCAATATATAAGACCTTGTTGTTGATAAGTCTCCTTTGTCTAGTTTGTCCCCTCGTTTCCGAGAAATGTGTGTTGGGTGCATAAGCTTACTGACCTCTAACAAAGGCCTTGTGATGGGTCCGCATCCAGACGCTCCAACAGCAGGTGTCCTGCCTCTCTGTCGGCTTTCCTGGTACCAGCTCCATCCCCAGGCACACTGTCCCATCTGGCTGGTGACCAGGAGTTCCAATCTTGCATCCTTCTAGCATCAAGAGAAAGAGGGGTTCTCTTTTCTGACAGTTCAAAGAAAAGTTCTAGAGTGGCACATCTTTGACCCTGGATGGCCAGGCCTGGATCAGATGACCTTTCCTGCGGCTGAGGGAGGATGGTTCCTCAAGGAAAAGCAGGGGGCCCTTGCTAGAAAGGGATGGCATAGAGACAAAGTCAGCAGCTGGCTCCATAGCACCAACACCCATGCTTATGCCTCACCTTTTCCAAGCTTAAAAAGTTAGGGCTGCGTTTGGAGGAGGGAGGAGATCGGAGGGCAGATCCTAGATCTCCTCATGCCTGTGGCATTCAACAGGCGCACACAGGTACAGGGCGAGTCCAGGACAGCCCTGTTTTTCTCCAGCCAAGCTCACCCAGCCTGATGAAAAGGACGATTAATCCAGCTGCCTCTCAGGAATCCACCAGCCCATTTGGTAACCATCTGCCTCCTCATTCCACAGGGCTGCCCAAATTAAAGAGGCCTGTATTTGTTTTTTTGGAAAATGTTATGATTTTTCAAGTAAACAGTAGAAACTTTATAAAGCCATGAGATTTATTGAAACTGCCAAACTGTCTGGCCTTGATCAAACTGGTTGATGCTGGTTTCAATGTGTGCTCCGTTCTCTGCATTTTATTATTGTAAACAACAATTTTTATTTATTTTTACAGGACCAGAACGTCTCTTTATGTTTTTCACGTATTATTTTACTTGATCCCCCATCAAATCCACGTGTGGAACAAGAGTAAGTCCTATTGTCAGGCCTGGCTTGTGGACGGGGACAATGGCAACCTCCACGGTTTTGGGTTTCCTGAACTCAGCTTGGTGCCAGGCGTGTGGGTTTGGAGCCCAGCTCTTCAGGTTGAAAACTGTGTTCGTTCTGGGGTGGCCTGTTGTGCCTTGTTTCAGCTTACAATTGAAATACCACGCATACCCTTGGCCTCGCCGATCACCAGTCCAATATTTAAAAGAAGGAATAAGTGAAAGAAGCAGTCGTTCATTATTCACACGTGAGATTTGTGCCACTTCTGACCTGGACAGCCAAGGTCATTATATTCCATTATAATCAACCAGTGGAGTTATTGCTTCTGTAGAAAAAAATACTGTTGGAAACACATGGGTAAGATACACAGATGAATAAGAAATACTACTCATCCTTATAAAGCGTGGTTCTAGTTGTGGACACAAGACAGACTTGAGAAAAAAATTATAGATACTTTTGCAAATGTTATAAAAATTGAGAAAGATCAGTGGATAGGTACACATTAAAAAGCTTGACACAAAAATAAATGAAAAAGTGGCCCTATACAATCCGTGATAAAATTCCACACAAACTGTACGGAGGACAAAGGAGAAAAGGTTCAAAGCAAAGATAACATCTAAAAAACCACCCTTTAAAAGGCTTTCCTTGACAAACCAAGCAAGTTAAATGACAGCAAATCACTTGAAGATCAGAGTTTTCCCCAAGACCAGGTCAAGACTTTGGTTCTCTTAAAAGCATCGTAAACCCTCCGCCTTAGGCCATTTATGAACAATTAGACATTATTTTTTTAACGATTAGTTAATGAGGTCCTAGGGTTCTCGAATTTGGAAGTGCATGGGCTTGTCATGTCTTTATTAGTGAATCATAAGCCTCAGGAGGATATAAACCTGTTTTCTACCTTTTCTTCCCCTCCTCACCATGCCTAGCAAGAGTGTGTATCCACAGCAAAAGCTAACTCCTATGAAACTGGTATTAAAATAAATCGAATTTAGCTAATGAGCTCTAAGTACATGGCGGCTTTAACCATGTCGTCTTTAGGGCAAACATTTCTTGAGAGGCTGGCATGACTTAGAACTAAATGGGGACCTTAGAGTGAATGGGAAACAGGCCACCACAAATTCAAGCTACTGCCAGCAGCAGGCTCTCATTTTTCCATCACATTGGGTTTTCCACCTAGCACCCGATGGAGCACCTGGAAAGAGGGAGAGATGAGTAGCTTGGCTGACCACAGGCTTAACTTTAGACCCTTGGGGTAAAGGATACCTTTAGTAACTCTCAGGGGCCTCTGTTCTATGCTTGGTGAACTTTCCTCGATGGCCATTTGAACCAAGAAGGGACCTCTTTCCCATGGACAGGCAATTCAAAAACAGAATTGAACACCAAGGTCTATGGGAAGATGCACCCGAATGGGAATTAGCCCACAGGATAAATAAAATAATTGGAATCTTTTTATTAAATTCCATGCTTCAGAAACTTTAGTTTTTTTCTCCGCCTCTACTCTGTAAATGCTTCCACTTGTGCTTGTAAGATCTGTGCTGAAACTACCTTAATAAATTATTTCTCTTCCGAGCAATGAGTTGATCCAGCCTTGTTTGGTACATCTGTTATAACATATCACAGCCTCCCATAATTACTCTTTTATTTAATTCTACACATTCTGATGAGCAGCATGTGTTCCAGGCAAGCACTAGAAGGGTGGTAAGTGTCCTTCATTCAAAAAGAGTTCTTCAGAACAGTATGAAGTGAAATTAAAGTAATTATTAAGTCATAGAAACTAAACACAACTCCAGTCAGCCAAAGGGCTGGCAAATAGCTAGCACACACAGGAATAAGTTTCAGAGCTTCTTTCTGAAATAATTCCTAGTATCTGCTTCTTGATAATGACACACAGTAAGTGAAGAGTCAGGAAAACAGAGTGGAGGACTGCTCTAAGATTTAAAAAGAGCCTTCTCCCAAACACGGATGGAAACTAGAGAAGCAGTAGTCTTAGAGAAGAAGTAATGTGTCTGATACTGTGGCTGGACAAGCTTGTCTTCTTTAGCCCATCTCTTTAGCTCTCATGAATATTCTGTGGGTCGAGCAGCTTTTAGTATAAAAGAGACCATTAAATTCAAGCTTTTCACCATTGCATCACTTGCACCAGAGTGCGTAATAGGGCAGAGGGCAATAGACTGAAATTAGATTGTAGCAGAACATGTGTACTGACCTTTTCTCAGAGCAGATCTATTTACTTTATGCAGCAGTTCAACTTGCAGGAAGTGATGTTCTTCTAGCTGGAGTAAAGGTTAAGAAACATGTGCATCTTAATTCATCTGGATTTCAACTCTGATCTAGTCTTCTGCTTACTACACAGACCAACATGTATTGGCGTCAACAAAACTGAGAAGGCAAAATTGTTTTGAAGTTAGTGATACATTGTCTCCTCTATCACTGAGTGCAATGTGTCTCCACGTAAGCATCAGTGTTAATAGTGCCTGGGCTCTTGTTAGAAATGCATGTTTTGAGACCCTATGCCAAAACTGTGGTGTCAGAAACTGTATTTCAATAAGCTGCCCCTGGTGACTCTGGTGCACACTAATGTTTGAGAACTGTGTGTGTGTGTGTGTGTGTGTGTGTGTGTGTGTGTGTGTGTGTTAACCCTCTGGGTGTTTTTAATGCACAGCCACTGATGTAGTTCATTGTTTCTGAAAAATGTGGAATGCAGCAGATATCACTGGTAACACATAAATAGATAAGTAGATAAGTCACTTTGGGTGGTCTGGGGGGTGTGATTTTAAATGGCACTGGAATGTAATTTTAAATAATATTGAATCCCTTAGTGAGAAAGTTAATCATTTTCAATCTATCTTACTTGCCTATTAGTATTAATAGGCGCCCTAACCTCTCTCTAACACTTGGTCATCTCCCTTTTAAATAAAAGCAGGTTAGGTCCCAGGCTCAGAATCTTTAGCATTTAACAGTATCAAGAAAGAATATGATTAATATCATTCAATTTTATTTGGGATGACCTTATAGGGTGCTATTTACCTCAAATAATACCAGTTTTCAATCTATGATACTGATATAAATTTTACTTTTAATTACATTTTTATGAAAGGAGAATATACCGATTTAAAAAGAAATACTAAGTGAATCATTCAAACAATATAGCAGAAATGACTCTCAGGAACTCACTTACAGGACAGGGAGAGAAGGCAATTTCTAGGGCACTACTTGGTCAGTACAGATTAAGCTTAATTTCCAACACAAGCTCAGCCTGTATCTCCAGGCCTTGACCTTCAGAAAAATGTCCTGAAGCGTGAGACATTTGCCATCAGTAAAGAAAAATTCCATTCTGGTTGCTACATAATTTGCTAAGATAGAAGAGTGACTCATACATTTTGGAACAATTTCTAATCACAACATTTGAAATCAAAAGTGTTCTGAATACCAAGAAAATAAAAATATCAAACATAGTTTATTAGTGAGACACAGTCAAGATGACAGACTAGGTAAATGCTGTACTCACCTCTCCCATGACCATCTCAAAATTACAACCAAACTACAGAAAAAATCATCATGGAGAATTTCCTGAAATCTAGCTGAACAGAAGTCCTATAACTGAGGATATATATTAGAAAAATATCTTGGTGGTTGTTACAAAATAGTCATTACAAAATGTTTAGCATAGTCAATAGTCAAAGTTTAGCATAGGGAATGTAGTCAACAATATTATAATTACTGTATATGGTGCCAGATGGGTACTAGATTTATCAGGGTGATCACTTCATCAGTTATATAAATGTCCAATCACTATGTTGTACACCTGAAACTAATATAATATTGTATGTTACCTGTAATTGAAAAGTAAAATGTTACTACGAAATAAAATAAAATAAAGAAAAAGAAAAAAGTACATTACTAAAAATTTGGATTAATTGAACTTGGGTTGGTCTTAAAAAAAACCTCATATTTTCTAATTTTTATAAAAGCAAGATGTTTTCCAATATAGCATCTGAAAAAAAAAAAAAAAAAAAAAAAAACAGAAAGAAGAAAATGCCACACCATTCATACTTATATCCCTAAAAGGGACTATTAAGATTTTGGGTCAATTTCCTTCTAGTCTTTTTTTCTCCATGACAATCTATGTACAATTTTGTGCATGATAGTGTAACTTTTCCTTTTATGCTTTAACGAGGATTTTATTGTGTGGATAATAAAAGAATAAATAAATGACTTTATCATAAAGGTTTCCATGTCCAAGTTTTCAGTATAAAATGTGTATCACTTAGGTTGCTTTTGGCTAACAAATAACAGAAAACCTAACTCACATTGGCCAAAACAATAAAGATATTTCTCATGCCACACAACAGAAAGCCCAAAGTAGAGGAGACAGCAAGATTTTGACCAGCTTAACAATGACATCAAGGATCTAGATTCCTTTTTTTTTTTTTATAGGAGGGTGCAGCTCACAGCGGCCCATGTGGGGATCGAACCGACAACCTTGGTGTTATAAGCACAATGCTCTATCCAACTGAGCTAACCGGTCACCCCAAGGATCTAGATTCTTACATCTTCCCGGTGTGGGCTCCATCTCAGACAGGTACCAAGGGTTCAACAGTTCTAGGGATCCAGGTCAGCTTCCCATAGAAGAAGAAACCAGTCCCTTCCTTTAGATCTTTCTTTGGAAAGAGAAAACTTTCTGCAGAAATTTGTCCAACAGACTTCTTATGAGATGGAGTTGAATCTCATGCCCACTTCTGACGTAGTCACTGGTCAAGGAAAAGGGCTTACCTGGTTGATGTACAACAAGCACCTTGGGAGGAACGCATGTTGGTGAGACAACTGCCTTTCCTTCCAAAAAAGAAAAAGGAAAACAGATAGGGAAGTCTTTTTTAGTATATTGACATAGCAAATAGTGGTGCAATGTTTAAAGAAGATATTTAACATCGCTCAGTGGCTAATTGCTTTCACATAGTGCATAAAATCTAACCAGCCTTTGGATAACTTCAAGTTCCTCTGTTTTGTTCCACTCTGTTTCTCTAGGTTTATTTACTCACCATTTACAAGGTAATTTTACATTCTAATCTTCTTCCATGAACACGTTTTCCCCCAATGATGTCCTTGTAATCATGTTTTACTTCAACTCCTACTCCATAACTAACACCCTCACTCTCCTATATTTCTAGAACACCTCTTAGTTAAACAATTAAGTTTGTTGATTTACCTCCTATAGCATGTGTTACATTTGTCTAACATCTACTCCCCGCATCCGTCTACTGATGGTACCCCACATTTCCATAGAGATACATTGCTCCCCTCCTTTCAAACCACATGATTAATCTCTGCTCAACAGAGAATAAGGAAGGACCAGGCAGCTACAACAGCTACTTCAGGGATGGACTCATGACCCAGTCAGAGTCCACTGGGCTGAATTCAAGAACGTTCAGAACTATTTGGAAGACAGAATTTGCTTTTTGGTGGGGTTGCTGATGAGATTTAAAATCCTGATGCACATCTTGGCAGACATCTTGCTACCAAAGAGACAGCCTGCCTAGGAATGAAGTCAACACAAGGTAAAGCAGATGTAAATCAAGAGATGGAGAAGACAAGACCAAACTCAGAGAGCACCACTGGACACTTTGGACACTGCTACCTCTGGGTTTTTCAGACCTGAACTAAAGCATTCCCTTTTTTCACTTAAGCCAGTTTGAATTTGATTCCATCACTTACAACCAAGAGAGCGATGGCTAACATGGCTCCTCCTTCAGCAGTCTAATTCTGTTCATCGTTAAAGACTCAGTTCAAGTGCATTGCCATATTCTCCAAACAGTGTTCCCCATCCACCCTAGTCTTCACTTTCTCTCTTCTGAATATATAGCACCCAACCCATAAACAGTTCCATCTGCTTTATGGTCTTTTGTGTCCTTTTTTGAAAATGAGTTTTATCCGACGTACAATATTGTATTGTTTCACAGGTCTTTAGTATTCATATCAAGACCTGAAACAGAGCTTAGCACATAGTAGGGACTCTCTAATTTATTGTAGACATTTCTAAAAAAAAAAAAAAAGACTTAGAGATGCTTGTAGCATTCTTGGAAAGAGACCAAGATGCTATTAGACTTTTTAAATATCATTTGTGAGTTTCTGTCATTTTTCTGCTGTGACTCAAGAGGACACACCTATTTCAGTCTCTGAGGGAAGTTCTCAAAAATAGAGACACCCAACCACAGCTAACTTCTACGTAAGTTGAAGAAACAAAGAAAAAAATATGAAGCCCAAAACATCACTCATTAAATTAATAGAGACCAAGATGGGAGATGAGTCATCAGGAATGACAGTCACATGAGTTTGCTGATACTGAAGCCCACATCAGGCAGAGTTAACTATCTACTCTTGGCAGTATTAGACAAGAGAAGCTTCCCCGAGAGTGAAAGGAGAAGCAGAGAAATTATACACCCTGTGAACAGCTCACTCCCAAGAGGAGTAAAATCAGATAAGAACCTACCATACCCAATTATTCCCCTCATGTTTACAATCACCATGTCACTCTACCTCTTCCCAGGAAAGGGATGAGGCAGGAAAGACCAGAAGTGCCACATCTGAGGAGTTCCCTCCACTTTGAAGGAAACATCAAAGACAAGGAAGAATCATTCCCCTCCCTCAATACGTTTTCATAGACACTTACCTCAGTCATACCTGAGGAGAATGTGACTGATGCTTGCTGATGGTCTTGTCTTATATTCCTAGTAAGGAAGAAAATTCCCAGAGATTTTGTGGAAATGGTCTGAGACTGGGTGATACTACTGGGGAGAAGTAGACACAGTGTCACTTCATATGAAAAATTTCTCTTCTTTCATTATTTTAGTCCTGGCTTTTTCTCCTTCAAAGTTTGCTTTCTAGATCTTTCTTTTCTGTTTCTGGGAGTATGCTGAAGATGAATTTTATGCTTCAAGAAGAGAGTTGATGACTCATGGAAAGTGTAATTGACAAAGAATTGGCATGTTTTTCACTCTCTTTTCTTTCCCCCATCAACTGAGTAAGATTAGTGTCTTACATGGATTATTTTTTCAATAATAAGGAAGAGTATGTTGGCAACAAATATTGCAAAACAGCAACATCATAAGCTTGCTTAACCACCCAGTGGAAGATATTTTCAACTTGAAAAACTCTCTCTTGTTCCAGCAAACCAAGAACCTGAGTAACAATTACAACTGAAATCATTAAACATTAGCTTTTTTTTTTTTTCCCCTAGAAATCGAATCCCCTAGGATTCTTAGAAGGAAAATCAGAAACATTAGGGGAAGACCTTACATAATAACCTTTCTGTAAATCTTGGATGGCACAAATGATTTTGTGAGACATTTAAGTCAAATGTCATTAATCAGAAATGACAGTCTTTATTCACATATATTTGACTGAAGCTGCATAATTTTAGACTCCAATAGGTCTAGATAAATGACCCTAAGTATTATACTTTTTCAAATTGACAATGATTGATGATGGAGGAAGAAACCGAATGCTGAAAAGAGACCCTGAAGTAAACACTGAAAATCAGTCATGCTACTTTGAGGGGGGAAAAAGTTTGAGGATTTTCTTCTTCAAGATATTTCCTCTTCCTTAGAACCTCTATCTTTTTAATTTTCAGTTTAATCATTTGAGCATTGACATATTACAATGAAAATATCAATGTAAAGCTGAGATTGATTTAGTTAAGTTTGTTTAAATTGTCAGGAAGAGAAGATAATAATGACTAATAAAAATTTATCCACTCAACAAATATTTCCTGTGACTGTTACATACCAGGTACTAGTCTATATATAATATTCAGCAGAAACTAAGGTGAAAATAGTTTTAGTTCTTTGGGAGCTCACATTTTAGGGGAGATACACAGACAATATCTAAGTAGACAAATAAATGAGATCATTTCAGAGAGAGCTACACTGCACAAAGGAAATAAAATAGAGTGATTTAATAGAAAGTGATGTAGGAGAGGGATTTCATTTGAGAAGTCAAGGAAGGCCTCTCAAAGGAGGTGACATTTTAGCTGAATAGGAGCTAGTTTGTCAAAGAATGTATTATGCAGAGGGAGTAGCAAGTGCAAAGGCCCTGAGGCAGGGACAAACTTAGCACATGGGAAGAATAAAAGGGAGGCCAACATGATCTCTTCAGTAAGTAAGAAGAGAGTGGTAGTAGGTCAAGACATAGAAGTAGTCAGGGCCCAGATTGGTGTGTTAGTCTATATAGGGTTTTAATAAAGCAGAAGGAGGAGTCAATCTCATTAAAAGAACATCTATCATTCATTGGACCCATAAGAGCAAGGCATTGAGGCTGACACACTACACTTACATTATTACACAACCTCCTTGCAAAGAAAGGGTTATCACTGTCTATTAAAGAAATAACAGATCTGAGCAAGATCACAGAGCTGGAAAGTAATAGAGGCAAGGTTCATATTCAAACTTTAGTTCATCTAGTTCCAAAGTCAAAACCTTACCACTACCCAACACTGAGTCCTATCATCTGTATTTTCTTATTGTCCCAGGCACATTAAAGGAATGAATACACATATATCCCGGGTTGTAATACATAAGAATGTTTATTAGTAGCAGATAGTGGGGTCATTCATAAGGTCCATCTCAAACGTTTTTGTGGATTTTTTTTTTTTTTGCTTGATAATTGTTTGAGGCTACTTCTTACTAATTCTTCCTGGGGAATAGCTTCCCTAGATGACGTGAGTGGAGCCTTTGAGTTCTCAGGTGTTATCAAACAGCTATTCACTTGTTCATTCATTCATCTGTTTACCGAGAGGCCACTATGGTTGTAGATACTAAGGATATGATAGTGAATCAAAAAGAAAAATCCCTCTCTTCATGACGCTTACATTCCAATGGAGACATTATCTACGTGTCCTAATAAAACTGAAGTTCTCCACCAAAGCTTTCCACAATGCTGGTGTTCTTCCATTGCTACCATTTCTCTGCAAAAAAAAGACAAAAAGATATATGTGCTAATTATCCCAGGCATCATCATCACCATCATCAAGAAACACAAATAAATTAAGATAAAACACAATACCCCAACTCCTCACCTGATAAAAGCAGAATATAATACATAGCAAGATTGATGTATAAATTTTCCAACATCAGTTATAAATTAACATTTTTTAAGCATATACTATGGTCAAAAGTGCTACATAGGAAAAAAAGCTACAAAAATTAATCACATATAGCACCTGCCCTTTATGGGCGTACAGATCAACCAAGGATTGGGAAGAAAGAACCAAGATCAAGGTCTTGGGTAGTTTTTCTGCACTCAGTCTCATAAGTTTCACCCTATGCCGATGCTGCTCAGTTTTTAGCCAAGGACTCAAGGTAACACCTATGCAAAGTGTGGGAGCTCTTTCAAGGAATACTCCCTCCTCTCCAGTACTCGGCCTAGGCCTCTCCAATCTCCAGTCTCTTTCTCCTCAAGTCAGTGAGACTCCTTTGTTTTCATTCCGTTTCCCCACACTTTGCAGTAAGCCATAAGAGGCCTCAGGCAGAAAGTGTTGGGGATTGTCGGTCTCACCTCATTTGTCTCCCCTCTTTCAGAGATCACCGTCTTGTGCCATCTGTCGTCCAATGTCTGAAACCATGGTGCAGGGGGAGTTGGTAGCAATTACTCTGTCATGGTCAGAAGTGGAAGCCAGGCACCACTGATACCAGAGAACAGTTTGGAACACATGGCAAATAAGTTTTGACAGAGAAAAAGGTGCACAAAAGATCTCTCATCGGAAGCAGTGTAAGCTTCTGGTTAGGAAAATGATCTTTGATGTCTGACCAATTGTGGTTCAAATGGTAGATCAGCATTTTGATGACCTTGGGGAACATGATTTATTATTAATCCCAACTCTTTCATGAGGTTAAAGTAAAGATCAAATGTGATAATGCACAGTACGCCCATAGTATAATACTAGCACAGAAAAAGAACTCAAAGAATATTCGTGAAAAAGAATGATGCAAATAACAACCGGGTAATGACTGAGTTAAAAAGTCTTGTGAGATGCTTCAAATAGCCAGAAAATAAAGAATCCTGCAGGCATACAAATGAAGAGCTTGGCACGGCACATAAAGGAGAGAGGACATCAAAAATTTTAAACTCGATCAGCTTTCCCACTGTTGCCTCTGACCTGGTGCTCATACCAGTAAAATATGACTCACATGATCTTTCAATGGCAGGAAAGTAAGAAACAAGAAAACAACCTGACAAAGAACGAGCAGCTGGCAAGCAGGAGCCACGTCTCGCTCACGCAGCACAACATCTTATTCGAGTGGGGATCCTGTACGCAGCATGGAATGTAAGAAGAGCATGTGAAAAACCACCATTCATTCGCTCAGTCAGTAAATGTTTAACGACCATCTACTCTAGCTGACACTCCAGGTTGCCTTCCAACAGGTATTGTGATGCTCTTGTCCATCCCCATGACAGATGCTACCAATGACCGATCCCTATTCTCCCAGGTTCCCTGGCAGCTGGGCATGGTCACGTGATCTGGATCTGATGTGAAAGACATTAATTTTCCCCTCCTTTCCTTCTTTGAATATTCTCACGTGAGGCCTTGATGTTGAGGGTACAATAGTCATATCAGGAATTTGAGGTGACAAGTCTGAATGTGAAAGCCAAGAAACTGTAGACGGTGGGATGGATGAAGGGAAAGAGCTAGGATTCTATGTGCACTGTTAAACAACATGGCCAACCGCGGAACCACTGACCTCCAACCTCTTATTATGTGAGAGAAGTCAATGTCTTCATTTTTTAAGTCCAGTAGGAGTGGAATTTTCTCTACATTTCAGATGCAGTCATTTAGACACCGTAGAGACTACCAAGATGTCAAGTCAGACACTCCCACAAGAAGCTTACAGCAGGAGGCTAAGAAATGTATACAAATAGCAAAAATATTTAAATAAAGATTTTAAAAATGAATCACAGGTAAGAAGTAAAATGTCCAGTTGGGTAAGTCTTGGAAGTCTTCGCAAAATAAATAGACTTTAAGCTAAAATTCTGGTTGAACCTGTAACATAATTCATGCAAAGTAGAACCTAATAAGTGAAGTGTCTTAGAGAAGTATAACTTACTCAGTTTAAAGTTGGCAAAGGGAAAACAATATCCTTGGCACTCTTCAAGGCACTCTGGGACAGAGGGAAAAAAATAAGATATGTCTCCGCCTTCAGGCAACTAGGCAACTTCAAACCTTTTTCTGGTGGTTATCAAATGTGAGCACATCTGAAAGACGAAAGCATGTTAGTTTTCAAAATAAGATTATAAAAGTCTCTTTGCCTTGGACATGAGATCTGAGGAGCAAGGACAAGAGGACCTCCTGGGCAGTTTCCAAGAAAGGTTTGCCGGCATCTGGGGGGTGGGGGGGGGTTTCCTGACTTGGCCTGTGGCACCTCAAGGGACTTCTCTGCCATCCGGTGGGATGAGCCCCACCTTCTTTAGTGAGCTGTGAATCTCAGGCTTGGGGAAGCTTTCTCCCAAACTTATTCCTTCAGTATTTTTTTTTTACTGTATAATCCCATGTTCAGAACCAATGTTGAAAAATACCGGGGTAGTGATTATTAACAGTGGGGAGATAGGTAGATTTCTGGGCTTATGGAAATAGTCCATTTCTTCATCAGGATTTTAGTTACACCGGTGTATTTGCTTTTCTCAAAAAAGTCGTTGAGCTGAATAAATGTCGTTTGGGCAACTTTTCAATATGTACATTATACTTCAAGTAAAAAGTTTTCTTAAAAAACAATGGTGTAAACTATGTAGGTAAACATAGACCATTTAGAATAAGACTCCCTATCTTCTAGTCACTGAAAGGCTGAATGGTTTCAATGCCCTTCAACACTCTTTAGAGATCTGTTTATCCCTTGGTAGCCAGTCCCCCCAAAGTAGTTAATAATTATTTTACATTATACCTTCCTAGTTCAAATTACTGGATGGCTTCTTTCTCCTGACTGGACCCTGATACCCACACCATCTTATATCCCCACCCCAATATCCTGACTGGAGTATTGCATTGTTCACTAGGGTAATAAAAACGCTAAGTAGCAATCCAATTTTGTTTCATTAAGAGTTTCCTAGGTTCATTCGACCACAAGACCTTTGTACAGCTGAGTATCTGTTAGTCAAGTTCCTTACAGTACACCAGTATTCCACAGATCAGTGTGGGAAACGCTGCTTTGGGGACTCATGGCTAATCTAATTAATGCCTCCTAAGAAGGTGAAAGTGCTCACAGCCTCCAAAGACACTAATTTCAATTCAATATGTTATTGAGTATCTAAAGTGTTCAGGGCACAGCACCACTAGAAAGCTGACAACAAATGGAAATGTGAATATGAAAAAGGCCATAGGGAATTTTAGGATGCTGTGGAAAAAGAGAGGGGGGAGCAACCCATTTTGACAAGGGGAAGTATCAAGACAACATTTTTGGAAGCAGGGACTTATGAATTCAATCTTAGAGGATAAGCAGATTTTGAAAGATATGCATATAATGAAGTGGGAAAGGGGAGAAAAAAGCAGGCAGAGGAATAAAAGAGGAGTATTAGTCAGGACTCCCAGCTATGAGTGACAAAAACCCAACGCAATGACTTCAGTAGAAAAGGGAATTTATTAGCATGAATACCTGACAAGTCCAAATCATGCTGCTGGCACAGCTGCATCCAGAGGCCTAAGTCATGTCACCAGACTGAGATTTCCTCTTGAATCTGTTGGCTTCAAAAGTTAGTCTTGTTTACGAGTTCACAAGTGAAATCATTTAACACACGATAAATAGAAAAGGCTTAATTAACTCTAAGGTACACATCAACCTTGCCAGACTAGCAACAGCGCTGGGGTGGAGAAATCCATAAGCAGGGAGCTAAAGGCAGAATCACAACAGTAGAGACTTCAAGGATTGAAGCGTTTCAGAATTCCTGGGGTTAATTCCACTCTGGTATTTTGTGAGCAACATTAATTGATGGCACGGCGATGGGGAGAAGCATAGAGGTGACAGGAGGACAAGATGGCCCTGCTTCCTGAAAATGGGTTCATATAGCGGATAGTAGACAACTGAGGTCTCATGCAAAGAGAGGGACATGTAACACTGTCCCACGTGAAAGGTCTTTCTCAATTTCTCTTTACCCAGGAGAGTTCCTATGAGATCAACACACAAAAACTGCCGCAATGCCGATGGACCCTGGTGAGGAACTGCTTACAAGATGCCCACATGCTTAATATCATGACCGATTCTTGCTGATATACAGCCAACTCATTACCTGCCAAATATCCAGGCTGTGTTCTCCCAGCTGGACTTGATAGCAGGCTGCCAGTGTCAGAGGGGACAATAAGGCCGTCCAGGGTTGAGGAAGAAGAAGAAAGGATTGATATACGTATTATAGTTACTCTATAGCACGTTATCTTGGGTCACCTAGAGTCATACTATCAGGCAAGTGCAAGCTGGTATTTTTAAGGAAATGTAGAGTGACTTAGAATCCCATCCACTACCAGATACTGGGGAGGGGTTGGTGAAAGCTATTTGTAAGGTTTGGCTCTCAGGAACAGAGAAGAAAGTCCACCAGTGCTATAGAACTTGATTCAAGAAACTGATGTCTTTTTGCAGTTATCTCTTATGCTGGGACCCTAAAACATGCATGCATACATCCCTCTTATAAAAAGATTCCTTCTTACAAAGAATGTCCATTTTGGAAACCTGTGCTTGTCTCATTGCTATTAATTTGGAGTGCACTGGGTTGTAAATTTCCCCATGCTGATGACTGACGTTTCGCTGGAGATTTCTGGTTAAGTAAAAAAACTAGCCAAGTTACATGACCATTACAGTTTGACCCTTTGATAAGAATATCCATGGGCACTTATCAGACTCGCCTTACTTAAGTAGGTAGAAGCTACCTACCAATGCCTGGGAATTAAGAGACTTTGAACAAAAACAGAACTCACTGACTATGTGCTCGAGGAGAACGCATTTGACCTGCTGGCTTTTCTTGACCCGACTCTCAAACAGAGGATCATGGTGCTTTTCCAATTCAGCCACGTGTTTATCTCATGTATCAATGTTACATGCAAAGATGAACATTTATTCTCACACAAAAGAGATATTGATCAAGAAAGCCTGGGTCAGCGACCACTTTCTGAAAGTAAAATGATAGAAAGCAAAAGAAGACATCAGACATATAATAACAGGACACGTGGGTCTGCAAAAGCAAAAGCTACAGTTTGTCCATTTGCTTAAGGTGTCAGAGTCCCTCACTTATCATGTTTTTCTCCTTTCCAGGGCAAATGAACGTAGGGCATACCATAGTATGGAATCTTCTTCAACCAACTAATGGGCTTATTCCATCAGCCCAACTGCTTCCATATCCATTGGTAGCTCCTCCCCTCGGCTGATTTCAACATGTAATACCCTTTGGCTGATTGCTCAAGACACGGTATATTTCCAAATTCGTAACCTTTCATTGTAAATGATGAAAAACTAACTGGTCAATTTAAAGACAAAAGAGCACGTATTGGGCTTATTTATGGAATGACAAGTTGCAGACTCACAAGAACTTGGGAAGGAAAAACCAAGCTGACCATGGAGATGTCATAGTGAAATGCCTAGAGCTTCTCTAACAAGTGTTTCCCAAACCAACCTGGTATCAGGAATAATCTAACAGTGCTTGTTAAAACTCTGATGGCTGGGTCTAATCCAGACCTGCCAAATCTGAATTTTTCAGGGCATAGCCTGGATTCTACATACTTAACAGAAAAGACCAAGAAACACTGTAATGTGCTAACATTAATTACACTCCATGGACCCTCAGGTTTGGCTCCAGTTGGCAAATTCCAGGGAGGGATAATTTGATTGGTTCACCCAGAGACAGGTGTCCCTGGGCCATCAGCTATGGCCAGAAGGGCTGTATCAGAGAACCCTGTCCAATGTATCAGGAGGCAGTGCCAGAGAAGGAGAAATCATGGCGAGCAGGGCAACTACGGCTAAGCCATGCCTATTACCAATAAAATGAACTGTGTACAATTAATTATCAGGTCTTTATGATTCATTTAGAATCCTGAAATACTATATCAACATACTTTTTAATTGTGAAATATAACAGTGCTGGAAAATTGGAGGAAATATCCCACTGGCAAATTTGACCTGGATCAGGAGTTTGCACGGAACAAGTAGAAAGAAATCAAAACACAGTGCTGTGCAGTGACCAATGCAACATCTGGGACATCACTTATACTATGGGGGGCCAACCCTTCTCCCCAACCCTCTGTCCCCAAATTGGAGTCCATCCCTTTTGTGCTCTACATAAAGCATCCAGTCAGTGCACAAGCTTGGGAAAGCCCCAGCACCTCATTCTCAGCTGGCTTTGAAGGGTTACCTTCCACATCGTCCGTTCTTCCCCCAAGAGGCTCCATAGGGACTGATTTTGCCAAATGACGGCAGCTTTATAAACAGTCTTCTCTGTCCACAAGGTCTTAGTTACAGCAAACATTCAATAGGTGGTTTGCTGCAGGCATACTTTCAAATGCCAGAGAAGCATCTGACAGTGTTGGATGTTTGAAGGGCTATTGTTAGGAAGATTAAGTGTTGTCCCATATTCAATCACTCATTCAATAGCTATTCAATCATTTATTCACTAGCCACACAGGGAACTTAGTGAGAGGAGGCAAGTGAGGTCCGGGTATTTTGGTGGGTTTTGCAGAGAAGTTCTCTCCTTATTTTATACATAAAACCAAGGACAGAGAATCTGAACAACAGGCAGGTTATGGCCTCCCTTTGAGGGACAGGCATTGGAGTTCACTCTGGGCAATGTCTTCACTTAAAAAGCAGGCCGAGAACAAGAGTACACATTCCCAAAGCCACAAAATTGACTATGTTGGCACACACAAAAGGCAAGTTGCCTCTTTTCCCAGACTCATGGTGGATGCTTTATATCAGCCAACTCTGCGAATTTCCTTTGCAGAAAGTATTTTACGTGTACTATTAGTGCCACCCATCGTGCGCTCACTGTTCTTCTGGCAACAGTACGCAGGTTTCCCACAGGGAATCATCTCTCCCTGTTCTCAGTCCATGTACTTCTAGTGGAGCTGAATCCATCCTCTCCAGGGATGAACAGATGACCTGAGCCTAGCCAATCAGAACAGGGCATTACGCTAGTCCACAGTGATTGGCTTATGCTTGGGCACAAGACTCAATCAGAACCAACTTAACACAAGGAGACTTCATGGGATGGTGAGAGAGGAGTACATTCTCTTTTCTGCTGGCAAGGCCAGCAGTAGGATATGGTGAGCTGGTGCTTCCAAGAGTCAATGAGTAGATCCTGATGATGCACATGCCACAGTAGATGGCAGAGCAAAGGCAGGGAAAATGGGCCCTGATGGCTTGTTGGTGCTCTTGGCAGCAGCTGTGCCTGAGGCCAGTCCTGTCTCTAGACTTTTCAGGTACATGAGCAAATAAATTCCCTTATTTTCCCTAAGCCAATTTGACTTGGGTTTTTATCTCCTGCAATTGAGAGTTCTAATTAAAACAGAAATGAACAGAATAATGTATTTTATTAATTTTATTTCTTTAAAAACTACATTTTGAACACCCGCTGTGAGCTTCGAAAGAAGTAGAAGACATTGTCCTTTCACCAAAAGTTGTTTGGCCACTAAAGGAAGAGACAATGCTCAGACATACACGAGGTAGTCACTTCTACTTAAAGCAATAAAAACAGTTAAGTTTTGACAATCAAATGATATACAAAAGGGTTGAGGTGATGCAAAGAGAAAGATCAGTGGGGAAGGCAGAGGTTGGGTTTTTCTGGAGGTGAGATAAGCTGGGCCAGTGTTAAGTTTGGCATTTCTTTCCCCTTAGCCAGCTGGGCCTGGGCCAAAGGGTTTAAGCTTAAGACAGCACTAAGAATGCTAGTCAACTTTGCGATCCTTTTAGGGGCCCCTGGAAAACTGTCGTGCAGGATGGCCCACGGGGTCTCAGCAATCACTTCCCACACAAGAACACAGAATATGGTGAGACCAAAAAGGAACACCATGGAGACATAGATAGGGGAGTCATACCACTATATTCTCGCTGGCGGCTGGGTTGGAGACGCAGGAAACAGGAGCCACACAATTCTCAACCCTCACTGCGCCGCTTGCAGGCTCAGCCACCATCTTCTTGCTAGCCCCCATTTTCCTGTTAGCATAGCCACATCAGTTACATTAGTGGCCAATGGTTCACTGGTTACAGCTGATGGCCATCCAATCACAGTTGGTGGCCATTTACTACCTGAGCCAGCACCTTTCTATGTGAGGCCGAGGGCCTGGAAACTGCTTTCTGGGGCTCTGTCCCCACAGAAACCCAACCAATTCAGCTTCCCCTTCTCACGTGCTCTTTAGTGAGTTGAGTTTGGGGAACTATCCCAATGCTCCCGAGGTCAGATCAGCTGGAGTCATTGTCATCCCCTGTGAATAGTTAAAAACTGTACTACTCTTAAACCAAATGTCTTACCGACTTCACATGAAGATTATCTAGAAATGAGTCAATTAACTTCTTTAAGCGTCAGCTGTGGACCCAGCGCTTTCGTTGGTGGTGAGGCAATTCAAATGTTCGTGTACGAGACATGGGCCCTAGATTTCATGAGCTTTCAAGTCAGTAGAGACCTATACCACAAATCAGATAATCATTACAGGCTTATTTGTGTATTAACTGAAGTACAGTGGTCCATTCAAGACCAGGGTGGCCAGAATGTCAGGTGATTCCAAAGGCTAGGTTTGCACCTTGGGCTATGAAAGTCCAATAGAGGGCCTTACAGAGGAACAAACACTCAGTTTATCATTGTGGATTATGCGGGGTTTACTGAAGAAGGTGTCTGAAAGTAATATTTGGAAGATACAGCCCAGAAGGATGGGGGATGCTCTGCTTCTACTTGTAAGAGCCCATCAGATGGGAAAACATGCCTGAAGTGCCATTGAAAGCGTTTGATGAGTTTGGCTGGCCTTCTCAAGTCTCATGGAAGATGGTTAATGAGATGTGAAGTCCCTGCATGTTGGACCCTGAACACATTTCTTCTTTCTAACCTTCCTAGCCTTGCCCTACTCATTCAAAACCAGCAATCAGGGCAATGATGGGACAAGCAACTGCAATGCAATTGCTTCAGGTACAGGAAGTCAAAAGCCTTCAAGGGCAAGTGACTTGCCCCTGCTGTGGCCATTTCCCTGAGTCACCTTACTCTCCCACATCCGAATGTCCATCCAAGACTGGAAATGCCATTACCTCTTCATAGCATCTCATCCTAGCAGATTGTGGAATGTCCTTCTTTGCCCAGGAGGAGTGGGTGGCTTGAGGATATGTATGTTCAGCCTACCTTTCGATGTGCCCAACAGCCTATTACAACTGTCACCAAACGGTTTTGTCATTACTTTTATCTATAATTTCCTAGATCTCCTTGCTTCTGCCCTTGCTGCTCTATAGCATATTCTCAACCCAGCATATTCTCAACCCAGCAGCCAGACTGATTTGTCTCAATAGAAGGCAGATGGTGTCATTCTGTCTGCTGTTCAAAATTCTCACTCCCTTCCTCCAAGTAAAAACCCCAATCCTAATAATGGCCTAGAAGAGCCTAGACCAGTGGTTCTCACGTGGACAGGAAATTAACAAACTCTAGGGTGGCTTAAAACAAAAACAATGTCTGTGCTACACCCCAAACCAACTACACCAATCACTGGAGCTGTTATTTATTTTTAAAGGTTCCCCAAGTAGTTCTTTTTTATGTTATTGTTATTAGGGCACATTTTGTATACAAAACTACACAAAATAGCACACTGACCTCCTTGTATCCGTAACCCAGCCCCCACATCTCTCAGCCCGGGGCCAACGCTACTCCCCCCACATCCCATCCTTTCCCCCATCAGGCACTGTTATGGAGCAAACCCCAGACATCACCGCATTCTATCCATAAATATTTCAGTATGCAGCTCAAAAAGTGGACTCTTTTTTTTCCCAACGTAACCACAATACTATCATCACACTTAATGAATGAACAGCTGCTGTGATCCATTGTGACGACGGAGAAGCGCCACCCTGCACAGCCTGCCTCCCCCTTTCCCACTTGGACCTCCTCTGCCTGCTCCCACGTTCACCACCCTCCAGCCATGCAGACAGCCTTGAGCCTCTGCACTCACCATTCCCGCTGCTGGATGCGCTTTGCCCAGATGGACACAGTTCTTCCCCTCAGCCACTGTCACTCTCTCAGGGAGGCTTTCCTTGACAACTCTCTTCACACTTGTAGTCCAGCCTCTCCCCACCCGTCCAGACCCTTTCTACCCCTTTCCTACTCCCTTTTATCCATTTCACTTTAGTAGATGCCCACATACTTGCTGAATTAATAAAACTATATCCCCCATTAGAACAGAACTCCATGACAGAAGGCACCACATAAACATTTGCAGAATAAATGCATAAGTGAATAACTCAACATTATTATTAATATTATACTTACATGTGCGCCAATGAGAGGCTAGGATAAAGCAAACAAAGTCAAATACATACTCTATCTCATAAAGCTTAGAGAAAAACCATAAAACTTGCAAATGAAAAGGTAAGAGTGATTAAGAAGTAATGTATTCACAGTGAGCTATTAAGGGAAGCGAGGGTGTAAGAAATAAAATTCTAAGCTCTCCACATCAGAAAGGACAACTGTTCTCTTTTATGAAATGTGCCTTGGGCTGCTTGGACCATCGAATAAACCAGGTTGGTAAAAAGCGGTACCATAGAGTCATAAAGAAACAGTTGCAATATATTGGTCAAGTTGAGCAGTACATATATACATCTGCATAGATTTCTACGTTCTACATAGAAGAAAAATAGTGTGACAGTCCAAGTCCAAGTAGGCAAAACCCTATGTGTCCTTGCTCGCGAAGCATCATATTCTTTTGCAGAACCTGATTCTGGAGTTCACTGTATATACTGCTGCCGTCATGGAGTCAGACACATTCTCCAGGCACAGGAAACAGCAGGACAGTGGCGAGTCTCTGAAAGTCTGGAGCTGCACACTCAGGCGGAAGACGGGAAGGCACTAAAGCCGTACTTCACTGCCTTCATCCTCCAGGGCCCGTGAGAGCCACTGGAAACAACCCCTCTGGAAACCATACCTAAAACATGCTTGAAACAGTAAGGATTGGCCTCTGACCTAACAATGGAGCGAACTCCTCACTCTTCCTGGCTGCTGAGGTCCAGACACCATGCTTGTTACCTGGCAGATAAATATGCAAGGGCACCGTCATTCTAGCAACAGGAGCTGGGCTTGCACGAGTCATAGTCTCCAGCCTGGCCCTCACTCCTCCACATTAGGAATCATGGGAATTAGAGGTATCCGGGCCGACAAGATGCTTCTCATTTCTCGGTGATGCACAGTGCACATTGGACCCCCACCACAACTGTAACAGGCTCATCGAAGCATAGCAATTACCTTTGAGAGCCACAGGTAACAGTGCCACCCACGAATGGAAGGAAGGGGGCCACAAGAGAGCTGCATTCATTCCAGGCCCATTACGTGTTTTAGAAAACAAGACTTTTGCTAAGGTCATTTGTTCTGAAATTTACATCCCATCCTGTGTTCCCTGCAAAAAGAGGTGCCGAGCCCATGAGCGCAGGCCTACTTTCTAAATGCAATTAAAAGGAAATGCAGTTTTGCTTAAAACTCTCAGGAGGATTTTCTTTTGGGTTGTTTTGTGGCTCAGGGGGTGATGGGGACACAGGCCCATCTTTTCTTCCTGTTAGAAGACATAAGCGTTTACGTACGTAATGATCGGAGGTCTACAGATTCACTCATTGCATCCAGAAACATTAAAATAAGCATTGTGTCCATGTACCCATTGCCACAATTTGGCCCAACAGAACTTCCCTTTGCTGGCTTGGAGGAAGCTGAAAAAAAATATGGGTCCCTTCCAAAGAAGACACATTTTCTTCTCGTTAATTGCTAAAATACTGCTCTCCACACCCACCCCTTCACTTGGGTAGCCTAGTGTAGCTGGCTCCTGAAGTCCCATGGGCACCTAGGAAGTAAGGGCAACTGGTTCTCCGAAGGATGCAAGGACTGGTGTTTTATCTTTGCAACTTTGCCAAACCTTGTATACGTTTGCAAACACTACAAAATATGTCCCGATGTTTACAGCATATGTCTCTTATTGTTAAGAACTATTGTGAAAGTATGAGCAGAGTCTATTTCTTAAAATATTTTTATATAATAGTTATGGCATCCAATTATACAATAGTAATTGTGAATAATTATACCAAACCCCAGTCTGTTTTATGACTACTTCTCACGCTGAGCTCATATACTCTATATAAACACCATCTGTATCAAACATAAAACTCTCAGAACACAGGCATACAGAATGCAGCTTATTAGTTCTGGGGCCAAGCAGTTTTGTGGCTGTTGCCCAGTCCCCCACCTCGTCCTCCCCAAACCACATGAACCCAGCGATTTCCTTCGTTCTGTTTCTTTGACTTAAGGCCTAGTTACCTGGACGTGCAGGCTCATTGCAGGAATCACGGCCCACGTGACCAGACCACTGCCTCACTTCTGCAGAGGTTTTGTTTAGTACTGAGTACGTTTAATCACTCCGCAGAGTTCGGTTCATTTCCTATACGTGCAGTTATAGGTTTCAGCGCGTGAAGTCAGCCAAGAGTGGTGCTTCTTGAATTTCTTTTGGGGAAACGCTGTCGAGGTGTTTGGGTACTAGGCTTTTCCTCTAGAAATCCCAAAATGAAGCTCTCCCCCTGAAGTGGCCCCTCCCTCTGTAAACGGTTTTAACAATGAAAGAGAAGAACAATTTAAAATGAGTCTGATGTCTGATCGGTTTGGGGTTAAAAAATGTAAAGCTCTATCGACAGTTACCTAACCTATTCAAGAGTCTGACCATCCCGTTGTGTTCAAAACGGGAACACAGGACGTATTTCGTCCCTAACAGGCTAATGAATTGTTCTTTGGCAATAAACAAACTTCAGGCACACCCTACAAATAAACAGAAATTTCTTCACAGGAATGAAGCCCGATTCAAGAAAGATAATTTGTGCCCGTTCTAAAAAGTGATTTGGCTTTGACCGGTTGCTTATGTCCAGCAGCTGACTGAGCACAAGAAAAGCAAATACCATCGCCATTTTTTTCACATATTTAAATCTTGAAGCATTTCCCTGATAATAGTCCCGATTACGTTGCTCAGGAAGATTTTAGGATGTAAGTGGTGAGAAGACACACTTTTTTTGGGGGGGTAAGAAATTTCTACCTCCAAATAGTGTAAGCGACCATGATTATGTTTTCTACATGTGAAAGGATAGAGCATTTCCCTTATGGAAGTAGATTCTGCTCTGCAAAGAACTTGGACTGTCCTTGCATTTGTTGGCCAAAATATTCTGAACATTACATTAAAAAGCTGCATGCTAGGTATGCCAGCATTTGGACACAATTTATAAAAATGTTATTATGGAGAAAGTGGGGTAAGTCCTTCCAGGTAACTGTCCAAACATGCAAAGATGGATGTCTTAATTTGGCATCCAAAAAAAGCACACAAAAGGTCAGACTATATGTAGGTAATTTCCTCAGATGCTATTATTTGTCCCCTGGGACTGCACATACTCAACACCAATTATAGAGGAGAGGCTTAAGAATGAGCAGAAAGGGTGAGGGGGGAACAGCAGGCCCGAATCATTTGGACCAAGATCCTGTATCAACTTTGCAAATTACCAATTAAGGCAGGTTTAGAACATGGCATCATTTTCGCTCATTGTGACAAACTGAAAATTAAGGCTCTCTCTGCATGTCACAGGGATGACATATAACAAGGAATGTTACCAAAAGAATCTTACTTGGTAATAATCTATCCTTAGACACAAGGCAAGCCGGCCAGAAAGAAAACATAGGCCAAAAATATGAAAATAAACTGAAGACCTGGAACTCCAAATAACCAGAACTCTGTTGACTCTGGGTAAGTCACTCAAACACCCTGCAAATGACAGGCCCCAAAGATTCATTCACCACAAGGCTCGTGCCTGGTCTTCTAGAGGAATATGGTAGAATTGTCACTCAGTTCTGTTCCATCTTAACAAGTGACTGTTTGCCAGGGAGCTTTAGCGCTTGGTTCATTTCAAGTAAAGACAATAATCAAGTCTCAGGGGAGGATTAGAGGCCCTCACCTCTGTATTTCCTTTGCCAAGTGGAGGCCTGTGGTAGGACACACCCCAGTTAGCAAGGAGTGGGGTCCAGGAAACGGAGCAGTGACTCAGGAAGCTGTACCAGGGTCACAACTGTGAGATCCCCAAGGAGATGCGTTCCCTCCATCGTCACTGACTCCCCCTGCTCAATAGTGATTCACCGCATTCCTTAAATAATGCAAACAAGACACACCTACCTGATGTTCACCCATCTGAATCTTCCTTAAAACCTTTTCTTTTTTTTTTTTTTCCTTTTTAAACATGTAGAGCAATATCATGCTGTAGCACTTTTGTGGCACCTCCAGCCCTAGCAGTGAAACACCACAAGTCAAAGCTGTTTGCCTGAATACAAAATAATTAGAGAGACCTTGTTAGAGAAAACAACCAGACTGATAAGTATTCACACCGAAAAATGGGCCATGTGGCATTACGCCCCATTGAGGACATGGGTGAGGTGGCATTCTCTCTGGTTTACTGCCTGACGAACCACGAGGAAAACATGGATTATTCTCCTTGGTATTATGGTGGATTTCTGTCATCTATATCACGTACTTAACCACACATATTTATTCACATATCCCATATACAAATATGATAAATATAAATATGTCAAATATATATGCCATACGTATACAAGTTTTAGGAGGTAAATGAAACAACAGGAGACCTAGAGTGAGAAAATTTTCATTCCACTTCTGACTGTGCCTCCTATAAGCAAAGAGATAGTAGAAGAAGGCACAAGTCTGTGCCTCAGTTTCCTAATTTGTTACACGAGGTTAACTCCTGCCCTATCTAGAGAAGGCACGGAATGAGGTCATCTACAGAAAACTGCTTTGAAAAGTACACAGCATCACGCAAATGCTGGGGATAATGAGGTACTCTACAAAAGAGCATTATTCCTTTGCTAAGAAGTGTACACCCACATTCACGTTTTCTATCTGTGAAGGTCCTTCTTTGAAATTAAATTGAGACCATAACCAACAGCCCTCCCAGTGCTGCCTGAGGTTTATACTCAGCAACAAAGCAAGGGCTTCTTTTCATCATTCATCACATTTGAGTTCAAGCACCGAGAGGTACTTTTTACCAGTGGTGAAAATAGCTTTCTTTTCACAGCAGAAACCCAGAAAATGATCTCCCTCTTGATGCTAATGTACGGATAAGGCTTATTCTACAGTTGGCACCAAAATGGCCTTGATTTGGCTTTGTCGACAGTGTGTTCTTGCACCAGGAAGACGGGAGCGATGAGAGAGAGAGCACGAAGCTTCATTTATGCATGAGAATAATTCAAATAGAGATACATTTTCAAACGGGAATCTTGTTCCACTTTTCTTTCAGCTTTTAGTGCCAGCTGGATCCTCCGTGCTCGAAAGTAAGTTAAAATCCTTCCTGCATTCAGTCAACCCTGATCATACCTTCCTTCCTCAGATAGCTTCAGTGTGTTCTGAGTTAAGCGCAAGTCCCCAGCCAGGCATGTAAGACTCCAAACTTCCTTTCTAGCACTTTCTTCTGCTCACCTCCCCCGAAGCACCATCCATTTGCTGTTCTCTGCTGCTGTGGATGGTGCGTGTGCTTTCAATATGGATGGATTTTGTCCTGCTGCCTTGTCTGAAGATATTTTCTACTTCTACAAGCATATGACTTGCATCTCAGCCTACTGCAATCCTACCCAAACTTCAAGGCACATCTTAAATGCCATTAATTCTATGCAGCTTTCCCTAACACCCTTATCCAATTCCAACCTCTTCCCTTTCCAAATAGATTTTAATTTCCTCAGATTATTAAAAAAAAAAAAAAAAAAAGAAACCACAACCACCACCCACATTTGTTTGTGTCTTTTGTTGGCACACTAATCATTCTGTCTGGTGGGTACATCTCCCCTTTGCAATAAAAAAATGAAGGCTCCTTAAGTTAAGGGTGGCTTATTTTTTTGAGTATCCATTATGGAAAATTTCAAACATAAACAAAGTAAACAGAAGGCCTTGTTTATTTTTGCATCTCCTTTGGGACCTATCACAGTGTTTTGCATGTAGCAGAAGTAAATTTAAGTAATTAGGGCCTGAGGCAAATGGAGCTGTCTGTCTGCATATGTAACTCCATGTTTCCTGGATGGTTAAGCTTTTCTTTGGTTACATATTGGCACACACATCCCACACACCTGTAGGATCAGTCAACATGGGTTAAATAAATCCTGTCACCAACTTTAAAATTCAGGGAACGTGTTTATCCTTAAGGTTACTTCAGATCGTCAGCAAAGCTAACTATATTTGAGGGGATGAGGTGAACAAAAAAAAATGTATACAATTAAAAATATTTTCTAAGAGAATTCTAATCTGGTTGTACATCTCTGCAGGGTTCCTAGTTAGACACATTTCTTTCAAGTGTGCAAATTTTGATAGATAACCTACAAATCTGAGGGCTCTTTACACGTATGAGAATTAGTTTCTCTTTATCTTATATTATTAACTGATACAAATATCATTGAGATGCCCTCCCCTTCCTGAAACCTCAAACTCAGATTCTTAAGTCTACTATTTTAGACACTTTTCAAATTTGAGATTAGTTAGACCATTTTTCACTCTGCGTGTGTGTGTGTGTGTGTGTGTGTGTGTGTGTGTGTGTGTGTGTCTACTTTGGGGAGAAATGAAATCCTTAAAGCAAACCAGAATTCGAGAGTGAAAGATTACATGCCCAAGCTGTGTCATATCCAATTAACTCAAATTGACTGTACACTGCATTATTCGGTTAGTGCATGGAAGATCAATAAATATGGGGAAAATCCACCCAGCTCCCCACTTTCCCATCCGATTCCAGTCGGTCTGAGGCGGATCATGCTACTGTGATATGTGTGCCACAGCCCAGGCAGGCAGGTGGTGCATAGACACCATTCAAAGTTGGCCTATTCAATCCCAACTCCTCTAACGCGCCATTCATGCATAGCAAAACACCATCTGGTCCTATTTTGCCTCCAGCAATCACAGCTGACCAAAAACGATAATAACAGCTGTTGCAAAACAAAAGCCAAACAAAGGGGGGGGGGGGGGGGAGAAGGAAAGGTTAGACTGAAGTCCAGTGCTGAAAAATGCTCCATGAAGTGAGAAATGGGAGCGACCATTCAGATGTCCGAAGCCCACTGAATGCGCACAGCGGAGGACTTCTCCTTAAACTTGAGATATTAATCCATCTGTCTCGAAAGCCTTCAAACCTCTGTCAGGTGGTAATACATTGCAGACATTATGCTTTACGGAGGCATTTAAGCTTTTGTGCTTGGTGTCGGGAACTAAGGACCCCAAGTCAGCTAAAAAGGAAAACTCCTTATGTTCTTTCATCATAAGCCAGTACAGGTTAATGTAAACGAAGAGAACATATTTAGCCAGAGTAATAAAATAATGTGCACGCGGCGGGGGGAGAGAAAAGGTATGTGTGATGGCAGTAGAGGGTGCGGAGAGCTTTCTTTATGACCGTAGAACACTTAAGAGGGAAGGCATCTAGGCCATTGAGGCAGCCCACTAATCAGATACTACATTTCTCACAAATTTTTCATTATCCTGATTTATTTCTGACCTGTAACAAAAAAGTACACCAAGCACTTACTATATCTCCACGGTAGGAACCAGAGTCACACGTATAAGATGAAATACAAGTCGATCCCTAATATTCTTTAGCGAATCCTGCGAAAAATCATTTGGCACCAAGGTTGGGGGAATTCTTTTCATGATTTAAGCCTTTTGACGTTTTATAGTTTTGCCTGATGATTAATTTTTGAAACCGTAGTAATTGAACTATTTTTTCTCTTGAAATTGACCATCAGTGGCTTAGCAGCATTTAATCAAATGTGCTAAAACGCAAGATTTATAAAATCATTTAAGAGATGTTACAACACCTGCTTCTAACTGCAAACAGTTGAAAACAGACTTCACTTGCAATTAAGCCTTATCACTAGTGACATTTTTTTCCCAAGCAATACTTCATGGGTTTTCAAAATGACAATTACAGAACTAATACACAATTACTGTCACATGTAGTTTAGCAATTAATTTTGAAGACATTTGTCTAAAGGTTTCACAACAGAATATAAAATGGTTCTTATTGTTATGTGATGTTAGTTTCAATTCACAGAAAATCTTTTACCATCAGCTCTGATTCTGATGGGCCTGATGCGAGCAGATCATTTCTTTGTGGACTACAATCGTCCCCTTGTCGATGTGATTAGGCATCATTCAATGGCTGTTTGAACACTGATAGCTGTCAACTAATGCATCTTATGAAAAGCTTCAATTTAGACATAAATTTTTCTACAGCAAGAAATCTATAAATTTATAATTAGAATCCCTTGCTGTTCAATATTTGTACATAATACAGAGTAAGAGAGGATTATGAAATATTGAAAGCTGAATTCATTATTCATAGCCCAGAACATACAGTAAATATTCTTCGCCATACAACTTTGAGGAATCCATATTCCATTGTTTTTGAATGTCTTACACACGGTAATTACGGACGCTACTATTCACACCCTCATTTTTTCCAGATTAGGATTCTGGTCAGGGTTGACACTTGCTGTTTTTAATTTTCATTTTATCATAAGCAGTTTAAGACTGTTGCCAGTGGTAATTTGCAATTTTTATCAAGACCTCTTCATTATAGCTTCTGACACGACAGATGCTGTAATTAATCATGCAAGACAACTGGGGATAGTGGTCACACTGTCCTCAAAGACCAGCCACTAAGAGCAAGAAAAGGGGGGAAGACACGGGCACTGAAATAATTATTTTGGCTTGAGAATTAGCATTCACCATCAGTTTTAACAGCAATAAGAACACAACGCCAGCTAGTCCCAGCCCCAAAGAGAAGACAATTGCTTTTCCCTCTATACTTACCTTGTCACTTGCACCTCAACAAAAAAGCTAATTATAAAAATATTTCCAACAGCTCTGTTTTTGGTTTTTGTTTTTTTAAGGGCCCTGGTTTGGGGCCATGCCATCCAAATTCTCAACTATGAATATCATATGTCCCACTGAAGATGGAAGACAATCTTGGCCTCCAATGAAAGTTGGTATGTGGCATACTTCCCCATCTGACATGTATTCAAGGAACCAAAAGTGAAATGTGACATAGCATTTTATTTGAAAAGTGAACAGTTTCCTGGTTGTTGCATCAAAATACAGTCCACAGTTTGTACTGAAATGTGTTTATTCTATAGCAAGATAAAAGCATTTTTGTTTTAGTTAAGCAAAATACAAACAACTTAATTGCTGCTATCGTAACTCATAAAAAAGTATAAAACAGCATAAAAACACAATAAGCAATGTAGCAATGAATGGTTCATGTCACCAGTGTTTACGTTAAAGCCTCATTTATGAAAACTTTACATCACATGATATGAAAACTTACAACTTTGAAAGAAAATATTTACATTGATTATTCAGATGTGGTGCGCCTTTTAAATATTCTACCAGTATTATTACATCATAATAAAAACTCTTGCTTTTTTAAATCTTAACTTTTGTAATAACCGTTTTCATTTAAGTTCATTTCCCTTTTAAAAATACAGTGTTTTTATTTTTCGAAACTTGTCACTCAAAACACAGAATATAATATTCACATTCTTTTCTTCTAATTGGAATGAATATAATGGGCTAACAGTGGTCATAGATATTGTTACGACAGATACGGTGGTTCGATTTGGAGAAGCCATGGGTAAAAAGTGGAAATGAGTCAATAATTGAAGCTAATCACTTGCTTTTTTTTTTTTTTTTTTCCTGGAGAGATTTTGGGGGGAAAAAAAAATAAGACCTTTGGCAAAAGTCTGTGATTTACATTATTTTTTTTTTTATGACAAAAAAATGCCATCAACTATTCATGTCATACAAATGTTTGTATGAAACTGGATCTTCATATTTCAGGTAGTTACAACTGTGCTTTTTATGTTTAGGGTTTCGGAAGTTCAAACAGGCTCGAAGTGCGGTTTAGTCACTTCTGGAGAAATAAGGCCATTTTCTATGACTCAAGAGAGGCCAGTTTATAGTCATCAGTATGTCCCAGGATTCATGAAACAGTTTGATTCACATATTGTAGGTATAGCCTGAATAAATAAAAAAGGCATCACATAAAAGAGCACAGCTTTTCTTGTTTAAAAACAAAGTGGTTTCGAGTCAGCTAGAAGATGATGCTCAGCTACATGGTAGTTCTTATCGCCTATCTAATAGACACTCGAGAGGACCATGTGATCTGTCACACATGTCTGCGGAACCAGCGCCAACTCACATGTCTCAGCCCCAGAAGGCTGACCCTCCACTCGCCTCCATACACACCAATCCGTCTGCCACGCGCGTCTTCAGAAAATACTGACCTGTGACAACACTTGAGTCTGTGTCTGAGACTGTATTTGCGACTGGTGCTGCTGAGACGCTGGCGGGGGGCTCCCGATGGCGGGGATGGGAGACGTCATCTGCGGGGTGACGGGGGAGTGCTGCCGAGGAGAAGGCTGCGACGGACGCTGCATGTGCTGCAGCTGTTGCAGCTGGAGCTGTTGCTGTAGCTGCTGCTGCAGCTGCTGCTGGCTGATTTGCTGCTGCAGCTGCTGCTGCTGCTGCTGCAGGTGCTGCTGCATGTGGTGCTGAAAATGCTGCTGCTGCAGCTGCTGCTGCATCTGCTGCTGCTGCATCTGGTGCTGCATCTGCTGCTGCTGCATCTGTTGCATCTGCTGCTGCTGCATCTGCTGCTGCTGGCTTTGCACGGAAGGGCTCACCTGGGTAGACGGTGCTGCGCCCACCAGGGTCGTGCCCATGGAGCTGATAAGTGGAGTCCCAATGTTCGATGGCATGTTGGCTGCAATGGTGACCGATGTGACAATTTGGTTCATGGGCAGTCTCATTGTTAAAGGCTTGGGAGCGATTGACCTAGGGAGCGACTGTTGCAGAGTCTGAGGTGATGCCGACACCGTGCCGTGTTGAGACAGAGGAGGGTTGAGAAGGAGGGAGGATGTCAGATTGGTGGACGCCAGGGTCTGCTGAACAGAACGAATGGTCTGGGCTTCTGCTGATTCAGCAGCAGCCTGAATTAGGGAGAGAAGAGTCCAGAATATTAAAATATACATGGATTTAAAATACTGAAGTATTTTTAAGTATCGTAAATTGCTTAGGAAAATGGCCCCCGCTGTTCATGCTTCCCTGGGCACAAGCCCTTTGTCACGTGACATCTTAGCTCTTCCCAGAGCAGAATCAAATTCCCCATGTCTGGAATCTGGGCTGGCCTTGTCCCATTGCTCTGGTCAATAGAATACGGTGAAAGTGAGGTCTCAAGAGGTCTTGCACCCCACCTTCTCCCCTATCTCTCTCTCAACTTACCACCGCCACATGTGTGATGACAGACATGTGGCCCAGGTACCCCACACAAGAGCCAGCTCACTACCACATATGTGAATGAGTCCAGCCCCATGCCCCCACCCCCCATCTCCAGACTGACAGATGAGCAGAACCACTGATCCTGCCCCATTGGGCCTGGATGTGGAGTACCAGCCAGCTCACGGGCACTCTCTGAGATAAATCCTTATTTGTTTATTTTAAGTCACTGGGCTTGGTAGCTGCTTGTTACCCAGCACTACTGTAGCAAGATAACTGATACATAGTAAAGCAACGATTTTTCGGCATTTAAGTCTAAACTAACCTTGCCCCCAAGTATCAACAACAGAGAACAGACTGCCTGAGTTCAAATCTACGTCTGTGACTTAACTTTGTGACTTTGGGCACGTTCATTCACTCACTTGTTCCTCAGTTTCCTTATCTACAAAATAGGGTTTTTATGGTATTTACCTTGTGTAGAGTGTGTGAGAATTAAATTAACTCATTTGTGTGAGGCATTCAGACCAGTGCCTGCCCATGGGAAGCCTTAATAGATGTTAGCTCATTTTATTCATGAAGCCCTACTACCACAAAACTACTGCTACTACTAGAAAACTTCAAAGCCCTGGATTTGCGTGATTAGTTATAACAGTGCTCACTTGAATATAAGAAACACATAACTGAATTCCTTAGAGATAGTTTACTAAATATTTTCAAAGATGCCCAGAATTTATCAAAGCAGTCATAGATAAGTGGAGAATTCCAACACTCATTTGACTGAATAACCTATTATAAGATAAACAACATGGAGAAAAACTACCTATTACATTTTGCACTAAAAACACACAATGACCTCCACAAGTATATATATTTACTAACGCAATAGTGATTGGAATGAGTCCTCTGAAAGACAATTTTTTCTTATTTTTCACAAAACTAGGCAGTTTAGGAGGGGGGAATGGGAGCAGATGGAGGCACCAAGCTGATATCCACTCTCTTGAAATATTTATTTCTAGATTTTTAGTACTCAGATTTATAAAATCTTCTATTAGAAAGAACCTGAGAAGTGACCTTACATGGAGAGTCACTCAATGTGGGAAACGCCATAGCTGACGGTTTCTGTTTAAACACATGCTACGACTGAAGATTAAGCTTCTGGTAATTTTTTTGGTGGCTGTGAAGATTAAAAGTGATAGTTGAGTCACATCATGAGAGACTGAATCCTCAGCTCTGAATAAGAGGTGTGAGTTATGTGCACATATGATGCAACCCACTTGTTATTTCTACCGTGGAGGCTGCCATCCTGCTCCCTGTAGCCTCACTCCGGGGATGAATCCTTCAATCGAAGGCACAGAGATGAAACTGAGGTGTCCCTCTCTTATGACGGCCTTCACATTTGAGGACCCACATCCCATGCTTCCCAAATCCTTACTTCCCTCATTCTTTCAATATGGGAACGTGATTTAATTTTCAGTCTTCCTTATCATGGAGGCAACAGTTGGTCACCATTCCTCTTTCCACTGTGGGCTCTCAAAACAGAACTAGATCTTCAGATGTGGGCTAATCAGCGCACTGCACAATTAGATGCGGCTTCTTGTGTGGTCGCCGTAGGAGCAGCTCTTTCAGACTTCCGGTTCAGGGTGAAATTATTCTCAACTTCTAGCTCCAGGGCTCTTTTCGCTGCCTGCCAGACCTCTGAATAGAAATTCAGGATACCCTCAAACTGCACTGGCTCAAAGAAAATGCAATAAAGAAACAAACACTATTTTAGATTTATTCTTTGAACATCCCATCCTGTTGATGTTTTGGAGTCACTGCATTCCATCCAGAAATATTTCTGAATCCTGTTTTTAGGCTCCAATGTATAACTTTTAAGGTTTCTCTTCTAAGTCGGTCATAGGCTTGCTGAGGCCAGGCATGGGGGCTGTTTCCTTAGTGCCTTCTGAGTTACCAGCTGTTGGCTTAACTGCACGGATGGTCAGTTATTTGTGTCTAATGCACAAAGATCACCTCCACCTGCTTCTGGGTAAATGAATGAATCAATGATCCACTTAAGAAGTACATGCACATCGTTCCTGTATTTGCATCACTCTATTTAATTAGCCATCAACTACACCTCAATTCTTAATATCTGTAGTCCACACATTCAGTTGTTTTCTGCCAGTGACAAATCTGAAGCCAGAATTGGGAGAGTATCTTTCAGTGTCTGCCTTGCAGAGTCTCAAAAAAAGGTTTTTCTATTGACCTGATGTTTTCTCTTTTTAACGAAGTGGAAAGTGTCCTACGAGCTGTCAAAACCAGGAGGCCCTGTCTTGATCTGATTCTGAGCAGCTGCCCATGGTAAATCTTAATGTAAAGAAGAAACAACTCAGGGGAAGAAGAGAAAAAGGGGTAAACCTATTTAAAACAGCTTTGCCAGCAACAGAGACGGAGCCTGGGGGCCCTTTGTGGTACTTCAGGCAACAGCAATGACAGTGGAACGGAATCTCTGTTTGCCAGAGGAAATACATCAAGAGAAAACCATTAGCTCAAACTACCCTCCCCAAAGCCTCTCTAAATCATTGGAAAGCTAAAGACAAAGTTAATTAAATGTTAAAATAATATAATGTAATGGCTCAGGTTCCTTTGGATCAAGGTAATAATAATCTACAGTGACATTTGCTTTGGGACGCTGGTGCATTTTACAATACATCAGGGTCCGCTGTATACTCTATGTATAATACATATACATGTCTTTTTTCTTCAGTATTAGAGCATAATTTTATTTTAAATAATCATGAAGTTTATTTATTTATATGATGTGGAACAGTTTGGTCAAAAATGCAACATCCCCTATTGCAATAATGTAAACGCGGGAGAATTTATCACAGGATGTCCAAAAATGCCTGACAAATGTGCCCCCAGTTTACACGGAGGAATGAACACACATCTCAGGCCCTGATGAAAAGAAAGAATAAGAGGCTATTTAAAATTTGCCCAGATAGCTTCAGCACACCATCTACAGAGATCAGTGAATCTTTTGGAAACAGTTTTGATTTCGCAGCTTAAATGAACACATTTCTCACACCATCATGCCAGTAATCTCGGATGGAAGCAAATCAATGTATGAGTTGTTCAAGGTGCTTGTTTGGTCAACTCTAAGGGGCGTTGCTTTTATGGGTTCAGTGCTCCAGGGCTGTTTTCAACATGGTGACTCTCAGTGACACTCCTGCCCCTACCCGGGTTTACCTTAGAAACAAGGCTGGCCCTGTACGCGGCCAGGGCTTTCAGGTACTCCTTTTTGGCAGCTTCTGTTTTCCTTTTATACACCTATTAAAAGACCACAATCAGCACCACCTTTAGCATACAAATTCTGAGCCATAAAATAACTGTTGCACAATTTAGGTCACAACGTAACTCACATAAAATGAACGTCTCCATGGCTTTGATTTTTAAATGAAACACATACACACACACCCCAAAACAAAACATCGAAACCCAGCCACCTCCACTGGAGCACAATTTTGATGTTTACTGTTGCAAATGAGAGAAAGATTTCAGGTCCTAGCATAGATTTCTTGAGTCACAGCTGAGGGCCTCATGCTAAGGCAGTAAACAAGGTAGCAAAAAGAATAAAATTTGCTGCAAATGGTTTCAATTATAGAAAGTAATGAGTTTTTCTCCATCAATGTCTTCTTTCCCTCACACACATTTCTAAACTGTGCCCAATCAGAGAATTAAACCACCACCACCACCAATTGGTAGTGTGTGAAGACAGAAAAGATGGAGGCCTTTCGACCTTGGTTTTCTTTCAGAGAAGCAAAAAGTCAGAAATAGTAAAAGATGGGAGATTTCTGTTAGTGAGACCAATGAGTTACATAAATACCTCCCAGTATATTAAACATGATGTAGGTTTCCTTTTCTAACAGTGGTGTGATGGCTGGTTGTTAGACCAAGCAGTTATCGTTCTCTCCAGAGTTTAAAAGTTAGATACAGCACTTAGTGTGCTCCTTGGGATTCCGTCTCTGGGATAAGAAAATCAGTCTCTACATACGGCAACTCGCTCACTACAATCAAACAAGCAAATTCTGTCGTTGCACCATCCCAACAAAACCAGCTACCGCGTTTCCCCGAAAATAAGACCTAGCCAGACAATCAGCTCTACTGCATCTTTTGGAGCAAAGATTAATATAAAACCCAGTCTTATTTTACTGTAATATAAGACTGGGTATAGTATAATATAATATAATATAATATAATATAATATAATATAATATAAGATAATATAAGATAATATAAGATAATATAAGATAATATAAGATAATATAAGATAATATAATACCAAGTCTTATATTAATTTTTGCTCCAAAAGACACACTAGAGCTGATTGTCTGGCTAGGTCTTATTTTTGGGGAAACATGGTAGTAAAAATGAGTTCTTGGTTTGTTAAAAAAAAAAAAAATCAAGGGTTTTCCTCTCTTCAATCGTGAAACAGTTATTCTGTTATTACACATATGGGCCTATTCTTCTGAGGATATGTAAAGTTAACTCCTATTAATGGTCATTGGAGTTTCATTCAAGGAGGAAGGGGAGGACTGACCCCCAAGGAAGCCATTTTTTTCTGCACTGTATGGAGTCACATGGGGAAGGAGAGGAGACCAGGCCCTAAGCAAGTATCTCTCACTAGCATGGCTCATCTCTCACTACCTCTCACACTGCCAAGCTTTCAAATGAACGTGGAATAAAATTTCAAATGCCCGGTGACAATAATGAGACACGCAGAGGCAGCTTCAAAGTTTGGAAACCCACTAGGATAGCGCAAGAGTTCAGAAAGATGATCAAAGAAAAGGCAGGCAGGATGGACCTAATCGCTTTGTAGTGCCTTTTTTGAACAAAAGGGGAAAAATTCCACACGACTTAAAATGAAAAGATGATCACTAAAGTTGATACTTGCAGGATACCGCCTGAGTTTCCTCCAACTCTCCTCTGAATGGGTTGTGAACCCTTAAGGAGACTGAAAATCCCTATCACCGGAGAGTGGTTTGAGTTTATGTATTTGTGCTTTCTAATTCCATAGCTTACAAAGGCTTTCGTGAGAGGTGGTCATAGTAAGTGAATGTATTCACTCAGAAAAGGTGTTAGGAACACTGGTAACTTTTTTTTTTTTTACTTTTTTTTTTTTTTTTACTTTTTTTTTTTTACTGATAACGTTTTAATATGTGGCCATGATGGATCGTTGCCTTACCTGCTTTTGTTCTTCTCCAAGACTGTCCCACATAGATGCTACAATTTTTGAGACCTCTCCAAAGGTTGCATTGGGATTTTGACCTTTAATTGCAGCCTGTGTGTCTCTGAAAAATAGGGCATATGCTGACACTGGCTTCTGGGGCTCGTTGGGATCTTTCTTTTTCTTTTTCTTTGGAGTCTTGGGCTTCTTGCCAGAATCTGGAGCAGCTCTTTTCTCTCCGATGGCCTGCAAAGTACGAAGAAAAATTCACTGCCTGGAATGTATTTGCAGAGAATGCAGTAAGACTGACTCAGGTCCGCAATTGTTCTGCTAAGGTTTTATGAAGCTTCATCAACAGACGAATCACCACCCAAAGTGGGGGAGGGGTGGATTTGCTTAGAGTTAACTGGACAGCAGAGATCAGCATTTAGAACATTGATTAATGAGACTCAGAAGTATCTTCAATACATTCACAACATATGCTCTAAGTAGCAATTATGAGTAATGAAAAGCAGAACACTGTACCAGCAATGCTGTGTGTGTGTGTGTGTGTGTGTATATATATATATATATATATATGTGCTAGGCTACACATGTACACATAAACAAAACATTTTACATCTTCAGAGGTTTTAGAAATAAACTTAAATAATATTCAGGAGGTTGAGCACATTCACATATTTTAAATGAGGTCCCCTGCCACAGTCACATGCCCTATGCATGATTGGCCCAAATTGATTTCTTGAGGCTGATTTTTTTATTTGACTAGAATATGACTTTGCTAATGGGTCTCCAGAAACTCAAATGGAAATTACTGACAACCCCTACGCTTGAACAATAAGGGTGCAAGCTTCATTTTCTAAAATAATAACTTTCTAAAGAATAGAACAAGAAATGTAAAAATGTAAAAATTCCTTTAACTGGAGATAGAAAGGACTTTGATACCTTTCACAAAACTGAAAACCTGTAACGGAGCAACGGTTGATATTTAAACTCACCAAGGCTGAAAACAAGCTACTTATCACATACGGTAAGCAAGCCTACCCAGAAGAATACTACCGGAGAGACACTCACTCATACTCAGAACATGTGCTCGGTGAGATCCACGCCACAGAAATGATATGAGGACCGCGTTCCAACCATATGTACAACTGAGCTCCAGACTCACGTGCTACCATCATCTGATTTCAATGATCATATAACGTACTTATCAGAGAAGCAGGGGAGATGATTTATCAACCTTGTTTCACCCCCCTAGGTTATAATATGACTATATTGAAGATAATTTTGCAGCTAACTTCATCAAGAACCTTGAAGTGTTTGACAAAATCTGTTTTAAAAGCCAGCCTTGGGCAAGATCAACAGAGATAGATTCGAGTTACTAACAGATTGGCTTTTAATGGCTTTGAGTCTTAAATCCTAATTCAAATTTTCTAAGAGTATCATTACTTTCTGAATGAGGGTCATTTGGAACTTAATCCAATTACTAAAATTCCTAGGGAGGAAATGGGTAACTTGTCTTTGAGAGCTGGGAACCCGCAAGGTGTTGGGAAACCACTAGTCTACTTCCAAGTGGACTTATTTTTTGTACGATTTGAGTGATAACAACGTCCATACTTTATACGAATAGTTTACATACTTCAGAGGGTGTTAAGCCATATGCCATCTCTCCTCCAAAACGCCACCTTTCCTAACTCACACAATTAATTTAATTTTATAGACCACATAGTCTTTTTTTCTAAATTCTCAGCAGAAGTGAGACTTGTTTCATATTAATTAATGAATTTGAACGTGCAAAGGAGTCAGATGCCTTTCAGTTAGAGCTTCAACTGGAGTCAAGCTTTTCTTTAATGAAAAAATATTAAGCCACAAGGGAGAACACACACACACGGGTTTTTCTAATTGAGTCAAACACCTATATTCTTTTCATGGAAGAATAAAATTTGGTACTGTTTGCACCAGCAACAATAATCTAACCAATGACAACATGAAAGTAATTTCAGGGCAGCTTTTTTCCAAATGAGAGGAGTTCAATTTCATTCTCTGTAAAAAAAAAAAAACAAAACAACAAAACGGAAAAAAACATTCCAATGTTGATAACCTTTGGCCTCTTTCTTGGATAAACCTGACTTGCCCTAATCATCATTACCTCTTAAGAACAAACGAGAAATGAAGATGATCTCAGTTTAAACCAAAGCTTAGAATTAATTCTCCTAAAGAAACTTTTGTGTAGTTGACTCAAAAGGGTTGGGAAAGGTGGAGAAATTGCTTTTCCCAAAAGAGACCTGATCAACGATAAAATGAACCTTCCTTTCTCAGCTAAGTTGCTTAAAAGATAACAAATTGGATTCCTTGTCTTTACATAAAACCTACACCCTCGCTCAACATGGAGCCGGCTCAGGAATCGCAGACAAGCTTCTGTGTAGAAGTGCCAACTTTCAGATTGGCGCAGAGGTAAGTATTCAGCTCAGTGGGAATGTGACTGAAACGGAAAGTGTCCCTCTGAGTTGCGTAATGACCATCTACAACTTAGCTGTGCCTTACTCGTATCCCTTGAGTTTCTTTAGTCATTATTTCTCACGTCACCTCATGGAGGTCCTTGTCAGAGTGAGCGGAGATTGTTAGTGCCTTCGCCCAGGGGGTGCTACCATGATGCCACAGCCCAAACTGTCCTTGAAATCCCTACAACATGGTTCTCACCGCCCTGGCTCCTCTCAGTCTTCTCTAGCTCCTCTTCTTCCACTTGCTAGTTAGAAATAAATGACGTGCAGGGTTCTGGGCTTTACTTGCTCCTTGCACACTCTGAGAAATCCTGACTCCTTCCCTGCCTTCATATCTATGTGCGGATGGTCCCAAGTCTATAGTTTCACCTCCAATGAACTGAGTTTAGCCTCAAGAATACGCACTTCAAATCCAACCCATACCAAGCCAAACTCTTACCGTCCTCCTGGGGAAACACAACACTCCTCTCTTCCTGGGTTGCCCTCTCAGTGACTGATTTCCATACTGACTCTCAAACTAAAACCCCATTTATCTTCTACTTCTTTCAAATTCCAGTGGATCACCAAACCTTAATGATTCTCCTTCTTAAATGTCTCACTAATCTGGTACCTCCTGTCCATTTCTTTGCTAAAGGGAAATACTTCATTAAAAAAAAAAAAAAGTCTTCTAATTGGTTTCCTTTTCTCCAGTCTCTCCCTTTGTAATGCATTCTATATACAGCCAAGGTTCTCTTTCCAAAGAATAGATTTGCTTACGCCATCCCTCTATGCAAATAATCAGCTATCAACTACCAACAGGAGAAACCACATTTCCGCCATTTCTTTCTTCAACTCTAGTTCCTTTCCTTGCCCATGTCAAACTATTCATGATACCCATCGATTGACATGCACTTCCATCGCTCCCTGTACCAGAATGGCGGACCGTCTCTTCTGCCGCAGAAACTTTTATGTATCCTCTTAGACCTAATTCAAATATCACCTTCCCAATAAAGTCTTCCTCAGATCACTCTCCCAAGCAGAATCGATTACAACCTCAGCAGAGTAGATACATCAATTATACCACTAATCACATCTGCCTCTAGTTTTCAACATTGCTATTCATTCCCAGTGGGGAGCCCCATGGGTAGTAATTCTCTTATAAACCCTGGTATCGCCAGAACCAAGGAAAATGCCAAGCACAGAGTAGGCGTACAACACATAATTAACGAATAAGGAATGAGTAATTATGTACCCAGAATAAAGAACTTTAATGAACAGAACGTTTTTCTTGACATTCAGAAAAATCATGCCTGCAACTAAATTTTTATTTCAAACTATATGCATTTAAATAATATACATTTCCCAAGACAAAAGCGAAGGTGTGAAACGATCAGAACTTATGAAGTGACAAAACATCATCCAAGGTGCAAGGCTGTCAAAGTGGCCGCAGTTCAGCCAAGTCACTGGATGAAACTCACCCACGTGGACATTAATTTTGAACCAGAGCAGTTTAGGAATCCTGGAAAGTCAACTGCAAGCCTTCCCTTTCACAGATGAGGAAAACTAGGCGTATACAAGAGTTAAAGGACTTGCTCAGCGCCTTACAACTCGTCGGAGAATTTCCAGTTGAATACACATTACACAGAGAATAAATAAGTAAAAAGAGTGAAGAAAACAACTAAACCATCATAAATTTAAATGCTATTCCAAATCCATGAAGAAAAAGGTAATACCATAAATGAAATTCAAAGACATGAGCACGGGGTGACCCCACATTCTCAGGATGGTGAACTTACTCTGCTGGATTCATCAGCATCCTCTTCATTGATGGAGCTAGAAGGGGAGGGGGTCGCCGATTTGCTCGCTGGAGGTGAAGGAGAAGTGTGGGGCAGGCTGGCACCTCCCAAATTCAGCCCCAGTTGGGCACTGAGCTGAGACTGGTTGATGGTGGTGAGCTGAGCAGGAGGCATGACCCCAGAGCGAGCAGCATCGGTCATGTGGACAATGGACCTCATGATCAAGGAGGGGTCCTGCCGGTACTGCGACACTTGTGCGTGGCTCTGATCCTAAAAAGGCAACAGTGAGGGAGGGAAACTCTTTTAATTTTCCCAAATATCAATGGACTTATGAGGACTAGGGGGTGGGCAAAATGGGTGAAGGGGGTCAAAAGGTACCAACTACCAACTTGCAGTTATAAAATAAACATGTCACGGGGATGTAATGTACAGGCATGGTGGCTACAGTTAATAATACGGTGTTGTATATTTGAAAGAAGCTAAGAGAGTAGATATTCAAAGTCTTCATCACAGAAAAAGCAACTTTTTTAAAACTATGTATGGGGACTGATGTTAACTAGACTTATTATGGTGATCATTTCACAATATATACAAATATCAAATCATTACGTTGTACACCTGAAGCTAATATAATGCCATATGCCACGTATACTGAAATTTTTAAGAAATCAATGAAATTCTAATGTGAGCAGCTCCTTCGATGGGTTTGATCTGTTGCAATTTTGATAGGTCTGACCTATCCCAGGAGGATGATCTTCATGAATTTATTAACTATAAGGACTCATGATCACAAGTTGAGAGGTCAAAAGCACGAGGCCCAAATTATCCAGCCTAGTTGGTCTATTTCAGGATAGAACTGTCACTGACTTTATGTCAGGGAACGGTCATATGACTTTAAAATAATAAGCCTATTGGCAAAGGAAAGATAAACTTCCAACTCTTGCTTCTTCCTGAGGAAACCGATGAGAAGGAAAGCGTGAAAGCAGAGGTCCAACCCTTTCAGGCTCCCCAGTTGGTTTGCCTTCCTCCTCACACAAACAGTTCTAGTTCCATCACCCTTTACCTAGCTCTGAGAGGAGGAGAACCAGGTCTCCATTTTATCCTTCCAGGAATGCACGTGACCTAAGCAGACAGGATGGGCTGGGCAAGCACTGAGCAAACATCTGTTTGCTTCAGGGCACCTTTTCTGCAAACCCCCGCTGTGGTTAACCGTTTAGTCATTCCCATTCTGAATTACAATGTCAATGGCATCTGGAAGTCATTCAATGTCTTTAGGATTGGATATCCCTTTTTTCATCTTAAACCTGCTGTGTTTTCTTTTGTTCAACCCACCATGATTTAATGTACTAATGGATTTTTAAAAAAATATGTATAAAGAGGAGGTACAGATAATCAGAATTAGCTTCTCTGAAAGGTACTGCAGCCACTTCAAAAGTAGCCTTCTGTTTTTGGCAGTCATATAAAAGGCTTTAGATTTGCTGCTTCTTTTCTTCTAATTCCAAAAATAAAAAAATAAAAATGAAGACATGCTTTTCAAACGACTTACTTTAAGACTTGTCATTTAAAGTGAGTCTGTGATTTTATTGAAACCAAATTCTCTTGACTCACAGTGACCCAGAATCTAATTTTATACACAAGCCTATGAATTCTTAACTGTTCCACATTTGAGTCTTTCTGATAAGTCTTCTTTTTGCTCTTTAAAGATACGAATTATAAATAACTAAATTGGAACATTTGGTTTCATAATAGTAAGTATGTAAATGCCACTAAATAAGAAGCCATAGCTATCAAAAGGAAACTAGTTAAATAAATTACGATCTACCACCCTACAAAGCTTATTTGAAGCTTTTTCAATAATGAATTAGATTTATGTGTATTGACCTAGAGCAGGGTTTCTCAATCTTGGGTCTATTAACATTTTGGACCAGACAAGTCTTTGTTGTGGGGGATGTTCTTTGCATTGTAGGTTGTTTATAGCAACCCTGGCCACCACCTTCCTGATGCCAGTAGCAACCACCCTCTCCCCACCAGTCATGACAATCAAAAATATCTCCAGACAGTGCCCCCAAAGGGGCAAAATTGCTCTCGGTTGAGAACCACTGATTAGAGTCATATGCAAGACACAGTAAGTGAAAAAGCAAGTTGCAAAATAATTATAGAGTACAGCCTCTTTTTGTTTAAAAAGAAAAGTGTACATTCAAACTCTTAACAACGGTTATATTATAAGGGGTAAGATTGGAGGAGTAAGGAGGGGAGCATCTTAACTTTTTCCATGTACAAAACCATAAAAAAATAAAATAAATAAACTAAAACACTTTAGTCAGGAAAAACTAAAAAAAAGATATACAAGTAGTTAAAACAGTCCATAGTTGCTAAGACTGAATACTAAATATATAAATTTTCCATTTCTTAATAATTTCTGAGTTTATCAATTTGCCTGTGGAATCCTGGAGAAATGTGTTACACATATCAGAACAATCCCACTTTTCCTGGTCTTTCTGACCACAATCTCGTCCACTATTCTTAAAATGTTACATTCTATTGTCAGGCATCTCTCGCAGACTTGTGTCACAAAAGTGGATTTTACATGATCATTTTTTATTAGCATTCTACTATACATTTAGCTATTTCTCTTAAAAAATGTGAGCTGCCTGTCCACTCTTCCACGTTCTTTTAAAGTTCCACCATTGCTTGCTTACGTCACTTCCATCCCCCAATTACTGGGAATTAAGCTGTCTTATTCTTATATATATTACATGCCTTTCAGAATGCTTTCTAAAAGTCCTTGCAGATGTATTTAGATCTAAAGATGTAAAAATATCTGCAAGCAACTTCCAGAGTACATTTAAATGAAGCTTTTTAATTCTGCCTGCATAATGATAAATTAGTTAACTGGCATGGCCGTAAAATATGATTTACACAGCTTTCTCATTAAGTTATTTTGCTCTTTTACTCTAAGGAGTATCAGCACGTATAGATACTGGATTGACTCATCCCACACCGAGAGCATTTCAGATGGATCTCACGGTCAAACAAGAAGCCAAGAACTTAGTTTTCTTGGCTTCACCAGCTCTTCCTGAATTTCACCTGCAATTGATGCCTGTGTGATGGACTTGGTTGCTTGTGAGTTCCTGTTGACAAACAGCCAGGTTCACTGTACTAAAAAGGAACATTTATTGTATGTTACTACCATGTTTCCCCGAAAATAAGACCTAACCGGAAAATAAATCCTAGCATAATTTTTAAGGATGACATCCCCTGAACATAAACCCTAGTGCGTCTTTTGGAGCAAAAATTAATATAAGACCTGGTCTTATTTTCGGGAAACACGCTATGTGCCAGGATTTGTGCTAAGCTTAAGATACATTTTCTAAGCAAATCTTCTAAATAGCTTCCAGAATTAGATGCTATTATACCCATTCTTAGGTGAGAGTGAGCCTCAGGGGCCACAAAGCTAGTGATATCAGTGGGAAACTGGTGCAGTAGGGAGCCCTAGGGGCTCAGTGGCCAGGGCACGTATTCACGGAGAGAGATGAAGGTGTCTCTGGGATCTCCACTGCCACCACTTCCCTTTAACAAACGCAACTCCATTTTCACTTGTTTTATAAATTGAGATTCATCATTAACATTCACCTTAAAAAGGAAGGAAAGGAAAGGAAAGGAAAGGAAAGGAAAGGAAAGGAAAGGAAAGGAAAGGAAAGGAATCTGTGAAGAAAATAAATAGGTTATACAGACAAAAACAATTTTGTGGGAGGGTACTACCTTTGATTGGGTCGGTAGCAAAGCTCTCTCAGAGATGACAGTTGAGCTGATATATAAAGAATGAGGAAGAGCCAACCACCCAACAAGGGGAAAGTATGTTCCAGGCAGAGGGAACAGCATGTGCAAAGTCTGGGGAGGGAGAGAGCGTGGCATGTGTGAGAAACGGGGAGGAGGCTAACACAGATGAGAGTGGGTAGGCCAGGTGAGGAATGACATGTAACGGGATTGCAGAGGTGGGAGTGGGCCAGATCATGCATAAGAGGGAAATCACTAGACGCTTTCCACTGAGCTGAGGTGTAAAGGGGAGTGGAAGCTAACAAAGCCAGAAAAGAGGAAATAGCATCCCAGGCAGAGAAAAAGAACATGTGCAAAGGCCCGGGGCATGAGGACACCATGGATAAGGAAAGCAGATCCAGTGTCACTGGGTCGGGAAGAGCAAGGCTGCCTATGATGCCAGAGAGGCAAGTAACCATCAGAAAGCGACACGTAGTAGTCCGTTCTTGGAAGTCTGGATTTCAGTCAGTGTAGAAGGATGCCTGCCATCGAGAGTTGAAAGGCTTGGTATATATCTAGTGGGGTTATTCATTACAATAAATATTAACTGATCATACCTCACAGGCAACCCATGTAAATCAATTGTGGACAATGTGATTTAACTAGAAGTAAATACAAATACAAATATAACATAGCCTAACATCTCAGCCTGTGTTTTAAAGAGTACCCAAGGATTAGTTTTTACAATCAGGGAAGGGCACGGAATGGGAAGGATGGACTTCTAAAGGGAAGCGCCACGCCTTCTCTTTGCCAGCACGCACCCATCACCAAGGCGTAATAGCTGTGGACGTCTTGGTGGGAGGCGTGTTCAGCTTTTCTCTCTACCTGGTCAAAGAGCCTGTTTGTCTTTTCTAAAAAAGAAAAAAAAAAAGAAAAAACCAGGAAACCAAGGAATGGCTATTTCTGACAGTGGTCCTTCATTGCCTTAAATTGCTTTAAACTATTATTGAAGCTATTATTGAACATTAATCATTTGAGTGCACTGTGAAGATCCGCATTGCTTTATATTAATAAAGGAAACTTTAGATCACTAGAATAAACGGAAAACTGGGGTCACCCGTGATCAATGGAGGTCAAATAAATATCAAGGGGGAAAAATATAATACCATTAGAGCCATCTATAGTGGGGCACCGCCTGAGGCTCTGATTTAAAACTGACAAAAGAGAGACAGGTGTGAAGGACTTCTTAGGCACAATTTGAGACTTCCTCCTGGACTTAATCGAGATGGAAAAAGAACTGCAAGGTGAGAAATGCCCTTACTGTGTGAATCGCTGTAGTACCTGACCAAATCCACACTCTACATAAAGATACAGCGGGGCCTTGGGGGGTGGGAAGGAGAATGGATAGAGTTTGGTCTTATTTCCTAAGCCAAGAAAACTCAACCTCCTGTATATATTTTAAGTATGTTTCACTCATTCTTTCAGGCCGTCTTCTCCATGGCCTCCTCTCGGAGGGTGAACGAACCCCCTCTCACTTCCACCCCTGGCGTTGATCTTTGAGCTGCCTACTTAGAAACTCATAATTACACATCCTCTGTACTGTGGTGTGGTGGTTTTTCTTTTGCAAATACTAGCTAGGAGCTTTCAAATTGATTTTTTATTTTAAATAGCACCCATTATCTTTCTCTCTTATCTATTTTTCTCATTATAATAGTGCTTACTTCCATCTGGGCTGATCTTATCATAAAATTTAAAAAAAATCTAACATACAAATGGGTTTAATGTACCTTCCACCTACTTTTACAAATAACCATTGTCTATCACAATCCCATGTTAGGTTTTCATAATAGAAGATAATATCTGATTAAGGAACAAATAATAACCCAAACGTCTTAAAGAGTGTGACTAAGTACATTTTCACTGTGCTGTTTTTTTAATCAATACTTCTTGAGAAATGGAGTAATTAAACAATTATCAGTAATAAAAATTGCTTTATGTTAATAAATACCAGAGAACTACAAATATAAAATTCAGGCCAATAATTTTATGCTCAATTATTAAGTTATGTTCAATAGCCGTGTTAAGATTTTATTTCCAAATTAACAACAATCAATAGTTATGCCTAACCACTATATTCTAAACCCCAATAGACCTTGAAACAAATGTTGTTACGCCAAATGCATACCAATGATAATTACAGACCTACATACCACAAACTTTAACTTCATCAAAATATCTGCACCGAAATAGATAATTTTTACTTAATAACTACTCTCAGGGTTATAATCAAACATACCTACATGTGAACGTTTTGTGAAAAACAGTCTTCCCAAAAGTTAATTAATAGTTTCTTAACAAAATAAAATTTTCAAGAGTTTATAATAAAACACTTAATGGTATTTTACTCATATACCCTGTAACTCCTTTGTTCTATCAAGAAGTCAGCTCCATGCTTATTTTATTCAGTCCTAAATTAAAAATTTAAAGAGGACTTCCATTTTTACTGCTGTTTATATTTTAAACTCCCACTCCTCCATTTTTATTTAGTAGTCAAGGTATGCTCTTAATAACAAATATTCTTTCACTGTCCTTTCATTTATTCACATACTTAACAAATAAAATATTAATTGAAAGCCTAGTGTATTCCACCCCAGACACTGTTCCAGACCGGCTGATGACAGCAGCAAGGGAGACAGGCTAGGGCAGAAGATAAACCATTAAACAAGCAAAGGAGACCATTTCAAAGGCTACCAAGTGCTGTGAGCAAGAGGAAATGGGGCAATGTTAAGATAAAGCTCATCCCTCTGAAGAAATGTGTGTTACCGTGCCAGCTTTAGTTGGGAATTTAAGTGATGTAAAATGGCGTCTCTACAGTCCTAGAACCACTGGCAAGTACTGGTAATACCTAGTGTAATAGGTAACTACTTACAGAATATACATGTTGAAAACAAGATCCAGGGGGAAAAAATCACAGCATGATTTTCTAATAACACTTTTCCTTGTATGCTATAAATACATCAAGCAAGTAATCACGCGTCGGTCGCACTGCACAATAGCTAATCAGGTTTAGTAGAAGTTTGGAACACACCCCTACTTTAATAGATGACCCTAAAGTTAACTCAACCTGAAAGACAACACTTATAGGATCAGGGTCAGTAGGTGTTTACAGGCCAAGAATAAAGAATAGTTCTTTTAAGTTATGTATGGTACAAGGCTATTTGCTCTACTAAGAAAGGCAGCTCGTAAAAATGTCCATGGCTTGGGCATTTGGGCCACACAGTTATCAAGTTACAGTAACAGCTAAATTCAAGTTGACTTTTGATGATAAGCATCTTTAAAGCAGTAATCAGACTGTGAATTTGTGTAGTACATGGAAGAGGTGCTGGTAATCAAGAAATGACTTTATAAATAGGATAAGCAGTCTCTATTATTAGGAACAATACATAGCACATAGTAGGTGCTCAGGTAATAGTTGCTGAAAGTCAATACAGTTTGAGTTTTATAATTTGGACTTTGAACAGATAGGTCCCAGTCCATTCAGACTGAGATGTTTGTTTACATAAGGCATGCTTTTTCTATTGTTAACTTACAATAACAATATTTTTTGGCCATAACATGACCAAAGAGAAGTATTGCTGAAGTCATCCTTCAATGTGTATGGGAAGTTGTTAGTTCCCCCCCAACGGCTAATGGTAATCATACTAGGGAATTCAGCTCTGCAGACTCTATTGACAAGGGCAATGAACAAGTTCATAACAATAATAAGGGCTTGTTTTAATAGAACGTTCCATGCATTAAACACATTAATGACCCATGAAATAACTGTTTTAGCTGCAACACATTAAGCAACATTACTAAAGCAATGCATTAATTGAAAGTCTGCTATTTCTCTTAATGCAAGATTTTAAAAAGTATAAAAATGGGATGCCAGTCATTTTGTAAAAACAAAAATAATTCAACTTCAAAATTAGAGCCATACCAAGCAATTGTATGGAAAATAAAAACTTCTAACATAAGCCTGGTAATTTTAGATGTATTATTTTTACATAGTCCCATATTTTTTTCTGGTTAAAAAATGCTATCTGCCTAGATGATGACTTAGGAATCTTAGGAGTATTTTAATACCTTGTAATTTTCTTCTCTGTATGCTTATTTTCTATGGGACTTTTTTCTCTTTTTTTCTTAACAAGTACTGAGACTACCATACCCAAACATACCTCTCTTACTTCCATTTTTTTCAATTTTCTCATACTATGTTTGATATTACTAGAGGACCAATGTAGCATTTTCTATAAATATGTGCTATCACAATTAAATCCAAAGCATATCAAACAGAAAATGTCAGTCCTCTAAACACGAACTATAATGTATGAAGAAAAAGTATGTGAATTATCAGTGTGTTTTATAAATTCTCTTTTGGGGGGCATACAAAATATCAGACTAGAGACAATTATTTTACTGTCTGTTTCTTGGCTATCAAACAGAATTTTGAAATTCATCAAAGCTAACCTTCTGTTATGTACAACAGGCTAAGCTGAAAAGAATGTTAACAAGTTCAATTTTCATTCAATCAGCACTACTGCTCTCTGAAATGTTTCATTGCAGGAAAGAAATAAAAATAATCTATATGGTAATTATGAGGATGAATCCCCCAGTAACTTTCAGCTACATGAAAGGTCAGTTCTATTCAAGATATTTTATCAGTCCCCTGCACATACTCCTGTCCTGTCATTTTAAATCTGAACAGCATTTTATTTTCCCATTTACAGCTACCTACAGAATTAAGTACTTAAGCCAAATAAGAAAAAAAAAAAAAAAAAAAAAAGAAATGTTGAATGCTGGCAAAGGCTATAATAGCATAGAGATAAATCGTTCAGCTGCTCTCTCTCAAGCCTCTAGGGCTGCAGATTTTTCTTCTCCTGGTGCACTGTGGGTATTCAAAACTTGTTCAACATGATTTCATTTCATTTCAGGCACTGCCTGAGAAAACTAAATTACAGAATCAATCATACAGAAGGTCAGAGTGAGACTTCATTACAAGTATTGCATGCTTGCATGAATATCTTTCATTTATGACTGACCCAATATGTCACAATAGCTGTCTAGTAAAAATAATCCACTTTCTGAAATTGATGTACTACTGATGTCAATGCTACTTGGGCAGATTATAGAGAGGTGTTAAAAAAAAAAAAAACCTTTTGGTGCGCTCAATGTAGATTTTTCAGATTGCAGTCTTTTGTAGATTAAAATAATTTCCAGATGATCATCTACACTGACAATAAGGCTTAGAGGTAAGGAATTTGTAACCAATTTCTATTTGCCCACCACACACCGCTTTAAAAGACAAGTACCCACAACAAGCAAATCAAGGTTGTTCTTTGAAGTCACAAATGCATCCACTTTCACTTTTTCAACAATTCGCTTTTGTATACTAGAGCATTATTTGCATATTTGGAAATGTGAATGCTAATCATCATTGGGCTCGTGTTTTTTTAATCCCTTTTGGTTCCTGCTTTTTTGTTTTTAAATATAAGGGCATAAATGTACGGAAGATAAACACGTTGTGCTGGTTGCCAACAGAAACGCAGCTACTCAGTAATGTGACAAACTGTCATTCTTTCTAAAGGAAAACCAATGAAGCTCCGAAGTAAAGCTGGTTCAATACAACATAAACAAGCTGGCTTTTCTTCTTATATGATGGTCTTAATTCGCCATAGCCATCCTTAACAGACAGTCATACGCTGCTAGATACTAAAACGTCTCACTTGCATAAGGTATAAAACAGCCATACAAACTGGGAAGCCGAATGCATGATGTATAAAGTAGTATTTATTATTTTTCTGGTGACCTTCCTGAGGGAAATCTCCCAGGAGCTGCCGAGGAACATTACGATGTAGCCAGCCAACTCGGTCCCCACAGGGAGATATAGAAGAACCTTGACATAACCTATTTTTAACCATGCCTCTGGCGATTCTGAATTCAAGTTTATAGGTGAACATGTCAGGTAGTACATAGAACAAAGCCAACGACACGTTGTATTCATCATAATTCTGTCCTAGTACATTTTATTTTTTCCAACATTTGTGATTTAAAATCCCATGACATTTCTTCAAGGTGAAATTCCACTAGAATTTTCAACAAGCTGAGTTTGTTTCAAGCCAAAACAAATATCATTCAGGTTCAGCAAAACTTCAGAAAGGCATCAATAAATGGGATGAGGTCCATGTAAATACCACGACAACAGTCTGCACTTAGCTAAAGTACTTATACTTTTAAAAATCAATGAAATAATTCAACTGCTTTAGTGATTAGCAATACATTACAAAAGCAGCATTAAAAATTGAGTCCTCTCCCAACGCCAGTCCGTGAAAGCACTGTTCTTTAAGTGTATGTGAATATCATAATTATTTTATGATTCCATCTTTAGTTCTTTCCAATATAGTAAATTCAATTGACCATGAAATGAAATTTCATAGTCAAAATGCCTCCTTTACACTTTTTTATAGCAGCAATAACAGTTTTATAGCTTTAAGGCAAGGTAATTCATCAGATGTTTAATTTAAAGGCAGATTCTTATATTATTAATAAATATTTACCAATTTAATAAAGTACACATTTTAGCATGCATTATATGGTCTTTTAACTATTTCCACAACTTTAATGAGCCTCGCTGAGTAGCTATGAATAATGGTGAACCCTGGCAAACTCCCTTGGTGACTAAACACCCTCTTTATTTTTATTGTTTTCCAGGCACAACATTGCAAGCCTGATTGTAGAGCAACAAGACAGAACCCTCCTCTCCAGTGTCAAAGGGACAAAAATGTAAGAGACAGTCCACAGGAAACAATTATTTGTGATGGTGGGGAACGTTTATGAATACTTAATGACCCTTTCCCGACTGTTGGCTGCATTCTTTACCTACAAAAAAGTAAAAATAAAAACCCTGGTATTCAGCTCAAACACAAAAGATCACAGGCAAAGAAAATTATGTTTCCGCAATCCTATTTGGGACAGTGTTCTTATATTTCAGAGAGCACACAGACTCTCTGCACGCTAATCCACTACATATTTTGCAATCGTCTGTTGTTATCTTGGGAAATTAACAATGAAACCAGTAAACATCACTGGTGTGGTCCTAATATGCAGAGAAATATGTAAACAAGCAACAGGATTTATTTATTTTTTTTATACCAACACATCTGTTTCATTTTATCAGGGTTAAAAAAAAAAAGCCCTATAAACTATTAATCTTGTTTTAAAATGTCTGCTTAGTACCTCACCTAGGTAGACGCAAATCCTTTACATATGATGAAAAAAAAACAAAAAAACAAAACAGAACAAAACCATCCCAGCAGAAGAGTTTAAAATACTTAAGTAGATTTACTCTGGTGATTGCTGACTATAATTGCACACTAAGAAAAATAGAACCAAAATTATTGCATTAGTAATCTTGGCTCTCTGGAGTACCTTAGTCGATGTTTACAACAATAAATAAGACAATTAGGTATGTTTCACACAATCACCCGCTCTGTATTTTCCTCTGCTGGTTATAAGCAATTATTCGTTTTCCCTTTCTCTGTATCACAGTTTGATATTTCATTTGAGGTAGGAACAGACTGTGTATCATAAACATTACGTTATAATCCAACAAATGCAAAAGACCTAGACACCTGATAAGGGCTCCCATTTCTAAAATCTCGTCTGGGCAAACTTTCAACTCAAGGACACTACACCTCCTTGTTAAATCAAAGGCAAGGAAGGGAAGACTGGCTAGTTCCACACCAATGAATCAGACTCCTTAAAAATCATTTCAAACAGGAAGGTCTTGCTGGGTTATCCTCTTTCATGTGACTGTCAACCAACCCAACACTCTCTTGTCCAATACCAGGGGGCGATCTAGTAGTACCTGGGTTCACAGGGCACTGGAAAGAACAACCCCGTGTCCACAAGTAGACAGGCATGAGCATGTTTCAGAACTGGGACTCTCAGATCTTTACCGTCAGGAGTGCAAAGGATAAAGAAAACTTTGAAGCAATCAGTTTGCTGCCTACCATATGCAACCCACTGCTATGGAGCACGCCATCTTGTTCCACGAGATTTCTTGAGATTGTAATGGAAGGAAGATCCAGGCTCTGAGGGGGAAACTGGGGTGTGAATTCACTTCCCTGGGAAGGCACCGGATCGCTGAGGCCTTGGAAGGGTAGAAGTACATCCGGCATGCCCAGGGCGGGGTCTGACTCTGGAGGAGGCGTGATCGGGGGTATTTCAAACTCTTCATCCCCGAGGCTTGGTGTATGGAATGTCTGCTAAAAGGAAACAAAATACAGATATCTTCATATTCTGTTTCTATATCTTATTTCTCCCTGGAGGGGAAAAGAAAGATTTTGCATGAAAACACGACATAGCTAGGCCAAATATTTATTTCTCAAATGAAAACGTCTTAAACACAGATTTCCATATATAAAGTTTTGCTGATCATTCTGATTAAAGATTTAAGTCTCATTATCATATGGTTTTAATGGAGTATCAGTATTAACAGTTTTTTAATGCGTACTTAATTAGCAACATCTGTCTTTGTTGTTAGTTGGAGCATCAGTGACATTAGATTTGGCTATATAACAAATTGCCACTTTATTGATATGTTAGTGAAACAGCTCAAACCGCTTACATTATCCACATGCTCCATAAAATGCTGGCGATTTTGTGGTGCACACACACGACATTAATCCAGAAGTGAGCATTGCACATATTTACTTTCTGTCACAACATATAAAACAAGTCATATTAAATTTGTGGCTTGCTTTTTAAATTTCCTTATTGGTGTATTCCCAAGTACAATGAGTGCTGCTATGGAAAGTGTTACTGTTTGTAATACAACATTTTACATAAGGCCTAATATCAGAGCAAGATATTAAAAGGTTCCAGTGCTTTTATTTAAACTGTAAGGAGAGTGATTTTCTTTTATATGATTTTAATATTTATCAGAATACTGTCTGCCAGTCTTCAACTTTGAAAGACTATCTATAGAACGAGCATAGAGATATACTGATATAGATAAACTGACTCCACTAATGTTCCCTTATGAGTTATTTCTCAAGACCTAAGAGTAAATAACGCACTGCTTTCTTCACTGCTACTTAGATTCTTAAAGACAGTGTTTTAAAATATAGCCTTTTGATGTAAATCAGGGCTGCTTTCTTCAACCCCACTAAACCATCTTTCTTAAACTAGAACTTAGACTTTCTTTGGGGGGGGCGGGGGGTGGAGGGTGTTGAAGCTGAGGATATTCTCTTTGGCAGGGTGAAGGGGTTGTGGGCCACTAAGATATTTTTCATTCCTAGCTCAGAGGTTCAAAGTTATAGTTCATTGATTATTAATAATATTTTTTGAAGAATGAATTGGTACAAGATAATTTGAATCTGCTATAATTGGTTAGGATAACTAATTTAGAGCTCAAAATCATCATCCTTCAAACTATTAATTGATGATATAATTTAATAAGCACTTGAGAGAAAAGAGAAACAAACTGAAGGAAAAAAAAAAAAAAGAAAGCAACATTTCTTGCATACACAACCTATCAACTGTTATTTTTATCTCACCAAAAATAAAGAGGTCACCAGCTCAGTCCAAGCTATGGGACTCAAGACGACTGAGTATCTTGAGGATCTTAGCAGATTGAATATATACAAAACGTTATAGCACATTTGAAAGCTAGAATGAAATATTAGATTTTCTGACATATTTATTCTAATAACGACCCCTCAAAAGATGTGGATTTCTTACAATGGTACCCCGAGTTCTCAAACACAAAGGGATGAATTGGCTGCAAACATGGTTGGCTAATGAACGTAACCCTATGGCTGCATTTGCCGTTATTTTGGCACTAATGTGGTCTAGTAACAGATGCAACTGTAATTTGTGACTCATTTGCTACCCCATTACTGCTTAATGAAATCTAACATATCACATTAACAATACGGGTAAACACTCATTCTTGATATGTGGCATTTGGCTGTTTTCATTACCACTGTAATTAACACTTGAAATATTATTTCAATAAATATTTAAAGTACTTTAAAAATGGTCAGGGTAATCATGACATAGACAGAAAACACAAAGCAAATGTGTGAATTTCAATCTCAGAGTATCCTCGTCCCCGTAGTGTTATCTATAGTGCAATATCTGTGTGAAGGGAATTGGTTTCAGGCACAATTTCGACTTTACGGCATCGAACCTAAACTCTTCCTGAATTAGTTTGCACTCATTAAAATGTTAAAAAACCAAATAAATTTAATTTTAATGCAGTGACTGGGAAATTAGGCACATGCTATAATGTAGTACATTAACATACTTGGGCTTTATTTTTTGTTCCAGAAAAGATGTACAGTGAAATCATTACACAAGGTTACCTCTTAAACTCTTAACAAAAACACATCTTATGCTAGGCAGTCAAAATTAAGAAGGTTTTCATTTTTATTTTTGTTAAGGAATAGAGGAGACATCTTACATATAATACATCCCTGTGGTATAATTTTTTAGAAGACTAATTAATTTTAGGTTAGAATTTCGTATATTATTATATCAGAACCTGATAAAACAATACAAGTATATTACAATATATAACCAAAGAAATGCTAAAATCTTAAACCACTTTCAAAGAGAGATAATATGTTAAAGACCAACTTAAACCTTTCTTAGAGAAAAAGGTAACCAAAACACTGGTTATCTGAGATTATAAAAATAAACATGTATAGCGTCAACAACAAAAATATTGACTTTTGCACACTATGCCATATGACCATCAGATTAATCATTTAGAGTTTCTATGATTACTTCTTACAGATATTGACTTTTCAGTGTTTACCCGGAACATGTTAAAGTAGTATGTACATGGTTAAATACCATCTGTACTGAAATGTTCAAAACATTTGTTCCTTTTGATAAAAATGCAAATCTAGAGAACTGTTGTATCAACATATAACAGCCAATGTCTGACACGGTGAATTATCACAGCTGGAATTAAATTGTCTCTGAGCAGCTGCTGGCAGTAGAGCTTTCATCAATGTTTGATTCAAATGTAGGGAAAAAAATCCTACAGAATGAAACATCATGTTGTCCGTACAGATGGGGTTTGTGTTCATTATCACAAACAACACAGCAGCCAGTGCCAAACAATTTTCCCTTATCTAGGCTGTCTTCTTGGTTAGAGAGAGGATGGTCACTGTAAAAATGATTCATCCACGACCACCACCCTTAATTCTGGGTCCCCCATTTTTTCTAATAATTTCTCAAAGTTAATTTCTTTCATACCACTTGCTTCCGTATACCAAGATCATGCAGGAAGCCAGTATGATTTTTCATTCTCTGGGGTCAAGCTAGCTAGTTCGGTTTCCTGTATTTGAACGTATTTGGAAAATGAAGACTTTTTATTACAACAACGGCCAAGAGGAAATGTTCCATTTGGACCAATTTCACTTCTGTTTGTTCTTGTTTTAAAATCTTAAATCTCACACAGTCTTACCATTTTTAGGAGACCATTTTTTGATCTAATCAAGATCGAGGTTTTTCTGGCGGGCAGGCCAATGAGACGTAAGTCAGTAAGTACGGAATTCAGTAAAAACAGCAGCAAGGTGTTTGTTCCATTTGCACTGGTAAACTAGACAAACACAGAGCCCACGTGGTGCTGCCTTTATAAACATTCCATTATCCAGACTTCCTGGCTATGGCCAGATCTTGGGGCATGTCCATTCACTCATTCATTCAATACTAATTGAGCACCTACTATGTGCAAGGCACTCTACTAGGCTGTGGGGATCTAACAAAAACCAACACTCCTTTTATATCACTCCCACTGAAGATCCGAGAAACTATGTAATATTGCTCTGCTACATTTGTTTCCCAAACATGGCAACTTAATGAAATTATTCCCCAGAGCTATGTGAAGCTAAAATTATCTATTAAGTCATTTCCATCTTAGTTTCCAAAATAGCCACTTACCTGCTTGGATAACAATATAGTTTGGATAGATAGAATTGATATACTTTCTTATATGTTTACTTTTGTTTGTGTGTATATTTCTTTTCATCAAGGGATGTGTGTAAATTACTAACGTTCGTAACAGCTTATGGACAAGTGATAAAGACGTGTTAAGTTATTTTCTTTTCCAATGGGTTTTTGTTCTTATTTCTCCTCCAAAGTCATTACCTTGTGCCGCATGAGAGATAAATTTGATACTCTGCTTTTCCCGACAAGCCTTTTAAATGATCTAAATAACACACGGAACATGAGCAGACACCTCAAGACAGACACCTACCTCACTGGCTGCAAAGAAAGCGTTGTTTGCCTCGGCCATATTCATGTAGTTATTATTATTTCCAAACTGAAAGAAAACAGATTGTTTTAGGTTAATATGCAGCATGGTAAAGCATTTTGGTGGTTTACTAAATACTTGATGGGATGTGGAAAGAATGCTGGTGTTGAGATATAAAGAGTGGTTTTACTCAGACCAAATGTGAACTGTGACAGAGGTTTCCAAGCACCGTGCTAGACTACACTGTCGGCTGGTTCCCTGAGAAAAATAAAGCACAAAGTTAAGCTACCTCGATAATTCTAGAAAATGGTGTTGTTTCTCATCAAGACTAATAGCAAAGGGAGACAATTACAAACATTTGGCCAATTGGTCACTAGCGGGTATTGTTTATTGAACTGGCATTTGTCAGAGGTTAGAAGAAAAAGAGTTTCCCCCCAAAATCACCTTGACACATTTTTAGAGCACGCTGGGATCTCATAGCTTCCTTTTCAAGAACAGGTGTCACAAGTGTGGGTAGGTTAAAATGTGAATTAAAGGGAATAGAATGCAATTCCTAGGACTCAAATTCTATTTTCTAGTGAATGGGGTGTGGCATGAATATAAATAAATAATAAGACTAAAGAATATTTTTTAAATCTCCAGAGTTTCAAGCGATATCTATATCCATCAGAGCTGTTGAAAATAGTGATACTTAATCTCTCAATGTAACATTAAGTGCAAAGAGGTTTAAAAAATAAGCGAGATCCTATGAACACAGCAATTTTTATTTAATTCCCTCACACAATAGCCCATTCATGCTATCACAAATAAGACTGTATCAGCATTTCAGACATAAGCTCTTTACTTCTGGAGACCTGTTATCAAAATGTAAAACTTGGATTTGGGCAGAAATGTATTTTCAGTTTCGGATGGTATAAGTAGGCACGTTTTGTTGCTTTAAACATTCAGTTATCCGTCTGGCAATATGAAAAGGCTCTGTGAACATAACGATCTGGGGCTATATTATTTTCATGATTTTTAAAATGGTAAAAGAATGCCCTCCTTTTTATAAAGTGTATGATTTCCTTACTTTAATGCATCAAATAACACCTAGGTTTGGTCTCCAACAGGTGAAATGTATACATCCATTCGCTAATATAAAAAGAGCTAGTAATTATTTCAAGTACAAGGCACAATTTTCCCAAGGAGATATGTACAAATATAGGCTAGAATGTAGATACAGACACATTGCTATGGAAGACCCATGTAAATCCTCTCAGTAAACCCGCCAACACTTTTCCGGGGGGCTCTGAGCCCTGTAGGACTCTTGTACGATTGACATGCTACACGTTATCATGTCAGGGATCCAAGAAATAAGCAGGATTTATACGAAAGACTCTAATGGTTCCAGAGCGCTGCTATGGTCCACAGAAGGAAAATCCCACCGTGCAAAGCGACACCTCAATACACAACCACACAATGAGCCCTCAGATTCATTTGGATAAATATCTTTATAAGGATTTCTGAAAGATGTATTTGTTAGCGCTTAAGAAAGACCTTTATCTGGTTTCTCTGAAGGCATGTGGTATCAAAAGCAAGTGGTGATGGTTTCACAAACGTATACTTATCTCCAAACTATCAAGTTGTATACATTAAGCACATACTGTTCTTTCTATGTCCATCAGACCTCAATAAAGTAGTTTAAAAATCATTTTAAAACTTAAAGAAAAATACACGTAAGCAGGTGCACACACACACATATGGGCAAACATACACAAATATATTTTCACCATGTTTCTACAATGTTAAATATATGCAAGAAAAAGTATAGGTTTCTGTCTTGGAATTTTTGATGAATTAATGACCCTAGAATTAAAATCTCAGACCTCCATTCCGAATGTTCTTTATAAATATTTATGAGAACTTGGGTCACGTTGTATGTTTCATGCACCAGTCCTGGCTCCCCAAACCACCCGACAGCCTGTATCACAACTTTAACGTTATTTAAATGCAGGTTTTGTTGGGGAATTAGAAATCCATTTAAGGCAAACAGCTCATTATCACAGAGTATTTTTTTTTAAAGATTAAACTCACTTATTATCTAATAGCACCTAAAACAACAAAGAAAAATAAAATGGCTATTAAACTAAGGGCCTAAACAATTCAAAAAACAAATTAAGCTTAGAGTGAAATAGGAACTGGGTTAGAAATCCTCTTCTGAACAGTTAGTATGCGAATGTAATTACTGAAGAAACTACAGCTAATCAGCTGTGAATTGTATCCATTAATTAGTATTTGCCCTGGAGACATGAGAAAAATCAGTAACACTGGCACTGCGAGGATGAGCCACACCACAGTGGCACAGCGTTTCATCAGGCAGGTGGCTCCAGTGGTCCACGTAATTTGAAAAGCTCTCACCTGAAGTCCTGAGCAGGAATCGCAAAGCACTCCTTGCTGATGTTTTGTATCTACATAAGGTCTTAATTAATGGCTTTTAATTTGGAAACACTTGACGAACAGACAGGAACAGTTATAAATCATTTCAATGAGAAGCAAAGGTTTCTATTCTGTTTTAGGTAAAATATCTCCTCTACAAAGATGGCTTCAAGTGTTGACGTTTGCAGGCAACCATCTCCCTCCTGCACAGGTGGCCGGGCCCCTGATTTAAGGCAGGAGGGCAGTCACATAAAATACAGTATGCCCAGTTAAATTTGACTGTCAAGTAAACAACTTTTTTTTTTAGCATAAGTATATCCCATGCCCTGTTTGGGATATACTTATACAAAAAAAAAAAAAAAAGAAAGAAAGAAAGAAAGAAAAGTATTCTTTATTTATCTGTGATTCAAATTTAATTGTGTGTTGCGTATTTTTATTTGATAAATCTGGCCACACTGCTGTGGTGGTTACCCTGATCCAGATGAAAGAGTTGCCACTTTCCATCTGATGTACCTTATCTAGTAATGCTAGCTTTTAAAATTTTATTTTACTTACTTTCAAGTCTGACCTATGAATCCTATTTTGCTTGTTTGTGTAAGGAACAGACCTAATTCTGAGAGAAAAAGTGATCCTTTGGGGGTAGATCTCTAATATAATGACCTCAGGACAATTAACTTTAACCGAATTGTGTACAATTAAATTTACTTCATGTTCTAAGAGAGTGACATCGGTAAACACATTATATTACAAAAAAAAAAAACCCCTTGGTCCTCGAGGTCCACAAGGGAAGGGGCCTTTCCTGGGTTCAGCACTGTCTCCCCCAGAACTATCAATGCCTGGCGTATTATAAGGAGGGAGGGAGAAATCCCATTTTAACCCCAGTGTTTCATAATCACCCATCGTAACTGGAGTAATTTTATCACCTACGTTTTTATGATGAGAGTGATGATGATGATGATGATTATTCAGTGAAGCCCTCTACATATATTAACTTTCTAAACTGTGAATAAATGTAATTTATTTTCCCAACAACCAGCTACATAAACGTAATTATAATACTATCCCCATTTTATAGCTTAACAGACTGACGCTTCTAAAGGTCAAGCTACTTGCCCCAAATCAGATACAAACATGGAAGTCTAATGTCCCTCCTGCTTCACAATCTTTATCACTTATATTCCAATAGCCACAAAAACTCGAATATTTCACTCAGTGATCAATGCCATTTTTATAACTTTATGTTTATCAATCTTAATGCAAAGCTAGAATTTCCCAGAGGGTATCTCAAGGCACCAAGGTCTAGTGAAGGTGCTACTCACGGAAAGGGCTCCACACCCAGTAAGTTTAGCAAAGGCTGCACATGAATGCCCTCTCTGATGAGTCACAATGACGGCCACAAAGTTAAAGGCTCTGAGAAGTCCTGCAGTGCATTCTTCAGCAAATATTTATGTGCCTACTATGTGCAAGGCATTACGCTAGACACTGGAGACAAAAGAGTGAAACAGATGACAACGTTCCTACTTAGATGGAGCTTACATTTTTCTTTCAGTGGGAGACAGCAACGTACTCCCCGCCACACACCCCGCAAGAAAAAATTGCTGTGGAATACTTCCTTTTGTTTCTCCCACAACACCTTGGGGGAACACACTTTGGGAAACTTCATACCAAACTCTTTATTGACAATATTCTTTTCCCTGCATCCTTATAGAAGCTGGTAACCTAATTTTGTACCATGGTGAAGTTTAGGCATTTTCTGAATCAATTAAATAAGAATTTCTACATTACACATTCTAAGTCACCTTAACACGGCCTATTTCCAAACTCTCTAGATGGTAACTCTTCCACTAATGTTCCTTCAAATACCATCTAGTCAACCATATAAGGTTCTTCTATGCGATCTGAAGAGTCAAAACAAAATATTTCAAATAAACTAAATAAAGAGCAGGTGAAACAAAGAGTCAACTATCCTGAAGAACATGTAAAAACATTATGAAAGAAATAGGACAATTCCAACTGTTTTAAAGACCATATACATATATGGGGACATGGTCAGAGAGAGACAGGGGTATTTATGAGGTGCACTGGTGGTGACCGGTCCTTTCCACTTTGATAGGCTCTAACAGATGCGATGCTCAAAGATATAACCCCAAGAGATATTATTATAAGGCAGAATGAAATTACTCTGTGTGGCAAACTTCTGTATCTTAATAATTTCACAAAAGAACCTCTTCATTACACTTGGAGGTAGATTTACTTTGGCTACTTGATGAGTAATTATAGCTTTGGCAAATACAACTTACGAAGGACATCAATTAAAAAGCAGTGCAGGATTAAAAAAAAAAATTATTAAAGACCATCGTGTCTGTGGCCTGTCTAACTGTGTGAAGTGCCAAAGCAAATTAATGGAGATTGTTAAGTCCAGCTCGTCCAGCAAAAGGCTTGGAAGAAAGGGGAACAGCACAGACAATAACCCATCTGTAATCACGAGACGAATACTTCAGCTTGATGAATCCACACAACATCATTTTTGCTGAAATTATTTTGACACCCATGTGAAGAATTGTATAGGCTCCTAATAAAGCAGCATTCACTACAGGGTATCAAACAGCTAAACGGCATAAATGTAATCCTTAAAAAAAAAAAAAAAAAAGAAGATAATCTTTCGAATTCTCTTCTCTTTTTTTCCCATTAGATTTGTTAGCAGACACCATCCAATTTGATGCCTCAGTAAGGACATCTGTCAAGTTGCTTACATAAATGAACTGTGCCATCATGGACCGGGTGTGCCAAGCACGGTCACGTGATGGAGACGATGGCACTGCAGAGTTCACACACTCTCAAAGGCTCTGGGAACAGCCTCGTGGAAAAGAACTTACCAGAGAAGATAAAGTTTTAACCATTGTCAGCAGTGGCAATCCGTTCCAAGGCTGAAGGCCCAAAAGAGTGAACAGAAGCCCAATAGGCCATATGATAATAATACTGATTATCAGGATGGGTCTGTGAGTTAGTGAATAAAGACAGTCAATGCCAGAGTTAGCAGTTCAGCCATAGTCTGGACACAAAAACCTGCCAACAATGGACTCTGTGGTATAATTAGCAGAGCACCACACACACACAAATTTCGCTAATTATGTATATACAATGATATAGGGAGAATTACGCACACACGTGCAATTATATACATATACATATATACATACGCACGCTTGCATTAACAGATTCAAATACAAGATTTTTTTAAAGAAAATAAACCTTACAAAATATTATTTGCCTTCCCACATGCTAAGAACTCCTAGATAATTATCTTGTGAGCACCAGACTCATATACAACTGCCCACAGCACTTTCCCTTGGGTGTCAGGGAGGCAACTCAGCCATAGGAGCAAAACTAAACTCCCCCAAACCCACCGCATTCACAGCCTTCCCCTTCCCCAGCTCCTTTGATGGGGAACTCACTCGGTTCCGCCGACTCAGGCCAAAACTCATTCTTGGATCCACTTTTTCTCTCTTCCTTCCTCCATCAAATCATCAGGAGGCTGTTAGCTCACCTTTCCAATTATACCCAAAGCTGGCCACTTGTCACCACCTTCACCAGACTCACCCAGGACCAAGGCTTGCATCTCCTGCTGGATCGCTGCTGCAGGCTCCCAGCAAGTCACAGCTCCGCCACGCTCCCCACACCATAATCGATTCTCAGCACAGAGCCAAAGCGATCCTTTGAAAATCTACATCAGATCGCATCGCTCCTGCTCAGAGCTTTCCAACGGCTTCCTAGTCACTCAGGGAACAAGCCCAAATCCTTGCAATGGCCCTCTTTTTTCTGACTCTTGGCCAACATTCTCCCTCCTGCTCATGTTACTCTAACCTGCTGGCCTCCTAACTGTTCTTCCAACACCCCAGACACATCCCCACCTCAGGACCTCTGCACTAGCTGTTTCCTGTGCCCGGACTGTCGTCCCTCCAAACGTCCCTGTGGCTTGCTCACTCCCTTCCTTTTGAGTCTTTCCTTAACTGTCACCTTCTGACAACCCCATAAAATTTCTTTGCAGCCCTCCGACACCTCCAATACTTCCTCTCCCTCTTCCCCTACTCAATTTTTTCCATAACATTTTCCAACATAACATTTGTCTTTCTCCCCCACCCCCCACACACACTAGAATGTACATTGAACGAGAATAAAAACGTGCTGTCTGTTGTTTACACTTGTGTCCCAGTGTCAAAAAAGACTATTTAATAAATAGTAACGTTCAGTAACTCTCCACTGAATGAACAAATGAATTAAATTTCAAATGCGAAATGATGGTATGCAGAATTGTCCTCCAAGCCAAGCAGGGCACAGTATAAGCACTTGAAATTCAAGTGAAAAGGAGAAACCAAGCATTCATCACCTTGGGTCCCTCCACAAACCACATCTATGGGGGAAAAATGGTAATAGGAAGAGTAATACATTCTAATAAAATTAATATTTTAAATGCTAGAGATACTTAGCTTTTAAAAAAATGCTTTATTCTAGAAAATGCACTAATTCTTTTATAGAAAAGAGAGAGGCCTAGACAGGCGGGGCTGAGGTATTCAGGGTGGGGGCCTTACGTGGTTGAAAACAAGCTTCTCGATGAACTCCGATTCGGGGCTGCGGGCAAAGAGCTGAGAGAAGAGAACACCAACAACCTAACATCCATGGGGCAAGACTTTGAGTTTTACATTTGACAACTGTGTTTCTTTTATCCAACTTAAAATATTCTGTTTTTAAAATTGTTTTGCTTTCTAGTCTAGGTCAGAGCTTCTCAGAGTACAGCGCGGAGAAGACTCTACTTCTCAGAATACCCAGATACCCACTAAAAACGCAGATGACCTGATTCCCATCCTGGATTCGCTAAGTCAGAATCTCTAGGCCGGCGGGTCGAAAAACCTGTATGTTTTTAACCAGCGTCTCAGGAACTCTAAAACACACTGATACTTGAAAAGTAGGTGCCTAGTTCATTTCAGACTAATGTGTTGGAAAACTTTTTAACACTTCAACCTCTCCATATACCTGATGATAATTTGACTGAAGGCTGAGGCAGCGCCAGGTGCTATAGGAAAACGTGATTGCTCATTTGCGAGGTGACCGTCAGGCCCCTGTCCTCCCCTCATGACCAGGAGGGAGGATGGGACCGTCCTAAGCTGGACCACGTAGGGAACGCAAGTTCCACAGTTAGATTTTTCAACAAGTTCTGTGGACCCACAGAAGGAACAACAATGCCTAAACATATGGATTCTACCCAAACAGGGAGGCCTTTGGATTTTCCTGATCTGGACACATTCGAGTCTGTGAATCGCATAACCATCTGGACTAGTCAGAAGTGGCAAGAAAAAAAAAAAAACCAACTGCACTTGTTTAATATCAGAAAACAAATGTAAGTAGAGGAGTGGACGGAGCTTCCCAAATCAGGTTTTCTCTTTAGCAAAACACGGAGCCAACTTTGGGTTTGGCCCAGCCACCAAGCATGACCCGTGTTCTGAGACTGGGAAGAGGCAGTCCCGGTTTTCCTTAAACACACACACTGAAGACGCCAACGGGAACACATACGCTGAGAAGTGGTCACACCTTCTGTCTAATTCCGGTTTATCTCCCCGCTCCCACCCAAAAGCCTTCCCGGCACTTCAGTGAGTAGTCATTAGATGCTAATTAATAGAATATATTGGGGGGATATATCTACCTCTCTGAAGACATCAAGAAGTAGCGGTGGAAGATATGATTATTGCTTTTAAGAGATGACAACTCAATCAGGGTGATGGGCACAAACATTTATCAACCTAAGGACCAAGTCAGTGAGTAACACGCACACAGGGTCTGCACGTTTAGGCGGAGGAATCAAAAGGAATGGCCATTCTGAGTAACAAGTCTTGAACCAAGGAAGAAGGCAGGAGGAGCAGACATCCCAGGCAGGACTAAGTATGCACAGGCTTTGCTCACAGAACAGAGAGCAATGTGACTACAGGAGAGGGAGCCAGGTGTCGAGAGAAGGGAGATAAGCTGGGAGAAGGGTAGGTAGCCAGGCTCCTGAGAGACCTGAAGTCTTATCTGAATATTTTGAAATGCCCTCAATGGGAAGGTCCTTGAGGGATTTTGTTGGGAGGGATAAGGGGAGGGGAGGGAGGGAGGGAGGGAGGGAGGGAGGGAGGGAGGGAGGGAGGAGGGAGGGAGGGAGGGAGGGAGGAGGGAGGGAGGGAGGAGGAGGAGGAGGGGGAGGGGGAGGGGAGGAGGAGGGGAGGGGGAGGGAGATGCACACTTGAGCACATCGATAGTCTGAGGTGTACAAGGTTAGTATTGAAAAGACTGGAAGCAAAGAGACCAGGGAAGAACACGTCAAGGCTGGCACAAGGTTGCAGGTGTCTGGATGGGGCAGAGGCAATACTAGGAAGAGAGAAATACAGAGAGGAATTCATCACGAGTCAAACTAAACTGGCTTTGAACTCCAATCCCACCAAACTAGTTGTGGATGGTGGCCAAGTTACCTCACTTGTCTAAAGGACAAGTTCAAGTTCCAGCTGAGCTACTGGCTAGCCACATAATTGTGCGCGAGCTGTTCCCCTCTCTGCTTCAGTTCCCCCATCCAGAACATGGGGAGAAGAAGAGCATTTGCCTCATCCTGGGGGTTTTGAGGACTAAATGGGTTAGTGCACAGAAAGCCACCATTTCTATCTGCCCCAAAGGCCAAGGTCACATTTCCAAGTGAGCCTTGTAGAAACCAAAACAGACCAAGCCTATCCTTTTTATAACCTCCTGTGGCTTATATGACAGCATAGGAGAGTTTTACTCCTTAAAGAACTCTGATGGCTTCCCAATGATATTGACGTGTAGAGTAAAACTCAAACTTCTGTCCATGAACTACAAGTTCCCACGGGATCTGGCTGCCTGTTCCTAACCCAAGTCCCTCCTAAGAGGGCCATCCTCACCCACTAAGCTGCAGGCATACAGCTGTGGCTGTTTCGCATTCCCTTCTCTGTGCCATCGCACCGACTGTCTTTCCTGCCTGGACCACTCTGCCCTCCATCCTTAGTTTATGTAGGTCTCTACTTTACACGCCCTCCTCAGAGAGGACTCCCAGATTACCTAGCTCACTTGACACGCACGCTCCATGCTCAGTCTTTTGTCTGTTTCCCTGCTTTATATCCCTACAGAGGACTTGTCACTGTCCAACTTCATTGCATTTAGCTGTCTATCCCTTTACTGTCTGTGGTGTCACTAGAATGGAGAGTCTATGATGACCAGAAATTTTGTCGGGTTCAGTGTGGTTTCCTCTGGCCCTCGGACAATGGCTGGCCATGGTAGGTAGGTGCGCAGTCTGTAGCCAATAAATGCATCAGTGAGTGAATGAGCTGGAACTCCAAGTTCAAATCCCAGCTCTGCCACTTACAAGCTGAGTATCATCAGGGAAGTTGCTTCATGTGACCTCTCAGAACTTCTGTTTCCTCAGTTCTAAGGAGGAAAGGGGAGAACTGTGTAGGATGGGACTGGAAGGTGAGGAAACACAACACAAGTCCCCAGGAAAGAGTCTCACATGAAAGAGGCACTTGATAACTGTCAGAAACATTGTGAGTGCAGAGCCTGACAAGGTAGGAATTTGATAATCTGGGAAAAATAAACGAGCCATTGAAACATTTCATGTCATATTTACTCTGGTAGAGAAAACTACTTGGGCAAAGGCCTAATGTCATAAATTGGGCCGGGCAGACCAAGAGATGGGAACACATACTTTCTTGGCAGAAAGAACAGAGGGAGGGCTGAAATGAGAGCCACCAAGTACAGACGAAATTTTGGAGAGGTTTAGCTCCAACACGCTGTGTGGATAAAAGGCGATTTACATTTGCACATGTGTTTAAGTAGAGGAAAGGCTCAACACAGAGAAGAAGATCAGCTGACAATAAGCAGAAGATTGAGAGTATATCTTCCAGACGGTAAGAATATTGCCTACACTGTGTGTCTAGTGCATTCGGCAAAGTGTAGGCATCTTTTATAATGACAGCAACTTGTAAAATAGATGTGATTGGTCTGTTTTGGTTTCTTGAAGATCAGTGAAATGATCGCTAAGAGCAGCCATTAGTCTGGACGGAAACAGTGGCTCCTTTCTTTGATGTCACTGTAAGAACCAGAAGGACCCAAAAGATCGGACACTGACATGCACATTTCCATTACTAGCAGTACAGCACTTGGGTTTAGAAAGGACTGTATCTCACGATAAATTCTAATACCGCCGGGAAGAACAACTCTCTCACTGGTCATGGGCACTTTAGTGTGAATTCATTCATAGTAGGTAGATCCACTGAGGCACACAGTAGGTATCATCTACAAGGGTGCTCAGAAAACAACGCTTTGGAAATGCCGTCTTTGGCATCACCTTGACCTGCCCTGACTGGACTCGATTCTCCTCCTCCAAGCTCCAAGGCAACTTGTCCGTCACTCTACACTGTGCTGACATGACCTGCTCCCGTGTCTGTCTCCCTTGAGAGCAGAGGCTGTATGTGCCTCATGGGCCATCGTAGCACTGTGGCCTGACACACAGTAGGTACCCAACTGATAAGGCAATGGCCTCAGATCAGTCTCAGGGGTACCTGCAACTGGCAGCTTCACTGTGGTTAAAGGCATTTATTTTTCTGTGCACATGACTCAGTCCAAATCAAATTCAGATGAACCACTGTTATGGTTTGCCAAAGTAGGCCAAGCCTTAAAACAACATAGAAATAGAAAGTCATAGAAGATAAAATCTGAGTTATTTTCCTCGTATTGCCAGACTTTGCAGTTCATGCTGCAATCAAATGACTAAGGACCTTAGAGACTTTCTGCTGAAAAGAAACTTTCGGGTCTCTAATGATGTGACATTCTTTATAGCAAGTCCCTTTAGTAAGTCTCCTGGGCCTTACTTCTTGCACAACCATATGAAATTTCAAATGTAAAGAAGGAACAACAAATGAAGAGAAAATGCACCTCAGTATTTGTAAATGAAAACATTTAAGCGAATTAAAACATTTCTGTAGTTCAGTAACCAAACTCTACAAACCAATAGTAAAATACACGTTCTCCAATTTCAATCAATCCCTCTATGATTTGGAATGAATTCCATCAAAACATCAACAACCTCTAATATTGTCTCCTATTCTTTGGTCTCTAAAGTATAACATTTAATGCTGTTAAACCACATCGTGCTCAGGTGCCCAAAACAAATATACTACTATATACATGCAGGTAAAGTTATAGATATACATATATAACTATAGAGGTATATAGATCAGTGATTCTCAACTAGGGGCAATTTTGCTCCCCCCGGGGACATTTGAAAATGTCTAGAGAGATTTCATTGTTGTGACTAGTAGGTGCTTCTGGCACCTAGTGAGTAAAGCTCAGGGATGTTGCTAAACATCCCACAATGCACAGAGCAGCTCCCACAACAAAGAACTATGCTGTCCAAAATGTCAGTCGTGCCGACACTGAGGACTCGAATACACTCAGCATAAACAAAAGATAGAGTATTTTCAAATAAATATTACAGGATTACTGCTTCTACACGATCCAAATACAGTCGGTGTTCTTTCACGAAGGGAGCATTACGCTGACTTTGGTTATATCTACTTATAAGATTGCTGTCTGCAATCAGGGATTATCTTAAATGTGTTTCAAATATGTATCAACTAGTTGGTTAGGGGCTATGAAGCTTTCCATTTATGTAACTACTCGATTGCTCTTTTTCTGCTGAGAATAAGTCAAGAAATAGACACAGTTTAACATGTTTTTCTATGGTGAACATTTTAAAAGGATCAACAAACTTGTAAATTCTTCCTGAAGAATTATAAGTGACTTAATATGTTTATTTTCCAATCTCAGTCATAATTGGTAAACCCAATACTGGAAACCTGCTTAACTCACAAATCAGCAATGATAAGAAGTTCCCAAGAGTATAGAATATATAATCAGTTCAATCAAACAGGATTACATTATGAGGTCTATTCATGTCTATTAATTCACATCTATCAATTCTAAAAGTATCTGAACTAGTCTCAGATAACTTGATAAGAAATTATAAGAAGACGCGACACCACTGGTATTGTTCTGGCTGTCGAAACATGCCAGGGCTGTGTTTTACACCCTACTGGTAAGGAGCTTTTGCTCGCATTGCAAGAATATCTCGATTACATACATTTTCTATGATTTTAATGATTGCCCGAATTCTGTCGGGACAAGTTTTTACCAGCTGGGTGATCAGACAGCTTTCATCAGTTCTCTGCACCTTACCAGTTATGTTCATTTATCTAAATTCTTTTACTATGTAGGAAAGGGCTCACAGGAGAGTCTAAATCCCATTTTTGATAAGGTCTTGGGGCAAGAGGGAGGGAAATTACATTCCTCCCAACCAACTGCACTGAAATTTGTAACTTAAGAGTTTTATATCTTGCACTTACTTTGAAAAGAAGGCTCCCTGCCCCCAGACCTATATTTTAATTAGCTCGAGAACGAGACTAACAATTTCTTAAACACAACCATAAAACACAATCCCTTCAAAGTAGGGGCTGTTGGCTTTCATCTTGAAGACAAATAATGGAATTCACTCAAGATGTCACTGTTAATCTGGTGTATAACTCAAATTTATTTTAGCATTTTATATAAAATAACCATGAATTTAAGTATTCCTAAATAAGGGAGGCATTTTATTCTTAGAATCCGAAACAGCCATTGTATACTAATACATTCAAGATTACCTTAACATTTCCTTGCATGAATTTTAAAAGATGTGATTATACAGCAATTTGTAAGCAGCTCTTCTTAAATCACATATCAAATTTTACGCACTTCAGCAAAAACCAAATTCTGTTCCAGAAGAGTGACTCAACAATAGGAAGGCAAATTCTATCAAGTTGTAAATGCAAAAGTGACCAAAAAGAAGATAAAACAGATGCAAAAAAAAATCTTAAAACAATCACAAAAGGATATAAATGAGGTTACCTTTTACGCTAACGACAGACAGTATGTGAATACAATCTAAAAACTTACTAACCTTCTCAATACGCTGCAGATAAAATGCAACTTATTGGGGGAGAAAATGTTGGCTTAGAAACTTAAAAAGAAAAAAAAAAGCAAACTACTGGCTTTAAAGTAAGATGTTAGCACCTTATTTACGGTGACTCTTACACAAAGTGCACATATTACCAACCTATGCTGCCTCCATCCATTCCTCGATTTTTTTTTTCTCATAGCTACTGGTGGAAGAATATATATGGCACAAAGGAAAAATTACTCTACATTCCACAGTGCTGGTTAATAACAGAGGGAAAAGTAAGATCCATCATAAAGCCTATCTATAAATTACGTTGGCTATAATAAAAATAAGTTAGAGGTATGATTTTTTTTAAAAGAACTGCAGCTGCCTTCCTATGAAGATTAATATTGAAAATAAACCCTGGATAATAGGGCCCCTGGGAGAAGTAACAGATTCCATGAGGGATGTCCGTCTGGCACAGGACATAAGCGGCTCCCTTCTTCAGTTTCTTCTAAATACGTCATATCCAAAGTAAGTGCTCAGAGACAGACCACGTCCTCAGAAACTACACGTCACCCAAACTATTTCTCCTTCATGTTTCATGACATTAATAAGATTGTAAAGAGGTGAAACTATCCTAATGCACAACTGGAAAAAAAAATGCATATAAAAGGAAAACTGTCAACATAAAAGATCGGATTTCTCCATGAGAAAATAAACCCTCCAGAGATAACAGGAAATATATGAAGTCCAACTTCTTGACCCTGGCGTTGACCAGAAGAGAGGAGCTGAGAAAACACCACGTGCTCACCTCATTCCAGTACTGAACAATCATGAACTCCCTTTCATGTGCCTTTTGAAAGCAAGAGCTAAAAGGAAACCCTCGTGCCTAACCATTAACAGACTGACGCTTCTAAAGGTCAAGCTACTTGCCCCTGTTCAGATACATGGAAGTCTGACGTCCCTCCTGCTTCACAAGCTTTATCACTTATATTCCAACAGCCACAAAAACTTGAATATTTCACTCAGTGATCAATTCAATTGTATACCTTTATGTTTATCAATCTTACGCAAAGCTAGGATTTCACTGTTGGACAAAAGTTTTAAAAGTTGCTTCCCTTACCGGGCAGGGCAGTTTTTAATATAAGAAAAGTAACTGTACCAAAGAGACAAGAGATCGTTTCTGATGGCAGAACCTGAGGTTGATGCTTTGACCTGGTCATCTGGAACTGTACCAAGTATTGCTTTGTGACAAATACTGACCAAAGAATCCTCACCCTGGTCCCGAAAATCTGAATGATGGAAGGTCCAGATAAAAACATGGAGTTTTACAAAGTAGTAAGGTCAGAAAACAGAACTTGGACACTATACACAATGTAATAAACATATTTTTAATGGATCCTGAAGTTCATCAAAACTTATGGACTCCAAGAGTAGAGAGATGCTTCATTAACTAAACAAGGTCTTTCCAAGAGTTTTATTACATCAAATATAAATATTCTAGAAAGTTGGAAAGTCTCAAATTTGTTGGTTTTATTGTAAACAATTCTGAAGTGGTTTTAATGACATAGGAAAATGGTCATGGTATAATAGAAAACCATGATTCCAAACCAGATACACCATGATGTAATTTTTTTCTTTTGTTTTCTATGCTTTCAAAATTAGCACCTACTTGTTCTGTAATAGGAAAAAAAATGAAATGGAACTCTTCAAGAAGTGTTTCCTTAATCTCTCTCTGCATGTAAGTAAATAAAAATCCTGGAAATAAAAAACAGCAATAATAAATTTTGACTGTCCATTCATTTACTCATTAATACAACAAATATATTCTGATAGCATCTCTGTACCAGGCAGTGTGCTCAAGTATTGAGAATATAACCATGAGCCAAAGAAGATGGTTTCTGCTTTCATGGAGCACATAGCCCTGAGCAGGGAAATAAGATAGCAATCAAACGATTACAAAAATATGTAAAACATCACCTGTGAAGCATACCACGAAAAAGGACACACGATGCAGAATGGGTTAGAATAGGTGCGGGTAGACCAGAAGGAAAATACTGTAACAGACCAGATGAGAGATGATAGTAGCATGAATCAAGGTGGTGACCGTGGGTGGGAAACTGAAGATGGTGACAGATTCCAGGGATGTTTTTCCCCCCTGCATGTGATGTTGAGTTTAGAGAGGTAAGAGAGAAGGGGCTGCCAAGGAAGATGGCCAGGAGGTTTGGAGCACTGTATAAGTGGATAAACAGCAATGGTTTTCATTGAATCAGGGGAAGCTGAACAGAATTGGATTTGGGGATGGGTGGTGGGCTAGATCATGGGTACCTTTCAAATGTGTTGGGACTGAGACACTGAGAGATGTCTATAGTTTATGGGAAGGTCTGGAATAGAGCGCCCTTTTTTGTAAGAATCATGGGTGATGTTCAATAAAACCATTCACGTGAAGGAGATTTGGGAAAGGAGAACCTACAGGGGCGGACTTCCAGCAGAATCTCGAGAAACCCAGTATTTAATCACCAGAATGGTGGCCCAGCCATGGAACCTACAAAGAGTGGCCTTCCTGATGTCAAGAGAAGGCTGCATTAAGAGACAGAGCAGTCATTCTAAAGACGGCCAAGATTTGGAAGTTGAGGTATCTCTTGGGTTTAGGGACTCCAAGACACTTTGCCATTCACAAAAGGCACAGACTAGACATACGAGGGAGGGTGATACCAGCTGACCTCAAGGAGTTGCGGAGACAAGACAGACAGACATGCAACGACATGGAACCACATCCACAGGTTCTCAACTACTCAGCTCCAGTTTCGGTGGGAGGACAGAAAAGTAGAGCAAAAGGGAAGGCTGCAGCTAAGGAAGAATTACATACATAAAGAACATGTGGTGAACACTCATCATACGAACTTGATTTATTATGAGAGAAAACAATAATAAGCATATAAATTATCCCTCATAATAGATAAGCAGAGTCTAAAAACGTCTGCAAAGGAAAATTCTTTAGAACAAATGATAAAAAATTTTTTCTTATAACAAAGCAGAAGATGCATCTTTTGGGATTAGTGAAAAGGCTTCATTTACCAATGAATTATACGCTGTACGTCCAAGACGCCGTGCCCACTTCTCTACCTCACATCCCTCCCCATCACATCTGCTCAAGGGCCACCAGAGCAGCTGAGTCATAGATGACCAAGAAGAAAAAAGAGAAACCCCTTTCATCACAAGTGGAGACAAAAGGGGGGAAAAATTAGCTTTCCCTGCTATGAAATGTGGCATATTAAAAGGTATTTCTAGATTAACTTCACCTTAAGACTTAATTTTAACATAGGGATAGCTCAAAATTAAACATACATGTATTGAACATCTCCTGTCTCCAATTTTATTCACTCACACCCTGTAAGTATGAGGAATTATCCAGGTGTGTTCAGAAGAAAATGACACCTACTAGAAGAAACAGGGGTAAAAGGATTGCTTCTGTCTCTGGGACACAACAAATTTATAAGCCTGAAACTGCCATCGTTACATGTCTTCTCAATATTGCTTTAAATACAAGAGAATCAGACTAGATTTTTATACTTGAAGTTAATGCATGAAATAGTAACTGGAAATTTCTAATAAAATTTGAAACCATTTCTCATAAGGCAATTTGGTTTTGATAAATATTGATGTTGGGGCACTTTGAAACTGACAGATTTGTCTACAAAGCAATGTGAAGTCTGCAATTTTTGGAATAATCAAAAATGTAATGACTAATCAGGAAAAGTGAATTTTTCCCTCTGATTTTGATATGTATAAAGACTGAAATTCACACCCACACGGAATCTTTGCCCTTTCATCTGAGGTCTTGTCAGCTCTATTCAGCAAGCCAGAGATAAACTTCCAGACCTCCAAACTTGAAAACGAGTAACTAACTGATTATACTTTCTCTCTTTCTATGGCCTTCTGGTATACATTTTGTTTCTTGAACACGTGCATCCCACATTTTCCCAGGCTATCTCCTCCACCTGAAATGCTGCTTCTTTCTACCTCCATTCCAACACACCCCTGCCCCCAGCCAGTGGCCTCCAGTTGAAATTCCATGCATTCATCAACAAGCAATGCAAACACCTCCTCTCCTGCAGGAACCTTCCTAAGCTCGGCCACCAGAGTTGCTGTCTCCTTCTCTGGGATCTTCAAAGCCCTTCCTTCCCATCTCTTTTATGGCTGTCAGCATGTGCTGATAATAATGAATTCTTCCTATGCTTTATCCTACCACCCACATCCCCACCCCCACCCCATCGGAAGCTTCCAGGCAAGGACCATCCAGTCCCCTATGACTCCCTTGCAGGACTAGCTCCATACAATGCTTTATCCATAGAAGGAACACATAAGTGTTTGGATTTAATTTTTTCATTCTCATATGAACTTTCTTTTTAGTGCAAGAGGAAATACGGACTGAAGAGAAAGAAAATAAAGGTCACAAGAGTAAGACATAAGGAAAAGGGATTCAAATCTTGACATTATATGACTTGGGTTCCAGGAAATCGACCTCCCAAAATTGCCTGCAAATCTACAATTGATTCATTTATTCAATCAACGCGTATGAGCCTTCATTATTAAATAAACACACACACACACACACACACACACACACACACACACACACACACAGAGGATTGATAAGCCTTGGAGACATCACACCAAAAATATGTATCTCCATATGCATGAAGTCTTTTTTTAAATTGAAGTATAATTGACACACAACATCCTATTAGTTTCAGGTGTACGTCATAGTGATTCAATATTTATACACCACAAAATGTTCATCACAATAAGTCTAGTTACCATCTGTCATCATACAAAGTTATTACATTATTATTGACTATATTCCCAATGCTCAACATTACATCCCCCTGACTTATTTACGTTATAACTGGAAGTTTGTACCTCTTAATCCCCTTCACCTATCTTGCTTGCCCTTTACCAATAGGTCTGATCTCTTTATTATTAGGTTTTGGATCTCAGCCGAGCTGCTGCGAGACCAGCAATGCCTTATAGCTCTTCCTACCCACTTCCCACAGCAGTTCTGCTGAACCCCTTCGCTTCCCCTCCAGCTGTCTGCTCCAATCCTCACCCACTCCTCCACTAAAGAAGTTTGTCCCTTACCAAGAAGTGCAATTCAACTGTTACCCCCAAACCAGCACCTTAAATCACGCCTTCCCTTCCTGTGCCAGAAAATGTGTTCTTCCACCTCTACGTGAAATCTTACTCCCGTCTAGACTTGGTTCTATCATTTTACCTCTCATTTGATTCTTCAACTCTCCCCACTCCACAGCTTCCTTCCTCAACTTAAACATGTTCAAATCCCACCTGTCCTTAGGGAGAGGCGAGAGCAAAGTCCACTGAGGTCCTCTCAGATTAATCTCACCCCTCTCCCCCATCCCACTAACCAAGGTTCCATTTCCAAACCTGATCATTCCATTCACTGCTAACCCTTCTGCAATCTAGTCTCCTTCTAGTTAGTGAACTGCTGTCAGGTCTACTGTAGACTCCTAATTTCCAAATCCGACAGACACTTAACTGTAGTGTCTCTGTTTGTCTGAAATGATCACTTTTCCTCCTGTGACACTTTCAACCATTCTCTTTTTGAAGGAGTATTTTCATTTGGAAACGGTTACTCTCAGCCAGTTTTCTTATCCCCCAGAAGACGTCTGTTTCTTTTTTAACACGTGCTCTGATAATGTATTGTGTCGGATGCATCACCACCAACACTCTCCAGTCTAAATATCTGTCATTGCACAGAGTTGCAAATTTCCATCTCCTTCTGCGTATGACCAGGGATGCCTTACCAACTGCTCAAATTCAATGAATCCATGCAGAGCTTATCTTTCCCAATCTCTAACACGTTCCTCTCAAGTAACCCATCACTGTCTGTTAAATTTCCCACCCAAAACATCACCTTTGATCCTCTCTCATCCTCCACATAAGGCCGTTCAGCTCTGCCAACGACACACACACACCTCTCACACCACTTCTAATGGCACTGCCAATCCTACCAACTCTTAGAATCCAGGTTCTCCTCTGTAATCCGTCTTCTACACTGGGTCTAGTTATCTCTCCATATACCTGTTAAATAACATTATTATACTGCCAACAAAATTTGGAAAATACTAAAATGTATGACTAACAGAAAAAGCATTTCACACCTCACCCCCAGTACGATCGTGCAATACTTTGGCACTTTTTCCCATCTTTTTTTGTTTGTTTGTTTTTCTTCTCTGCAGTATATATAATCTTTTAAAAAGTGTATACAATTAATACACCTTTTAAATGTAAAGATATCCCCACCACCATTTTCCTCACCGTTACCTTCTAAGAAGTGATTTTTAATAAATGCACAGTATGCTAACGCATGGCTACAGCATAATTTACTTCATCCGTTCTCAGTAGGGTTAGCCTTCCAAAATGAAGGCTTAAAATCCTTCAAGGCTGACCACAGCTTACTGATTACAAACTCCTTTACTCAGCAGGGGGAAAAGGCCCTTCACAAGTTGACACCACCTTATCTTCCCAGCCTCATTCCTTTCCTTTCCTCTCTGGACTGTCAACCTCTCTCCTTCTGCTCCCATGATCCTTCACTTCTTGGTTCCTCCAGTCCCTTTCCTAGAAGTGTCCTTTCCTTTTACTGTTCAGTGGTGACAGGCCTTGCTGCTGAAATGCCCAGGCTGTCTTTCACACTGAACCTAATTGCTTTCTTCATCCTTCTCCCTAATTAGACTGCGAGCCCCTCCAGGAGACACATCTCAAGACTCATAGCCGCCCCTCAAATTTGTGTTCAATAAATAGAAACAATGATTTTTCATTTGGGTGTGTCCCCAGATGAGGACTTACTGTGTATTACCAATAACAAGGGCTCAGATTTATTGTGCGCTAAGTATGCACCATATATGTTTGAGTTTCAGAGGGGCAATTTTACATGGATTGGGGTAATCGTTGGAAGAACATGTCCTGCCCGTTGCCTGTAAACGTCTCCAAGGAATTGCATTCCTTTGGGCTCACTGTTTTGTTCTGAGTATTAAAACACACCACGTGGGGCACAGTAGGTACTAAATAAATGCTTCCTGCATAGATGAATAAATGACTCCGTGCGGTCATTAGCTGTGTAATCCTACCCTTTGAGAGTGGAAATGAGCCCAAGCACTTTGGCGGGGAAAGCGTTCACATCAAAAACCAGAAGACGACGTTGTCAGTATTTTTCAATGTCCCGTAATCATTTTCCTGGAGGTTGATCCACTGTCATGGAAGAAGGCGCCCACATGTCAAACCATGCCTGGGGCCACGGGCCACGATGCCAGGAGCATGAGGAAGGTTGGGTTCTGAAGGGCTCCCATCTGAACGGTTCCATTAGGCCCCCCTGACATGACAAAGGCTGATATTGAAATATTACTCCTTAGTTGTTCCTAGCTTTCTAAATTAGATTTATTTCTCAAAATGGATCAAACTCACGTTGGCAATATTTTGAAAACTTTTTAATGGAGCTATTGTTGTCAGTCGCTTTGAAAACTACGAAAAGAAAATCCTGAACGTTCTATTTGGAATGTTCATGAGAAACTGAATTTTCATGTGCTGTATCTGGGACCCAAGACAGATGGCCAATCAAAATTAAGTCATTCTTCCCCTTTCCAATGGAGTCAGGGCTCCCAATGTTACCAGGTGTTGGCGGCGATGATAAGAAAAATAAAAGGCCATATCTTTGCTTCTGATTTGCAAGATGATGAAAAGCATCTTTGCTTTTTTTCCCCTCAAGAGTAGATTCTTTCAACTTCCAATTTTGTTTCCATGAGACACAAGGTAGATCAGACAACCCAACTGGGGGGAAAAAAAAAAAAAAGTCCAGCCCAGTTTTCGTTCTGAGAACAGTCAGATGAAAAGAATATTTCTGAAGTCAAAACAGGTGGGCTTTTCCGCTTTATACTTACCAGTGAAAACAAACATGTACTTTGTACTTTCACTGAACACGGAACAAGTGGACAGAGCAGAGCGTCCTTCTGCTTTGTTCATACACCTGCGAAGGACTCCCAGCCTACAAAAGGAACAGGCATCTGAAACCTGTGACTTATAACTGAGCAAAGGGACCAGGCTCTCGGGAACAGCATTCCAAATGACTTATGCAGAATAATGAGCAAGAGAGAAACCGACGTAAGGTCACGTTATAAAATACTTGCCTTTGGATGCACGCTCACACACCCAGCCACCCACACCCTCCCTCCCACATGGCCTCCAGCCTTCTTCTTCTCGGAAACCAGGTCTTTGGAAAAGTGAGAGCTACCCCTTTTATTCAAGTTCAGCATATCCCTAAAGTGGACCATGAAATAAAGTGGTGAGTTCCCAGGAAAGGTTAAAAAAGAAATGTATAAATAAACTACTGGGGGATGAAAAGAAATAAAGCCCACTTTATACCAAATATCATCTGAAGAGAAGGACTTACCAGCAAGAACAAAGACAGACGATAGGTTATAAATATTTGACAACCCTAAACACGCTCTTTTGTCCTTCCCAACCCTTTTTCTTACGAGAAAAGTTCCTCTGTGTCTTCTTTATGTTCATCCCAGTTTATCTCAGAATCTCCTTAAACACTGTGCCTCGTTTAGAGGATGTGCCTTCGTCATCCAAACACCCAGGGCCTTTGCTTCCACCTCTTGAAACCTCACCATTCCTACAAAATCTCCCTCTTTAATTGGAAGAAAGGTAATTATTTCCCAAACTCCTATCTGTTTAAGCGCAGAATTACCCAGAAGCTCTTCCGTCACTGCCACACTCCTTACATTCAACGTCAACACTTCAGATGCCTTTTCAGTGTTTATAGCTCTCCCTGTGGGCCAACGCTCTTTAAACATTTATCTTCACCAATATTGAAAGGCTTGAATTTTCTATCTTAGGAAAGCAGATATTTTCTGACTGGTGATCCAAAACTCCCCTATAACCCTTCCACCCACAGTTTTAAGAATAATTTTATAATCTCTTCTTCCAACTCCCAAAAGAATCCTCTAATACTGGCAAACAAATCTGCTTGTCATTTGTGGCAGCTCCAGCTAATTACTTTCTAAAAGTCACACTCCTCTTTCCAAGGCTGAGAATGACTGGCTGTTTCCTTTAATCCCCTTGCATTTTGGTGGGGCCATGCAACTAGCTCTCACCAATGCAACGTGAGCAGAAAAGATGTGTTACTCTGGGGCCAAAGCAGCTGAGATGCAAGTGTGGCTTCTCCACCTCCTATATCCCCTTCTACCTCAACTGGTTGCTGGCACTTAAAAGACAGCAGAGCCTCTGCCAGCCCCGGTTCACTGTCAACCAGACCAACCTTGAGCCGTACAGGTGAACAAGAAATACACATCTATTATGTTTACCTTATTCTACATTTGGGGTCATTTGTTACAGCTGTCAGGCCATTCTAATTGGGCCACCATGTCCCACTGACTCATTTCTATTTCTCGTAGCTTTTGGAGCCATCTCAATGGTTCCACATTACTTGGATCACACTGTGTCCTGCTGTCCTTCCAATCTCTGCTCAAATCCATCTCTCTAATAAATCATCTTCTCAACACACATTGTTTTTGTTACATTCACTTGGTTACATCACGCTTTCAATCCCTCTATCAATAAATACTCAGTACTCTTGCATCAGAAGCAAAGTTATTTTGCCAACCTGATTATATGGTTCTTTGTTGTTTTAGGTTTTGTTTTGTTTTAGTTTGCTTGCTTTCCTGTGACAAACCATCCACCTGTGTCGTACGTATGCCAGTGGGTACAGGAGCTTATGCCAAATGGCCAACAGGGTTTAATTAGTTCATTTATGACAACACCCTCCTCAGCACCACACAGGGAGGGGTGGTTAATAGATCTTCCAGGAAGAAGTCATTCTCCTAAAAATAGGAATACTGCCTGCCGTGGTTGAAAAGGGCATGGGTTTGCAGTATGGGGGACCTGGGTTCAAATCGCACCCCCCAGCTGGTGTTATGTAAGCTCTTTATAAACTCCTTAAATCCTCTAAGCTCCAATTTCCTCATCTGGAGGACGGCGATAATACCAAGGCTGACCTTGTGAAGTTTCGTTGCCTATCAGCTCATGAGACGGGTGAAGAGACCCAACCCCTTTGACCTTTAAGACATCATATGGGCTTCAAAGGAGTCGGGTTCGGGAAGTACTTTTGGAAACAGATCTTCCCTTCTCCTCAAAATACAATTCCCTGAAGCTTTATTTTGTCCTCAAAATTCTTCTCTTCAGAAGATATGGCGAACAGCCATGTGACTGCCAACTAACAATCATCAAGTAATTTGCTAGTGACAGGAAAGTGAGTACTAAAGGTACAAATCTGGACCAGAATTTCCAGGGCTCATTAGCTGTAAAGCAGCTAAACAGATAGGCCATAGTAATAGTAACATTGATTGGTATTTGGGGTACCCGCCCCCTCGATCATAACCCAATGAGGCAAGTATTACTTTCTCCCCAAGAGCCGATTCTCAGAGAAGTTTAGCATCTTATGCAAAAGTCACACACACACACACACACACACACACACACACACACACAGACACACAGTGGGCAGAGGATTTGAAGCCAGTCTGTCTGATGCCAGATGGTTGCTCTTAATGACCACTGCAGTATATACACGCCCCTGCCCCTCCAGAGCACAGCTGGCACACATCTCATCTTTAGATTCTTGCAGCAAGGCACTTGCTCCTCAAATTTTCCCCCAAAATTCATCTAGAAATTCTCCAAATTTTCGTGAGGGGGAGGGCACAAGATTCTCTATACATGTCTATTTCGGTGCAACTTGAGTATTACATTTTCTTCCATTGACTCTCACTAGAATTTTGGTATGAGAAACTCTGAAAACAACTGCCACCCCATCATCAACAATGACCAAATATCACCGTCATGAACTCCAGGCCGAAGAAAAGAGGCTCTGTATCCAGTTTTACTAAATGCTGTGCACAAAAGAGTATCAAATTCTACCTATGACTTTCTCTCATTCTTTTCTGACTAAAGACTTAAAAGCCCACATAGCATAGGAACTGGGAGCTTTAAAAAAATGTAAAATACCATATAATCAAGATTGTTTAAATGTATAAAACTGTCAAGTAGATTATCCTTTCTGCAATTCAAATGAGCCTTTGGGAGACAGAATGAACTCAGGGCAAACAAGAGCTTAACTTTCGAAGACAAAGAGTTGGCTTATATCAAGTTGACACTTCCAGATAAGATACTGCATTATACCAGGTTATACTCGCAATAATAATTTTTGATTGGCATATCATTTGCCGCTAACTACTGCTCGGCTTCCACGGAGCACACGCAACATACTATCAACTGTTATGAAAGATGTCTTTGTATTGTTCAATATTTACGGGGTGCGTTATTTTAGAAATGCTCGAGTTGGCATAAGTTAAAAAAAAAAACAGGCATTAAAACATTTCAGATCAAAACGATCCCCTTTGCCTCACAAAAGAAGTACTTTCTAAAGACAGGTGACAATTCTGTTCAGAAATTTTCACACCAAGGCTAAGTAAATATTCAGCGGTAAAAACGGAATTGCTTTGTTCAGCTGCACAAACAGATTTCTACATCGCCTCTATTTGCGTATTCCTGAATATCCTCTTTCAGATCCCACTTTTATGGGGAGCAAAATCAATTTTCTTTTGGACAAAAAAGTGAGATCTGGTCTAATGATTTTAATCTTTTAAATAAACATGAACTGAACTTGGAGCACAAGCTTTTCCCTTAAGAAAAGATCTTTGTTGTTCAGAAAGATCTCTTTCAACCTATGAACATTCATGCCAGCAACAAACTAACCTGGAAAAAGAAATGAAAAATACGCATCTATACCCATGTTCTTTGAAAAGAAACAGCAAATGTTAAAAAAAACAAAACCTTACAACCAAATGATCCTGCCCCAAATGTAGACTGATGTTACGTTTAATTTTTGAAGCAAATTAGGTTCCCCAATTCAATTTTAAACAAATAGAAAATGAGAAACAGAAAAGTATAACATAAAACTTTTATTGCTACTTTGCTAAAAAAAGCACACTCATGTTTATGAAATAGAGTCTCCCTTAGCTTCAAAAGGGGAATTATTCTAAAATTCGGCAATACTACAGAATCCCCACAAACACCAGCCCAGTGCAGCTTTTTCCAGGCCTGTTTCAGCCCTGCTAATAGTTATTGTTTGTACAACTGTAACTAAGTACATTACCAACCAGTTGTTCAATCTATATAAATTTAAGAAACACACATTGCCAAGGAGTGACTCATATATCAGTCTATTATATGCTACAGGGCTGACTGTATTAAACAAATCACTCTGCCTACAGCTGAAGAATAGAAGCTATATACAGAGCAGAGGTTATTGTCTAATTTAAATCTTGGCTCGCTTCCCAGTGCTGTACAAGATTCCAATTTGTGGAAATGTTGCTCTTTGCTACTGCCAGAAAGGCTGCAGAAAATGGTATTGGGAGCCTTCCAGAAATATGTCTGCAAAATGCCAATCAACAAGTCACTAAAGATTAACAGTATGACTGTACCAAATTAATTTAAATTATAGAAACATATGGCTAGGATGTTTGCTTTGCACTTAAGACAACACCTACCTCACAAAGAGCTAGGTTTGTTCCACAGCATAAAATAATATCCCAGGGTTCAGATTCCTGCAAAATGTGAACATCAGCTAATAAATCGGAGCTAGATGCCCTTGCAGAGCCAATCTTTTTGCCTGTTTAGGGTCTTATCTTTAATATATTCAAAACATATGGGAAAACACTTTTTATAACAAGGTATTTTTCTCCCACAAAGACATAAAGAAAAAAAATCAACATTATTCAGCGACTGAAAACAATTTGCTCTATAATGTGAAGAAAATTCTAGCTTTATTGAGATTCACCGTAGAACCCAGAGGATGATGCAATCTACTGCACATTATTCCCAACTCTAAAATATGATACTGGGCTACGAATTTAATATATAGCCAAGAGAAATTCACCAATTATGTGGCCAAATCATGAAAATCAAAAGACAACACAATTTATACCCTGCCAGCTGCTCTCAATACATATTATATTCATGCTGCCTCCCCATTATTTTCATGGGAATCTTTAATATATACAATCATGTCATCAGCCAAAAGGGGGGAAATCAATGGCACTTCAAACTGTAGTTATACATTAGTGTATGCTGTATTTCAACTGAGTAGGAAGGGAACTGTTTTATGTTTCTCTCCACTGCTTTTCTATTATTGCCTAGCTAATGGAAATACATCAAACAAATGTTCTACAAGAGCAATAAATATTAAAGTTGACCTATCCATCTGGGAGAAATGAGAACAATACTGCTCACTTTTAGCCCAAATATGACACTGATAAATGAAGCGATGAGATTCCATCACACTTTCAACAACCTGGGCTGGGAGCCCCCGCGTGATCCTGGTACCAACAATTTTCTTCATTCATCTTCATTAAGCAGTCACTTGACCTGCCTCCCAACATCCCTGTCAAATCAGCACCTTTGGGGGGCTTGTACTTTCTAACAACGTAGCCTCCATGTGCTCTTTATGGTTTATTTTATCTTATTTTTTTAATATTTTTAAAAAGCGAGAAGCCCTTGATGAGCATGAAAGAGGGTGCCAACAATTACCCCAGTAGCAAAGAGACATCAAATGTTACTCATGATTAAAAGGGAAACCATAGTATAAAACTGGTCCACACAGCCTCCTGCTCGCATCACTCCGGTGGCAGGGAAGGCCTCCGAGTGTGCCAACAAGCACCCCCCCTGAGCCCTAAAATGACAATTACGTATTCAAATGAAGGATAGATGGGGGCCTTATCACAGATGTAGGAATGCTTTCCATTTCCGTTCTCAATCACAGTTTCAAGTGAGCTGGAACAAGAAAGGAGAACATTCTTACCCTAGCACAATGAGCGAGTTTCATCACACTAGCAGCTTTACATTACAGCCCCATTATTTTCTATTTCAACAGCATAATAAGAGAGGTGCTGATTTGATTATTCCATAATAGTGAAAATGAATACCAGCGCAATATAAAATTGCTATTATAACACAAAGCTACTAATATGATTCACAAGGCCCCCTGGAAATTAGGTTTTATAACTATGATCACAGGGGGAAAATTAGAAAGCCAGCAGGCAAGAAAGGAACTAGGTGCCGCCACGCCAGTCTTAGTGACACAGACAGCTGTTCAGACGAAGCAAGCGGCATTAACTTTGGACAGACACGCAGAACCCGGTCCTTGGGAATTATCTGAGGGGTATTCCTTTCGTTTCTCTTCATGGCATGTGTTCCAAATAGTCATGATGTTAACTAAAGTCACGTGTGAGTGCAGTACTATCGCAAGTTTTTTGATGAGAGAGAGAGACAGAGAGAGAAACATGCCAAGAGGAAGTATGAAGAACCTGTAACTTCTGGAACCAGATTTTTAGGAACAGACTGATTCTAAAAATCCACAAAAAACAAACTAATGAAGTAAAACTGCTGAGAGATTTAGTCAAAGTCCCTCTTCTATCCCCATCCTCCACCCCAAATAAAAAGGATGTAAGCCTCGTGATTATTTCTAAACCAATCTCCTCTCTAGGAGTCTTAAAGGGTCTAAGACCCACCTCAGGATACTCTCCGCCAGCAGAGTACACACCTGGACTCGTGGTTCTACTGAGCTGAACATATGCTTTCCCTATGGCTTCAAACACAGACCTGTCCAGACAGGTGGAAGGTAAGCAGAGAAATGGCTGAACAACTCTAGGGTCAGCCCAGGTAGGAGGTACGAATGCAGGGCCCTTCATGAAAGCTCTGCCCAAGTCAGTTCTGTCAGGTTCTGACAGTGGACAAGATGTCTGAGACAGACAGAAAACCAAGGAAGCTTCAATCTTTGGCCTAAACATAAGCGTCACTGGCTCCAATGTGACCACTGTGAATTTCTACTCTGATCCAAAGTAAAAAGGGACACTTTACGTAGGCCAGAAGTTTTCCATCTCTGCAAAGACACAGAAAAGGGTTTGCTGATCAGTGATCCTCTCCAAAGAAAAGCGATCGTGCTGTATTTAAGAGATTAAAAAACTTCCTAATGTTTAGCCGGCAAAGGAAGCCACATCGCATCCAATTTTACCCTATATCTGCACTTTTCCTATTCTGTGTTTAAACATCTCAGGAATTGAAGAAAGCGACTCTATGGCTCGAACACTAACGAAGGAGTATATCCCACTCACATCACCTCCTGGCAGAGCCTCACAATCAACAAATACCCTGCTAACTGACCAGTGTTGGTACTACCTCATCAGCATTTGGTCATATGAACCGACAGTATCACCCAGGGATGTTTAAAAAAATTTTGGAGAACACTAAACTGCAGCCATGTTTCTTAAGCTGGGTCCCATAGGAGCACGTGTAAGAGTTGTGAAGGCTACAACCTATGCTCTTACTAGGTATCAAGGGCTGATCTCCAAAACCTCCAACTACTGTCACTGCATTCTGCTTTCTCACTTTCCTTGTATGCCAATGTGTCTTAATAACAACAGGTAATATTTACTGAGCACCTGCTGCATGCTAGGCATTATGCTAATCACATCCCATTAATTATCTAATGTGTCCTTATAAGGTAGGAACTATCACATTTCATAAAATCTAAGACGCCACTGATTGTAAGACACAATCTAACTACATGTTAAAATATGAAAAAATGTGGGCCTTAGTCAGTGAAATGTGACGTTATTATTGCAATCCCCATTTACTGCGAAAGCAGCAAAGTTCAGACCGGTTAAGTAACTTGTTCACAATCACACAGCAAGAAAGTCCGGACTCAAACGAAGAACGATTTAGCTCTGAAATCTTAAATTTTAAGTAAGTAGTTTCTAACTATTTTTTATTACATGCCTCTAGTAAAGGTGCTCATATAAATATCAGTTAATACTTTCATATTACTTACCATTGCATCAAGCAGTTCAGAACCCTTTCCATATGCTAACTCATTAATTCCTCACCACAACCAATGAAACAGGTGCCATTCTCCAGGGGACTTTGGCCCAGGACATGTGGTGAAACACACTGGTGAGCTCCTGAGTACACTCTGGAGCCAGCGAACTCACTCTGAAAACATAGGCACCCACCTCCAACACAGGCAGATTTACTGATTTATGAATTGTATACATAATTACCCCCATTCGGATATATTATGCATATTTCAGAAACATATCAAAAATTATACTAAGAAAGGATGATAGAAAACGGAATTACTAATATTTTCTTCTCCAATCCCAAAGGCTGCCGTTGTGGACCATCCTGGGGAAAACAACTGCCCTCGGCCACTCATCTAAACAGATTCTTTGGACAACCCTCCCTATCTAGAAGGATCTGTATGAGACAACCATGTCACCAACTAAGGCCCCCTCTGTCTTCCTTCCTGGGGTAGCATGGCCTCTTCTCACCATCCTGCAATTACTCGACAGAAGAAAGCAACAGAAAAGGGAGGAAGGATAGATATCATAGTTTCCTGTAATCGGAATACCTACCAAATAAAAGTTGGGCCGTTATCAGTAAGGGAGAACAGTGGCCACACCTCTCCAGGTGGCTTATCAATGCATGGCTTCAGGGACACTGCAACTCTGTTTTTCCTGAAAGTTCCTTTCAACCCTACAACAGACAAACTGTTCAGCATTCCCTGAGTGCCTGCTGTTCGCCAGCCTGTGTACAGTACCAGGAACACAAAAATAAAAGCTACAACCATTCAGGAATAAGATTGCAAAGTAAAATACAGCAGGACAATCTCACATGGGTGAGGAAAGCCACACTCTTCCATGCTTCAAGTTTAATTCGCGTTTCTAAAATGTCTTCCCTGATACTAGCTGGAAAAAGCCAGTTTCCAGCAAGATAAGCAGCAATAAATATTATGCAAGTCAAACCTACTAGAAAAGGAAACAATTTGCAGTCAAAATGTAAAAGTCTACTCTCAACAAAATGCACAGATTGAGGAAACATTTCAACAGCAAAGAAGGGAAATTACCATTGATCCAGGCTGCCATGTCTAATGAAAAAGTCACGTTTTTAAGAAAATCTTTAGTATTGAGATTGAAAAAAAAAAAAATTAATTACACTGTACTGAAAATGAAGAATTCGAGAAAAACCTCTCAAATATAACTTTTGAAAAAACTAAGAGCAGAGGAAGTATTTTACAGTTATGACAAAAATTTGAGGGACCAAAAAGAATTCCTAAATGATATTCTAAAGACTGAACCTCATTAACTCAGTTTCTGGAAATTTCAAAACATTGTCCAATAATATTGCTTCTTGCATTAAGGATAACACCAGCTTGCTGGTAAGTATAACACTACTACTACCACTAATGATGGTATTTTCACGTGTTACTTTAAATCAGGGGTTGGCAAACTTTTTCTTAATAGACCAGAGAGTAAATATTTCAGGCTCTGTGGGCCATCTGGTCTCTGTTGCCAACTATTCAGCTTTGTCTGCTATAGTAAGAGGCAACCATAGAAGATAGGCAGTACATAAATGAATGAGCATGGCTGTGTGCCAATAAAACTTTATTTACAAAAACAGGTACCTGACCCATGGGCCATAGTTCACTGATCCCTGGTTTAAATTAATGTTTGTATCTACTTAATTTTTTTTCCGAAAAGATTCGTTTATTGGAGCCTTTCCACCACAAAAATCATATTTGTTCATTAATGCAATTTAGTAAATTTTAAAATGCAGAATGAAGAAAGAGCCTTGGGCTATGAAGTCAAGCATGGCTGGGTCCCAGAACTCTAGGCAAGCGACCTACCGTTTCTAGATTTCAGTTTTGTCACCTGTAAAATGGAGAACATGACCTCATGGGGTCATTCATTGTGAGGCCCAGACAAGGGAATGGACATAAAGCACCAGCCTTCCACACACCCCATCACAACTACTGCTGCCAACTTCCTTCTGCCTGATCGCTAACGATATTACCAAAATACCCAGCACAGTGGCAATATAAGTAGGTACTCATATTAAATGAATGAGCAAATTAAAGAATGGAAGGAGAGAGGGAGATGGCAAAATTTTACCTTAGTTTCCAAAGTAAATTATAATCTGAACCTTCTAAGGTTTTATTAAAAAAAAAAAAAGGCAGCAGAAAGTAATAGTGAATATTTAAACTGTATTGATAAGTTTTCTAGAGAAAATTCTAGAGAATTTGTTTTTCAACAACTCCCACAGAATAATAAAAAGTAAACAAAAAGAGCTGTTATTTTACAGCATTACTTGAACCAAAGGATGTGCTTCTGGGAACAACACACATATTGTAAATTAACCAGTTTCAATACAATAACACAGTACTCTAAGAACAAACGTGTCAGATAATTACACATCACTCCAAAGCCGGCTTTATTGCTGTTTTTAAAATCAAGTAGTCATACTCTGGTATTTGTTCTCCAACAGAATCACCACTTTCATATTCACTACAGCATGAGATGAGATATTTAATAAATAATAGGTCATGAAAATCCAGGGATTAAGTAGTTTCTTTCAGCAAAATTGAAAATGAGGGCAACATATGCCAACCGCTTCTAGTTGTGCAACAGTTTTTCTGGCTGGGAAAAGATGAAAAGGCACAGTATAAAGAAACTCAGGCTCGAAAATGAAGAGAAATGAGAAATGTGTGTGTGCATGAGGCCCCACATCCACACGAATGGAGAGTCTAGTCCTGTCGACAAGCTCTCCTGCTCACCTGACATTCCAAAGCACAGGTGAGATTCAAAAGCACGGCAGAGATGGGGTTTGTTTCACTGAGAGGATAAAGAAGGCTGTTTAACACTCACTGGGATGGACAAGTAAAGGACCAAGCAGGAGAGACGGCAAGTCGAGGCGAGGGACTCGATCTAGGGAAACGGAGGGTGGAGATGAGACAAGTGCCCTAGGACAGCAGTCTCCGGTGATGCATTAGAAGAAGAGCAACTTTTAAAGAGGCAACATAGTCCAAATCAGGTAAGGAGAACAAAATGTGGAAAAGAAAAAAGCCAGGCTAGAATACCTGCATCTTCCCAGCTCACTACTCTCATTTTGGTCATCGGTGCAATGAAGATATAACGATTCATTTATGCCACCAGTCGTTCTGCTTTTGATTAACCTTTCAGTCATATAACAACAGTCATGTGGCTAACCCATTTCTTAGGAGGGATTACTTGGTTGCCTGTTTCTTTAGTTATAATAAACTCTGAATACCAGGGCCTCCAAAGTAAGCATTAAAGAAGTTCATTGACAATCTGGAAGTATAGGAATAACTGCAGATTATGCTAGACACTGTATGTAACTAGATTGGCTTTCATGAAGCTGATGGCTGAATTTTGCCACAAAAAATTACTAACGTCTTTGGCATCCAGAGAAGGGTCTCACGGATAAGCCCCAAGTTCCTCCTGGAGAATGCAAACCAGTCAGAATCACATTCAATGAGCTAATCATTTTATATCACAAGAATTAAGAATCTCTAGGGATGTAAAGTGCAGTATAGGGAATATAGTCAATAATATTGAAATAACAATGTATAATGCCAGGTGGGTACTACACTAGTCAGGGGGATCACTTCGTAAATTATATAAATGTCTGACCATGATGCTGTGCACCTGAAACTAATATAATACTGAATGTCAACTGTAATTGAAAATTTTTAAAAATTAAAGAAAAATCTCTAGGAAAAGTCTTGAGTTTTAGCTAAACCTATGTGAAATCTCAGTGATGAATTTTATTAATGTAGCTCCTAAGATTACAATCACTGTAGAAGAAGGATCTTGAAATTAAACTATAAACTTATTTTATCTACATCCAAGAATTTTGGGAATGGCTCAATAAAAACTCTTCTCAGGCTAAAAACAATGCACACTGTGCTTCTCGGTTTCGAGTCTTACTAGGCACATGCCTGAAACACAAAATGCTCAAGCACCATTCCCCAAGAGCTACCAGAGGTCTAGCTACCAAAAGACAAGAACCAACAGGAAAGTCCAAGGGGGAAAAGAGTGAACAAGAAAGAAGGTAAGAATTCAAAACACAGTCATCATCGCCTTCATCCCAACCCAACCCACCCAGTGAGGTACTGACTAGACTGCAGACAGATCAGAGACATTTTGAAAAGGCTGCAGGCACAACGCAAAGGCCTTATGGGTTCTTGGTCCTTGGAGGTGAAGAGTTGGGGAGACCTCCAACGAGATACCACGTACAATCATTTTAAAGATTCAAAAACATGATTAGATCACACATTACCATTCTCCTTAGAACTCTGACTCTCCTCTTTAGAACGTCCTTCTAAATGTACTTCATCTAAGAAGAGTTCGCATTTATAATGTAGTATGGTTTGTGCCAAATTCTAAAAGGAGGTTATCATGGAGGCTAGTGGATTTAAGTAGCTGGACACGTCGGTCAGAATCACCCAGAGATCTGAATTCTGTTCAAACTGGTCCAAGCTTCCGACAAAGCAGTCAGGGACTCTCAAGGTGATGAGACTCATACAATTGATTGATATTCCAGGTTGAAATGTGTGACACCTCATTTTGTTAACTGGGGTACACAGATACCTAAGAAATACATTAAAATGTTCCAAAGTTACGGAATGAAGTTGATAGTTCCCCAGAAAATCAATTTTATTCAAAGAATGGGGGAAGAGAGGAAGGCATGACTTTTGTATGATCACAAACATGGAGATACCAGGTAAAGGAATGCAAAATCTGCATTAAAAAAATAAAACTAGAGGCATTAAGGAACTGCAGAAAGCTAAGTGGCTTTGAAGATGCGTTTTCCGCCTTCTTGGACATCAGGTCTGTGATCGTTTAGAAAGGTGAACCTTGAATCACTGAAGTCTTCATTTCAACTTGTTTGTACATATTTGAGTAAGCAAAATAAGCCACAAATAAGGAAAGAAATCTTTAGCAAAATATGTCAAAAACCATTTTTAAGGAAAATGATATGCTATATCCTCAATTACTTCCATACTAATAGAGCAAATGAGACCTTGTTGCAACCGAGAGAGCGAGACGGGTCACCAGGAGCTCTACTGGAGTCAGCCAAGAAAATTCAGCCAGGGTTCTCGTTCTCGCTGCAGCTGCTCAAACCAGCACGGTTTGATCTGGAAATACGGCCTCAATATGTGTCACCAGGATTTCCGTCAGTACAAGGAGGGTATAGGCTTCATTAAGTTGGACTAAGTGAACTTCCATGAATGAATCATTCAAGATGTCTACTTTACTACAGAAACAATGTCAGCTCTTTGTACATAAAATTAAAAAAAAGACTTCAATTGAAAAAAAGAAAAAAGCATGAATGCCCTGGATAAACCAAAATATTGCTTAGTGCACAGCTGGTACTAACGGCCAGAAGTTATATACGGAGAAATGAAATACGTTAGATAATTTTTACAGTTTACCTATGATCTCAGTTACACTTTACTAGGGCTAATACTGTCTTTTTTTTTTTTTTTTTTCTTTTCTGTTTGGTATCTGCATTGTATCATTTGAAAATAATGACTTCCAATCATGTTAGGTGGCAGTAGAAAGCCCAAGAAGGAATGAACGTCAACCAGATAACTCAGCTATGTCACAAGGGAGCTCTGGACTTCGCATAACTCTAACAATATGATGAAAGAATTTCAGGTTTGATTCATTACTGAACATGTTTAATATTTGATCAAAAATAATGAGCACTTTTGACTAAGCACTGTAAGCTAAGACACATGCTACTGTAGCAGAACTATAAGTCTCCATTATAAGAGATAAGTTGTCCTTTGATTTAATCAGAGAATGAATTCACCACACAAATATCTAGAAACTTTATGATGAAGGCTGATTTGGAGGCAATGTCAAACCCAGATGCATTCTGGGTGCAAGTATATGGTAGCACAACCATTCTGGAAACCAGTTCAGCATTACCTAGCCAAGCACATGCCCTACCCTAAACCCGTGACCTCCACTTGTATGAGAACACATGAGAGGGACTCTTGCATGTAGCACTGGGGTACAGACACGGGATGTCTGCAGGATTCTACTAGCAAACTGTTGATGACAAATGTCCACCGACAGAAATGGTACCTTCATACAATGGAGTAGCGGACAGCAGTGAAAACAAAAGAAGTACAGCCACGTTCATCAACTCAGACGAACAGCAGAATAATATTGAGGAGGGAAAGCAAGTCAGAAAAGAAAGTGTACACTACAATTCCATTTACTAAAGACATCAGAAGTATGCAAAATTGAACTATACATTGTTGAAGGGGAGGTAGCTGTGTGGGAAAACTTAAAAATCAAGAGAATGATAAATATAAAATTCAGGCAAGTGACTCCTTCTGGGGATGGGGATGGAGGGAGTTGGAATTGAAAAGGACAATGGGGGCCTTCAACATTATTGATAACTTTCAATTTAGTTGATTGTTGGGTCGGTGGGTGATTGTTCTATCATTATTCTTTAAGGGTTCTCACTACTTAGACAATTGTATGTAAAATACATTTTGTAATTTAAATTCACATGTAGAGCTATATATACAGATATATACACTATTGCATATGTAACAATTAAGAGGTTTAAAATGTGAGAAGAGTGAATGACACTATCAAAAATGACTGCTATTGCTAAAGTAATTCCAAAAGAAGCATTGGAGTATTTTCCAGAAATCCTGGTTTTTGTGATGTTCTTTCAATAGGATAATAAAGTTTAGAAAAGTTCCACTTTGTGTATCTTTCTCCTAAGCAGCAAACATGAATAAATGTTTACTTGGAACGATCTCTATAACTCTGCTTGAAGCTAATTTTGCAAGTAAAGCTATTTATATAGCGTCATCATGGGGTTTGAATGCTTATCGTTGCAGTTTTATTACAAAGAACATCCAAAAGATTTCTTTTCAAGCTAGAAAAAAAACAGTACTATAATAAGGTATTTTAGATTAGTGGGTAAAAATACTCCTTTTAGAGAACATAATATAATTAGTTTCTATTCCAAGTATGTCAGTGTGCACTGTTAACCTTTGAAACTATACATGAACCTTTTAATTAGTATGTTATCTTTGGTACAATTAATGACTTGTACCTCATGTTATAGGCAAATTAAAGTTTTCCCACTAAAACTAAATTCTTCACTGTAGTTCTAAAAGGATTTTGCCATTTAAATGAAATTTTAACATGCAGACCTCTTGCTCCCAAAACACATTAAGCCATTTTTTTCCCAAGCTAGGCAGGATTTTGCTATCAACATTCTTTCAAATATTTTACCTAAGACAGAGAATCTCATATTAAATTCAATTTCACACTTGCCAATCACACGCACTTACAATTCCTCCAGAAAATGCAATGTGGCCTCATGTGTAGGTGCGCGTATGTGTGCACACACAAATACTCATAATGCTTAAGTACATACAAGCACATTAACTGCTCAGCATTGGTCAAAACAAACAGACTTAGCACACCATCTTATTATATATTGAATATAATGTTTGACATTAGCAGTTGTACTAATATAATTAACCTTTACACTTCAATTGGCAAGTCCTAGATCGAAGATCCACAGTAGTAGTTCTCAGGCCGGTGTACGATGTTCAGTAATGGTATTTGCAAGATAAAATCTAAAAGGACCCCCTCCATCCCAAGCCTCTCAAAAACCAGAGAGATTTTATGGGAGGGGTGGGAAGGGTAGTGGTGAGGACGGAACTTCCAAGTACAAAATCAGCTGTATTCCTCCAATGCCTGGAAACACACTTCCTTCCCCTGTACCTCAAAAAATATGGTTCATTTCCAAGAAATATGAGCCTTACTAAAAAAAGATGCCGCTTACAAGTTAAAATGCAAGGTCCTTTTCTACCTGACTTTCCTTCTTCTCTTACGACAAGTATGGATAATCTCAAAATATTTGTGTCCATAAAATGATCGCACTAAAGTGATGGGTGAGACATAAAATATTAAAGAAGAGAAAGGAATACGTAGGACGGGGACTTAGAAAATTAGAGTAGGTGTGTGGAGCAGAAACACATATAAAAAATGTATGTTAGAAAATAAAAAATAGACTTAGTAATGCTGGACTTAAATGGGAAATAACTATTTGAACTCAGGACCTTACCCCCAAAAAATGTTTTTTTTCAGTTCTGTCCCTAAAGTGACCAAACAGGGGAGTCATATCTTTTTTCCGGAGGCATTTGAATGGAACAGCATACAAATTTTAGATGCTAATGCTATTCTCTAGTAAAAGAACTCAGAGGTCTGCGAAGAACAGATCCACGTGCTGGGACAGAAGAACACAGAGTTCAACTGGAACCTCTTGTGGTTCTCAGAAAATACAAGTGTTTGCTTTCAGGGATGTCTGGGGGTGACGCCGAGAGTACCAAGAAGGAAGCTTAAGGAGACTCCCACTGGTCACGCTGTGACCCTCCAAGCAACAACAGGAGAATATGAATCATAATTAATTAGAACAAGTGCATCCTATAAAAAGCTCTGAATTCAGGCCACTAAAATGGAGAAGGGAATGTAAAGGACACCGAAAAAAGGTATCTGTAATACCAAAGAACCATGAGTCTAAGAAGGTATTTGAAAGTAAATCTGAAGAGGTGACGTGTTCACAGATTTGGAGGCCCTGCTTCTCCTCCTGTCACGCACGTGCTTCTTTATAAAGCACAGACCTGCATTTTTCAGTACAGATGGAAAGAATGTAGGAAAGAATGGACATGGGAACTCCGAGCAACTCAAAGAGTTCCAGAGAAGCAAGAACTATTCCGAGAAGACATGAGGGAGCCCAGCAACAGTGGGACGAGTGAGCCATAAGGCCTTGAGAAATTCGAAAACTATTAGTCTATATTCCAATGACTAAAAAAGTTTAGCGTACTTAAAAAAAAAAAAGTCAGCATAAAATGGTCTTTGACTTTATAATTTCAAAGAACACTTAAACCCAAACAAGACAGCTACTGTCAAACATTTTTAAAATGTTACCCCTCCCACAGTATATGTAGAGGATGAAATGGGAGATAACATACGGAAACTGACAAGCCCTGTGGCTTGTATTTGATTGTATGTGGTGGTTCATTTTTAAGATAGTTTGACCATTAAAAGATATTTTTTATTACCATACCCCAGAAATCAGGACACATTCTGGGAAAGACACAGAACTATTGGCCCAAATCGATTTTCTTTCAACTGAATTACAGGGATAAAAATGTGCCTCAGAAATAGTTGCCCAAGTGCCAGGGAGGTTTTTTTTTAAGGAAAAACTACAAAGCTGACATATGATGTCCAACTCCCTCAAAGTGATTACTATCCAAAATATTCTATAACCCAGAACTTTACTCAGGGTATTTCAACCATCACGAGCCTCTGTTTCTCCTATGTACCCAGAGTATAGTTACTGCTCTATATGTTGATTTATACAACAAATGCCATATTTATTATTATACGAGTATGTCAGGTACCATTGTTGTGCTTAAAATGCAGCTGGCAACAAAAAAGACCAAGGTCCCCGACGCGTGGAGAGAGGCAAAGATAGAGGACAATAAATAATTTCACATGAAAATAAAGTAAGATCATGTGACTTCAAAAAACTTGAGTGGAAAGGCTACTTTTGAGTGGACAGAAAGGCTTCTCAGAGGAGGTGACATTTTGAGCTGAGACATAAACGATGAGAAGGACCTGGCCTTACCAAGAGCTGGGGAAAGCATTCCTTGCAGAAGAAAAGGACCAGTGGAAAAGCCCTGGGTTAGGAATGTGCCTGACATTTAGAAGAAAAACGCAAATGTCAAAGCCAGGGGGCATCAGGACTTGGGCTTCGACAGGAAGGAAGGAACGTCGAGAACCTGGTGTGAGCAAGGTAGCTAAAAATAAATCATGTCACTTCCCATTCAAGTGTTTATCAATTTTCTTTTTGCAATTGCAAAAACTATGTATGTACGTAATACCGTGTTTCCCCGAAAATAAGACCTAGCCGGACAATTGGCTCTAATGCATCTTTTGGAGCAAAAATTAGGTCTTATATTAATTTTTGCTCCAAGAGATGCATTAGAGCCGATTGTCCGGCTAGGTCTTATTTTGGGGGAAACGCGGTATCATTGTGTACCATAGCACTGGGTCACAAGGAAAAAATGGCCAATTTGCAAACAGATAGCAACCAAGTCTTTTAGGGGCTTAAGAAAAAAGAGGTGGAGACACCAACACAAAAGGCTGACTAAATCAGGGCCTTACCCAAAGAACACTATGCTGTCGAAAAGGGAACTGGTTCTCCATTTTCACTCATGCCCAAAAGAGCCATCACAATCAGTAGCACCATCTTTCAAACAACAGGAAATACAATGTTACCTCTGTGTTCTAGAAACATTTCATGTTATGATAACTGGAGATGTATGGCATATTCATCACAAAGATGATAAATAACTGTTTCTTCAGAAATATCCAGGACCAGGCCCATACTTCCTAAACATTCATATAATTAAAATGGTTGCAAGGGAAAAGGCATAAGTGAAAATTACAAAGGATGAGACAGAAATTGAAAATACACTGAAAACTATTTCTCTTGTAGTTAAAATGGGATAATACATGCAAAGCTCCAAGCAGAGTACCTGAAATCCTATAAGGGTTCAGGAAATGTTAGTTCTTTTCCAAAATAAAAGTGGCATGACTTTTCTGTGATGCTTCTATTCTGGTTCTAAGACTAACTCTACTGAGTAAAAGCAGAATGACCCAGAATTGGGATGGAAAAGCCAATCTAAAATTGAAAAATCTGAAATTCAGAACTTTTAAAATAAGTGGAATTTCACTACTTATTTGATTCATTAAGTACTTAAAAGGAGGGCAGAGATTGCACATATATTTTCCTAGATATTTTACATACATTAAATTTTATAATGGACCTGAGGCGGTATTACTATGAGTAGCTCCTTATTTCTGAAGAAATCATGGTTCAGAGATATTAAATAACGTAAACAAAGGCACAAAGCTAATAAATGGCAATTGCAGGCGTCAAATTGAGGGTTTTTTTTAGGCTCCAAGCCCATGTTTTCCACTAAATCCAACTGCCTCTCAAATATGTAAGTTTAACAAATGTCAAATTATTGGGGCCTAAATAGATATCTTTTTTTATTAAACACTGATGTCACCCCCTGTGTTTCTGGGTGTCCCCTCAGTCATAAATCAAGAACCAATGCTTACCAATTTACCTCCACATGACTGGTTTTGTCCAAGAAGCGACTGGTACTTAACCACTAAACTACTCATAGCATACTTCGTTCATCTTTCAGGCAGCCATTTAAAACAAGGAAAATAGGTATTGTTTTCTCAAAATCAGTGTAACAGCTGAGATAAGAACAGTTCGAGCAAGTTCAATAGAGCCAGAAATAGACAGAAGGCTTGCAAAGACTGTCATGGTATTAGTATATTGGAAGAAGACCAGTCGGTTATGAATCTAAGAAGAGGTATTTATATGGGAAATGGGAATTACCTTGGAGGAGGAGGCAAGCCCTAGAAAAAGGGAAAGAACATATAACTTGATAAAAGAGCTAACTTTATTTAAAAAAAAAAAAAAAAACCCAAGAGGATACAAGTCCCATGAGAGCAAAGCTCTGGTCTGTCTTGTTTTGTCCCATGGTAGATACTCAACAGGCAATTGAAACAAATGGATAACTTAAAAGCATAGCTATAAGAATTCACACACAAAAAATATGTTTTAAGTGGGGAGAGGCATGTGTCCCTGTCCTTGGTCCTGAATAACTGCGTTGGTCCAGCTTTGATATGATGGTTTCCTAATCCCAGTTCTCTGGTATCCAAATTATACCAGTTTTTCTCTCAATTTTCATCTTTTTGAAATAAAAGGAGTGTTTTTCTTTCAAGCTGTACAACAAATCATTCCATGATTTCTGTTCTGAGTTTGCATAGCTGATTGCATATACTTTCGACCGTTCTATGATGCTTGACACTTATAAATATTTTCCCTACTCCTTTTGGAAAGTTGGGAGTTACGTGTTTCTCATCCTCCCGTGATGTCATGCTTTAGTTTAAAAATAACAGTCATTATCACTCAATTATTCAGTGATCAAGTGTAACGCCAGGTGCAAACAAAAGTTCTGACAACATTAAAACATGTTCTTGTTGCAGTAAAGGATTTAAGAGTGTGGCATTTATGAAGTGAGTGGTTCATGTTACTCTCTAAATTTAAAGGGGGTAAAACAGAAGAATGGAATAAGCTGTGGGTTTTTTTTCTTACTGTCCTTATTTTGGTATTTTTCATGGTATTAAGGACAGCTAGCAAAATATGTTACTTAGCTTTCCATTTTCTTCACTGTTCACACTGGTATAATTAAAATCTAGATGTTCTCTTAATTAGTTTACAATCAGTCTTCTGAACCAATAAGTCTAAAATATCAATAGCATGACCACTTTGGGTTTTTCCTCTTTTCTTTCCTACTTATAATTCATATGTACGTGAATCTGCATACACACACCACACACATATACACACAAATATACACACACATAAAGCTTTTAACTCAAAGAATTATATATTGCAAAACTAAAGGGACAATTGAGCTAATCTGCTCCAAATCTTGATATTGTAGATGACCTCAAATGTAAAATTACTTTCAAATTTCACAGATACCCAACATGATCATCAATATAATACTTAAGATAATCAACCAAAGATTAACATTAACATATTTAGATTAAAAAATCATCTTGTTTAATATTTTTTAGCAATTTTCAAATTTCAGGAACTAGGTCTATATAGCCCTGTGGTTTTAACTAACATTATAAAAGACGGATTACAATATTTTCCCCATATAAAAATAGAATGAAATATAAATGAAAAATTTTAATTCCAGGAGAAAGAGACCTGCATGCATTACTTGTATGCTTCTAGAATAGTCTTCCTCATTCATCAACAACAACGAAGGAGAAAAGTTGACTATAGAGCAAATTATACCTATTTTCTAAGCAACAAATCATTTGCGGCATTGAAAAGTCTTTTTCACTACTTGATATAAAGTTTTTACTCAAATTTTTCACATTTCCTCTTTCTTTTTTCCAACATTACCAATATGCAGCTAGATTGAAAAAAAGAAAACATATGTGCTAACCATGAAGGTTTACCAATATGGATATGTTTATATATCCATATAAACATTTGCATATTTATTGGTTTAACTCAGTTGCCTAAACATGAATGCATGTCATAAACATCACGTAAACTCAGAGCAGACCAGTGGTGATGGAAATGATCTGTATCGTGGAGGTAGTTGTCACACAACTGTACATATTAGTCAGAAATTAAAATTAGCAAATTTTATTATATGTAAATAATATCCAAGAACTCTGACCACACACACACACACACACACACACACACACACACAACCCTGATGTACCATGACACCTAAGAATAATTTCTATAGAGAATCTCCCTAGAACATCATGTACATGTAATTATATATGACCCAACATAACATTACAAAGAATGCATAAACAGTGATTCTCTTATAAAACTACACATGCACACACATACTATGTGTTAAGGCACAAAAAGTTACAAAAATTAGGTTAGACACCCTAATACAGAGCAGAAAACAGATGTCCTACCCCTGCCCTAACAACTCCTTACCAATGCTCAGTCTAATTTAGGACAGAATTAGGGAATGTCCAGGAGTGTCTTAACTCACTGACTCTAAATACTACCACTCAAAGATGGCCCTGGTTCCGGACACTTCAGTCTAGTCTCACTTGACTCTCCAAGACTTTGACCAGGAAAGATGAGTGGCTCACCTCCACCTATTTTTCTACATTTACACTGGAAAGAATTAGCAGAGAAAGAAATTCAAACACTGGGAGGAGGAGAGTGGAGTGGCAAAAAGCCAAGACGGTTTGCTGGGGCAAACCCTCCTCTCATGGCACTAATAGCTAGGTCCCCTCTCCTTGGTCGTGCCCTGGCCAGCCCCTGGGAGTATCTACGAATAGAGAAGAGAAAATTAATAATGACAAATGCAACCTGTGAAATAATTTATGAAGGATAAAATAGTAGCGCCGGGGAGCTGTGAAAGTACAGACAGGCTTACATGTATCTTACCTACACATCCAGTATTTAAAATTCTAACTGTCCTCTACTCTGCCATCACACCAACAAAATGAATAAATGCGGAATACTGCAATCTTTTCAGTCAAGTTAAACACTCCAAGACCACTTTGAAAACTCACAGGAAAACACAAAATTAGGAACAAAACAATACTTTAAAAATATAAACTATAGCGAGTATGAAAAAGTTTCTATTTAGCCCATCTCCCAAACCCCCAAGCAAAGCAGACACAAATTTCTGCTTCCCAAAAAATGTTTTTGCAACTGTGTAATACATGTACTTTCAATTTTATTTAATAAAATGTAGGGCAAAGGGAAAAACAAGTGCCTATACAGATGGAGGGGGCTAAAGACATATAACACCTCTGACAATGCCCAATTCCTGCCACCCTTTTGGAATCTACAGTGTCCCTAAAGTCCTGCATTTTAAATAGTGCTAAATATTTGGAGTCTAAAAGGATGCGGTTTGTTACTTTGCACGGTAACACATCCTCAAATACTATTTCAGGCTAGTTTTGAAGAACTGCAATTGATATCTTTTCCATATATACTTAACCTCCTACAGATTTATTTGATTCTCAATAATTACTATTCTCTGGTAAAAGGCATATGTTATTACAGTGCATTGCACCCCCACAAGCTGTCGGTTCGGTGTATTTTAATAAATCTCTGCCAGAGCTGTATAAATTTGATCCTGTTTAAATTTAATAAGGATCAGAATATATCAAAGCACAAATACCCATGGGAGAAATAGATATTTTGCATAGTTATTGAATGGCCTATTCAGGGATATAATATGTAAGACCCAGACCATCAACCTTGAATTAAAAAGAGAGATTAATGTGTTCAAAGCTGGCTACTTGTTAAATAACATATGAAATTAGTATTTAATAAAACGTCTTCTCTCTACTGCTACTAATAGTATCAATCCTAACACAGCTTTACTATCAATAGCCCCATACAGAATTCTAATATTTACAAGAATTGTTAGCAACATATTTCTCAAAGCTCTACATTTACTTTGATAATAAGCGATACTTTACGGCACAGAGATGAAAAGTCGCTTATAGTAATTTAGAATTGGGTGCTTAATGTCCATCTGAATAGTATAAATAAAACCGAACATCTACTTTACTTGATGTATTTCTCATAGATTTCAAGCATGATGAACAAGGAACTGCTTTTCCAAACGTTTTCATCCATAATAGGCTGTTTCTGATTTGATTCGTATTTCAACGACCATTAATAGTCTGTGGTTGAGTAAATCATTTCAAATTTTTTTCTGCCAACATTTGCACGTGCTTGTAAACACCAAGGACAATGACTAATGAGCCTGGATTTAGAAGCTGGAAGAAAACACAAAAGGGCAAAATGTCAGTTATCAGGAAATCCTCCCTCTAAGTGAGGAGGACTTCGGGGACGACGATTGTCAGGAAGATCAAAGAGAAACGGTATCACTCAAGGCATGTAAAACCAACCTCTTCTAGCACTAAACGTCCTTGGCAGATGGATGGGCCAAACTGTCTTGAGTTATCTACAAATATTCTGGAGGCTACAAATTGGTTAAGGCCCATGAAATCTTCATTAGCACATGCATGTTATACTGAAATCTACACCTCCTTATTCTCAACCGCTTTCATTTGATTTAAAGTAGAAATGTAAGGGCTAGTTTGTTCACCACACAAACTGATAAAACACAGGATCAGTTGGCCCACCAAGATCCATTAGCCAACCTTACCGGAAGGTTAGGTCCTATTATCAGATAGGTGGTTATCACAGAACCCAGGCTCCCTGAGGGGCGTCGCCCCCAATCACCCCTCACTATACCCTCGGTGAGCATGGCGTCTTTCTTCTCTTCCTCTTCTGTCTCTTCTGCCCCTCTGCGGGATCAAACTGGGTGAAAGAAATGAATCCTACCTGAGCAAAATAAGGAATGGATGTGAGGATTGGGGCAGTCAGCCATTTTTCACACTGAGAAGACAAGCTTTACCACCAGCAGCCACTTAGTAAAATGACCTACAAATATAATACAAGGCTCCAATGGCCACCAGAAAACTGGAATGTAAATGCAGATATCACACGTCAGATAGGCCCATCTTATGAAGTACTGGTATGTAAAATCCAAACATCAAAAGCAGATCTGTAAGAGTAATTAGTGCATTTTTAAAAATCCCAAGACAGTATCTCTAAGTCCATTTGAAACCTGGCTCTTGGTGGAATGTCTTCAGTTTTCCAATAAATGTAGTATAATTTATTATACTATAACTTTTGTGAGAAGCTTTTATTTTAAAAGATCAGGTTTAGCAACAGTACTAGCACCTTATCTTATGCAAAACACAGTTATAACAAACAGAGAGGCAACCACTGCCAACTGTTTATAGCGAGCGAAAGCTGAGAAACTCCATTAGATGTTATGTTTGTTCTCTTCACGTCAATATACTTGCCTCAAATGACAGCTCTTCACCCTAGATCAGTGTCTGGCAAATGTCAATGATTTGTATACCACCTTGATAAAATTTGCCATTTAAAGCTGGCCCACATTCTTCCTTAGCCAAAATCTTGGGGCCAGGTGTGTTTTGCAACAGAGTTTTTAAGATTTAGAAAAGTAATACAGCGCATGTTCCATCTATTACAAAATACCTCTAGTGGACTGGGACAGCACCCCATAATCAAACACACGGATATTTCTGCAGCAAAATATCTGAATATCACACAAAGGGACACAGATACAGAACAAAAACAGGCTTGTGTGAGTTCAGTTCAGGTTTTGCTACAAATGTGTTGCCATAAACTTACTGTGTTTTTAAAACTGTTTTTCAGAACTTTTAGCATTTGGCAATTATGGATAAGGTATTGTGAACTTTTGATTCTCTTTTAATACAGTCATTTGAGTAAAAAAAAAATTGTGGATTTTTTTTCATGAACAAAACAAAACTTTATATCATACGTAGAAAATCAGTATTCCTTGCCATAGAATATAACCACCAAAAGAAATACAATAACAGCAGAACAATCTATTGAATTCTAGCAAACTGCTAGCTACAGAAGGGTTTGTAACTGAGACCTGCATTCTTTCCCCCTCTCTTTTTCTCTCCAACTCTCTCTCTTCCTCCCTCCCATCTCTCTGTTTCTCTCCCTCTGCCTTTGCATCTCCCTCTCAATTTCTCTGTAGAAAAAAAGAGATAAGGAAACATTAGGTGTTAAAGATATACTGGCACCAATCAAGCTGAGATTTTTCTCATTGATATAATAAGAGACTGAAAGGGAAAAAGAAATGCAGTGCTTTCTATGTAATTCAGTATGGTTTAATGACCTAGTCTTTGTAGCCGAAAATCAAATCACATGGTACCAATGGGAAAAGCTCACCCCCACCACGTAGCTCCCGCTAGTCCTCACCGACTCAGAGACTTGGCTCGAGTCTCTGGCAGCCCACGTTTCCTGTTAGACATTTGAAAACACAGAGGCCTTCGGTATCCAGCTGAAACATATAAGACTACAGGGGTCCAGGAAGTGCTTCATTCATTTTACATACAACTCATTTTATGTCTATTAAATAAGTTTTGCATTTGCCTGTGGCTGTCTGTGCAGAAGACACTGATCACCAGAGTACTGAATGAAGTATGACAGCAGAGATCCACTGTACGTACACGGCTCCAGTGGATGCAAGGACACTCTCTCCAATGGTTCCAGTTCCCTTCAGAAGTCTTGGGCTGGTTCAGAGCAGTGGTGCTCAAACGGAGCTCTCCAGACAGCAGCAGCAGCATCTCCTGGAAGTGTGTTAAGACTGCAAATCTTTGGGCCCCACCCTAGCTCAACTGAATCAGAAACTCTGGGTGTGGGGCCCAGCAATCTGGATTTTAACAAGCCTTCCAGGTGATTCTAATGCTACTCATTAAAATCTGAGAAGCACAGGGGGTCAGGAGCAAAGGCTCTGGAACCAGCCTGTCGGATTTCAATCCCAGATCTATCACCTCCTAGCCTGTGACTCTAAATGAATTATTTAATCTAGACATGCCTCCATTTCATCCTCTGTAAAGCGGCATATTGATAGTACTTACCTTTTAGAGTTGTTGAGGATTAAACTTATTAATACATGCACAATGCTTAGTGCGGTTCTTGAAAGTAATCCACAAATATTAATATTATTCTATGTATGTTACATAAAACATTCACCCACACAGCTAACAATGGTATTTGTTTTCTCCAAACAATGAAGACAGTAACTGGGTTCTTCATTTAGCACTTCAGATTAAGGTTCAGAGGCCTTATCCCCTATTGAATTGGAAGCCCAGGTCTACTTCAGCAGAGGCAGCCAAATGACAGCCCCCAGGCCACATGCAATCCTTAGATAGTTTCAAATTAGTTGCCAACATTTAAAAACTGAAAAATATCAGAGTCACAATTTCTGGTTCCCCCTGAAAAATCTGGAGCTCAGACAACACTGGGCTACATCTCCCTGGAGCTACTGTTGGCCAGAGTGCAGTTGCAGCCAGTCTTTACAGGGACCCAAGTTCTGTTCCCCACGGCCCCCGGTCGGCTGCAGTAATGTGTCATCTTCCCCATGTCTATGACACATGAGTTTGTGAACTCTGTCCTCCTGCAAACTCCAAGCGCCTCAAGTGAGCTCTCTGCTCATAGGATGACCAACCATCCAGGTCTGCCCGAGACTGAGGGGGTTCCCAGGACATGGGTTTTTCATGCTAAAACTAGGAGAGTCCCAGGGAACCCAGGATGAGTTGGTCACCCTATTCTATCCATGCAGATGGCTCCCAAATTCCAGGTGTGTCTCCTGATAGTCCACTCTCTAACTACCATGGGCAATACTTCCCTTGCAACTCCCACTTTTGCCTCAAAACAACCATTTTCCTTCATTCATGTATTCTGCAAATACTCTGCAAATGCCTCTAATAGATGGCACACTTCTGGACAACAGGGATAAAACAATGAAGAAAAGAGCCAAAAACATCTGCTCTCACAAGGTTATGTTCTAGCCTGGCAGAGACGGGCCATCGATAAAATAAATATAGCATATGTTTTAAGACCAAGCACCTGGAGGAAAAAACGAAGGAGAGAAGGGGGATGGAAAATATTGGGAAAAGAGTAGAGGGGCCAATTTAAGACAGAGTGGTCATAAGAGACCCTCCTAAGAAAAGGACATTGTGAAGAAAAGACCTTAAGAAAAAATGAGGACGTGCAACATGAAAATCCCTGAAGACATAGGGTTTAGGGCAGAGAGAAGTAAACGAAAGGCCGTGAGGTGGCAGTGTGCCTGGAGTCGCCCAGTGATAAGAAGGACGCAGGTGTGCGGCGACAGCGGAGTGAATCAGGCCTAGGAGATGAGATCAGAGACCAGGGCGGCCACCGAGGTGAGGCTGTGCAGGCTGCCATCGGGACGGGGACTTTCACTGGGAATGAATCAGAGCCACTGGAGCGCTCTGAGCAGAGACGCAGCAGCGCTGGTGGGACCGCGCTCAGTTGTTTTTCTAGAATAGTCACCAACATACACTTTTTCCTTTGTAAGTCAGTCAGTTCGAGGAAACTAGATCCCACTCCTATCATTTTAGCACCCTTCCCCTTAAAGACAGGAACCACATTTACACCACTGGGTCTTTTGGCAACAAAGACTGACGTCGAATCCAACAGTAAAACAAGAAAGCCTTCAGTTCATCTACTGGGATTTATGTACTGCAGGCTAATACGCTATTTCACTGGAATATTTGTGTTTATGAAGACATTCTGATGAACGAGACTATTTTTTTCCGTTCATGAAATTTTCAACATAAAAGAGCACTGGATTCCTATTTTGAAATCCATTGTGCCATTTTTATTCTGCCTGTATTTTAATATAGCATCAATATTTAACTACTCATTAAATGAAGTGTGACTTTTATAGTGAAAATGTCAGTCTTTGCAGTTCATTAAATTCATTTAAAGTATAGCTGCTTGATATTTTTTTTTTTCCTGTTAGAATAAAAGGACTCAGAATTGAAGGCATAAACTTTAAATTTAAGCATGTGTTTTCTTCAGAATTAACATTCAGGATCTGTAACATTATTCATGAGACGGAGGGGCTGTTTGCATCTTCCTGTATTTCACTTAGTGACTGTCACCCTTACAGAGTATAGAGCTGTTTATCACAGTTGGTTATGACCAGGGGAATGTCACTGTGGACATTAAGATGTCATAAGCTATTATGAATCTCTGGAATTCTGTGTGTAGTATTAAAAAAACATTATCTTGAACTACGGCATCAGAAAAAAAAATAAGCCCTGGAAGATGTGAAACTTAATAACTCACTGAATCCGACAGGGCCTAAAGGTGGTCTCTTTCAGTTTTTAAAACTAATTCTGATAAGACTGCCTGAAAGAAAAAGGATATATTAAAGATGGAATTTGAGAAATGAATTCAAATGAATTTTTTAGATGTTTGCAACTCTTTCTTCCTAAAATTACCATGATTTACATACATGGAGCAGTAAATGCAAATGATTTCCAATCACCTCAGGGACGCGCATCCGTGATTACAATGTCTCGTGGTGAGATTTCAGAAGATGTCACTGAACAAGACATAAAGGGAATGAACATTTTCATGCCCTTCCTCTTCCCAGGGGGACTCAACTCCCGTGACAAGAACGGGTCATTCCTCTTTCTTCTCGTCTCCCCCACCCACCCCTCACACCAGTTCCAGCCACCTTCACCTTCCAAAACAGACACCTAAGCATGACCCCCCGGGGTGCAGGCTGAGCTTCCAAGTGCTTAAAAGATAGAGCCCAAACTCTGAAGCGTGATGGCCTCAACTCTCCTCTGAGCACCCCCATTTTCTGCCTTTTCGTGACTCCATGCCCTTGCGATGCTGTTTCCTCACCCTGTTAAGGTAAAATTCCACCCAAGTTTCTACAGCTGGAGCGATCATTGTAAGAAGACACTTCTACTTGGCTCAATGCTGGGTTCAAAAATCTAAAAGGCAAGATATTTGAGGAAAACAAGGTTTGGGGGTTTGTTGTTTGTTAATAAAGTTACAGGACCTGACAATCCCATGCTTTATATGGGCTGACCGCACTGTACCTAATCAGATACAGTAAATAAAATAACTCAAGAATCTTTCTGATGAATGTAAAGGTGGATGATGGGGGCGGGCGGGGGGAGGTAGTATCTACGTGTTTGTAATGATGAAATGATCTACTTGAATAAGTTTGTGTGGCTGTTTCTCTTTTTCTTTTGTCCTTTTCCCTGCAGCCTGCCTCCTGGAAAGGGAACAGAAAGAAAACTTACCTGGAGTCCATAACACCTACCTAAATTACTAAGACAGCAGAGCACATGTAAAATAAAGTAATAACTCAAATCCTACTTCCGGCATCTGGCCACCTGCTTAGAAGCATGCATCTTGCCACTGGTAACTTTACCAGCTACACCTACCTGGTAAACACTAATTTCAAATCCGTGGCTACTGCCAAGCATTTATGAATTTATCTCATTGCTTCTATGCTATCAGAGAGAGTAGAGGGGTGAACTACAAAGGCAGTAACTAAAGGAGGACGTCTTCTTATGCCTCAGCTCCTTTCCAATACCAGGAAGTCCATCTGAGTCCCTTGGGGCAGGTGTGTGTGTGCACACGTGCGCGCGCGCGCGCACACACACACACACACACACCCCTCCAACATTCCCAATATTTTTATATTTTGCCCACTCACTCCCTTCCCTGTTATAGATAAGGGCAGTAATGCAGTAATACAAACCTGCCAAGTAAACCCAAAAGAGAAACAAAAAATATGCAATACATTCCATTGAAAGATACCCACAATTGAATTATTTGTTCCTTTCTTTAAATAGTAAAATTATTGGTCTGCCCATAAAGAACTAACTGCTCATTTGTTTTCATTTAGATCTTCCAGAATTGGCTCTACAGAAACTTCCCCTGTTGTCCAAAGTAGCTACATTTTACAAGAATTTCCCACTGCCTCTCATTTCCCACATTCCCCAACATTCCCATTGGCTTAAGTATTTCTCATACTTTTCTGCCTAAATTTGTAGCTCTCAAGTTTAATTACTCCAGAACAATCCAGTCATCGACAACCAACTGAAAGAGTATGGAATTTTTCCTCCATAAATCTATTCATTGAGATTCTACCGAGCCTGGACCGTCCAGGGAAAGATTCAATAATCAGGGGAGAAATGAGTTGCAGAAACTCAAAGAGAACAGAATAGCCAAGGCAGGAGATTACAAAGCCAGGCGATGAGGGCTCACTGAATTAAACATTCTTAAGCAGACTTACATACATAATGAATTGGTCAATTCTGTCCAATGTTTCTGAAAGAGATTACCTTTCCGACAAGTCAAATGAGTGTTCAAGGATGGTAGCGCGGATGGATTCCCGAACAAAATAAGTGTTAATCACTTTATCTCCCCCAATCTTTTTTGTGAAGAAGAGCAACTTTTCATTTCCATAAAGCCTTGAAATCGCTGGCTGGCTGGGGGGCTGGGGGGTGGGGGAGGGCTGGTTGGAGGGTGCAGACAATGAAGTCTCTGAAAAGGGGGATTTCCTGACAATAAAACCCTGATCAGAGGCAGAGAGGGGACACTGTTGTCTGCAGCTCTCCCCCTTCCCTTTGGGAATTCCAGGCATGGCAGAGAGGGGAGGGACAGAGTGACAACTGCTTTGGGAAGGATCCAGCAGGTAGGTAAGCTTTGAGATTTACTGCTTGGGAAATGCTGGACCACAGCAATACATTTTCTTGGAATTTGTTCTTTTAAACACATTGCCACAGGCTTCCTTAAGACATCCTGTGAACTGTTCAAAACAAATTTGTCAAGTGATCAGCCTGTAACATCTTTAAGCAAAGGACACTGAATATTAGCATAAAGTCTCAAAACTAGTTATGTACGGAGATGTTCCTACACTCCAGGCTCAGGGCTGGGTCCTGAGCAGCGAGCAAAACAGACATGGCGGCTGCTGTCTGCAAGTCACGGTGTGGAAGGCCAAAACGATTTCCTAAACCTCTACGGGCCCCCCGCCACACACAGTAGCCATTCTATAAATATTTGAGGAATGAATGAATGAATTAATTAATGAAGAAAAGACTTCTGAGCTTGGGATTCATGTGACTCAAGACTTAAAAAAAATAATAATTAGCAAATATACTGCGAAGAACCAAACACATGGAAGAATCAACTTGAGTGTGTCCCCACAAAATCAGAAGAAATGGGACAAGACGCAGAAACCCTTGACAGCTAGACCCTATCTATTACTCTTAACACAATCACGGCACAGCTCCAGTCATTGGTGGTGTTTTAACAATTCATCCCAAGTCGCTTGGGACTTAGTTCAGGCACCTAGAGACATAGGTGGGCCCTAATTGAGCCAATTCCCCAGTTCAGGGACAATTATTCCCTCTAATGAACAAAGATCTTTTCTTCTCAGTCCACACAACCACACAGCTTTAGTAAATTCAAAAGATATTTTACTAACCAGAGAGATGGCCAAACAGAAAGAAGGAACAAAGAAAAACAGTTGGCAGGTGACAAAGCAGGTGCCTCCTTCCCTGGCGACCATCTATACTACTCAAAATGGACACTGGCCTTCTTAGCTATTCTGAGGAACACACAGGGATAGAGGCTCCTTTTAGCTCCATCGGGCCCTGGAGAAATAACTGTCCTATATTTAGGTAGATGCCCTTTGTAACAAAGAAGTAACTCATCCCTGTTAGCACTTTCTAAATGACAAAACCAGAAAGTTTTCCAAAATATTCCTCCAACTCAGTGGCTCTCAACTGAGGGCAATTCTGCCGCCAAGGGGATATTTGGCAATGTCTAGAGACACTTTTGGTTGTCATAAAAGTAGGGGTGCTACTGGCATCTAGTGGGTAGAGCCAAGGCTGCTGCTAAACATCCTACAACGAACAGGACAGCCTACAACAAAGATTTATCCGGCCCAAAATATCAATAATGCCGAGGTTGAGAAACCCTGCTCAAGTTACACATGAAAAACAGAGGGTCCATCCATCAATGCTCAACTCAAGGTGCAAAGTCCTCCCAAAAGTTCTGTTAAAATGTCAGGATAGTCTGAGGTGAGGGTCTTCACCTACAGCCTGTGTTCAGCAATCTATCCATATGTTAAGAAACTTACCTGAGCTTAGGATAATAACAATATCTTGGAATGAAAAATGATGACCATCGCTAACATTCTTGAAGTGCTTAGTATACAAAGAGAGAGTCAATACTAATGTTGTAAATACTCTTATTATTCTCTACACGGTGAGCTTATTTATCACACATGATAATCCTATGGAGTGGGTGGGTTTATAAGCCCTTAGAATGTAAGTGCTATGGAGCAGGACTTTGTCTGCTTTGTTCACCACGGTCTACGCAGAAGCCAGGAGAGTAGAATCCCCATTTATTGCTGAGGACACTGAGAAGTACAGGCACATGCTGGAGATTGCGGAGCTCGTAAGTGGTGGAAACTGGTTCACAGGTACTTCTACCCTCATACCCTGCCAGCCTGCCAACTGCTGAATCTCTGGAGTCACTGAACTCCATTAGACCACTTGGGTCTCATCTTAGTTAAACAGACCAACAACCACCTAAGTTGGAATGAGTCAGACTGCTTTCCAAAGTTACCAAAATAAAGTTTTCTGCTTTTCAGGAAGCTGATTAAACAAAACAGTGTCCCCAAGACTATGCTAAAGGATGTCTGCATTGCCATGAGTCACTTGAAAGCAATCTAAGAAGGTGCCTGGTTTTACAAGAGGTTATCTGCTTCTCTTAATTTGGGTAGGGCTCACGCTGGTCCCAGGCAGGCTTCCCCAAGCCAAGATGGCAGCGGTTTCTCAAAGGACAAAGTTCCTGGGTAAGTGTAAAAACTCTTTCCAACCACAAGGGAACCAGATCATTGGGACACATGTGTGGACCAGTCAGCACTGGACAACTGGTCTGAAGGACCCCCAATGCCAGGTTAATCTTAGCACAGTCTTCAGGTGAAATTAAAACCACATCTATTCAACTAAGATGGATGCCAATTATGGCGTAACGTGAATTTTCAGGAATCCATACTTCTTAAATGGTCAGAGAGTTAAACCACTGACTTAAAGGCTTGGGAGTGTACCAATTTCCCTACTTTCATCATTTCAATAGATTCCATAATTCTGAGGGAAATATCCTATATAATTTACACAAACTCTAGTAAGTGCTTTGAATTCAGAATTATATTCATCCCTATGAAAAGACCAAAAGGGGGAGGGATAAGAGTTTGTTTTTAAGTTTTACAATATTGACACAACATGAAGACTTTTACTGTGGAAACTTCTTTTGTAGAAAGATATGAAAAGTATCCTTGACACTATACAAACACACTCATTGCCCTTGTAAGTACTTTGAGTGTTTATTCATAACCTGAATTTCTCCACACAAGAATTGGGGTTGACTTTTAAAAGTATATTTGATTCTAAAAAGAGGGGTATATGTATAAGAATCAAGGCGAAGAAAAAATAATATTAAGAATGAAAGAAAGCCAAGGGGACCAGCATATATAACCTACTGTGTTGGACAATTACCAAATGGGTTTCACGTTGGACTCCAAGCTTCTTGGCAGCCAACACGAAGAACGAAAAACAAGAATAACAAGACGAATAATACCTATAAAACTAAGTGAATTTTTTTTTCAGCTCTTCCTGATACAGTAACCTAAGATTTTCTGGTAAATCCTCATAAAAAGGACACTATGATATGTAATGAGCTATATGCTAAACAGAACCTCAAGAAAAGACATCCGCAAAATTTACTCATGATTGCCCTCAACGCAAAGTAATGCCCTAAGAGTGTGCAAATTCAGGAAATGAAAGACACCCCATGAAGGTAACTGTGGAGTGAGGTGCAAACAATGCGTAACCCTGAGCATTCACATTACGTTAGGTTATCAGGATAAATGCAAGCACCACATCTTCTTCAGGCCATTCGCCATAAATACATCATTTCTCACAACAGAGTTTTTAATCAGGACTGAGCAGCTGACTTCAGGATCCTTATTTCTGATAAGAAACTAAAGGACAAAAATTCTGTGTCAACAGTTAAGCAGGATGGCAAAATTTATCATCAGAAAGCAATTCCCCAGAAAGCTGAATATACGGATTGTGTTACAATGGGAAATGTTAGCTAGCAACTGTGACCAAGCAGAGGTGTTACCTGTTGTCTACAGTATCTGTTAACTTAGGTTTGAATTAGCCACAATTGAAAAAAATACATACTTCTCTTTTTCCTCTCTTTCTCCATAACTGGACAGTTTTGTCTCTCTCCCTTATGTAAGAATCTTCTAGATCACTCTCATCCATTGTCACTCTTCTTATCTCCTGCTATCAGTATTCTTACTCTTCTTATTAGTCTGTCAGAATTCCTTTAACTTGATTTGTTTCTCCTTCACTTGGTTTCCGCCTTGAACTTCCACAAGTGTCTCCCTAATAAGCAGGAAATGTGGAGGGAGCAACTGCTAACTGCAACCCACCATCTTACACTAGCTTGGGCGCCAGAATTCTCAGAGTTTAACTATGAAGAGGTCGATGATCAAAGAGGTATACACCATACCTAGCGCTTTCTAGGAATCTAGAATTGAGATAAGCCATCAAAAACGAGTATGTAGTATATGATTTTAGCCCGTTCACAATTAGAAACCTGTTAAGCCAAAGCCAGATTGGAGAGGACATTAGAAAAATTATTAATGCAGACAGAGCAAGACTATTATGCCACCAAGAGTTATTTATTATGAACAAACTGGGCTTTGAGGGACAGGGAAATAGCTATTTCAAATTAATATTTTCAAAACAACTATGTTCAGGCAATTGTACAAAAATATTAAGACAGGCAATCCTACTTTGTGACACTGATCTATAACCACTGCAATGACCCAGGGCAGAAGCTCTAATGTTTAAGAAAACTTACCAGCTTTCTTCTAAGGAATTTTGTTTTGGCTCAATGTGGTAACGTTGATACTCGGTAGGGAGGGTCTTCAATGTCAAGTTGAGGACAGCAATTTATCCTAGAAGTCAGTGCTCCCACTACTATGCACATACATTAACTTAAGTGGTACATAAACTTAAAAATGTTTAAATTATGCATTTATTATACGGGTAATTTGTATATGTTGCAAGGGAGAAGGTTGCCTTACGCAATAGTGATATAAATTATAAAGTGGGTCAATGTAAAAAATAAATAAATAATAATACCAGTGACAGGTAGATACGGCCAAAAGGAAGATGGCAAGTGTGAGAAAGCACTGCTATGAACAAAGATGAACCATTGGAAGTGGTTTTAGAGGAGAATGTCGGCTTACACTGATATTCTTTTGAGGATTAAACCAGAAGTGAAGCCTAGATTGGCCGGAGGCGGGAGAAATTTAGAGTCAATGAGGAAACTGACTACAGCAGAGGCCTAGGCTAGGATGCTGGCAGTGGAAAGAAAGAAGACAGAATCAAGAGCGATCATTAGAAGGAAAAATGAAGACGACGTGAAGACTCATTGCCTTAAGGGAATGAAAAAGGCCAACTAATCAAAACTAATTTTTTGCATCTGGAAATGATGGAGGCCCTGAGATAAATGGTGAAAGCATGATGAGGAACTTTGGGGGTAGAAAGGATGCAGGTTGCCATATGGCTTACGTTGGACTTGAACTGACGGCAGACAGTGAAGTGGTGATATCCCATAGAGGACTACAATCTAGAACATAAGAGACCAAGGCACAGTTCAAGATTTGAGTGTTGGGTAGATTACAAAAATGGCCACAATTCTTCATACCTCCCTGTACTCATGCTTCTTTGTAATGTGGTGTTGCAGCTCTTCCCTTCAAGAAATGGAATCTATTTCCTCTGCCCTTGACCTTGGGCTGGTCTTGTGACTTGCTCTGGGCAGCAGAATGTGAACAGTGTGACCTCTTAGCCTGTGCTCAAGGGCTCTTGTGTACTGCTCAGAATGCTGCCATCATGAGGGCTCTGTGGCACATCGCAGCATGCTAGAGGTGACAGAGGGGACCCAGGTGACAGCCAGCCAACCTCCAGCAGCAAAGCCTCCTAGCCAACCTGCAGTAGGCTGAAAACACATCAGGGAACCCAGGGAAGAGAACGATAACTTGTCCACTGCACTGACTCCAGCCTAAGTTGCTGACGGGCCGAATCATGAGCAAAACATGGGTTTTTGTTTTAAGCCACAAAGTTTAATTTGTTACCCAGCAATAGATAACTGATACAAACAACATCAGCACAGGAACAGCTAAAGGCAGGAAACAAGATCCACTTACAAAGTGAAAAAAAATACAGAGGCAAAAGAGCAAGGAGCCAAGCTTTGGGAGGATATTCCCCACGGCTGGGAAGAAGAGGGAAAGCAGCAGACACGATGACAGAGCAAAAGCAATCAAAGCATCCAAATATTCGTATACAATATTAGGGAACCAAGGACACGGGCGCCTGGGGAGACAGAGGGATGAGGTAGGGATAGGAGATTTCAAGGAGTCATCAGAGAAGTGTAACCCCAGGGCTCAGAGCAGTAGCTGGCCTAATGTGCATGAGTGAATGAAGTCTGATCTGGCAAGGCAGCGCTCACTGGAGAAGAGTGAAGATATTAGGTTGGTGCAAACGTAGCTGCGGTTTTTGCAATTTTTTTAACTAAACCGCAATTACTTTTGCACCAACCTAATAGTTTCGGTAATCCAACAAGGAATGGAAGTAAGCAACAGGGTGTTAAGGAGGGCCCGACCGGGGAAGACATGGAACCCAGGCAAAGACTTCTTGTTTGAGGAGCTGTTCAGAGACATGTTAAAGGGGTCCACGGAGTAGACTAAAGTGTAAATGTGGACAGTCCTCTCTCTCCACTCACAACTGCCAGTGTGGCCAGCAACCAGAAGCCTCAGCATCACCTGGGGGGAACGTGCTAGCAATGCCACCTGTAGGGCCCACCCCAGACCTGCCCATCTGTCTTTTATCCAGATCCCCAGCTGACTTGTTTGAGAAGCACATCCAAGTTTGAGAAGCTCTGCTCTGTGAGGTACAGAGACTTGGAACGAAAGACCATTTAACTTCATCTTGAGAAAGTCATTCTGTTTTGAATTCCCTCTCAAGCCACCAGATAAAATCAGAGACAAAGTCTCAGTTTGGTGCTAACCCATCTTTGACACTTCCCCAACACTTGCAAACCCCCCGTTTTCAACAGAGAGCAGAGCTTGGGCAAGCAAGGTTTCCAGTGAGTTTTCAATAAGACTATTTCCCCCGGTATTTATTTTCAGAGTTTATTTTCCTATGGATGGAAAGTGATATAATTTTCCATGTGAGGTCATCTTAATTTCACATTACGTAAGGGCAAAAAGTTGAGTCAAACAAAAATATGAAGCATGTTACGTGGATAAAATGAGATAGCAAAAGCTGTGACCAGTGAGGTGGCACTCAACAAACTTAAGATTGGAAAATCTGTGGGAGAGTTCAGAAGACATCTACACATATAGAAAGTAGAAAGGAACCTAGCAGGCAAGCTGAGAGTTGTCTGTAGAACCCAGAATACTCAGAAAGGGATAAACACTGTTGGAAGGATTTATGCCAGATTAGAACTACTCTCTCTATGTCTGGACATAAAGAGAGAACTCGTTCCTAGACAAGTGAGGAAGATAATACCATCATTCCTCATGAAGTAAAAGACCCGAGTTCCCTTCTAAGCATGAGAGTGGGGCTGGTTTGACTGCAACTTGAAAAGACGGAAGAGTTGGACTATCCATTGTGGAGAATGACCAAGAGAAAAAAACAGGTGAATTAAAGGATTCTGTGGCAAGGGCCCAGGTGTGTTCAGACAGCATTCATTTTTAGTAAGGAAACGGGACAGTTTTCAGTTATCCTAAGGTTTAAAAATGAGACAGACTTGAAAGGCTGAGCCAAAAATATGCAGCAAAAGGAAAGGGGCCTGAGGATGTTGGGTGGTGGGTGAGGACAGCGGCCATGGCTTTGCAGCCTGAGGCTACATATAGAGTCAAGGGTTAACGAAAGGGGCCAGCGGATCAAGTGAGGGGAAAAGGCCAAAAGGACTGAAGATTTCTGAATGAAAATTTAGTGGACATAGGGATATGAGGAATGAGACGTAAGTTGGGTTTGATCGAAAAAGGATCGATTAAAAAAAAATCTAGTTTAGAAAATGTTGACTAGTGCTCAAAACTTTGTTACCAACACTTAAGACATGAGAAACGGTAGTATAAAAATTCAAGAGGTATTTTGAAAAGAAGAGAAATTTGGGTCTAAAATATAAGTACGCAATTAAAATTAGGGCATAAGATTTGCAGCTCCTGCGAGGAAGAATATAAATCATTGGGTATTTTAAGCACGCCCCAAATAAAACCCCAAAATTGAAGAAAGGGCTGAAAAGATATCACAGTATACCACCAAAAGAGGGCCCTCCAAGGAGTAAATGAAGGCTAAAATATTTTTTTATTTGTCAATTACAGTTGACATTCAATATTATTTTATATTACTTTCAGGTGTACAGCATAGTAGTCAGACATATATATAATTTACGAAGTGATCCCCCGTTAAGTCTAGTACCCACCTGGCACTGTACACAGTTATTACAATATTATGGACTATATTCCCTGTGCTGTACTTCACATCCCGTGACTATGTTGTAACTACCAATTTGTACTTCGTCATACCTTCACCTTTTTCACCCAGCTCCCCAACCTACCTCCCATCTGGCAACCATCAGTTTGTTCCCTGTATCTCTGAGTCTCTTTCTGGAAAACTAAAATACTGAATGAAGTTTATCAAAATATGACACCATAGTTTGTAGACAACATTTCAAACCTAGAGATACCCAAGAAGGGCTTCTCAGACCTCAGCCATCACTCACCCACATGCTCCTGCTAAACTACTTGCTGTCCCTGCCTATCCACTCACCCCTTTTTCCACAGTACCTGAGTGTTTCCCTGGGCACATGACCAGCCATAATAGAGTCTACACTTCCTGAGGAACTTACCATCATAGAACTGGCCATGTGTCTCAGTTCTGGCCAGTGAGAAATAAGCAAGCATCATGTGGCAGCTTCTGGAAGCTCCCTTTACAATTGACCACTTTTCCTCCTTCCTTCCTCCTGGCTGGACCATGGGTAATGACTCATGCCCTACCTTGGACCACAAGCACAAGAGGCACATGAAAGCCGGAGGGAACTTGGCTCCCAGATGTCTCTGCAGCTACCACAGCAGCCCTGGACTACTTACATCTAGACATTGTTGGGGAAAAGACAGGTGAACATCTACCTCACTTAAGCCATTGCTAATCAAGTTACTGTTTTCTGTTACTTGTAGGTGAACCCTAACTGACACACTCTTTGCCTGCATCCAATAAATAGTCTTGCCTTTTTTGACCATTTCTTCGCCGACCTGAACACTTGAATTGTGAACAGTCACTTCAATAGCTCCTTCATTTGATTCCCTCAACCCCCATTCTTCTCTCCCTCCGGCCTAGGCAAGACCCACCACCAACCTGAAGGCTGAGAAAAAGATCTTTGGAGAAAGAGCTCCAAACAGAGGGAGCAGCAAGTACAAAAGGATGGGATGAAAGCTGGTGTAATAAGACACACAAAGCAAGGGTGGAGGAGAGTAGTGGCGAGAAATAAAGTGGAAGTAGGCGAGGACAGATAGAGCTTGGGCTTGGCAATCAACTGCCACACCCATTCTATTCTCTCTCTCTCTCTCTCTCTCTCTCTCTCTCTCTCTCCCCCCTCCCTTTCTCCTTCCCTCTCTGTCTCTCTCTCCCTTCACCCCCCTTACCCCCACCATCTTTTCTACTGAATCTTCAGCCATCCTCTCTTTCTGCCCTATTAGCTCAACAAAAGGGTTAGCAAGATTTCACTTCAAGTCCAACTCCCCATTATCTACAGCCATCATTTCAACACCCACTGACCAGCCTATCAATCATTCCATCACTCTCTTCTTGTGTCTCTACTCTTCCCTCAAACATTCTCAAGTACTGTCTTGATAATATCTTCTCATTAGCAGCCCCGACATTCAAACTGTCATCCACACACACCCACACAAACTTGCACACACACATACCTGTAGGGACACACATATACACATGCACACACAAATGTATGTACACACACATACATACACACACTTTACTAGTACCTACTAAATAAAACTTCAGATCTTTCACCAGATGTTGTAGTGCCTTCACAATTGGGTCTCAACCAACCACATCTCCCACCAGATAAAACTTCTATGCAGAGGAAAACTCATCTCGACACATTGTCCCATTGGGACCATCCTGCATAGGTGTCTAACGGGAACTTTGCTAGGGTGTCATGCTCATGCAGAACCCCTGCCTGGAATTCCCTCTCCCTTTCTCTCTTCTCTAAAATCCCATTCGAACTCCTTCTGAGAGTTCTTTTACCCGATCACACCATCCCTCAGGGAACTTCTCCCTCAACCAATCTGTTCCTGGAGCACTTTCACCTACAGCGGTCGCTAGCTTCAGCCCAGCAACATCTCTCTTACACACACGACACACACATGCACACATGCATATACATGCACACACGTGCACACACTTCAGGAACACTCACCTATGCCCATCTGCTCCCCTACCAAACTAGAGGTCCCGTAAGTCAGACCACATGTCATGCCAGCCCCTAACAAAAAGTACATTCCTAATAAGTAATAAGTAATGATTAGGATATCTGCATTAAATAAGCACAGGCTACTTCTGCTTCCCACCAGGCAGTAGCACAGACAACTCAGATCCTCAGAAATCTGCAAAATCGCCAAGCTTCACTTCATTTAGCCGTTTAAATGGACTTCTTCCCCTCCCCCTTCCCACTTTCCCTCACCGTGACATCAGCTTTGCACTCTTCCTCTGAGGAGCCACCAATCAGCCCAGGTGGTTTGGATGAGGATGACAGTCCCCACTCTGACTCCCGACAGGGCTATGTGACTTCAGGCCTGGGCATGGGATCTGAGTTTGTCCAATGGGACTAGATCCAGAGAAGGTACTAGAACAAGTGGCAAAGCAAATCTCTCCCTTTTGGGGAGGCTGAGCTGTGGGGCTGTGACTTGGAGCTGCTACTGGACATCTTCCTGCCACCTGAGTCGCATCTGACTGATAAAGAAAAGCCGCCAGAGGAAAGCAGAGCTAATGCAAGAAAGTCTTGATAACCCCGAAACTCTGGATCCAGCTACCATGTTTCCCTGAAAATAAGACCTAGCCGGACAATCAGCTCTCATGCGTCTTTTGGAGCAAAAATTAATATCAGACCCGGTCTAATTTTACTATAATATAAGAACCGGTCTTATATAATATAGTATAATATAATATAATATAATATAATATAATATAATATAATATAATATCTGGGTCTTACATTAATTTTTGCTCCAAAAGATGCATTAGAGCTCATTGTCCGGTTAGGTCTTATTTTCGGGGCAAACAGGGTATGTCTGAAACATAAGTCACAATCTCTTTTTATATTTAACTCAGTTTGAAGACGTTTTACGACTTGCAGTGAAAAGGATTTTCATTAATAACAGCAGTTTTAACCACTTCTCCATTGAACATTTTTATTAGAATTTTTTAAATAAGCCAAATGATAAGAGCTGAGCTTCTCGTTAAAGATACAGGCATAAAGGAGCAGCAAAACGGACCTCCTGAGCATGCTTTTTAAGGGCTCAATATTTCTAGACTTCACTCATGCTTTTAACAAGAAAATCAACTTCCAACCAATCATATATACGTCATAAGAGTTTTCTAATCAGGTTAGCATTTGGGACTTCTACTTCCTATATGTAGATTTTTCCAAAAAAAAGCATAAAACTTTGATTATTCTACAGTACATCAAAATCGTTTGCTCATTACAATTAGCTACAGAAATTGCTGGAAAATCTCACAATATGGTACAGTTACTTCCACTGCCTCAATTTAAAATATTAAAAAACTTGCTCCCATCACCAAAATTAATATAATTTTATATAGACAATTTAGTCAGTGTAGAAAAGGCCATATTGAATTCTATCTCCTCCAAAAGAATGAGTCTATATCATTCAAATATGTATTTAGAATGAAATCCAAATACTTCCTGGCATTGGTTAATCTGTTTAATTTATGGATTATCAAAGACATTCAAATTATTCTTTTATAAACAAAGTAAAATTAAATTAAGATTAACGACAGAATATTAGGCATATAAGGGGCATTTTCCAAGGGCTGGTGCGTTTTACACAAACATAGAATATATTTAAGAAAACATGGTCTCCTGAGGAAGGGATTAAGGGTACAAACCTAGGAAACAAAGAAAATAAAATGATCTACTACAAAGGAAGGAGATAAAACCTGTCAGAAGCTCATGCAGACAGATTTTTTTGTTTTGGCTTTTTTTTTAAAAAAAAATAGTTGGATCCACCTTCAAAGCATATTAAACTTATAAACATACTTAACAAAAATCCTGTCCTTTATTAACCACACTCAAACCAGATTCTCCAAGACACTTATGACATCACTAACAGGTCACAAAATCCAATTTGAAACTGCACCTCTTACACAAACAAAAAGCATGAAATGTTTTAATTCATAAGTGGCTGACACGGTTTTAAATTACATTATTGCCAATTTTGCATCATTCCTATTTAATAACAACCATTCAAGAATGTCTTTCCAAAAAACTATTAAGACAAAAGTATATATCACACCCCCCCACACACACACACACACACACACACATACACCCTTATAATGAATGGTATAGTAGGATTTCCAAATTTCTGAGTTCTACGTATTGTTTCCTAACTAGCAAACACCAACCAAACCTCAAGACTAAGAGTGTGTATCCCTTGCAACTTCTGCCTGCTCACTCTTGGAGGAGTCACGTCCATGTTCACTACTTTACTGCATACAAACAGGAAGACTCTGACTTTGGTCCTTCAGCCCTGAGCTCTCTCGAGTTCACGGCCACTGGTGCACGTGCCTACTTGATGTCTCTGTGGACCTATTCCACCAAAATAGTCAAAATCAGCGTATCTTTTCTTCAAAACCTGCTTCTCCTCTGACATCTCTGATTTTGTTCAAGATCCTACCATTCATCCAGCGCCCACGTTCAACCGAGTCATCTCTGCCTCCACTTTCTCCCTCCCTACGCGACAGAGATGCTCTGTTCTGAGCCTTCCTCTTTCACGTTCACATTCACGTCCCCTTGGTTCAAAGTCATTCTCACACCTTCAGTTCGACTGGGTAATGGCATCCTTCTTGGTCCCCGACCTCCTTTTGGGACCTACACTATTCCCATCAAAAGGTCAGAGCCAACTTCACAAAGTACAGCCCCAGCCAAACTACTGGCCCACTCAAAATTCTTAAAATATGGGGTGGCTGGTTGGCTCAGTTGGTTAGAGCGTGGTGCTGATAACACCAAGGTTGTCGGTTCGATCCCCGCATGGACCACTCTGAGCTGTGCTCTCCTTAAAAAACAACAACAACAAAAATCTTCAAATGTGCTCAGTAGTACACACTGTTGGTTTTCTTTCCAACAGTCTTCTGCCTTGCTACCAGAACATAACATGCGTCAGTTATGCTCTTGTGACATTATGCCCAGCCCCAGCAGATGACAGAAGGTTGGTCTAAGTAGATGACAGCAATCTCCTCCTTCTTTGTCAGTGATTATCCGAGGGTGAACATGTGATTCATTTCTGATCAATAAGATAAAGTCTAGTGGAAATGTTTCCAAGGAAGCTTTTCTTTCTTGATAAAGAGGCACAGAGAAGAAAGTGCTCTTTTGCTGTCATTCCCATCCCCACCACTCCCTTGCTTCCCGTTTTACACGTCATCATGGGAGGATGTGACGCCTAGATCTACAGTAGCCACCTGTGACTGAGAGACTGCTGACATGCCAAGAATGGCAGAATAAAAAGAAAAGCACAGAGGGTCCTTGAAGACAAAAGTGAATCATCCAAACTATCCTGAGACTGCCTCCCGAAAGGCTTGTCAGTAAACAAATGTTCTTCCAGTTTATGCCACTGTTTGTTGGGCAGTCTGTTACCTGCAGCCCAAATCATTCTAACTGATAAACTTACAAAGAAGAAACTCTTGTCCTTACCACTGACAGCCCTCTGTGACGTGCTGCTCACAGCATATTATCAGCACCACCTGGGAGCGCCCCCTGACCTGCGATGCAGTCTCCTCTGGGGGTAACAACGCTGCCACAGAAAGCGCTCCAGGTGGTCCGTGTGCGTGCTCAAGTCTGAGAAACACAGCTCTTTAATACGATCACAAATGACTTTGTTTTTCCATTTCATCCACTAACTTACATACCACGAGGAACACTTGGTCTATATTTCTCCAATAACCGTGACTTATTTTCACTAGGTTTGAGCATCTGTTGCTCGTTTAATTTCATCTCTTCTTAATCAATGTTTTCAAACTTGGAGCATCCAGGGACCTAAGAGGAATACAGAGGGCTCAACAGGAGAATCAGGGAATGAAGACGACCACGGTGGAGTGTGGAGTACACGGCCATCTGAAGGGCAACCAGCAGAGGTTGCCAATGTGGGGGACAGATCCAGTACTGCCAAATACATGCTTATTTCTAAAGAAAAGCTGGAAACCCAGATTTATATGCAAAAATGTTTAGATACAGATGACGAATTGAATTTTTAAAAATATTGTGACAATTAAGTCCTCAGGTGGCTTCAGCATCCCCCTGAGAGTTTGTGACCTCACGTAGACCAGTTCTTGAAATACCTACACATACTTTGAGTGTTGTAGCCACAGACATGCATTGGCTTCATCCACAATAACTAGAATTAACTTTCTTTGGCTAATGGTATGCTAGTCTCCACTGCGCACAAGATTTTCATAAATATTCCACGGGTCTGGAATATAGACCTCCAGTTAACGGCAGCAGGACTCTTTCATCCATGTCATTAAACACCAGAGCCTTAGAAATACAACCTTCTCAAGGGCCTACAAAAATGTTTAAAATGTGAGAAAAAAATTAGCTGGCCACACAACACACACACTACAAAATGAAAATCAACAGATGTTTAATTACATTTCTATAAAATGCAAACAGAAGTCAACTAATCAACATCAACTCAGAGATGGATCATATCGTGATGTTAAATGCAGGGTGTGGATGCATGTTGAATGTCAGATACGATGTCGAGGGGAGCCCCCACTCAACACTGCTTCCTTAGAACCTGCCAAAGTCCTCCAAAGGCCCTACGTGCTAAGCTGGAACCAACCTTTCTGCCACAAGTCTTGGTTACAGCATCACACACTTCTTTCCCTGCTTCTCCAGCCCCTTGAGGTTGCTCACTCCAAAGCAGGACCCTCAGCCTCAAACAAGCTTTCGAATGATGGCTGCACAGTGACATCACCTGGGGAGCTTCTAAAAACACTGCTGCCCGGGTCCCATCCCAAAGAATCTGACGAAAGTGGTCTGGGGAAAGGCAGCTCACGAGTATCCTTAACAAGCTTCCTCCCACACAGCCAGGGCTAAAGAGTAGCCAGAGCTGAGAACCCCCTGTTCTAGAAGCATCTTTGCAAAACACTCTGAAACAGTAATCTCTCCCGTTATTCTATCTTGTTAACTAGATTTTCTTTCTACCGCCGGAGCTTACAACAAAGGCAGGTCATCAGGTGGTCTGATTATCTAGAACAGGAGTCAGCCAACTTTTCCTGTAAAGGGGCAAATAGTAAATGTTTTAAGGCTTTGCAGGCCATTCAGTCTGCCACAACTACTCAACTCTGTCACAGTGGCATGAAAGCAACCACAGAAACACATAAACAAATGAGTGGGGCCATGTTCCAATAGACTTTATTTTATGGACACAAATGTGAGTTTCACATAATCTTCAGTCATGCAATATTATTCTTCTTTTGACTTATTTCAACCATTTGAAAAACTGTAAAAACCATTCTTAACTCACAGACCATGTAAGAACTAGAAGCAGGCTTGACATGACCCATGGGCTGCAGTCTGCCAACTCCTGACCTTGAACTGTGACATTGAGACCATAAAATTAACCCATGATGGAATCCAAATTATCATATTAGAACTACATTGAAAGTGGTCAAATGCTACTTCCTCCACTCACTCAACTGTCCACACAGTTGCACATGGCAGTGGGACTGTGTGTATAGTTGAATATAAACCATTAATGACTTATTAAAAAATGATTTTGAGGGGCGGCCGGATGGCTCAGTTGGTTAGAGCATGAGATCTGAACAACAGGGTTGCCAGTTAGATTCCCACATGGGCCAGTGAGCTGCACCCTCCACAACTAGGTTGAAGACAACAAGTTGCCTCTGAGCTGCCAGAGGGGCGGCCGGATGGCTCAGTTGGTTCAAGCTCGAGCTCTCAACAACAAGGTTGCCGGTTCAATTCCCGCATGGGATGGTGGGCTGCACTCCCTGCAACTAAAGATTGAAAACGGCAACTGGACTTGGAGCTGAGCTGCGCCCTCCACAACTAGATTGAAGGACAATGACTTGGAGCCGATGGGCCCTGGGGAAATACACTATTCCCCAATAAAATTTTATTCCCCAATAAAATTTTTTTAAAAAAGAATCACACCATTGTATCCTAGACATTTTAAAAAAATGATTTTGAATCCTCGCCTGCATATGAGTTTGTCTCAGACAAAAGTGGCAAACATGCAGTATACAAGCATGTTTTGAGGGGCCTACGTAATGATTTCAATTACATGTTAATTTGCTGCGAACATTTAAAACTCAGATTATTTCACCTAAAAATCCAGATTATCATTCTCTTGAATAAATAATTGCAAAATGTGGGCCCAAATGTTGGCACAGCAACCACAAACTACTGCTGGACAAGACCCCTCACTGTAAACCAGGCACGCTACCCACTAGACCACACACCCTCTCTGCATGTAGGTTAACTAGCTGTCCCTACAGACTTTTGAGTGTATGACCCCTGGTCTAAAGTCCTTAGAAAAATCTCATTTCTCTTTCACAATATGGCTTCAACGTCTTCTTTAAAGACCTGACATGGGAAACTATTGAAATCTCTCAGTCTGCCCTCAAAATTCAACACCCCCATACTCCAGACCCTAGAAATGAAATCATTAGTTATCATGTGTCAAGTTTGCAAGGTATCAACCTAAAAAGAGTTTCAATCAAATCCCCTTCTCAACCACAGTCTCCAAGAAGAGAGACAAATGACAAATGACCCTTCAGGTTCTCTTACCCTTCAAGCTGGCCAAGATAGAGGCTCAATGAGGTGGACTGAAAGAACTCACATCAGAAAGTCTTAATTAAGCAGAGTGATCAATAATACATAATAACTAGAAAGCAAGGTTTGGGACTAATGGGTAAAAACAACACAGGACTATTCTACATAGAGTAAGAAGTCTGTAGCCATATTTTGAAAAAGGAGGAAAAACATGAGAGTATGCAGAAAAGGCCAGTAACTAGTGTTTAGTCCAAGTTCATTATTAACCCACTGTGTAATTTCACCTTACACCCACATTAAATACAATAGTTTATCTTAGGATGGGCAGACTTCTGACTACATGCCTATTAATACGCTGCATATTATCTTTTTACTGGTGAAAAGACAAATTGAACCCAGGAAAAGAAAAATTCCAGATATATGGGTAATGTCACCAATTAATTCACTAGAGTGACACAAGCCTTTTTGTAAAAAAATATTTAAAATGAGAATATGTTAGTTTAATTTGTTATCCACATCAGAAAAAGAACTGTTCAAACAGCAGATTTTCCATTGGAAAATAAAATGGAAATTAGCCCTTGGAAAACAGAGATGACTTTAAGTTTATACATCAGTGGCTGGTTCATGAATTATTAACTGATTTTAATGATCTTGGCTATATTTTATTTGAAGTTATTCTCCTACTTGCAAGGACTTTTGAACCCTCAAAACTCTTTCATCCATTCTCCATAGACACTTTCATGAGCACTGACATTTAAAAAGGATCCATATACTCACGAATGTAAAGATAATACACAAGCAAATAATTTATACAAAGGACTCTGGTCATTTGTTAAAGAGAGAAATGAATGAAACCCTATTATTCACGGTTTGTAAATAAATTTAAAGATAAGCACTAACTTTTCACTTGTTAAACCTGGAGCGGAGGGTTCTGTATTTCTTCTAAGTTTCCCAGATGGTCATTAAAACAAGAAAGGGCAGAAACTCACTGTCTATGAAATCCATCATTTCCCATCCAGAAAGATAATACATATCGTCAAGTTAAGTCTTAAAGAGGTTAACAATCACAGGTACTTTCAAATAACACAAAGGCATGTCTTTGTATGCTACTTTTTACATTTTCAATATAAACCTATACTGAATAGCACCACTTCAGACACACAAGTTAGCTGTGAAAAAAAAATGCTATAAGCCTTTAATTAGCACTTGCCGTTTTATACCCATAAATACTTCCTCTTCTACTCCATTCTCCCTATAAAGAAAAATTATGGGGAATAAAATTCAGTTTTTCACTCCTGAAATTAAGAGCAGGAAAATATAGTTTTGTGGCTCCATTTAAAGATCATTTTTTTTTATTTGCAAGGAAGTAAATGCAAACATCCCTTAAAATTAATGCAATCTGATTTCTACTAATATTGAGCGTTGTGTCTAACTTTTATAAGTTGGGTACAGACAGCACTTATGACGACCAGAGTGCTGAATTACTAAGAAATCAAGTTATTTCAGGCAAATAGCTGCATTCAGAAGATATGACAGCTAACTAACTTCCTTCCTTACTGAAGTTGAATAAACAATGTGTTTTCTAGCTTTCTATACCCTCCCTGAAATAAATGTTCTGAGTTTAAATGGACTCAAATAGCCTTTCTCAAAAAATAAAAAGAGACACACACAAAACACCCACAATTTCCTCTGGTCCCTTGAAGTACCCTTGGGATCCTAGTGAACAGAGATTTGCCACGCATTGCAGTGACTGGATTAGTACAAAAGGTTTCTATTTGGGTGTCATTCTAGTGCCGCTGATCTTAAATCAGAAAAAGTAGTTACATTAGGCAAGGTAATGGCTTCCAAAAATAAGAGCCTGCCCAGTTATGCAAGGCTTGCATCCACAAGGCTAAGTTGTAAGGAGATAAATAATACCCCACTGGAACAATTAGATGGAGTCTCAGAAACGCTACATACTTAATTAGGCTGCCTGAGTCCCTAACGGAGCACACATGGGGGACTTTTTAAAGCATTTAATAACCCGAGTAAATCCAAAATCAGAGGACAGACACTAAACGTTAACTCTGGCTACAGGGCCCTTTCTCCCTTCTCTTTCAGTGCTTAACGTATCACTCCTGGAATTTTGAGAGCATGATCACCCCCCACCACCACCAAAGGGTTAAAACACACTGAATAAGGCCCCTTCCTTACACACTTGTGGGGAGGCCCCTCTATGCCCGGCACCGAGCCGGTGGATGACGACACAGGGGTGAGGAAGACAGACCCTAATGGTCTTTCACAAACTTTAGCACTGGAGTTGGGAACGGAGTATAAAAACAGGCAGACAGGAACAGGAGCCTCTGATAAGCCACGGGGCACAGCAAAGGGCTCCTCACTCCCCATACAATTCCTCCTCTTCCTGTTATTTATTCATTAATTTTGTAAGACACCTTTCTTTCAGGAGGCTCCTTATTTCCTCCTCAGCTATCCAAGCAATCATCAACAAACTACGATTTGAAAGAAGAGCGGGGGGGAAGGAGGAGCAGAGGGTGGGAAGGAGAAAGAAAAGCCACATTCGAAAGGCACAAGCCATCCGGCCCACCGCTCTTTATCTATGGCCCTCGGGGTGATGTGTCTTCCCAAGCTTGGCCCCGGGGGCTTCGGAAAGGGTAGTGCACGCGAGTCAGCGCCGCCCTGGCCCAACGGCTGCGGCTCCCGCACCGACTCGCCGCTCCCAGATGCGCCGGCCACCCTGCTGAGATTCACCTTCCGCCACCTGAAACGTTCGGTCCTGCAAGTCGCGCCGAGAGTGGTGGAGGAGGTGGGGTGACCAGGGCGTGGCGTGGAGGTCTCCAACCCTGATCTTCCCCGAAGGAAAAACTTACCCCTTTCCCCCAAAAATGAAAGAAGCCACTTGTGCTAACAGGGACGGGTGGGTACCTCCGTCCCGCGGTCCAAAGCGCCCTGCAAGAGGGCAGCAAAGGCCACCTGAGGGGGTCCCACCACTCCCCGCCCCCCCATCCAGGGCACACTCAAAAGTTCGTTCCTTTCCTTCCCTAAGCGGCCGGGGATCCAGTTCTCGAATCCATGGGGTGAGTGGGGTGAGGTAAGATGGACTTGCGAGTGGGGCGGCGAGGTCACCGGATCACGACAGCTGGGACTCCCGCGCACCCCCCAAGGGGCTGCGATCGTGTTTACTAATAACAACAACAAAGAATCACACGCAAGTCCCCTCTTTCAGTCTCGGGCTGCTCTTCACTTCTTTGGGGCAGCGAAGGAGAGTCGGCGGGGTGGGGGTGGGGGCATAGTGGGGGGAGAGGCGGAGGGCTGAGGCACAGAGGGGAGCGCCCGCAGAGGGACAAAAGGGGGGTGGGAAGGGGGCAGGAAGAGTAGAGGACTAGAGTTGGTCCGAAACGAAGGCGCAAAGGGAGAAAGGAGTGGAGAGGGGAGGAAAGAGGGAAAAGAAAAGTGCAGGAGGCGCTGAGCTGGAGTGCGGGGCGCGCCCGGGATAGGGAGGTGGCCCCCGCCCCGCCGCCCCCCGGCCCCAGCCCGGCCCGGTCACCTTGCTGTAGCCGTAGTACCCCAGGCACTGCGCGAAGTCCAGGCCGGCGGGGTCCCCGGCCGCTGCGGGGTAGAACCTCACATCCATGCCGGAGCCGGGCCCGGGGCCGGAGACTGAGGCTGGGGCTCGCCGGGGCGGGTGCCCGCCTCCTCGCAGCCGCTAGATCCACCGTCGGGGGAGCCTGGCTGGGGTTGCCCGGGGGCGGCGCGCGGGAGTCCGGGCCGGAGGGGCGCTGCGATCCGAGCCCGAGGAGCCCGGGAGCTGCGGCCGCTGCACACAAAGGCGCGGCCACGCGAGCCGCGGGAGAGCGGGAGGCGGCCCGGGGGACGCGCCCCGCCGGGGCACCGAGGCAGCGCTGCGCGCGGGCCGGGCGCCTATGGCGCGGGGCGCGGCGCGGGGAGCCGGGGCGGCGTGGAGAGCTCAGGTGCGCCGGGCGAGGCTGGGACGGCGGCGGCGGCGGCGGCTGGCCCCGCTCCTCCTCCTCCTCCCGGGGCGAACTGAGGAGAGGAGCCGCGGAGACAAGGGGCCCGGCCCCTCCCCTCTTTCTCCCCCTCCTGCCTCCGCCGCCGGTCCCCTCCCCGCGCCGCCGCCGCTCCGCCCCTCCCACCGCGGGCAGCTGGCGCGCCGCCTGCCCCGCCGGTGCGCTCCACCGCCCGGACCGCCTCCGGGCGCGCCCGCCCCGCCCCGCCCGGCCCCTGCCCCGCGCGGCCCCTTGCCGCTCACCCCGCGCCTCCCGCAGCCCGCGCCTTCCCCATCGCCCGCGCCTTGGCCTCCCCCTCTCCCGGGCCCCTCTCCTTCCCACGTCGCCCCCCTTCCCTCTCCGGTCCTCTTTGTCCCCGCTGCCTCGGAGCGCTCCTCGCTCCCCTCCTTTTCTCGGCCGCTGCCAGCCCCGTGCCCCGTGTGGCCCTCCCTCCGCCTTTGCGACCACCGCTTCTCTCGGCCCCCAGCTCCTGCCACCCGCATCCGCACGCCGTCCGCTCCCATCCCATCCCTTCCCATGGGATTCCTTTCCTCGTCCCCACTGCCTTCCTCGTGGGTGCCCGTCTCCGGTTCCCTCTACCCTACTCCCCGCCTAACCCCACGAATGTCCCGCGTTTGGAGGCATCTAACCCAGCAGCCAACCTGCACGCGTGTGTCCCGGCAGCCGGGACCCCATGTACACCTGTACTGTTTTCCAGAAGGGGTGTTTGGGGCCTGACCTTTCACAGGTAGGCAGACTTGAAGCTTCCCGGGTTAAGCCTCGTGTCGTTTCCCTTCGTATTTTCTTTTCTCTTGTTTGTATTCGAAAGGCATTTGAGTAACTGGATCTAGGCGGATCATTCACTGCTCTCAGAGAAAATGTCCCCGTTTTCCTAAAAGGTTCTGGGTGATTAACTTCCTCACACTGCACTCACCCACCCCTCTTTATTTCTTTCTGTTTCTTTAAGCTACATCTTCCCCCTCCCCTCGGATTTATTGCCTCGGGTTAATTTGAGAGTTTGGCCCTCAGCCTTGGCGAAGGAAGGGACTTCCATACTAACCGAGGACGTTAGGAAAAGGCTTTGAGATTGCCCTGTTAGGGTCTTAGCCAGTCTCCCCTGAATGTGCAAATTATTTTGAGCTGAAAGCAATTAAAGCCCAACAAACTCAGGAAGAGTTTTTTTTTTCCTCATCCTCACCTTCCTAAAGAGATTCGGATGGGAAAAGAAAAAAATGCTTCAGGAAGGGAACCTTAGCATAACCACCTTAGCACATATGAATTAAGTGGGGCAGACAGGGAAGATCCTAGCAAAAATCTGTTCCTATGTCCCATTGTTTCTGGGTGGCCCTGCAGGAATCCACCAAATGTTTGCCTACCTCCCCCTCCTTAGTCCAAAATGACATACATGTATACCCCATTTTGCCTCACTGTCTTTGGAATGTTCATGCTTGTGTGAATTCCCCCTGTGCATGTATTAAAATTTGATTTCCTCCTGTTATTCTGCAATATGTTGTTTGAATTATTCGACCAGCCAGAAGAACTAAAAGGAGTTAGGGGAAAGTGTCCCCCGCCACAGCCCCCTCCCCAATTTGGTGATCTAGGAGCTACTTGAACTGGAAGGGTAAAATTCAAAAACAATTTAGCGAACACTAACACTTTTGTCCCTGATCACATTTTGCTAGCCCCGGGCCTGAACTTTTTCACACCCAGGCATCACCTGGGTTTCTTTTCATTTCTTCTGTTCTCCAAAGTAGGCACTTGGGCTTGGTGACACCTGTGTGTTTACCTTCTCCCAACATTATTTCTGGAAGCAAGCAGGAAAAAATAAACTTCAATTAGGTGAAAGTTTGTGTATTTGCTTTTCTTGTAGCAGGAGACGGCATGAGAGAGCAGTGTGTATTCAGGAAAGGAACAACTACGCGCATTGTCCCTGGGTTGACACTGATCCACCCCCCTCCCGAAAAAGCTTTGGTCTCCTCTCCTGAGCCTCCATTTAACGCTGACAACCCAGCGGTGCTCCCTAATGGCCCAGCGGGTTGCACAAATTGGCAGTGAGCTGAGATATTATCAGGACAACACCCCATTGAGCAGGTTCTTGAAACGCAGAAGTGGAGGCCCTTTCTCTGGGCCACTGGGCGCCTGTGGCCTTTCCACCAATCAGAGCTGGAGGTTGCAGTGGCCACCTGTTGTCTCGCAAGAGAACATCTTTTAAGTTTCACTATTAGTATTTAACAATGGCGTAGAGTGCGGCATCTGGCCACAGGAGAGGAGCAGCCTGCAGATCGGAGGTACCAGAAAAGAAACTCGGTTTTTCCAGAGAGGAGCCCCAAGGACTGGGAAGCGGAGTTCTTCCTTGCACACTCACATTCCTCACCTTCTGCTCGGTCTGTCACGCATCTGGAACGATCTGGGCTTGATTACAGAGGATGAAGGAAGGGATAATCAAAGTTACGGAGAGACTAAACCTGACGTTGTAATCAGACCGCGAGGATCAGGAATACAAATATTCACAGTGGAAACCCCACTAGCTGCAAGATCCGGAATTGCATGTAGGTTTCTGTGTTGCACTGAGTGCTGGGCTGTGGAGCCCAGAAACTGAAGGGAGACTCCAGGAAGCTCCCAGGAGTTAGGAATACTGGGTCAGGGCCAGTACCACCTCCTGGCCATTGTTTTGGAAAAGCCTTACTCTTAAAACCTCCCTCCCTGTTCAGATGTAAATGCCTTTAAGAAGAAACAGTTTTCATCAGTGAACATTTGATGGTGATGATGATGATGATGATGATGATGATTTAGGAGTAGACCTTCAATAAGGAGACAAGAGACAGGAAACTTCTTTCATCCAAAGATATACGTATATGTTAAGGCACTTAGAATGCAAAAATCACTAGAACAGAAGCAGGTCATTTGAGAAGGCTGCAGACTTGTCCCACAGTCACTCTGCATGCACTCTGCAGCTATTTTGGGGGTGTCTGCCTTGTGCCAGACACTGCCTTGTGCCAGCATCCGCGCACACACACGCACACATGTGCACACACACGCCCTGTCTCATCCAGTCACCAGGAGATCCTGCCATGACACAGCGACTGCTGCTATCCAGAGAAACAATCCTGATAAACAAATGCACTTATACGCAGGGATGCTGGGCCCTGTGCCTCCCTGGTATTTGTAAAATAAAGCTCAAGGCAGGGGTAGGACATGCTGCTCCAAAGCTTGAGCTGGATCATGGCTGGATCCAAAGAACTTTGGACCATGCTTGGTACTGAAGTGGTTTGCAATAAACAACCATTAATTTAAGAAAGGAAAACATGGGAATGAAGAACAGAAAGAAGGGAGGGAGGGAAAAAGAGAAAGGGGCAGGGGAGAGACAACGTTTCAATAGATAATATCTTCCTGGGGGACCTGGTTATGGTAAAATTGGAGAAGAGCCAACCCAGGACCTCTGATTCCGATATGCACAGATGAACCCAGGATGGGGAAGGGGTGAAGGGGGCCTGTTGCACTCGCTGTTTTAGATTCTTTGTAGGCATTAAAACTAGAATTATATGTTGTTTCATTTACAGCTGATCTGATGAAACTCCCTATTGCGTTCATAATACCATCTAATTTTAAGGGTTCCAGTGGATTTGAAGCCCATCCATTAAAAACTTTAGAATGATGCTTTCAAAACTTGAATGCAATTGTAACTGTCATGCTATTTGTCATCTTAAGGGTGTCACCTTTTTCAGTCTGTCAGCAGTTTTGTTTCTGACATGCCATAGACAGAGGTTTCCTTTGAACAAGGAATTTGTACAAAAGAATTGTACAAATGAATTTGAATTTGAAGAAACTTCCCCAAGAACTATCTTAAACATGCTTTGAATTTGTGTTGAACTGTGCTAACCGTTATTGGTTTAGAAGCACAGTACAAGAATCAGTTATGCAGCTAAAATACAACTTCTGGGCATAAGAAAACTCCTGTAGGGTTTTTATATGATTTGGGTCTAAACGCTCAGTCTTATTAGCTTGATGTTTCTAATGGAATCCTCAGTGTCATCCAAGAATGTCTTAAAAAACAAGAAAAAAAATACACAAGCCATAATGGGAAAACTATTTTATATCTTGACAGAACTCTGAAAACTTTATTTCTTTACTTGACCTGGCTCCAAATTAAACAAGAAAGTCCCATGAGGACTGCATTAAACCTGCTGAGTTATATAACCAGAGATCTGACTGGGACCCCTGCTTTTAGGGGTCTGGGAACAGTAATTTAACCCCTCTGTGCGCTGCTTTCCCTGACAAGTTGAGGATACTATTCAACATTATTTGCGGTTTAATTTTCTTGAGTTTTGGTGATGAAAAGTCCTATCCAAATATTATGATCCTTCTTTGCAATATGTAATGTAGCCAAATTAACAGCAGCTCCAAATGGAATTTAACAAGGCCAGAGCTACTCAAGTTTCTCCTCATCTATTCCCATAGTAACAACTAATGCATGATATTGGTAAAACGTCTTATATTTGGTTTTATATCTTAATTTGGTTTCATGTCATAAAGCATAGCGTTTCTATCCAGTATGGAATCTTAGTATCTATAGAACTCCTCTCCTGTATAACTCAGTGTAAGAGAGTTTCGTGTCAGAGACTCACCACTTCACATTCATAGTCTAAATCATATGCAGATAAAATCAAGTGGAGACCTAGCAAGGCTCTCACAGTAGTGAATGGATACATGGTATAGAGAAAGCATTCTGACCTTGGGGCCCTCATTACAAGTCTCCGGCACAGGCATGAAAACTAATCACCAGGAGAGAGTTCCACACAGGAATTACAGTGTGGGGGGAAAAAACAATCCCCAAGCATTGTCATCGTAAATTTCAGTTTTTTTCCATGAATGCAAACTTTTCTGGTCTGGAAACGTGGACTATTTTGATATTTTGACTTAGGTGAGAAAATACAGAAACACGAGCAAATGGGGGAAACGACAAGCAAACTTTTCATACATGATAATAAACATATATTCAGTTACACGTATGAGGTTGATTCTCCTATTACTACAACCAGTTTGGACCATAGTGGTCTCTATGCTACCAGACAATACACAAGAAGAGCTCTAGAAAACAAATCATTTGCCCAGTTAACTATTACTTTTACTAAGAATAGATACAGTCATAGGTTCTGACAGATATATAGTAATTATGGACTGGTAACCCCCAAAACCCTAGCAGCAAGGAAGTCCTAAGCTGAGAATTCTTCCCCAGAATAGGAAATGCAGTATTTGCTCATAACCTAAGGAGCTCTTCAATAAAGCTATTTTAAAAACCAATACACTCAACACAATCATGAGGTGTGCAATTTTCAGTGTGTTTACACCCTGCCTTAAAAAAATATATCCTGGATTCACAGAAATCCTAAACTGTGGTCTTGCCTGTTTGCTGAAATATATTCTATTTCTTTTAAAGTGAAAGAATGACCTCTTTTGCAGGAACAATTTTCAGAGACAGCATGTTTATCAAATGGTTTCTCTGTTTTCATAAAAACAATTTATTTTCACTGAACTCTTCAAGATAAGCATCAAAGCCAGGAAGAATATACAATGAAATTTATAATTACACTCCAGAAACAAATACTGGGTAGTTTTTATTTTGCTCAAGTGAAAAAGATTTTTTTTTTTCTCCCAAAGAGACAAAGGTAGTGATGGGGGAGGAGGTTAATACTGGAATGAAAATCAGGAAGCTCAGAGGGTTTCCAGCAAGAGGGGCCCTGCAGTGTTGCCCTCAAAGACCACTAACTGAAGAATAAAAGCTGAGGACCCAGTACTCTGAACGTTGGATGAGGGTCAGTCCATTTTTTATTCTTCACCAAGGGACAGCAATGGGGCATTCAGGAGAGAAAATCATTAGATATTAATTAAACACTGCCACGACAGATCTATCAACCCTGGCACATAAATATCTCTCATAGTTAGAGCCTCTGATGACATCCTTTCTTTGGTAAGCACCCGTGTTCCTAGCTTAATTTATATGGTATGCTCTTTTTAATAACAGTAGAATAAAATTGTAAAAATAAAAGAACTGAGTCTAGTAAAGAGTGCGTTTCTTAAACAGGAAACAATTGCCTTTGATCAGACAACAGCCAAGAACTAGCAGCAAAACCATCTCCCCTAATTTGCATAGATCCCTGCGTGCCAAACAGATGAGTGTTTGCTTTTCGAGTAATAGTGCAGGTGTGCCTCCTGCAGTGGGGAAATCTCTAACTCATCAAACTGTTTCGCCAGAGTGGGACATGCCCTCTTTTCTGGAACAGTTTCAAGCTTTTTCCCCCAGCATCCTAGCCACCTGTTTATGGAGTTCATCCTCAGGAGTAGATGCATGCAATTAGAAACAAGAAAATGAAAATAAATGACCTTGTTTGTTATTTATAACAAAGAAACTCAGCAAAATTAATGCTGTGGGGATTGACCTCTTGACCTGGGAGAAAGAGCCACCTCATGGCTTTGTGGCCCACGAACAATAGTCCAGCAGTTCCCATTGTCCATCCGGCCTGACTTGTGGATGGCCATTAAAGATGCATATCCAAAATATTAAATGTTTTACAAGTTAGATTAGAGGATTTGTGCTTTTCTAAAATAGCATGTTTAAAGAAGTGAGACTGCTTAGCAAAAGAGCTTTTCTTTTTAGGGCCAGCAGGTAAAATCATTTCATTTTATCTACGCAGTGTGCCCTGTGTCAACATGTTGAAGAAAAGGAGAGTATTAAAAATTTCGAACTAGGGCTCTGGGAATTGAAGAATGGTTAAATATATCATAGAAATCAAATAGAAAGGTGGTCTTGACAAGTAGTTCAGGGAAAACACGTTTCCTGCTTGTCACAGCTACTGGTAGGAAGGGAGAATACAACCTCCTTCTGTTACATATATGCAGTGTGGATGGTGCCCCCTAGAGTTGTGCAATGAAATAGCACTGCTGTTCCCTTCCTCCGCTTACCCCATCCCACCAACCCCAGAAACCCAGTGAAGGGAGGAAATGAAGATCACCATGGTGAAAGGCTCTTCAGAATTGGTGCCTGGTTGAAACATCTTGAGGTAAAATCTAGTCAAAAGTGACAACCTCCTGGTTTGTGTGGCTGGTCCTAAAGCTGGCCTCTGCTACCCCCTACTGCCTTCTTTCCTGCCTTTTGGTTCCCTTTCTTGTTCACCCACGACACATTCCACGAGTGTCCAAGAGTCTTCTAGATCTTAAATTAAAATCCAAATTTGATCCTCCCTCCCCCATCAGGTTGCTTATGTATTGTCCTGTCTGTCCAGGGCCACAATGTCTCAAAGTCTTTAACTGTTTTTATTTTTCCCCAGGAGTAAACAACTTTGTTTGTTTGTTTTTTTAAGAAGGACTTGCTACTGTTCTTCAAAATATCTTTTCCATGATGAAATGAAGCCAATTTCCCAAGATATGCAGATGCCATGCAAACACTCACCTGGGCATGATAGACCTTCCGTTCTCACCTTTCCTTTCCTTCTCAACCCATGGACCACTGCATCGTGTGCCTGTCCCCACCTTTCACTGGGGATGCTGCAGTCATAAATCTGGACAGATCCCTACAAACCCTCATTGCTCTCTCACATACTGACAGTGACAATGGCAACAACAAAATTATAGCCATTGAAGGTCCATCTTTCTGTTTAACATCAGTTGGACTGGACAACTCTCAGGCCCAAGGGAGAGGAGCTTCAGAAGTTTTTGCAGTTGACTGGTGTAAAGAAACCCACTCTGCAGTCCAAAGCGCACATCAGCTATTGTTTTACTGAAAGACCAAGTTCTCTTTATCTAGAAATGTCACCAAATGAGTTCCCACCGTGTGCTTACAGTACCACAGGCATTCTGTGAGAGAGACAGAATGGATGATTGCTCCCTGTTACCCAGAATGGAAATTACATTATTTGTTGTTCAAAAAAATTGTACTGTGTCTTTCTAGGTATGTGATGCTAAGGTTCCAGAAATGCAAGAAAGCATGATCTCTGTCCACACCAAAGATTATAAGACATGGAGAAAGTATTATAATATAGAAATATTGTAATCAGTGCCACTGGGGAAGCATTTCCTCCCTAGTGTAGTCAGCAAACACTGGTTTATAAATATGATTGCAGATAACATGTTGGGGTGTTGCTTAGAGAAGGGAGAGACCGTTTATGATCAGGGTAATCAGAGGAAACATCGTTGGGAAGACATAGAAAGCATCTGGGGAGGCAAGTGGGATGAAAAAAATGTCCTAGGCGTGGAGACTTGGTGGGATAAGATGCTGGGAGTTGTGGGGGTCGGGGAAGAAGGAGGAGACAGGATAAGAAGTGAAACATAATGGAGTTTTGAAGGCCAGGCAACTGAGTTTGATTCGCTGCAAGAAGCTACACAGAGGATGACATAAAAAACATGGCTGGGCACTCGATCTAAAATTTGCTTTGACTCATCTATAGCAGACTCATTTAACATTTAATGAGTTTATACTGTGTGCCAGTTGCAGGGCAATGTAGACATCTCTTTGAGGAAGATTTTCCCTTGTTTTAAATTTAAGAAGTGGGCTCTCAGAGGTTAAGGAACTCACTTAAAGACACAAAAGTAGCACATAGAGCTGCAATGCAAATTGAGGTCTTCCCTTTTACTGCATCACTGCAGGGCAAAGAAATAAAAAATGTCAACTTTCTCTAGTATTGACTTGTTATTCTTTACCTTTTCCTTATACTCACCGTCTGAAAGCAAGGTTAATACGATACTTTTTCTCCTCAAGTGGAAGTTGTCATGAAAATGATGTTTATATAATACTCCTTGTATAGTACAACTTTATAAGTGAATCAAGAAGAAACGAATCTTTATCTGAGGTATTAATTATAAAACCCTGTAGCAGAAACAGTTACTGTTTACTAAGTGTTTATGTGCTGTGCCCCAGACACTATGTATGTCCCAAACTTGAGGGGTCATGTGATCAGTTCTGGCCAATGGACTGTGAGCGGACATGTGTCACTTCCAGTCTGAGACAATTAAGAGCTGCTATGCATCCTCCATATATATCACTCTTGCCCTACTGGGGTGTCCTTGGAAACCAAGTGTCCCACATGCCATAGGTATAACATGCAAGAGGGCCAGTAATGCCTCAGAATTTACATGAACATAAAGATATTTTGATGGTGGTGAGCCACGAGATATCAGTGTTTGTTACTGCAGCATAACTAGTCGATCCTGATCAATACAGATGCCCCTGACTTTAATTGACTCAAGGGTAGGCACCCTATCTGTCTGGCTCATTCCCTGATCCCCACAGCTGAATAAAGGGCCCCCCTGTATTTATATGCTCAATAAACATTGGTTGGAAGAAAACAAATGAATCCAAAATTGACTCTGGTCTTTACATGCTATTTAGTTAAGCCATCTATGAACTGTTTTGGGAAAACAGTGGTTGACCAATCTTCCTGAAATATAACTGCATTATATGACTCCTCAAATTAAGATCTTACTATATATCTAATCAATTTCAAACTCCTCCTCCTCACATTCAAGGTTCTCATAATTTGACCTAGATTCCTATGATTTTAATACTTTATATTTCTAATCTAATCAATCACGACTCACTGACATGTGCCCCCCAATCATTTTTCCACTGTTCTAGGAGTATTATGTGTTCTTGAGCAAATAATTCCAAGTCTCTGAACCTCAGTTTCTCATGTTTCTCATTGTTATCTGTAGTAAATGAGAGAACGCATATAAAATTTGTAAATTATGTAAAATTATGAAAATCCAAACTTACTTTGTTTTTGTTCATATATAGTATTGATTAAAAGAGTGATATTAAAGACAGTATCTCTATTTCAGGAACACCTCTGTCAAACTTCCACGATAATCTTGTACATACAGTTGCTATCTAGGGAGCACTGCTAAAAGGACCTGTTGGTTACCTACTCCAGGTTCATTCCCCCTTCTTTTTGTTTAACCCTACCTTCATTTTAAGTGGCCCCACCCTCCTTAACAGGGCCACATTAATCCAGGGTAGATACTAGAATGATGGCTCCATTTTAACTGCCAGTGATTAGTTAGTCTTTGGCTGTGATGCATGTCAGATCAATGAGACATATTCAAAAGAGTATAGAAGGGCTTCTAAGGGTTTTCTTGCTCTTAAAAATAAACACTCAAGAATATATAATAATTTCATCTTCTGGATAATGTCATGTCTGAAAATGTTGCAATCATCTTGTCAACATGAAAGGATCTAGCTTGAGGTCAGAGCTGACACACCAAGAGGAGAATGATGGAGCAGAAACATGGAAAGAATATACTGGTAGACCCTTGACAATTTCATGAGTCACTGAATTAACCAACCCTGGAACTTTTTCCCTCCTGGTTTCTAGTTATGGTTTCTAGCTATGTGAATAACCTATATTCTTATCCTTTGATCCAATTAAGTCTAAGTTTCCTGTTACATGCAACAGAAAGCACTGAAACGCACTTAACCTTGCTGTATTAGTTTACCTGGACTACCATACAAAATACCATGGACTGGGTGGCTTAGACAACAGAAATATATTTTCTCACAGTTCTGGAGGCTAAAAGCCTCAGATCAAGGTTCTGCCATAGTAGGCTTCTCCTGAGACCTCTCTCCTTTGCTTGCAGATGACATGGAAGACCTACCTACTGACTTTTCAGTTAACAAAATTAAGGAAATGTCAATTAATATAGTTGGAGACAAAATTCAGACTCAAAATGATCATAAAAGACTAGAAACCTGGGTGGAATGAATAAGATGAAAATTAGCTCAGATAAGTATTAACTTCCAAATTTGGATTTCAGTATTCACTTGCAAAACAATGGAATGGAGTTTTCAAATTGAGCCCTTATATAAATTGTAGCACTCTATGGTCTGTGGCTCTTTCTGAGAACTTCTTGTTCTTTTAAATTAGTTGCATGCTAAAGTTAATTTGGCTAAGTAAATGTTTCCTTGAAGCTGGAACATTTCTATAATTTTGGTTTCCCTTTTGTTTACCGATCAAGTAGATAGCGAAAAACAGTCAGTAATTTTGGGTCCCTACAGGTAGCTCACCAGTCTGGAAAACCCCGATCTAAGAGATCCCTCCATAATGCAGCTTGGTAAGGGGAAGCTACTGTAATATACAGCATAAATCTAACCAAAATACTCTCTCTCCTTGTAAAGCTGGATATTGTGTAAGCTTGGCTTTCCCAACGCAGGAAACAGGGATAAAGACAAGCTCACTTTCTAGCTGCTGTGTCTATTATGCCATTTTTATTTCTTTAGTTTTCTGGAATCACCTTATTATTTTCCCCTTATATACGAATAGATCCTCACTGAAAACTGAAGTCCAAACATTACAAAAATGTGTAGTGTAGAAAGTAAAATACCTGCCTAATGGGTAACCACATAAATGTTAGGTGACTCCTTTTTCGGACTGTATTTCTCTATGTATTCTAACAAAATATTAACATTTCCATTTTAATGAATATAGGCTCATACTACACATATTATTTTGTAACCTCCTTTTCTCATGTAGCAGTATATCCCAGAGCTTGTAATGGCAGACTTGTTTGCTGTACACCAATCCATCAGCCAAGGACAACTAGAAAAGCCAGACAAAATATTTTGATTGATTTGGTTTGAAGGCATCAAAAAGCTACCAAAACTTCAATGACTTGAGGGGCTAAAATCCTTGAGAAAAGGTAAGGGCAAAGAGGTGGGCTCAACATTCAGTCTGTTCCCTCTCCCCATCCCTGCCCCCCAAGGCCCTAATCTGAGTCACAAGCAGTAGCTAGCTGAGAGCACAGAGCTGAGCAATGCTTCTGGCAGTCTTACCTTACTGAGGGGGGAAATGGGAGTTCAGAACCCAGTAAGGAAGAGGAGCCATGATAAGCAACCCAGGCTTTCAGGTGGCATCGATAAAAGCCCAGAAGTAGGGGTGAACCAGCCCTCCCCAAGAGCGAAGTCCGGTTTTAATAAACACAATCCCTGATTGGATTAGGTAATTTGCCTCTATTCCGTTTGTTAGAAGTAACAGCAAATTTTCTTTGTAAGGAAACAAAGTTATCCAGAGTCTCAGATTATCTTATTTTATTTTATTTTTTTATACACAACACCTGGCATCTACTTTTAAACTACCATCCATTTCAAGAGATGAAACCACATGACTGAAGAAATAGATGATAGAACGTCCTGATACTGGATTTATTACACATGGATTTTAAAACAATCATGATTAATACTTTAAAGAAATTAGATTATAATATGAAGAAATTCAGCATAAATACTATAGCTTTGTGGTATAGTTTGAATTTAGGAAGCATAATGTCTCCAATTTTGTTCTTCTCAAGATTACTTTGGCAATTTGGGATCTTTAGTGGTTCCACATAAATTTTAGGATTATTTGTTCTAGTTTTGTGAAAAATGCCATTGGTATTTTGATAAGAATTACATTGAATCTATAGATTGCTTTGGGTAATATGGATATGTGAATGATGTTTTCTCCTAATCCACGAGCACAGTGTATCTTTTCTTTTATTTGTATCATCTTCAATTTCTTTCACCCATGTCTTACAGTTTTCAAGTACAGGTCTTTTACCTCATGGTTAAATTTATTCCTAGGTATTTTATTATTTTTGATGCAATTGTAAATGGGATTGTTTTCTTAATTTCTCTTTCTGATAGTTCATTATTAATGTGTAGGAAACACAAATTTCTGTATTAATTTTGTATCCTGCGACTTTACTGAATTCATTTATTAGTTCTAATAGATTTTTGGTGGGGTCTTTAAGGTTTTCTATATATATAGTCTCATGCCATCTGCAAATAGTGGTAATTTTACTTCTTCCCAATTTGGATGCCTTTTCTTCCTTTTTCGTGTCTGATTGCTGTGGCTAGGACTTCTGATATTATATTGAATAAAAATGGTGATAGTGGGCGTCCTCGTCTTGTTCCTGATCTTGGATCTTTCAGTTTTCACTGTTGAGTATGTTAGCAGTGAGTTTGTCATATATAGTCTTTATTATGTTGAAGTATGTTTTCTCTATGCCCACTTTGTTGAGAGTTTTTATCATAAATAGATGTTGAATTTAATCAAATGCTTTTTCTGCATCTGTTGACATGATCATATGATTTTTATCCTTCATTTTGTTTATGAGGTGTATCATGTTGATTGATTTGTGGATATTAAATCATCTTTGTATCCTTGGAATAAATGCCACTAACTCATGGTGTATGATCCTTTTAATGTAGCGTTAAATTCAATTTACTAAAAATTTTTTTTGGAGAATTTCTGCATCTATGTTCATCAGGGATGTTGGCCTGTAATTTTCTTTCTTTCCCTTTTGTGTGTGTGTGTGTGTGTGTGTGTGTGTGTGTGTTGTTGTTGTGCCTTTGTCTGGTTTTGATGTCAGGGAAACACTGTCCTTGTAGAATGAGTTATGGAAGTGTTCCTTCTTTAATTTTTTCAAATAGTTTGGAAAGGATAGTCATTATTTCTTTATAAAATGTTTGCTAGAATTAATTTGGATAGCCCTGTGGTCCTGGCCTTTTGTTTGTTGGAAGTTTTTCATTACTGATTCAATTTTTTTACAAGTAATTGGTCTGTTCAGATTTTCGCTTCTTCCTACTTCAGTCTTGGGTGTTTGTATGTTTCTAAAAATTCACCCATTTCTTCTAAGTTGTCCAATTTATTGACATATAATTGTTCATAGTATTATTTTATGATCCTTTGTATTTCTGTGGTATCGATTGTAACTTCTCTTTCATTTCTGATTTTATTTATTTGGGTTTCTCTCTTGTTTTCTTGATGAGTCTGGCTTAAAGTTTATCAGCTTTATCTTTTCAAAGAACCAGTCCTTAGTTTCATTAATTTTTTTTTTTTTTTTTTTTTTAGTCTCTCATTTATTTCTTCTCTGATCTTTATTATTTCCTTCCTTCTCTTTACTTTGGGTTTGTTTGCTCTTTTCCTAGTTCCTTTAGGTATAAAGTTAGGTGATTTCTTTGGGATTTTTCTTGTTTCTTTCATAGGCCTGTATCACTAGCAACTTCCCTCTTAGAACTGCTTTGGCTGCTCCCATAGATTTGGGAAAGTTGTGTTTCTATTTTCATTTGTCTCAAGATTTTTTAAAATTTCCTTTTTGATTTCTTTGTTGACCCATTGGTTGTTCTGTAGCAAGTTGTTTAGTCTCTACATGTTAGTGTTTCTTCCAGTTTTCTTCTTGTAATTGATTTCTAGTTTCAAACCATTATGTTGGAAAAGATGCTTGATATGATTTCAGTCTTCCTGAATTTATTGAGGTGTGTTTTGTGGCCTAACATGTGTTCTATCCTGGAAAATGCTCCATGTGCACTTGAAAAGAATGTGTATTATGCAGTTTGGGGATGAAATGCTTTCTATGTATCTATTAAGTACATCTCATCCAATGTGTTGGTTAACGCCAGTATTTCCTAATTGATTTCTTGTCTGGATGATGTATTTATTGCTGTAAGTGGGGCATTAAAATCTCCTACTATAATTGTCTGTTTTATATATTAATGTGCCCCTATATAGGTACATAAATACTTACAAATGCTATGTCTTCCTCTTGAATTGACCCCTCTACCATTATGTAATAACCTTCTTTGTGTCTGTTTACAGTCTTTGTTTTAAAGTCTACTTATCTGATATGAGTATTGCTACTACAGCTTTCATTTCATTTCTATTTGCATGGAATATCTTTTTCCATCTCTTCACTTTTAGCGTGTGTGTGTGTGTGTGTGTGTGTGTGTGTCTTTCAATCTAAATGAGTCTCTTGTAGTACATATATAGATGGTCATGTTTTTCATCCATTCAGCCACGTATGTCTTTTGATTGGAGAATTTAGTCCATTTACATTTAAAGTAATTATTGATAAGTATGTAATTATTGCCATTTCATTCGTTGTTTTTTGTAGTTCTTATCTGTTTCTTTCTTCTTCTTTTGGTTTCTTCCTTTGTGGTTTGCTGGTTTTCTTTAGTGTTATGTTTGGGTTCCTTTTTCTTTATTTTGTGTGAATATTTCATAGATATTTGGTTTGTGGTTATCATGTGGTATATATATTTCAACTTATATATATAGCTGTCTATTTTAAGCTGATAGGCACTTAAGTCCTAATGCATTCTTAAAGTGCTACATTTTTACTTCCCCTCTCCCATGCTTTATGTTTTTGGTGTTATATTTTAGATCTTTTTGTTTTGCATTTCCCCTAACTACTTATTGTAGTTATAGTTGATTTTGCTACTTTGGTCTTTTAACCTTCATACTAGCTTTTTAAGTTGTTGGTCCACTGCCTTTACTATATATTTGACCTACCAGTGATATTTTTTTCTTTAATATATTTTCTTATATTTGATTATGGACTTTCTTTTCCTCTTAAAGAAGATCATTTAACATTTCTTGTAAAGCTGGTTTCATTGTGATGAACTTTAGTTTCTGCCTGTCTGGAAAATGCTTTATCTCTCCTTTAATTCTGAATAACCTTGCCAGGTAGAGTATTCTAGATTGTAAGTTCTTTTCTTTCAGTACTTTAAATACATGTTGCCACTCCTTCTGGCCTGCAAAATTTCTGCTGATAAGTCAGCTGGTAGCCCTATGGGGTTTCCCTTGAATGTGACCAGTTGTTTCTAGGGTTCTTAAGGAAGATGCCACTTCCTTGGAAGTCTGCTGAAGCCTATGTACTCTATGTCAAAATAAAACTTGCAAATGCATACAGTAAGATACCTAGTATTATGAATAACAAAATATTTTGAAATAGAATTTCATCCACAGTTTCCTTGGCACTAAGGTTTGTGATCATTGTATTTGTTTTTGTGGTTACTTTCTAATTAAGGAAAGTGATATTGATTTCCATTTGCAGTCATGACATTCGATGTGTTTTTAAAATAAATTTATTTAAATTAAAGAGGAGAGAGGAATTAAAACATATATATTAAGTTAATAAGAATAGGAGATATGACAAAAACTGTGAAAGTAGTTAAGTTGTGATTGAATGAAGAATGTTGATTTATCCTGAATAGGTGACTTTAGTGGTTGGAATTTCAGGCACCACTTCAGGCTAATGATTGCACTAGACCAGACTTTGAGTAAATCTCTCTTGTCCATTCAATCAACATCTATTTACTGAAGTTGGGGAGAAGGCATTGAACAAGACAAGTGACCAACTCTCAAGGTGTTTCTGTTCTACTGGAAGGATACAGACAGTAGGCAGGCAAAAACATTCAATAGAAGATAACTTTGGGTGCTGATATTTGCCCTGAAGGCTCACTAGAGAATGAGTGACTTGGGATATGAGCAGGAAGAGTGAGGGTAGAAGTCTTGCCTGGCCACAGGTGGGTCAGAAAAGAACTGGGCTCCCACTCTGGCAGTGTCTGAAAAATCATGGAGAGACAAGCTGGGATTTCTGGATCATTACCGTGAGGAAAGGAATAAATGTGTATTCTCTCTCAGTTGCTCCTCTTGACACCTGGGCAAATGGTTGTTTACACAGGCACATCACCGAGCCGCTCCCTCAGAGGTAAACAGCCGCTTCCTGCTAGAATTGCCAGCACAGATTGGGGCCCTGAAACATTGTGTACCCAGCAAGAAGAAGAGATATCCTTCATGCATGTTTTCATCAACTCATTCCAGCAAGACTTACTGAGAGCCTCTTAAGTACGCAGCACCATGGTAGATACTGGAGATACAGTAAGGAACAAGAAAGAGGACACTCCTCCCTTGACCTCTGTCCACTCCACATAGAATCCAGGGTTGTCCAAGCTAGAAATGCCTCAGAGTCCCCAGGCCTCCGCTTTCATTGTGCAGATGAGAACATCAAAATTTGAAGAGGGGAAGTGTCTTGCCCAAGATGGTGATCTAGGTCACTATAGACTTCTGTTACTCAGGTCTTAAAAGTCCTCTGTCAACGGCTTTCATTGCCTACTATAATACTTCTGAGGTTGTTCATCACCCACAGTATTTTAATTGACTCTTCTTGTCAATTCAGTGTGTTCTCTGTTACCAAAATATCATGGGTGAGGGAAAGCAAAAATCAGGGGTCCCTTCAAGTACACTAAAATGTCATCCAATTTTAAGACCCTAAATCACAACATAGACTCCTCAGACTGCCCGAATTTGTCTTATGTTTATTTACCTTCTTCTCCAGAGAACACTCCCCAATTTCAGTTTTCCATTTTGAAATTAGTATAGCCTATAGTTAGGACAAGTATACATTGCATGTAACCGTACCTTCCGTTTTCATGACACATTGTATTTTAAATTGTTTCGTTCATCTGTTAAATCAGCAGGTGTTTCCTGAGTACCTACTGTGTGCCAGGCCTTGTGGGAGATGCTGGGGTTGACTGGTAAGCCACAGACAAATATATCTCTGAACTGATCCTGCTGTCATAGTCTAATCTGAGAGTTAAGCATTTGTCAAACAATTGCACATAGGAATATAAATTTACTACCGTAATAGACGCTTGTGTTAGTTCAAGTCCTCTAAGAAACAGACACCAAGACAAGACCAAACATGCAAGAGATTTTTTTGTGAGTACAAATAGGAAGGGGGCTGGAGAAGACGGGGAGAGACGTTAGGCAGTGAAGCACATCTTGAAGGAGAGTGATGGGCAGTCGTAGACTGCAGGGTTGTTCTAAGTCCTGCCAAAGCCCAAGTTGTCCATCGGAAAAGTCTCGCATTCTCAAGAATGGCCCTGTCTTAGCTCCCACCGTGCTCATTATGGGAAGTGTGGTCCCAGAAGAGAGGTGGTGGTAGACTCAGTGGACCGCAGCTTGGGGTGTCAGGCAGTGAGGCTCCCCTGAGCAAGAGAGCTAAGAAGCACAGTTTCATGGCCACTACAATACTATAAAAGGGCAAAATGTGGTAATAACAGAAGATAAATTAGAGGAGCTTGATCTGGTCTAGGAAAATGGAGATTCCCTGAGCAAATCATCTTTGTGTTGCGTTAATGAGGTGAAAGTGCTGGGTTCCAGGAAGTCAGAATAGCAAGGACAAAGGGCCTGCGGCAGAAAGCAGCATGGACTGTTCTAGAAACTCAGAAAAAGGCCAGTGCAGCTTAGTGGAGAGTGGAATGTGAGGCTGGAGAAGTGAGCCTCACTGGGACGCCTCAAAAGGTCTTTCAGCGAAGGATACACATCTAAACTTACCATGATAGATATAGACTAGAGAGACGGTAGAGTACTGTGTGTATGCCTGGATTTCCAGGTGGTTTAACTGCAGCATGATTGGTGGGGACCGAAGAATGGACAGGCTGGGGCCTTGATGGTATACACCAGTGTTAGGTTTAGAAGAGAGGTCACAAACTGGTGGCTCCCATGGCACATACAACTTAAAGATGTGTTTAGTGCCGCCCAGACAATCACTTTTAAAATTTGTGGATTTGCTGTCCACATTTAAAAATTAGGCCATTCTACACAAAAGATCTGAATTACTTGCTTCCCTTAAAAAGTCATAGATAGCAACACTGGGCCCACATTCCTGCCTGAAAAAAAAAAAGATCATGTAAAGAGTAGGGATTGCCTCCTTTAGACAGGGCCTGTGACATGGCTGTAGATCAATAAATATTTACTGACTGAGAGAATAAATGAATGAAAATACAGAGACCTATAGTCAGCACAGAATCCCTCTGAACCTGAAGAGAATGTGACTGAAGACTAAACCCAGTGTGTACTGGTAAATGTTTAACAACCACCTCTTTTGGAGACTAAAAAAAAGTCCTGATGATAGTGTTTGCCAATTTTTGTGATAGAAATATTCCCACCCTGGCTGATTTCAAGCTACCAATGTGATGTCACGGAACGTGGAGTCGGAGCTAAGCACAAACAGGTTCATGAGATGTTTCAAGTCAGCTCCAACACTCTACTCATGTGTGTGAGGCTAGGATTGTTACATCACTGAAATAATGACCTTCTGGAACATAGCAGGTGCTCAGTAAATATTTGTTTAACCAGCAACTAAATAGGTTGAAGCTCACACATGGGAAATCAGTGGGAAACAGGAAAGGATAAGAAAGTGTATAAAGAACTGGGGTGCTGACCCTGGGACCACGAGTCAGGGGAATGTTATAACTTCTTGGACCATTAACCTTTCAGATTTTCAGATCTCTCTTGGTCAAACGAAGGGGAAGGATTGGAAACTCTCCTTAAATCCTCTTAAAACTCCATGATGTAAATTAGTGATTTTCGGCCATTATTTAAAAGTGTGATTATCTTTTCAAACAAAATATCACAAATCTGATAAAAGGGGATATACATCTGTTGGGTGCCCTGACCCCTTAACTAGTTAGTTTCTCCTGAAGACCCTTGTAGTAGTCTATCAGCTTGGTGAAACCAATGAAACACATCTTCCTGTAGCTGTACCCTTGTGACGTCACTTCCTCTTGACTCTGGACTGAGCCTGTGAAATGGTCCAATCAGTGGAATACAGCAGAGGTGAGGATAGGCCAGTCAGTTTCGGGCCTAAGCTCTAAGAAGGGCCAGTGGCTTCCAGAGCCCTGCGTTGCTGCCTAAGAAGTTCAGTTACCCTGCTGGGGAGGCCACATAGAGAGTCCGTGGTAGACTCATGGGGAAAGTGAGAGGCCCTGAGACTGCATGGAGTGCAAGCCAGGAACCCAGCCATCCCAGTGTGCCAACTGAGCCCAGCCCCAAATTGACCTGCCAGCTAAATACCGGAATGACCACTGGCAAGACCAGTAGCATTGCCCAGACAAACCCAGTTCAGATTGCAGAGTTGTGACCAAACAAAACAGTTGTTGTTTTAAGGATTTAGATTATGTTACAGTTTAGACTCTGTTAAAGAAGTGATATTACCTAAATAGCCATCGACACAAAATTGATCCACACAACTGCACAGCTATTGAAAGAACAAGGCAAGTCTAGGTTTGCTGACGTGAAATGATCACCAAGGTTTACTCTCACATGTGAAAGCAACATTCAGAAGAGTGTGTAGAGCACAGGATCCTACCTGTACTATAGGAAGATAAACACGTGTACTTGTGTAGTAGGTGTGTGTGTGTGTGTGTGACTATAAATGCATAGAATATAGACTATTTCTGGAAAGATACTTAAGAAACTTGTAACAGAATGGTAGACTTGGGACGGGGAGACTTACTTTCACTACCTAACCTTTGCCACATATTCTTTACCATGTTCCCATTTATAACTTACTCAAGTCGTAGAAATAACATTTTGATAAAAACTAAACAAAAGAGTGAGCTCTACGAACATCATGCTGCCGATAACGAGCTATAACACTGTGGTAACACACTACTATATTCACCTTGATGATTTAGGTCTTTGATTAAATTTTACTCAGATGTAGCATGCAAGAATAAAGAATTAAAAATGAACGAGGCAATTACTAAGACCCAATATGGGTTCTCCAAGAGCAGATCATATTAGACCAGTCAATTTCCATTTCTGATTGAGTTACCTAGGCAAGGCCTCTGGCCATGTCACAGATAATATTCTTGTGGACAACCTACCAAAATGCAGAAAGAGTGACTGTACAGGTAAAAGCATATTTATTGCTGCTTTCAACCCACCATACTCATATTCAGCCCAGAAGTCTCTAGAGATAGTCCATAACATTCTTATCATTCCCTCTGTGGCGTTCAATAGTCTTTCTTTGGTGATTTGGATGAAGACATAGGAGGCATACTAACCAAATTTACAGAGGCCATAAATAGGGAAGGAATAGTTGGTATGTTTGATGGCAGAAGAAGGATTCAGCTTGTACTGACTATCCAGGTTAGTAGGCCAACACCAACCATATACAATTTAAATGCCATAGAGTCTGTATTTAACAACAACAACAAAAAAAAGTCAGCTATGCAAGTACAGGGTCAGGGAGCTGGTGTGATGGCAATTGAGCCAGAAAAGATGGGAGGGTTTTAATGAACCCAAAGCTCAATATGATCCATCAATGGAACTGCTTTCTTTATTTAAAGAAATTTTAAGCCTCGTAATACAGTATTCTTTTCAGTTGAAGGGCTGTAATAATCTTGATAGATTCTGTGAGGGGCATATTACCTCTGGAGAACTGTGTACTCAGTTCTGGGTGAAAGAGTAAGCAATTATACACAGGAGGGTTTTGGAATGCATGTTGCTGGGGATAAGTGAGAACAAAATGATAATATTTTGGGAAATAATAGTGACCGCCATCTATCTAAAGAGCACTCAGGTGTAAAAGGGAGTGAACCTATTCCTGTTGCTGTACATTTTAGTCAGCCAGTGCCCCATTAATGCTGTGCTGGCTTATGACCACCTCTATTTACTTCTTATCTGCCAGTGAACTGCAGTTGGTCTGATCTGATGTAGACTTGGCTGGGCCTGGCTCCAGGCCGTGGTTGGGGCTCAGTTTTGCTCCATATGTTTCTTTTCCCTTTGGGAATCAGTAGGTGCTCCTGGGAGTATTTTTCTCATCATGATGGAAGCAGCACAAAAGGGCATTCCTAACGGGGCGCACACATTAAAAGCCTCTGCAGGCATCACAGCCACCAACATCCCACTGCCCAAATCAAGCCATCCCAAAGTCAAGGGTCAGGGAAGTATACTTGTATACTTCATCTACTGTGAGACTATGGGAAGGGAACTGGATGCATTAGCATTATAGAGTAGTGGATCCATCAACTTATCCTATCCAGCCAGCCCAGCAGGGTAAAACTAGGGTCCATGGGCTAAAGTTATAAGAAGATTGATTCTGGTATAATAAATTTAAAAAACAACAACAACTAACTTATCATTGAAACTGTCCAATGACAGATGTAAACTAGTGAAATCCTTGTCCTAGAAGAGGTTACACAGAGTCCAACAGCTCATTTCCCAAGAATGTCATAAATGCAATTCCAGTAGCACTTCGACAGTCAGATACTGAGCCAGTTGGTATCTTTCTACCTCCAACATCCTACAATTCCATGATCCTGTCTTACCCCGCACTCTTCTGTCCCGACTCTGACATCTTAAGGCTATTTCTCCCAGTGCTGTACCCCGGGAAGCTTAATTATATATGGCTTATTTGTGTCCCTGAGAGTTTCACATGAGCATTCCTTGTCTTCACAATTGCTGTGCAAGCATTTCAGTGGTACAGGCTGGATCTGAAACTTCTCTTTCCTCTTCTATAGCTGCTAGCTCAGTGTCACGCAACAAGTCCACAGCATGGCATTAAACCACCACCCAACACCCCGTCCGGCCCCTAACCCTCTTTCCAGCCTCATCTCCTGCTTTTCACACCCTATGGACAAGCCAAATAGAGCTACTTGCCTTTCCCCATACACAGCCTCTGCTTCTGAGGCCTTTGATCACTCAAATACCACTCTCTCTTATCCTCACAGGCCCAGATCCTATCCATGCCACCCGAGGAAAAGCAAATGCTACCTTCTCCAGATGGTTTCATTGATAACTCCACCCAGAAAGAAGTCTCTTCTTCTTCTGAATTGCCCTAACACTTCTAATGATGCTTAAGATTTTCATGGGGTGGAAAAGTTAACCCTATTCACGTGACTTGAGAAATATTTAAAACATATATACCCGGTCCCCATTTCACGATAGTCTCACATTATTGATCTGGCAACAGAAACCAAGTAACAGTGGCATAAGAATAAAAATGTTTCGTTACCTGACATAGTAAGGTATACGGAAGTAAGTGGTTCTAGTATTGGTGCAGCAGTTTAATTATGTCACCCAAATCTGAGTCTCTTTCTGTCTCCCTGAACTGCCATTATCAATGTATCAGCAACGTCTCCCCCATGGTTGCAAGACAACTGTTATGGCTCCAAGCATCACATCCTCACACCAGCACACCATGCAGAATGAAAGCAAGCATGGGAGAAGTGTTCTTCTCACATGTGTCTCTTGCCAGAGAAAGAGAGCCCCAAAGTTTCCTGCACACATTTCCTTACATCTCATTGGCTAGAACTGGGCCACACACCCATCCCTGACCTATCACTGACGAAAGAGAATGGGTTGTCCAGATTGCTTTAGGCCAAGCATGATCCACCGTGGGGGCCAGATTGTCTTGAACAAAATCCAAACTCTGAACACTAAGCAAGAGATAAGGGGGAATGGTGTCTAAGAAAAGCAGCTTTTATACATACTGTGTTTCCCCAAAAATAAGACCTAGCCAGACCATCAGCTCTAATGTGTCTTTTGGAGCAAAAATTAATATAAGACCCAGTCTTATTTTAATATAAGACCAGATATGATATGATATGATATGATATGATATGATATGATATGATATGATATGATATGATATGATATGATACTGGGTCTTATATTAATGTTTGCTCCAAAAGATGCATTAGAGTTGATAGTCCGGCTAGGTCTTATTCTCAGGGAAACACGGTAGATGGCCCAACGGGACAGTCACCTTGCTGAGTGTAGGAATTGTCCATGCCCACAGAAGCTTTGTGAATCTTCATAGATGCTCCATGGTCACTTGCTAAATAACCGAACCCTCTCTCTCCAAGCCCTTGTCCTGAATGATATTTTTAACCGATTGTAATGTGCACAGTCCCCACACCCCACTTATTTTGACTTCTGAGCATTTCAGTTTCCCCAGTCTCCAAATATAAGTCAGGTTCTCACTGAGGCCTGCAGAGCCCTCCCACGTGTAGAAATCCTATAAATATGCGCTAATTATTTAGGTTCCTAGAAAAATGTGTATTTATGAAGGAAGCATGGATTGAGCACAGCTCGTAGATAGGGTTTCTGTCTTTCCTATACTGTCTGCCGTGAGGCAGGATGCGGAGTGAATGTGTCAGACAAACCAGGGATCAAATACAAGCTCCAGCATTTACTGCCTGTTTGACCTTGGATAAAATGTTTAACCTCTCTGCGTGTTGGTTTCCTCCCGTGTAAAACATGAACCATCTCCCAGGAATGCTTTGTGGACTGATACTGATAATAACTGCAATAATAGTAACTACCACTTTGTGAGCACCCATTGCATGGCTGGCCATATTCTAGGTATTTAATGTATTAATACATTATTATTGTTTTTAATCTTCACAAAAATGCAATGAGATAGGGGCTTGCATGGCTCCTGAGACTCAGAGACGTTAAGGGACTTGTCCAAAATCACACAGCTGCTAGATGAGGGTTGAACCCAGGTGTTTGACTTCAAAGCCAGTTCTGGAGCATATCAATTGCTCGATGTTTCTTGGTTTCCTTTTTCCTTTTCTCCAATTATTTGCTGCGATTCCAAAATAATCACAATGGTTGCTGTCCGCACCCCTTCTCTTGCTTCTGTAATGCATCATTCTCTTTTTCTCTTTTCTCTGTTTGCTTCCCAGGTGTTCAGTGTTTTTTAAATGCCCAGACACGAAATGCCCTTGTTCATACCCTTCTCTTGGACTGCCCTGTCTTGTCTGGGTTAGGGGAATGTGGAAGGAAGAAAGGCAGAAAGACTGAGGAACTCCAACAACCTTTTTAGCTTTGATTCTCTGTTTCCAGAGAATGCTGTGTCACTCTGTGAGTCCCCTCCTCTCAATCTCCCCTTTCCTGGAGAATACCAGCCGGGTTTCACTCTCCTTTTAAAATACCCATGGACCTTTGTGCCCCTGATCACTTCGGCTTTAGTGCACTGGGCCTCACTAATGGCACAATATCCTTTTCATAATAAGGTCTCCAAAATGGCACAGTAGACTTTTGTACGCGGCCAGAATCGCTGCATTCATCGCAGACAGCACGCACCGTTCTATCGGATACCCTCATTTTCTCTTTTCAGGAAAGCCCAGTGTCAGCTTTCATGCTGCCTCTTATGAACCAGGCGCTTATTTTCTCTGTCTCGTGGCTGCTGTTTTCCAATCTGTGCCAGTTTCCATTTCTGCATGACATCAGATGACCAGGATGTCCCTACCCGGAACTGGGACTTGGCTTAACCGATGGTTGGCTTCTCCCGAAAGTCCATTCTGCATACATTTCTGAAAACCCATTGATGTCCTGTCTACCTTCTTCCTTCCCTAAGCAGAATCTGGTGGACACATCACTTTCTTTGGTACTTCCATAATGTTCCCTGCTCATCATAAAGGAGCCATTTTTAAATTTTTTTTTAAGGAGGGCGCAGCTCACAGTGGCCCATGCAGGGATCGGGGATCGAACTGGCAACCTTGGTGTTACTAGCACCACACTAACCAACTGAGCTAACAGGCTGCCCCCAAGGAGCCATTCTTAACTGCTAGGGCTCACAGGGTCACATTGTAGGTGATGCAGCCACAGAACACACTCTAGAAATTTAAGAGGAATAATATAAGAAAAACCCTGAGATGAACTTTCTCTTGAAATATGAGCATAGCAAAGAAATTTGAGAGGAGAGAGCCTGAAAATAGGTTAATTGCAGTTTAATTGTATATAATAAGAGCTATCATTGATTGAGCCCATAATAATGCCAAGCACGCTCCTAAACACGTTGTATACATTATATTATTTAATCTATATAACAAGACTCAGAGGAACATATTATTATCACCCCAGATTTACAGAGGAAATTAAGGCTAAAAATGGTTAAGTAACTTGCCTAATAACATGCAGCTAGTAAGTATGAAAGAAGGGATTTGAACCTAGACTTTGGCTGATTTCCAAGTCCATGAGCGTAGCTACTGTAACCCAGCGTCACTTACTTTTTGCTCCACGCAGCACCTCTCTGATGGTTTGTATTTGCCTTCTGGTTAATGTTTACTCCCTTCTTTCCAGTACACCACGTCAAGGGTGTGGCACAGGCTTTCTGCTTCCTGAATGTTCATTACCTAGTTTAAACCAGTTTACTCCCTTTCAAAGGGACCTGAAAAGTGACAACCCTAAGCTGAATGGAGACCCAAGACCCGACTCCAATCAGAACTGGCTACTATGAAGGATGATGTTTTTCTTTTTATATTGTTGAAGCTTCTTTGATGCCAACATGGCCCAAACGTTATCTAACCTTCAGACAATCCCAGAGGACATACAGGAAATCCCAGAGGACATACAGGAGGGGTCGCTGGGGACAAATGGACTAAGAGAAGGTCCTGACGCACAGGACTGTTGGTGGAGGGGGAGCTTATGAGCAATCGTTTTTCTATTGCAGAATTAGTCTGGTGGAGGGAACGTGGGCTTTGGAGTCAGCCCTAGGTTTGTGGGATGACCTTGGGAAGCATTCTGGGCATTTGGGACCTGTGTCAGCTACCACAGTGGTGAAATGGAAGGAACAATATGCCCTCCTAGGAATATTTTGTGGATTTGTGACATTTTGTAGATAAAGGACCCAGCAGATACCTGGCACATTGCAGATATTCCCGACACAGAAACCACAATTCTTCTGAGAGACTTAACTTGACTCGCACGGGAATCCCCAGTGATCTGGGGCTTGCCCTCAGCCATGTTTCTGAGCCACTGAGCGAAGGTGAACGTGTTAGTTCCACTGCTGATTCGGGATCCTACCTCAGGAAGTGGAGCTCATCGTCCTGCTCTGCCTTTTGTGTGTTTTGAGAAGAGTCACTGCGTAGTCCAGGTAGCATTTTGAAAATCTAAAATACTGTTAGATAATTCTTTGTTTTTATCGCAAAGAAAAAAAGAAAAGGAAGGGAAGGAGGGGGGAAAAAAGAGAAATAGAAAAGAGTTCAGGACGGATGTTTGCCAATTTGCAAAGTGAGCAGGACTGGTGTTTGGTACTTTCTGATCTCTCCTTTTTCTGCCCCTTTTTTTTCCCTTAAAAGGGGGGGAGGGGAGATGTATTAGACTGTCCCTGACCTAGATAGAGTGAGAGACAGAGAAAGAGAAAGGATGAGGCACACCCCTTCCATGACCCCTCAAATTATGCCATAGAGAAAACTGTTTCTGCTTTTATGGCAGTTGATCTCACTGTCTTAGTTTCCTCATCGGTTGAAATGTATTTAGTAGCAGCTGCCCTGCACACCTGCCAAGTTGTTAGAAGAGCCGAACAGATGAGGTGGTAAGGAAACATGAGGTTGTGTTTAAATGGAGGTACAGAGGCTTCCCAGAGGGAGTCTCGGGAGGCAGCAAACCAGAGTTTCAATTCAGCGCAGGCGATCAGCAGCTCTGTGACTTTGGGGAAGTCACTCCCACTCCCTGAGCCTCAGGTTCTTGGTCTTGAAATGAGCAAAGCAGACCTGGCTCCTCTGGTGGGAGGCTCCATGAGTTCCCATGTGTGAAGGCACCTGGAAAATTGTGTACACAGGTCACCTCATTTCTGCCGCTAAGGGCAGTCCAGGTTATTGCTGCCTTGTTTTGTTTTATTTTGTTGTTTTCCTTTCCATCTTTCTCACACAGTAAAAGCACAGACGCGAATTCCCGTTCATATGCATTTTTAGGAGCATCTGGGGTCCCCAGAAGCAGGGTGGGGGTATAAGACAAAGGGAGTGTGGGCTCTGGGTGGGGAATGCACACTCCACCTAGAAGGGACAGAGAGACTCAGCGCCAACAGACAACTGACGTGGTGGGGTGTAGGTCCAGTGTGGCCACGTCTGATTTTTCAAAGAATGCCAGTGATCTTGAATTTTTTTAATGTAAAAATCTACCATACAGGCTCAAAACTAACTGTAAACAGCAAAGGAAAAATTCTATTGTCTTTTCAGAAGACATAATCTGGTGCGGCTGCCCCGCATTGTAGGTTGGAGGGTGAAATCCAGAGAATAGAAAAAGGCTGCTTGGCTGGTCAGCAGTTGACGCCCAGAGCTGGGGCCGCCTCACTCAAATGCAGCACCATCATTCTCTGCTAGCTACAACCAGGTCTCCTGATTTCCTGGGCAGTGCTTATTCTACCACACTGGGTTCCGTTTTCTAGAAAGGAAATGGGAGAAGTGACCTACAAATGAAGAAGCAAAGTGCAGAAGGAGCAAGTGAAGGAAAGAGAAGAGAGAAAAAGATCCCCAACTAGCACCACCTGGCCACGTGGTGAGTGCCCAGCATGCCTTTCAGAGGAACACAACCAGGTACCCCTTCCGCACCTACTCCAGCACCCCCAAAATGCCAAGTGCATGCTGGGCATGCTTTGGCTGTTGCCCCCAAGCCTGGAACAGAATGCATGCAACCCCCAAAGTCTAACTGTGGGACATAGTGGTGCCTTGTTGTTAGTCTCTAGAACTGATGAAGTTTTCCAAGAAGTGTTGGAAGACTGGCTTCCCAAAACCTGGCAGAGTTGGCTCCATTCTGTACCAGGTGAAGGGGAAGTAGGTCGTAAAACACTTTGGCTCTTATCAAAGGTTATTAAGAAACAGCAACCACCACACCTGACTGTGCCATGTTCCTGATAAGAGGCAGCGCAGGGGAGGGCGTTGTGGTATCCTGAGTGACCTCACTGCTTGCCTGACCCTTGGCCACCATGTTTTCTCTGGGGCAAGTCAGGGGACGCAGCTTTCTTCCTTGATTTGCTTCACCAGTTGCCCGCTGTGGAGAAGCAGGGAGAAAACAGCATCTTGAAGTCGTGGCTTTGGTGCCTGGTATGCAAGTACCTCTGCTGTCCCCTGACTCCTCCACTCACCAGCCCTGGGACGTCCCCTGCCTGAACATCACTGTCCTTTGCTCTAAAATGGATAACAATACGTCCCACGTGGCCTCCATGGGTAAATGAAAATGTAAAGCATTTGCCCCCGAACAAGGCACATAACAAGTTGTCACTAAATGGTGCCTATCGCTGGAGGAGCAGTGTCCTCTAGAGCTTCCAGAATCAGATCCCAACCAGGAGGCTGTGAGAGGCTGCCCAGCACTGCTCCCCCAAAGGTAGGCTCCAGTGCCAAGCTGCCTGAGTTTGGGCATCCTGAGTACCGCTTCTACAACTGCCTTCCTCCCATGTTCTCACCTGTGAGATGGAGTAATTAACACTGTACCTCGTGGGGCTGCTGTGAGGACTGATGGAGCGAACCCGTGCTGTGCTTAGCATTACTCCCCACCATGACTGCTGAACGGATGATAAATACTTCTATCCAAGCAGACACACTGGAACAGGGACTGACACAGGAGCTCAGCCCTTGTCATTATGGAGCTGACAACTGAGGAAGGGGCAGAAGACATGCACGAGATTTTACACAGAGAAACTGTAGCAGATGGACTGACACCCACCTGTTCCTTCTCAGGCCTTCGCCCTGTGGCTCATGGGCACTAGAGTGGCCAACCTTCCAATTGCCAGCCTCTGCATCTCACCTGAGATCCTTCTCTGGTGTTCAGAGCCTGCTCTGCCCACGTGTTCAGCAGGGCTGAATTAATGATTGACAGGAGCTGCTGTATAAATACCCCAGCTGCCTCCCGCCTCAGTGAGATAACTCTGAGGGGCACGGTTTACATTGGCTCCTGGAATTGACTGACAGGACTGAGACCCTGTTTGTTGGCCACTGGCTAGGTGACATCATTTACTGGCCGTCTTTCGGCCTTGTCCCAATCCTTCTTCCCCCCATCTCCAAATAAGATACTTGTGCTTGAATCCTTGTCTTACGAACCAATTTATGATGCATAACAAACAGAGGTGCCAAGCTGAGTACCCCCAAAGTGCTATGATGTCTGTATAGATGGCAGGTGCCAGAACTCCCTGGTGGGGACCTGGAGAGAAACCTTTGCTGTGGTTTCCTTCAATGGGAAACTGCTGTACACCTGGATATCTGGTAACTGCTCCACGCACCGCCCTCCTTGTTTGGGAGCAGGCTTCCTTTGTAATGTCCCTGGAGGCAGGGAGCCATGGGTGGGCTGATGCAAGAAGCTGGGATTGTGTCTCCAGGCTGGGATCACATCCTAGCGCCCGGCCTCTCGGCTTAAACACAGCATCTGTGAACAAGAGGAAGCATCGTCCATCCAGGCAAATTGGAGTTTTCTCTGTGTCCTTTTCCCTTTTTTTTTTTTTTTTTTTTTGAAATGAAGGTAAAATGTAAAAACATGTAAGTCTCTGAGCCCTTTCTCTGTAAAAATAAGTAATAATTCAAACAGTAAACCCAGCTGAGAGAAGTCCCTGTCATGACAAGGAGAGACACCAAAAAAAAAAAAAAAAAAAAAGCTGCGCTCCCCAAACAAATAAGGAGACAGTGAGGTAAAAACTAAAACCTGGGAGTGCTCCTTCTGAACTGGGAAATTGGTGTGTGAATAAGTCAAGTGCTGGCTTAATTTTCGCTGAAAAACAAAAACAAGACACTCAGAGACAGAGCTGACACTCCAATGTTCAGTGGACAAAATGAATACACTAATTAGTAAAAAGTTAATACAGAGACAAATCTGCCATTTCCAAAAAGCTGCCCTCTCTGTAGGAGCCTACTCCTGGCTGCGGCATTTTCCCTTCACACTGATAGATATTTTGATGACCTAACAGAAGACTCATGTCTAGGTGCTGAGGCTTTAAAAGGAGCAAAAAGATTGAAGTGCAGGCGTTTCTTCAAGGAAATTAGATTTTTGCAACAAGTCCGGGTCCTGAATGATACAGAGGACATGCAGAACCCTCCCCTTCGGCTCTTCCAAAACAAATACAGTCATTTCCAACCACTCACGGGTGTTTTTCCTCCCAAAACAAACACCGAAACAAGTATTTACAGAGTTATGAAAATGCAACAGGAGTCACGTGGGGCACAAGGTTTCCCTACCTGGGCCCAAGAGCTCCGGTGGGATTCTTAAACAGAACGTCACACCTCATGTCCACTGTGGGGCAGGAAACCCTCAGACCAAAGAGGATTAGTCCCCGAATGTATTCATCAGGATAAAAGCCACATCTTTTCAAGAAAGTGTTTGCAGTTCAAGGGAAGAATGGAATTAGACAAAGGGAGAGCCAGTGGCTTTTTCCTCATTTGCCCAAATTTGCAGAAATGCCCTCAAAGAGCTCCTGACCACCCGGTGCATCAATCCATTACGTTTATCAACAGCACCAAGTGTGGTGCTAGCTGTTGGGCTGACCACCTTGCATAATCTCTTATTTGGTTATTTACGAGAAAGGCCCCTTGTTTGCTTTTGCTCCCAAATGTCCCGGATGTGAACAGCTCTCAAAATTAGGAAATGCAGCTGGCGAGTGGTTGCTGTCAACACTCCGTATTTCATCCTTCTGCCTTCTCCTGTGGATCTAGAGAACCAGGCAAGAAAATAAAGTGAATGTGCTTATGGAAGGAGGGGAGAAAGATAAAGGGAAGGAAGGCAGGAAAGGAAAGAAGATGGAAAAGGAAAGGGGGGCAAGAATGGAAAAAATATGGAAAAGAGGAAGGTGAAAAGGAGGGAGGGAGGAAGGGTAAAAAGAGAACAGAAAAGAGAAAGGAAGGCGTGAGAGAGACAGACAGCAAGAAAAAGGGAAAGAGAGAGAAGGGGACAGAGAGCGATCTGCTGCTGTCAGACCCTCACTGCTTTACACTGAGGAGCCCGATAGCCTCTCAGTGAAAAGCTGAGATTAAGCTCACAACATAATTTCCATTATGTTAATGTTGCTTTAAAATATATTGCACAGAGTGCTGCAACAATCAAATTATCAATTATAATGTCTACTCAGAGTAGAAAAGTGTTGCAAACAGAGGGCTGATTACTGCTTCAGTACATCCAATCTGCATACTCATTGTTCAGTACAGGGAAAACAAATTATCTTGTGTTGGCCCCAGTTCAAATTTAATTAAATGAGTGCAAAGCAATTATAATAAAGTACAATAGTGTAGTAATGAAAGGAAAATAACTCATTAACCTATTAATCTTTATTTATGTTCCTCTCAAATAACTATGTAATTTCTTTATCACCACATCCCATAAGAAAAAGGAGGGTCTCTGCGCGTGGCCTGGTTTACCAGGTTCTATTTGGTGAAGGTGCCATCACGTCGACCATTTATAACTAACTTTCCTTGGCTTCGGGACCACCCCTCAAACCTCCCATCCAAGTCCCCGCACACACGTACGTGTACTTGGTCTAGACTTAGCATTCCTCTCCCACACTTTCCTGACGCCTGTCAATACACAAGGTAAATCTCTCTGGAAGCTGAGATGTGCTCACCACAGCATATGGGAGAGCTATCCTGCCACGTCTGTCGCCTGAGGCAGTGCAAATCAGGAGAAAGAGCCCAGTGCTTTAAGCCTGAAGAGACACTAATAGCTCACCCTTGACAGTGCTTTCCAGTTGATAAAGTTTTTCACGTGTATGATCTCATTTAAGCCTCACGACAACCCTGTGGGGTAGTATGACTACCACTGTCTGCTTTACAGGTGAGGAAATTGAGATTGGATTAGGTAAGGGTTTTGCCCAAGTCTTGAAGGTCACCAGTAGGGTTCTAACGTAGGCCCACCGCCCCTAAATCTTCATTGCTTCCCCTGGGAACCTCACTTCTCCGAGTATGCTCCAGGGACCAGCAGCTTTGGAATCATCTGGAAGCCCATCAGATTAAAGAATCCCCGGGTGATTCAGCTGCACACAGATGTTTGGGAAGTGCTGGCACTGCTCGATACCGTGTTACCTTTCCTGGAGAGAACTGTGGCTCAGACAAGTCTCCCAGGGCAATGGTTTTCTGGAGTTCTCATAGCAACTACTCAGTTAAGTGTTTCCTGGCAACTCTCAACACCTTGAGATGACCTTGAGCGATCAGGGCTGACTCTGGCTTCACTGAACTGTCATCTGAAGACACAGCTGGAGTTAGAGGAGGGAATAAGAGCAGCAGTGGGTTCTCTTTTTAGCCCTACACCTGACCCCCAAATCCTCACTCCTTCCTTCAAGGAGAATTTTCTTTTTGTAATGGAGAAGCAAAAGCAACTGATGAATTGAAGAAGGAAACACATTTGTTAAGTTCCTACTTTGTCCGTGTATTATTTCATTTAATGTTCACAAGGAACAGCTTTTTTAGAGAAAGTGACTGAGAACAGGATTAAATGATGGGCTCAAAGTCGCCGACACAGCTGCTAAGGAACAGAGGTGAGATTTCCTTTGGCTTCAAACAGTATAATTTCACTGTTTTAACATTTTCTCTAAAAACAAAAAAAGAGAAAGGAAGGACGGAAGGGAGGGAGGGAGGAAGGAAGGAAACCTTCCCCATTAAATGCCCTTCAGTCCAATTCAAGCCCCACATCCTGGCATCTAGCTCTGTACTCATGCTTCCTTGCCCTCATCAATCACTCAGGGGGCATCCGCGTAATTGGGCAAAAATCAGGCCGAAGGAAAATGGGTGTGTGTAGTTGCCAACCAATGACTGCTTGGGGTCTGTGCTGGGGGCAGAAACCACCAGACCAAGTCCAGAATGACAACCCTCATTGCAGCCCACTGCGAGGGGCTCCACTGTCCAGTTTTGTCTTTCTGAGGATTGTTTTGAGTTGTCTGCAGGATAGAAGGGCCCACGTCAGTGAGGAAGGGAGCGTCCTCGGCACTATGAGCTCAAAGATATTGAGTGCTAATTTACATCCAGCAAAATCTCTCTTAAATAAACTCTATTTAATCAATTCACCAAATTAACCGAAACTCTTTTGTATATAAAACAGACTTCTCACGTTCCCAGCCGGTTGAAGGCTCCAGTAAGGAGACTATTTTCTGGTGTGTCCCTGGTCCTGCTCTCCCATGTATCGGGTGCTGTGTTTACTGGGAACCCACTAGGTTTACTCCCGAACCTGCTTGTTCCAGTTGTATTTATTATGGGGATTGTATACCTTAACACTATGTGAGCAACAAAGGGAACTTAACGTTTCTGTGACAACTAGACTGAATGCTTTGGAAATATTTGATAAAGGGAAGTCACTAAAAACAGTGTTGGCAAATCTGTAAAAAATTGAAGGAAATTGTGAAGATCTTTATGGAAACAGCCCTGGAATGTTTTTTTAGTCTCTTCAGGTTTTTCACATTGCATTTTAAAGAAAATGGAACTGAAACTCAATACATTGTGAATGTGCTTTAGGTAAGAAAGATAATCTAGAACTCTAAGCAATGTAATATGACCATGTTTTTTTTTTGTTTTGTTTTTTGTTTTTTTCCAGAAAAAAAGCCCACATCCTACACCAAATGCAAAATAATGTGTATGTTTTGAATGAAGATAAAAGTAAATATTTCAGGCATGTGTCATTTAAAATCATTCCTAAATTTACCTCTAGCTAGGTCCCCCAGGGGCCTCTGATCAGAGGACGTTCACATTTCTACTTTCCATGTTTGTCATTTGCCCATTTACCTTCCATCCCATAGACATACTGTGCTATATTTAAGGTCAAGGTCTTTTACATATTCTTAATTCAACTACCTTAGTCTACACATGTTTATTGAACAACTGTTGTATGCCAGGCACTGGGTTGGGTGTGGGAATAGATCAGTGAAACCTAGAGCCTACATCGGAGAAAAGACACTTTAAATAAACCATCACAGGATCGTTATTTAATAATAATTGTATTGTGTGGATGGAAAAGCGGGGGTTGACCCTATCTTTATATAACTCAGAACTGGGATGGGTCTCCTACTTCTAGAGGGTACAACAAGTGTTGTTTGAATAAATGAGCAGGCAACTTTCCTCCCTTGGATCCGATGTATAATGCAGTTTCTTTCCTCCTGCTTCACTGAGGTATAACTGCCAAATAAAATTGTGCATATTTAAGGTACACAACTTGATAGCTCGATAATGGAGTCTCTTGGGGCTGAAGGGTCACCATCATCCTTAGCCGTGCCCGACGTGATGGCGTAGTGGCTGGAACCCTTGGGATTTGGAGCAAGTGCCTTCCCTGACCACTTTTCTTCCCTGTCCTCTAGTTTGTCCCCGCAATATTCTCTCCACCCTACTCTGCCCCCAGGACTTTGACCTTTATGGACCCTCTCAGCTGGCATCCTGGCCCTGGGCCTCCATGGGGATGAGGCCATATGAGAGCTGGGAAGGCAGGAGGAGGTGGAGATTGTGGGTTTCGTTCCTCAGCTCCGCATCTGCAGAGTAGCCATGTATTGGCTGCATCTCTCTCCGGAAAACCACAGCTCGTGTCAGGCAGCTTTCTCTATACAGCTGCTCTCTGGATCCAGGATTAGCAAACCAGGCTGAGATTAGGGTGAGGCAAGTGAGATAGCTAGGTGCAAAATTTAAGGAAGTACTGACTCTCCTACCTTTGCTTTGTTTCAGCTCTGATGCAAACCTTTCCTATAAAGGGCCAGATAATACGTATTTAAGTATACAGTCTCTAATGCACTATTCAGCTCTGCCGTTGAATAGTGAAAGCAGCCACAGACAATGCGTAAACACATGGGCATAACTGTGTTTCAATAAAGCTTTATTTTCATCTTTCACGGGCAAGATGTGGCCCATGGAGCATGGATGCCAAACTCTGCTCTAAGTGGGACAGTTCCCCACGGTTGCTCCCTCTGGGGTACAACACAGTCCCATGTGGTTTCCCTTTAACCCTGCTCATGTCTTTGCAAACAATCTCTTCACTAAGCTCCCCTCAAATTATCCAAACTGAGTGTGCCATCTGTTTCCTGCTAGGACCCTAATTGATGCACTTGGCTTTGCATTTCTCCAACACAGGCTTTAATTGCAAAGTAACAACAACAACAAAACCAACAACAAAAATGGAGACCAGGACCAATTACTGTGTGGCGGGACACGGTGTTGTGCCTGCATCCATCCATCCCAGAATACGAGAGGCTACTTCACAAAGTTGCACGATGCTCTTAAAGTTGGCTGGAGCTGAAAGAAATAAACCTTTCTTTCTTGGGGCCTGGAGTCTCAATCCTGCTGCCCTACTTGTCCTCTTCTAATGGAATGGAGGTCTGTTCTAATTAAACAAGAAAACACATCTTTTCACAAGGGGAGAACGGAGGGCATTGTACTTTGTGCCTCAAAGAAAGCATGCTTTAATAAGAATCCTTTTATAATCCCTGCTTTTATTTGTTGCTTCCCAAAGCTTTTGCGGGTAATAAAGGGATTGTAAAGTTGACAAATATAAGCAGGGACAAAGAAGTTTGGGGAGATAATGCCTCGGCGAATGGGCAAGTATTTGAAAGTGTATTGATCCCACAACACATAGAAGATGATCGCAAAACACCAAAGCTGCCATCGGGGTGATGTTTCTATTACAAAGTAAAGGCCTGTGCAGGCAGGACCATGCATTCCCCGTATCGTGCAGAACTATGCCCAGAGTTAAAGAGAAAAATAATTCAGGCAAAAATGCAGGCTGTGGTATCTAAAGATCTGGGTTCACCGTGGATGCACTGCCCTTCACCTAACTTACTGCATTATCCTGCAGATCCGGCAAGTGGAGGCTCAGCAGATGTGTCGTGTTCCGTCACAGGTATGTGATGGTGTCCCACCATTGTCACTATCACCGGCACAGCCCATTCCTCCACCTGGCAAGAGCCACCAATTTTCCCTTGAGGGTCCCTCCCTCGCCTACTCAAAGACTTGATCCTTCTACCTGGCCTCCATCCCCAGTGCACGGTTGGAGCATGTAGCCAGGCCTGATCCCATCAAGGCACGGCATCCTCTGGCCACAGAGATTGGTTTAGTTATAGGCACGTTTATCCATGAGCCTGAGATGCAGTAAGTGATCACATGGGCTGTGCTTTCCCACCAGACTTGAATGTGGGCACCGGAACTGCCTATACGTGGACCCTAAGGCTGAAGCCAACAGAGTAGAATGATGACATTGTTCAAGCCCCAAATACAGCCTCGCCTAACGCCGACCTTAAAGAGACTGATTGGGGGAAAATATAGACAAGTTTTCACACTCCCCTGAATCCACACCTTTTGTAATATGACTTTGCAGATTCTCTCATTGAGAGTGTTAAGAAATGGAAACCATGTCCTGCCCCTTGTCTAAGGACAGGTCTTGTGAGTTGCTCTGGCCAATGCAGTGCCGTGGAGGAGATGGTGCACATGTTCACGCTCGCTCGGCATCCTGCCACCACGCAGCAAAGCCTGAGCTAGCCTGCTGGAGGATGGGCCACGGCGTGGACCACAGCCAAGCCGCCCAGCCAACAACCAGAAGCAGTGCTGCCTAACCCATCCACAGATGCCTGCAGAAGAATGAGAGGGCCCAGTGGAGGCCAGAGAAAGCACCCAAGTGAATCCCTCTTAGATGGCGGACCCACCGATTTTGAGCTACATAAATAGTTGTTTTAAGCTACTGAAGGGTGAGGTGATCTATTCTTCATCAATAACGAATGGATACACAATCCCACTCCTGGGTTTTTCACTTATAGGGACCCCAAATTTATCATTCTGTTTTAATCCGTTAGGATTGGGTTATCTGTGACTTGAAATGAAAAGAATTCTAATGCAGTAAAGATGTGCCTTAATTCCCCAGCCAGACAGCCCTGTCAGGGATCCTGTCTCTCAGATCTGGAACCAAAGGGAGTGATCAATAAAGTCTTAATGACTGTGTGATACTGGCGGGTACTCCAATCACATTTTGAAGAGCAAAGGATCTATTTGCTCTTGAATCTCCAAAGTCATCTCTGTGGGGATCGTGGTTTACTTGCCTAACTCCTCCACAGAAATTCAGAAGATATAAGGGGTTTCTCCAACCATCACAATAGGTGAAAACAGATAAGCTGGCCTAGAGAAGGCACCATTCGTGTCTAAGGAACCACACTGTGGCATCTTCCTCAAAGGAATCCAGAAAAATCCCCCGCTCAATTCTGCACTCCTGAATTATATGGAAACCTGAAATTGTCTTGTTTTTCTAAAATAAAAGACATGTACTGTTTCCAGGCAAGAAGCCAAGATCCACCTATTCTTCTCCTCTAGGACTCCATCTACTCACTGCTATAACTTGCTGCATTATTCCTATAATTTCTTTTTCTTTTTCTGAAAAAAAGGAAAGAAACTAAAGCAGGGACTCCATAAGAGTCATACTCCACTGCAGTAATAAGATAGAATCCTATGTCAGAGTGGAATCCAGTAACCAATGTTCACCAACTGCTGACAAATTATGTGTGTGAGTGTGTGTGTGTGTGTGTGTGTGTGTGTGTGTGTGTGTGTGTGGAGAGAGAGAGAGAGAGAGAGAGAGAGAGAACCATATTGTGGTTCTTTAATCAGAGAATAACCAGACTTTGTCCACCCCAAGTAGTTTATATTTTAAGTTCTTAAGTAGTTGTTTTTTCTCAAATCCACAGACAAAGGTCAGAAGGAAGAAGACCTTGCTGAAGACTGAAAAGAGAAGTACGCTAGGGGGACAGAGATAACTTCCCTCAGCCCAGGGGTCAGGCAAGGGAATTGCTGGCTGACATTCGCCCTTTCTCTAAACTCTCCCAGGCCTCAACAGCTCCTAACCTTTCCTTTCTTCCTTCTCAGCCTCACTCAGAGGCTCAGCTCTTTCCCTGAGAAGCCTCAATGAAAAGTCCAAGGTAATAAATGCCATTCAGGAGAAACGGAAGCTCTGGGTTCGTTTGGTTGCTCTCTTCCGATCTAGACAATGAGCAACGGTCAGAACGAGGCCCAGAACCAGCTTCCTTCCTCATGCGGTTGCAGGTCGGCAGCATGGAGAGAACACCGCACTGGGAGATTGGGTGCCAAAGAGAAGATACTTAGATGAGAAATAAATGAGCTGAGGGGAGGTGGGGCAGGTGAGCTGTGAGGAGATGGGGAAACTGTGGAGTGAGGGAGGACAGTCTGCTGAAGCTACTAGACATAAAAGTGGCAACGCATGAAAGCAAATCAGGGGGATGAGGAGGAAAGCAGTGAACAACGTCATATTAGTCCTCGTCACTCATCCCCTTGCTTGCGTAATAAAATGCAAACTCTACAACCTGGTCTGATCCTACATAACTGATCCCCGCATCTCTTCAGCCTCTTCCTTAAAAAGGCCCCCCTTGCTCCTACTGTGTTTCCCCGAAAATAAGACCAGGTCTTATATTAATTTTTGCTCCAAACGACGCATTAGGGCTTATGTTCAGGGGGTGTCATCCTGAAAAGTCATGCTAGGGCTTATTTTCCGGTTAGGTCTTATTTTTGGGGGAAACATGGTAGCTGCACAGGCCTTCTTTTCATTTCTCCAGCATGCTAGCTGTACCAGCATGCCTGCCTCCGAATCTTGCCATTTACTGTTTTTGTTCTGCCATGGTAGATGCTTTCCCATCCTTCACGTCTCAGTTCAAATGTCACCCCCTCTGAGAGGTCACCCTTGATCAACTTATCCAATCCAGACCTGCCCCTGCCCATCATTTTCTGACTCATTACTCTAGAATTTTCCCCTTCATTACACTTCACACTAGCTAAAACCATCTTGTTTATGTTACTTCCTTCCTTTTGCTAACTTTGGGTGCAGTTTGTTCTTCTTTTTCTAGCTCTTTGAGGCATGGAGTTAGGCTGTTTATTTTTAGCTCTTTCTTCTTTTATAATGTAAGCATTTGTTGCAATGAACTTCCCTCTTATTTCTAGCTTTTGCTGTATCCCATAAGTTTTGGTATGCTGTGCTTTCATTTGTCTCAAGGTATTTTCTAATTTCCTTCTTTATTTCTTTTTTTTTACCCAGTGGTTGTTCAAAAGTGTGCTGTTTAATTTCCACATATTTGTGAATTTTCCAATAGTCCTTCTGCTATTGATTTCTGGTTGTATTCTATTGTGGTCAGAAAAGATACTCGATACGACTTCAACCTTAACTTTGTGAAGACTTGTTTTGTGGCCTGACAGTCGATCTATCCTGGAGAAAGTTCTGTATATGCTTGAGAGATGTGTATGCTGCAGCTGTTGGATGGAGTGTGTATGTCTGTGAATGTCTGTCTGTCTAGTCTACAGTGTAGTTCAGGTCCTCTGTTTTTTTATTGATCTTGAGTTTGGATGTTCTATCCATTATTTCTAGTGGGGTATTAAATTCTCCTATTATTATTGCATTGCTGTCTATTTCTTCCTGCAGTTCTGTCAATGTTTGCTTTATATTTTTAGGTGCTCTGATGCTAGGTGCATATAGAGTATTTACAGCTACTATACCCCCTGGGTGAATTGACCCTTTTATCATTATATATTGTCCTTCTTTGTGTCTTGTGAGAGTTTCTGACTTAAAGTTGTTTATGTCTGATGTAGATATCACCACACGTACTTTCTTTTGCTTACCATGATTGTAGAATATCTTTTTCCATCCCTTCGCTTTCAGCCTATATGCATCCTTAAATCTAAAGTGTGTTTCTTGTAGACACCGTGTAGTTGGATCTTGTTTTTTCTTTATCCATTGAGCGACTCTATTAAAATCATTTTGCTTATTCCTTTGTTCATTTGCTTACTGTTTGTCTCTGTTCTAGAATGTTGGCTCTGTATCACTGTCTTGTCTCCTGTGTTGTACGCTCCCATGCCCAGCACCTGGCCTCACACATAGTAGGAATTCAGTAAATACTTTTCAAATGAAAGAAAAATAAACACAGACTTGGGGGAGAAAACAGCCAATTAAATAATTACTTAATTGAATAAAATATTAATTGTTTTTTACAACACATGTGTCCTTACTAAGCCTTTAGAGTTTGTGTCTCATAAATCTTCACATCCCGTGGGGCTAGTAATGGGTGAGGCCAGGAGACGCAGTGTGAGAAAGGGGACCAGGAAACCAATCTCAACCACAGGGGTTAATTGCCCCAAGGGACCCTTCGGGCTTCAAATGTGCTGCTTGGTGGCACAGAGCTGTGGAGGAGGACAGAGGTGTGGTGATAATAAAAAGTAAAACAACTTTTAGCCAATTTTATCATTGTTCTTAACTCCCCATAGACTATGCAGCCTTCATTGCCTGTCCCCTGGTGGACCACTCCCACCTCCACCCCAAAACTGTCTGGACACATCACTGGGTTTTTTCTCTGTGACTGCGTCCATTTCCTGGGACAGCAAGTATCCTTGAAGCCACCTAGGGGGCCAGCTCCAAGAGAGCAGACATGTCCATATAAGTGAGCAGGGTAAGTATTAGAATCTTAACCGTGGCTATTGGGAATCCTTGCTCTCAGGCCACGAAAACATCTAGATGGTAGTTCTTTGCCTGCCAACTCCATATCTTCCTGCCCCTGGCAGAAATCCTTTGTCATTCCAGCTACTCTCTGGAGGTCAGGAAGGGCTCTGTTTATCCAAGTCCATGAGCCATGCCAACCAATGACTCATGGCTTCCCCAAATCCATTAGGGCCACATGGACAAAGATACAAATGGGGTGGGGTGTGGGAAGGAGGGGAGGTCTATTCTGGCAATATGAGCCTCATGATGGAAAGAGACCTAAAGTTGAGTCATATTTACTTCGCATCTCTCTGCCAGCCCTTTCCACAGTCAACAATTTACAGCTCTCGGGACATGGACAGTGCTGAGCTGAGTGACCGGCCATCTCAGCTTCTGGCCATTGGACACTCATGCTCCAACTAGTCACAACAAGGATCTACTCTTCGTGCTGCCTCCCTCTTGATTCCTTTCTTGAGCCCTCTTCTTCTGTTATCCCACTTAGCAATTTTGCATTATCACTTTGTGCTTAGTTCAAAAATACATTTCTTCGAGCACAAAAAACATCACCCAGACACAAGTATGTTAAATACCCTTGGTGTCCATGTTAAAAGACAGTTGGTATACAGCATTCTGAGTGTGGCAAATAGGTTTGTCACCTATGTTAATTTCAACTGTGTAGTAGTGGCTGCCTATAACACTGTGTTGAGAAAGATTCTGAGGTTGCATCTGAGTCCAGTGGCACAGAGTGCTGCAATCAATTAGTCATGTCTGCCACAGGCTTAGACTAGAAGGGGGACAGCCCTTGTGCCACGTATTTGTCACCCCTGCAGGAAACCCTACACATCCACAAGTTAAAAATTCATGGGTTCAGTTATTGCAGAGGAGTCCCAAATGTTCCAAAACATGTAGTAATCTATATGTATTTTTTACATGTCTAGGATTTGAGGCTTACACACTCGGTATCTGGAAACAAGTCCCTGTACTGGGGAGCGTTAGGGGAACTTCCTCACACTCATATTGTAAAAATCCTTTGTGATTCTCACCCCTCTTCACATGAACAATATTTTTTACAGAAATCAAAACTTTTATTTCATTGTGGAAAAGTAATGTAAGCCCCACAAAGGGAAGAACTTTGATTGTCTTTGTTACTATTATATATCTGGTAACAAGTAGGTGCATAGAAAATATTTATTAAATGAAAAAAAGGCAGAGAGGAAGCTATGGGAGATGAAAATATGGAGCAATGAGGTCTGGGAAGGGAGGGAGGGGAGCTGGAGAGAGGGAAGTAATTAAGTCGGTCCAGAAAGCATAAGTTTGGGATAAAACAAGACTGAAATGGCCCATATTTTTAGAATCATTAGGGGTTTGAGAGGTGTGTTAAGCTCCACTGCTTGTGAAGGGGAAAATTATAACTAAAGTGACATATGGGATGAAAACCTCTGTGGTTCTAGCCTTACTCCTGCCAGAGGAGGGGCTATGCATTGTTTATGGCTGAAGTGCCAACAGTGTCATTCCCCTGCTAGGGATTATTGTGTCTTCATGGAGACGAGAGGGGATTGAATCAGGATGCCAAATTTCTACATCTCAGTCAGAAGGAGCCCCTATGTTAGCCCCGGACGAGAGGAAAAGGGTGGAAACAGGGCTGGCCAGAGGCATCAGAAGATGTGGTTGGGAGAATTCAAAAACTGAGATCATGTGATCTAAAGTCAGACATACTCTGGGTTTGGGTCTCAGCTGCACTATTCCCTAGTCACGTGACTCTGAGGAAATTACTTCGGCCCCCTGAGCCTCAGTTTACTCACCTATAGAATGGGAATAATAATATTAAATAAGATAACGCACACAAGGCATTTAGCCCAGGATTGATGCATATTAAACGAGCCATAAATGTTAGCTATTGTTACTATTATGTTTGTTGCTGTTATTATTAATAATGCCAAGATGCCCATTATAGACTAAAGTGTGCATCAAATGGTTTTCCCTGGGCTCACGGTTTGACTGTGTTTGCCAGCTTACCTTATAGTTAGACACAACCATGTAACTGGGTTCTGGACAATGGCCCCTTCCAGGTCTGGCTTACAAAATCTCCCTCCATGCTCTCTGACTTCCCTCATCTTCCAGCCAGATGGAGGGCTCGAAAGTCCTAGGGATGGCAGAGCCCCTGGATGGAAAGAGCGTAATCCATGAATGACTGTGTGGGGTAAAAGCCCTACTGCCACCCCTGCTGGCCGACACTGCACAGGCATGTGAACTAGAAACACGCTTTCACTCTCCTACGTCGATGAAATTGGTGGGCCCTTTGTTACAGTAGCTTGCCCTAGCTAATACACCAAGGTTTGTAAGGACTCACCAGGAGACACACATAAACACAGCTGAAATTCCTCTTTCCCACAAGTCACTTGCCCTGGGCCTTGGAACACGAATTCTAGCTGCTCATTCAACCAATGGCTGGAAACATTTTCTCTGTCTTCACTCATTTGGGTGCTCCCCAAGCATTCATTTTCTGGTGCTCGTGTCCTGGCCTAAAAGTGTGCAAGGAACAGAAGACTCCCTGGATTTATGTGCTCTATTGCCAGTATTAGTGAGGACGCCAGGCTGCAGCCATTCATCATCTACCAGCCCACCAGACAAAATGATTCACTCTAGACTTAAAGGTTGAAGTCGATTGAGTATTGTTTTAACTGGAGGGAGAGCAACTTTCATAAAGTGGCGAGAGCTTTATGACAGAAAGTTGTATTAATGACCCCACTTCAGTGCATATCAGGAGGAGGTCATATAATCCTCTTCCCGGAATTACATGCTGGCCAGTTCAGATAAATAACGCAGATCTCTGCCATTCATAATCCAAAATGTTAACAATTAATTTCTGCAATCAATCCTGAAGGGGGCTGGAAGCCTGAATCGCTAGGCCCAGACAGGCCCTGCTTGTCTCGTGGATTTCTCATGAGTCAAAATTTAAACCTTAAACTTGTAACGAACTGTTGTCAAGACACAGCTGACTTAGGCAATCAAGATAACATTATTCAGCAATAACCTGGGTGAAACATATTCTAAGTGTGAATTAATAAGTTGGCTGACTCCGGGCCCCAGATGTTTCCCACTCTGGCAATATGCCCGAAGCGATGATAAGCAGATTTACATACTTAACTAATATGTTTATTTAAAGGAAATTTCCAAATCCAAAATAACATCCAGATTTCTTATTTGGCTGCAGATCAAAAGACATGCTATCAATAAAGACAGAATCCAGGATAAACCCTTTCAACATCTGCTTAAAACCAAACAACAGATTTGAGGGTTTTGGTAAAACTTAATTGCAGACAAATTTTACTGCCTCTTACATAAATATATATTTTCGTGTCCCTGGGGTGGTTCTGACCTCATCAATTCTCCTGTTCACAATACACAACATTGTTCTTTTACTGGCACCAATAGTTCTGCCTTTACCAAGCATTCCTTTCTCAAGGTTTTCTTTCTGACTGAAGGATGAACAGATTTCCTCCCCATCAAGAAAGTCAAGCAAAAGTCAGGGGCCTGAGCTAGAGTTTGGAATGTTATAAAACAACAACAACAGAAAAAAAAAAAAACCCTCCTCTCTAGCAACTAGCAAGTACTTTGTTTTTCCATAATTCCTAATGAGTGTGTATTTGGTCTCACTCTCCCTTCATTTTAGAAGGAGATTGTAGAAATAGTGATGATCCTTGAGTATCGACATTTTCCTTTCTGTTTTGTTGCTGATTCCCCAAGGGAGAACTCAGTAACAGGATCAAAGTGTTAACAGATCTCTGTGCTTGTGAAGGAGATGATAATAGAATGGGTGTTGGTCCCAATAGCTCTTAGGCCTGTAATGTGAACACGTTCCCTTCCCTAGGTGCTAACTTCCTGGAACTGGACCAGAATAGTTGGGCACTGAGGCATTTTCCCATCCACTGGCCAGGGCTGTAATTGAACTAAGGACCTGTTCCGGATTCCCTTTGCCGAAGGATCCATTTAGTGTTGGGGCCAATATTAGCTGGTTGACCTTGGGGTGGGAAAACTGAGAGAGTCAGGAGTCATCCATCTTTGCTCCTGCTCCCAACTTTGAACTGAGTCATGTTAAACTGGGTCCAATCTCCTCACGACCAAGCTAGGAAGAAGAGGTTGGTGGAATCAATCAGAGAAACGGACACTAAAACAGCAACGGGATATCATTTTCCTCCTCTCAGTTGGCAAACATATTTCTAAATACAACATTTGACTATAGTTTAGATGTCCCCAATTACAAGTGATACATATATAACAACTATATATGTATAAAATACAGGTATCAAAAGTCTTAAACTTTTCTAACCTTTGACCCAGAAATTCTACTTCTAGAACGCATCTTAAGAAAATAATTATGGATTTGTGCACAGATTTAACTATGAGAATGTACGGCTTTGCACGTGATAACAAAAGAAAATATATCACAAAAGACCTAAGTGCCACACGATTGAGACCAACTAATTAAATGATGGTATACAATTTATAAAATTATTTAAAATGAAGTAATAGAATAAAATTTAATGATAATGAATGGTTGTCATGAGTCAAAATTATATTATACTGCTGAGTGAAGAAAGCAGAAAAAGTATGTATTATATTTTGCCTTTAAGAGATATACATGTACAAAATGTAATTGGTAGTGACATACAACAAAATTATGACAGTGGAACAATCATGGGTAAGTATAATTTGTTTTTTGCTTATTTTATAACCTAAGTGCTCCATAATGAACAAATGTCACTTTTATTGCAAAAATTCTAAATATACTGTGAGGGATTTTATTTTAAATTAGTTATATAAAGGTAAAATTCACACACAATAAATGCACTCATTTTAAGTATTCATTCCGATGAGTTTTGACAAATGCATGTGCCCCATATCACTAATGAATTAAGATATGGAACAATTAAAATATAAAATTACTATATAATTCCTACTACCCTAAAAAGTTCCCTCCTGCCCCTTTGTAGTCAGACTCCTTTTCACCTCTGGCTCCAGAGAAACTCTCTGTCCCTGTTATGGGCTGAGTTGTATCACTCCCCAAATTCATAGGTTGAAGTCCTAACCCTCAGTACCTCATAATGTGACTGAATTTGGAGCTAGGCCTTTAAAGAGGTGCTTAAGGTAGAATGAGGTTGTATGGATGGACCCTACTCCACTGTGACTGTTGTTGTTCTAAGAAGAGGAGACGAGGACACACACAGAGGGAAGACCATGTGAGGACACAGCGAGAAGGTGACCTCTAGGAGGTAAGGAGAGAGGCCTTCAGAAGACACCAACCCTACCGACCTCCCGACCTCTGATTTCTAGTCATCAGAACTGTGAGAAAATAAATGTCTGTTACGTGAACCTCCCAGTCTGTTGTATTTGTATGGCAGCCTTAGCCAACTAATACGGTCACTATTTTGTTCCCCAAGAGTTTCTATAATGGACTCGTACAGTGTATAGTCTGGCTTCTTTTGCTCAGAATCAGCTTTGATGTTTTTGAGATTCGTCCTTGTGGTTGTGTGTATCTGTAGATCAGCAGGTTATTTACTCTAATCAGTTGGTGATTCTTTTCATTGCTGAGTAGTATTTCATTGTTTGGCTGTACCACATTTTGTTTATTCATTCACCAGATAATGGACATTTACGTATTTAATACGTTATTTCCAATTTGGGACTATTGTGAATTAAATTGCTATGAAAATCTTGTACAAGACTTTTTGCAAACATGTGTTTTCATTTGTCTTGGGTAAATATCCATGAGTAGAATTGCTGGATCATTAGGGAAGGAAATGTTTCACTTCATAAGAAACTGCCAAACTGGTTCCAAAGTATTTATACCATAGTACCACTCTGCCAGCAATGTTTGAAAATGCTGGCTGCTCCACATTTCCTGACACTTGGTTTCCCAGTCTTTTTCATTTTAGCCGTTAAAAAGTAGATGTGAAGTGGGTGTCATTATAGTTTTAATTTGCATTTCCTTGATGACTAAGAATGTGAACATCTTTTCATGTGCTTATTGGCAGTTTGTGAGCTGTCTGTTCAAATCTTTCATCCGTTTTTTATTGGGTAATTAGTTTTCTGTTATTGAGTTGTAGGAGTTCTTTACATATTGTAGAACCAAGTCTTTGTCATCTACCTGTATTGCAATATTTTCTCCCAGTCTGTGGCTTTTCTTTATGTTTTCTTCATGGTGTCTCTCAAAGAGCAGAAGTTTTTAACTTATTTTGCTTTTGAGAAAAAGAAATGACCAGTGGTGCCTCTGAGAATTCAAGAGCATCTCTCTGCCTTTTGATCTGAGCTCAGCTTTTTTTATCTGAGCTCAGGCTCTGGTTTTCTTACTTGATTTCTATCTCTCCTGCTACATGCACTTTTCCTCATTAATCCGACTAGTGAACGCCTCCTGGTGAAAACTGTGAGCACAAAAGACAAATGAGGTGTTGGGGAAGCCATAGCAAAACCAGAAGCAAAGCCTAAGTCACCCTGGCACTTCCTCTGACCTCTAGGAAGGGAAGTGTCATGTCTGCTGAAGTACTTTCTAGCATTTCCTGGCTTTAAACTGACAGCAAACAGTTCCTTTCAGTCACAACTAACAAAGTCCTTTTTCAGGTATGATTTGGTGAGTGCTGTCATGCTTCTTTCCCACAAGCAAAACAGGAAAATAGAGATCCTTCAAAATTCTGTGAGAAAATAGATCTTTCAGGAAATGCAGAATCGGACTTTCTGAGCTAGAAGGCTCTTGCCTCCACTCCCCTAGAATTGACTGCTTTCTGCTGCATGACCCAAATCAACCCTGCACACACATACCTCATCACAACTCAGACGTTTTAGAGTGTGTATTTCTTTACGTATCTGTCTCCTTCAATCACACTGGAAGTCCCTTACAGGCATGGCCATGTTTTGCCCATCTTTGTATGTTTAGAGCCGAACACGAAACTGGCACAGTATAAGAGCCCAACGAATACTACCTGGATGGATGGATGGATGGATGGATGGATGGATGGATGGATGGACGGACGGACGGACGGACGGATGGATGGAGTCAATTAATTGTTCAAACCCCAAACACTTAAACACATATTCCCGTTCTATACCTGATAAAAGCTTTCACTCTGGAGTTGGACAGACCTTCAGTCACGTCTCAGCTCCGTGTCTTGCCTCTGCGTTACTCTGACAAAGTCCTCAGCACTTGAGTCCCAGTCTCTTCAACTTATTAAAGGAGAATGATGGTTATGATTAAGATTGCAAACTTATCAGTCTGTGTGGATTAACTTAGTGAACACAAGTGTGTAACCCCGTGCCTGGCTCATAGTAAGCACTCTGTAAATGTTAACTCTGATGACTTAGATGCTGTATTTTATATGACTCATTTCTTATGAAATTGCTCTTCATGTTTGCTATGGGTAGAAGATGATAGTAACGGTGATAATGATGATACTAGAATTACTATCAACCAGGTGCCTTATGTGCATTATATTTTTTAAATCTTCACAACAACGTTGAATCACAGTTATGTGATCCCTGTTTCATAGTTGTATCTGAGGTAACTGCGTGAGGTCCCAAAGCCAGTAAGTGATGAAGCGAGGATTCAGACTCAAGCTTATCAGATTCTAAGCTCTGTCAATGCAGTCACTCTGTCCCTTCACTCAGCAAGGTGTCCTCTGATTCAGAGGGGAGGATGCCTGTGGCCAAGGAGGTCAGCATGGGTCCCAGACATGGCACTGGCAGATTGTTCAGTCTGGACAAGCAGTGGTTAACCTTCTTTGGGGAATGTCAGTTTTGTCCTTTCCTTCTGTAGATATTATGTCACTTAGGATTGAGTTTCACAGTATATTACAGACAACACAAGTAATAGTGGCTGAGACACGATAGAATTGTTTCCTTTTATGTAAGAAGAGAGAAGATTTAGTCTAAAGCTGGTATGGTGGGTCCCAATGAGCAGAACCAGGTTTCTTCTACCATGTTGCCCCCCAAAATCAGCAGTCCGGAGAAGTGCTTCCCTTCCTCATAGGGCCTGAAACTTCCAGCCCCACTGAGAGATATGCAGTCCCAACAGGGAGCCCAGCCCAGGAACCCTCTTTGTCTTGGGGGTTTGAGAGTCTCCTTCTACACCAGGTGCTACCCTTCTATTTGCATGGGGAAACCCCTTTGTCCCCTCAGGCAGCTCTCCTAGAGACAAGTGGGAGTCCCTGCACCACCAGATGTACCAAGCAGACCAAAAGAAGACCACAGAGGCTCTGAAAATTAAGCCATCCTTGGCCGTGTTCATCCTGGGATCATAGCTCAGCTCTACCTCTTGCCAGCCCACAAAAGCATGCCAGGACCAGTGTGCTGAAGCTAAACAGCCTGCTAAGAGAAAAGATTTAAATAGGACCCAGAGTCTCTCTCCTACCAATAATAGCCTAAATGTCCAAGATACAGTTAAAACCATCACACCAAGAGCCAAGAAAATCACAACTTGCATGAGAAAAGACAATCAACTGACATCAGCCATGAGATGAATCAGAGGCTGAAATTATCTGACAAGGATTTGAAAGCAGCCATCATAAAAATGCTTCAATAATCAACTACAAATTCTCTTGAAACAAATGCAAAAAACAAAAAACAAAAAAAAGGAAAAAGAAAATCTCAGCAAATAAATAGAAGTTTAAAAAAAGAACCAAAAGGAAATCATAGAATGGAAAAATAAAGATATAATAACAGAAATATATAGGCCCTATCCCCCAGCTGAGTCAGCCCCTTCACAGAACCCCAGAAAAACCACTTAATCTTATTGGCTACTTTCTAGCTACAAAGGAGGCTAAGAAATGTAGTCTTTAAGCTGGGACACGAGGGATAGGTTGGAGTTGTTTACTGGGGAAAAGGAAAAACTAAGTATTGGGTTATCAACCAGCTATGTCTACCACTAAAACAAGGGCTCATACAGTGAGAATGAGGCCAAGACCCTGGGAGTTTGCACTGGGAGACGGACTGATTACAGAAAAGACAGAGAGAAAGTGTGTGCCCATTAAGGAGGAAGATAAGTCATTTTTGGCTCAGTCTGGCATGATCCACGGTTACCGTGATTCCTAAAAGCCCACATAAAGACAACTTGATGCGACCTAATGCCACTAACACCTCAACAGGCTCACCTTCTCAGGGAAGGCCACTTAATTACCTGATTAATTTGCTCATCCTAATTAACTTGTCCCTGTTGTAGATAAGCTCGTATTGATTGTCCTGCTGGTAGTAATTAGAAAAGTGGTAGAGAAGTAAATGGAGGAGCCACAAGAAGGAAAAACAGAGCATGCATTCCCATCGCCCAGGGACTTACCCTCCAGGCTCGGAGCTCAACCCCTTTGCTTCTCCTTCTGGGCAAACATATGAGAGGTGCAAATCATTTTCTCCGACAAACATTTCTGCCTACTCCACACTCCTTCTTATGGACTCTGCCCTCTTCCTTTTCTCAAAGACTCTGCTCCCACACCCCCATGTGGCCCTCCTCCCTCAACGACAACTGACTGGGACCAACCACCTTCTATTTTTTTCAGCTTTTTGATTTGGGGCATGAAGAAACAGCATCAGAATGTCAACTATAATTTTATCTATATCTATATCTATATCTATATATATACATATATATGTATATATATGTATGTATATGGTTACAGGAAGCGGAGTACAGCATTAGGAATAGAGACAGTGGAAATGTAATGGCTCTGTGTGATGTCAGAGGGATAGTGGATGGGGGGAGGGGGGTTCACACAGTGTGAGGGATATAAATGATAAACGTCTAAGTATTACTTTGTTTTGTGCACCTGAAACTAATAAAATAAAAAAAGAAAGAAAGAAAGAAATTATATATTAAAAAAAGAAACAGCATCAGTTAACTTTGGGTGCTAACACTGTAGGATTTTGTAGACTTGGAGGGTGGCCAGGTCCCCCATATTGTAGCAGTCATTTTGGACCTTATACTCCCACCAGCTCTCCAGACTCCACATGACTTTACAATTCCCGGTCCCTTTCTTTCATCCCCTAGCCATGCTTCTTACGCTGGGGTTTATAGGATACCTCCAATTCTTTTACAAAGTTTCCTTGTACAGAAGCTCACTCAAGTTGGTTGCCATTTCTTGCAACTCAGTAAGCCTCTAGTAAAGTAAAGCACTTCTCTCCATTTTAATTTTAAACACCTCTAGTAAAAATACAAATTTAAGGGACTTAGGAAAAATTAGTAAAATGGGAGTTGCTATCAAAAATGTATATACTGAGAACAGACTGAGGATTGGCAGAGGTGGAGGGTTGGGGATAGGAGAAATTGGTGAAAGTGGTCAAACGGCACAAACTTCCAGTTATAAGGTAAGTAAGTTTTGGGGACATATGTACAGCTTGGTGACTATAGTTAATGATACTGTATTGTGTATGTGAAAGTTGCTAAGAGACAAGATCTTACAAGTTCACATCACAAGAAAAAATTTATAAGTGAAGTGATGGATGTTAACTAAATTTATCATAATCGTTTTGTAGGATACATGTATATCAAGTCATTATGCTGTACACCTGAAACTAATAAATGCTGTATGTTAATTATATCTCAATAAAAGTGGGGGAAAGACTTACAGTGTGCTAAACTGCTCTGGCCTCCAACAGGACCAGTGCGGTGTCTAACCCTTTCCTACCCAGTAAATCAGGGCTCTGCCTGTCATTAACATGTCAGTTTCCCCCACTCACTTCGGTCCTTTGGGGCCCCCTAATTCTCATACCCCACCCAGATTCCCAGAACTCTATGGCCTCCCAGAAGCAATCATAGTCAACATTTAGTGCCAGTTATTTTGGCTTGGGGCCATCGCCCTGCAAAGCTGGTATGGAAGTGGTACTCTCCTATCTAATTTGATTGAATTGAGTGTTCCAGTAAGACTGGTGATGTTTTCCTTGCTTCAGGGTCCATCCTAATGAGCAAATGCTGCCTCACTTTCATAGAAGCCTGCAAATCTGGGCTTGTAAAGAAAATCTTTACAAACACTTCTTGGTGTCTCAGAGATCACCCAACACAATTACACATGAGGATATGCTGGGAACTACTAAAATAAACCTGATTTACCATCTACATATGAATTTCATTTACTGTTGTGGCATCAAAGTTCAAAAAAAAATGTGTTTCTCTAAACATTGTTTATTAATTGAGAATGAAATGGAAGTGAAAGAGACACCAAAAATTCAAAGCAGCTTAACCGGGGAGACAGAATCCTGATCATGTGGGGTACCATGTTCCTGACCCCTTTGTCGGGAGTCTTTGTAAGCACCGCCTGAGTTTGCACAAGTCACACAAACAAGAACACCCCCAAACTTTGTTGAGAAGAATGAGGGCATCTTTACAAAGGACTAGTGCGGAGGAAACCCACGTGCTACTCACAGCTCTTTAAAGGTTACCCCGTGCCAAGGGTTTTTCGCCAGTTCTGACAGCAGAAATCTGGAAGCTCAATTCTAGATGACTGAGGCACCCCATCAGAGCCCCAGATGTTCACATTAGAAAGAAATCCACTCCTCTTTTAAAGCAATGCTTTTCTTCTTCCCCGTTACCTGGAGCCTCACCTAATCCTCACGAATATACAAGATTCTCTGTTGACAAATACACGTCGACGACATCATTTAAATGGCAGCATGGTATTCCAGGATAGGGAAATACCACAACCGGCCCATATGGTAGGAGGTTTAAGATTTCTCCAATATTTTCTATGTTAAACAAGCATCGATGAACACTCTAGTACTTAAACATCCGTGAGCATCTTCAGAAATCTTTTTAGGATAAACTCCTGAAGTAGTTTATGTACACCAGTGTGCATGGGCCAGCTAAACAAGTGTACGTATTTAAAATATTTTTTTGAAACATTTCCAACATTCTTCTCCAGAGGGATAGTACCAAATTGTGCTTCTACAAAGCCTGCAGGAAGTTGTGCCTGGGTCGGTACTCTCCTTACACTGGTGACGACTTTTTTATCTTTGACAATTGGACTTATGCTGGGCTTTTGCAACTGGCATCATGGTCATGTATTATCTCTTAGTCTAATAACTATCCTTTTCCCATCACCACCACCAACACTACCGATTTCTCTGCACCAGGGGGACCAGGACCAGCTCTACTCCACATTTACTTCATTTGGGGGAAGAGAAAAGCTATGACCATTAATTCCTTCATTCCTTCCTTCATCCCGTCTTACTGAGTGCCTGCTTTGTACCAGCATTGTTGTGCGTGCTCATGATATAGGGATGGACAAGACTGACAAGATCTCTGTCTTCACGGAGCAGATGGCCTGTCACCATTCACACTGCTGACTGCCTAGGGCTCAGGGTCTGCACATTGGAAGCAGGTCCCATCCCAGACCCTACTCTCTCCCATGAGCACTCACGCACCAACCACGGAAAGTTTCACAGCCATTGCCTTCTTAATCCCACTGGTCATAATTGGGGATGCTCACTATAGCAACACTATCATGGGTTACTTGTGCGGAATTTGGGTATTAGACAGATCAGAGGGGTCCTAATATGCTAGAGAGGAGACTCAGTCTTCATCTCACAGAATATTGAGTTTTCCTGAATGCAGTCCCTCAATTGTAGGTAGTATTCTCTTTCTGACACCCAATGACTTCAATGGACTTATGCATAAACCGTAGATCCCACCACCTTTCCACTCCTGAGCATCTAACCAGCCCAAGGAGGCAGAGCTCTGGAACATTCCAGGAATCACAGAATCTCTAATGGAGGTGAGATCTCAGAGGAAGTGGAGTACAATCCACTGCCTATTGTAGAACCTGCCGAGGGTCCATCTTTCATATACCCTGATTCTGTAGTAACCATTCTTCATTTCTGCAGCTTTCGTTTTCTTTTTTTTAATTAAAGTTTATTTGCGTGACAGTTGTTAATAAAGTTTCTGCAGCTTTCTAGGTTAGATATAGAGGGGAACATGACCCAGAAGCCACGATCCTTTCCCAGATGCAGACAGTCAGAAACAGGTTTTGGGACTGCAAAAAGATGCTCAGATGTTCTGATTTGAGGTACAGTATCCTGACGACGGCTCCAAACAAACTGAGATCTCTCTGGATCCTCGACTAGACCCCCAGTCAGGTCACATGGGTCTGTCTGTTGCAGATTTTATAAGGAAAAAAATAATGTATATTTCAGGAACATTCCAAGTCCAAGAGGGGGGTGTGTGTATGTTTATACACGTGAGTATGTGTCTACGGAGGGGGACGTTTTTTGGAAATCACACAGCAAACACAGGTGAATGGCCTTCCCACATACAGGCATACAAGCTTCCTCTATTTTGCTACTTTCCGTGGGAGCAAAAGAAAGGGATCAGAAGCTCTTGAGCTCTGCCATTTTCGTTGTGCATTTGTTTGTTTGCTTTTTTCTGTTCCCTGATGGAAGATAAGCTCTATGGCTGTAGGGCTCTTGTCTATCTTACTTGGCACTATACCCCAGTAACCTAGAACAATGCCTGGCATATAGTAGGTATGCAAAAAGTCGTGTAAGCAAATACATCATCATGTTTCATCATACAACGATTCCATGAGGGGACCTCTATTACTCATTCATTCAACAGTTTTGCTTGAGTGTCTACTATGTGCCCGACATCAAGCCAGCCACAAACCATGGTTAATCATCTTCTTCCTCCCTGCTAGGTGCCTTTGGGCCCAAAATGTATCACAAGAGGTGGGCATGTGCCCTTGTTAGCAGGTTGCACAGGCACTTGGCATTTCATTTGTCCCTTCAAATCCAGTTTGGAACAAGGGAGGGGAATAAAGACATTTGATTTATTACTGATGATGTGGATTAATTTGGTCCTCCTGGGGGGTACACACACACACTCACACATAAGATATTCACTGGCAGGGATGTGGTTCTAATGACTCTACATTTATGTCCCCTTTTGCCCTAGTGCAGGCAGGCAAGATCCCAACCAATTCATGCATGCCTCAATGTCACCACCTCTCCCCATCCCCAAACACAGGGTCAACCTCGTCCTCCAGAGGACAAGCCTTTCTCATCTCAAGTTGGGACCTCGAAAGGGGCTGTGCCTCCAGCCAGGAAGCAGGGGAGAAAACCGGAAGCATGGCAGAAGTCTCAGTACTCTCAAGGGGAGGGGAGGAGAAGGGTCCCCAGAGGGTGACGTCTCCTGCAGCCCACTCGCTGGTGATTGGCACCTAGGTTTAATGGAGTTGGCTTTGGGGCCTGGGAGCAGGCACACTGCCATCTCAACAGATGGGCACGTGGGTAGATAGCCAACAGATAATGTATGAGCAACAAATGTGTTTGTTGAGGGCAGTTTTCCCAGGCAGGAGCATCAAAACGGGCTCATCCTGAGTCTCCACACCTGTGCTTCTCTTCTGTCTAAAATTCTGCTGGAGGCTGAGGTCCCCAGCAGGGGAGGGGCCCACACAACTGCTAGTTAATTCCTGCAGAAAGGAGAAAGACATGGCCCTAGGGAACACAGGGGAAGGACACCCCCAGGGGAACAACAACAACAAAAAACGATGCTACCCCCTATTTTCAATGAAGTCCTTGGGTTTATCTGTTTTTCCCTCTTATAGATGAGAAGTGTGAAAACCCATTTTCTGGCACTCATGTAGTCATGATGAGTTTTGAGGAAGAATGGGGAATGTGCAAAACATTGACAACTGCCCTGGGACCTTCTCCCTGGAAAATAAGAAGCTCTATCTTCATGCGGCATCAATTATGAATGTTATGACTAGTGTCCAGAGCAGGGGTGTCCAAACTGCGGCCCGCGGGCCAACTGCGGCCCGCAATCCATTGTTAATTGGCCCGCAGCAAATTCCAAAAATATATTTAGTTTACTTAAATAAACCAGGTGAAGCAATACGTACTTCACCTCAAGTCAGTGGCCCAGCTATTTATGTATTTTACCGCACATGGCCCTTGGTGAAAACTGTTGAAAAAAGTTTGGACGCCCCTGGTCCAGAGCTACAAAAGGCACAGACCATGTGCAGATACTGCCTATTCAGTGCCCAGGGTAGACACCACTAATAGATTACAATGAATATAGTATTTTCTCATGAACCCAAGGTTGGGCTACAGATCTTTTAAAAAAAAAAAAAAAATTAATAGCTACTGCATTTGCCGAGTGTAAAATACAAAAAGATATACTTGAAAATTCACCCTCCGGTCCCTGAACCCCAGCCACCCAGTTCTCTCCCCCAGACAGGGATCAAAGTGCCCAGACTCAGGATATCTGGAGAGATAACATTCTGGGGAACCAATAGCTTTGAGAGGATGTGACATGGGAAATGAAACTGACTTCCATTCAGAATCTAGTCTTTCCGTTTCAGAAAAGTGGCCCAGCAGCATTTTCCCAGCTTTAGTCTCGGTCACCCACTGGTAGGCTGGGACCAAGCAGACCTAGCTCCGTGGCGATGATACAGGCCCAGGATAACAACTGTACCCAGATGGGCACCTCTGTGCCCACAACGCCCTGAACCTCCTGAGTCATGTCTGGGCTGCACAAGGGTTGATACCCAAGCTTTGCTGACTAGACCTTCTCAGGGACCATTGGGGGGCTGCTCTTGGGGATGGGGGTCAGAGGCCAAGAGGGAGAATTTCAGTGGGCCGTGCATATTGACAAAGCTTTGAGAAAGCACGAGGTGGAAGAGCAAGCACTGGACTGGGAATCAGAGGAATCTGGGTCCTTCTCCCTATTCCGGTATCTCCTAGTCGTGTGACCTCGGGAACGCCACCTCCCATTTCTGGTGTGAGATAAAGGGGCTGCTGAAGTAGGAAGACTGGTTCCAGTTACATCCACAGGCTTTAGAGCCAGGCCTCTGAGGTGTGAATCTGGTCTCCAGCACTCACCGGCCCTGGGACCCCGTGTGAGGGACGCAGGCTCTCCTAGCCTTCATGTCCCCAAAATAAAGTGAGGATAGTAATAGTACTTACCTTATGGGGTTATTGCAAAAATGAAACGGGCTCACAATGCATTTATACGGTGTGGCATAATGCCTAACACATGGTAAGAACTCAATAAATGTTAGCTATTATTATTTTACGATGACTTTCAAAGGTGGCAGTAGATACTAAAGGGAAAAACTGAGGAATTAACTACCTAATTTATGCCAGTACTGCTGATGACAACCGGCTACTAAGTTCTTTGAAATTCTCAACATGCTCTTGCTGCCACCCATGTACTCCAAAGGCGGTACTATTAATTTTGCAATTATATCACCGTGAGAGAGGAACATGCTGTCTTGGGCCCCACTTTCTGCAGCACCCAGAAGAGAGCCTGGCTTGTAACAGGCACTGAGTTCCACATTCCATCATATCTACAATGACCTTAGTTGTAAGAGGCATCATTACTGTGCATCTAAGAAAGAAAAAGATGCTGCTAATTACACTCTGACCTGACAATGATGGAGAGACACATCCCGACCTAGAGATGATAAACTGTGGAACAAAGCGTGTCTTAGATGCAGTGAAATATGGGAAATGTTTCAATAACAATGACCCATACAGAGTTCTGTTCTTGAAGAAATCTCCTAACCCCTGGGAAGATCAACACAGAAGCCACAGTACTGCTCGTGAGCACGGTTCCAAGTATGGAGATCCTACACATAGAGAGGAGGGAGAGCAGGGTGGGTGCCAGGACCTGTGGAGAGGGGGCAGTCTGTGTGTAACAACGAATGTTCTGGCCATGTCCAAAGCTTATGATGGCATTTCTAAACACAAGCATAAGGTTGTGTGACTTGTTGAATGTAACAACTTACGATAGGATAGCACTTTCCAGCCTACAACACACTTTCACAGGGATTCTCAAATTTCCTTCCACCTCACAGCAACCCTTCCAGGCAGGCAGGTGAGGGAACTGAGGTTTAGGAAAGTTAAACGCCTTGCCCAAGATCCCATGGATAATTAGTGCCATGGCTGAAACTTGAACACATTCTCCTAACGCCGTAGCCAGACCTCTTGCTACACACCCAACTGACTCGAGTGCCTAGTCCAAGCTAATTACAGAGCATGCTAATTACAGATTCTATTGTTAACTAGAATTTTATTGCAATGAATTCTGCAGGTGAACCTTCTGGAAGATTCCAGAAAAGTATGAATAAGAGTTTGCGTGCCCTTGAGAGGATTGTCTAACTTCTTGGCTCCTCACTCACCCATTAGAGTCCCCCATTTTGATTCCAAAGACCTTTTCGTGTAAATGAGCTATTGAGCCAGTGGGAGAAAAACTCTGGGCTCCTTTGGGGGTGTATTTTGGAGCAGTTTGCTGTTTTCTTAAAGCTTGGGGAAGAGTAAGCGGTAATCAATAGTGAAATCTGCCTGAATCTCAGAGGCTCGATGAAGGTGCTTTTGAAACACATCACAGAGCTTGATTTTCTGTTATTTAGTGCCAAAAGTTATTACCTCAGCGGCAGTGCAATGTCTAATTTATACCAAATTGTTAGCTGAAATCTATTAAAGTTTATTAGCACCATCTCAGTATACAGTAACATCTCACTGGTTCTGCTCCTGTTTAAATTGACCAGCTGGTTTAACTCTATTAGCTTTGAGGCTGAGATAAACTCGAGTCCACAGGAGCCATCCACGGCACCGGGAGAGAATGAATACAGATGAGGCCCGGGGTATTTGGGGTGTTAGCTGCTATCAAGTTGCTGCAGACTCCATCTCTCTCAATGCTGCCACGACCCTGTTATTTCATTACCAATGGAATGGGGAGCTGTTCTCAGAATTCAGAGAGCAGTTGTCAATTTGATGGAGTTTCCAGCAGAGAAGGAGGCATTCCTGGAATTGTGAGGCTGACAGCCCACAACAGTGACTTGGAAGAACTCGGATTGTCTGAAAGGAGGAACTGATTTTTCAAGATATTTCTCCATTGCCAGTAAATCCGTGACTTCTAGAGGGTACCTCCAGTTGGATTGAGGGAGGACACACGGCCTAACGTTCCCACTAGAAAGATCTTCTGACCTTGCGTCCATCCTACCTGTCCTCAGTGTCAGGACCTTGAACAAAGCAGCTCACAGACATACGGAAGTGTTTAAGTCGAGGCTGAATGACCCACTAGAGTGGTACCCAAGGTTTGGTTGTTTGCGACTGCCTGGAGCAGTGAGAATACCGGCCTTAAAAGTCACCCAGATCTGATTTAAAAGCTGACCTCATTGCTTACTATCGGCACAATCTTGAAAAAGCAACCTAAACATTCCTGGTCCCAGTTTCCTCTTCTGTAAAATGGTTTTTGTGTGAGGGTTTGGGTGTTGTACACTGTCTCCAGCACAGCCTCAGGCACACAGTAAGTACGTAATCAACACAGTGTCTTTATCTTTACATCTGCTTAGCATTTTGCAGCCATTCGGTTAATTATATTTTCGTTTTGCTCTACGCTTCAACTAAGCTCCCTCGGAGTCATTCTCTTTTTCAAGTCTGAGAAGAACCCAAAAGAATACGTGGAACAGAAATGTATAGCTCTTTTTACACAATAGGAAGTCCTTGACTTAGAGAGGTAGAGAGACCCACACAATGTCACGCTGTCAATGTAAAACCATAAGACCAGGTTCCTCAGTCCTGCACCAGACTCCACTGCACCTCACCATGTGGTCATTAGGTCACAGTGTTCTGTAAAGGAGATACGCTTCAGAAAGGAAACCAGCACACCAAAGCCAAACGGCACGGTCTCAGAGGCAGCAGAAACAAAGTTCTCAAGCATTTAGAAGCTCCGAGAACTATGCTGGGCACATGGTTATGTGTTCATTATGTGCTCCTTGAATGAATGAACAGATGCACTAAGCTGCATTCCTTCCATTGGGCTCTCCAGAATGAAAATGGAAAGAGGATATACAGGAAGCTACGTTCAACAAGAGGCAAAGTGGGAAGATGGTAGAAAGACGTTTCCTAAGCACGGGACTTGATCACTCAGTGAGCGGAAAGTGTGCTCTGTTCTGAATCAAAGACAGCCAGGCCATCAGGAGTGGGAAGAGAAGGCCCCTGGGCGGCTGGAATGTTTGTGCTGGGGAAGGAGACAGAGGGGGGTGGAGCTCTCCAGGGACTCGGCCCTGACTGCACACACTCTCTGCGCAGCTCCTGACACCAGCCTCCAGCTCTTGACCCTGTTCCAGGCCCCTTGAACTTTTTCAAGACACTCTGTGTCCCTGATCTAGCACATGACCTGGCAGCAAAACCGGCTCTTCTGTGTTAAGGTCAATGACGTCAAACAAAGCAGATGTTATTAGCTCCACTTGATAGCTAAGGAAAATGAAGGCCAGAAAATGAGCCCAATGGAAGGTTTCCATTCCTTCGCAGATAATAATTAAATAGCTTATGATCTTCTCTAGGCCGGCACTGTCCTGGATGTGCGGGATTCCACAACAAACAGGGCACATAGTGTCTCTGCCTCCCAGTGGAGGGAGACAGACCTGAAGAGGCAAGTACACCCACAGCACACCCGTAAATTGTGGTGTGAAGATTAACAAAAGATGGAGACAGAGAACAATGTTTAGGGAGTATATAATGTAGGTAAGTAATCAGAGAAGGCCCATCTGAAAAAGCAGGGATATAGGCTGAGATTTAAGGGGTAATAAGAAACCAGACAGAGAGAAGAGCTGACTGGTGGAAGCAGAGAGAGTGTTTCGAATAGAGAAAAAGCCCATGTTGAAAGCCTGATTTAGAAAGACTTGGAGCAGTGTGAAGAACTGAAATGAAAACTCTGGGGCTGGATCTCAGGGTGTGAGAGGAAGTGAGGTGCAGAGAGAGCCGGAAAGGTAGGTGGAGCTGGTTCATAGACAGCTTGGTCGGTCATGGGTTTTATTTTATGTCAAAGTGGAACCCACATGGAAGGGTGTTAAACAAGGAAATGACATGATTAGTTTACAACTTAAGAAGATCACTCTCTGCTGCAAGGTGAAGAATGGATGTGGGGAGGCCAACAGTGGAAGCAGGGTGCCAAGTTGGGAGGCCATTTCAGTTGGGATTAGAGATGATGGTGGTTTCTCCTGGGCTGGCCAGAGATGGAGAGACCTGAGAGGGGACATGGCCAGAGTCAAAGCTAGCTGGGCTGCAGCTAGAGCCCAGGAGTCCTGATTTGTCCAACTTGGTCCTTTCAATGGCCCAACTTTGGGTGGTGCACAGGGCAAAGGGAGTGACTGGCAGGGAAATGGACAAATCCTTACAAGAGTTTGTCTAGAACACGATGCTGAAGCTAGAACACAATCCCCGAGGGTCCACACACATTATTCTCTCCAAGAGGAATTTTTATTGTCACATGCAATTCCAATGACAAGCAAAAAAGAAATCAATAGAAGCATATTGTGGACCATTTGAATGACAACCTTCTGACTGAGTTCAACCACACTATCTCGGAGAAGACCTTTGCGTTTTTTATTGACCATCATGCAAGCTCCAAGTACTACTCCTGCTCTTCTCTGCAGAAAAGAATAGAGAAAGACCCAGGGCATAAATTCACAGGAGATGACAAATGCATGCCAAGTGATGAGAAAGAGAAGTGTTGGTCCCTTAGATCCCCTACCCCAGGAGAACTTGCACCAAAGCCCAAAATACGACAGTCATGTTCAAAGAGAGGATTCCATTTCAGCTCAAGAACATCATCCGTCATATTTATTTAATAGTCTTAATTTGAATTGTATTGGATTTGCAGTGACATTCGTATTTAATTTCTAATTTGGTTTCATAATTGACTAAAACAATAAGCACAAGAAGTTTATATCTGATTTTACATTTATGTATATTAACATCTTAATAAAAATAATTTATATTCTCATTGGGGTCCACGATGATTATTTTCCTCTAAAAAGAGTCAACATATCACTCAAGCTTAAGAAATCCTTGTCTCAACGAAATGAACATTAAGCTCTTCTAGACTACATGAAATTTATTCTCGGAGAGGTATAAGGGAGCAGGAATACCTGGAAGAGGAATCATTTGTCCTTCCTGGTACAATTCCCAGAAGATGCAAAATCTGCTGAATGTTAGGTTTAGAAGAATGAGCTTAAATTGTGCTAACTTACCACTGGATTCCCCCATGACAGCGGGGTATATTTTCTACCTCTTAACATAAAAAGCAAGTTATTATTCTCACAGTCCCTGAAGAAGAAGTCAGGGGGCCATGCTCTATGGAAAGTGTATGTGTTTAAACTTAAACCTTGCATTAGGTATAGGAAGCTATGCATGTTGTTGAGAAGCCAGTAGAAACAGAGACCATGAGACTGCCCTCCCCTTCTCAGCCTCATCGAAAGTGGAAGTGTGGGGGGGCGCCTCAGCACTCTTTACAGTTTTCCTTTTCCTCCTCCTCTTTGCTGCTTCCTCTCTAGTCAAAGTCTCCTGAGATCAATGTGGCAATAATGTGCATAAGCTATGCACATAGTGTCAGGACTCTAAGTATATGGTACACGGGAATGTTAGGTTTTGATTAAGGAGAGAAGGTCAACTACTCTAGATGTTGTTTCCTACATGGAACCCAAGGCTTTCAAGGTGCATGTGATGACTCTGAGGCTCTGGGTTGGATGATTTTAAAAGGAGACACATGTAATTTTTACCCAAGACTTGCACTAATGGAAAGCACCATTCCTCAGCTGTCTGAGTAGGCCTAGAGCACCTATAAAAATGGAGGTTGCTCATCGGAGGACCTAGACCAGAAAAGTGAGGCTGAGAGGGAGAGAGCATATGAGTGCTGATGTCTTGACAGTATCTCTTTTCACCTGGATACAGGATGGGACAGTGTGACCAAATTCGAGAGGATAAAAGCCAGGTGTGTTAGCCCGGGGAGGGGGATAGCTCCTGAAATAGATGTCCTTTGCTTCGCTTCATGCATCATCACTGATCTCTGTCATTTCCCATTTGCGAGACACACAGAGTACATCCCTGCCCCATTGCTTTTTAGGTAAACATTAAACAGCACAGCACATGGAGAACAGCCAAAGTGTTTGATAATTCATCTGCAGTGACAAACCTGAGCGTCGCCATGTGATGCAAACGGCTTTGGCTTCCACACTGCTCCTGTTGCTTCAAGTGCTCATGGTAAATAGGCTTCCTTGGGATGACTATCAAGTATTCATTTTAGCAACATTAAATTACGACGTGTTATCCCACTTTACATTGTGCTACATGACACATTCACGGCGCCAGCCCTTTGGTGACTGATGTTTATTCATTCTAATCACTGCACTTGCCTGAGAGTTTTAGGTGAATGGGAACAGGACTGGAAAAAGATTGTGTGCAGGGTTGTTTGAGTGGGACCCATTTATGGCCAAAGAGGCAACAACCCCCCCACCCCCAAAAAAAATTTGGGTGATGGAAAAGGTGAAGGCCACTGGTGGGGGTTGAGTCTAATCAATGTCCTCATCTAGGGACTTCCCGAGACCACCACATCGAGGAAGCAGCAGTAACAATACGAATCACAATGCTAATACTCTTTACAATAATTACCATTTTTCAAGACCCATCCTATCTATTATTGTCACAATAACCCTGTAAGGTAAATACAGCAGAAAGTTTAAGAGTATAGGATCTGGGGACTGACTGCTGGGGTTAAACGTTGGCTTTACTTACTAGCCAAATGATCTTGGCCAAGTTTCTCAACTTTTCTGTGCCTCAATTTTCTCATCTTTAAAATGGGCATAGCAATCATAGTTACTACACAGGATTGTTGGCTAGTAGAACTGTTACAGTAAACGCTTAAAACAGAGTTGGCAGATGGGTTGTGGTAGTTCTTCAATGGTCCTGTTTCTCTCCCTCCATGTACCCTGCAGGAATGCCTTTCCCTGTGCTAGAGTTCAGGTGTGACCACATGGCTTGCTTGGCCCAATGAAATCACAGTGGAAGAAAATGCATCACTATAGAATGAAAGCATGTGGTTGCTAGTATGAAACACTGTCGTGTCCCCTTCCCTCTGCTGCAGGGACCATGGTATCCCACACCTATGATGGATCCTCTGACAGCTGAAGTCATGGAGAAAGGAGACAGGAGCAGAGCTCCCAGCTGACTCGTGACGTAGCACGAGCAAGAAATAAACTTTTGTTGTTATAAGCTGTATTTTTTTTAACTGAAGTATAATCCTACTTACCTAACTGATGTGCAAACTGGTCTGCATCATTTCTGTCATTTTGTGTATTTTACAGAAGAAGAATCAAACACTCGGAGTCATGGTCCCAATATCACACAGCAATTATGTGATAAAAGCATAATGAAGCTTCAGTTTTAAAGTTGATACTAAGAGGAATACAACAGAAATAGAAATTTCCTGACTCAGGGAGTACTTACTATCCAAGTGCAAAGAGCAGGCTCTACTATTTCCTGGTTGTGACTCAGTTTTCTCATCAGTAAAATAGAAATATGTAATAAAATAGAATAGAATACAGGGAATTGAAAGAGGATAAAATGAGATAATACATGTAAAGTACTCATAGGAGTATCTGGAACATAATAAATGATCAATAACGCTAGCTATTATTACTATTATTAACATGATTAAAGACCACTTATCTCGTAATCTTAATATTATCTGGTTTCATCAGTCTGTGGAGACAGTTGCATTTACACAGCTATCTAAGTAGGTAATAAAGCTAAACCAGAAGCTCCTAATTGCCTTCATGCTTGCTGCTTCCCTCTTCTTGTCACAGGGAAGTTGAAGCCCCCATCTGCCTTCACATGTCCAATTCCTCCTACTATTAAATACCTCCTGCACCTGGAAGCCTTCCTGGCTCACTCCCACCCAAGACTGTTGTGTGTGCCCACAGAACCTGATGCAACTTTCCCAGGATGCATCAACTTCTTTTTACCATTGTCAAAGTCTCTTCCCTGCTGGACTGGAAGCTCCATGAGGGAATCTATCTGTCACGTTCACAACACTTGGGACTCAATATTAATTCATGAGAAGAAATAAACACACAGACGAATGGATAGATGATATGAGTGACCACTCACAGAAAACATATTCATCCATCAAACATGAAATGGTACTCAGCCTTGCAATATGCACTAAAGAAATGCATTAAGACACCAATGAAATGTGATTTTCACTTTATAGATGGGGCGAAAAAAACCCAACATTGATAACATTAAGTAGAAGAGCGGGTAGGGAGAATAGAGCAGATTCAGACTGTCATAATATTGGTCCACATGGGGCTCACTGGGCTCACCTCCTTTCACAACCACCTCAAAATTACAACAAAACTACAGAACAACCATCACTGATAATCACCTGAAGTCTAGCTGAACAGAAGCCCTATAAATAAGGATATACAGAAGAAGCCACCTGGAGACTGGTAGGAGGGATGGAAATGGAGAAGGGCTGGTCGCACACCCATGGGTGGCAGTTAAAAATCAGGAGAGACATCTCAGCTGCAGAGGTACCCCCTGAGGAGCCAGGGGTCCCAGTCCCACACCAGGCTCCTCAGCCCAGTATTCCAGTGCCAGGGAAAGAAGTCCCCACAACTTCTGACTGTGAAAACCAGCAGAGACTGTGGCTGAGTAGATGGAGGGCAGCAGGAGTCTCGTGTGCTCCTCTTAAAGGGTCCATGCACAGACTTACTCATTGATGGATCCACTTGCTCTGAGCTCCATATCTGAGGCAGCAGCTGAAAAGGTGTCAGGGACATACAGGGAGGAACTGAATAGTCTGGCTTCAGGACAAGGGCTGGAAGGGCAGCTTTCTCCCAGACAAAAGTGCTGGCAGAAGCCATTATGCCTTTGTTGAGCCCTCTTTCCTCCCAGCCTGCAGACTTAGGTAGGCACCATATCTGAGTCTTCATCAACCTGCCTAACACCATTCGCCCTGCCCTCGTGCTTTACTGAGACTCCGCCCCACCGAACTTGCAGGCCTACCCATTCTGCTTCTAATGGCTTTTCCATAGAAATGGCCTGTCTTGGCCCAGGCTGCAGACCTAACTAAAACCTCTCAAAGGTTCACAAACCCCAAACAGGAAGCATCTGGCCTCAGCATGCTTCGTACCTCTTGCTAAGCAGACCCAAGCCCAGCATTAGTGGCAGCCAGCCTCCCCCCAGGCACCTCCAAGTGCAGCACAAATGGTAACTATCTTCAGATCACTTTGTAGCTCATACCAAGTGGCCCCGGGCGGAGCACAGGCAGCAACTGACCTTGGCCTGCACCAGAGCTCCCCCAGAACCAACACTCTGAGTGGCCAACTTCAGACCATATCAGAACATCATGCAACCACCTCCACAAATGATACACCCAAAGGGCAGACTCAGCAAGCACTAGAGCCCCCCAAAACAGAATACTGCTCTGTAAGGTCGGCCTCTGCACAATAGTTCCTCCACTGTAGTCACAGTCAATCAGCCTGACAGTTAATCCCTCCCAATGTTGTGCCAACTACAATCAAGGCTCAACTATAACAGGAGGGCACACACAACCCACACAAGGGACACGCATGGATCACCAAGGAGACTGCATCACTGGGTCCCACAGGACACCTACTACAATAAGGCCACTCTAGCAAGATCAAGAGACCTGTTTTTACCTAATATATAGAAACAAACACAGGGAGGCAGCCAAAATGAGGAGACAAAGAAACATGTCCCAAAGAAAAGATCAGAACAAAGCTCCAGAAAAAGAACTAAATGAAATGAAGATAAGCAACTTACCATGGGCAGAGTTCAAAATACTGGTTATAAGGATGCTCAATGATCTCAGTGAGAACTTCAACAAAGAGATAAGAAACATAAAAAAGAACCAGTCAGAAATGAAGAAATAAGAACTGAAATAAACATTACATTAGAGGGAATCGACAGTAGATTAGATGAAGCAGAGGATTAAATCAGTGATTTGGAAGGTAAGGTAGCAGAAAATACCCAACCAGAACAGCAAAAAGAAAAAAAGACATGTGGTTTCCAGAGGTAGAAAGTGGGGGGCGGGGCAGCTGGAGGAAGGTGGTCAGAAGGTACAAATTCCTAGTTACAAGATAAATAAGTATTAGGGATGTAATACACAACACAATGTCTACAATTAACACTGCTCTCTGATATATTGGAAAGTTGTTATGAGAGTAAATCCTAATAGTTCTCATCACAAGAATATTCTTTTCTTTTTCTTTTCTTCTTTCTTTTCTTTATATTGTGTCTATATGAGAGGATGGATGCTAGCTGAACCTACTGCAATAATCAATTTCACAATATATGTGACTCAAGCTATCATGCTGTGTGCCTTAAACTTACGTAGTGATGGATGACAATTATTTCTCAATAAAATGGAAAACAAACAGAAGTTTGACCCAATGGAGCTTTCACACCCCCACACTTCTGAGCTAGCCATATGTTCACCATCAACCGTGAAGCTCTGGTGTGTGTGAGAGTGGCAGGCTTGAGCCTATGGAGAGCTGGTAACCACAGCAGTGATGGGAATAATGTACAGGTGAGACCAAAGATTCTGAAGAGGTGCATGTAAGGTGCCTCATACACAGAGACTCAGGGATTCAGGGGTATAGGCTGGTTCCACATTAAGGTTTGACCATCTTCACACATGGCCACCACATCATGGAGGAACAGAGAAAGAAAAAGAAGGAACCAGGCCTGGAGGTAGCATATGCCATTTCTGCCCACATTCCACTGACCAGATCTGGTTACATAACCACCACCAGCACCCCACCCCGACCACCCCCATCAAAGAGGCGATAAGAAATGTACCCTTTCTGTGAGCTAAACAGGAGCAGGAAGCAGTTTGGTGAACACAGCACGTTGTCTTTTCCACTGGTTATACTGGGAATCTCTCCCAGCAGTTGAGGGCTTTGATTGAGATCACGTATGTTCAAGGGAGTGGGTGTCCAAGGCACATCATAGGCAGTTGACAAATGATATCTTGACTAATTATATGACTAAGAGTTAGTTACTAAACCTCTGTGTGTGTCTCAGTTTCCCCATCTATAAAACGAAGGTAGCAACAGTGTTTGCTTCAGAGGATGGCTGAGAGAATTAAATGAGTTAATATCTGTGAAGCAGTTAGAATAGAATCTGCTACATACTGGGTGTTGTATACATGTTTGCTAAATAAATAAGTGAAAGAAAAGGGTTCCATGACTTCAAAGAATTACTGACCATATATGACAGGCTCCCATCTTGGGCTGAAACTCTTCATGATCGGTGGTTTTACTGGGTAAGTTCCTCTCAACTACCTCCTAAAAGAAATCTCATCAAAAGCGACTTGTAAAGAAGGAAATCATGCAAAGTTTTTAGGCACAATGACTTCTCTGCACCCCCCTTCCTTCCGCACCTGCAACCGTTAGGAAAATCCTAGTCCCTGCTTCAGAAGTCTTCTGTAAGAATGAGATAATGGACGTAAACAGGGGTCAGCAAAGTTTTCCTGTAAAGAGCCAGATAGTAAATATTTTTGGCTTTGTGGGTCACACAGTTTATGCTGCAACTGCTGACCTCAGCCATTGTAGCCCCAAAGCAGCCACAGATAATGTGTAAATGAATGAACGTGGCTATAAGCCAATACAACTTTACTTATGGACATTGCAATTTGATTTTCATACAGTTTTTATGAGTCATGAAATAGTCTTTTGATTTTTTTAACCATTGAAAAATGTCAAAATCATTCTGAGCTCGCAGGCTGTACTAAAGGAAGCGGTGGGATGGACTTGACTCATAGGTCATAGTTTGCTGACCCCATCCATAAATACTTGGCACAATGCCTGGCACAAGTGAGTGCTCAGTAGCTGTTGTTAACCCATTTATTATTAATATTAGTAGAGCACCAAGCAGGGGCTTCCTAGTCCCTACCATTCCACAAATACCTGAAGATCAGTCTTAGTCTGGGACTTTACTTCTCCTTCTTGTCTTTTAAGCAGCTGAACTCGACCCAGGTCAGGGCTGGGAGGAGGGGCGGGGTGAGGGGGGAGGAGGGCGTGAAGTCAATGCTTCGGTTCAACAGCTTCTTAAACATCCTGGCTGCTTGGACCATAAACTGCCAGCTTGAAAGGGGCTTTATAAATAAAGAGCCTGGAAGGCAATTCAGAATCTGATTTTGCTGCAAAAGCATGATTTTAACAGATCTGTAGCTGTTCCCAGCCTTTTAACACTGTCTCCTGTGAGTCAAGAGATTTTGATCTTGTAACTAAATTGACTCTGCCGCAGGTTTGCCATCCTCTTGGGTAAATTCTCTGACATACAAGGCTTCAGACCCAACGCCATGGGGGGGGGGGAGGAGGAGGAGGAAGGAAGAGGAAGGAAGGAAGGAAGGAAGGAAGGAAGGAAGGAAGGAAGGAAGGAAGGAAGAAAGGAAGGAAACACAACCCTCTTGTGTATCTTGTGTCTCATTTTCTCCAAATTGAAATATTTAAAAAATATATATCACAATGAATGTCAGCATCAGCTCCCTTTGGACCTAACCCTAGTGTTCTCTTTTTTGGCAGGAGACATTTCTGTTTAGTCCTAATGCTAATATTTAGAACAGTGGCAGCAGATTTAAAACAGTTATTTGCATCATGCCAGAGATCTATTGTGTTCCCTATCCAGTCAATCAGTGCTTGGCAATCAGGCCTTTTTTTTAATTGTCTCTTTTTTTTTTTTTTTTTTTGAGATAAATTGTTGCAGAATCCAACAAGAAATGGTTTCAAAATAAAGAGCTCAAAGAGTAGCTTGGCTGGGGCCAAAAGCAGCGGCTCTGGAAATGCAGGCTTTTCTGGATGCAGCAACATTGTCTGCTTTCTATAGCGAAGCAGGACGGTGTGTGCTGTGTTCTGGTGCCAGCATCCCTCGGGCATGTGCTGCCCACAAATCTGTGATCGCGGGTAAGGAACACCCCCCTGGGGCTGATTTTGTGGAGCTGGAAATGCATGTCACCTCCTAGAGCTGAGAACAGAGTATGACCAGTAGTGAACATGCTCCTTCAAGAACAGGGGGAGAGAGGGGTACAGGAGGGAGAGAGGAGAGGAGGGGAGAAGGTAGGGGAGAGGAGAAACACAGAGAGAAAAGAGATGACAGAGGAGAAGAAGCAATGAGCAAGTACGTGAGGGGCTGGGAGGAAACATGAGAAGGTGGGTAACAAGTGTGCAGGGGTGTCCAAGCCTTTGGTCCTTGCGCCTTTGAGGATGTGGGTACACTTAGAAAACAGCCTCCAATAAGCTCTGGAAAGAAGCGGTCAACAGCTAACTTCGAAAAATTGTTGTATTTTCTTATAAATCCAAAAATCCTATAACTCACAAACAGCAGGGGGTGTGTGTGTGTGTGTGTGTGTGTGTGTGTGTGTGTGTGTGTGTAAAAGAGAGACAGACAGACAGAAAGAGAGAGAGACAGAGAGAGAAAAACAAAGAGAGAGAATTTCTTTTACTTTGTTTTCCCCTCCACCCAATCTGTTTTGCTTTGTTTTCTTGCAGAATAAGAGGTTATTCCCGCTGGAGGTCTGGGTGAGAAACTCGGAGTTCTAGGACTTTATAAAAGCTCCTCTATTGTCCTGAGAGGAACACTTTTCTGGGATGAATTGACCAGAGGCGTGGCTGGCAAGCTGGGAGAAGGACCAGAGGGCTCTGGAAGGACATTTCATCCCATAGTCTGTCTCACGGCTGTTGAAGAGACTCCCTATGTGCGACATCAAATCTCAGCTCGTATTTCCAATTCTTCCCCATCTAGGAAAAGGGAAATTGAATCAAAGCTAAAAAACGTGCAGGAGATGAAACTCAACTTATTAACCAGAACCTTCTGGTATCCAGCACTTTGACCCATCTAATGAACAATGGTCCATCATTGTTCTCAGTACAGATTCCCCAAGGTGCACAAGATTTTTTGTTGTTGTTGGAATAGAGCACCTTCCAAGTGTGGGGGTCAGGAGTGAGTCTCCCCGGAATATGCAGATTATTTAGAGCTGAAAACAATTAAAGCCCAACAAACTCAGGAAGAGTTTTTCACCTTCCACTTTCCTGCCTAAAGAGATTCGGATTGAAAAATCTCCTTTGGGAAGGAACCTTAGCATACTCACCTTAGCACACAGGAATCAAGTGTGGCAGACAGGGAGAAGCCAAGCCTAAAGCACTTCTGGCTAGATTCCCCTTTGTCCCGTTGTTTCTAGGTGGCCCTGCAAGAACTTGTTTACCAAATGCTTGCTTTTTCTCATCTCCATCCATGGATTGCCTATGTCCCCCTTCTTAGTCCAAAATGACACATCTATCTCATTTTGCCTCACTGTCTTTGGAATGTTCATGCTTGTGTGAATTCCCCTTGCGCACATATTAAAATTTGAATTTCTCCTGTTAATCTGCTGTATGTCGTTTGAATTATTTGACCCACCAGAAGAACTAAAGGGTTAGGGGAAAGTTTTCTCAGCCCTGACACAAGTCATCAAACAAAAGAGAAATTCTGTTCAGAAGATTTCTGTATCATAATGTCCAACATTTGTTGAAGGCTTATTATATTATACATATTGTCTCATTAAATCACCATATTATAACCTTTACCGGTAAATCTTACGGTTATTCCCATTTTATAGATGTGAAAACTGAGACAGAGAGTAAGATAACTTGCCCAGGGTTGTAGTCAAGAAGTGGGAGAGCTCAGATTTGAGCCCAGGCAGGCCATCTGACCGCAGAGGTCTTCTGCTTAATCTCCATGCTACACTCTTTTCTTGTGCAAAGATATGTGTTTGCAGGGGAATAAATATGAAGATAAAAAGGAGCCATTCTAAGGGAGCTTAGAGTCACAGCTAGTATGTGTAAGCAACTCATGAATGAATAAAAAAAGGAAGGATTTGACGTAGTGCTGTGCATGAAGGCATCCAGCCTCGGAGTGCCATTTTGTGTTGGGCTAGGCCACTTAGTCTACTTATTCTACTGGAGTGTGTGTGTGCGTGTGTGTGTGTGTGTGTGTGTGTGTGTGTGTGTGTGTGTAAGTCTCAGGGAGACCTTCCTGAAGGGGGATGTATGTGAGCCAGGTTTTATGAGGTGAACAGGAGTTTGAGATATAGACAGATGATGGGAAAAAGGTCTGAGGAAGAGGAAATCGGATGCTGAGAGGTATGGAGTCACAGACACCATGCATTGTTTCAGGAATTTTGAGCAGTTCTGAATGTCTGAACAGAAATTGCAAGCTCAGGAGTGGTGATAGTTGAGGCTGGAGAAGTAGGCAGGAGTCAGAGACTCCAGGGCCTTGTGTCTGATTCCAGAGTTTGGGCTTCCTAGGGCCCTCGTGAAGCTGCCTTGTTGGAAGCATATACACATCTGCAAGGCAGGGTAATAAGCCTGGTGGAAAACCAGGTTTTTGAGCCCAAGCAAAATAGACTTGTATGCATTAGAGGAACATCGAGAAACACAACCTTGATACGGGCAAAGCTTGAGTCCATGAGAACGATTAGGTTCCTAATACTGCTTTTTTTGAAGGATGGCATCTAAAATCAGTAATGCTCTTTATTCTTTCTTCTTGTTTATTTCTCCCTAGACCCAAGCTTTCCCTAAACTGGCCAGTTGTGATTCTCCTGCAGCATGGGCTCTTGGAAAGGGATTGCTAGCATATTGTTTTCAGAGCTGAGGTGGGGGAGAGGGCAGTGATCTGCCCAGCTTCCAGCAATCCTTTTTTTTGTAAAGACCCTTCTGTCTGCCACAGAAGATGGGATCTTGACAGCTGTGTTTGTACTCTTTGACCCATCCTATAGACAAAGTTGATTGGTGTGATGTTGTGATTTATAAGAAGAAATATATATTTGGTCTTTGTCCAGTTTTGGGTACAGAGCTCCTAAAACATTTGGAATTTCCCGTGACGGGAGTAATAAAGATGTCTCTTGTTATGTCCCACCCCCAACCTCCTTGGAGGAGAGAGGGGAGGAAGATTAAGCTCAATCACAAATGGCCGATGATTTAATCAATCAAACCTATGTAATGAAGCCTCCATAAAAACCCAAAACTATGGGTTTCATAGGACTTCTAGGTTGGTGAGCAAGAGATCAGGGGAGAGTGGTGCCCTGGAGAGGTCATGGGGGCCCCGTGACCTTTCCCCACACCTTGCCCTATGCATCTCTTCCATCTGGCTGTTCCTGTTACAGCCTTTTTATAATAAACTGGTAATCTAGTAAGTAAAATGCTTCTCTGAGTTTTATGAGCCACTCTAGCAAGTGAATCAAACCCAAAGGAGGGGTTGCAGGAACCTCTTGATTTATAGCCTTTCAGTCAGAAGCACAGGTGACAACCTGGACTTGCAATTGATACCTGAAGTTGGGGACAGCCTTGGGGGACTGAGCCCTTAACCTGTGGAATCCAATGTTATCTCTGAGTAGACAGTGTCAGAATTGAGTTGAATTGTAGGACACTCAGCTTGTGTCAGAATTCATTGGATGTATGGGGAACCCTCACTCCCTTGTGTTGGAACTGGGTGTTACAAGTTGAATTGAACCAAAGGGAAACATGGGGTTCAATGAGTCTAAACAAATTCTCTTTACCAGGAATGTGAAACAGGAATTCAGAGAGAATCAGTTAATTTGTGTGAATGGCAGGATTTGAAGGACACACAAAGACGTTGGACATCTGAGGCAGCCATTTTTTCTTTAAATCTATGCACTAAGAGGTAGTAAGCACTGATATGTAAAGAGAAGAAGGTATGTACAGAGGCTCAGAGAGAAGCAGAAATGGGGAGAGTGCTGCTTGGATTCCTAGGAGCTTTTCCAATTTCTGATAGCAATTCCATTCTGAGACCCATCTCTCTTCCTCCCCTTTGGGCTCCATGAGACATTTTGTCTTTTTTGGCTTGAGCTCCCTTGAGTGGACTTCTCTTACTTGAAACTCAAACAGTCGTGATGGTATTTAGACAACAGTCCCTACCTGCTAGTGGCCACCGAGAACCAAGAATCATACAGACCAAGAAGACACGGAGGTGATGAGAAAAGCTCAAGTGCAGTATTGCTGAACCAAGTCCCCTTATCTACAAAGCCTGAACGCTCTCAATTTCGAGGACCTTTTCTCCAACAAGGCACGTCCAACACTCTTCAAATACCTCTCTGATCAATCAGCTGCTGAATCCATGGCTGACGTGCACTGGCTGAAGATATTGGTTTGATCCCCACAGATAGCCCTTGTTAGATTGTCTTCCTTCTCCAATGAGCTTTCTTTTCTCCCTCTGCCCACATTTTCAGTTTAGGAAATGTTTTTACCTAATTAGTACACTGAATATTCACAATGTTGTTGTTTTTTATGAGACAAGCAATGTAACCATTTGATAGATGAGGAAATTGAGGCTCAAAATGCCTAAGGTATTTGTACATGGCTCACATAATGAATAAGTGATGGTGTGGGGATGAGAACGCCACGTTTTCTTACCCTAGGCGCACTAATCTTTCCGTTCCCCTCTGCCTCTGCCTAGCATACAGGGGAAGACAAGATAGAAGAAGCAAGGCAAGGCCGTGAGTGATTGAATGTTAAAATACATGGTTCAGTAGAGTAGCTGAGAGAATAAAGAGAAAACTTAGCGTGAGCCAGTAGATCACTTGGAAGGCTTCATGGAAGACAAGCGTTTTGGGTTGAACCATGAGGAATTAAGACAACAGTCCCATGATAGGAATGGAAACAGTGAGCAAAAGAGAGTTTCTCAAGGAGGCTGGTAGTTTCCCAGAGTGTGAGTCTTAGAAAAACAAAAACGGAAAATGCTAAAGGCCATTAAAAAGAAGAAGTCCAAGAAATTTGAGCAGAGACAGTAAAAAAAAATGTCATCCTTCAGTCTCCACCAGACCAGGAGGAAGGATGAGAGCCAGAGAGGACTGAAATGCAGCAAAGTGAACCCGAAGCAGTGGGAGGAAGGGGTCTGTGCTGCAGTAAGACCAGCCAGGCCCTCTTGCAGGCTTTCTCCAGAGCTTCCATCTCTGAGAGGCGAGGCCCTCGGAAAGCCGAGCTTGGCAATTCCCAGAATTCCATCAGCAGATGACACGCAACTGCCACCAGCTCTACCTTGAGTGTAACACACCTTTTGCTGTGTGGTGATGCCAAGAGGATGGCTGAGAAATAAGTTCATCTTTGGCACTGGAGAGAGAATTTTGGTGTGGTTCTTTTTCTCCTTCTGAATTTCCACACTGGCCTCTTTCCTTTGGTGTAGCCCTCCCAACAACAACAGCAAAATCTCTTGGCCAAGGTGAACCTTGAAGAGATGGGTCTGACATTGGGTTGGTGGAGGAATCACTCTACAGGTCTCCTCTCCCCCGTGACTTTTAGAACTGATACCCATTGAATCAAGGGAGCAGTTGAGTTGACCTTGAGGCAGAAGGATTCGGACCACCTCTTCCTGAGCTGCCCTGCTGAAAGAACCCACTTCTATAGTCAGAGGGGCAAAGAAAATTCAAGATCAGCAAAGCAAGCAATCAGAGGGCATGCTTTTCCCTGCCTCCCCCACCTGACTCACTTCTCCACATTCCACCTGCTTCAGCCACCTCAGGCCCAGTCCCAGCTGCCAGATTCTAACTGAGGCAGTTCCTCAAATTGCCAGGAGATTGCTATCCAAACTGTCACCCCCTGATCAGAAAAGAAGGAGTTATGGAAAGTAACTGACAGCACCTGAGCGATCTCTCATTTGGATTAAATCAAGATCTTTAAATATTTATAAAGTTCTGGTATCTAAAATAGCCAGGCTTTGCCTTGCACACAGGCTGTTGAAATATGGGCTAGTGCATTCTAAACTGAATTCTTGTCTGAACAGTCATATATTTTGTGTGTGTGAGAGTGTGTGTAACAGTGTGTGTGAGTGTGTGGTGTGTGTATATGTTGAAAACCCTATTGCATTATGTTAAATATCCCAAGGGCTCCATATAGAACATGACTGGAATGAATATAGGACAAGAATAACTTTTTCTATCTCATTAGATGGTCTGAGTTTTGAAATCTGCTCTAAAAGTGTGGTAAAGTGTGCAGTGTTGTAGATTAATGCACTGAATACATTTCTACAGTTCTTGATGTGTTTCATAAAAGGTCCATTTCAAAAGTGTGCTGTATTATAGGTGAACACTCGCAGTAAATAATCTTGTTACAGAAACCTAAGCAATTTTTACAAGGCGTATTTCTGGCTGACTGAACAATTTATTCTCCAGATGTCACATTGTATTTTTCCAATATAAAATGAAACAGCTTTTTTTTTTTTTTTAAAGGCCGACTGTGCTGCTTTGTCTGAGTCTAGAACAAAGGATCTCTCCTTAAGGAGGCTGATGTGTTACAGCCCATCATTTTAAAATGAACACCACACCTGGGACGAACAGGCAGTGCCATCGCTGGCTTTCCTTTTCAGGAATGACACTTGGCAATCAGGCCGGTGTTCCTCTGGGTCATCTGGTCAGAGAAAACTCACTCGCTTCTTGAAACAACAAAGAGAGAGAGAAAAGGATGAGGAGAGTGAACAACAGGAGAGGGGAGGAGAAGAGGGGACAATGGGGCCTGGAAAGGGACAGGAGACAAATAAGGACTAGGGAGAAGACAAATTATGAAAAAGAAAGCTGGCTGCAAGAGATGGGAAATACGGAAGAAATATACAAATTATGCTGCCACTAGAGGCAGCATTTGCTGAGGTTTTTTTGCAGAACCATAAGCCCATGAAATACTCTATGAAAAAAAAATTCTATGCTCAAACAATTTGGAGGATGGTAAATTTCATATACACCCCCTTCCTTTGGAGATTCACCTTAGCATAGTAAAAGCTCTGAGAAGTCTTGCTGGAAAGATTCCTGTTTAACTTCACTTAACCCAAACTTATTGGAACTCCAAACCATTTATTTTCCCCCCACAAAGCATCTACGATTATGTGATTTGGATACATTCTCCTAAAGGTTTCTGGCACATCCATCACATGTTGTGTCTAGAAAAGCTGGATGGTCTCCCACCATCCACACCCCCTATATCAACAGTGTGTGTAAACCAAAACACTCTGTAGAGCTCTATAGTTATATGACCCTTACCCAAGGCAAGTCCCTGGAAAGTTATTTCTTAACACAGTAGCTAATGCTGACAAAGTGTATTAGTCAGCTTTGGCTAAGTAACAAATAATTCCCAACATTTCAGTGGCTTACAAAGGTTTATTTCTCATTCACTCTACATGTTGCTGTAGCAAAACTGAGCTTATATACTTCTGCTCCACGTGTCTTCCAGAACCTGGGATCCAGGTCTCATGGCAGAAGGAAAAGAGAATGAATGAACCATGCAATGCCTTTGAAAGCTTCTGCCCAGAGTATCATACCTCAATTTCATTGGCCAAAGTGAGTTACATGATAAAGCCTGATGTCAAGGGAGGAATTGAAGTCACATGGCAATGCCTGGGCAAAGTATAAACCTCTTACAGAGAGGAGCGTGGATGAAGGAGAACAACAGCAGAGCTACTACATAGAAGTTAGAGGGAAAAGCTATGGCCCACTGGCGTGTCTTTTGGGGCTCTTTATTTTAGGTGCGGCCACCTCACAGTCCTAAAAGGTGAAAAAAAATAGACAAGGGCTGGAAGTGGACCTGGTGCAAGGTAGATATGTTAGGATATTAATGAATACAGGTGGTTCCCACTTTCAGAAAATCCAATCACTATATGAAGAGTAGCGTATATACGAGTATTAGCGTTTAAGAGTTCACAGAGGACAAGAAATCTTTGCTTAGCCAAAAATTTCCCAGCAAAGAGCCATTGAACAGAGTTGTAATTAATTCAATATATTAGACGGAACCATATGAACCTGTCTTTTCTCAAAATTAAAAAAAGTTACCTATCAGCAATGTCATATAATTTGACCTATTACAAAAATTCAATTTCTATGCATATTATCAAAAACCATCACCAAGGCTGACTGAAAGGTTTCATCTTGGGTAACAGCCATGACTGGTGGTGCAGACAAGGATTCTGAAGTGGCATCTGACCTCAGCAAGGAAGAGCACCATGAACGAGAAGCCCTGTCTGCCATGGGACTGGGGCACTTCTGCTGTGCATTGCCATCCCTGCTCTCCTGCAGTGGATTAGGGGACACAGCCCTCTTTTCAAGCCATCAGCACACCAGCAGTAGCCCCCGAAACTAGGATCTACCTCTCAAAACTCAAAGGACTTCTGCTGGGCTGTATCTCATTGAAGGAGGTTTCTTGGACCAACTCAAAATTCCCTCTCCTGGGGAAAAAAAAAATACTGGGAACTACAGAAAGCAAAACAACAACAACAAATGTATTATGGGATGGGCAGGGCATGAAGCAGAAAGAGGCATCCGGGCGACAACCATCAATCTCCCTGGAGTTTCCCACTTGAGTGCCTTCCACAATAAAAAGTGTGCTCCTACGAGCGGAGCAGGGTCTTCCCACTGGCTGTTCCCTCTGCCTAGAATGTTCTTCCCCCAGACATCCACTCATCTCAGTCCCTTCCTTTCCTCAGGACTGTGCTCAAATGTTACTTTGCAGAGAGACCTTTCCTCACCATGCTGTATAAAATAGCTACCCTCGTTACTGTCTGTTCTCCTTACCCTGCTATATTTTCTTTCAGATACTATGACCACCTGACATGAAGGAAGATGTGGGTTACAACGGACACTCAATAAATAACTCTTGAATGAATGAATGAATGAATGAATGAAATCAGACTAGTATCACTGTGGCCCAGGAGAATAGGGACATCTTAGAAAAACAGCCTTTCTCATATAGATTTATAGCTGAACATTGAAAAAAAGGTAAAAAGTATCTAAGTAGTGATTTTAAAAATATTTAATATGACATTGCATCTGTGAAAGTACTCAATAGTCATAAAGGAATAATGTAAAAGGAACCATTTCAGAGGAGTGAACAATAGAATGGAGACTAAAGAACAATACCCCATGAGTGAAGCAGAAGGCAAACCGGATAAATGAAGCCTCATCAAAGGAGAAGAAGGGCTTTAGAAATGAAAACAGGAGAGAAGATGGGAGGGCACACTCGGGAGATCTGCTTTATAAGGAAAAGGAGTATCAAAAAGGGAAGAATAGGAGAAGCAGAAACAAAAGGCAAAGAAAGTGAAAGTCAAAAACATGTCTGCAGTAAAGGAAAGATCAAAAGGGTTTTCTGAGCACCGGGCAAATCAGTAAAAATGAGTCTTTGAAAACCTAACTTAATTTGAGGATTGATTGTGTGCCAATCACAGTGTTCGGTGTTAACAATATCTCAGTTAATTCCCACAATCACAGGCGAGGTAGTTTAGGTATTACACCCATTTTGCAGATGAGGAAATGGAGGTCTCGAGAGATCCAGTGAGCAGACCAAGGTCACACTGGCAGTTGGGAGCCAGGAGTTAAGCCTTCCTGGCTGCCACGCCTCACTCGGACTCTGGTACCAACCTGCCTCTTGGCAAATGTGAAGTACTCAGTAGGACTGATAGGCAGCACAGGTCAGGCCCCAGATGGTGTGCCTGCACTACCTTAGTGCGTGCCTACAGTGTCAGCAAGGAGGAAGATATGTCCCCCCCTTCAGAGAGCTCTGAGGGTTTTAAGTTGACTTTGCAGAGGTGGGGATGTCTTTCACTGAGCCATTCTCTCTCTCTCTCTCCCCACCCTCACCCCCCACGCTCATAGCATGGATGGGCAAGGTGGGGGTGGGGGTGGGACAGTATCTCTTCCGGGAGCCAACCACAGTGAAGTTCAGCCTCTGGAGTCAGGCAGCTTGGGTCTGAAACCTGCTTGTGCCACTCACTAGCTGTGTGACTTTTTGCAAATTAATTAACTTCTCTGTGTCTCAGTGTTCTTAGCAAACACATAGAAATACAGCTGCCTCGTAGCGTTCATGAAAGGTGTATATAAGGCGAGACACATAAAATCCTTAGCACACGAGCACATAGGAAGCCTCCAATAGAATGAGATTTCATGAGCTCTCTGGCTCTGCTCAGTCTCGGCCTCCCAGACCCCTGCCATCCTTGCCTCTGCCTCCCAGGCCCCGCCACAAAGCACCACTGGCGTGCAGATGCTGCTCCATAGAAGGGAACCTGTTTAACTGGTTTCTTGCCCACCTACCTGACTTGCCACCCTCCCGAGTGGGCCACAGAACACCCTGTGCTGCCCGGCTCCCTCCTTGGGCCTTCGGTATGGTCTCTCCCCCTTCATACCATTTAGGCAACACCATTAATCAAAATCCTATAGCAGAAAACGCATGCATAAGTCCGACACATTTATTGCTATGGCAACAGTTCAGGCACTTGTCCCAGTGTCAAGCTATATCAGTGGAGATAAATTCTATTGTTTTCACAGTGACAGTTTTCTCTGTGTTAGACTTAATCCACGGAAAAATATAGCCTTTCTCCTTATTTAAGAGAGTGAGAGAGAGCTGGGAAGAAAGAGAAAGTGACCTCTGGGTTTCTTGCCCTGGGCATTCAGAACTGGAACCAATTTTTCTCCTTTCTTTTAAATGAAGGAAGCTATTCAGTGATGCAGCAGCGTCATCCTGATCAATTGATCAGCAGTATCCTGATAACCAAGATTCTCCTCTTTGGAACCTGCACTTCCAGGAGGGTTCAAATGCAATCTCCTGCTCTGTGCTGGCCTTCTCTCGCCTAGCCCCCCCCAGGCTCAGTTCTTTGGATACTGGGTGACCTCAGCCTAATGCCTCTGCAAATGGTGTCGGTACACACAAACGGGCTTGCTCAGAATGAATATTGTCCCCCATGAATAGCATCTCTCACCCAGAGAAACGGCCTCTTCTGTGTCTTGGAGATGTGCCCCTCGCCCCAGCATCTCCACCTGGAGCCTGACAGCACAGAGGCATTCAAACCTGGCTTCTGTGTTATGTGCATTTGGGGGTAGCCTGCACTCGCCACACCCACCCTTCGGCAAGAAGTCAATTAGCCTTTTATAAGCCCCTGGCTCTTCTTCTGTGCCCAGCCTCTTTCCCATCCCTCCAGCTGGCATTGCTCGATCTCCAGAGATAGAATCCAATGCAAGTCTACAAGCCTTTTCAAGCTTTGGTATCTGCCCAGCACTCTGCCAGGTGCTGAGTAGACTGTAAGAGAAGTAAGAACCACTGCCCACACATTGCTGATAGTTTAATGGGAAGCCTGAACATTCATTCCTTCATTCTCTGCTACCAACTATTAAAGCACCCACTATGTGCCAGGGGCTTTACACAACACCTGGGTGTTAGTTTCCTCTTGCTCTCGTAACAAATTACCACCCGCTCAGTGGCTTAAAGCAACTCAAGTTTATTCTCTTACAGCCTTGGAGATCAGAAATCTGCAATGGGTCTCATTGAGCTAAAAGCAAGGTGTCAACAAGGCTGCGTTCTTTTTGGACGCTCTCAGGGAGAATCCATTTCCGGGCCTTTTCCAGTTTCTAGTGGCCAGCTTTCAAAGGCATTGCATGGTTCATTCATCTTCTTCTACCCCAACCTGTAAAGGTTGAAACTTCTTTGTAAGGTAGGTATTATTATCCTCATTTTACACAGGAGAAAACTCTGGGTCAGAGAATTAAAGAGACTTGCCAGAGCCATATAACTAAATAGATGGTGCAGCTAGAAATGGAGCACAGGATTCCCAAAATGCCCACATTCTTTACCTGGATGGACCACAGTAAGTCCCTCTTTGCTCACTCAATAAATCATAATTATTGAGCACCTAATATATGCATCTCTGTGAAACACCATTTTGGGGCAGGGTTAAAAAACAAGAAGGGAAGAAAAACAAGGCAATGCCCGTAACAGAAAGACAGGATGGCGTGTAATCAGGTTAAGAGTTGTATTGTCCCTAAGAGGAAACTCAGTATGAGCGGGAGTAATTCAGGAAGGCTTCCAGGAGGTGGTAAAGTTGGGTCTGCATCAAAACAAGGTACAGAAATAGCTCCATTCCTTCCAGACTGTAGGGTGTGTAAATATGGTGAGGCTGCCCCCAACTCTTGCCCTCAGTGCCTGGGGGAGTCCATCCCAGGGCAGGAAGTCTTGATTCTTTCCAAACTTGGAGGGCAAAGTTGACATTTTGACTTCCATGGAGGCCTCAGCAAATTCCCACTAAGGTCATTTCCCCTTGAGTTTAGAGTAGAATTTAATGCTGTGTTCCTTCAGTCCAGGGTGCTGGTGGCCATGGCGACAGACAGCTCCATGAAGCTGCAAGGTAAGCCCAAGACCTACAGTGGACACTGAGCTCCAGCTGAAACCGCCTTTACTTTTTCTTTCCTTTCTTCCTTTAAACGCTGAGAAACCTCTCTCCATGAATTATGGAAGAAGGGTGACATTTAAACATTGTGTTTTCAGTACAGTGAGCAAGTAAGCCTGAAAGGCTCAGGGAACCTAAGAGAAGAAAACCAGGTGATAGAGGTCTGGAATGAGAGACGGAGAGAAGGGAAAGCAATTGAAGAAATCACAGGCAGCAAAGGGTGAGCTAGAGCAACTAGGCCACAAAGAAGGGAGGGAAGGGCTCAGCGGAAACCACAGAACTTCTGGGGAGGAAGGGTCTAGGAGAAGCAAGCTGGCAGGAAGGAGGGCTTGAAGATTCCCTTCAAATACTGGGGGGCAATAGAGATTCTAGGGGCATAATGTCATCACTTGGTGGCAACCTGTATTAAACTGGATGGAAGGAAGGTGAGTTGTGGATCACAGAAGGTTCTTGCAGCTTGAGCAGAGTGATGAGAAGGTTGGGGCCACACCAGTCACCAGACAGGTTTAGAGAGTCCACTGTGGTTGGAGGCAGGAAGGGAAGGGGCTCCTTGGTGGCTCTGAGGGTTTATTTGTTCTCTGGAATTCTTGTTTCTTATTTCAGCATCTGTGTAATAGACAGTCGGACAAAGAAATCTTATTGTGGCACTGAATGAAACACAGTTGCCAGAACTCACTTGAAGGTTAGGAGACTTCTGTATCCTGGGGATAAAGAGGCCACAGAGCATCACAGGAACTCCGAGCGAGTCCAGCAAGGAACAAAGAGGATTTGAAAATTGGGGCTGAGACAGGTGTTTGTTGCCCCCACAGTACCAGGCAAAGGCCTTTGCTATAAGGCAGTTTCCTAAATTTCAGCTGGTCACGTTCCACCTTCATGGTTTGCGCCCAAACCCTGTGCTATGGCCAGTGTGCATTTTTCTCCACTACCGCTGATCACCTCCCTGTTTCATTCGCTTATTTTTAAATTGACTTATTTTTAGTTCATTTTATTTAAAAGCGAAATATATATCAACTAACGTAACTGAAGAATGAGTGTCACCATAAAGAGAAGCGAAACACAGAATAAATACACTGGATATGAAACAATGTGATTAAATGATAGGTACTTATGATTCCCACTTAAGGTTTTGTGCCTGAGATCCGGTCTATGTTGAGAGGGAGCCTGATTGAGTTGCGGAGCGTTATTTAAGAAAACGCTGCTCCAAACAGAAATTTTCTCCATTGACTAATTCAAAGAATTGAAAGCAGATTGATACAGAAGCAGCTTTGTCACCATTGGCTTCAATGTCGTATCTGTGTGGGACACTCAAACGATAATCTTCCCAACGCGAGTGGCAAGTGTTGGGTACGGGGAGCAATGCTGTTGAAAGATGATGTCTTAGCACCCTTTCTCAGAGAAAAGCCGGAGGCAAAGCTTACGTGCTCGGGCTTTGTCAGAGGGTGCAACACCAGGACCTCAAAGAGTGAGGGAAAAGAGGTTGAGAGACAGGGATGAAGGGAAATGAAACACAAGTGGGTGCATCGCTGAGCTGGCCACAGCCTCGTGAGAAACACACTCAATTGCTTGGTCATGTAGGACATCCCTGGGAAAACTATGGAATCACTTCAACTCCATATGGTCTGTGGGAAGAAGGAAGGGTGAGGAATGTATCTGCAGACTCTTGCTTATACGTTGTTTTCTCTCATTGGGTGGAGTTTACTTCATGAAACATTCCCTCCTCAATCAACACTTGTGGTTTGGGTGGCCCCTTTGGAATCTGTGGGTCCCGTGTGGTTAGACATGAGCCTTGGAGCTACTAGAGTGAGCACAATGGAAGTGATGCTAAAATGCAGCTTCATTCCTAGGGGAGGCTGAGACAACCAACGTGTTAGGACAGGAGGTCATGGTGGGCGGGGCTGAGATAGTTCCATTTCCTTTTTTCTGAAGTAACAGGTTGAGGAAAGCGATTCAGGAGACCCCATCCCATGCTGCAGTCCTATGGATCTGAGTAGATCAGTGACGTCTGTTTCCTCTTTTATAGAGTCAGAAACCCAAACAGGTAACGCTGGGGATCTTTTCTATGACAAGGATGTGTGGATCTGAGGGGCATGGAGGGCCAGGCAAATCCATGAAGACGCATCACCTTGTTCCCGCACTCGTGGCAACGAAGTTTTATGATGTATTGAGTTGATATGAAAACTCACAGCAAGAGGAAATGAAGAGAGATGGAATTAGGTTGATGTGGCAAATTATGATTCGGAAGAAGAACCATATACATGCTTTTCCATAGGTTATTGTAACTGGGAATCAGAAAGCCATTTTAATGCTAGAAGGGGTGGCCAAAATCATCTCCTCTAACACCTTCATTTAACCAAGGAGGGGTGATAGACAGCACCATGATGGCAGACTTAGAAGCCCTGGGCCCCCCTTCCCTCCCATGAACACACCAAGTCAACAACAATTCACAGACACATTTCCTTTGTGAGAAATCCAGAAATCCATTGAAAGGCTCCCTTACTGCGAGCATGAAACTATCCACATTGAAGCTGGTAAAGAAATTCAAGAACCGTATTGCCGCAATTCCTACCTCCAGCACAATGCCATAGGATTGGAAGGAAACCTCCCAGATCCCAGCTTCTCCCTGGGCAGGGCAAGAGTTGGAAAGAGCATCCAAACATGTAACGTTTCTGAGGAAGCAAGTTCAGTGTCGCTGTCTCGCAGAGCTGACAGGACCTAGTTCACTCCAGGTGCCAGGCACAGCTAAGAACAAAGACAGCACACTGGACTAGTATGAAGGTCGGAGAGACACCCCCGAATCTCTGGCCAGGCTGATTGGTGAGGGTCTTCTTCTGGGTGAGGCCAGTCCATGAAGACTGGGTGAGGTGGCTGTTATGTTTCATTCACAGTCACCAACACAGAGAATCAAGGACAATTAAGAAACAAGTGAATATGTCGCGAACAAGGGAACAAGCTAAATCTCCAGGAATGGACCCTGATGACACAGAGTTATAGGATTTACCTGACAGAGAATTTGAATAACCAACATGAAGATGCTCGCAGAAGTCAGGAGAACAATGTATGCACAATGCGAGAATTTCAACAGAGAGACAGAAAATACACAAAGCAGAAATATACCAAACAGAAACCGGGGAGCTGAAGAATGCAATAGCTAACCTGAAAAATGCACTTGTGGTGTTCAACCCCAGATGTGAAGATTGGTGCCCACAGTCACAAGTAAAGCTCACACTTGAACCAGCTCTTCCAACCCTAAGTCCAGTGCACAAGTCACTTTGCAGCCACAGAATAAATGACCTTCTCCACCTCACCATAAAATGACTTACCATTAATCAGAATTACATCCCTAGCTTATTACTTTATTTAATAGTGTATTTAATGTGGGTTTAATATTAAAGACCCATAACATAGAAGCAAGAAATTAAGGTAGCAAACTTGTTTTTACCCTGTTCCTAGCCTACTATTCTAACCAATATACTACATTGGTTTAAATTGTATATATTTTTACACAACATTTTTATATGTTTCTGGTCATGGGCCAGTCATTTTTATTTACCTCAATGACATTGAAAACTCGCTCTTTAGGCAATTGGGCATTATATGGCATATTTTCCCTGGCAGGTTTATGTTTGTTGTTTTTTCATTTCTTTAACTGACATTTTTAAATGTGCATTTATTTATTTTGGGGTTTGTGTAAAATCCTCTTTTGTGGAAATGAGGCTGTATTTGCATAACAACTAAAATCTTTCTTTTAAAATACTTGGGGTTGTTGTAGAAACTTTCATCTCTAGAAAATTAACTTGTGAGACAAGCCCAAACAGAGAGTTGAATTGGGGAGCTGTGTTCAATGGGGGCTAAGTGGAAAGGAAAATGAGGAAGTTAGTTTTATTTTAAAATATGACAAGTACATAGCATTTTTTTCCGTTAGCGTGGGGAATAGGATTTTGTTTGGGTTCCAATGTTAGTACCGAACTTCCTGTGTTGCTCAAGGAAGCAATAAGATGTCAAAATGCTATGAATACAGGTGGCGTAGTGAAAGGAGCATTTCCTTAGGAGTCAAAAGAGCTAAGTGCAAGCCCCTACTTTCCATAAGCCTCAAATTTCCAGGTGCAAAATTGGGATAACACCTTTCTAGTCTCACTGGAAACTCTCAGATCACAAACCAGCTGGGAGATGAAAAGGTATGGTGGCCAAACTAGAAATATTCTTACTCCTGGAATCACTCGTGCTCAAATGAGAGCAGTCCAACACCGGCCTAAACTCCATAGTGGACCTTTATCCCTCGGAGGGACCTGCCTATCCACCTCTCATTTACTCTGCTGTGGCAAAGCCCTCACTTCCCTCCAAAAATTCATGCTTCCCCTTTGATAGTGCAGAGTGCTGCTAGGAAGAGATTTATATTTCCCAACCTCCTTGGAGGTTCAGTGGGACCATATGACTGAGTTCTAGGCAATGAAATGAGGCAGAAATGATGCCCACACTTCCAGATGTGTGCCACTAAAAAGAGGCAGGGGAAAGATTCCATACTCTTTCCCCCTAGAACACATAAGACCTACAGAATTAATTTGGGAGACACATACTGAAGACGTAGGGCTGCAAAATGGAAGAAATCTAAGTCCCTGGATCAAGCCTTGGAATTGAGCCTCCCAATTAGAAACTCCCAAAGGATATCTCCATGGTGGCCAAATAGGAGCTCTAGCACTCATACCTCAACAGAAACATCGATTTCAACAATCACCCATGGATGAGAATTCCTTAATGGGAAACTGAGAATATAGCTAAGAGGTTCTAGCATCTCAGTGTGTTGGGGGTGGGGGGATCCAAGAATAGATGCACTGAAGAGATTAAGAACAGCTTTCACTTTACCAGTGTCACCCCTCCCCCAAGGTGACGCAGTTCGGGCCCAAAAGAGATTCTCCCTGTTCACAGTTTCTCCCACTGGGGAAAATAAGAGCAAGTGAGTATCTGGCTTTCCTAGTCTGTGGAACACTGCCCGAGAAGCCCCCTTCTGTCTTGCCCCACCCAGGACACTAAGAGGATTGGCATGGCTAAATAGTCTGGGGACACTGAGGAACAGAGAAAGGGGGTGGCGGCTCACAGCAATCAGCATGCAGATCTCATCCACTGGCTGCCAAGTCTACTCACCAGCTTGTGTATTTCACCAACACCCCTCACATGTGGATTCCCTCAGCTAGCCCACACATGCCCCCAGCACTCTGCAGCCCCCACCCCCATGGCCAGTTCCCCGAGCTCCCCTGCAGAATGAGTGCATGCAGACCCCTGTAGACAGCATACAGATATAAGCAGCCAGTTCAGCTCTGCTGGATTGGGAGCAGACGCACAAGCTTTCAGACGTCAGGGCACTGCCACAGAGAAAATGAATGGGAGGCTTTCAGCACTCAGCCTGGCTTTGAGGGATTGAGAGAAGACATGCAAGCCTAAGATTCCCCCCACCCCCCGCAAGAAGGAACAAGAGGAGTGAACCAAGCACAGTCATAGAGGAGATCTGAGAGACACCAGAATCTCCAACTGGTCTGATTGGTGAAGTTCCTTCTCTTCTAAGGCCAGTCAGTAAAGATTTAGAGAAGGTAACTGCTTCTTCAAATGTGAAGGCAGCAACACAAGGCTTTAAGAAACATGAAGAATCAAGGAAATATGACATCACAAAAGGAACAAAATAAAACTCCAGTGGCTCCTCCAAAGATATGGTCCATGAATTGCCTGACCAAGAATTCCCAAAACTGACTTAAAGAAGTTCAGTGAGCTACAACAAAGCAGATAGACAAGTAAATGAAGTGAGAAAAACAATATATGAACAAATGTACCATGAAACATACATGAACAAATGTTCAATAAAGAGCTAGAAACCATACAAAAAAGGGACCAAATGGAAATTGTAGAGCTGAATGACACAATCACTAAATTGAACAACTGGAGAGAGAAATTCAGTAGCAGACTCGACCAAGTAGGAAAAAAGCATCAGTGAACTTGAAGACTGATCACCCAGTCAGAGGAACAAAAAGAAGGAGGGGAAAAGGGAAGGAGGAAAGGAGGGGGGGAGGGGAGGAGGGAGGGAGGGAGGGAAGGAAGGAAGGAAGGAAGGAAGGAAGGAAGGAAGGAAGGAAGGAAGGATGAAGGAAACCCAAGGCACTTATGGAACACCAATCACCAATTAATAAATGAACATATGAATTATGGGAGTCCCAAAAAGAGTAGACAATGGATGAATTGATAAGGAAATTACGATGTAGACTTAAATGGAATATTATTCAGCTTTAAAAAAAAATAACAATCTGCCATTTCTGAAAACATGGATGGACCTGGGACATTATGTTAACTGAAATAAGCCAGATACAGAAGGAAAAATACTGTATAATCTCCCTTATACGTAGAGTCTAAAAAATTTTGAATTCATCAAATCAGAGAATAAAATGGTTGTTACCAGAGGCAGGGGGGGCTGGGGGAACAGAGAGGTGACGGTACAAAGTTTCAGTTATGCACAATAAATAAGTTCTGGGGATCTACTGTATAGTGAGCACAGTGCCTAGAGTCCATGGTACTTGTACACAATGTGAGCGCTGTGTATATGAAAATTGTTAAAAAGGTGAACCTTATGCTACGTGATCTTACAATAAATAATAATAATAATAATGATAATGGGGGTGGGAGGAAAGGGGGGGTGATAGATGTGATATTCATGGTAGTGATGTTTTCATGGATGTATACTCGTACTTACAAACTCATTGAGTTGTGTACATTAAATATGTACAGCTTATCAAATGTCCATTATACCCCCAATAAATTAATTTTTAAAAGAAAAACAATTAGGAACAACAAAGGTGGGCTATTACATGAGGGGGAAATGAACTTTTCTTGTGTTAAGCCAATAACTAGAATTAGGGATATTATCTGTTATAGCCACTGGCATTACTTTAATTGTTATCACTTTTGAGCAGGTCAATGATTATTTCCTTTCTGGAAATTCCTTCTTTCATTGTGTGTCACCTGGATGACACAGTAAAATAACTAAACAAATAAATAAATAAATATATATATAATAAAAATAAATGAAAAATCCCACTATGGAAGCCAAAGAGATCACCTTTCTCTCCCCAATCCAGTATAGTCAGGCGGCAGAGATATGACTTCAGCTCAGCTAACCAGATGCTCTGTCCTCGGAGAGAGTGAAGTAAAGGAGAGGTATTTTCATGGTTGGAGGTAGCGGCAGCATTCTGACCATACTATTCTCCCACAAGAGACTTCCTGTAAGTCCTATTTTCCATCCCTCCAGAGTTGCCCAGGTTCCTGTTCATTCTTGTTCAAATGCAAGGCTCTCAACAATTCTGTGAGCTTCTGATATCCTTCCAACAAATTTCATCTTTTTAAGTTAGTTAGAGTCCATTTCTGTTGCCTACAATTAAGGAAACCTACCTAATACTATCCCTTCAAAAGAACAAACACTGAAGATACAATTTAAAAGAGCCCATGTTCCCATAGATACTTTGAAGATTGGTTTTGGTAAACAATACTAAAAGCAAATATAGATCACTTAAAATATAAATATGCTTTACCTAGCTGTCTCCTTGAGTTTTGCAGGAGTCTGGGGGCAGGGGAGACAGGAAAGAATTAACAGTGTGGTTTTCCAGAAGCCGCAATAAATATGAAGACAGTGTAGTCAAGTCAGGGGGACTGTGATTGATTTATTACATTACAGTTTCTTAAAAGTGTTCCATTGCCTTTTTAAAAACCATTCAGTTATTTCAAAATGTTTGTGAATGCAGCTTCCAACATCATTATAAGGGATTCTTGACAGCTCTTCATTTTAATGGCACCGTAATAAACAGGCTTCATAACGGTTCTGCTTAGTGGCAGGCCGCTTTGGAGGCCATTGTCTAAAGGAGTCCAGGCTTACGTGGTGCCCTGGTACAAACACTGAGTCTGAAGTTAATTCGTGTGGCATAACTGGGGAACTGGTTTTGCAGTGTGATGCTGATGGTACTTTCTAAATGGGCTAGAAAACCAGACAAGGCTCTCTGAGGTGTTTTCTTTTTTAAATCTGAAAGGCCAGGAAAACCAACGGAAGTGTCAGATTGTCCTTAAATATCCAATGGTAAGAACTGGTACTTATATGCAATTCAAATTGGAAGGGAAAGATTGTGCCTCGGGCCAATTGAAGAGAAAAGACTGGTTTTCTAATTTGTTGCAAATGAAGATGAGCTCTCAGCTGGGCTGGCCAGGATCCCCAAGAGACCAGGCAGCAGGAAAAAGATTTGGTGTTGGGAGTAGGGCTGCATTTGGAGCAGTGCGGTTCCCCTCTCTTCTGGAGGGAAAGCACAAGAAAATACAGTCTGCACCTCCAGGATATAGAAAATGCCCACTGTGCTCTCGAAATAAATGTATAATGCAAGTGCTTACACCTCAATTCAATTCCACAAACATATACTGAGTGCTTACTTGGCCCCTGGTACCATGCCAAACATTGTTGGAATACAGAGATGAATAAGGCATAATATTTGCCTGACAAGTCGGAACCACAGGGAAATATAAACAAGGCAGGAAATAGATGTGCTGGAAGGATTAAAGGAGACATCTATTGCTTGTACCTGCGCAGCATCCCTCTTCTTGGGACAAGCACTTTAATTTTCTTTAGACAAATTGTCGTTCCACTCAGGTGAGGCTGACCGTGGCCCCACCCCACCTCATGCCCCACCTCCAGGATGGGCACACGAGTCTGAACAATCAGGGCCTTGCACTCCCCTGATCCTCGTGCTCAGGGTACACACGGACGACACTTGACCCAAGCCGGGCCAAGCAAACTCCACTCTGGAACTTCGGCTGCAACTACTGAGAAAGGTGCTGAGTTTTCAGCCAATGGATGCCAGCCCAGATCCGGTGGCAGTCATGGCGGGAGTCATTCATGCTACAGGAAAAGTGACTGTTTGAGAATAAAAACGGAGGGGAGCAGAGTGAAGAGAGGGACAGAGAGAGCTGGTGACATGGTTCAACGGGAGTACCCATCTCTGCCTGAAGCATTTTACCCTGGACATTTCAGAAAAGTGACCCACGTGGGGCTGCAAAGAGCCCTGACTATTCCTGATACCAGCAGCCTCCTGCGGACAGGATGAAGTCAGTCCTCCAGGAATCAGGGGGAGCTACTGGGCTGCTGACATATGAATGGGGTGAAGGACAATCTACAAAATGACTCATGCCTTTCATGTCTTCAGTTCTGTTCTGAGCCCAGTGGCCATGGTGGTTCCTTGGAAGACCTTTGCCTTGGTTTGTGTCACGTGACCCTCCCCGTGTGCTGGTCACTCGCGCCGTTTGCTTTTAGATCCCTTGCACTTCCCTCTGTTGTGTCCCAGGGCACTGACTCCTGCACATTTCGGTGCACAGGCTTCGTTAGCAGCCAGCTTCTGGTAAGGGTCCCATGGGACTCCCCGACAGGACACTGAAGAGGGAGAGGAGAGGACATGGTAAAGTATTTATACCAACCCCTCCTTTGGTGTCTGTCTTCAGCAGCAGCTAAAGTTCCCGCTCCCACCAGATGTCCCCATGGCTCCAGCTCCTGCAAAGTGGCCCTTACTCCCGGGCACCAGTAACACCTCCTGCTCTCTTTGTCCCTTCAGTCCTATGACGGAAGTGACTTTCTGCCATTGCTAACTCTGGGTGGCCTTACCATCTTTATCTGCCCTTTGAGTTCTTCCAACGTTTTCCTAACCAGTTCTCTACCTTAATTGCCCTCTATTAATCATCTGGCATGGACTGTATTCCCATTGTCTATCGCTATGCAACAAACCACTCCAAAACTTTATTGGCTTTAAACAACAACAATTTTTTAAATATCTCTCATGGCCTCTGTAGGTCAGAATGAGGGCCATGGAAAAGTAAGATCACCTATGGAAAAAGAAGGCAAACTAAAACTAAATGCAAAGTAGTATTATTAAATTCTAGCAAGATAATGTTGATTGTGCAAGGCTCTTAGCCTAAACTCTATTCTCTCTTTGTTGAAATAGGAAATTAGCAAATCTTAGGTGTTAAAGACATGCACCAAACTGAGATAATCAAAAGGACTGAAGGGAAATTTCTTTCTCATGATGGAGGTCTGAGGTGATATGAAAACAAACAAACAAACAAACAAACAAACCCAAAACTATAGCACTGTGCCACATGAAGTCATCTCTCCTGTTGCCTAAATATTAGCTTGTGTACCCCGAGGTGCACGTGCCAGGTTTGGGGGAGCAGTTTGGGTTAGGACAGGGTTGCTTGCAGAGAAAAGAAGTTTAATTAAGACAGCTGAAATTAAAAGGGCTTTATTTTAAGAACGCAGAGCCAATCTTCAGCACCCCTTTCTTTAGTAAAGTTCCTCTGCTCTGCCTGCAAGCTGCCTGTCCCAACTGCCCTGAACTCTTACCCGTTGCATCTAAGTGGCCTGCCAGGTCCCAGGACACCTACTAGAGACCAGGTAATATCATTGTAAACGTGGGGAAAGAAAATCCTCTTGGTCCAACTTGGGTGAAGATTCAGCTCTGGCTCAGCCAGCCCTAGCCCAGGTCGGGGTGTGACCCTGGGAGTAATAAGTATCCTGAAGATACTGACCCTTAGATGGTGTCTCTAGTGGCCTGCAGCTAACTGTGGAAATTAGGAAACTAGCTGAGCCCAGTGTACTTGGAAATCTGCTAGCAGGATGGAGAGAGCCTAAGGCAATGCAGTTGCTATGGGTTTTGAATTATGACCACTGAAGCTTGAGGTTCCTCCCTGGAGGCCACCTGTGTCCTCTAGTCAGTTGTTGATGGAGTCACAGTTTTGCATATGGTGGCTCACTTCTGGGTACACATACCAATAGGAATGCAAACACTCTCATCTGCAACTACCCAGAACTTACATTTAAGTGAAGTTTTTGTTCACTTGTTTTCTTTCTCTCTACATCAGGTTGTTCTTATAGTCTCACTTTCTTAAATTCCCAGGAGCAAAAAGTAATAATGACTTATGCTGTGTGCTGTTTAGACTTGTCAGACTGTTCAGTTCTAGGCTAACAGCCTGGAGGGAAGCAATTAGAATGATTTTCGCTAAACTTCCTACTCTCTGTTATTAATGATAAGAAAGATGTTTAAATAGCTAAAATGACAATCCCTTTCTGCTAACCCCTAAATTTCTGTTTATGTTTGCCTAACAGTGACACCATTTTGTCCTTTTCAAATGGTGGCAACGTATCATTATGTCTTCATTCCTCCCCCGTGGTTAGTTGGGAAATTGATCCCCAGACAACAAGCCTCGCACGAACCATACAAGATCCTAGATCAGAGACCACAGACGAGTTTCATTTTACATGCCAACTCTGATCCATGCTGGAGGCTGCACGGAGAGCTGTGTTGGAAAAGATTATTAAGGTCACATTTAGGATGAGCCAGGAAGAGTGTGAGGGTCAATTGATGATGTTTGCCACCGTTAGATAAAGGAAGCACGGCATCATTCAGGCATGTATTCGCCATCTTGGACCAAGACACGTCAGCATTTGTCCAGATATAACTCCCTGGGGTCAGCGAACAACATTTCATTTTAAAGATTGCATTAGGTCCTCACTACACCTCAGTGAAGTGGTAGGGCTGAAATTACTATGACCATTTGATAGATGGAGGAGACTGAGACACAGGCTGCTTGAAAAGAAAAGCCTAGAAGCAGAATTCCTGTGCCTTTGACTCTTCCTGAGTAAGTCCACAGAGGGGTGGGGAAAGGCCCAAAGCTGGGGATCTCATGATATTCTGTCATCCTTTTCTGTTCCGTGGTGATCGGGTGGATTAATTCATCATTTAAATAGTTGAATTAAACAATGATAACTATGGAAAGCATGCCAGTGGCCCTACATCTTCGTTCACACATGGTCTTTTTGCTGTACCCAGTCTCACATTCCCGCTTACAGCATAGCTGGGAAATAAATATTCTCTGGGCTACAACCTCATGCAAGTTGGATGCATGGACCACACCGTCATTGTGTTTCATTCCACAGTAACTCACTTTGAGCTGGGCACAGAGTGGAGCTGCCTGATAAGTGCTTACTGAGAGTTTGCACCAACACCCTGGGCTATTCCAAGGAAACTGTGAAGAAAGCCAGTCCCTGGAGACCCCACCTTCATTCCCAGGACCTTCTTACCAGATCCCGGGAATTCTTACAGTGGAAGTATTCCAAATGGTTGATAACTTGTGGGGGCGTGGGGGTGGGCAGGGTGGCAGATACCCTCCCAGTAGCCCCTCAAATCCCATCAGCTTCATTCCCTAAATTTGCCCCCTTTTTGGCCGGCCCTGGATTTTCATGCCACATCCATCCTTCCTTTTCTCCTTCCTATCACTCTCTGCTCCCATCCCCACGAGGACGATGGGAGGCCATTTCCATGCAGGGACACACGGAAACATCGACGTAATATCAATCAACTTTGCACATCACTAGGGAGTTAAAACAATGGCACTGAATTGTAAATTGTAGAGCTATAGAGATAGATTTCTATTCCCAGAAAAGAGGGTGATGGGCTCTTTAAAAAAAAAAAAAAGTAGAGGAATATTTTCTTGACATTTCATAAACAGTCATTTGAAAACTGCCCTAGAGCAAATTAGAAGTGAGTACAATGCCCTGGCGTTCACTTGTTAGACCTGGAAGAACGTGCACACACGCTGCATTCCTTATACATACATATTTACACACAATATACATAAAGAATGCCCTTCCCCCACTCCGCCCTTCCACTGCCTGCAATAGTAACATTTACTGGAGACTTTATTACAAAAGCAACAAAATGAAATTCTAATCAATAGTAGTTTGCAGGATGGTGGGAAAAAAAAGAACTGAATACATTCATAGGTAAAAGATGTTATTATCTCAGTTCAGTAACTATGAAAGAGAAATAGATGAAAAAATCTGGGTTTTATATTAAAAACCGGCACAGCTGTAGAGTTACATAATAAAGTATTGCCTGTATCCATGGAAATGGAGAGTAATTGATGCACCACAAGTTATTTTTATAAACCCAAACAAAAAAATTCAATCAGAAATGTCTTTCCCCGTTTTGGGGGCATTGTATATTTTGTATCTGTACATAATGCACACATTTAGAGTGTGAATGCACTCATTATTGATCAGCCATGTTGAATAGGACATGCTGTTTTCCCTGAATATTCAAGATTAGAATCCTGCGGCCTGGCTCCCACTCCTTCTTGAAAGACTTGCTCTGAATAAATTGTGCAGTGCTTAAAAATTCAGGCAGTTTCAACTTGGGGGAATAAAGGGGCCCCATTTCTTGTTTCAGCAGTGTCAGAGGGGGCAAGTTTGGAAGATGGGAACTCTGCCTCATACATACACTTGATTTCCCCCACAACACCATCTCCCCTTCTCCACTCCCCCCTTACCCCCCACCCCAGCGCTAAGCACAGAGCAGGTCTTCCAAAGATGGCAGGATGCACAGCACATTGCAATTACCCCAGTTTGCTTGGCAGTAAGACTCACCTTAAAGCACCTGTTAAAAATACAGATTTCCACCCCAAACCCCTCTATTGGATTCTTCAGGGGAGAGACCTAGAAATCTGTAAAATCTCTGCAAGGTAATTCTTGCCATTAGGCGAATTGGAGAAACAGGTGCAGAGCTGGCTTCACAAGCCTGTGACGTAAGTAGCCGAACAGAGCCCTGCCTTCACAAGGTCCTCACTTTGTTGAATGTGCTGCTGTCTCCCTCTTGAACTTCCGAATAATTTTTAAACAAGGGGCCCTGCATTTTCATTTAGTACCGGGTGCTGCAAATTGTGTAGATGGCCCTGCCAAAACGTAATGGGGAAGAGCATAAACTTAGCAAATAGACAGACGTGCATAAAAATTCCAAGTCCGCCACTTAACGAGTTGGGAGACCTTTAGCAGGTTATTTAAACCCTCCGAGCTTCTGTGTTCTCATCTATAAATGGGAATGATAACTATATTGATCTGGTGGGCTGCTATGAAGATTAAATGACACACTGTTTGTTACATGCTCGCTGCTTGAAGAGAAGCAACGCCTCCGTTAGTGGGCACCATTGACACCGGCTGGGTTGAGTTGGGTTGAACTGAGCTGAGCTAAGTGATGTAAGGACGTGAGGAGGGAAGGGGCACTTTAGCTGTTGCTGGAGTGGATACTGATTAAGCCCTGGCCCTCCTGCTGTTGAATCAATGTCCAAATTGCCTCAAATAAAGCAACCCTGCTATGGATCAAGCTTAGCTGCTACCACAAGTGTTTAGCTCTGTATCAGCTTCTTTTAGGATGTGTCTTTGACTGACTGTGCCCCGGGAAAACACAGAGGAACGAAACTAGCTCCCGGGAAGGAAACCTCCTCCACCATCACTTCTAGATCCGCTGACCAGAGCAGGAAACTAGAGGTGGTTTGGAACAGGGTGATGTGACCGTGACAGTGAGTGGGGTTCCTACTAATGGCCTTCTGTCATGTGTCTCAAATCTGTCCACTCCTTTTCATCTCCACGGTCACTCCCTTTTCTGTGTCACTGGAATCTCTCACCTGGACTATGACATTAGACTGGCTTTCTGTTGCTATTTTGTAAAATTTTAAGAACAGCTTTATTGATATATGATTCCCACACCATAAAATTCACTATTCAAAAGTAAAATCTAGTGGGTTTTAGTACATTCACAGAGTTGTGCAACCATCAGCCTATTTAACTCCAGAACATATTAATCACCCCAAAAAGAAACCCATAATCATTAGCAGTCACCCCCCCCCCCATTCCAACCTCCCACCAGCCCCTGGCAACCACTAATCTACTTTCTCTCTGTATGAATTTGCCTATAACTGCACATTTCATGCAAATGGAATCATACAATATGTGGTCTTTTGTGTCTGCCTTCTTTCACTGTATAGTCTTTTCAAGGGTCACTCATGCTGTAGAATCAATCAGTGCTTCACTTCTGTTTCCTATAAATCATATCCCATTGTGTGAACAGACCACATTTTGGTTTTCTATTCATCAGTTGATAAACATTTGGGTTTTTCTATTTTTTCACTATTTTGAATAAGGCTTCTATGAATACTTATGTACAAGTTTTTATATGGGTACATGCTTTCATTTCTCTTGGTTAGATACCTAGGAGTAGAGTTATTGGGTGATATTTTAATGCTACTTTTAACTTTTTGAAAAACTGCCATACTGATTTCCACTGCAACTGCACTATTTTACAATCCCACCAGCAAAATGTCTGAGGGTTTCAGTTTCTCTACATCTTTACCAACACTTGTTATTGTCTGACTTTTAAATTTTAGCCATTCTAGTGCGTGTGAAGTGGTATCTTGTGGTTTCGATTTGCATTTTCCTAATGACTAATGATGTTGAGCATCTTTTCATAGGCTTATTGGACATTTGCACATCTTCTTTGGGAAAATATACATTCAGAGCCTTTGCTCACTTTTTAAATTGAGTACCATTTGTTGAAGGCTATGCTTTCCCCATTGAATAATCTTGACACCATCATCAAAAATCAACTGGCTAAAATATAAGGGTTTGTTTTTGGACTCTCGATTCTATTCCATTGATCTTTGTGTCTATCCATATGCTAGAACTATAACGTCTTGATTACTTAAGGTTTGAAATCAGGAAGTATAAGTCCCCCAACTTTCTTCTTCTTTTTCAAGTTTGCTTTGGCTATTATGGGTCCCTTTTATTTTTATGTGAATTTTAGGATCAGTTTGTCAGTTTCTGCAAAAACCTTTTTTGGAATATTACTAGGGACTGCACTGCATCTATAAATTACTTTGGAGAGTATTGCCATCTTAACAATATTAAGTCCTTCAATCTATGACCATGATATGTCTTTCCATTTATTTAATTTCTTTTAATAATGTTTCATAGTTTCCAGTGTACAACTACTCTTGCATTTCTTTTGTTAAATTTATTCTTAAGTATTTCATTCTTTCAGTGCTATTGGCAAATGGCACCAAATTTCATTTTCATATTGTTCATTGCTAGTGTGTACAAATACAACTGATTTTGTACCTTGATCTTATATCCTGTAACCTTCCTGAACTTGCTTATTAGTTCTAATAGGTTTTTATGGATCCTTTAGGATTTCTGTATACAAAATCATGTTATCTGCAAATAGAGATTGCTTGACTTCTTTTTTGCCAATATGGATGCCTTATATGTCTTTTCCTTGCTTGATTTTTCTGGCTAGAACCAGTACAATGGTAAATAGAAATGGCAAGAACAAACGTCTTTGTCTTAATCATAAAGCATTGGTTTAGGATTTTTTGTTGTTGCTGTTTTTTCCCCCCAAAATAGAGGCTGCCAAATTCTAGATCAGCAAACATTTCCTAGGTTCTAGATTATATGCAATAGTGTGTTGCAAAACCAGCACTCAGCAAATAAAACAAAACAAAATAAATTTTAAAAAAAACAACTCATTTGTTGTGTTCATCAATTTCTATGGAGTATATATTCCTACTACCACCAATTTCAAGCCACCATGGGTTTCTCAATTGGCTTACAAAATCTTGCAGTTTGCATAAACTGATACAAGTCAGGTCCAGTACCCCATCACGCAAGTCTTTATGCCTGGTGCTATGAAAGATACAAAGCCCCTCTGCACAACCTCAGTGAGCATATAATCTAGTGGAGACACAGATATACTCACTTTGGTCCATTGCTTTGGGTTTTTCCCAAAAGAAACCTGCATCAGCCTCAGTATTTATTATTATTCGGAGCTCATCAAGGTAAATACAACGAGTTAGCCAAAGGTTTAATTTTCAAAGATCGATAGACTGCCAATTTGTAATAATGTAGCTATCATGCCTTCTATTATAAATATTCTACCTTATTACATTTTCAAGACCCATATTCTAATAGTTCTTGGGTAACTTTTTTTTCAACATTGAAGCATTTGTGGCTAGACACAACTAGTCTTTCAAGATATTTAAAGACCATTAGCAAAAATCAAGTCCCCATTCCAACAGAAATTCTTTTGATGGAACAAGATAAAATCCCTACATTTGCTCTCAGATTTTGTATTATTTATGAACAACTCACAAATCACAGGGGGAGGGAGCAGCAAATAGAGATGAAAGCACATTGCGGGAACATATGCTGATGTTATGTACAACACGAACTGAAAATATTGCCCTGCTCCTTAGTCAGACATGTAAGATGCTCCCTATGATAATAAGGTTCCCTCAATAGTGAGACTAGTAGAGTACCTGCAGAGATTTCTGTCCTCGTTAGTGGGCAAAGTCTTTGACATTTGGATTTGTTTTGAAAGCACATTTTAGGAGAAAACCAAGACCAATCAGAAGAACAAGAAGACGCTTCCTTGAACGGGTTTCATTAAGAAAGAGCCATTCTCTGACGACACGCCCTCTAAGGATTCAAAGGTCTAAGCAACTAAGGCAAGAGAACACCATGTTCCGTGCCACTCACGTTGAAATTGGCCACTAAATTTTTCTTCTTTCAGACGGTGCTCAGCTTTCCTGCCAGGGCCACCATATTCTCTCTCTCTATCCCAGCTACGGCCTCTCTTCCCACTGAGATGGGATTCTTTGGGGAGTCCTGGGACCATAGAAGGTCATATATTTGCTCTTATGCAGCCTTCTTACAGATGCCTGTCTGCAGATGTTTAGCTGCTGTTGTTCCCTCGCACCTCTATAACTTCCGCCTCCCTCTGAGAAGTTCCCCAATACCCTTTCGTATCCGGCTGAGAAAGTAAACAAGTCCATGGGGCTTTGGTGCCAGGTATTAATAGATGTATATGGATTCAAGTCCCTTCTCGAATTCCACTAGCTAAGTCCCTGCATTCTGTCTACTGCATTCCACTAGCTAAGTAACCTTGGACAACTGCCTCACTCAGCCTTCTGAAGAAGTTTTCCCATCTCTAAAGTAGGCACATAGTAACAATAAATGTTTTTAATTATCCAACTCAAATGTTTTCGTGAAGGTCTCTGTCATCTCCCCTGCCAGAGGGAATCTCCCCTATTTCCTGTCTTCCAATAACCTCATTAGTTACATGCTTCCTGGTCCTCACTAAATGGGAGCCTCCTGTAGGTGGCCTCCATTCATTACGTTCTTATTCGTTCATCGGAGTCACCTTTGAGAGCTTACCAACGCCTGACACAGCGCCCTGCATGCTGGAAACTCCTGAAAGACAGAGAGCGTGTCTCTCTTGCTCACTGTCTCGGCTTCAGCACAGTGCTAGCAAACACTAGACCTGCGAGAAATATTTGCTAGATGAAGAACGGGCACATACGTAAGAACTTAATATGTGCAGCAAGACACGATGCACAAATCAGTGGTGGCCAACCACGAATTCTCGAAAGTTCTTGTTCACCACTGGATGCCTGGCATCCAGTATGCCCCTGTTCAGTAAAAGATCGTGAATGAATTAACCAATGAAACAATCGACTGACCTGGTGGCCTTGTATCTCCTATAACCCCATGGAAAGCAACATGCAGCTTCAAAGTACTACTGGGTACAGTTTGAGTAACGTCTGGCTGTGAGAACCAACGGAACAGATATGACACAAAAACGGATGAGTTTTCCCTATATCAGCGATTCCCAACTGGGGTGATTTTGTGCTGCACTGGAGATTTGGCAACATCTGGAGACGTATTTGGTTGTCACAGTTGAGGTACTGCTAACTGGCATCTAGCGGATGGAGCCCAGGGATGCTGCAAAATATCCTACAATGCACAGGATCACCCCACAACCAAGAATCATCAGGTTCGAAAATGTCCGTAGTGCAACAGTTGAGAAACCCTGCTGCAAATGATCAGATATGGAGAGATTGTTTTTCATAGCGACCTATTAAAACAAAGATCAAAACTATTGAGATTTTCTATATAACCATCGGCCTCGGTCACAGAAGCACAGGACATCAGGATTGAAATGCACATTACTGATCACCAAGTCCTAACTCCTCACTTTACAACAGGGATCCTGCAAGTCCAGAAAGGGGAGTGAATAATGGCTGAGCCAGGACAAGAAGCCAGACTCCCGAGTCCCAGGCCGTTCCCAAGGCCTGTCCTACATCCTTTTCAAAGTGTCAACAACTGAGCCCCACTTTCACTACCTCCTGCAGGTTCAGCCCCAGCCCTGGATTCGAGCCCTGTTTCCCCGACTTCCACCCTTCACATCCTACCCCGATGACTTTTGCCTTATCTGTGAACCACCAGTACTGTTATTTACATAACAGTTTTATTTCAATTCACATTGACTTTTTTCTTAAAGTTTAATAAGGAAATTTTTTTATCATTACCATAAGTAAAAGCTGGTGTCAAATTAAAAGGGACCTAAACATTGGCACTGCACCAACAAAAACGTTGTTCAGAGCTGGCTTGGTACTGCTGCACCTTTAAGTCTCTGAGCCTGAGCCTGTTTGCTAAAAAGGGAGATTCACAAGTGTAGGAAGTGTTAAGGACGTCTTGGCACCAGACTGAGACGTTCTCCTTAGTGTATTGGAAAAGACTTGAAAAGGAATGCAGTTCTCACCATGTCCTTCCATATTATTTATTTACGTGCCCATGCACCACTTAAAATCATCTTGCATTTTCTCAGCAGCGTATTTGTTTTTGGAAATACTGGATTAAAGGAATAAGAGTGACCAAAATCATGTCCGCCCTCTTTGATCCTAGTTCCTTTTTTTGACTTCCAGACTGAAGGAAGGTGGCACCCCGAAGTCTTCCATGTTCCCATGCCAAATGCAATTAAATAGGAAAATCAAAGCGAGATGAAATGAGGAATCATTCACTACACTGCAAACTTTCACAGGATACATTTTAGGCCGTAGATGGGTATAGTAGGAGAATTCTAGGATGAGCCCCATGACCCCCATCCTTATATAATCTCCTCCCTTTCCAGTGTGGGTTGAACCTGTGAATGTGATTATATCACACCTGTGAGCATTACGTTACATTGCAGTTGGAAGATTACCCTCGGTGGGCCTGACCTAATCAGTTGGTTGTAGAAAAGCAAGTCAGAGAGATGTGTTCCAGCGGACCGAGAAGAAAGCCAGCATCCATGTTGTGAAGTGCTTATGGGAGCCATGTGGCAAGGAACCATGGGCACACTGGACACTGAGGGCAGGTCCCAGTTGACCACAAACAGCAACACAAAACTTCAGTCCTCCATCTACAAAGAAATGTATTCAGCCAACAACCAGAGAGCTTCCAAGAGGAGCCCGAACCCAGACTTCTAACCTACAGAAACTGTGAGATCACTGCTTTGTATTGTTTTAAGCTGTTAAATTGTGGGACTTTGCTATGTGGTAAGAGAAAGCTAGGACAAAGGGATACCAAGATGAATGTGGTAGATTCTCTGGCAGCAGAGAATTTATACTCTAGTCCTGGAAATAAGACCTACATACACGTAATTTTAATATTAATCGGGGTATATAAGTTGTGTCTGGAGAAAGATGCAAGCAAAGTGAAGAAAGAAATATGGCTGAGGAAAATCAGAGAAGGCTTCATGGAGGAGTAAACACTTGCACAGGCCTTAAAATTCAGAGAATTTCAGCAAGCAGAGAGGTGGACCCAGGGCAAGCATCTCCCGGATTGACCAGATGCCTGCTTGGTCTTGGACACAGAGCCATGCAGTGTATAGGCTCTGGGTTCAGTCCTGACTCCACCACATACCAACTGCATGACCTTGAACAAGAGAAGAAAGCTCTCTGATCCTCACTGTCCCCATCTGGGAATGAGGTGTCCATAACAGTGTCAACCTTTGGTGTCAAAGTCACATAGCCAGAAAACGGCAAGCCTTCTTTCCTGGCTTGTGCGAACTCCACCCTGCATCCACCTTCACGGATTTGAATCTTCCCAAGGAGCCCCTGCCTGGAGGCTGCCTCCAACGTGTGTAAGGCCCGGGCCCAGAGTATGAGAAGCCTACAGACCGTATGTCTGGGTATTTACAAGTTACAGATCAAGCTAACAGCTGTTAAATAAAGTAAGCTCTAGCCTCCCATTCCGGCAACTACATAAAGACACAACTTTTTGACAACATTTTTTTAAATGGTTTTTAGAAGATGGGCTTACGCTGCCTTGCCTCAATTTGAGACACTTCTGAAAGGCAGTCTCGGCTCCAGAGCTCCCCACAGGGCGGGCAGAGTCCCCAGGTACCGAGGAGCAGCTTCTCCCTTTGCCGGATCCGGCCTTCCCATATCCTTACAGGAGCGTCTGCTGAGAACACTCACCCATGGACCATCTGAATACAAGTCTCTTCCCAAGATGACCCACCACCTGCTCACACATGCTCAGCTGGGGACCCAGCATCTTTCCCCTGCGGGAGGCCCTTCTAGCCTGCACCTCTAGCTCCTGTCCACCTCCCTAGCACATGCTGGTGCTCACCTGATGGCTTCAGCGCCAGGAGCCATGACGATAGAGGGAAATGTGGTTGTCATTACCTCTTTATTAAAGCTGAGCAGAGCCTCTTCCTTTGGCAGTGTGCCACGTGAATGCGCCCCCCTGGGAGAGCCGCACTGTGTGCCGATCACATTCAACGTTTAAAACAACATTTAATTATGTGCAAAGAGAGACTCCATGTGTCACTCGTTGGCCAGGTTTGTTTGGGACGTTATTATCATACATATCACTGTAGCCTATTACTCCTCAGCAGATTGGACAAGTTTCAAGGTTAATAAAAATGTTCTGGCAAATGGTTATTCTGAAAGTGATTGAAGGAAATGTCCCGCTCGCAGCATATGTTTGACCTTTGGGGAGAGGAAAAGGAAGAAAATGCTCATGGAAGACTCGTGCGGTTTGAGTTCTTCTGACAGCTCTAAATTGTCTGAAGCACGTGGAGGTGCTCTAAGCAGCACGGAGCCTGGCATTTCCTTCCCAAGTCTCCTCTCCCCTTGGATGCGTTGCTTCAGGTAATGATGATAATAATCCGTAAGTAATAAGAAGGTGCATTTGTTTTTAAGTCAGGCCCCACGCTGTGCTGTGTGTGTTATCTCGTCGTGTTCCAACGACCCGACAAGTCAGAGCTCTTCTCACTTCCCTGGTACAGAAGAGGGAACTGAGGTTTAGAAAAATAAAATGACTTCTCCAAGGTCACCACGGAAGTTGTGGAACCCGGATGAAAACCCAGGTCTGTCCACCTTCAAACCACCAAATACTGTTTGTGCTCAGCCACAGCCAAAGGATACCATACAGGGGCCGCGCCCACCCGTCCGCAGCTCTTTCCTGGCTGACTTCCAGCCGCCAGTCCCTGGTGTCTGTGCCTGAGGGGGGCTTTCCCCAGCTTTACCGAGGTATAACTGACAAATAAAAATGCTACAGGCTTAGGGGTACAACGTGATGATATCTATAGATATATAAATCATTACCACCATCAAGCTAATTAACAGCCATCCACGTGTGTGTATGTGAAAGAGAGAGAGAGAGAGAGAGAGAGAGAGAGAGAGAGGTGAGGACTCTCAGGACCTACTCTTAGTAACTGTCAAGTATATGATCCAGTACCATTGACCAACGTCATGCTGTACATCAGGCCCTCAGAACGTAATCATCATATAACTGAAAGTTTGTACCCTTTGACCACCATCTCCCAATTTCCCTCCCCTGCCCCAGACCCTGACAACCACCACTCTACTTTCTGCTTCTCTGAGTTCGATTGTTTAGACTTTCCATGGAAGTGAGATCATGCAGTACTTGTCTTTCTGTGTCTGGTGAGTTTCACGGTGTCCTCCAGGTCCACCTGGTAAGGTAGAAGCCCGCGGTGCTTGTGCAGCGTAGGCCGGAAGTGCGAAGGAATTACAACCGCAGAAGAAGCCCTCAACCAATGATTCTTGAGTGTTGGTGAATAAACGTCCGGCTTCCTTGTCCTGTGGGTGGGATAATTCTGAGGCCACATGGTCCCCATGGGGCTAAGCTCCAGCCACCTACTGTGGTAGCTAATCGAGTAATGCACCTTTTATTGGCCGCCTTCCCTTCCCTGTATCACTCCTCCATTGGTGTCCTCGGCACCTCCCAGACCAGCTATTTGCAATTACATCTTAGGCTCTTTTGGAGTAATCTCAACTGAGACCGGGACTCCCTAAAAATACCCCTGGGAGTGGGATATCTTGGGCACTGAGGAAGGACGGGTGTTGGGCTGACCCATGCTGCTGCCCTGGTGTTAATTTAGACTTTTGAAAATTCTGCCCCCAACTTACTGCTCAACCACCTTCATGTTGGCCAGAAAATGCTATTCCAGGTAAACTCTTCCCCAAGGAAATTTAGGACCAGAAGTTACAGATTTAAGACTTCCAGCGATGCAGAATGACACAAACAATCAGATACCTCAAACCAATGCCCTTAGGTGTGGTTTCTCCCTCATCCTCCAAAGGAATGTTTGGTCTATGGTGGTCCATGATTACTTAACCCCCATATCCTCTTCCTTCCCGGTGCATTGTCCATTCATATTGAGCAATGCATTATTTTTTATCGTGTAAAAAAGAATGTACTAGGTTTGTAGTCAAAAGGCCTAGGTACAAATCTCTGTTACCTTAGCCCACATACCTAACGTCTCTGAGCCTCAGTTTCTATATCCATTGCCATCCGTTCTCTCATCATTCAGTCAATATTTTTGACCAGCTGTCCTGTGCCAGCTATTGTTCCAGGCTCTGGAAATGTGGCATTAATGAAATCACATGGTCCCTGCCTTCCTGGAGCTTAGAGTGAAGCAGGGGAGACAGACACTAAACAAATAATAAAACTAATAAGTCAACGAATCAACTATAATTGTGGTTAAGTACCAGAGTAGGTGCTATGGATGCTATGCCCACACCACTCTTCCCACCTGGAGATCACCTGCAACTTCAGTACACAATTCCCATACCAGCTGACAGCTTCTTCCTCTAAGCACTGATGGCTCTATGCCTGAGAGTGACCTCTGGAGTAGATGACACTCCCAGGAACAACTTGCAGCCGATGAAAGAAGCGAGTCGATGGAGACATACCCCAGTTTTCTTGCTTTTTCACAGGACAATTCTGAGATATATTCTAGAGCAGGGTTCAGTAAAATTTTTCTTAAAGGGCCAGATACTAAATATTTTAGACTTTGCAGGCCATATGGTCTGTTACAACTACTCTACTCTAGACAATGCATAAAAAGTAAGTGGCTGTGTTCCAATAAAACTTTGTTTACAAAAACAGACAAGTGGCCTTGGGCCATAGTTTGCCAACCCCTACTCCAGAGGGTCTCTCAGAGGGTCCCCAGGGGAATGGGGCTCAGTTGCTCACAGCAATAACTCGTTAACACACGACTTGTCTCTCTTGCCTTCCCATTTCCCTGCACTAGTCTCTCACCACAGGTGCTGGGATCACCTCCAAAATCCTGATCTTGGCTCCGCTTTGGGGGAAACCCAAATGGAGACCATGCATTAAGAAACAGAAGTGTAAGGAGTCATGAGGCCACATAACAGGAAGCGTGTCCAGTCTGATGAGTTCAGAGGGAGTATTCCAGGCGAAGGGAACAGCATGTGCAAAGCCCTGAGTAGGAAGGAATCGTGGCTGCTTTGAAAACCTGGAAAAAAAACATGTGTGGGTGGAAACTTCTATAGGAAGGGGCGGGAATAACAGAACCAAGTGACCAGAGAGAGAGGTGGGCCTAGATCCTGTGGGACCACAGAGGCCACACGAAGGCCTCGGGCCTAGGGCCAGAGGCAATGGGGAGTCACCGAAGCCAAGAGACACGATGTAATGCGAGTGTACATGACCAGGTCCACAGGGGCCACCAGAAGCTCTGCCACCAGGCCCCTACCCCATCCACTCCCAATTCATTTAGAGCTCCAGTCAGGAAATAAAAAGCATCACCCTCCAACACGAATCATGAACAGTTAAATACCCTCTATCAACAAGGGACAGAGGAAAAAATAACCAATAAAAATACATAATAAAACAACCACAGAGCAAATAGAGCTGCCACACTCAAGCCCTGCCAGGTTATTGCTCCAACTTAAAGAAGGATTTTGGAGTAAGATTATTTGATTTTTTCTGGCTCTTTGCCAATTATTTCAAAATGCCCTTTAGTCCTTCCTGTTTTGTATCTCTGTCAAAGAAGTGATGCTCTATAGTCTTCCATGGGGAATCCTGGAAAAATAGCCCTTCCTCCTCCCTTCCCCTCACACAGACAAGAAAGAAGGAAGTGTCATCACGAGTTCTTCATGTGTTTGCATGTTTTCCAGACACCCCCTTCTTTCAGGCATTTCTGAACCAAGCATCCTTTCGGAAAGATAACCCTGTGTTGCTGAAAAGAGTGTCTGCTACCCTCCTCTACAAGAATCTACCTGCTATTTGGAACTTGAGGGTAGACTAAATAGAGACCTGGTGAAGCTCTTAGAAGACGCTTGGCACTGTGACCAGGTTGGCAGGTAACTGTTTCCTAGGAGCGGCTCAAGGGGCAGCCACGTGGTCCATGTGGATGGATTCAGTCTCTAACAGTGGCCAGGCCTTCCAACAAGTAATTTCAGGATAAATTACTGCACTTCTCTGAAACTAAAGTCACTCAGCCACAAGCCACATACAGGCTTTCTCAGCACACCAGAGGCATCCTGTTCAATCCCTCAGCCTTTCCCTGATATGTGGTCTGAACATATGAACATGTATGTTTGTGTTCACATGTGTTAATTAGGTTTCTTTTAGGTTATTCTGAGGACATGATACTGTTCCTACAAGTAACATTAGGGCTGACAGACGCATAGAACCAAAATCAGCCCCTATATCTCCACTGGAGGTATCACTTGCATTCTGAAGTTGGATAGACCTTTCCAGGTCTTTATTTCTTCTGCTGTTCTTTAGACAGTGGTGCACTGAATACACTTCTAGGCCAAGTAGTTAGGGAGTCATGATTCCCAAAAGGGAAGGAGCACCTCTCTGGATAATGTTTCAGTTAGATTTCTTTTGGTTGCAACAGACAGAAAATCCAGCTCATGATTTTGCGTAAGCAAAAAGGAAATTATTAGGCAAACCCAACTGAAAAGACTAGAGGTAAGGCTGGTTACAGGTGCGACTTTGTTCTTTTTTTTGAATGGAAAATATGCTATTTATGATTTCTCCTGTTAATCATCAGTTGTGGCCAATGTCAGTCATAAATTATTTTTTAAATTAAAGATGATCACACCAATTAATTAAAATATGCATGAGGTGATAGTCATACAAACCTATGTAAAATGTATTGCTTTGAGCAGATGCATATATATGCATTAAGTGTGCATATGTATTGTATACAGATAGATGTGAGCCAGTCCCCCTCTGCGGGGCAGCTCTCTAAGTCTGTGTGCATCTGGTAAGCCCTGTACAGAGCTGAGCAGCTCTCAAGTTCATTGGTCTCAGCCAAAGAACAAACAAGTTTCTGAGGTGTGCTTGCTAGCAATTCTGATTATACCTTCCACTTGAAGAGAGATGCTGGGACAGATGCCAAACCCACTACAAGCCACTGTGGTCCTTAAACTGGCACTTACAGGGGCTGTAGAAAATATAAACCGGATCAATCATTCCAGATGGAAGAGCAATCATAACTGTACAATTCTCATTCAGCTCCATTCAACGAACAGTAAGTAACAGAGGGACTGATCTTTGTCAGCTCGGCCACCCACCAATTAAAAAAATAAGTGTAATAAAGACATATGTATATATACACTTACATATATATTTATGTCCAAATCATGACTATATAGCTCAACAAATGATCACAAACTGAACATACCTGGGTAGCCATCACCCAGTTTAAAAACAAACCAGATCAATACCAACGTCACAAAAGTCAGCCCCCCACCAGGCATCTGTCTAGTCACTCTCCTAAGGGTAACCACTATCTTTACTTCCACAGCATAGATTTGTTTTGCAGCTTTGTATTCTATAGAAATGGATCATACAGTATCTGAAATAGAAAATTCACCGGATGAGCTAGACAACAAAAAGCAGACAATGAAAAAAAAAAAGGTCATTGACTTTTAAAACAGGGCAATAGCAATTATTCAATAAGGTAATATATTCTAAAAATTGAAAAGAAAAAAAAGAACCAGAGCCAGATTGACCTACAGGACAATAGAAAGCATTGTGTTGTGACACATGTGTGATTGCAATACCAGAAAGAGAGGTAAGATTGAGAATGGGGCAAAAAAATTTTTTTTAAATTGTGTAACATTTCCCAAATTTAATGAAAAACAGGTCTAAAAAGCTCAACTTCCCTAATCTGGCAAAGAAAGTAGACATACAAGCCCAGGAAGCACAGAGTGTCCCTAAAAAGATGAACCCAAAGAGGCCCACACCAAGACTCCTCATAATTAAAATGCCAAAAGTTAAAGACAGAGAGGATCTTAAAAGCAGCTGGTTACCTACAAGGAAGCTCCCATAAGACTGTCAGCTGATTTCTCAGCAGAAACTTTGAGGCAAGAAGAGATTGCTACGAAATATTCAAAGTGATGAAAAGCAAGGACCTACAATGAAGATTACTCTACTTGGCAAAGGTATTTAGAACCAAGGACAGATAAAGAGCTTCCCAGACAAGAAAAAACTACAGGAGTTCGTCACCACCAAACCAGTACTATAAGAAATGTTAACAGGACTTCTTGAAAACGAAGAAGAAAAATATCACAAATATGAATAATAAAATGGCAATAACTACATATCTATCAACAATGACTTTAAACATAAATGGATTAAGTTCTCCAATCAAAAGGCATAGAGTTGCTGAATGGCGAAGGGGGAAAAACCTTATACATGCTGCCTAAAACTTCAATTCAAAAGACACACACAAAGTAAAATGGAAATGCAAAAAAAAAGAAAAAAGTTGAAATAGCAATACTTATTCCAGACAAAATAGACTTTAAAACAAAGGCTGTAACCAAAGACAAAGAAGGACTCAGTAATCCCATTTCTGGATATTTATCCAAAGAAACCCACAACACTAATTCCAAAAGACATATGCATTTATATGTTCACTGCAGCAATATTTGCAATAGCCAAAATATGGAAGCAACCTAACAGATGAATGGATAAAGAAGAAGTGGTACACATATACCATGGAACATTACTCAGCCAAAAAAAAGAATGAAATCTTGTTATCTGCAACAACATGGATGGAATTAGAGGGTTTTGTGCTGAGTGAAATAAGAAAGAAAAAGACAAATACCATACACTTTCACTTATATGTGGAATCTAAAAAAACAAAATAAATGAACAGGCAAAACAGAAACAAACTCATAGATACAGAGAACATTTTGATGGTTGCCAGATGGGAGGGAGGTTGGGGAATGAGTAAAGTGGAAGAAAGGATTAAGAGGTACAAATTGGTAGTTACCAAATAATCATGAGCCTGTAAAGTATAGCACAGGGAATATATCAATAATACTGTAATAATTATGTATGATGTCAAGTGGGTATTATTTTATCAGGGTGATCACTTTGTACGTCATATATATATATATATATATATATATATTTATATATAATCACTATGTTGTACACCTGAAACTAATATATTATATGCCGACTGTAATTGAAAAATAAAAAATTATTTTTAAAAAGAGCCAAAATAAATGAAATAGAAAACAAAGAAACACTTTGGAGGCAACAAAACAGATGCCAAAGAAATGTCTTGCAGTGCTGATTTACAAAAGAGAGAAAAATTTAAGTAAATGATAATGTGATAAAAACAGCACTAGCATTTGCACATCACAATATGATTAGGTGAATGATTTGATGGCATTAAATTTGAAAAGTTAGGAATAAGAAGACAATTTTCTGGAAAAAAATAACAATTATCAAAATTGACTCTGAAAAAATTACGTGATCGTGGATAAGTTGCTTAAGTTCTCTGAGCCATTTTCTTCATCCATTACTGAGTCAATAACACTCCCCTTTGTGTGGTTGTCAAGAAATTGGGGAGAATGTCCATAGTGTGCTTAGCTCAGTGTCCAGGGCTTAGGAGGCGCTCAGCGGAGTTGTCGCTATGGTGGGTGTTAGGTGTTACGTAAGAAAAACCAAAAATTGAAGTTCATTACATTGACCAAGTAACTTAATCTATGGAAACTTGCTACATTTTCTGCAAAATGGAGACAACCATGGTTCTATATTATGGGATTGTTGCAGGAATTAAGTGCAATAATATTTAGACCTTTGGCAAAATGGATGACATATAAAAATGAGCAATAAATATTTGTTATTTTAAAAAATTGAAGTTCAGGACTGCTTCCCTAAATCAAGGGTGTCTGAAGTTTTAATCACGTTTCCTTTCTTCTACATTTCCGTTTCTAAAATAACAATCACAATTGTTCATTCTATTCATGTTGGTTTGATCAACTTTGGTCTGTATATTCAGAGACATTGCATTTCAGAACCATTGATCATTTCAAGTAGTTACATCCCAGTGCTATGTATTTCATTTTAAAATCTCCAGAAAATGTGTGCCTCAGATGCAACTGGATCTTAAAATATGCACATTTTCTCAATGACTAACACAGCAGAGGACATCACACTATTTTCCAAACTTCAGTCTTGTGCTGACCACCTTCATAAATGTTGCCCTCATTTACCCGATATCTTTCAATGATTCACTATTTTTTGACTTAAGTTAATTTCAAAAGGCAACTTGGGGTACTACTATATATGGAGTACTAGTATCACTGACCATAAATAGAAAATATGCATTAAAAGATAGAATTAGAGGAAAACTATATTGTTACAGCTGAGCTACGAACTATTGCTTTTCAGAGTCTCCGAAACGTGAGGTTGGCGCTGTCTTTGTTGAGAGTGAGAAGAGAAAGAGCCCGAGAGAAACTGATTAGCAAATATTACAGGGGCCTTCACTACATGCTAGCTCCCCAGACTTGCTCTTTCTTGAAATCACAAGAAATAAAACAAATTAAAAGGGAATAACTTTCTCAACATGCAATTCAGTTTTATTAATGACCTGTTCCTAAGCCTTTACTTCCCTCATATATATATAAAAAAAATGGAGCACCTACCTCACAGGTTTGGGGTACATGATAGGCAAAATAACACATGCAAGGCTCTTAGCGCAGTGCCAGGCACATAGATGACAGTCAAGAAATATTAGCTATAATTTAAAATATTATATACACAATCATTATCCACACTCTTCTTGTTTATGGAAGAAACACAGGTGGGCTTCTTGCTATTTACCTTTTCTATCCGCAAGTTGAAATTAGGGGTTGGGAGGACTCTGTTGACGAGAAGTCACCATGGTCTACAATTTTAACTTGTGCGTAGACTTATTTTTTTTCAATTTTAAAATTTCTGAACTAAATATAGAAATAAGATCCATTATTGAAAGACTGGCATTTTCTGCCGCATGGCTTGCTGCATCCGTTATTCTACTCTAGTACTCTCCTTGGGAGAGAAATACTGTCTTCTACTTTTTATAGCTTCACTCTCCTTTACTCATTTTCTCTCTCTCTCTCTCTCTCTCTCTCTCTCTCTCTCTCTCTCTCTCTCACACACACACACACACACACACACACACACACACAAACACACACACACAAATACCAGGTGCACCTAGGTGCATGCGCCTAGCCCACCACCATAATGAGTACTTAATTAATACTTGTATATTATGGAAGTCTTGTTGAAGACAGAAGCCCCATGTCTACCTCATTTTCAAAATACCTTATAAGAGGGAGAGCATGACTATGTGACACTGGTCCTTTTTCTAGTTTAATAATAAAAGCTTTGATTCTACTGAAATAATTTCTAGTAGCAAATTAAAGAAATCTTTTTAGTAAATTTGAATTTAGAAAAACTTCAAAAATAGGACCATAAACTTCTAGAAATAATGATGTATTAACTCCTGGTAGAAAAATCTAAAACTCACTACATTAATTCTGTATCTTTTTCTTCCACTGACAAGAGCTGTTAATTAATTGCTCTTTTTGCTATCAAAAACAAAAAAAGAACAACATAAAAGGAGAATGCTGTCAAATCATCACCATACATCAGACATAATGTTTTTTCACTTTCATCAGATATTTAGAATCCATCAGATATGTTAATATTTATGGAGTGTTTATGGAAGAAATCTGTTAGAATTAATAAATAATAAAGCTAATATATTTTTTAAAAATAAATCAAGAATCACATCATAAAGTTGCCCATAATTTACTGCAGCAATATAAAACCAGAAAAGCAGTAAGCAGACAGGATTCTATACCATTACTCAGAATATCTAACTACCCCCAAAATGTCTTAGTCTTTTTCTTACAATTAAATAAAATGTTTTGGCAACTCCAACTTGTAGGACTGTTTTCATCAACCTGGATGGGGCCATAAGAGATTATATGTACATAGCAATTCATACTAAGAGATTTTCTTTCTCCCTGATTTTAGCCTGAGATGTTATATTTGCTAATATATTATTCAGGATTATATTCTCTATATTCCAAACTGAGACTGATTTTCTTATTTTGTGCTATTTTATCAGTTTTTAGTAAGATTATGCCAACTCTTTGACAATGCAGACTATTTCTATTCCTAAATAATGTAATGATTGGATACTCCCAGGCATTATCAAGTGATACAAATCCTTCTACTGATCACAAATTTCTGGAAGAGGGAGAGAAGATATCATGTCTACACAAATAGCATCAAGCAATAAAGGAAGAAAAAGGATTAAAAGTTGTTGATACAAACATTTTTTCTGTAGTAGTGATGAAAGAACAAAAGTGTTTCACTATATACCAGCAGACCTGAGTGCTGGTTAACTTTAATTTTCCTCTTCCTTGATTCAAAAATGTAATTTCTTTTTCTCTAGATTATTGAAGTCTTGTTTCTATGATAGCCATGTCCCTGGGAATAAGGGAGTTAGATTTCTGTTCAAAACAATATTTTCAAACCACTGTTTTAATAACTTACTGGACCAATTGCAGAGCTGATGTGTGGACTGAATGTACTGAAGTTTTTGAGTCATATAGGTAGAAAAAAATACATGTTTTGTGGTCCTTCATGGCCTCTTTCGTTAGCAGCATTTTTATGTCAAGGCACTGTGAGACTTTGGGTGATTTCCCCTTCCTTTCCCGTCCCAGTCCGTGGGCTCTGCGGGTCCTACTCAGAGTTAGTCCTATGGAGAAAACCTGAGGGACATAGAAATCTTCGTTTCTTTGATCCAGCCCACTTTTGATAACTATGTTCTGTGGCTATGGTTTATTCATTTTAATTTTCCCCAATTCTTATCATCTACTCTATATTTCAAGGCCCAGATTTCTTTTCCATTTCATTTTATTTCTTCTTTTCTTAAATTACTTCCAGTGTTTCTCAACCAAGACAGCCAGGGCCAAAATATATAAATAAAGTTAATCTAAGGTTACTGCATTAATAGAATCATATCACTGTGTGTTTTCAAAAGTGTTCTCTAAGGTCTTCAATCCTCTCTAAGAAACCACAATAGAAGGTTTTTTTTTTTCCAATCAACCTTACTTTTTCAAGATCTTTGTTGGAGTCTCAAGAGTTCTATAAGAACCAATATATAATTTATTAGTAGAATCTGCAATGAATGGGCACTTGTTGGCTACTGAATTGAATTCATTTTTCTGAGCCAATCTTTTAACGAGAAAAATGAAGGAAATAAAATGGGACACTTAAAAACTAATAGAAATCTTGAATATAATAACTATTGACAAAAGCAATTAAGGAACACTTCAAACTTTTTTAGTAGACATAAATGAGAATGTTCAAATGACAGGCACCCAAAGGAAAGACGGAAATTTGTGAAATTTAACTGTTGGATTACTCCTAATTATTTTTCCTAAATCAAAGAGAAACTTTTACAACTTTTAAAAAAGTGCTATAAATAATGATACCTGAGTTTATCAATGAATGAATGTGAATTAATACTGTTTCCTGTGTATTCTCAATTAAGCATCCTTTCACCATCATAGAGTCCCAAACACATTCAGAATCACATGCCCATGTTTCATTACATGGAGAAATGTGGAAAAATCACACTAGACAGTTCTTTTCAATGGATTAAGGAGGTTTGTAAAAGGGGAAAGGGATACTAATTGAAACCGCACAACCCACATTTCTAGGACACCTCTTCACAACCACCGTTTTATTTTTCTGTGCAATATATAAAACCATAGTCTGTATAGAGACCTATGCAATCTGATTATACTTATAAAATTTTCAAAGATCATCTCCTAAGGGGAAAAAACTAGTCTAAAATCCAGTTGGATTCATTTAAGGGCAAAGACAGCTTGCCGTATATTTCCAGGTATATGCAACTGTTCCCTACACTGGAGAAGTACGTTTTTGCCAAACTTCCATTTCAGAGTAGAAAAGAAGGTCTTCATGAGGGTCTTCATGTTGATGACCTTTTAATCTCCTTGGGATTCAAATACAGTAACAGTAATCTCTTTCCTTGGCCAATAATTGCTGAATCACTCACCTGCCTGTATTAGTAGGGAGCCCAGTATCTTCCTCTAAAGGCTTCTATTTGGTTGCCCATGAGAACCAGGGACTTATTTGGAAGTGCTGGAAAGTCTCCCAGGGCTGCCATCAATACCCTTGCCATATGGAAACAATGTCACTCCTGAGCACCAGTCCTATACAATCATATGCCTATCTTATGGCCAGTGTGTGTAGGATATATACTCGTATGTCAGCAAAACACTAAGACCATACGTGATCTTGCCTCATGGTGAGTTTGTGCTGGCTTCATGCTAGTTGATCTCAGTCTGTCAGGCAGGTTCTAGTAGCATCTCAAGCAGAGTTGTGTCTGTGAGGTTTCCTAGAGCTTGCCCTTTTCTCCCTAAAAGCTCAATGGCCCCTACGCCAAATGCCTACCTCCTTCCACACTATGAGTTCTTCAGGATGGGCTGTCTTTGCCAACTCAAAAGAAATCCTGCATATTTGCTCTAGGGAGTGACTGACTGCTTTATGCTTACATACCTACTGCGAGCCTTCAAGAAGAGATGTTTTTGCATCCTCCAGACAGGGTAGCAAATAAAAGTTTCACTGATAAAAAGAATTCCAAGTGTTTGACCATATTAGGAATGCTACCTGTAGGAAAAGGTGGGGAGAAATGTGCTTTTGGTGTTCCCATTCTTCCCAGTACAATATAGCCATCCTAATGAGGTTTTGTTCTGTAGGAGGGTCCTGGTCCACTTCCCTTCTCAGTCTACGTACTTGCCCCGGTCAGCGCCATATCCTGGCATCTGGTACTAGTCAATGTGTGCATACGGAGAACTCCCAGATCTGACTCTCCAGCCTGGATCAATCTCCTTGACTTCAGATATGCACACTTAATCCTTCTAGATACTTCCACCTACAAGTCTCACGGACATCTCAAACTCATTGTGAATGGTAAATTCCCCCTGCGTTCCCATTGATACTGTGGTTCACCCATTGCCTGAGCCAGAAACCTGGGAGCCATCCTGGATTCCCCCTAGTCCCTCACCACATAAATTCTATTCCGTAAATATCTCTCAAGCCACGCTCTCATGATCAGACCACTGCTGTGACACTTTCTTAGGTTACCATTATTTCTTGTTTGGATTAATACGACAGCCTCTTAACTTGTTACCTGCGTTGTCTCTCTTTAAATCATCTCCCACCTTGCAGTCAAAATAATTCTTCCGAAAGGAGATCTGACCTCCCCAGTATTCCCTATGACACCTAAAACTTGGTCTAAATTCCCTAAGGATTATGTCAAAATTTTATAACAAGTCTTCCACAAATCACACTTTGATCTGGCCCTTTCTCCTCCTCCTCCAGCTTCTTTCCTTCCTTCCTTCCCTTCCTCCCTCTCTCTCTTCCACCTTTCCTTCCTTCCTTCCTTCTCCATTTGTTCCATTCTTCCTTGCTCCCCCATCCCTCTCTTCCTCCTTCCCCCTCTACCGCCTTATATTTCTGGCCAAATTATAATCCTCTCTCTTTGGCCTCCAGGCCTTTGCACACGTTGATCCTTCTGTCAAAGCACTTTTCATCACTCCTTCTGCGTAACTAACTCTTACACATCATTCAAAGTTCATCTTAAATGTCACTCACCTGGGAAGCTTTCTTTACCTTTTTTAATTAGGTTAGGTACCCGTCCTAGAGGCAGGTATTCTCTGAAGGCACTTGCTGTCTTTTATTAATTAAAGCCCAGTCCTAATGATGCAAAGGAGCAGTGCCAGAGGAGAGAAAGAGGTGCTATAGCTGCGTAGTTTAAACCACAACTGGAATGAGGCAGCACAAACACGACTTCACCTCTCTCTTTTCATCTATTGGCTTTCGTCTTGGGCGGTGCCTCCTAAAGTGATGGCAGGAAGGGACTCCTGAAACTCCAGGCTTCTATCCCACCAGTTGCATAACCCCAGCAGAAAGAATTTTTCTCTCTTAGAAAAACTCTCAAGGCTGATTTTTCATGTCCCAGTTTGGGTCACATGCCCATCCCTGAAACAATCATGGAACAGGACATTGAAATCAAGTCTGAATTATGTACCCACCCATGGTACCATGGGGTGGAGTCAGTCTACCTGAACCATAGAAATTAAGTGGGAAAAAGATATTCTACAGTTTCCAGAAGAAAAGAGAATAAAAGCTGTACAGGCAAAAAAACCCAAAAACAAATGTTCACCTTGACAATCATCTTAATTGCCAGATGTAACAATTCTCTCTCAATCCTACTCTGACTTGTCCTTCTGGGCATATGTTTCCCTGTTGACCATCATCTACTTGACCTCTTACTCATAGCTTGATCTTGGGGTCACACCCATCATCAAAACACAATGTATGAGTCTGTCCAGTGGCTATATTTGGGCCAGTCTTCCAGGCCACACAGGTATCTTTTGCTCTAAAAGTCTCAGTCTCTCTTTCTATATTGCACGATGGAAGTCACTCGTGTGATTTCCCAGAGGCATTGCACCTGAACTAGCAATCGCCGCAATGCCATGCTTCCTCTGTTACAAAAGTATATTGGAATGCAAGCCCCAGACAGTAACATTATTAAAGGGACAGCATTAATCCTTCTCTCACTGATTGTTTTCAATGCACTTGATATTTTTAGTTCATAATTATCAGTCATTTCGTAAGACATCTTCCACACCAATCATGACAAACTGGGATTTACCAGGTAACCAGGTCACATGGCCCTCAATGATCTTGTCCTTCCACCCACAGTCTTTGTCCGTACCATTCATTGGATCATGGAATCATATTCTGTTTGCATTTTTTGTTTGTGTGTTTGTCTTATGTAACTATTGCAAGGATTATAAATACACATGACTACCTGAGTAAGGCCAGTAATATAAATGAGGGCGTAGACCAGATGAAGACAGTAAGGAGAGAAGGGGGCTTGGGATGCACTGGAGAGTACATTTCTCATCAAAAGGAAGTAGCCGCTACTCAGCTAGTTGTTACCATGAGGGAATGTGGAACCTGTGTTTCCACGTCATCTGGTATTTTTCATGCAAAGTCTGAGCTCTCAATTTTCAAGTGAAATATCCCAATTTCTAAAAGTTGGCAACCATCAAATTTTACTTTTTATTTTATATATTTCCTTATTTATGATACGATACTATAAAGTAAACATTGTATCTGCAGGCCACATCTACCATTTTGCAACCTTTGGTCTCTAAGCCTTGCCCCTCACCAAGAGTGTACACTCCTGGTAAAACAGAAGAACTAAATATTTGTCTGCAAAGCTTACAGCACGTTTCACAGGATGGAGTTTATAGCAAGCAGTCAATAAAAAAGAGAAATAAAGAGAGGCTTGCTGACAAATGTTAGAAACACAGCAAATGCTGCGACAGCAAGTGCACAGGCGTTGCATCAAGTTGGGTTTGTTTTCAAGGATATCAAATGACCTCACCAAAACTTTCTTCTAACCAAAGTTTGTGATTCCATAGAAGCTGACTTTCTAAGCTGGATGAGCTCATTTAAATAAAAGTCACCCAAACAGACCCTGCGATGCAGGGTCCTGGTGCTGGGATGATGGAACAGGACTAGAGGCTCTGATTAAAAGCCCTTACCTCACAGAAGGGTTTTTCATTCTCACCACATTTTTCTCCCAGCCTTCTCCCATTTTCTATAAAGAGCCCATAATCTGTACACTGTACATACCAATGAGATTTACATATGGTATGAGTAAGTCTCTGAATCTCTCCTGAGTGACATGTGTCAAAAGCATGTCTAAGGACCTAAGCGTCTTCTCCAACTGCAGATAAGGAAGACCAACATGGTCTTGGTCTCTGAGTCTACATCTGAAAAGGACTAGGTGATAACTTGTGTAGGTGGCAAAGGCTTTACCTGTCTATTGATCCAGTGTTATTTGAGAATTGCTTAAATGGAAATGGTATCTAAAGTCAATATTTCATTGATTAATTTCCTTTACAAGTCAGTGACGGTCAGGACCAGAGACTGATATGAACTGAAGTCTAAAGCCAAACATTTAACACCAGTTGGCTGCTCCATGTCCACCTCCAGTTTTAGAATTAAAATCAGCACAACTCACAAGAGTGTCTGAGGGTGGCTGGCAGAGTGGCACCATGATCTGTGGTAGAGCGAAAGCCATGGACTCCCCCCTCCCTTGTTCCAGTTCACTGCTCACTGATCCGCTGAACGAGGGGATACTCCGGCTTCTGTACCTTGCATTGGATGCAGAGTTCTGCAGGCTACACAGGCTGGGGGGGGAGGAGAGAACCCCTCCAGTATTACTTAGTGTGCAAATGTTCTTAAGAAGTCCATGGATGAGGATGGAGAAAAGAAAGTCAGGGCGTCCCAAGGAGAGCATAGAGAGTTCATTCTTAGCGTATGACAGCAGCAGAGACGTGATCGTTTCTCCTGCCTTACTCTTTTCTTACTCATTGCTTATGTTATAATTATACTCTGTACTTTATTTGCTATGTCATTTGATTATCAAAACAACATGAGAATTATTATGTGTGTTTTTTTCCACTGATGAGAAGGTGTCCCAGAGAAGATCAATGACGATAATGGAATTGTAGAACTGGAAGAGTCTTTAGATATCGTTAATCTTATCCCGTGTATACATGTGGGAAACGAGGCCCAAAGAGAAGGAGGTGATTGCCCACGTCGAGGGGGGAATTACTAGCAGCGGCCAGATGAGAATCCAGACTTTCAAACCTGCAGCTCCCCATTCTAGCTCAGTAGCTGTAAAGCTGCCAAAACAGCTTCCTGTAGTGCCCTGGAGCCAGCACCACCACTCAGGACCACGTTCTACGACTTAGGCTTTCTGTCATCTCAACCCTAAAGGCTGAGAAATAAAGATGTCTTTAAAGTCTTAAAATCTGCAGTAAATTATGAAAGGAAAGACAGTGTAAATCAACGTTAATATGAACTTTTAAGAACTCCCCGATTGTTCAATTTCCTTCCTCTAATGCTGACAAAATTTTGCTAAGTATGGATACCCAGCAGACTGAGATTAATGAATAGACCAGGATTACTTATAACTGACCTATTCATTGTTCCTTTGCAGATGGTTCTACTAAGTATGTGAAAACAATTTGTTCACTTAAATAGGTTATATATTCCCTACCCTCGATCTTGTTTACACTACTAATTTGCTTAGCAAACCCTTTTTTCCATATCTAGTACAAAGGTAAACTTCAGCCCAGCCAGAGGGTCTGAATTATTCATGCATTCTAAATTAGCAGGGTCCAGATTAATGAGGTTTTACTCTACTTTTTATCCTCAACTACCTTCCCTGGGGCATAGAGTCATTGCTATTCTCTCTTTCCTTCCCTATTATCATAAGCTATATCCCCCAAGTGATCCCCCCTTAAAGGGGCACCTGGTTACAGTCTCCCCAGGGCTGCTCTGAAGGCACAATGGAAGAAAGACAAGTGGTCGTGGGGCTACAAATCTCCCATTGCTCATCCGGGTTCCAATTCTTTGCAGTCAGTAGCTGTCAAATGCTGTGAACTCGCTTCACTTGCTTTTGTCCTACATATAATATTCTTAAAAGGTCTTGGGCACCATGAGGCCATTAGCTGGGGGGACAGAAGCAGAGAAAGCCTTGGAGGACCCCCCAGTGGACCCCTTGGTGGTCATGTACTTACTTAGTGAGAATTAGAACTCCAGCTGCAGGAGACCATACAGAGCGCTGGCTGGTTTGTGATCATACCCTGCTCTTTGGTGCTAGATGGAAGGATACATTTTAAACGTTCATTTTCCATGCACGATTCATGAACGACAACATTCTTCCTCGAAAAAACAACTGCAGGAAAGGATCTCTCTCTCTCTCTCTCTCTCTCTCTCTCTCTCTCTCTCTCTCTCTCTTCCCCCCCTCCTGCTCTGGCAATGTCATCTTTATGATGTAAAGATAACTATTTTGAGATTGCTGCGATCTGTGAAAACTAAAAGCAAAGAAATTACATGTGTTTATCCAAGGTAAGTATGTAAGCACCAGGAACATAAGAACATGGACATGGTTAAGGATTAGCTCAAAGCCAGTCACCGTATGCACACTCATTTCCTCTTTTACTGGTTAATTCCCCCATGATGCCATCTGATCATTTCTCGAATGTCCCCTGTGTCTTTGCCTTAACAATCGAGCCCGGTAGGCCATTCCACACATTTGTGATTCTCCGCATGAAAAAAAATGCTTCCTGACATCTGTTCTGAATTTGTTTCTCTTTAATTTCCATTTATGCTCCCTTATCCTAACATCTGTGTCATTCTGAAAACAGTAACTCAGACTGACGTTATCTGTGCCATTTACAATTTTATATTCCCCGGCTAGAAGTTCCTCTTAACCATGTCGTGGGTGTGGAATTCTGGCTGATGTTCCATCCAGCGAGTGGGGCTCAGGTGTGATTTCAGAGGGTTCAGCAGATGTGTCAGCTCCCCCCAGTCCTTTCTCAATATCTTTTTTGAAAGAGGAGCCGGGGCTGGGGGTGGGGGTGGTCAAACCTGGATAAACACAGTCTTTCAGCTAGAAACCTTTTGCTGAGGCTTCTTTCCTGGTCCTGCAATGCAGAGGTCGACCTGGATCCGCACATCCTAAAGCTTACCTGCCCACTTGTCTAAGAGTCACTTTCTTTCCAGCACGATTCAGAGCCTAGGATTTTCATGCACTCGAGAGATGTTAGTTGGAAGAATGCATAAACCAACGAAGCCAGGTAGGTGGGAAGGAAAAATGGATGGAAGGTTGGTGATTTCTTTGAAAACAAAAGAAGGCAAGATCTAAAACTCAAAACCAGTTCTAAAATAATCATGTCCTTCTGAAATTCATCTGCTTGTTAGAGCTGTTACTTGGCTGTGCAAAAATCTCTCCCCTGTCCTGTAGTCCCCATGCTTCAGGTAAATCTCTCTCCGGTGGGCTTGACAGGTTCATTCTGTGCTCAAGTCATTTACATAAATTCTAATCATGCTACAGAAAGCTGTTTCGCGGGCACCGCCACATTTTTCAGCTTACAGTCCCCACTTCTGCATCCCCGTTTTCATCGCTTCCTCTAAGCTTAAGAGCGTGCCCCTGAAACGTGTTCTGAGATCCAAGTGCTCCCCCCCCAAGAATGAAAGGGCCTTCCAGCTTAGAAAAATAATACAGTCATTCAAGAAATTTTTATCTGATGCACAACTACTTTGTACGAGGCACTGTGCTACATGCACAGAACAAAATGAAGAAAACCAGACATGGTCTCCGCCCCATGGGACTTTACGTCTAGTGGGGGAGGCAGGAAAAAGCACAACTAAGCAAGCGCATCAAATCAACCTCCAGTTGCACATCACGGCCAATGTGATGAAGGGAAGGAGCAGGGCACTATGAGAGAGGCGGAGGGGACAGCTGTTTTCAGACTGAGTGATCAAGGCGCGATCACAAAATAGAATATCACAATAAATATGGGGCAAAATAGTCAATGGCATTGCGAGCAATGAATTGGTCCAATGCAGAGGGTACCACGAGCCACGCGTCGGTAGAAGAGAGACAGAGGCAAAAAGAAGTTAGAAGGCATCCTGTGACGTGGCTGCGGAGATGGATACACCTGTGCCTGTGGTAATCGGAGTGGAGAAGCAATGATTGCTTGTTTTCAAATATGAAATAATTTGTAAAGCATTGCTATTAAAGCTTAAAGGAGGGAGAGCTTGGTGAAAGCCGGAGATGTCAGGAAAGCTTTGAGAAAGAGAAGGGACTTAGGTGGGGCTGGATGGGATAAGAAGGTGAAAAACATCTCACTTCTGGTCCAGGACACCACCATGTCCGGCTTCAGCAACAGCTCCCGTGTACCAACTGTCCTCCTTGGCGAAGCCAGAATGAAATTCCTAAAATGTAAATCTGACCCTGTCGCCTCAATGTTTAAACTCTTCAACAGTCCCCACTGAAGGCTGAACCCTTTCACGTGGTTTACAGGGACCTCCATCATCTGGTCCCTGCTCGTCTCTCTGGCCACGACTCTTGGACGTCTTCACAACCCTTCTTTCCCCTAAAACTTCCGTTCCACTTGCGCCCACTTCCTTCAGTTCTACGAGTGTGTGGTGCACTTGTAGGTGCTGCCACGTGGACCTCTCTTCAGTGGTCCAGTTGACTCCCTTCTGCTCCCCCTTCAGAGGCTATTGATGAAATCACCACTCTGGGAAGCCTCTCCGTGCCTCCCCCAAATCTGAGTTGGGGGCCTTTGCTATGTGTCCCGACAACCACAGTGCCTATAGCCTGACCCTAATCACACTGTATTGTAAGTGTTTAATTGCCTCTTCCACATCATAAGGTCTGTGAGGGCAGAATGCATAAGAGTCTGGTCCCCCACTGGTTCCCGAGAACTGGCGTAATTCCTCTTGGAAACAAATAATGAGTGAGTGCCGATTAAACTGTTGTATCACATTGTTGAACTAAAAAAAAAAAAAAAAAAGCTCTGGCCAATGGTGCTAGAGCTTCCCCAAGAAAGAAGATGATATTGGCACCCCACTGACCGAATCCAAGTTTCATCCTTGAAATTGTCCCCATTCAGAGATGAATCAGCCTCCCAAATAAAATATGGCCTGAACTAGAGAGGGCCAAAGAGACAGGGCCCGGAGTTCTGCCTATTAGTATTCGGGAAGAAATTAAAGGGAGCAAGGATATGGTGAAAGCGGGAATAGGTGTGTCAGCACTTCCCCCAAATGACACCAGGCTTTGACATCAAAATGTCCAAGAAAATCACAGATGCCTTTCTTCCCCTCCCCCACATTATGATGCACTCCCTTTGTACATTTTGGAATTATTTATGGGGCACTGGGCTTAAATAAAGAATCCACTCTTTTGCAAGAAACCATGGTATGTTCCCAAAACATTTTTTTAAACCTTGGTATACTGATGCTGTTTGTAACTAAGCACTAGTCTGTGAGTAATAGGTAAGTTTTCTTTCCTGGTTATATCAGACTAAAGCTTATTCAGCTGATAACGTTTTTGCTGCTGTATCTTGGCAACATGATTTATTCTGCAAATGCTCAGTGTTACCATCTCACAAAGCTGTACCATCTGGGTTGAATTAATAGGCTACCCAGAGAAATAAATGAGAATGGTCTCCCATAATTAACATGTAGGTAAAGTATATTTAACAGATTATTATAATTAATATGTCAGTTACTGATTTCATGCTAAATAGAATTGTGAACACAAGATATTAAGATTAGTTACCCTCTCTGTGTGTGCCTCAAAAAAAAATGCAATGGGGAAAGAAATGAGGGCACGGAGTTCAGTATCAATAAAATTGACCTTAACATTAAGAACATCAGATACCAAAACTCTAAGCAAACAATGGCGATGTCGGGCATTATAAGCTGGAAGCAACAAATTACTGGTTTCATAAATTCAGAGTTTATACCAGAGATGTCCAGAATATCCCAGATGTGACCTGCAAAAGCACAAGAATGTGGTTAATTTATACACAGCTGAAGGCGGCAATCTAAAGGAAGGGGGTGGGGATGGGGAGGGAAGACAAAGAAAGAAACCAGATCTGCTTCTGATGCCAGCCTGCGTTCCCTGATGCTCAGTAAGTCAGTTTGAGTGGGAAAACCCACAAAGGCGACCTAGGACGCTGGGAACTCAGGCTCCGAGCTGGATCTTTATGGGGAGTGGACAGAGTTTTTGTCAACTGGCACAGAGAGCAATGGACAGATCAGAGGGAACAAGGTGGGAGCGGGGGCAGGGAAGAAGACAGAAGATGACTCATCGTCTTTTAATGTGTCTTTCACAACAAATTCCTCTATCAAAATTATTAAGTTCCATTTCTTTCAAAGCTTCTGGGAAAAGGAGAGATTCATCTTGGCAGAGATTCCCATGGGATGCTGAAGTGAATCGTTAACTCACCCAGCCATGAAAGCCACTCTTCTTCATACAGGTTCATCTGGATTTCCTGTAGTGGAGGTGTGTCTGCTTCGTACTACAGTGGTCCAACAATACTTTTTAAATGTGTGCTTGCAAATGCTTATGTGTGCAAATGAAGCAAGAATATGAATTTGCTTCCATCCTCTGGGTTATCCTAGTCATTGAAGGAAGTATGTCTTCTGGACAGTTCCATTGCCCCTGCTCCTCACCACTACTCAGTGATCAGAAACTCTTTGGAAATTACTTTACTTTCTCAGTGACTTTGAGCTTCTGGGCTTGGATTAAAAATCATAATTCTGGTTTCAACTGGTGTGTCCAAGTTGTCAGTTTCTCTGGAGGAAAATAGCTGAGGCTTCACTGGCCTCCAAGCAGAGGCCACATTTCTGGGGAAGTTTCTCCAGGAGATGTACTATGTCTCCCATCTCCCCCCAGCAGAGAGCAGTGCCGAGCGTCCCACCCACAGAGCGTCTGTTTCCAGGGCTCCCTAATTGAGGAACAAATGGATTCATGAATGCTCCAAGCTGAGTCTTCTTTAGGGAGTCCCTGAGGATGGAGTGCAGCACATCTCCAAAATAACCAGACTGTCAGAGAAATGACAGATAGAGTCAAATGGAATATACCTTCCAAGAATATCTCTTTAGCCCTTAGGAACAGAATGAAAGAAGCTTCTCCATCACCCATTTTCTCAGTAGTACAAAGGAAGGAGCAAATATTGTCTTAGCCTGAGAAATGTGTGTTGGGGGAGGTGTTGGGAGGAGGGTGGCAGTTACCAGAAAGAGAAACCATCAGGTTAGTTCAAGGAAAAAAAAAAAACAAAAACAGATTTATTGAGTTGATTCAGGGAATCTAAAACAGGAAGCACCCTTGATCTCAGGAGAGAATTCTGACATAAAGGGAGCTAACCTCTGCAGCTGTCTGTCTCTTTCTGGGACTTGTCAACCAATGGTCATTGGAGCCAATTCAATGTCAACAGTAGCCCCCAATTTAGTATGGAGTAAACAAAATTTTTTTTTACTCAGTGCAAACAGCTCAATTGTGATAGAGCATGGCTGTAGAACAGCTCAATAGTGTTACAGCATAGCAGCAAAGCAGCCCTTGGACAAGGCAGCCCTAGAGCAAAGCAGCTTTATTCCAGTCAGGTCTATGCCACGCTGCTCCAGTCCAGCAAGACAAGAGGTCTTTGGCAGTTCACCTTCGGGGAGCCTGGGAAACACAGTCTTCAGCATTCAGTGGAAAGGAAAAGTATGTAGTACAAGATAGAAGGGAACTGATTTATAGAGAGAGAAATCCCCACCCCTGATACTTGATTGGTCCATCCTTATGCAAATTAGGACTCTAAGTCCTCACAGTTTGATTGGTCCAAAAAGCACTGTCCTGATTGGCTGGAGTGGCGCTACTCCAATTGGTCAGTGAATATGCTAATGAGCGGATATAGCTGCACATCTCTGATTGGACAGGGAAAGTCCCAGTCCTATTGGTTGAAATATGATTCCAGGAACTCCTTTGTAAGTGTTGGCTCGGAGAGCCGGAACACAAGGCAACCAGGCAGTTCAGTGCCAGAGGTAGGAGGTTTAGTGCAGGCTTCTCCCCAAAGCACAGCATACATGAGAGACCCCTGTTTAGAAATGCCTGCTAGGTTCCATTTTTTAATTTGAGCCCAGTTAGCCACTAGGAGCCCTTCTTGGTAGGTATCTTTTTTCTTGGGGTGGACTGACTGTATTGTTCTCTTCTTTGCTTCTTTCCTTCTCCCTGCATCCTCTTTCTTTGTCTGCAGTGTCACCTCTGTCCCATTTGCCCACTGGGCCAGTACATGGCTCCTCCTTTTAAATTCTTCCCAATTCAACTGCCCAAAAAAGTCTGACCTGAGTCCTGATGCTAAAATTCCAACTCTTCAAGAAAGAATATGGTTGGCTGAGCCTGAGTCAGAGTTCAACCCTGGTCCAATCAGCCATGCCAGGAATAAAGTGGTCCAAGTGGTCCCTCAGCAGGGGTGGAGAAAATAACGCTATGAGCGAGGCTAAGGGGGAGATGGAGGCAAAGGGATTGACATCATTTGATTTAATTATCTCTCCCAATACCCTGTTGATTTATCATTTACAATGTGGAACGTTGCTTACTTTTTTCAAGGAAAGTTTGTCTTCACACTACCTTGGTTGGATTAGTTCTGGTTTCTAAAACACCCTTTCAGGCACACCTTTCATTTAAGGTGTTTGACACATAAATCCAAACTTGCAAGGAAAAGAGAGTATACCTCTGGCATGTTGTTAGAGTCACCACGAGTAGGGGGCTGATGTGTTTTTGGTGATTTATTCTATCCGTGACTCCTGTCATGTTGCTGGGCTCATAGTAGATACTCAAAAAATATTTGTTAAAGGAATGAACCAATTAATAAGGTTTTGTCAAAGGCTGAAGCCTGCAGCATGAGCCTCATAAGCAGCCATTCTCATGGATCCCCCTTGCATTCTCATCAGTCAGTGACTGCAGAGTGTTTCAGACTTTGGCTGTGGGCATCACTTGAGGGTACCACTCGTCACTGTCTGGTTGGGCAGCAGCTCCCAAGTGCAGCTGAGTCTGCAGGTGGGTAGCATGTGTTCAGAGAGGAGATGGGAAGCTGGCTCCAAGTCTGCCACGATGCACATAAGCCCTGGGCTGCTCAAGGAAAGACAAGACTCCGATGAGCTCTTGAATATAAAGGAGACGCCAGTGGGAGTGTGACAACTGGAGCAACCAAGAAGGCACGTCATCCCCGTGCCTGAATGATCCTAAGCACACAGGAAAAAGAGCTAAACTTAGCAAGCTCTAGAATACTTCACTGGAATCCCTTTAATAATGCCAAAATGGTCTCTGGTGCATTGACTTTAAAATACAGGAGCGTGTTTGACCCTGCGATTCTATTTCTAGGGATCTGTTTTATAGAAATATTCAGTCATGTGGGCAAAGATATATATGTAAGGGTATTCACTACAGCAGACTTTAAAAAAATTATTTTTAAAATGGAAGCACCTGAAAATGTCCATCCGTCAGGGAATGATGAAGCAAAATATATATGCCCATATCTGTGGATTAAATGTAGCCATCAAAAACTCTTAGTGGATCGATATGTTCTACTGACATGGAAAGGTACCAAGATATATGATTTTATTTTGGTTTAAAAGTAAACTTGGTACATGTGGCATGGGAAAACTATAACTCCAGAGAAAAGAGTTGAGAAAACTTTAAAACTTGTTACGTCTGGGAATGAGATGGCAGGAGCCACTAAGGGGGATTTTCATGCTGTACCTATTCACTGCTTTCTATTTCTGTGTTGACTTTTCATAAGCACATTTCCCTTTTGTAATTCTCCAATTTTAAAAAAATAATAAGGAAAATGGGAAAAAAAGTAAAATGTACCAACCATACTCCCCATGAAAGGAAACTGTTTCAGACACTAAGTAATTTACTACCAGTTGCTTGTGTAATTTGGGATTGGAATCTATATAATCTCTTATCACCTCCATGAGGCAATGGGTTTAAACTGTGTCATCATACATTTAAGTTAGATGTAAGGACTCAAACCATTCTGGACTGACTTATAAAGTCAGCGAAGTGAGGTAGAATGTGGCCTCTCATGTCTTCTAGATTGAGGTTTGGATTTTGCTCACTTATAAACTATGTGACCTTGAGAAAGCTATTTAACTTTTCTGTATTTCAGATTATTCGTTTGTCAAATTAGGATACTAAGGGCATCTACCCCACAGGGTCATTGTAAAAATATAAATAAAGACTATATATTAAGCACAGTGCCTGGGACAAGTCCTCAAATATCTTAATGAGCAAATATGTATCATTCACAAAAAATCTTATTAAACATAAAAGGCAAGTTACCCGCTCAGGTTCTTAATGTGTGATCTGGAATCCCCAGGGGCCCATAACTAGGTTTTGTTTCTGTGATTCTGTGAGCCACCCAAAATTACATGGAAAACTTTGTGGGAAAGAGCCCTGGTGAATCTAACTGGGAATGGGTATACAATCTTACCACATCCTGAAAGCTTCTCCTGAAGGCTAAGGATTCCTGCTTGGAGTCCACTTTTTCTTAGAGGCATGGGTTCTAAGCGATCTCCCACCAAGACAGCACAGCCCCCCAACAGCCCCCCCACCCAGCTTTTCAGGACCAGCCTTCAGCTGCTGGGGGTCCTGTGGCCACCCCCTCTCACTAGAGGTGAGTCGACCCTGCACTGGCAAACCAGTCACTCTACGTTAGAGTAAATCTAGTCTCACAACAGGTTCGTAAATCCATAAATACTTTGTATCTCTGAATTGACCCAGTTTGGCTAAATTAATCAGCCGGATCACTGAATTAGGACTATTTCAATTTCAAGTGATGAAAATCCAACTCCTTCTCAATGAAAAACAAATAGAACTTGGCCAGGAATGCATCTAAATTCAAGCAGGACTGTATCCAGGTGCTCAAAAGATCATCAGGAATCTGCCTCCATCTCTTATCTCTGCTTTATTCTGGGTTGGCTTCAATCTCAGGTGATCAAATGGCTCTAAAGAAACTCAGCAGCTCCAAGATAGTAACCCCGGGGGGAAAAACTTGCTCTTTACTCAACAGTTCCATCCAAGCTCCAAGATTTGCTCCAATTGGCCGACCTGGGTGATTGGCTCATCTCAGAACCAATTGCCATTGCCAAGGAGATCGGAAGCTCTGATTGGTTAGCCCTGGTCCCGCCTCTAGAGCTAGGGGATAGAGTTACCCACACACAACCACGTGAGTTAAGAGTGCATAAAGGATGGTTTCCCAGAGAAAATCGGGGTGTTGTGCCCACAGAAAGGAGAATGGATGTTGGACTGGACAGCTCTTTGCTAACCTGTCATCAGTCATCTCAAAGACACAGCCTCTGTGTTGGTGTATCCAAAATACAATCGCTGAGTCTTTTCTGATGAAAACAGTCCACCCAGTCCTGACTCTGCAGCATCATGCCACAAGCTCAGGCAAAAGATTTCCAAAACGAGGGATGGCTGCGGTCTTCTCCAACAGATAAGCCACGCAGACACGACTTCTGCTACTTGCCCTCCTCTCGGTAGCTCTCCACTGTGTTTTTCAAGGCTCTTATTAGCCTGTCAGGAGGAAAGGATTAACATGTATTTTGATTTCTGTTGAAAACACGTTGTTTCAGAAATAAAGTTGGCATGGAAGGCAACGTGGTTGATTTAATCTCTGACACGGGAAGTTTATTTATAGCATCACAGCCTTCTGAATGTTTTAAAACTCAAGCATTATGAGCCTGATGTGCTTTTCCTGAGAAGGATGGAATGGCACTAAATGAATAATGCCACCTGGGCCAGCAGCACAGGCACGCCCCAGAATCAAATGCAGCTTTCATCTGCTCCCAGTATATGTGAACTCCTTCCTGCCGAGGCTGGCCCCATCTTGCAGGATGTTTCCCGGGCAGCCTGTCTGTGCCCTGGCAATGAAAGTCCTGAACGGACCAGTCTGGCCTCTGGTCCCCTTTCCCAGTCTTCTCTCTTCCAAATTCTCTTCTGGATGGCTGGAGACATCTTGGAACAAGATCTGTGGCCTCTTCCACCAAGCTGACTCTTTCTACCACCATCTCCCCGAAAATAAGACCTAGCCGGACAATCAACTCTAATGTGAGTAAAATTAATTAATATAGGACCTGGTCTTATTTCACAGTAATATTTCTTCTTACATAAGACTGGGTATAATATAATATAATATAATATAATATAATATAATATAATATAATATAATATATAGTAATATAAGACTGGGTCTTATATTAAATTTTGCTCCAAAAGACGCATTACAGCTGATTGCCTGGCTAGGTCTTATTTTCGGGGAAACAGGGTAGCAGTCATATTCCACAAGACATGTGTGAAGAAGAGTTTTGTTTTTTGGGGGTTTTTTTTTTGTTTTTGTTTTTTTGAGAAATGGTGTTAAAGAAACCTAAGCCACTCCCCTCATTTTCCAGGTCAGAGAGAGTCTCACACAGTACATTTTCCCCCAACAACGAAATCTCACTAAAAATAGGTATTGGCGACAGGGACTTGGGTTAATTTAGGAATTTAATTCTGCCTTCCTGTCACAGGAAAAATTGATTATACTCAAGTTAAAAGGTAAGTCATTCTGGGTGTATTTAAAACAGCCAGGCATTCTTCTGCCCACATTCTTTTGGGCAGAAGACCCCAAATGAGTACTGCAAGTGTAAACATTTTATATTAATCTACAGGCAAGTGTAGATTATAGCCTCAATGCTATAATCTGGAAGCAGTGTATTTTTCACAAGTCAAAGGATCAGGTACTTTCTGTTTCTTTGTTTGTTTGGATGTCCAGGTCAGAAGCTATGGTTTTGACGTTTAGACAGAAAACAGACTACACGCATTTGAGATCAAGCTCACTCCACCTCTTTCTAGAATCTGGCTGCAAAGATAGATATTCCATACCAGGGCTTTTCTGTAAAACATAGAACACAAAACAGCTGGAAAATAACTCTCCATTCCCTCTTCACAAGCTTGATTACAGGAAAGTTCTCATCGGGGAAAGAAAGTTCTAAAAGCCAGCCCAGGGAGCTCTGGAAGAGGCATGTGACAATCCTTATGAATTACGAATGTGGGGTGTTATTACAATGGCCACACTGTTGAACCAAAAATCAGAGCAAGTGGTCTGAGAAGCAAAAGAGTTCTTATAGGGGTAAACATTGAAATGAGGACCATCACGGAAAATGTACTACACTGTAAGGGCACAGAATACTATCTAGCTCCTGGGTTTGGATTGCAAATGCACCAATTACATGACACTGAGCAAGCCATTCTTTCTCATTAAACCTCAGTTTCCCCATCTGGATAAGGTCAATAATCATGTTATTTTCTTCCTAAGGTTATCATGAGAATTAAATGAGACAGACTGAATGTTAAATCGGGATGCTCTGTATCATGAAAACGCATAAAATCAAAGATGATAAAACAGACGCCAAGTCACCCTTGTGGGACATGCTAAGAAGTTGTAAACCCAATTTTTTTATTCTTGGCTCATCAATAACCTTGAGAGAAGGCAAAAAGTTTGATTGAAAATGGACAGTACTAAGGATTTTTTTAAACTCTCTGGTGTGCACTGACAGAGCTCAGCACCAAAAGCCACGGTCCCAGCAAGTCCCACTGGGAAGAGCCACCAATGGAAAGACATACAAGCAACGGGTGACTCTGGAGGGTGTCACCAGCATCCCCCTGCTATGGGGGTCATCTGTGGGAACAGACAGCATCATAGCAGGAAGAGACCACGTAGAAGGAAATGGCTGGGACATAAGGACGCCCAACAGAACAAGTTCTTGGATCTCACAGAACGCCTCTCACTTAGCCTTCTGGGTTGTTTTGGGGGAATTTGATGGAGCTGGATAGCCCACAAGGCAGATACAGTGAGCGCCAAAGAAATGTTTAGAAGCTGATATGGCCTAGGGAATGCAGATTCAAATGGGTGTGAAAATGCTTGGCCTATAGAAAATGCATTGTGTTTAAAGGAAGCAACTCATTGAGGTCACCAGCTGACAAAAACTGGGCATACAGTGCCAGTGGCCTAAGACAGGACCCCAAACCTGGACAGGGGACAATGGAGAAAGAGCCCCTCAAAGGAATCGATATCTCTTGGGAAATTGTAGATACAGTACCAACAGAAGCCAGCAACGCAAATGGTATTACTATACCAAGGAAACCTGAAATTTTAGCTACCCAGCTCCATCTCCTAAATCAGGCATTGGGAGACCAAATGCGGCTGTCATCTGCTTTTGTAAATAAAGTTTTATTGAAACATAGACATGCATATTCATTTACGTATTGTCTATAGCAGAGGTGAATAATTCTGGCAGAGACCATATGGCCTGAAAAGCCTAAAATAGATACTCTCTAGCCCTTTACCCAAATAGTTTGCTGAGCCCTGTCCTAAATCATGGATTTTAAATAAAGTTCTTCAACAGTCAGAAGATTTACTTACTCAATAACATAAGACATGATGCGGTGGGAACAAATATAAACTTGGGAGTCAGACTAAAACCACAGCAGACATCTGACACCTCCTCATGCTTGTCTTATGCCTGGAAGAAACTGAGTGTTTCCTGTGCATAACCTCACTTAATCTTCATAACGAGCCTGGGCAATAGAGTCATTCCATTTTACTGATGAAGAAACTGAGGCTCAGAGAGGGTAAGTAATTTGCTTAAGGCCACACAGCTGGAAAATGAGGAAGCCAGAATTCAAGTCCAGATCCAAAGGTCCTGCTCCTACCCCTTTCTTCCTGCTGTCTCCAGGTTCTAGAGCCAACTTGGTCCCTTCCCAGCCAAGCAAGGGAAAGTAAATCCTCTTCTTACTATGGCTCAGGGTAATTTTAGGAGCAAATAAGTGCTAATGGCTGTTTTTGTCAAATCCAAAGCATCCCCTATTCTCATTAGCCCTTCTCTTTTTCCCACTCTTCCTTTCTTTCCAAAGAAAAAGGGCAAATCTGCCGCCAACACACACACACACACACACACACACACACTCACACACACACACACGCATGCACACATACACACACACCGCCCTGGTGTTGTATGCGAAGTAGCGATGAATTAAAGCAATGGAACAGATAGGAAATCAATATGTAGATGGGTGGGGTTTTTTTCTTCTTCCAAGTTTGCACTTCAAAGTCACTTTGGCCAATTGTCAAAATGTCAAGTGTGGGCTTTCTCTCCTTTTTTCTCTCTGCCTCCTTCTCAGCTTCCTCACATTTCATGGTGTACACTGTTTTTGTTGGCCCTGCTACTGAGCAGGGAGAAATCCATCGGTTTCATTAGCTCTTTGAAAAACGAGGTGGGACCAAGTTGGTGAGGTGACGAGGTCACCAAGAGCCATTTATCATTTTCGATGAGGCATAATGAACTCCTAGAAGCTGGACTCTAATTGAATTGTCTTCTACTTAATTGAGGAGAAGGAAGCGAGTTCCAAGGTACCGACTGAAGATGTTTTTATTGAAACACAGACAGTTCTTATTTGTACCCTGTAGGTTACGGGGGGGGGGGGGGGGGATGGAAAACTGCTGCTAGTTAAGCTGTCTCACTCTCTATCACTCAACACAATCTTGATTTTGTGTGTAGTGAAGTCTAGATTTTCCTCTCCAACCTGATTCTTCCCCTTTCAGTAAATAGTACTATCATCCACCCAGCTGCCAAGGCCAAAAATCAAGGCTTCAACCTGACTCCTCAGGGTCCATAGCCTCGCCAGAGAGCCCCTCAGCAAAGCACACCAGCTTCACCAAAGCTCACCATCTCTCCCCATCCCTGGTGAGAATCTCCCTGATTTAAGCCGCCACCATGGCTCCGCTGAATGCCTACAAAGCCTTCTCAATGTTTTCCTTGTTCTCACGCTTTACCCTCCAAAGTTCTTTGCCCACCCAGCCGCCCAAGTGTGGAAAATCTAAATCCATGATACCACTTGAAATAGTTATCTACTGCTGCAGAACAAATTACTCCAAAATGGAGCAGCTTAAGATAAAAAATAATTATCTCGAAGTTTCTGGAGATGAGGATTGGAGCACAGCTTAGCTAAGTGGTATTTATTCAGCGTCTCTCGTGAGGCCGTGGTTAGGATGTGAGCCTGGGCTACAGTCATCTGAAGGCTGGACGGGGGCTGGCGGGTCCACTTCCAAGGTGGCTCACTCCAGCCATTGGCAGGAGGCCTCCGTGTCTCAGCACACAGACCTCTCCTAAAACGGCTTGAACGTCCTCATGGCATGGCATCTGGCTTCCTCTAGAGTGAACGAACAAGGTAGAAGCTGCAATGGCTTCTACAGCCAAGCCTCAGAGTCCTAGCTGTCATTTCCACATAGCCTGTTAGTTACAGGTCAGTCTTACTCAATGTGGGAGGGAGTGAACGCCAGGGAGCAAGGGTTATTGGGGGCCACCTAGGACACTCACTGGCTATCAGATGACTTTGTTGCTTTAAACCCTCCGGTGGCTTCTTACTGCAATTAGAATGAGATCCCAGCTTGTTAGTATGGTTTACTAAGCCCTGTGCGATCTGGCCTCCACTTACCCATCCTTAACCACTGCACTCCAGCTACTGTGGCCTTCTTCTTGTTCCCCAGCCACATTCCTGCCTCAGGGCCTTTTCTCTTGCAGTTTCCTCTGCCTGAAATGCTCGTCTTCCAGACTTTCCCATGGCTGGTTCCCTGTCATTCAAGACTACAGGCAATGTCACCTCCTGAGAAGCCTGCCCCCACCTACTCTATCTAATTAGAGTTACCCTCCCTCTTTCTATGCCCATATTCAGGATTCAAGACAAAAACCAACTATATGCCAGGTTTGGTTTAAAGCTTATCCTGATGTGATCATTTCACTGGAATGTGTGTAGTCTCGCAGTAGAGCTCAGGTGCTTGGGTACCACCCCTCTCTCCATATCTCTGTGCCTCACACTAGACTCTCCAATGAATCGATAGCCCCCAAAAGATGGACAATCCCTAGGAACTGAATGGAGACAGTCAGAAGTAAGCCCCTTACCCCTAATCTACATGAATCTAATCCCTTCAGATTTGGGGGGCATGTGTGTGCCGACACCTACTTGCCATGTGTGGCACTTACTGATGCATCTATAAGGTGCTATGGGAAGCACTTCATAACTTCATAAACTGCATTTCATGTAACTGGCACAAGACACACCTCTGAGGTAGAAAGTCTTATCTCCACTTCACAAATGGGAAAACTGAGGCTTGCCTGGGGCTCCACCTCAATTAAATGATATGAGCCAGCATTTAAACCCTGCTTTAATTACAGTGTGTAGTCCTAAAATTCCATTCCATCACCTCTTTCAGTGTGTAAAAGTCACTGTGTGTAACCTATAGCAATCCATTGCATTTCTCAAAATAATTTTATATTAATATATGAGTTTCTCTCATCTTAAAACAAACATTCATTGAACACCTGCTAAACACCCAGCACTGTGGGGGTTGCTATGTAGATCCAGAAAAGCATGACACCGTCCCAGCCCTCACGAAGCTTGAGATTATACATTGGCTTGAGAGGCTAAACAAGAATGAGGAATTTCCCTAACATTGAGAGGACTGAGAACATTACTGAGGTGGGTAGAGCAGGGTGGGGAGGGGCATTTAAGGTCAGAAGAGAAACAGAGTTTGAATCAAGCTTTCAAGAACAAGCAGGATTTAAACCTCAGCAGGGAAGGGAGGGGCTCTATAAGCAGAAGGACCTGTTTTTGCAAAAGTGAGGACACAGGAAACATCAGAGAATAGTGAGATGACCAATTTGAGTGCAACTGAGGCTGCGTGCATGAATGTGAGGCGCGTAACACCACACACTCCAACCTAAAAAGAGAATGATGTGTGAGGATAATTAACTGGGTAACACGGCAGTCTCCATAAATATTTGTTGAGTAAAGGAATGAGCTACGACAAGAACCGTGTCTTTCCCAAGAGCATATCATTGGATAATTAGCTTTACCTCCTCTCTGCCTGCTCTTAAGTAACCTAAACATAAAATTGAGGAAATTGAATAGTCACACGTTTCCAGTGAATTATGGCTTTGGGGCCATATAAACAGGGCATCCGGCTACTTTACATTTTTTTCTGTTCTAGCCCAGTTCAGGACAACTGAATCCCTCCTACGTGCTCAGAACTATAAGCGGTGTCCAACACAGCTGGTTCCTACACCTGGCTCGGCCACGTTCTGGTTGAACGAGCTGGTCAAGGTGAATCGCTTTTCTGTGCTCATCTGTAAAATATGCATAAGATACCATAGTTACAGGGCAATTGTGAGGATTAGTTTAGATAACAGCCATATTTTATAGGCACTCAAATATTAGATTTCTCTCCCTAACCCTGACCTTTCATTCTATAAAGAAGATGGTTCACATTGGGACCGGAGGGGAGAAGAAACATGGGAATGACCAGTGATAGCAACCTCGTAAACATGCATTGAGATGAACATCAATTATTTCGGCTGCCCAGAAAAGCAACACCTCTCCTTCCTGGCTCTGCTCTACGTCCCTATTATAATCATGTCACAGATCCCACCTTTCTGGCCAGAATTATTGTGTGAGGCGCTTATCCTAAACCAAACTGAGCCAATGACATGGCCCAACCGCTTAGCTACAACCTTATGCCAGAGATGGGCACCTGACAAAAACTAGGCCAATCAGAACTCTTTCCTGGAATTTTTGAACCTAGAATCAGGAAGGCTGGCGAAGGTTCAAGTCCTCTCCTCTGATATCCTCTATTCTAAAGAGGAAGTAGTGTGCCATCATAGAAAGTTTGAACATTCACCTGGAGGGCAGAGACAAGACTGAGAGAGACTGTTTGAGAAACATGTTGGTTCCAGTTCCACCCGTGCCCGGTATCTAGTCACCCTGTCGTCTTCAGTTTGTGAGCAGAGAAACTTCCCCGTCCTGCCTAAACAATTTTGAGTTAGGTTTTTGTCACTTGGCAGCACAAAGAAACCTACACCAGAGTGAAGAAGGAAGTGGGCTTGTCATGTCTGAAGAACAATGAAGAGGCAAACCTCACTGGAATAAGGGATTTGTTTTAAGGAATTGTGAGATCCGAGCTGAATGAAGAGGGGGGTGACTGAGGCGGGAAAAGCAGTCACTTAGGATGAGTCAGGTAGGAAAGGTCACCGAGGCAGGTAAAGGCTAGATGCAGGGAAGCTGTTGGCAGTGGAGCAGAGTAGAGGCCATTGCCTCAACCTTCAGCAAGCAATGGAGAGGGAGTCACAGGTCTTCACCTTGCAGGCACATGAGCACCGAAAGCTGCCTCCTCCACCTTTAGAATTCTACTTGACAATGTCCTCATTAGGGAAAAGCTCCATGGACAGTCACATCAATAACTAGATGTGTAATTAACTTAGATTCCCCCCACGGTGGGGGGGACGGTGGAGGAGGGGAGGGCTGAGAATATAAGAGGTCAATATCAATAGTCAAAGCTCTTACAGATGTGTCTTCTTCCAGTGGGTGCCACACTGACAGCATGGCTAAATGAGCTTAATTTGACAATCCCAACAATCCATGGTTAACACCATGTCACTGTTATCATTTGTATTTGGCAAATGCAATTTTTTGGCTATTTGCTCTCCCCTAGCTTTCTCTTCTGGGTCCTGGACGCTTGGGTTCCTTGGGGGGCAAGTTTCCTTTTCAACACCACAAATACCATCTCTGCTACTGGGACACAACAGTTAAATAATGTGAAATTGCATGGATGCCAGTGAAATAAAAGTGAGTTTTACAAAACCGAGTTCCTTCCCTGAACATAATAACAGTAAATTTCTAGGGTCCTATAGTGTAATATCCATTAGATTTATTATGTTGCAATTCCCAGTCCCACTAGTTCTGCCTGAGGGTGAGTATATTACATTTCATCACAGTTTCATTTTCTCCTACAGATGAGAAATGGGAATGTGATTGCAGTTATGTAGCATGCATGTGTTAAATCTGATCTCTAATAAAATCAAACACATCACAACTCAAAGCACTTTAGCACAGTGTCGGCAAAATGAAACACCATCTGTCATCATGTAGAGATTGCCTTATTATAACACAAAATCAAACGGCTCGGTGTGAACATTGTTACTTAATAAATGGGTAAATGAAAACTGATAATTATGATCTTATTTATTTTAAATGATTACTTAAAGCCACCAAAAGCACAACCTAATTTGTCAATTAGACACTCTGGACCCCTTAGCAGCATAGAAAGCAAACACCCCTCACTCAAAATGGTAAATAGACTTGGAGAGAAACAAAGGCGAGGATTGAGAGGAACTCTCCAAAACTGCCAGAAGTGGAGATGAGGAAAGGAGCTCAAGATTTGAGAAATCATGATCAGTCCTGATCAGGTGATTGCAGCTTCTACTCCAGAATTGCCCAATATTTTCCCTTGGAAAAAAAGCAACAGTTTCCAGCTGGAAGAGATGGTGGCAGCCTGAAGGCCCCAAGGAGAGCTGGTGGCACAGCCTTGGTTCCCATGAGGCACGTGTAAAATTGTGATGTTTCCAACTGTTGAAGGCAAGAGGTTTTTAACTTGGTTTTAATCATTCATTTGACTAGAACACGATTAGTCTAGGGTTAGTTGTTATTTCTGAAAATCGATGTTAAAGTAGGTAAAAGACACAATGTAGGAGAGAGGAGTGTGAATGTTGAAGAGACATAAGGGCACTGACTGCTGTGAATCTACCATAAAATAGAGACATTTGCTCGTCCCTGGAAAAAAGAAAACGGAAACATCTAACTGGCTTTCTGTGATCGTAGCAACATGGTGATGTCTCTTTCTAATGCTTTTACCTATAATCCCGATTATCTGTCCTGATGAAATCGCAACCATTCCTGGGAGCCTGCAAGAGATGACAAGAGACTGCAAGCCCAAGAAGTTACATAAATACTTCCTGTCCCCACGCTAAGCAGTTTGATGTAGGTGTGCTACGCAGAGATTAACAATTCTGGACTCTTCTTTTGGCATGATATCCAGTTTTTCAAAGACTCTTACAAATATTAGAAATTCTCTTAGTCCACAAAAAATTGATGGAAGCGTTTACAGATCCGCCCTAGGTTTCCCAGACTTCCCCTAAGACCTTGAAATGGTATCTTAAATGGCAGGGAAATAAATCAAGTCTGAAAAAATATAGTCTACTGCCATTTTACCATGCCCCTCTCCCACACCCTTTAAAGGGTGGCTTCATGGAAGGATTGTCTTAAGCTCCATAGAAAATAATTTAGTTTTCTAATTTCAAGAAAACTTTATTGAAAGGTGGTTTCATCTCTAATATCCAATTCAATAAGGTAAATATTTTGGAACTTTTGATATATTTAAATCAATGAGGTGATTTAAATAAATAAGCAGTTTGCATTCATGTGTAATTTGCAAACCAGTTAGAGAGGGAAAACTTGTAACAATGATTAGAATTTGTGATAAGTGAAAGCAAATTATGTTCAAAGAAAAACAATCTGTGTAGCTGTTTAAAGGAAGGAAAGAACATTGTGGCAATCTGAAAAGACTCACAAAGGAGGTGGCATCTGGGATGGACTTTGAGGGACTTGAGATAAAGAGGATGAAGTAGGAGAGGTAGGGTAGGTAGGTGGTAGGAAGATGACCATGTGGTATATAAAAGCATTTGACTGGGCTTTGTCACAGGTCCCTAGCATAGAGCTCCTAAAATCCTTGAGATTTCCTGCTGCACTAATGAGGTGACTCACGGCGGGCCCCCTCTCACCACAAAGACCAATCCTACGAATAGAGGGTTGGAACTTTGAGGCAGCCTAGAGCTTTGGACCTACCGGGGAGAGAAAGAGGCTAGAGACAGTTCAATCATATGGCCAATGATTTAATCAAGTGCATCTACATGCCAAAACCCCAATCTAAAAACTCTGGCCACCAAAGCTCAATGGAGCATTGTGGTTGGTGAACTCATGGACGTGCCAGGGGGATGATACACCCTTGACTTTACAGGGAGAGGGCACTCCCTGCCATGGCTCACCCGTGTGTGTCCTTCATGATGAAATTGTAATTGTAAGTATTGCTTTTCTGAATCTTGGGAGACATTTTAGCAAATTACCGAACCGGATTGTCGGAGCCCCCAAATTATAATGAAAACGTAAAAATTTGTAGTTTTCTGATTTACACTAGGGCAACCCCCAAATGCTGCCTGTTCTAAGATGATTTCTCTCCTCTGTGCAGTGTCATGAGTCCTGCTCAGAGAGCGTGCCGGGCTCCCCAGACACCAATCTAAATAAGGCCTTTATTTTTGTCATTTAGACATTGTTTCCACAGGATGACCAAATCATGGATTCATTTGATCAATTCAGCACACCACCTGTTAATTAATTTAAAAAATAAAGACCTTAGCCAAAGTTGGTTCATTAAACTGGCCATATATGATACATAAGCTTCAAACTTGTTGTTGAAACAAAGATTTGCCTAAGTTATGACAGATCCAAGGCTTCATAGATGGAAAGTGGAGGGACTTCAGAGTTCTCGAGGCTCTTATTCCTCCTTATTTCTCTCATTAGTACAAAGCACTGAATGTGGCCACTTCTCTTGGACTCTCTCCAGTACGTAAGGGTGTTAGCCAACGTTTCCCTTTCATCTGTGATTGTGTCTATCGTAGCCCAAGAGAATTTCCAGACAATTTTAGAGAGTCAAAGAAAACACTGAGAATTTGGAAGAAACATGGCAGGTTAGGCCTTCTACCTATTTTTAACATGGAAAGCAAATGGAAGTGCAACAATAATGAAAGGATGAGTATAACAGCATCTTTCCTGTTGCAAATGATCAAGAAGAAAAATCCTCAACTTGTCTTCAGTGCAAGGAAAAGAAAGAAGCTCAAGTAACTGGAAATCCGGGAGGGTCAGCTTCATTAAGGTGTCGCCACCCTGACCCCGGCCTCCAGCAATGGCTTCAGGATATGGTTCCTCCCTCTCTCCCTCTCTGGGCTCTGCTTTTCTCTGTGCTGGCTTCTCTTCCTCAACTGCTATTCAACGGGGTGATTGCAAACAGGCACAGGTTAACATCCTCAGAAAGACCTCTGAATCTGGCAGAGACATTCTCTTTTTCTTCAACCATTCAACAAAAGCCCACAACTCAAATACTAGCGAACTGATTTGGGTCACATGTTCATCCCATATCACTGTGGGGGTTGGGGGCCCAACTGAGGTAAGTAGGGTAGTTCTCCCCACACAAAAGTCATAGTTGTTACTGAATGTAGGACTGACATCTAGGCCAGCAAAACCAACACGTGTCCACCACCAGACTCCTGCCTTGTTCCTGGCCCCCGGCACCTCTTCCCGACACCAGGAGCTATCTGACCTACCTCTGCGGCTCACTGGGCCACACTCCTGACCTCAGGCACAGGGAATTCAAGAAGCTTCAGTCTATCGTCCTGAAATTCTGCCTCAAGTCACTCTTGCGATTTTCCAGCTCTGACCCCACTTTACATCCCAGGATCCTGTTCTTGTTCCCTAGGCCTTCTCGTCTTGGCCAGCTGCCTTGGGTATGTCCTGTCATGCGAGGCATGGGATGACCCGGCCTTGCTTCTGCTAATTTTGTCCCAGAGTCTGGCTTGGAACCCCAGTCCCATGTTGGGCCATGTGTGGACAGACTTCCACGCTGTCAACATGGATGTCAGTACATGACACGCTCCTGAATTCCCTGCTATCGTGGTCCACTGGCCCATTGGGGCTCCCCCCATCACTTGTTATTTTCTGCGGAATCTTCAGTGTATCCCTACTCCACATTACCACCAGTCCTCCATAGACTAAAAGCTGCTTCCTGGGCAAGATTTCCAATTATTCAGAGCTGACTGACTTTTTAAAAAGTGTTTATTTGTGGGGGGTATTTTTATATTTGTCACCCTGTGCCAATCCTTGTCTTGTTTTCCCTCAGATCCTTTCCCTCGCTCTATTCTGCATTTCAGGAGAGCTGATCCCTACGAGCCGCATTCCCCAGCCCCCGTGTTAGCTGGTTTCCAAGTGGATTAAGCCGATGAGAGGCAATGGCAGGCGACTGGGGGGTGGGTGAAAGGGAGAGGCCAGGGTATTTCTCCCCCTCCCTTTCTGCCTTGGGTCATGTCTCCTTCAGTCAAGTATCTTCTTCATGGCCTCTGCACCTGCCAGACAGGCTCTGCTGTGGCTCCATATTCCACCAGGTGAACCAGCCCCTGCCCCCGCCTCCTTCCTCTCCTTGTCCCTCCGGCCGAACTGCAGTAGCAACATCCTGCTGTCGTTAGTCTCAGGATTGCTTCATCATCCCAATTTGGCTTCACTACTCTGCCACCACCTATGTAACTAATCTCCGGCATTAAATTACCTCTGCTTTAAATATTCAAAGTGGTTTCAGCATTTCTGGTTGGACCGATACCACCCTTTCCCCCATTATCGGTCCATTTGCTTCAACTCAAGTTGACTCCACCCCCAGACTTAGGCCTGGCCAATCAGAACATCTCATGCCGCTGGCCACAGTGATTGATTTGGGAATTTGCATAGAGCGCAATCACAGCCAGTGATAAACACTATCAGGAATTATGCTGGGACTGTTGGGAAAGAGGCAGATTGTCTTTTATTTCTTGGGCTAGCCCCTGTAAAGATGCAAGCCCAGATCTACAGCTATTAGCCATCATGCGACTTCATGGAGAGAGCCCTGCCTGAGAATGAAGCCAACATGGATGACAGCAGAGTTGGAGATGGAGGGAGGAAAACTGAGCCTTGATAATATTTGGAGTCTGACATCTTTCATCCTTGGAGTATGAAGTTAAAAGAAACTGCCTTATGGGGGAGGGGAAGGAGGAAGCTATATATATATATATATATATATATATATATATATATATATATATCAATCGATAGAGGTTATCTATCTATCATTTTTTTTAAGTAACTGAAAAGAGCAGTCAAGAGGAGACCCAGAAGCTCAAATAATATGAACAAAAGAAGGTTCCCCCTTTCCTCCCCTCTCTTAGTTCTCATTGGCTTTGCTTAATCATGTGCCCCACTAAACCACTGTGACTAAGGAGATCTACTATTTCATTGCCCTGTCCTGGCCATGGGTCTACACCTACGAGCACGGGAGAGGAAGGAGTCAGCCCCACCTAAACCATATGGAAAGAATTTGGGGGAAAGTGGCTCCCTGAAAGTGTCTGCAATGCTGTAACTTCAGTGCAAACCAGAGGCAGTAACGGCGGGACCAAGTCCAGCTCTTTTGTTTTGTGGACACGAAAGCTAAAGATTGGACCAGGTAGATGACTTGCCCCAGGCCACACATCTCAAAACCACTTTTCTACGTCTAGCGTCATGGTACCTGGAGACCTCATTAGCCTCCTTCCAAGACAATTCACCTGAATTACCCTCTGTGACCTTCAAACCATACTCAGAATGTTCACAAACTTCCCCAGTTCACACCCTTGGAATCTCAGGAATTGTTCCCAGGGCCTCCAAGCCAAAAGAAATACATGACAGTTCCATTTATTTAGCAATTAGGCCCACTAAGTACTAACAATCTAATGACTTAGTGACCATTTGAAAAAAATAATAGTACAAATAGGTTTAAAGAAAAAAAATACATTTTTATTTTATTCTTTAATACCCACAACTACTTATTCAGGGCAGGCAGGTAACCACTGAACATTGCACAATTTCTCAAACCTTGGATCAGATTAGATACCACCCTTATTTCCTATTCCACACTGATGATCACATACTTCTTGCTTTTGATCAGAATAATTGTCAAAAAAAAAAAAAAGCAGCTTCACAAAATATGACATCACCGAAGGAAGTAGCACCATTAAATGTTAATGTTTATATAGTGTTCAACAGATGCCAACTCCCACTGGTTTCCTTCCAATGTTAAAGATCCCACGCGCCACGATGAGTGACCTGCAGTGCTCTGACACACCTGGACCATTTGGGAACCAAAGCCTTAAGATAAAGGCCATCGCCATGGGCTGCCCCAGGGTAGCACTCAGCAGCCCAGTAACAGAAGGGAACCATGGAGAAGAATGAGGGTGCTGCCAGCAACGGACCAGATCTGGGGACATCGGAAGCCACCTGAGCAGAGCAGACACACTCCCTGAGACCCTCGTCCATCAGAGAAAAGTGGCAATGCCATCGCCAATTCTAAGGAACCAGGGTAACCACCATTGGCCTCTTCCTAAAGACAGTGGGACCAGATGTCACTGCCCCCAAAGACCCCTTGGGGTGCTATTTATTACATTTCAGATGTTTGCTTCTTCCTGATTCCGTTCTGATTTCATTCTGCCTTTCTGGCCTGTAACCTCATCACAAACAAATCACTTCTGTTATAAATTCCTTCAGAAACTGAAGCAAAAGCCTATTTAAAAATTGTATTTTCCCCTAAAATAAAAATCGACACAGCGATTTTCCCTTTACCATGTTCACCGAAAGCACAGAGACCTGTGCTCTGAACTTGGCTCTGCCATTGCCTTGCTGTGTGGTGCTGACACGTACACACTCCCACATGTCATTTTTCTTATTTGTTAAAAAATAAAGGCAGGGAGTAGACTTTGAGATTTTATCAACCAGTACATTTTTTAACGCTTTAGAGTTCGGCTTACGATTGGCAAGTTTTAATATTGCCAAAAACAAACCAAGAGCAACTTCCATCTACTATTATCATTATTTTATGATATAAAGGTCATTTTACTATCAAAAAAGGAGGGGGGAAAATCCCCCAATAGTCTCCATTTTAAAAGCTTGTTTCTTTTGCTTTTTTAGAAAACCATCGTTTGTCCATTTTTCCATTTTGCTTCAGACTGGTGAAAACCACATCACAGATCAGCACAAGTTACAAAGGAGCATTGCACACATGCAGTACCGCTTGTGGCCCTGACTTTGCAGATATTCACTGCAATGACAACTTTCTGAGCCTCAGTATTCTTAATCTGAAAAATGGGCACAGTGGAATTTGTTCTATTTACTCCCTAGTGTAAATGTTACGAATGTGAAATGAAAGAGTGAATGCAATGGGACTTAAAAAAAAAAAAATTAAGGTATCAACCCTATCCCCAACTTTTGACACCCCTTATGTTGTTGTAACCCAGAACCAAGGCTGCAATTATGGATCTCCAACTTTTTAATCGAACTCTCCAGCCTTGACTGGGTTTAATTTAGACCCTGAACATTAGTTTAACAAAGTGCTTTCATATTTATTATATTGGATTAGCAAATTATAAGCTATCACACGAGGCTTTTGAGAACACCCAGACAAATGGCCTGCACACAGGGAAACCTCGTATAGTCACCATATGGGCTTCATTTATTAAAGCTTTGGACCCGGAGCTTGGGGAAAGCCAACCTCTTCACAGAGAGACTCATGAGGATTGGTTGCTAGGAAGCTACAAAAGCGAGTGTTTTTAATGAGATTTAAAGTATCATAAATTATATATTATTTTCTACACTTAGGACATTCATAGCTCTTTGGTTTATTTTGTATTTCATTTTGCATTGGTGACATATAATCCCTTTACATACAAAATGCCTTGCATAAGAATTCCCTCAGAAATCAGAGCAAAATTACATTTTAAAATTATTTTTTTCCTCCCTAAAATAAAAGTTCACATTTCTTTGTCTCCTCCTGTGTGTCCAAGGCAGGCAATCGCAAAGAATTTATTTTCTCCAGCTTGAAAAAAAATTAATCCCAGCCTTTACCAATAGTAATTACTCAAGTGAATACTGTGAGTTGAGTCTAGAGCTGCTGTTAATAAGAATTCTCAAAAAAAAAAAAAAAAAGAATTCTCATAATTCCATTTTCTGATGAGAGTTAATGTGGGTTCTGCGGGTTTAATTCCACAGATAATTACGGAGGCAGTACTTAAAAGGCCTGTTTTCAGTACCCTTCCTCAACTCCCTTCAGTTTTCAACATTAAATAAAGAGGCAGCCGTTCCACAAAAGAAATTCAAAAACTATTTGGTTTAACTGCCCATCTTTAAGGAGGCGAGTCATTATGCAAATGTGGCGCCCAGAATTGGCTCACAGAGCCCGGGTCTGTCCGATCTGCATAATAAAAGGCAGCCGCCAGTGGGATGCAAAGGCCATGAGCATATTTCTGCTGAAAGTGGCCACTGATAAGACAAATTAAGACAGTGGTTTTCGATTAAGAAATGTTTTGATCAGGGATCTTTTGTGAAATGAGATTTTAACAGCTTTGGAAAACAACGACCCCTGAAACACACGTCTTCTTGTTTGCTTCCCTTTGTAACTTTTCCTCTTCTCCATCGTGAGGTTTTTCCACTGGAGGTTCTAGAGACATTATTAGGCAGCTTTCAGGAACATCTCCACAATTAAATTTAATGAGCTCTATTTTCCACTTTTAACAAAAATTAAGGAATCTAGCAAAGTGCAATTAATCAATTCCAGTAAAAGTTTTAAGAACATGTGTAAGTCGAGACGTGGGGAAATCTGAGGCCACAATGTACGTAAGCGGCCTACCAACAATTGGAGACCAGACCATGGGGCCCAGGCTTGAAGGCTAAAAGTCACCTTTGTCTTCCCTTCACACGAGTGGGTGTGCACTCTGGGGCCAGGGCTTTCCTAGACAGCAGGGAGATTGGATAGAGCGAGCTCTACCTGCTTCAGGTTTCCGATCTCTATTTTTGATTGCTCAGTGTCTGATGTCTGGATTCAGTGTACCCCTCACTGGGCGCATGGCTCACCAATCCCAAATCAGGGCCTCACTGAGCATCCAGGCCCCACGTTCCTTGGGTTTGCTCAACACTAAAATACCCTTTCCGAATACATGTTGGTTCAGTTTGCTGCATTCAAGTGCGACTGTCCATAGATCTGTCAACTTATGAACTATGTCCTTTAGCTGTAATTTCAGGAAAACAGTGAGAGAATGGAAGGATGACATGGAAGATTGGAACAAGGGCAAAATGGAAAAAATAAGAACTTGTTGGCAGATTGAAAAGACCACTGGAAAGAGAGAAAAAAACAGAAGTCTGAGAAGATAGGCGTACACCAGAATAATTATAGAGGCTGTATGTGAGTTTTGCTGGTGGACTTATATACTTTTTGGTCTATTTGTTTTTTTCTACATTTTCTTCAATGATCATGCATTACACTTATAAAGATTTTAAATTTGCTATTTTTCTTTTAAGCATGTACTGATGGTCCGTGTCAATATGGCTGAGTGAAGCCATCTAAGTCTGTCTGGTTGCATGACCTTGGGCATATTATTTCACCCTCTTGGACTGCAGTTTCCTAATCTGTAAATAAAGAACTTGATTCTGAGCTCTTTCAGGACTCATATGTTGAGTCATCTATGAATATCTGTTTAATCCTAAGGATGAAAGAAGAATAAGGAAACGTAAGGGTCAGGAAGCAAAATAAATCTTCATCCTACAACACAGCAATACTCAAGCTATGAGAGTGCTTGGAGGTCATCCAAAATGGTCTTGTTTAATAATTATTTGAAAAGAAATATTCCACTAAGGGGAAAAAATGGATAGGAACCTCTGATTTATTTTAATACGTTAGATAAGAAATAAGTGTCTCAAGGGTGACAAGCTGGAAGGAGGCAGAGCTAGAATTTGATATCTTAGATCTGTGTAGAGCTTCTCCTAACAAATTATGTGCTATCTTTAATTTGCAATGTTTCCCTATTTGACCCTTAAATAGGGTGACTGTTCATCGCGATTTGCCTGGGATCGTCCGGGTTTATGGCTGCTGTCCCAGTGTAATTATTAACAGCATCTCTTTTGCTCTCAAAAATGTCCTGAATTAGACAATAACTTTTACGGTCATGTCACTCACCCTTTAGCTCAGTCTGTGCCCCTCTCTCAGCCTGACATTTCACCTTGACACAGCCTGGCCTGGGCTCCTTCCGTAACATCTATCTTCATCAGAGAGAGGACTGACCCTAATATCTCAGAGTCCATCTTCATTCATGGGCCAACTTGTATGGTCTGGATGACAAAGAGATCCCAGGAGACATAAGCTGGGGTTTGGCCTCCCGACTCAGAAACCAAACTCTTCAACAAATCACGCAATATCATGCAGAGAAAAGCCAGCTCTGCTTAAAAGGAGCCCATCATACCTACACGTTGCAACAGCCTTTCTCTTCCTAAAAGGGAAGATATTGTATGCAAAATGTCATATATCTTCCCCCAACCAGCCTCTTTCATTCATTTAGTTGACAATTATTATGCGCCAGTTTCCATGTCAGTTCTTGAGGAGACACAGAGATTACCAAAACATGGTCTGTATGCCCAAGAAGTTCATGGCCTAATCGAGGGATAGAGGGTAGGGATATGGGTTTTACATATCACCGATTCATTTTATCATTTTCAATCTCCTCCACGCAATGTGCCACATAGTAGGCACTCAAAAAGATTTGTTGAATGCATGCGTGCATGAATGAATGCATTAATATTGCTTTGTTCCCTAAGTGCATTCTGTATCCATTGCTCATCCCCCAAGAGATAGAAACCATATTATGATTGGACAATAGACTTGGAGAAACAGTCACCTGTGGCAGGTAAGAGCCTGGGTTTACAGGCAGAGTCCCGGGGCTTAAATCTTGCCTCTGTCTCCCGCTAGTTGCACAATTTGGGGCAATTTACTTCACTTTTCTGTGCCTCAGTTTCCTATTCTGAAAATGAGGATAATAATAGTAGCTACTTCGTAGGGTTGTTGAGGAGACTGAAGTAATGCCTAGTGACAGTGCCAAGTGACAGAGCTGTGCTGGTAAAAATGTTTAACAATCAGCTGTCTGGTGATAAAAATAAATTAAATAATAAAATAAATTAAAAAGAAAACCTGACTTGTGCCATTTGCTGATTTCAGTGGTGTAAATGCTCCTACCAACCAACGTGAAGAATGCAGAGATGGAAAGAGATGTCTCCAGCTGATTCCGTGAGCCAGCACTCTACTGATGTATATCTGAGCTAATGTAGTCAAAAGTTTTTCCTAAACTTTACACATGTAAGTTTGCTCTATTAATCCTTTTTCTGCTGTTGGTCCTCACTGCGTTTAACAGAACATGGGATCAATGTTCTAAATAATTACATGAACAAGCCAACTACACTCACCAAGTCTGGCTGAGCAGCCAGGAATGGGGGAGGTCTCTTCCCTAGCACTGTCTGCTGGGGACCATGTCTCGAGTCTCTTTAGAAAGATGCCACGATAATAACAGCCACTGTTTTGAAGCACTGCCTATATTCTAAGAACTGCATCAGGTGCTTTAAATACATCATCCCATTTTATCCTCACAACAACTTTGTGAGAGTGGACGTGTCACCCCCAATTTACAGATGAGGAAACTGAGGCCCAGAGACGTAAATAACATGCTCTTATTCCATTACCACTAAGCGACAAAGCCAGGATTCAACCTTGTTCTGTGTGAAGCCAAAGCTCACCCCCAAAAACCACTGCACTTAACCTGCCATGGCTCCTTTTAGGTCCAATGTATTTTAATTTGACTGTTGCCAGTGGGCAACGTGATAGGGTCTAAGTGGCTACGAAGATAGACTCGAGAGGCAGACCGGTCCAAATACCACTCTGTTATCAGCCATGTGAGCTCCAGCAAGTTACTTAACTCCTCTGTGCCTCAGTCTCTTCATCTATAAAATGGAGATATTTCTGACATCTGTTTTAAAGGGTTGTTATGAGAATTAAATGAGTTCATATGTATGAAATATTTGTAGCAATGCCTGGCACAGTGTTTAAGTCCATGTAAGTGTTTATTAAATGAACATAAATAACGTTCTTTCAGATGAGGTGAGAGTTCCCCTGGATTTCAAGACAGAAATAGTGTGAAATCAACTCTCAGATATAATAGCTAAGCTGCCTATTTCACTCAGTAGAAAAGGTCCAGGCAGAGGAAACCAAACAATATTGGGACCCAATATGGACAAACCCCAGGCCGATAGCTTTCCTTGCCCTCCACGCGTGCTGTGTACCCTGATTTTCCAGTTAACAGCCTCTATGGACCACAGTCATAACAGGTAAGGCAGAACTCACATTTTTCAAAGGTGGCTATCAGTGCCCCTCAGAGGACACATGATGGAAGGAAAACAAGGATTGTCATATGGTGGTAAATGCATGACTTCAGCAGCCTTCCTCACGTACAGGTGACATAACTCCACTCAGCTAACTAACCCCAAACAGGGCCCCACAGGCGTAGCGCTCCCTCATAATCTTCCAAATAATAGTTAAACACTCCTGTGGAAAGGCAAAAGCTTTTGGAAAATCTGATAAAGACACAGACCCAGGTGAAGTTGCTGTATCTACCAAATAGGTGGCTTTCCAAAGGGACCCGAGGGTTTTCATTGCGTTCTTTCCTTTCCAAAAGCATCTAGAGACAGGCGGTGGCAGCAACACAAGTTAGGTGACCCAAACACCCCACAAAGGACTCTTTTGATAGGATGGACAGCACCTCTCAAAACCCTTACCGGCATATATACCCGTTCAGTACATCATCCCCAGCTCTGTTCTTACCATGTCCTCCAATAAACTCTATGCCTTTACTAACAATTGTCACCCCAATAAATTAAAAAAAAAAAAAAACTCTATGCCTGAGGGATTCTCTCTGCTGTGTGGAAAGTTATAATAGGATCTAATAACCAATACACAAAAAGATCAGAGGTTAGAGGAACGTGATAAACGACACCACCAGGATGCAATCAGCAAAACGGGGAAATTCTATAGGATAAACGACCTGGTTTCTTCTATCAATAAACAAGGGATGTTGGGGGGCGGGGGGGGAGGATGGGAGGGGAACTGTTATAGATTAAAAGAGACTTGTGAGCCATATCAACAAAATGCAATGTATGGCTCCTAATTCGTTTTGGATCCTAATTTGAGCAAAGCAATGATGGAAAGTCATTTTGAGACCATTTGAACACTGATTGAAAATGTGATATTAAGCAACTAGTGTCAATTTTTAGGTGTGTTAAAGATACTGTGCTTGTGCTTTTAAAACGTTCTTATCTCTTAGAATTACATACTGAAGTATGTGTAGATGAAGTAATAGTATTTGCTTTCCAACACTCCAGGCAGGGGTGAGGGGTGTAGGGTGGGGAAGTCAGTCCTGATAAAACCGAATTGTCTGTATGTTGATAGTTGTTGGGTGAGAAGTACATGAGGGTTTATTATACCAGTCTCTGTGCCTTGTACATGTTCGAAGAGTTCCATAGTAAAGTGTTTCTAACTTTCCGATTCAGAAACATGTAAGAATCCTTTTTGACCCCTCCCCTTGCTTTCCTACTACCTGTCTTCCCCACTGCATTCAGTCACTAGGGCTGGTCTCTTCTGCGTGCAACAAATTGTCCCCTCCTCTCCACCCAACAGCAACCAGCTCAGACCCTCGTTCCTTCTTTCCTGCATGATTGCAATAGCCTCCTAACTGTCCCCAGTCTCAAAGCTCCCGAGCCATCACCTCTCCCACCAGAGTGATGTTTCTAAAATCAAATCTGATCAAGGCACTGCCCTGCTTACAACCCTTCAATGGCTCACCTTCACCTATCAGGAAGTGTCCAACTGTGACTCCCGAGGCCCTTCATGACCCATCCCCTGCCTACCATCCCAGCTTCACCTTTCCATCCTGCCCCCAAATGTGGTAGGTTTCAGCGATACCAGGCTCCTTGTCATTCATTTGACAAGAATTTGGGGGACCCTATTATAAGGCTAACAGAATGCTAATCCTGGGTAACACAATAGCAACCCCACAACCTCCCTACTTCATGGTGATAAACGGCAGATGTTTTCACCTATAATCCCCGGAGTTTGCTATGCTCGTAACCGTCTACATCTTTGCACATGGAATGACTTTATTTGGAATGCCCTTCCAAAACCAGTTCCCTTCCATCTGCTGAATACCTGCCCATCTATTTACCCTTTAAGACTGAACCCAGACATCACTTCTTTTGGGAAACCTTCCCTATCTCCCTCAGGCTTTGGTTCTATCACCAATATCTTGCGCATTGCCTAGGCCAAAGTTGGTTTTTAATAAATGATTATTGAAAGAACAAATGCATGAGTGGATTGATGGATAGATTTCTGCCTTCCTTAAACTGACTTTCTTGGGCTTTTGAGTCATGAGTGTTAAGAGTGGAGGTGACATCTGAGGTGACATTCTATATCCTGAAGCACTTGGGGTTATGAATATACTTTGTTAACCAAAGTCATTGAAAATGGATATTTGCTTCAAGCAAAAGTTTCCCTACGTATTTCCAGTGAAGAAGTTTCCACTGTGAAATACATTGAGTTAAAGAAAAGTTATACTGGATTGTGTTTTTTTAACTCAGAGCCTTTAATACGCTAATTTGCATTGTGACCCTCCAGAATGATACTTTCTGCAATTTTGCAAAACATATTTGACCAACAGACCCTTTTGTTCTCAGGGCATCTCAACAGATGAATGTCCTAAAGAGAATTTGGTGGGAAACACTGGTTTACCTGGTGTTCGGCCTAAGATTTTCTTTTCTGGTCATTGAGATTTATCTTCAAACAAGGTAACACAACAGGGCTTTGCCACAGTGGCTCTGCAACAGCAGGAAAGTGTGGCAGCTCTCTGATTCCTTGCCTCCTTGTCTGTTAAACTGTGGGTAATAACGCATTTCATGACTGAGTCAGCAGAATGAAAATTACCTTACAAGGGTAGGGCATAGTAGTTTTATTGTGGTGGTGTATTGTTATCACTATTTTCCAGCTTTCTTTCTGTCTTTATTTCTCAGAGTACAAGTAAAAGTAGCAATGGCTTAGTAATTGAGAAAATGGCATATCAATCAATGCTTGTTAAAACAAACGGACAAAAATGAAAACCTCTAAGGACAAAAATCAGTAGCTGTTAAGGCTGCTTCTAGATGTGTGAGAAATGAAATAAGAGTAGACAATATGCCATTTGGGAGAAGAGAGTTTCTTTTCACACAGTGGTTTACATTGTTTTCAAAAACACAAAGAATGCAATAAAATACATGCGAATGTATGATTTTACACATATATGAATACCCATCTTACACTATCGCGTGAGAAAATAAAATTGACGAGGGTTTCTTTTCTGTCTGTGTCTTTGTAGCTTAAATGACGACTAATCTTACAGATTAAATCTGATCACTGGATTATTGATATTAATTCTTTCTTCGGCTTGACAGCTGTAGGATGGAAATGGCATAGAAAATACACTGAAATTGACTGAGCCCAATTTAGCAGGCAGGACCTGAGCGGGCACATAAAAAATACATCCATCACGGCTCACAATTTTATTTTTAATTCAGAATATTTTCATAACCAGAGAAAGCAAGGTTAAAACACTATATTAATAACACTGTTGTTTTTACATAACGATGTACCTGAGGACTTATGATTTATTCCATCGTTTTAGACTGAATCTGTTAACAAATAGTGAAAATTTTCTTAAACTCTTTAAAACACAGTTTGATGAAGAAACGTTCAGTCATGGAGGAGGCTTTACCATCTTCAGTATTTTAAGCCCTGCTTTTAGTTAAAGCTTTTAGTTAAACAAGGACAAATCTAATCTGGCAATTTGCAAATAGGCTGATTTCTGCACCCATTCATTAATGTGCTGATTAGAATCATAATGTAGAGTTGGGGGCATATCAAAGTCAACTCATTTGTGGAAATGCTCATAAATTTAGCAAATCGTTGTTCAAATAGAACCATTCCATGATTATAGATGTAGAAAAAGAGTAGATTTTAAGCAATCAAGAATGGAGAAGTGTACAAGTTTCTTGTTACCAAGTTACCCAGACTGAAGTGATAAAAGCTAAAATCAGAAGAAGTGAAATGGTAGAAATGACAGCTTCCAGCAAGAATGGTCCCCATCCAAGTACAGAAAGCAGTGGGAAAGAAGGAAACGAAAGGGTACGGATGGAAGAAGGAAGTCGCTTGGAAGAAGTAAGATTGGTCATGAGTTGACTGTTGTTGAAACAAGGTGGTTGATTCATGGGGGTTATTACTTTTTTGTTTATGTGAAACTTTTCCTGATAAAGATATATATATATATATTTGACTTCTAATGTTAAGTGAGTAAAAGGGAATCAAAGGCAAATCAAGAACTATGAAAGGAATATATTGACTATAAAGAAGAAGCAAAAGAAGAAACCTTCAGAGAAAGGAATACAGACTGTATAAGGAATATTTAGAAGAAAACCCGAATGGACACTCCATTGCAACAACAACAAAATGGTAATTACCGGAGATAAAGGACGTATTAACGATCCTATTGTGGTAAACAATATACGTGTATCAAGTCAACTTTTGCCATTGATTTTTTCTGAGTTTTTAGCACATTCCTGTGACTGGCAGAATGCCTGGCATCTAGGCATTAGTTTTCAATAAATATTTGTGCGGGGGGCTGAATACTTGAATGAATGGGTGGATGTAGGAGAATGAATGAATGAACCATAACATTTCCTCTGCGTGACACCATTTCCCTAGACATCTGGGTCGCATGAGCTATCAGACTGCATTCAGTCCCATCTCATCTTGGAATGAACACATCAGGGAACTGGTGGCTTCAGAGTCACCCTCAGTTTCTCCCTGTCCCTCACTCTTCCTGTCCAATTAGTCCCCAGTATCACCTCCTAAATATTTCTCAATATACTCCCCCTTCCGTTGTCTAGCTAGACCCTTTATTACTAGACTGTGTCAATAGTTTCCTAACTAGCTTTCCGTTCCACCCCTCCTTGCTCCAATATGATCCTCCTTAACCACTGGTCCTTCATGCACTTCACTTATGTAAATTGTCCACTGCTTCCCCTAAATCACAGATCCTCATAAAATTGAAGATCTTTAGTGCAACAGAGGCTTTCCACAATTGGAGCCTGGCTTTCTTTCCAAGGACTGTCCCTATACCCACCAGTTCCCTCTTCTTCGGTGAGATATAGCTCTACTCGTGGGGGGGTCACGTTGATCTTGCACTTGCTTTTCTTAGACCAGAAATTCTTTTCTCTCTTTTTCTCTAGCTACAGATCCTTTCAGGCCCATTTCAAATGTCACCTCTGAGAAACTTTCCAATCACTCTTTCTTCTGTTTCCTTTGGCATGTAGGTCATAGATTCTTTTTTTTTTTTTTAATTAAAGTTTATTGGAGTGACAATTGTTAGTAGAGTTACATAAATTTCAGGTGTACAATTCTGTATTACATCATCTATATATGACATTTATTGTGTGTTCACCATCCAGAGTCAGTTCTCCTTCCATCACCATATATTTGATCCCTTTATCCTTATCTACCACCCCTCCCCGCCCTTGGTCATAGATTCTTGTAATACTTATCAGATCATCCACAATTATTAGTTTACTTATCTGTTTTTCCCACTAAACAATGAGCTCCTAGATGGCAAATATTGACTCTTGTTCTGGTCAGAATCCCCCATGCCCAGTAAGCACCTGACGTATAGTAGGTATTCGATACATGTTTGTTGAATTAACATAATTTATATTTGGGAATGAAGTGAGGGACAGAGAAGGCAGTGACCCAAGATAGAGTCCAAAGAATGCTATGAAAAATCCACAAGTTTTTTTTTTTTTGGAAAAGAATATAAAGAAATATACTATATGCACTGAACACATAAAGTCCCTAAATTAGCAAATGTCAGGAATGTAACAAGCTTTCAGGCCAACTGTTACTCCACTGTTAGGAAAAACGAGAGCAATTATCTAAGTTTTCCCACTGTGCAATATCATTCTATTGCAAAATATTTTTTTTTCTCATCTGACAAAAGGAAAGAGTGGATCTAAGAGGAAGATCATTCCTTGGAAGGAAGTGAAGGCGAGAAGAAGGAAGACAAAGGAGATCTGAAAAGATAAATGCAATGACCTAGTTACCTCAGTAACTTTATCAAGTTTGGGGGACCCAGTACTTTTTGTGGCCTGCTAATAATAAAAATCAGTACAGAACGTAGATGCCAAATTGCAGTGACATGATCTCTCCTTTCTTCTTGCTTCCTTCTTTGCTAAAATGTCCCTGATTCCCAACCCCCACCCCCATCCCCCATTAATTGCACTCCAGTTTTCTAACATACAGAATATCTTCCAAATTACCCGCTGGTGTGAGTGATAACATAGTGTGTGAGATGAATGAAATACTCAGCTCCTCAAAGCTCCCCAAATCCTTTCTTCCAAAAATGATCCACAGTTTTCTTAGCTTGAATAGTCTTTTCAAACCAACCTCAGTGATTATCAAAGCAGTTTAATGTTATTAGAATATCATCAAGTTTCATTATGTTTTAATAAGAGATGGTGACAAGAGATAATGGTAAATACATTTTCACCAAAATTAAAATCACAAGTTGTAAAATTAATCCAAAAGTGTCTGTTATAATGTGATGTAATTTCAGTCGTCTTAAACTTATTCTTGTTAACTACTCTGGTATGGTGCTCTAGCAATAAAATTATAAATATGGTAAAGAAGCTAAGATCTCAAATACCCATCTTTGCTTTCAATAATGAAAACTGTGGTTTGCCTCATCATTTTATTTGCCACTTAAAATGGATTGTCTAAAGGAAATTGATTGACGTGATCAAATATTTCATTGTCTATTCACCATTAATTGTCTATTCATCAAGAATTTATATGTAGAATATTATTGCGAGGTCCAGTGTGAACTAGCAAGAAAGGTAAAAGATTGCATGCTCACTTTCCCCATTCTCTGTAACTAACTTAGAGAATAACCTAGAAAAGTACAAAATTAAATGTGATTTGTATATATTCATGTGCAGTTTCATGTCAAAAAGGGTAACTGGGTTTCCTTTTTAAAAAAATATTAAACATAAGAATATAATACAAAAAGGAATAAGTTGGGATGAAAGGAAAATGAGAGAAAGTAAACGGTTAGGTAAACATTCTATTGAAAGAGGGAGACTATAAATGAGGCAGAGAGTTCCCTGAAGGTCAACACACACACACACACACACACACACACACACACACACACACACACACGAGTTGCTTAGAGAAAGCCAAGCTTTTCTGGAACTAAGACGCAAGTTCTATTTTCATGGAACACATAAAGGGATGCTATAATGTTTCCTTGACAACATCATGTCTATATCTAGTGATGAAGTGAGTTTCATGTAACTTAGCTGATGTCAGAGTAGTAACAAGAGGCCAAAGCAACATGCACGGGCTAAGCTTGCTGCTTTCTAATCCTCATCTCCCAGGAGCCCATTACCTAGCTGGGGTCTTGGAGGCGTCCACTTGGAAGTAGAGCTCACATCGGAAGAGCTATGGTAGTTGCACGTACAAGGTATCATGACAGCACAAAGAAAGAGGTGGTAAAACTTGAGCAAAATTCTAAAGGTAGAAAAGGAGTGAGCTAAGACTAGAGGAAGGAAAGTAGTGGGGCGCAGGTCAAATCCGACACTCAGCTGTATTTAAAAATTTTTTTTAATTGTTTTAGAGAGAGAGAGGCAGGGAGGGAGGGAGGGAGGGAGGGAGGGAGGGAGGGACGGAGGGACGGAGGGAGGGAGGGAGGAAAGAGAGAGAGAGAGAGAGAGAGAGAGAGAGAGAGAGAGAGAGAGAGAAGGAAGGAAGGAAGGAAGGAAGGAAGGAAGGAAGGAAGGAAGGAAGGAAGGAGCATGTGGAAAAGTATGAGAAAGTGCGATGGCTTGGGGAAAGTGAAGGTGCATGTAAGAGTGATGAGGAGAAAGCTAGAGTGCCCAGGAAGACCCAGATCTTTCAAGACATTATTTATTACAGGAAGAATAAAATTTGTCACCCCTGTTCTTTGCTCACATGGTCCACTGACTCCACTTGGTGGGAGAAGCTCTTAGGGTCTAATTATTTCTGTGGTTGCAGATCTTGAATGGAGAGGCTCAACTAGGTATTTAACACACTCCTCTGAGAGACGTTTCCTAGGAACTTGAGCATTTAAAGACTTACATCTCGATCTCTTGGCTGCAACAGGGTGAGTTATTTTCTTGAATCCAGCAGTCATGAGGATTCTCAAGAATCAGTGTCCTCTGGACCTTTCTTCTGTATCTGGAAATCCATGTATGTCAAATTTCCCCCACTCCTCCCTGCAGACCCAGTGCTTCCCCCACACCAGGCCTGTTCAGAGGTACTCTAGAGACCCTCAGCATTACTACATGAAGCCGTCTGCTTTTCATCCACCGGGAGGTGAGATTTCCCTTCTTTGAATCCCTGTGGCCCTCATTGCTTGGTCTCTTTACATCACAGTTATTTGCACACATATTTCCTCTCTTATTTGATTGTTGAGATTTTGGAGGGATACCAAAAGTACTTTCAGAATGAGTGTGTGTCTTCCATTTGACATTCTTCTGCATCCTGTACACAAACCATGACTGACCATCTGCTATGTGCCAGACACAGTTCTAGGCACTGAAGAACCACATTTCAAAAGACAGCAAGGTCCTAATCTCAAGGAATTTATATTCTGGACGACAGATATGTTTATTTGTAAACACAAAATCTTTTCAGATGGTCACAAGGATATAAAACACAGTGAAATAAAGGACAATAGCCGGAGGAGGGATGCCACTTGGAAATGGAGTATTAGGAAAGGTCTCTGTGAAGAGCTGGCATTTGAGCTGAGACCCAAATTATACAAAATTCAAATGTAAGCATCTATAAACAAATATTTATTGGAACACAGCCATACCCATTCACTTACGTATGGTCTATGGTTGCTTTTATCCTACAACAGCAGTTGAATAATTGCTGTTGAACAAAGACCACATGGCACTCAAAGCCTAAGGGATTTATTATCTACCTGATCCTTTGCAGAAAAAGTTTGCGAACCCTTGAACTAGACTATAAGCTTCCCACGGTCCATTCATTTATTCAACAAATATTCCTAGAGGGCCTTCAGTGCCAGGCATGCTGTTGGCTTCCGGGGAAACATAGGGGAGTAAGTCATACAGTGAAGATTCTGAATTCCAATAAAGCTAAATTAAACACCTGGTGAGAACCAGGACAGAGTTCTTTGAGATCAAGGGTTAACAACACTCTTACAATCCATGTCTTCCTCTCACTGAACAAGGACATCCAGTCCATTTTTATCAACCCGAAAAGAAGAGAGAAGCTAGATCCTGAAAACTGACCAGCTCGTTATATAGAAATGTAGCTAATCAGCAAAATCTGAAGGATCTAAAATAACGTTGAGTCAAACTTTTTTTTTTTTTCAGAGCAAATATGAAAAAAAGAAGATGAAGTCCTCAGAAACAGAATATTATTTAGCAAGCGATGGAAAGTGTTCTCACTGCACTAATGAGTCATTAAGTGAGGCGTTTGGGAACTGGGGAGGAGCTATAATTAGGTTATCTGTATTTTTAACACAAGAAAAATAAGCCAAAGCAGCATTAACCAATGCAGCTGTATTGGAAAGGGGACAGCTCTCTGCAAGTCTCCTAACAGAGGGGAATCATTTTGAATAACTCAGAGCTCAGCTGAGCAGTTAATTTAACAAAATGCTTGAGAACAAACCTGCAGCCATTGGTAGCCATCCTTAACTGTCCCCTCTCTTTACCCTCACTAGAAAGCAACACCCCATTCCAAAACACCAGGCCTGTGCAGATATCAGTTTAGATGGAGTGGAAACAGCAAATCTGATCATAACAAAAGGGGAACACAAATGAAGTGAGTGATGGGTTAGGGATTCACATAATTAAATTGTCAAAGGCCATAAAAGGAATGTGAAAACCAGGGGATATCACCGTCATGGGGGAACAGAGAAGGGATTTAGCTATAAATACATTTCTGAGGAAGATGAAGAAAAAATAGAAGTCCAGATTGCTCATTTTTGGCCTAATGAATAAATCATCTTGCCCCTCCCAACCCCCAATGCACCTGCTGCTTTGAAAAGTCCTTCCACACCAACCCAACAGTAAATGCCTCACAATGGCTCCAACGAGGCTGGAGTCCCGCCAGTGAAAATTACCACTCTTCAACCAAGATAAACATCATATTACTTCATTACCCTTTTAAAACATATGCAAATTAAATCCATTATTCTTTTTTCACCCAGAAATGAAGTTCGTTTGGCTGGAATTCAGTGATTCCTTTTGTTGCAGTTGACCATGAATGGATGAACTTCATGTAGATGGTGCCCACTCCCCATCTTTGAATCAAACATTAATACCATTTGACAGTAATAAATAACACTTATCACAATAGGGATGGAATAATGATTTTCCCACTCAGCTGGCTCATCAGAGCCTATCAGCTGACAACTGCATAAATGAGATTAGCATAACAGCTGCCTATGACAAATGTATCTAAATCCTTCTAATGCCAGCTAGTGCTTTGATCTCCCTATCAAGTCGATGCCAAAACCCAAATCCATTTCTGCAAAATACATCTTGTTTATTATAGATACATATGTATGTCCCAGCACAGTCTGCAATCCCAAGACATCCTTAATTAAAAGGAGTCAGAATGTTGATTAAAAATGGTCACCTCTGGCATTGTACTTCCTTCTATGACTTTGCTGAGGATTTTAAGACATTTATTTTCAAAATGGAGTCTATGCTCTGCTTTCCCATACTTCCACTTGAGTCACTCACCAGAATGTAATGAGGTCCCATTCTGATGTTTTCAAATGAAAATAATTACCGTGGTTTCGTTTTGATTATTGCCTTTCAAAGGTATCAGGTTCATAAAAATTTAAATCAACTCCAAGTAACATAAGCCACCATCCTCCACTTCCTATTTTACAATCACAGTGAAACACAGACTTGCTCTTTGTTCGGGAATGCAAATGGGGTTTCAGGTCAAACCTGAACTATAATGTCTTCATTTAGCCTCCTCAACAATCCTCATTGCTGGTGAGGGTAATACGAGGAGCAGTAAATACACATTTTGGGTGTCCAGGTTCCTGCAAGCCTCAATTTGCTTCTCCTGCTGAACTTGAAGTTGAAGCAAGATGGCAAGTCCAGTGTCCAGGGAATAACACATTGGATGGTAGGGAGAATCGGATGTAAGGAGTTATATATTATCTGAAGAGAAAGGAGAGAAAAGCAAAGCTAGCACACGAATTGAGTGTGGCTCTTGTTCCATCTTGGAATACTTATTTAAACTAAAGGGAAAGGATAGTAGTAGCTAATTTACTTCTCACTGCTCTACATGACTCATTTTAATCATATCCATATCAACTATGTCCCCCAAACAATTAAATTAGTCATCAATCGTCATTTATTCATGCAATACATATGTGTCGAGGGTCCTCCATGTACTATTGTAAGTGCTGGGACAATCACAGAAACCTGATAAACAAGGCTTTGCCCTCATGGGACTTATATTCTAAGGGGCAAAAAGCAAGAGCTATTGAAAAAGAGCTGTGTAGCAGTGAACAGAGACAGAACACTTTTCAGATCACATATTAGAGAAGACGAACGGATTGCAACATTTGTACAAAGATGGGCAGTCATAAATAAAAACAGACATAGGTGCTCTCAGCTAATACAATTAATTAAGACCACATTTTAGGGATGACTTCTGAGTAATTGTTAGACTGAGGTTGAGATTGTTCTACAGTTAATTAATCAGCCCAATATAGAGAATTCAATATGAAACAACAGGGGATATTCATTAATTTATTCAACAAACATGTATTGATCAGCCACTAGGTGTTAAGGATACAAACATGTAGGAGACAGTCTGTTCTCGGTGGCATCCCATCTCGATGGGGGAACGACGATGTGACAAAAGCAGAAGTCTCCTGGGCTTGGGAAAGCAGGCAAGGCCTCCATGAAGAAGAGACCTTTATACTGAGAACTAAAGGATGGGCGTTGGTATAAGACACAGAGGAGGATCAGTGTGACAAAAGCAAATGTCAGACAATAACAACAAAAAGCAGGCATGCCACAGTAAGAATTTCACCAGATCCAGTAAGGTGGTCTTGGCCATCAACACCAGATCCCATGGTAGTTGCCATGAAGTTATTTGTAGTTGGCTGGACATGGGTTTCTTTACCTTAAATGTTAGTTAACCACCCATGTTTCATTGTATAAGGTGGGTCCAACCATGAGTGAAGGATTTCCCCAAGTATTATGAGGGCAAAAGCTTTATACCCTGCCCAGAGAAAGTAGATATGAAAAGCAATGCACTGTGCTGAGAGGTGTTGGAATGGAATCTTGCTGGTTTTTCTTCACAAAAGCTAGACAATTTGATAGATATTTCTTAGTCGATAGATATCTATATCAGTGGTTCCAGTGGAAAGGACTCTGAAAATCTATGTGTATTACATGCATTATTTGTTGCTGGGAGAAATACTATGTATCACACAACCAATTTTGCTGTTTTTCAAATACATGTAAATGGAGCTCTAACAAGATAAAGCATCACTGAATTTGTCATTGCTCTATTATGGTATATTTTCTCTGTCCCCAGACACAAAAGTACTACTATCACAAAATTAGTGTTAAAGATAGGGGTTTTCATATTGTTAAAAAAAAAAAAAAAGATGAAATTACCGTATGGAAAAATGACCAATTCTGTGTTATTAGTCTTAAGAAGCTAATGATTAAGAATAATCAAGTAGTAAATCCCCTTGACTTCACAGAATTTCGTCCTTAATATGACCTCAGAGACTTTTGTTTGATTCATATCAACATGCCATATATCCAAACTTGAAAATAAAATGGAATCAATAGATTCAGTGTTATTAGAAAGCCTATACATTTCTATTGCAGCCTTGATGGAAACTTCTGACCATGTTTTTGGTTGGTTGGTTTGCATTCCAAGAGCTTGCTATGTGCCTGGCACTTGGATGGTGCATGGAATATACAGTAACTTAAAAATCATGTTTCCTGACTTCAAGGAACTTACAATGTAATTGGGGAGAAAAGATCTACACCTAAGTTTCAATACAAGATAGAAAGAGCTAAGTACCATAAGAAATATGGGCACCAAGACTGGGAGAATTGTCCCAAATACTAGTACCAAGAAAGTCTGCTGAAGAAGATAATACAGAAGGTAAGTCTGGGAGACTGAGCTGCACCAGACTTCTGAAACACTAAATGGTCCAGATTGGCTAAAACTTCTGAGGCTGAAAGGATAAATGGGGACCCAAATCTTAGTATCAGTTGATGAACGGTCTTGATGATGCTGGGAGTCAGTAGGCTTTGAGAAGCCATCATCTACTTTTTTTAAAAAAAAATGCTAAGCTAGGGTTTTATTTTCTTCACATAACAAAAAGTTTAGAGACAGGCAGCCCAGGACTGGTACAGCTACTCCACGAAGCTATCAGCTTCTATCTTTCCATCCCATTGTTCTTTTTTCAAATCATGGTAGAAAAACACATAATATAAATGATTTTTAAGTGTGCATTTAAGGAGTGTTAACTATATACCCACTGTTGTACAACGAATCTCCGGAACTTTTTTTTATCTTAAACTCTATACCCATTGGACAACAACGCCTTCATTTACGGATAACCTCAAATCTACTTTCTGTTCCTGGGAATTTGACTACTTTAGATATTCCCATATAAGTGTGACCATACAATATTTGACTTTTTGTGACTGGCTTCTTTCACTTAGCGTCATGTCTTCAAGGTTCATCCACGTTATACCATGTGTCAGAATTTCCTTCCATTTTAAGGCTGGATAATATTCCAGTGCATCACATCATCTTTATCGATGGCCATTTGGGTTGCTTCCACCTCTTGGCTATTGTGAATAATGGTGCTATTAACATGGTGTGCCATCATTCGTTTTTGAAGTAGAGAAAGTGATAACCACATAGACACACAGCCATCAAGATGTAAGAATTTTCACCTTGCTCAAGCTCTCATTGTCTGTTAAATAGTCACAAGTGAACAGAACTTATAAAAACGTACAACTGGCTCTTGCCCAGACACATCTGACTGGAAATACCATGGAGAACACGCTGTCTGACCGACCCGACCCTAGCGCTCACATGCACAGCTCGCGGACCTCCTCGGCAGAATCAGGCCTACTGGCTGGATTTGCCTGACTTCACTCTTCCCTTTCTCAAGGGTGAAACTCAGAGCGTATTAGTTCATTTGTTTGTTTGCTTTGTTTTCTCCAACCAACACTGGCATTGTCCATTATTTAATTTTGAAATACAAGGAAGCATGATTTATAACTAGGATCCCTAATGACAGACACTTGAGATGGTCAGCAAATATAAATGTTGCATTAACAGGAAAGTCCCTAGTCCTTAGAAAAATTAATTTCTGTAATGAACTTCAAAGGAAAAAATAAATATCGGGGGTGCCAAAAAAAGGTATACACATGACTTGTATTCATCTTTTGTTATCTGTATATATTGAGTATTACAATTTTAATACAGCTTTTTTCCTTTCTTAAAATGTGCATACATTGTTTTGGCCACCTCTATATTTTAAATTGTCATCCTTTGATTTATTGGGGGTTAATATAAATAAAGTCAGAATCAAGTACCCGATATCCATGATGTCCTCAATTGCTTTCTTCAGGCCTTTGCTCAAATAATATTCACTTAGCAACACATTTCTGGCCAAACCCTTCAAAATCACATCTCCCCAACTTCTTGGCACTCCCTTTTCCCCATCCCTGATTTTTTTTTCATCATCCTTATCACCTTTTATAATCTCTCTATTATATTTACTAATTTACTGTCTTCTGTTTCCCCACTCTAGAAAGTTCCATGTGGTCAGGGATCATGTCTGCTTTGTTTTCTCAGTGACTCTTGGTTCTTATCTGTATCCCTAGGGCCAGGCACACAGTCAGTACTCAGTAAATATTTGTCCAATGAATGAGTAACTGAATACATGGAGCATAATCTGAAGATACTTATAGTAAACACCTCCTGGTACCTGCAACAATCCCTTTTCTCAGAGAACTGCCCCTGTCCACAGGCTTAAACCCTGGCAGCCACATTTGGAGAACATGGACAGTCACCCACAGCCACCGCTCTGTGCACCAGGAGAGGACATGGCCCTACCTGGACAAACCAATTGTTGCCTCTCCCAGAAATTAGAACTGGGACTGAGCGATGCTAATCTGAGGCTCTGCACTGATGTGATACAAAGCAAGGGGGCTACAGGGCAGACACACGAAGAGAGAAGCAAAGAGAGCACAGCTTCTGCAAGAAAGAGAGGGGGTTACAGAGAGAAAGGCAGAGAGGAAAACCAAAAAAGTCAGCCTTGGTTCTGGATGGTTTTCTCCGTTCTTATCCCAGTACCTTGTAGATTCTGTCACATACCCCTGTATACATCTAATAAATCCCCCTTCTTATTTAAGCTACCTTAGTGTGGGTTCCCATTCCTTCCAGCTAAGACACCCTTCGCCGTGATCATGACACAAAACGTCGCCTAGTGTGGATGATAAATGGGTTTGCATTCATCAAAGTGATATTTCAATGGGTCCGTGGTCAAATAGGTGCTCTCGCCTTTCTTGCACTTTGTGGCTTCATTTTGAGTCACTTGGGGAAGGGTTCACTCTGCAGTTTGAAGACAAGCCTCTTTATGGGGCCTTTTCATATGCTAATGTAGAGCATATTTTCAGCTCAGCCCTTAATCAAATGGGCATCGTCTAAAGGAGATATAATTATAGCATCTATATTGCTGGCTCTTAACTGAAGACAAAGCAAACAGTATGCTAAGAAGTGATATTCAATGACGACACTGAGAACAACGCAGAAAGAGGGTCAGTCAGCAGAGCGGAGCTACTATAACACTTTATCCTCAGAGGACCCCACCAAACAGAAGAGACCCGAGGATTGCTGGGTAGTTTTTCTTGGATGGATGGAGTGTGGTTACTTTAACAGGTTGTGAAATGATGGATGCTGGCATAACCAACAAATCTAAATAAAATAAGGAAAAATAGCCTTGATTACCAGTGAATCATATTCAGTAATAACCACTAAATCCATTGAAAACAATTTAGGTAAAAGCCAATCATTTTTTGTTTTGTTTTAGATTTTTAAAATGTAATGTTAACTATTCAAACTCACACTGGAAAGTTCTATCTTCCACTGAAGATGTCGTATTTCAGTAACCTTGACACTTTTCTGTAGTTTAAAATTGCACAAATGTTAAAACACTGTAAGTGGTTAACAATGATAATGTCTTCTTTCTTAATATCACAATCAGAGAATGAAACATAGTTAGAGAACCGTTGGCTTGGAGTCCAATTATTTATCTGTCTCTGTTTGACAAGAAGGAAATTGGGCTTGCTCAATCATAAAAGTGACCAAACAGCATTACACACCTTCCATTGTAAATTAATTGCATCTCATATGTACCGCAAATGTGTTTAAGAAGTGGGGGGATAAGAGAAAATAGTTTCAAGAAATCCAAATGATAAGTGCCAGTGTAAAGTTTTCTAATTCTATTTTTTTCATTTCAAACACTTCATAAGGTTCACTTAGACAATTGGGTTTGTGTGTAAACACAACTGACTGGTTCTCATTGAAAAGAGCCTTTTCCCGCTCTCCAGCTAATAATATTTCCCTTTTGTTCCACCTCATTACTTCAAGCTTTCCTAAGTAATTTCTCTCCCTCTTCATTGTCTGCACCTTTACAAATATTTGCAAATGGTTAGCATGCCCTATCCTGATACTTACCACGAAGCAAAAATCTTCAGTGTTTTTAATACTTAATAACTGGGCCAGTGTCTTAACTGTGTTTCTTCCCTGTAATTTGGACTGTCTAACACGGCGTGGTAATTACCTAACGCTGTCCGCTGCAGTACAATATTGAATTTAAACTTCAAGTTGCTTTTCTTAACAAATGCTGTCTTGGGTAAAAGTACTGTAAGAGGTTATCAGAGCCAAAGAGCCACCACTGAGTCCTAGATAGTTAGGAGACGGGTCTTGAGATCTAACTCTTATTTCTACAACTGTGTGGCTTTGGGCAAGTCACTCCTTCGGTGGATCTCACTTTCTTTGCCTATAAAGTAAGGATTCAAATAGATTGTCTCTAAGATGCCTTCGAAATCCCTGATGCTAAGGCTAACCTACATTTTAGAGCATCCTTTTTAAAACTGAAATCTAACTAAGCCCTTTCTTTCTTAAGAGCCTTCAGTTGCTTCCTATTGCACGGAGAAAGAATTCAAGCTTCTTTACAAAGCTTGAAAAGCACTGCATGGATGAGCCTCTGCCTGCATCTCCAACCTCAGCTTGTATCACCTTGTCCATTGATTTTCAGCTGGGTTCCTCCAAATGAGACCCTGAAATAGGATATGAGTCCCAGTAGCTTATTTGAAAGAGGAATGATAAAGGAATGGGGATGGAAGGCAGTCAAGGGAAACAAGCCAATAAAAGGTATGTTACCAAGCAGCTCGCCACAGTGGGCTACTGAGGCTCAACCCCCCTAAGGACTCCTAGGAGACAGGGAGAGCACAAAATATGCCTCCCAGTAATCCCACCCACTCCCACTCATCACAGGTTGAGAACAGCTCCTGGGACCTCAACTCCCTGGCATCTCTAGCCTGTCCAGTATGCCAGGGAGAGCTGCCCCTGTAAAGGGGACCACTAAGGCCCACGGGGATATAGGTGGGGTATGACACATTTGTTTTCCATGGTTTACTAAACTCCAGCCTTGCAGGCTTTCTTCCAGGTCCTCACACTTGTCCCCTTGTCCTCTTTTTCAGGGCCTCGGTGTACATGACCCACTCTGACTCAGACACTTTGCAAGGTTTCCTCCTTCTCAGTGTTGGTAGCACTTTCTCAGGGAAGTCTCCCCTCGCCACCCCAATTAGGTTCCCCTCCCTTCTTTATTTTAGTAACACTCCATGTGTTTCTTTCATAGCATTCTTCATACTTTGTATTTATGCTGTTAGTTTACTTTATTTTGCATCTGTATACTCCACTAGACTATAAGTTGTCCTCAGGAAGGGACCGTGTCTATTTTATTCACCAATGTACAGCCAGCATCTAGTCCAGAGCTCATTAAATTGTTTTCGCAAAAGTAAATTTTTGAAAGCTCACAATCATTTGTATTAATAGAAACCATCCATTTACACTCAACAACCAAAAATGTTTTGGTAAGATAGAGAGAAAATATTTTGATATATCATTGTCTTATACAAGTGCTGCTCAAGGGTGTCCCGGAGGAGACGCTACCGTAAAGTACCATAGGTACTTTAGCTTAAGTAACTTATACAAACACAATAATAGATATAAGCAGGAATGCGACATACTAAAGCTGTCAGAAGACGAGATTCCAGTCTCAGCCTCCTAGGCTCTTATGCTTTAAGCAATAATTGTGACTTTCTGAGCCTCTGGTATACTTGCTCTCTTTTTGGAGTTTTTAATTTTTTAATTTAAAAGAAATAATGAGGAAATTGGATTATCTCTTGTCTCCTCTAAAGCCTCAACATTCTCTCAGTCTATTAAATGAGAAACATAAATATGACCCTTGCATAATATAGATGTTCAATAACTATTCAGTTTTTTTTAATGCTTAGAATATGGATAACTGAGCCACAAGCACAATAACATGAAATTCTGCTAACTGAATCTGTTTCTTCATTTGCAAAAAATAGTGTGAAACAATTACTTAATTCTGTGCTCATGGTAGACATCGCTAATCAATTGCCACACTGTTTACCACTTATCCAAAATGTAGCTCCAGAAACCAGACACTACATTAGCCAGCAGATCAAGGTTAACATTGCCAGTGATGAGTTATGCTGAAAGCAGGATAGCACGATACGATGTGAGAAGAAAGGCATTTCACCTCTGTGGTGCTCTTCTCAAAAACCTATAACCCCAGCCTAATCATGAGGAAAACATTAAAACAAATCCAAATTTAGGGACATTCCACAAAATACCTAACCACTACTCCTCAAAATTCTCAAGGTCATGAAAAACAAGGAAAGACTGAGAAACTGACCCAGCCAGGAGACATGACAGCTAAAGGTAATGTGGGATCTTGAATGGGATCCTGGATAAGAAAACAGTTATTAGTGGGGGGCGTGGGGGAATTTTAATAAAAGCTGAATAAAGTCCAGAGTTTAGTTAATAGTAATGTACCAATTTTAGTATTTTGGTTTTGGCAAATATATCACGGTTATATAAGAGGTCAACAACAGTAGGTAAAATTGGATAACAGATGTACAGGAACTCTCTATATTAACTTGGTGACTTTTCTGTAAATCTAAAATTATTCCAAAATAAAAGCTTATTTTTAAAAAAATCAGTGAGCCAGATCCCCTCACTAACAATGTGTTTAACCTCTTTGAACTTCACCTTTCTCATCAGAATATCTTTCATCTCTTTGGATATTTTAATGCAGATATAGAAGATTGAAATTAAATGAATACTATGAAATATTCCCTGTTAGAACACCTTGCTTCGGGACACATAGTAGGAGATAAATAAATGGTCCCACCTAACTCAGTGTTGCTTTTCTCCCACGTTCCAGTAATTTGAGTTGCCAGCAGATACAGGCTTTCCTAAATCAACACACTTTTTTTTTAATTTTCAAATTAATTTTTGAAAGCATCTTTTACTTACACCCAAATTTAATTGCAAAGTCTGAGATCGGGGCACGGGGATAATTTATTGAGTACTTTGATGCTAAGGAATTGCTCACTGCCCCTAACACTAACAATCAACTAAATTGCTACAAATCTTCTCTTAATACCCTCCAGATGACATCTGGGCTGAGGCTAGTCTTTGTTAGACTCAGACAGCTTTTCCCTTGAAGACACATACCAAGTGCAGGATGCAGGCTTTCTAAGTACTTATGGATCCCATAATTCATTGTCTAGGTGAAATGGGCTGCTTTTGAAAACTTGGAGACTACAGCCTTCACTTTTCAAATTGTGTAGCTAGCAGATTTCATTTACAGTATATTGCAACAAGTCCCTGGGAGTTTCCACCGAAAGCCATAAATCAGAATCAGTTAAGAAAAATGTTCAAGAGAATTTCCCATTTCTGCAGATAGACAAGGTTGAGAAATATCAGAGGTAGAGTTATATAGTGTGAAATGACACTTTCTAAAGGGCTCTTTTGAGCAATTTATTAAGAATTTGTCAAAGACATGCCAAGTACTCATCAGTGAATTAGGCATGTATTATAATGCTTATTGTAGCATTTAAAGATCATAGTACTTATCACTTAGATTGTACTTAACGTGCTCAAAACATTTTCAATTCTAATTAAATAATCTCCCACGTGTATCTGGGTAGAGAAATAACCATTTATAGGAGGAAGAAATACCCAGACTCACAAATAAAAAAATCCATCAGAGGAGGCTTGGGAACCTGAATACAGTATATTAAATATGTAGGCAAATGTATAACATCTTGAGTTTCAGCCAGAAATCTAAGTTGGTTCCCCAAACAACCATTTGGAATTCAGTCTTCTCATCAAAATGAGCCTTCACGCATTTTTTTTTTTCTGAAGTTTGAGCTGCCCTAGACAGAGTTTTGTAAGGTGTAGACTAATTATATGGAGCCAAACAGGGAAACCAAGAGCTTCCATTTTCCCAAATGTGGGATTTGGCTTTTCAGAATTCAAGCTCAATAAGTATGGAGTCCGTGTATTCCAGCTTCAAAACTTTCTTTCCTTCATTTCTTTTTCCAAGTTTTTTTTTAAAAAGGCATTACTATTTCCCAGTGGGATCAACATTTTGTAGAGGAAACAACCAAAAGGAGAGTCCATCTTCACAAGTGAAAATATTGTTATTTGAAAATATAGGGCAAGGATTTTGGCTGAGAGAAGTTTGGGATTCAAAATTCAAATTCAGCCTCCCACTCAATGAGGAGGTTTCATGTTAGTGTTCAGACCACAAGCCCCCAACGGTAGGCAAGATGGTGGTATTTATCCCAATGGAACAATGCTTACATATGCTTTAGTCCAGGCATGGGACTTCTAGAAATCCATCCTAAGGTCACCCCATGTACAAAGTGTATGTACAAGTGTATTCATTGAAGCACTGTTCACAATCAGAAAAAAAATTGGAACTCTTCCAAATGTCCTTATAGTGAAATGCATAATTCATTCATCTAATATACTACAACCCCGAAAAAGCATGAGTTAGAACTAGTGTCACATCAGCGGGCTATGTTAGCATTTCCTCCCCCATAGAGAATCAGCCACAACTTGACCCAGAAGGATAAATTACTTGGGACGCAATGGAGTATTGTCATCAAGCTTGTGAGCAACAGAGCCGACGACCCCAGTTCAAATCCCAGCTCTGCCCTCCATGTGACCCTTGGTCTAGTTGACAATATCCAAAATCTGTAGTTTCATAATCTATGAAATGTGGACAATATCAGTAGTATCCCCTCCGTCAAGTTCTTAAGAGAATTAAATGAGACAACGCATATATTGTAGCACAATGCTTAGTACACAAGAAGTACTCAATAAGCATTGCCTGTTATGTTAATATACAGTTAGAAGGGATCTGAGAGCCTTGCAACTCAACGTGTAGCTTATGGAGCAGCAGTAACAGCTGGGAGCTCGCTGGAATGCAGAATCTCAGGCCCCACCCCAGATGCACTTAAATGGAATCCCCAGATAATTCACATGCACAATGTACTTTGAAACTAGTAAGTCTGGGGTAGGGACTGAGATTCTGCATTTCCAACAATCTTCTGGCCTGTGACCCCCAATCCGAGTAGCACATTTCATGTGAGGAGTCTTAAAGATTGCCCAGCTATGCACCCTCATTGTACGGATGGGGGAACGGAGTTCTGAATAGGTTAACTGACGTGTTCAAGCCACACACCCGTCCCTAGTAAATGCGGGACTCAGACCCAGCATTCCTTACCCTGAACCTCATACTTTGAACAAAGGTTTTAGATTGCAAATTGCCAGACCAGCACAGTTCTCCAAGAGCACAGTGGCTGGTTTGAAATGAACTCATTATCGAATTCTGAGACTCTGTACACGTGTCAAGGAAAGTGAGACCCTAAATGGTTGTTTTAATGAATGCAATGTTATAATTCACGCAGAGTCACTGTTGTACCTAGCAAATTCATAATTAGAGGTAATTTTGCACCTGCTGTCATGAGAAGATGGCATTTCCTTTAATTTAGCTTGATGCCTTGATTATACTGTGGGAGCGGCAGGAGACAAGGCAATCTCTCACTCGACTCCTGGAGAAAACACACAGCCTCTGGTTTGTGGTCATGATTAATAAAGCCATTTAGCATCCCCAGAATCATCAGCTGCTGCTTCTCGTGGAAACTGATACAGAATCTTCCATGAGGTGGGGGCGCCTATCACCATCCAACCTGTTGCAGAAACTGCAAAAGGCTACTGGGTTCGTTTTCGGGTGAACCATCCCTAGAATGCCAATCAAACTAACTTGGAAACATAATCATCGATGGGGCTGTGAATCCCAGGTCACTAAACCAGGGTGATAAGAAATGTAATGTTATTTTTTGGTAGGTGAATTTACTTTCTAGTTCAAGACCTTGCGTCAGGAGTTTGGGAGTCTTCTTTTTTTTCATGGGCTGCTTTAGATTTAGGGAACTTATCTAGAGCCAAGTCCTTAGGGGGTGTGGCCGTTTTGACGGTCAACTTGACTGGCCTCAGGGATGCCCAGATAGCTGGTAAAACATTATTTCTGGGAGCCCAGGGGAGGATGTTTCTGGACAAGATTAATTACCATTTGAACTGGTGGACTGAGTAAAGCAGGTAGCCCTCCCCCATGTGGGTCAGCATCATGCAATCTGTTAAAGGCCCAAGTAGAACAAAAAGGCAGAGGCAGGGCGAAGTCACTGTCTCTCTCTGAGTGAGCTGAGACATCCATCTTCTCCTGCCCTTGGATGTCAGCACTCTGCTTCTTAGACTTTCAGCCTCAGATCAAGACTTACACCATCAGCGACCCCCCACCCCCCTCTCATCCCCCAATTCTCAAGCCTTTGGACTCAGACTGAATTACACCACCAGCTTTCCTGGTTCTCCACCTCGCACATGACAGACTGTGGACTTCTTGACCACCATAACAGTGTGATCCAATTCCTGTGATAAATCTCCTCTTATCTATATCTATATCAAGATAGATATCTTGTTGTTTCTCTGGAGAACACTGGCTAATACAAGAAGAGAGGGGCATCTAGACAGGCTGACATCATGGAGAGGTCCCCATCTGGTACCGACCATTAGTCCTCTGTGGTCACTGCTGTTTCTATACACAGAATCCACCTGGTCCAGCGCTCTCTTGGTGACTCTTGGACACCCAGGCTTCTTTCTGCTGCTCTGTGCCAGCCAGTGGGGGGCTAGGTGAAGCCTACCCTCTAGACCCACCACAAAGCCACCACACCTGCTCCAGGATCATGCTAGGAGAGTGTGGAGAGCTATGGCATCTTGCCATCTCAAGATTCAAATCCAGGGTCAGCTGAGGTCAAGTCACACCTTACCCACTACACCACCGAGGCTCTCGTTTTCCCCTTTAGCGGTGATCACAGTAGGGGAACTCCAGGGTTCTGGCTCTCTCACTGTATGATACTTGAATCCTATTGGGCATTCTAGAGAGGAAGTACCAAGGTCAAGATGGGGAGCCAGAGGAAGACACAAGTATGACCTGTATGACCTGGGTCTATTCCCTTAGCCTGTCTGACTGTCCCTCTTCAGTCCTGACATTCTCAGTGGTTGGGGGGGATTCCACTATGCGCAGGCACCATCTTTTATTGCTCTTTTATTGCAGATGAAAAATTAGTTTATTAGCACTTTTTGGGTAAGTTTTTTGCTTATTTCTATTTTTAAAAAGATTTTCTTGTTTTTATTCTATGTGCCTCTCATGAGGTTCAGACTACAATTGAGGCTGGTATTAAAAGACTCATTACCACAAGCCCAGAAGATGGAAGACTCAGCATGTTGCATATGAGTCACTTGATTTCAAGTGGTGTTTTTAATTACTCAGCTTTGGACTCAGGTATCACCTTCCCCAACAAAACAGCAATAGAGGAGCCACTTTCTAAGTGGATTAGATCACTTCCCCCATCACCAGCCAGCCCCAGAACCAGAAGCCATTTTGCCACATGGGAAAAGCTGTTCTAAACGAGCCCATTAGATGGGTGGGGAGAGGTTCCCCGAGGCCTATGGGGAGAAAGAGACGGATGCAGGTGACTCCCATCAGTAGCTAACATCCCAACATTTTCCCCACCAAAGGTCTGCCTCTTCCAAGGACACTGCTCAAAGCACATGGAACCCAAAGAGTAACACATAAGAGCAGGGGCTTTGGAGTTGACCCCACAGATCTGAGCTCCAATCTCAGTCGGGGCACACCCAACCTTGGGCAAGTTCTTCAGGGACTTCAGACTCGCTTTCCTCACCTGTGAATAGAACGTAGCAATATGTATTTGCCCCATAGGATTTGTGTGAGAATTAAATTTTTTAAAAAGTGTAGAAAGGTCTCGGCACCGTGTTTGGCCTGCAGTAAGTGTTCATAGCCAGCAGCTATCACTCGTGTTATGGTGATGGCCCTTCTCTCCTCAATCTACCAAACCAACATCATACAGCTTCGTTCTCGTCATGTCTTAAATCGTCCCTCAACCGAGCACGTCTTCCATCACACTCAACTTCACATTGGCCTCTGTGAGGAGGGCCCCCCAGTCACACAAGCCTTGATCACTCTGCTTTTCAGCTGTACCATCCCTACCCCACCTCGAACCCACAGTGCAGACTTCCTTTTAACTCTTGCCCATCCTTCAAGTGTCTGTACCTGGAACACAAGGCGGAAAGAGGGACAAAGGATTTAAAGTCAAACAGATGAGGTATCGCAGATGTATACAAATATAAGGAATGAAGAGGCCCTTTCCTCCTGAGGGTCACATATTGAGGGTAAGGGGAGTCACTTACTCACATCACGATGCTACAAGTTAGAAGATGGTGAAGCTGTGACCAAAGTACCTGAAGGTCTAAGGATGGGAGGACAAGAAGGGAGAGATAGGGTTACCTTTGGAGTAGCTAAGAGCTCTTGAGATTAGAGCAGACTCTGGAAATAATGGCTTGGACTTTGAAAGTAGAAAAGGTACAGAGGGCAGTTCTGTGGCGGGAACCGCATGCACAAAGCCCCAGAGATGGCGGAATAAAAACAGCACTCACGAAACGGTAAAGGGGCCATGGGTAATGGGTAGAAATCTCCCACAAGACGTGGGCGTGCTAGAGAAATGGTTTTTTTTCTTTATTCTCTTTAAGTCAACTTAAATTTGTCTCCAAGCCCCCAACCCACCGAACCAGCAAGAAAGTCAGTCTCAGCCACTGTTAAAGGCCTGAGTGAGTTATTGCACGTGATGCACTTAGAACAGCACTCAGTAAATGTTGACGAGTTTTGCTTTGACCAATTGTCCCAAACCCACGTGCATTCGTTCAATTCTCAGAGCCACTTCTATGAGGAGAGTAGAACATGATCGACGGATGAGGTTTAGAGAGCTGCCCTTCCTGTCAGAGTTCATCGTTCTTCTCCCAAACTTGCATCAAGTAGAAGTCAAGGTCCTCCTAGACTGACACCCACCCAGAGAAATGTACTGTTAACAGTTGGTGTATATCGCTTTCTAAATGTTTAATAAAGGTCAATACATGTAAATGGAATCCTCCTATACAACCTGCCTTTTTTCAAAACAATACATTGTAGGCCTCGTTCACATCAGTACTATTGGATGCACCGCGTTCTTTTCAAAGGCTCATTATATTCCACGGCACTGACATATCGGACTCTGTTGAACTAACCCTCCACCCACGGAAATGTAGATTGTTCTCAATTTCCTCTGATCCTGCACTCATCATCATTTAAAATACATCCACACAAATTTGCCTAATTATTTAGGATACATTTCTAAATGTGGACTATATGGGTCAAGGGACACGATTTTAAAATTCGGGTACATAGTGCCCCCAAACACCAACCCCAAGAAATCGTGTTTATTATGTTTATCCATTTTAGGTACCCTTCCTTCGAGTTGTGATTACATCGTACCTTGGGTTATATTGCACTTCCATCTGCATTAGGGTGCTAGGACTACAGTAACAAAGTACCACAGACTGAGAGGCTCAAAGAACAGAAATTTAGCTCCTCACAGTTCTGAAGGCTAGAAGTCCAAGATCAAGGTGGTGGCAGTTTAGTCCCTTCCTCTTGGCCTAGAGATGGACATCTTCTCGCTGTGTCTTCACAGGATCTTCCCTCTGTACCTACCTGTGTTCTAATGTCCTCGTCTTATGAGAACACTAGTCGCACCAAATTAGGTCCCACTCTAATTTCCTCATTTTAACTTAACTACCTCTTTAAAGACCCCATCTCCAAATAGTCACAGAAGTACCAGGGCTTAGGACTTCAACATATGAATTGAGGGGCACAACTCAGCCCATGACGTTATCTGTAATCTAATGATGCCTCTTTGTATTTCTGGAATGCCTAGTACAAAAAAAAAAAAAAAGATGTTCAGTGATTTCCTGTTAATCAAATGGATATATTTTCCCAGCACCCTGGTCCAGGGTTCTGCCCACAGAACAAAGTAGGCACTAGTCCAGAGCCCTGAGTTGGAATGCCAACTCTGTCACTCAATAGCTCTGTGACCTCAAGCCAGTTGCCTAACCTCTCTGAGCCTGTTCTATTATCTATGGTAACAATAATAGCATTCATTCACTGTGAAGAATTATTCAGGAGCCCAAATGAAAAATCCATGTGAATATGCTTAGCAGAGAGCAAAGGATGGTTTAAAGACCAGTGGCAGTTGTTACCTTGCCTCTTCTTGCCTCTGCTTCTCCTGTCACCACCTTCATGCATCCCTACCCCTCTTGGCTTCTTGGGTTTACTTTCCCCCAGAAGAGGCCTGCTTCCTATGTAAACAGTCTCCAAAGGCAATTAAGACTCACCCTCCCTTCCCAGGGTTTGTGAAACTCTATTCATTCCATGCTTCTAGGAACATTAACCATGACTTGGTGACACTGTCCCAAAAGGGACCAATTGGCTTTGGGATAGTGGACGGTGACTTCATTGGGAAGGCCATTAATCATAATTATGAAATAATGAAACGGCTGCCAATTTGCCCATGCCTAATAACACCTAGTTAATAAGAGGGTCTTTTATTTCTCACAGAGGAAATGGATGGCCGAGGATTCTGTTTCTGGGAGAACATTACACGTCTTGGATGGCTGAGATGCCTTGGCCGGTGGAAGTCACTCCACTCTTGGCTGGATGCCTCGGCAGCACTCTATGAGCCGTGCAATAACCTCTCTGAAATGCACTGCTGCTCCTGTCTTATTGCTTAATTAATCCACTTCTAATTGACATGGCCATGCATTACCTCGCTGCTTCCCTGCTGTGAGAGCCCATAAAAACATACTTGGCTTTCTGAACAGGACTCTCGATACAATGTCAGGAACATGAACTTCTAAATGACATCATACTTTGTCAAGAAACGTGAGTCCCGTGACTTTGGCCAAGTATGATCTTGACATCTCATAAAAACGTCCAGGTCCACTGAAAGCATTATTATATTTCAAAGGATTTATATTGCAGGGAGGTGGGGGGAAGAGGAGATGGAGACGGATGGAACTAACTGGAGCATGGGGGTTGATATTGCCTTTTGTACCCTCCCTTAGTAGTTGTCTTTCTAATTCCTTCCTCCTAATCACATTATTATAATCACCAAAAAGCCTCCATCAGGTACCTAACTGAATAGTAGGCTGTACGAAGCACCATTCTGAATGATAAGTCATTTCGAGATCAGTCCATTCCAGATGTTTGGGAGAAATGGTTCCAAAAATCCCAGCTCCATCTCTCCCTAGCTGGATGCCCTTGGACAACTTACCTAACCTTCCTTGTACCCAATTCTCTAAGACATTTTTTTTTTTTTAAATCACATGAAATAGCATGTTAGGCTAGGGTTGGGAACAAAGTCTTTGCAAATTACATATAATCAAAATCATCTTTAGAAAATTCTTTAAAACCACTGTTGTCTTTACAAATCTATCTCCAGTAATCCTCAGGCACATTGAACTCTGAGACTTCCAAAAGGAAAGTGTAGATCAAGGGTTGACAACTATGGCCCCTGGGCCGAATTCAGCCCATCACCTTTTTGTTTTGTTTTGTTTTTTGTAAATAAAGTTTTATTGGAACACAGACATGCTCATTCATTTATATATTGTCCTGCGGCTGTTTTTATGCTACAACAGTGGAATTGAGTGGTTGCAACAGAGGCCACATGGCCCCCGAAGCCTGAAATATTTGCTAACTGGCCTTTTATAGAAGTTTGCTGAGTCCTGGTCTCGGGGCAGATGTCTATTCAATCCAGCCCCTCTGCCTTTGAGATAACTATCAAATAGCTCTCTTTGAATGGGGAGAAGTGGAGAATTCTAATGCACATCACTTGCCTACAGGGTAGCCTCTATTCAGTTGTCATATTAAATCTCTACAGCTTTAATTTGCGTTAATGGAGGTGTTCATTGCCAAAAGAATTAAGAAGTCTTGGTGTATATCTTGTGTAGGAGTTAGGTTCTAAAATCAGCTGTAATTGCACTTGAGATCTGATTTCTCTAAACACAGTGCCTTCTTTCCCAACTGGAATGTAAGAGTTGGGGGGGTGAGGGATGTCCACCCAAAAGCAAGGTCTTTGGGAAGAGTTGTAGGGCCAGGCTCCATTCCCCTGGGAACTGGCAGGGTAAGTGACTCTGAAAAATTCTCTGTGAAGAAACAAATCAGGATTTCTCAGTCCACTGGATTCACAGGAGCCGTGGACAAACTGGCTTTGCGCCCCTGGTCCATACTTCACTGTCAGCTCCCAATTTCACCTCCACCACTTTGCCTGCTTTCTGTACCGAGAGCCTGTTCAAAGCCCAAGTGGATTCTAGCGCCTTCCTTCCTGCGCTCACTCGGTTTGGAGACACTTCACAGGCGATATTAATCATGCTGATTAGGCATGACCTCCCCTTTTGTAAACTCATGTTGATGGCCTCCAACCAATCAGTACCTGTCGCTATGTTTGTGTTCCCTAAATGAGGGTGGAAGACGGTGAGGGTGAGAGAGAGAGAGAGAGAGAGAGAGAGAGAGAGAGAGAGAGAGAGAGAGAGAGAGAGAGCGCTTTGTGTGAGAGTCAGGAGTCCCACCAGGCCCTGCCTGCTGCTAGCAGCTTATGCTTGGGGAGGAAGTGGTTTTCAGAAATTTCCTCATTGCTGTGGCTTCTCTTTTTATGGTCTCTTCACTGAGATATGATTGACAAATAAAAGCTGTATATATTTAGGTTCTACAACGTGATTTTTGAGAGGCATACAAAGTGATGATTTAATACATGTATACGTTGTAAAATGATTGCCACGATCAAGTTCATTAACACATCCATCACCTCGCATAATTATGTGTGTGTGTGGTGAGAACACTTAAGATCCACTCTCAGTAAATTTTAATTATACAATACAGTATTATTAACTATAATCACCACGCTGTGCATTAGATCCCCAGAACTTATTCATCTTACAACTCTTTTTGTTCTTCATTCATAAGGCTGCCCCTGTCGGTGGAAAATAACAATAACACACATCAATGCCACACTTTGTGCAGCATGCCTTGTCTCCCTAGAACGGTGTTACAGGCCAGTGGCTACAAACCTGGGCTCCTGATTCAAACTGCCACGATGTGAATCCTGTGTGCTTCTTACCGTGTTTCCCCAAAAATAAGACCTAGCCGGACAATCGGCTCTAATGCGTCTTTTGGAGCAAAAATTAATACAAGACCTGGTCTTATTTTACCATAAGACCGGGTCTTATAATATAATATAATATAATATAATATAATATAATATAATATAATGTAATGTAATGTAATGTAATGTAATGTAATGTAATGTAATGTAATGTAATGTAATGTAATACCCAGTCTTATTTTACTATAAGACCGGGTCTTATATAACATAAGACCCGGTCTTATGTTAATCTTTGCTCCAAAAGACGCATTAGAGCTGATTGTCCGGCTAGGTCTTATTTTTGGGGAAACACGGTAGTAGCCAGTGACCTTGGAGGAGTGTGAACTTCTTAGACCTCAGTGAAATCATCTGCAAATATGGAACAGCAGGCAGGGTCAGCCTCGTGGATGGGTGACATCTGCAGCTGCACAGGACCCCCGCTTAGCAGGGCCGTGCACTTGGTTTAGTACTCTGCTGCCACCGTTGGAATTTTTAGTAAGTTTTGAGCAAAGAGCCTTGCATTTTCATGTTGCACTGGGCCCTGCAATGTTACAGGTGTGCAGAGTGGGACTCTCCCTCCGAGGGACAACTGGGGTAGACGAATGCTTGGAAAGTTCTTGACACAGTACCTGGAACATTGCAAGCACTCGAAAAATAAACTATTATTATTAATACTGCTTATTTAACATCACAGGAGCCTTATGAGGCAAACTGAACTGAGTGTATGATTTATCCAACAGTATGATTTTACTTTATAGATGAAAACATTGAGTCTCAGACACATGAGATATCGTCTCAAGATCATCTTAGTCCAACAAATGTCCATGCATTCATTCACTCATTAATTCATTCATTCTGAAAATGCTTACTAGGCTCCAATGATGCACCCATAGGCCTGAGGAGGCTGAAAAGCAAGATGAGCTGTGTCTGCCTTGTGCAGCTAACCATCCAGCACCTGCTCTTCAAAGCCACAAGCTGGTCCCTGAGGGGATCAAGTTCTGGAAACCCCAGAGTTGCCACCCTCTAAGGTCAGCAGACCCAGCTCATGTGCCCTCCCAGACATGGCTGCAGCCAACACACCCTCTAAACACCTTTGGTCCTGCCCTAAGGCCTCTGGGGAATTTTCCAGTCCTGGTCTTGGAGGACCAGGGCCCCTGCCCTATGTGAGGCCCCAGCATTACCTTCCAAAGTCATCTGTCATCCCCAGGCTTCCCATCTGGGAATGGCCTATCGATGTTTGCCCCTGGGGAGGGAGCATACGTAAAAACACTGCTCTGCCCAGCCCAGTGCGGGCTGTCACTTATCCAAGAGGGGGATGAAACAACAGGCACCGAGGACCTTGCCAGCTGCTTGGCAGTCACAGAGCCAGAGTGAGAACTGGGGTCTCCCTCCGGTCCCCCTGGTCCCCACGATGAATCAGTTCCCTTTCCACGCCCCCTCCAGTTGTTACCAGTCCCCACCATTAGTCATTGCCTTGCTTCTGCCACACACACACACACACACACACACACACACACACTCACACCCCCGCATTACAGGGCCTTTCTGTCTCTCCATGAAATAAAATGTGATGTTTCCCAAACTTAGAATCATTCATGGTATTTTCCACATACGTTTATCTTACAGGTGTACATTGTGTTTTTCTTCATGTTGCCTTTTTAAAAATTAAATACGTTTATTTAAAAGAAATGTTATAATTTTAACATTAATCAGCAGGCCCACTTGCCTTACGTGGAAAGTGACTGTACAAATAAAAATAGAAAATGATAAAGAACACTGGATTACTCTGTGCGGGAACCGCCTATAACCATCTTCTGTACCACAGGGGTATGCAGAGCCCACTTGGAGACGCTCAGGGGTAAACCCATTCCCAGCCGTGCATTAAATAGCTGACAATACCTGCGTGTACTACCCATCTGTGGATACTTGCATTGTTATAGGGGACACTTGAAAACATAATGCTTAACCCATAGAAATAACATGGGGACTCTAGGCAACTGGTAATAGAGAAAATATTTGTGCTTAGAGCAGGGTTTTTCAGAAAGGCTGAAAGCTTACCACATGGGCGGCCACCTTATTCATCTCTGAGTTAATGCAGCCCCTGGACACTCAAGAGTGGGGTCCGGACTCCCTAGAGAATGGAGGAAGAAAGATGACCTGCTTTTCCAATGAGCTCCATTTGCTTTGTGCTTTGTTTCTTTCCCAAGTGAAACCAGATAAGGCGCTGCTGCCAGGTTCCCCTGTCATTACAAATGACTGGTGGAAGTGTGAGCTATGGAACAAATAATCTAACAGGTATCTACTGAACAGGTGCTCAAGTGCTTATCTGCTGATTGCCGGGGCTGGCCTGCGGCAAAACAGAGAAGACAGTCCTGTTTGTCAGCCTTGCCTTTCTTGTCTGTCTTGCATTCCCTCTAGGAGTCACGATTCACCTCAGCTTCTCAGGGCTCCACACTCTCACCGTGCACTAGCTGACTTTTCCTTCCTCTCTCCCCCTCTAAATTTCACTGCCTTGAGCCATTCCCCATAGGACCTGCTCCAGGTAACACATGTAGAACGCCCTTGATGACCACTGTTACTTCATGTCCTTCGACCTTGGTTACCAGCCTGGCATACAAAGTTTTCTCACTTTCTGCCCCATGATTAATCACTTCCCAGGATGATTGACAGTGGGAACATTCATTTCCTTCAGAGAAAAACTTCTGTCCACTGGGTGTCATCTTGTCACCAGAGTCTCAAAAGAGCCACAAAAGAGTCAGCCATTGGTACATTTCACAATGTCCAGTCTTATCCATGACTAATTTCTCATGCAGATACATAGACCCTTCTAGAGACTATAGATTCCTATTGTTGAAATCAGATCAGCTTGAGGAGAAAAGATATGGGAATGAGTTCTGGACCTGCTAGAAACCTAGGGAGAAAGGCAGAAGGACCTGGTATTAGCACAAATTACATTTCTTTTAATATTCAAATTACAGTGAAGGGGAGTCCACATATGCTTACGTGATCCAAAGACCAGACTTTCCTGGGAATCTTTCCTCAAATATCATGTTACCCGCTGCCACCTTCCCGCTGAGACTGACTCAAGCATAACCCTGAAGGTATGACAGCCTTATCTGCTCTTGCTTACCAGGAAGCACTTCTCCCTACCATGGCCTAAGTAGCCCTAACAGCTACAATCCAAACAGCTCAAGCAATCCAAAGCAGAGCCCTGGATACTGCCTACCATCTCCAATGCTCTTCCTAGGACCAACCATGGCTGGAGGGCAGGTCTCTGCTGACTGGCTCGGGCCTCATTGGTTCATCAAATACAAGAAAGGACAGTCACATTCAAGGAAGTCCTGCAGCAAAACTGACAAAAACTGCAAAACAGCTTCGTGTGAAGTAAGAGCTGAGCTAGATGTGAGACACAAGCTGGTGCATTTTACGTTGTTCCCAGACATTTTGCAAACAGGGGCTGTTGCTCTAACAAAGATGGTGTGAGTAAGCAGTGGTTTGTGCATCTTTCTGGGTCAGTGCAGGCTCAGGTTTTAGACCCTTACTCCTGCTAGCACAAAGCACACCAGGACATAAGGAGCCACCTGGATTGAGTGTTTGATTTGGACCAGCTGGTCTACCAAAGTGGGTACTTCCAACTACTGCAGTTGCTATGGGGCTGATAAACTGAAATCTGTGAACCCATGTTGCCTGTCTTCCCTGAGATATTATTGCACGGAAGCAAAAGCCATCCACAATTAACAGACAGCCAGGGAGTAAATGTCCCCCAACCCCCAACATCTATCCCAGACAAATGAGAACATGGATGAAACAAGAGACTCTTAAAGAGCAATTTTGAATGCCTTGAATTCTTAATAAAACCTCCAAACAAGATTCTCCTAGGAGAGGACAGAAAAATGCAACTGAAATGAAGGCTTTTGGAAACAAAAAAGAAATGGCACATTTGACAAGGGTCAGCTGGCCAGGCTCCTGTGATGACAGCATTCTGGGAGTATTAATATGTACCAAGAGCTGTAAATGGTTGCAAAAATGTACATGGATTCCTTGACATAATGTACTAGCTCACACCATCTGCCACTTTCAGCAGTCGTGGCTGCATGCTTGAAATCCTTTTTAATTACTTTCACTTAACAAGGAGTTGAGCTGCAAGCTAATTTTTGAAAAGCTGCCACTGGTGTGGCTCCTTGGGGTTGTTGCTCTGGTGACCTTTAGGGATATCTAAGATGGGCAAAAATCTACTAAAGAATGCCAAGAATGTGAAAACTTTGTGTGCTAGTCCATATTGAGTACTAAATTGAGCTTCTCTTATGCTAATGCTGGCCATACACAGCAAGCACGGTGGTAGAATCCCCACATATAAACATGTAGTTTCCACAAAGTCAATTGAATGTGCTCACAGGGCAAAAAGAATTTTTAATGTAATATAGTCCTGACACATCAACCAACTGCTCTTTCTCAAGAAATTCAAGAGCTGTTCAATTCAAGAAACTGTGATTGCAACACTCCAGGAGAATATGGCAGCACTGTACTTATTAAGCTCTGATGCTCGATACCCCAAACCATGCTTCCTATATTTCCTGGTGAATATAAAATATTTTTAAAGAAAAATTTTAATTATACACAGTTTTTGCCTTGTACTTTTAAAGACTTAACCTCAAGCTTACAAGTTAAGCCTTCTTTTGACACTCTCTCCAAGTCCACAGAAAGCAAGCCTCTCTTTGGAGACTGGTGGGCATACGTGTAAGAAAACAGAATAATTATAGCTAGTGCATGTAGGGTCTCTGAGGTCAACTCTCCAACTTACAGTGGGTTTGTTTTGCTTTCCCAGGGGAGAGTCCTCTTGGCAACATTTTGCCAAAAAGTCAACTTTTAGGCCCAAATAATAGGACTTTCTAAGAGAGAGAGAAAAATCTTTCCCATCATTCAAAAAGAGCATAAGAGAGACCAATTCTAAGATCAGGGCTATATGCACCCCACATACCCTGGAGAGATATATGCAGGAACCACACATTGGCACCTAAACAGGGGCAGTCATGTAATGAGACTTCTATATATTAATAGAAGCCACAGATGTTTGTCCTTTCCTCCATGAAATGGTCTTTGGGATCTCACTGGCCAAATGGACTGATTTTCTCACCAGATTTCTTTACTCTCTGTTGGCCCCTAGATTTATTCACCATAAAATGAGCTTGTTTCCCATCGTGTCTCAAATACATCTTGTGATGGTTAATCTTATGTCTCAACTTGACTGGACCAATCATTTGGTCAAACATTCTGGGTGTGTCTGTAAGGGTGTTTTGGGATGAGATTAACATTTGAATCTAGGCAAAGTAAAGCAGATTGCCTTCCCTAATGTGAGGGGACCTCATCCAATCAGTAGAAAGCCTGACTAGAACAAAAAGGCCGAATCAGAGGGAACTCCTTCTACCTGAGAGCTTGAGTTGGGACACGAATCTCTTTCTGTCTTCAGACTTGAACTGTAACTTTGGCTCTTCTCGGGTCTCAATGATGCTGGCTTTAGACTGGAACCACTGACATTCCGGGTTCTCAGGCCTTTGGACTCAGACTAGAACTACACCTGAGGCTCACCTGACTATAGATTTTGGGGACTTCACAGCCTCCATAATCATGTGAGCCGATTCCTTATAATAATAAGTCTCTACACACACACACACACACACACACACACACACACACACACACTCACACACCCTATTCACCAGTTTCTCTGGAGAACCCTGACTGAGACATGTATCTATAGCCAGAATAATATCTGTGGTGGTTTGCACATCAGACTAGGTCTCAAACTGACTACATCCATCAGAAGAGACTAGAATATGCCCTGGTAACAAGCAATTCCAAAAGCTCAGGGACTCATAGCCACAATGGTCATAACTCACAATACATACCCATCTCAGGTCAGGAGAGGAGCTCATGTCATTGCAGTGACTCAGAGAAGTAGGTGGATGGAGCACACACACCCCCAACCCCCACCAGACCTTGCTGGTCACTGCGCCCGGGGAAAAGGAAGCCCTGGACAGTCTTGCACCAGGAATGTAACATTCCAGTCTAGAAAAGACAAACAGTCCTTTCACTTAC